>NC_058371.1:2160000-3360000 GCF_018350175.1 Felis catus
TGTGATAATTGATGACTTCTAAATTCCTGCCTCCCTGGTGATAGTTTTTTTAAATCTGTTTATCTTTCATTTCTTACTTTTTCATAGGTGAAAATTTTTCCTATTAAAATGAATGAGATGTCTAAAAAGTTGTTTAATTAATGGTTTCTTAGTGGTATGCATTTCAACAACTGGCTTCTGAAAATGACCCTAGCTAAAGCAGATATTAAAAATACATTTATCTCCTGGTGGTGAATGTCAATATTTTGGGTGCTTAGGCTTCTGGAAGAAGTGAGGCAGTTGGTAGTGTGAGCAGTGAGGAATTTGCAAACACAGAGTAGAGGACTCGTAAAACCTATCCAAATCCTAGGAAATCATGAAATATCTGATTCATCGCCATACTTCTGTGTAAGTGTTACCCAAAGAGAAAGAGCCGGTAATACAGGTGTTATTTCTTTCTAAGCATTTGACTTCGATTGAGTGCACGCTGGCATTTTACTTTTTAGCAGTAAAATGGAACCTTTCTCCAACCACTGCTTGACGAGCAAATGTCCGGGCATTGTCCAGTGGGCACAGGTCAGAGTGCTCTGCATTGGGTCAAGCCCCCTTTCTCATTTTGGTTGCTGTACTCTCTGGGTCCCTCTTACTACGGGGCCCAGGGCTCAGGTGGCAGGGGTGTGACGTGCAGAAAGCCCTGGGTGCTCACGGAGGAGCCCCGTTCTTTCATCTTGGGTCATCGGTATTGCTAGGGGGGTGTCTCAGTCTGCTCGTGGCCATAACAAAATCCCACAGACTGGCTCTTAAACGACACACACTCATTCCTCCTAGTTCTGGAGGCTGGAAATCCCGATCAAGGCATCCGTAGGGCTGGTGTCTCCTGAGGCCTCTGTCCTTGGCGTGCAGACAGCCGTCCTCTCCCGGTGCCCGCATGGGGTTTGCTCCGAGCTCACATGCCCCTGGTGTCTCCTCTTACAGGATTCCTATTGGATCAGGACCCCTCCCTTACGATGTCACATAACTTTAATTACCTACCCAATTAACCTAATTAACTATCTACTTAATTAGTTAACCTTACTTACTTATCTCTCAATACAGTCACTGGAGGGGAGGTTTAGGGCTTCAATCTATGAGTTTTGGGATTTGATGAAACTGGGAAGCACGCACACAAGTGAAGGACCGAGCGTTCTGACAATTATAGGAAACCAGGAGAAAGAGAAAGAACAGGAGGTAATTGGTTTAAGGAGGGGTTTTTCAGGTCATGGGAAGAAATCCCACCAAGCAGGCAATGTCTGCACGCAAGAGTAAACAGGTCTATCAGACATTGTGCTAATATACTTATACACATATCGCTGTCTATGTAATAATATATATTACATATCATATCTTTTTTTACATGTAATTTTCATAAAACTTGGCATGTACACGTGTTGCACTGTGTGGAAACTGAGTCTCGGAAGGTTTTATCGGTATGCGCGAGCTTACCCGGCTGGCAGCTGTCCAAGTTGGGGCACGGATCCAGGTATATTTGACCCCAAAGACACTTTCCGTGGTTTCACACCAGTAGCGAGGAACCCCAGAGCCAGGTCAAGGAGCCAGGTTGCACCAGGTTCTCAAGACTCATGTGTTAAATTTATTATTTATTTATTTATTTGAGAGAGAGAGAGAGAGAGAGAGAGAGAGTGTGTGTGTGCAAATGGGGGAGGGGTAGAGAGGCAGAGAGGGAGGGAATCGTAAGCAGGTTCCATGCTCAGCATGGAGCCCAACATAGGGCTCGATCCCATGACCCTGGGATCGTGACCTGAGCCCAAGAAATCAAAAGTTGGATGTTCAGCCGACTGAGCCCCCCAGACGCCCCAAGAGTCCCATGTTAGTACCATGTTCCAGCTCAGTGTTCAGTGGTCTCGTGTGGGTAGCTTGAACTGGGCCATCTTGTGAGAGCGGTGAAACCCGGGATTGTGAGTAACTTGGTCTGCATGTGTTGTGCAAGATGAGCAAACATTTCTAATAAATTTTAACGTGATACACGAGCGATGTCTTCCGATTCGAGTAGTACGTGCCGCCGAACGTCACGTGATCCCAACTGAGCCAATGGTTCTTGAAATTCACTTTGATACCGAGTGCTGTGGATGACAAGCGTGTTTCTGGAACGAATTATGCTCGGAAACCAAGGTTTTACTGTATTTGCATCGTGAACATATGCACTTTGCTTCCATTCAGGGCTCTCCCTCTGCTCAGGCCCTGTTGCCAGCGCACGGCTGAGACGGAGACTCTGTTTTATTTCCTGGCAGGACCAGCACAGGGGGAAAGATCTCAGGGTGCATGAATTCGAGGGGTAAGAAGGAGTTAGAAGCATAGATGCAGGAGAGAGCATAAGCGAGTGGGGTTTTTCTGGAGGACCCGCAGCATTACGTTTCGATCAGTCCCAGAGCGAGCATCACAGTGGCCAGGATGCTCCGTGAGGTTGCACAGACCATGATAGGGTTAGGTCGGTGGGCTTCCACAGCCCTTGGGCCCAAGCGGAAACCTCAGTCCATGGGAAGTTCGGTCTGTGGCGGCTCAGTGACTGTACCTGAATCATTTATTAAACCTCACTGCTGTTCTGTGGAGCATACACAGAAGAAAGAGAAGTGAGGATATATGTCCTGCTTCGAGAATCGCTGTCTCAAGGGCGCCTGGGTGGCTCAGTCAGTTAGGCATCTGACTTCAGCTCAGGTCACGATCTCACGGTCTGTGAGTTCGAGCCCCGCGTCGGGCTCTGTGCTGATGGCTCGGAGCTTGGAGCCCGCTTCGGATTCTGTGTCTCCCTCTCTCTCTGCCCCTAACCCACTCACATTCTGTCTCTGTCTCTCTCAAAAATAAACATTAAAAAAAGAAAAAGAAATTAAATAAAAAAAAAAGAAAGAAAGAAAGTAGGATGTTAGGTGCCAGGGACCGAGGGGATAAAAAGTAAGGAGTTAGTGTTTAGTGGGTACAGAGGTTTAGTTTTGCAAGACAGAAAGGTCCCGGAGCTGCTTCACAACAACGTGGACGTGCTTAACACGACTGAACAGTATGCGTGAAATGGTGAATTTTGTTAAGGGTTGTTTTTTGGCTTTTTTTCGACCACAATGTTAAGAAATTAGAAAGTAAATGTGAGTGAGCTTATCAAAATCCCGTGAGAGTTCTGTGCCCATAGAGCTGGGCAACCTTCTTGTGGCAGGAAGCGCATCAGACTACAGGACCGACACCCACCTGTTGGCAGCCGTGACAGTCCCCACCCCATCCTGGGCTGCTCGTCCACCGAATTAGGCCAACGGCTCCTGCCCGCCAGCCGCCAGTGCTGGCCGGAAAGCAAATGGCACTGTGCGTGCTCAGATGAAAAGTGTCCAGTCCGCCCCGAACAGAGCCCTGGATGCATTATCCTTTCTTTTGAGAATCGAGACACATTTCCTTTGGAAACGGCTTGCACCCAGAGCTGCAGGTCTTGTGAGCAGCTGGGTTTGGTTCCTGATTGTTTTGAGAAAACTGTCTCAGGGAATTGGTTGTAATCTCGCCCTCTTCTTCTTGCAGTCAGAACAGTGAACTCGTGACTCCTTCTGTTCCCGTCTCCCGGGGCAGCGCTCCCCACGCCAGCCAGGGCGCTGCACCTATCCATGGCTTTTTGAGGCTCCGGCTACCGCACAGGGGCGTTGTGAAGATTGAGGTCTATTTGGTAATTGAAGTTTGTGATATGATTTGAGTTCCTTCAGGATGACTTCATGTAAATGTCTTACAGTGATTGCAACAATATGGAGGAAGGCAAATGGTAAGGAAATAAAACAAAATAACAATGAAATAAAATAAAAATAAAGATGAAATAAAATAAAATAAAATAAATAAAATAAAATAAAAGGAGGCAAAGAAAGCCATTTTCTCTGTGAACCTAACAAACAGAACAAAACAAAGCCCCTAAATCAGAAGAACTGTTGCAGGTGAATCTGAAAAATGCTGAGTATCACATGTGCTCCTTCAAACCCAGGACGAAGCACAAGTCTGATTTTATTCAAGGGTTAAAAGGGCAAGAGTGAAGAATGTATATAATATCTGCCTTCTTTTGACTATGTCTCGCAGGAGAAAAATGTATTCTGAAATGACTGACAACTTGGGGGAAAATTAGAGCGCTCGTATTCTAAGTACCTTGTTCAGAGCATACCATGAAAAGTATGAATTTATAAAATAAAAAATGAGGGGCCCCTGGGTGGCTCCGTCGGTCAAGGTTCCGACGTCAGCTCAGGTCATGATCTTGCGGTTTGTGGGTCCCAGCCCCCCGTCTAGGTCTGTGCTGACAGCTCGGAGCCTGGAGCCCGCTTCGGATTCTGTGCCTCCCTCTCTCTCTGCCCCTCCCCCACTCACGCTCTGTCTCTCTCTGTCTCAAAAATAAGCATTTAAAAAAATAAAATAAAATAAAATAAAATAAAATAAAATAAAATAAAAAGTGATCTTGTGGTTATTGGTTCCCCCAAACCGTGTCACTAATTATTTCGTTTCAGTCTGTCACCTGCCCGAGCTCTAGATGCTGGAATAGCATTCGGCATGGCCAGAATTCTTGAGCCCAACTCAGAGCTCCCCGCGTGCCCCAAGTTACTCATTCTTTCCTGGTCGTTTTCCGTACGGGTGTGGCTCACTCAGCCATTATAGACAAAGGACAAACAGGGAAGAAGTTTGGGGAAAGAAATGATTCCTTGAGAAATGCAAACGAAATGAAGCGAAACAAAAGACATACAAAGATGCATTTCATCACAAAAATGAGTAAGAGGGATGTGTTCCATCGAGCACAACGGAACTAAGAGATGACAAAGAGGAACCGGAAAGGACCACTTGTTCGGAAGGAAGGGCAACGCAAAGGAACGTCCTCGGGCAGCTTCAGGGCCACCGTGAGCGTGACCTTCTCACGGGAGCCCCGTTCTTGTGAAGCGCAGCACGTGGCTTGGAGTCCCAGAACCTACGTGGGACCACAGCCCGCTTTGGGAGGAAGTTCAAACGTCCTGTTGCAAGCAGCACGCTTCAGACCTGGAAATGCCCACCGCCTCTGCTCAGCACGGCCCGTGGGACGCCGTGCCTTCTGGGGAAGCCTCAGGAATTGGTTGTGTGTGTTTTGGAGCAAATACTCTGCCCTTCACCCCCGCACCTCAGCTCTCCACTTATCTGCAATCTCTTGGACAAGAAGCAGGTGCTGGGGTGGTTGCCAGGTATTGATTCCAGATAGAACTGCAATTCTAGACACTCGTCACACATAACATGGAACAACATGAGTGCTGATATTTGGAACTACTGGGTTTTGTTAGTCATTTATTTAGTACAATTGTTAAGCAATTCTCAAGGTCTGAATTGCATTTTTTCTACATGTCTCACAGTTACTTTTCTTTTTCTTAATTTAATGTTTATTTATTTTGGAGAGAGAGAGAGAGAGAGAGCATGGGAGGGGCAGAGAGAGAGGGAGACACAGAATCTGAAGCAGGCTCCAGGCTCCGAGCTGTCAGCACAGAGCCCGACACGGGGCTTGAACTCATGGACCGTGAGATTATGACCTGAGCCAAAGTTGGACGCTTAACCGACTGAGCCACCCAGGCACCCCTCATAGTTACTTTTCAAAAAAAAATAAATGTGATCAAGTTGCTTCCCCCCCCCCATGTATGCTAATTAAATAAAAATATTGATGAATTTTTTTAGATAATTTGACGAGGATTTTTAAAAAGATAGCCTTCTGATGTATAATCGTTGAAGAATTTTTTTAAAAGCCTAGAATGTATTTCTTTAACGTCAAAGAAGTAATCTGCGAAACAACACGCCCTGTGTGTGTCTGTACCCCCCTCCTCCTCACGCAGGGGTCAGACAGGTTGAATCAAGAAAACAGCTGCGACCCCGTCACTCAAGGAAAACACTCAGACCGGGGACCAGATAGAAGGGCACACGGCAACTACGTTTCACCAGGGAGGAGGGAACTCATTGTGTAGTTTGACATTTTCTATCCAATGTCTTCCTGGTTTATGTCTGTTTAATGTATTCAAAGCAATAAATACCAGCTGTTGTTTTCCTAGCCTTCACCGGCAAATAAAGAAGGGTACCAGGAGGCCAACGTACCTGCCAACGAGGGAGTTCTGGAAGGAAGTTAACATGCAGAAACCGTGAGCGATTCCGAAGCAGGGTGATGATTAATAATTTCATATTGAAATCCCCCAGAGGTTGGCGTACTCTGTTTGTGTAGATTGTTCAGGGAAGACGGCACGAAAGGAACCCTTCCTTTCTCCATAACGGGCAGGACCCTGGGGGCTTTCTTTACCTCGACCCCTGGGTTCGTGTTATGGACTGAATGTGTCCCCTCCGATTCGTTGAAATCCTAACCCCCAGGGTGATGGTGTTGGGAGGTGGGGCCCTGGGAGGGGTGACTGGGTCATGCGGGTGGGACCCCATGATGGGATTAGTGCCCTTATAACACACCCTCCCTCCTCCATGTGAGGTCCCAGCGAGAAGACTACGGTCAAGTGTGGACCAGGAAGCAGTTCTCACCAGACCGAATCTGCTGATGGCCTTGATTTTAGACTTCTGGCCTCCAGAACTGGGACGATAAATGCCTGAGAAGCCACCCAGTCTATAGCGTCATGTCATAGCAGCTCGAATGGACTAAGCTGGGTGGTATGATTGTCCTTTCCTGGGTCAGGGCGGACACCGGCTGGGTCCCCTCGGGACTTTGTGGGGAGAGCGTAGGGATGAGAAGAAGGCGGTGTTGTGCGTTCTGAGAGACCTTCTCAATAGAAGGTGACTAGTGAGGTGAGTGCCGGCTAGGCCTGGGGTCCCTGCACCCCACGTGAGGTCAGAAGGTACGTAGGGATGCCAGGGTGGCTAGAGGAGCGCCCCCACTTAACTCACAGAGTTCTGCAGCTGCCCCACTTTGTAACTTCCTAGGACCACCTTGGGCGATCGACTTTACCTCTCCGGACCTCAGGCATCTCATCTCGTAGGACAACACTTGGGAGGATAGAACCGGCATCTAGGGCGTGACCGGCCGATGCCGAGACCGTGCTGGGACTGGCTGTACGCAGGGACCGTCCTGGCGTGTCTGCCCTCTTGCTCTGCAGGCTCGTCCGAGGGACCCGCTGCAGCATCGTGTAGCCAGCGAGCCCGGGGACGCAGACCCCACGGCCCCGGCCCCGTTTCTGCTGCACTGCAGGGCTGCAGGACCAGAATGATCAAAGCAGAAGTGGAGAGAATAATGAGATTCGACTGCTGTTGATTTATTGCTGCCTTGCCGTGTCGGCCCCGAGGCTGTTCACTCAATGATTTACAAAAACAACGCGAAAGCTGGCATTTTATCCTCATCCGATAATGGAAAACCTCATTTCTTTAATCTTAATGATCTGGTTCTATTTTCACTTTCATCATCTCCATTCCTGTACTTATGACATTTCGTGACGCAGGCTTCTGCTGGGCGGTGGGAAAGTCCCGTATGCATCCCTGCCTTTTCCATGGCTGCGTCTTGGAGGCCTGATCAATATTATTTTAGTGGGGACTGCCCCCAGATCGTCGGGGCATTAGAATCCATGTTCGAACGTAGAAATGTGGCATAGCACAAATAATTGACCTCTAAGTTCTTTGGAGAAAATGACTGATACGTAGAGATGGGCCAGATACCAAATCTATTAGGTTATGAATCCTTCGAACCATCCAAGGAATAAATATTGCAGCCCAGTTTTACAAGTTAGAAAAAAGAAAAAAGTTCTGAAACTTAAGTGAGTTTTGCGACTCAGCAGCAATAACGGGAACGTGTCCACACAGCTTCTGAGACTCCAGAATATCAGATTTTTCTCTGGCTTCTTAATCCTTTCACAACAGAAACAAAGGAAGCACAGAATGTTAGAGCTGAGACTTTTTTTTTTTTGAAGTGTATTTATTTTGGGAGAGAGAGAGAGCGAGAGCGGGAGCTCAAGCAGGGGAGGGGCGGAGAGAGAGAATCCCAAGCGGGCTCCCTACTGTCAGCACAGAGCCCGCCCCGGGGCTCAAACACGCGAACTGTGAGATCCTGGCCTGAGCCGAAATCAAGAGTCGGGAGCTTAAGCTTCATCAAAAGTCGCTCCCCAGGCGCCCCAGAGCTGAGACCGTTCGTCTGTCGTCGCTCCGCGTAAGAGGCGACGGAGCCTGGGTGAAGTCAAGTCTCCAGGGAGGCTTAGGGGTAGTTAATGACGGGTACAAGGACAGCAGGGTTCCGCTGTCTGTCTACAACATTGAAACACGAACGAGGCCACATGGACGTCTCCACTCCTAACCCAAGCTGCCGCGCAGATGGTCCAAGAGACAGCGGCTCACGTGTTGTCTCCCTCGCCTTCCCGATGGCCCCGTTGCCGGCTGTGAGACTTGGGGAAGCGACCCCGGGAAAACCGCCTTCCTTGCCCGTTTGCAAAGAAGATGGTTCTGAGAAGCCAGCTTAATTCTGGACACCACAGCAACGAGATGCCGTCATTTGCCGGAAGAAATACCACGTACTGGGCGTTAGAAAAACGTGGTGGTGTTGCTACCTGAGTGGCGGTGGCACACAGAGGGTTCGGGGCTGAGAATAATCGGCGGAGGGCGTGTTGTTAGGACCGTGCGTGGCTGAGACGGGGCCGCAAGGCGGTGGGTTATTCATGTGCGTTTATTTGTTCAGCAACACAACCCGCAAACGTTTGTCGGTCGCTATGGCACCTGGGGCGCGGCGTCTGGCAGGGGCTGGGAGCAGGGAGACGCAGGGATGGACCCATGTGAGCCGGAGGCTGGGGCCGCGTGGGGTGCACCCGGAGTGGCCGTGGATGTCACCGGGGATGAGGCAAAGTTGTCACAATGAGGAGGAACCACGGGAGCAACTAGGGATCACGGAAGAAAATGTCCCCTGGCCTCGGGACGCAGAGTGGGCCCACCGTTCCCCGTCCTTCCCTCCAGATGGGCGGCCGCAGCACCGTGGTGAAGGACAGGGACCCTGGACCCTCCCTCCCTGCTGTCCTCCGAGGGGCCCCGACGGGCCGCGATGCCATCCACCTGCATGTCTGACACCCACCACTGGCAGCGGCTGGAGGGTCTTCTGCAGTTCCGGAGCCCGGACCCCTTGAAGCAGCTTGTTCTGGGGTGAGAGGTCCGCAGGGGGCGCGGCAGAGTGCCCGGTGACAAGTGTGCAGCTAGCCCGGGCGGGCCCCAGGCCGAGTGCAGGCGCGAGGACCAGAGGCGGGAAGACGGCGAGTTTAGAGGCCATTCTTCCGAACGGGGTCACCCGAGGGCCACCCGCACAGTCTGCACGTAACAGCATCGCCGCGGGACCAAGGCAGGGGTTTGTGTTAGCGTCCACCACAGGATGCGGACAGGTGGGGACACTCGGGCTTGACGCCTAGGACACGGCAAGTGGCCACGGCCCCACGGACAGGCTGCCCTGTGGGTGTGACCTCCAGGCACGTGGGGCAGCGGCGGCGACAGAGGCATCATGGAGACTTGTGCCATTATCACACTTGGCGGTGTCGCCCGTGTGCACACATCTGCCCAGCCCCTAGCAACCCGTGTGTCAGGGAGGGTGGAGTCTGTCTAGTCACGAGCTGCAGGTACCGGGAGGGTGGGGTGGGGGCGGGCTCTCTACCCCGTCCTTGTCCCCTGCCCCCCTCCTCCACCTGCGTCCGTGTTTAGGTGTTAGTTCATCTCATCAGGAACTTTTGCAGCAGCAGGACTAGAACCGCAAGGTGACATCACACGTGTCCCCTAACGGCCGTAGCCCAGTGACGCCCACATTCTGCCAGGCGTCCCTCGGGAACGTGTGTCCCGAACACGAAAGTGAGGCCGCATCTCTGAAGGTGAGCCAGAGGACCCGGAATTACTCCCCAGTCCGTTGATCTCTGCGATTTCGGAAACCTTTGTGTCTCTTTTTCACCAGCAATAAACGCACAGCTGAAAACCTCAAACCCCCTGTGCGCCTTGAATCGTTCGCTGCTGTCGTCAGCAGCCCCACGGATGCCAGACAGGTGCTCGGGCTCCGTTTCTTCCGGACCCTCTTGGGGCTGCCCCTTCATTGTCTCACGGTTCTCCCAGCGGGTTCCCGCCTTGTCTCCCTCCCCTTCCCCCAAGCTAGCCTGCCCGGAACAGCATTTACGTCAAGTCTGGACGTGGCAGGAAAGCCTTAAGGGTTTCTCACTTCTTGCAGGATAACAGGTCCAGATATCTCAGACAGGACTTCAACCGTCATCCCAATCGAACGTCCGCCTCCCCGCACGACACGGCCTCCAGCTCACCCGAATGCGAAGCCTGTACAGCCCAGCCCGGCCCAGGCTCCCCTTGGGCCAGGAGTGCGCTTGCATTTGTGAGCGCTCTCTCCTGCCCACAGTCCCCTCTCCCTACCTGCGCCTCTGCTGATCCCCCTTATGCATCTGGTACCTCCTTTCCCGTTCACTGTCAGAGGCGGACTCTTGCCGCCCGAGAGCGTGGGGTCCCGGAATCAGAACCCAGATGGGGCTCCATTGCCCACTGCTTGGTAGCTGTGTGAGCCTGGGAAATCAAAGGCGACCTCTCTGGTCCTCAGACCGTGCCTGTTATTCACAGCGGCCGTGGCAACACGGGGGCCGATGGCCCAGAAGACCTGGTCATGGTGTCTGCTGGCTCCCGGACCCCTCACCCATGGTGGGCGTCTTGGGCATTGCCCTCTGGTCGTCGCCGATCCCCGGACGGCCTCAGAGGACGGCCGAGCAGCCTGCCCAGAACACAGCCCTATTTCACAGAGTTGGGCTTCGCCGGCCAACGACCTGAGTGCCGGAGCGTCCCCCCGAGGTGAGCTTCTCTGCCTCAAACCGTCACTGCCTTCACTTGCACATCATTTCCTCCTTGTAGTGCAATGGGCCTAACGCGCCCAGCGTCGGCGAGGCCAGGGGGACCTCAGCCCTGCCCGGAGCGGGGCCCCGCTTAGGGCAGCACGCGCCGGCTCTCCGTCTGTCCCACTCGTGCACCCTGCACCCGTGCACCTCCTCCTTCCCAACCGCCAGCTCCTGCCGTCCTAGACACTTTTCCTTGGCTGTTAACTTGATAATTTCTTTTATAAGTGTAGGGCAACACTTTTATTTCCACTCAGGACTACGTGCATCCAATCCCTTAACCTTCTGTAGGCGCTTTTCTGAAATGCCGCCTCCTTACACAAAGGCTGCTGGCGGTGTGTGTTCTCACACTGGTTTCTTCCTGATTTCCTCCCTTAAGACTAATAAGCTACGGTATAGAATTCATTCGAAGCATGTGCTTTGTGTTGTCACGGACGGTGTATGATGGAAAACTCAGTGGTTGAGCAGGACCTCGGTTTAAGACTTAGGTAAACGTAACTTGATCAATGCGTGCCATTTCGACAAATTCTACGGCAAATTCACGTGGAAATTTGAACCACTTTCTGTCACGCTGTGTTACTTTACCCGCATGAGTGTCATGAAGCACTTACGATTCTGCCAATGAATCTAGATTTTTTCCGAGGTGAACGGGATCACAGGGGTGCAGGGCCGATGACTGGAACATGACGGGTCGGAATGGAAACCCACCGGACAGACAAAAAGTACAGACTTTATGCCTGAGATTCAGGACACTGTGGGTCCGTGTGGCAGGTGGTCCTGTCCCTCTCCCTGATCCTCCGGGCGGGCCAGGCGGGGCTTCAGCCGACCCATAGCACACACTCTCAGTCAGGTGCACCTGTAAATCTGCTGGCTTTAAACCAGAGGCAGGTGCTGTTTATGTCCCCAGGTAAGGGAGTTCTGCACAGCCACATTTGCATGCCCCCTCCTTGCATACCCGCTCCTGCTTTTCCAGGCGGGTCCTCGTGCCCGTGCCAGACCTGGCCCCGACCACGCTCAGCTGCCACGGGCTGCATCTCAGCGGCCACGTTGCCTGTTTGTCAAGGCTGGATGCCCGGCTGTCTGTTCTTGAGCCGGGACTCCCCCTGTTTGTAGCACGAGCCTTAGGCATCGTTAGAAGCATCTTGACTTCTAACAGCAACAGAACATTCCAGACCCGTCCTGATTTTCTGCCCGAAGACACGGATCCGGCACTAACTGGTGCTTCTGGCAGAGAACAGGACGAGAGGCCAGAATCTGGGTGACAGAGGTCCAAAGTGGACGTCGCTTCTGACTGCTGCACGAGGCGGCCTTTTATGCAGGACTGATGCAGGACCCGTTCCCTTTCAGTTCTGGTTTGCTTCGTTTTATGTTTTTAAAATGTCACGAGATCGTACGTCTGATGATTCTAATTTAACGTTCCTCTCTCTCATTCCCTTCACACCTTGCTTTAATATACGAGTTTATTAACTAATTCCCCTGCTTCTGAGTTTCTCTCCAAGAACCTCGATGTACTTTTACACACACTGGCATACAAAATTTTATGTGGGGCTTATGATGCAGCCTCTGAAGTTTAGCAATGTATTATCTTCCTTTTCCTTCATGTCTATGCTTGGCTAAGCATCCTGGGTAGATGCTAGTGTTGAGGGTCCGGGTCCTGCTTTCCATGAGCAGCTACTATACAGAGCACCAGCTCCCTGCATGTAACACAGAAGCAAGCAGACAGGTGCCTGGTGGCTCAGTTGGTTAAGTGTCCGACCGAGGTCATGATCTCACCGTTCACTAGTTCGAGCCCCGCGTCGAGCTCTGTGCTGACAGCTTGGAGCCCGTTTCGGATTCTGTGTCTCTCCCTCTCTCTGCCCCTTCTCTGCTCGCGCTCTGTCTCTCTCTCTCTCAAAAGTAAATAAACGTTAAAAATATTAAAAAAAAAAAGCAGACAGAAGCCTTCAGGCTGATGCCATGGGGTTTACAAACTCAAGGTCAATGATATAGCCGATGGTCATGTAATGCGTTGAAAAAAAGAAAAGAGAAAAAAAGACAATGTGGAAATTATTTTGGCTCTCAAGGATTTATTTAAAATCCTTCTTTAGGGGCGCCTGGGTGGCGCAGTCGGTTAAGTGTCCGACTTCAGCCAGGTCACGATCTTGCGGTCCGTGAGTTCGAGCCCCGCGTCAGGCTCTGGGCTGATGGCTCAGAGCCTGGAACCTGTTTCCGATTCTGTGTCTCCCTCTCTCTCTGCCCCTCCCCCGTTCATGCTCTGTCTCTCTCTGTCCCAAAAATAAATAAAAGTTGAAAAAAAAATTAAAAAAAAAAATCCTTCTTTAAATGTGAACAGACATTTCTCCAAAGAAGACATCCAGATGGCCAACAGACACATGAAAAGATGCTCACCGTCACCCATCACCAGGGAAACGCAAATCAAAACCACCAGGAGATATCATCTCACACCTGTCGGAATGACTAAAATAAAAAAAAAAACAACAACCAGAAACCACAAGTGTTGGCGAGGATGTGGAGAGAAGGGAACCCTCTTGCGCTGTTGGGGGGAACGCAAACTGGTGCAGCCTCTCTGGAAAACGGTGTGCAGATTCCTCAGAAAGTGAAAAACAGAACTGCCCTACGACGCAGCAATTGCACTCGTGGGGATGTATCCTCAGTATCGAAATTCAGATCTGGAAGAGATACCTGCACTGCATGTTCGCTGCGGCACCGTTGACCGTGGCCAGGATACGAAACAGTGTAAGTGTCCATCGACAGACTCATGGATACAGCGATGTGATGTATATGTACAGTGCGGTCCTGGGGGCCTTGCAGAGACAGGAATTTCTGCTGTGGGCAGCAACCTGGATGGATACTGTGCGATTCCACTGCTGTGAGGCATCTGAAACAGGCCAGTGCGTAAACTCAAGGACTGGGGTGGTGTTGTCAGGGGCTGGGGGAGGGGAAACGGGCACGATTAATCAGCAGGCATCTAGCTTCAGGCAAGCAAGACGAATAGGGTCTAGAGACCGGACGTACAACACCGTACCTGAGGTCATCGCTAACGTGGGCTTACAGTTTGGGAGGAGGGCAGGTCTGCTGTTACATGTTCTCACAACAATAGTTTATTTAGTTTGTTTATTTACATATGTATGTATGTATGTATGTATGTATGTATGTATTTATTTATTTATTTATTGTCTGTTAAATGTTTGTTTATTTTTGAGAGACAGAGTGCAAGTGGGGGAGGGACAGAGGGAGAGGGAGACACAGAATCCGAAGCAGGATCCGGGCTCCGAGCTGTCAGCACAGAGCCCGACGCGGGGCTTGAACCCACGAACTGTGAGATCGTGGCCTGAGCCAAAGTCAGGCGCTTGCCCGACTGAGTCCCCCAGGTGCCCCAACAATAATTTTTTTAAAGAGTAAAATAAAATACAATAAAATCCTCCTTGAACTTTTTCTCATTTCCGCTTCACTGTTTTATTTTGTGCACATTTTCTTTTACCGGTGTCACTGTCCTTCCTGGGGAAGGGGGTAGCGGCTGCTTTATTGCCAGAGTCGACCCTTTAGAGGTCCCAGGACACACATGCAGTCTGCCTCAGTTTCCCTCAATGCCAGCCCTCAGACGTGGCTCAGGAGGTAAATGAACTTAATGAAAAGCCAACCCGAGACCCACCTGTCGTGATGAGAAGTCCACATCCACGGTGGACAGGGGATGGCTCCTCGATCCTGCACGGTTTTCTTCCCGTCACTTGCGTCTCTGTCCAAACGTGCCCTCCTCACAGAGGCCACACCTGGAAATCCACATCAAGATTCTTCCCGCCAACCTTTCTCCATCTACACTATGCCACCCTGTGTCCTGCGTGGCCACGTTCCCCAGCTGAAATTCTTTCTGCCTGTCTTTCCACTAGAATACAGTAGACTCAAATACTAGTTCCGCAAACGCTTAGTGAAGAAGTAAAAGCAATCCCGATCGCCGTAGATGTGGTGTTAATTCTATGTGGCAGCTTGGCCATGCCGTGGCACCTGCCTTTGGTGAAACACCCACCTTAGATGTTACTGCAAAGATGTCTTTTAGATGAGATTAGGATTGAAATCGATAGACTTTGAGTAAAGTGGGTTACTCTCCACCATGTGGGTGGGCCTCGTCCGATCAGTGGAAGGCCTGACAGAAAAAGACTGACAGCAGAAGAGGGACTTCTGCCAGCAGACTGCCTTTGGACTTGAGCTGCAACATCAACTCTTCCCTGAGTCTCCAGTCTTCTGTCTTTCCCTGCATGTTTCAGGCCCACCAGCCCCCACAAATGTGTAAACCATCCCTTAAAATCTCTCCGTCTCATGTATATCTATTTATCTATCTATCTATCTATCTATCTATCTATCTATCTATCTATCTCTATACATATCCTCCTATATTCTATGTTCATATATATGCTCTCTCTATATCTTATATATATGTGTGCGTGTGTATATATATTTCCAATATATGTCATCCTAAGTATCCATATATATACTTAATCATAATTACTAAATAAAAAAATGACTTAGGGCACTGAATGCTCAAAGCAACTCAGATTATTTAGTTAATGTGTTTATTTCACTGATGAAGACATTGGACCAATATGGGAATTTAGGTGACTTTTTCTCTTACCAGTGATAAATTATTATTATTATTATTATTATTATTATTATTATTATTATATATCAATGTGTTTAATTAAAAAAACCCGATTATGTTAATGCAAGTTGTTTTGACAGAGGTAGCCATGAGATTTGATAACATAACTAATTTTTTGGTAATTCTGTCCATCAGGATATAGAGGTATTCATTTTTTTAGCGCTGCTATAGCAAATTATCATAAACTTGCTGACTCGGAACAATAGAAATGAATTCCCACATAGATCTGGAGATCAGAAATCCAAACTGTCATAAGGGATGGGATCCCTGGAAGGCTCTGAGGGAGGACCCGTTCCAGGCTCTGTCCTGGCTTCTACTGGTGGTGGGATCCTTGGTTTGTAGACACATCACTCCTATCTCTGCCTGTCCTCACATGGTCTCTCTCTCTGTGGTCTGGGTGTCCAAATCTACCTCTTGTTGTTGTTATAGGGACACCTGTTATTCAACATAGAGCCTAGTGTATTTCCAGGATGATCTCATCTCAGATTCTTAACTCACATCTTAACTTACAACTTAAAGGACATCAGCAAAGACCCTGTCTCCAAATAAAGTCACATGTGTAGGTCCCACAAGATAGGACACACTCATATCTTTTTGGAGTCACTCTTTAGCCCACTAAAATAGATTTTTTTTGCCATTAATATATCACAAACTCATTACGGGCATTATGAAATGATAATGAATCCTGATTCTGGCCAAATACCTCATTTTTAGTAATATAGTTCTCATTCCAGTTACTTGAAAATAATATACAGAGGTTTACATTTTGGAAAAAAAAACATGGTATGTTTGCCAGTGGAATCCAAAGTATGAGGAATCACATAGAAAAGAAGACAGTTTCTGTAACCACACTCTGACTTTTTTTGCAGCCAAGGCAAAGATGGGAATGTTACCAAAACACAGAAAAACTGTACCTTATTCCTCTAAGAAAGAGAGCATCACTGATGTCATCGAGACCTGGAATATCATTGGCATGTGAACTCTTACCTAAACAACATTAAAAAACCAAACCAAACAAAACCAACAGGATCACAAATCCAAGAGCTTTCCTCCATAATTAACAAACAAACAGAAACCACTTTCATTCAGGTTTCATCCCATTTCTGTGAAACCTCAGGACACACTGTTGATCACGATATTGGTAACATAATAGGTCAAGAGATGCAGAAACCCAGGCTGGATGGTACAGTGTCTTTCCCAATTGGTCCCGCCTCTGGCGTCCCTTGTACAATCCGATGCTCACTCTCACTCCTAAACGAATGGCAAAGGCCAGGGCAGATTTTGCTTTGAGTAAAAACACACAAAAATGATAAAATGTTTAAAAAGGAAACAAAGAGAATGCCCTCTGTGTAAAGTTTCATGTGTTCTGCATGAACATAGCATAAAATTCAGCACAGTATCAGCCAATGTCGAGTGAGTCTCAGGTGCTGAGTGAGGTGGCAAAGTGTAAGCTCCCACTTGGGTCTGTCAGACTACGGATGCAGCGTGGAGGGACGCACCTGTGCTTTATGTAGGCCAACCCGGCGGTCCCTCCTCCCTGCTTAGAGTATTTCCTATCCCTTACCTAGTTTTCAAATTCATATGTTCCCTTCAAGATATTTTCTTCACTTCTAGTTTTAGCTTTTGAGGCTTTGTTCCGAAAAAAATAGTCACTCCAGAAATAGTAAGTCTCCCCACCGGGTTCTCTTAGCAATCGGGCATTTCCTTTCCTGGCATTTATCTGTCAGGTTGTCATTATTCATTCGTGGATTTCTCTTTCCCACTAGACCATGTATTAGTTATTCTTTCATACTCCTAGAGACGAGCACAGCAGTTGGCACAATGTAGCTGACTCATAAATTTTTAAAGCAAATATGACTGGTGTCTAAGACTATATTAATCAGCTGTGTTTTGGATTTATGGGTCACCTGCACAACATCAAAGGTTCTTAAATGTTTTAGCCGCCTGCAGTCACTTTCCAAGTTGAAGTATTCTTTACTAGAGCTAAGGGACCATCATTCTTGGACACCTGTCCTTCTGGGACAGTCTTGGTGTCTTGGTTACATCTGTTGTCCCAGGGTAGTTCTAATAACATACTTTCTAAGAGCCGAAAGTGCCCTGGTTTGGATGAGAAATTATATTTGCCCTAAAGATAATGTAATAATGACATTTTTCATTTAATATGTATCAACAAAGACATAAATTAGAAAAAAAATTGAGTTGTAATGAGAAAATTGTACTGTAAGGGACATCTCAATAAGTCTTCATCAAAGGAACGCCCATGTAACCACAGCCCAGATTGGAGTAATGGCCACCATATTGTTTTTTTTTTTTTTTTTTTTGCACTTGATTTTTGTTTCTGCTTTTGCCTTCCCAACTTTTTTTTTTTTTACCTTTGGGGGTTTTGACTGAGCATTTATATTATTCCATTTAGTCTCCTCTCGTATCATTTATAGTTTTTTATTACACATGTTTTAGTGGTTGCTTTATGCAATATATATATATATATATATATATATATATATATATATATATCCATATCCAAGTTCCAGCTTCAAATAACACAATAGTACTTCCCGGGAAAGGTGAGTGCCTCCTAATAAGAAATCCTAATTCCTCCCTCCTCCCTTTGGGTCATTACTCTCCCTCTTCTCACTTACAAGAGCGCAGGAATAGACATAAAATATACACACAAGCATGCATAATTGGTTACATTGTACTCGTATTTTGCACAAACTGTTACCTGTGAGATCCATGAAGAATGAGAAAAATAAAGTTTTTTATTTTTCTTACAAAAAAGAAAAATAAAGGTAATTTCATCTTCACCTGCTCCTTCTTCCTCACTTTTCCTTACTTTCTGACCCCACATGGGTCTCCTCCTATTCCCTGATTTTGCAAACATTTATTCGATTATCACAAGTGCTTGGTCTTATCTGCGCGTGTCTCGTTATTTTTATTATATGCGGGACATTTTATATGTAAAATCGTTTGAGTAAACAAATGAAAGACTAATGTGCTCTCTTCTTTCAAGGCATCATTGCAACAGATTCTGCCAGGCTCTTAGAAACCTTGGCTACCTGGGTCTAATCAATCACATTTCGGAATTTGAGATAGTTTAATGCTGAGCTTGAATCCTTGTGACTACACATCTTTTTCTAGCTCACTTGAATTCCTAGACTGCAGAACTTTGGGTACCCAGTGTGAATGGAGAGGAGGTCACCTTCAGCCGTAGTCTCTGCTTCCTGTGTCTCCTTCTGTTGATGTTTTCCACAGTGGAACTCAGCCTTTGAATTTTCCCATCTAGAACTGGCATCTGAGTCCTGCATCACAGGCCCCAAATGCTGGGTTCACGGCTCTGGACCTCCACCCCACCCCACCCCACCCCAGCTCTGGATTTGTAATTCTTCCCTGTATTGTGAGCTCTGATCCTCTGATCCTCTCAAGCTCATGTCTTCCCACTTTCCTCAGCAGGGAGAATGGATTAAATCAACGAGCTTCCAGTTACGAGAATCAGAAAGGCCAACTCATACTGACTTCTAGAGCCAGGAATCACGTTTCATCTCTGTATCCATGGTCCAGACAGGGGCTTTGCAAAGGACTTCATTATATACCTATTGAACTGAATTAAACCTTGCAAAGTTTCGAAGAAATCAAAGGGAAATGTTTAAATCAAGGAGTTACAGCTTTCACTTTGGCTTTCCTTCTTGGTTTTTAAATTAATCCACATGAACTTTAGGTAGTTATAAAATAGACGGAAGACATAAGGATTGATTTTTTTTAGAGTCTCATAAAATACCCTCTATTGAATTGAACATCAATAACAAGACCAAATCATTTATTAGGCTTCAAGAAATAATGTCAAGTCATAAAGAAGAAAATAAAATTTTAATGTGGTGAAATTAAAAAAAAAAACAGAAAGAAAACATTTTGTGATGCAGGAGAAGTGCCCTGTTTAATGATGCTGCGGACTGTCTCTTTGGGGGAGGGAAGGTGTGTGCACAGTCCACGAGAGGTGAAAGTCTGCTGTGGCCCGTGGAGTGCCCATGCCGATAACCTAGTGAGGGGGACAGGAGGTGGATGGGGTGGCATGGTCTATGGAACGAAAGTCTCTGAGAGCCAAGTTCCAGCTGCAGATGTATTAGCATCCATGCAACTCTGGCATCACCTGTGGCGAGGACATTTGTCGTTCGCAGGGAGACACGGACACGTGCCACAGGAGTCTGCTTCGTTTGGCACCTGGATCGGTGATTACCAGGCCTCCGCGTCCATTGTAGTCATGTGTGGTTTGGAGAGCCACGGGCATCACTGCATCATGGCGCTAGAGGCCATTTTAGGATGCTGAAATTAGCTTCCGCTGACACTTTGTGTCTTCGTCACCGCAAAGCAAGGTGCTCAAAGATGATCGAAGCTCAGGTTGGCAGCAGGTAACCCTCAAAGGATCATCAGGTGAAAGCAAAGGAAATTAGAAAATGTGCCCTGGTTTTCCTTTCCGTTTTCCCCAGCCCTCTTACTCTCCTTCCTGTTACAGAGTTGACATTTCTTTATGCAGTTGTCCCAACAGAACATATCTGCCAAGCGGGTGAGTGTACGGGAAAATAGCTGAAGGTCAGGGCTTTCAGTCACTTCCCAATGGACACAGACGTCTACTTATAACACAGACGTAAGTGATGTTCTCTCGTCTTTGTAGTTTCAAATAATTCCTGGGCAATGAGTGCATGATGAATCTAGGGAATATGTTTAGAAGGGAACTGCGGTTCACATTCCAGCGGGCCGGAGTAAATGACTCCCGCTGCGGGGATGTTGTTACATAGGGATGTACAAGAGCTCTTTGCTTACGTGACACGGCGTAGAGAAGCTGGGTGAAGTGGACGATCACATAGGGGTTTTGTGTGACCCCGAGGTCAAAATGAGCCAAACCTGTGACCTCACTCCAGAAAAGGCTGACAAGAGCCCAAACTCATAATCGGAGACACTCACCGTTCACAACACGTCCTGGCACCAGAATGTGGGTGTTACGCGGCAGTTTTGATACGTGATGTGGAGAGATGCATTCCTAGTGGCCAATATGTTTTGATTAGGTTGTCATCACTGTGAAGTTTGGGGTTAGTCATGTTTGAAGGACTTTGTTGTAGATGTTGCGTGCTATGCAATCCTACATATTGTCCAACAGATGGCACAGCTATGCAACATGAGCACATACACCCTCTGCGGAGTTCTGATTGGCTTTAGGAAGACAAATGTTTGAAGGGGGACCCGTGGTGCTGTGCAAATGGCTCTTTTAGAAATTGCACAAGATTGGGGCACCCGGGTGTCTCAGTCAGTTAAGCGGCCAACTCTTGATTTCGGCTCCGGTCATGGTCTTGCAGTTCATGAGTTCGAGCCCCACGCTGGACCCGGTGCTGAGAGCACAGAGCCTGCTTGGGATTCTTTCTCCCTCTCTCTCTGCCCCTCCCCCTGCTTGTGCTCTGTCCTTCTCAAAATAAAGAAATAAACATTAACAGAGAGAAATTGCGCAAGGTCATTCTGGGTTTGGGTTACGGTGGTTCAGGGATGAGCTTAGAACACTGACTCCAGAGCTCGTAAGGCACGAGGAGCCCAGGCTGGAAAAGGTGGCGGAGTTCCGAGTGGAGAGGGTAAATGGTAAGCATAACGATCAACACGTGACGGAATCTGACAATGGGAGGGACGGCTTGACTTGGTCCATTCAGGCAGGGATTAACATAAAGCACATTTCTGTCGTGTTCCATTTTGTTTTCTTTAAGGGAGAACTGAACTAGTTTGAAATACGAACCCTAAGATCCAGGGAAGCTAACATCAGCCTTTGAAGGCATGAATTATTCAGACCATGAGGTGCAGAGCATATTTAAAATCATCCGTTGATTTGATACATTGTCATAAATATGATGTATACGTGGAATATACTACATCTCACCCCTCCGGATTTATCTTTCTTTCTTTTTTTTCAATCTCCAGGGAAGTTGATGGATAATGTGTACATTATCTTTCACCTGGTGGCAGATTTTATTATTATTGAAATTCTGCCTGTGGATTATTGTAATTGTGCCTAACTCATTTTCTGTGCTGTTTTTAACCGATTCCGTAATGGAAAAAGCAGAACCACTTTAAAAAGTAAAGATATAGCATTTGATATACCTTACAGCTCATATTCAGCAAAGTCACGGTCACTACCTTAGGGATTTGGCTAGTAACTATTCAAACAGAGATCTCTCTTCTGACCCTATTTGTGATGGGCATAAATGAGCAGCAAACAATTACACACACGCGTTGAGTGGAAGTAAGTTTTCCTTCCTGTTGGATTGGTACACTAGCATTGATGATACACCAGACCTGAAGCACATTGCTGATTAGTACTGGAGCACAGTCACAGACCAACAAGAAAAGGAAATGTGTTGGGGAGCCTAAGTGGCTCAGTCGGTTGAATATCCGACTTCGTCTCAGGTCATGATCTCACGGTCTGTGAGTTTGAGCCCCGCATCGGGCTCTGTGCTGACAGCTCAGAGCCTGGAGCCTGTTTCAGATTCTGTCTCTCTCTCTCTCTCTCTCTGACTCTCCCCCATTCATGCTCTGTCTCTCTCTGTCTCAAAAATAAACATTAAAAAAAATTAAAACAAAAAGAAAATGAAATGGGTTACTAAAATATTAATCTTTTGTTTTAAAATTCAAACGAAATAGTAGCATTTTATGATGGTCTAATTTTGATCCAAGAATTAAAAGGGGCAGGTGTTCATTTACTTGATATGGGTGTATATTTAGTTTTCAGTCATTGAGTTTCCCTCTTAATGAGAATATAAAAGAATGTAGGTTAAAAATATAGAAGGTGAATCAGATTTAAGAGATGTGTTTGGTTCTTTGAGGGAGCATTTTTATAGACCCATATTCTTTCTAATGAAGTTTGGTTGTAATATTTAGATACCAACGTATGTTAGAGGTTCTAAAGTATGGTCCACAGATCTGTTTGTGTCAAAGATCCTTACATAACGAAAACCATTTTTATGATCATCATGTCCACTAGGAGGTCATCTGTCATTCTCAGCGTGTTGGCTGTTGTCACAATGATACAAATAAGAGTGTACGACCAAACTGTAGGCCTTCACCTTTACACACTTACACCAAACATTCAAATACAATAAATTATTGGTTTCACTTAAAATATCCTTGCAAATACACGTCTTCTAAATGGTCTACATAACCAACATGAAGCATTTCCGATACATAACAAAATACGATGCTGGTCTTAAAGAAAAACACCGTGTGATCGTAGGGTTGGTAAGCTGAACTGACCACTGTTTCATAGAAAGTGATTGTTACTTAAAGAATGACTGGTGGACAACTTCCATGTGATATGTCATGACAGACCATTTAAAAGTTTTTCTTGTCATTCAGATATACTTAAGCTTTTTTAAAGTCTATTTATTTATTTTGAGAGAGAGGGTGAGAGGGGCAGAGAGAGAGAGAGAGAGAGAGAGAGAGAGGGAGAGAGACTCTAAAGCAGGTTCTGCATTGTCAGCACAGAGCCCGGCATGGGGCTCCAACTCACAAACCATGAGATCATGACCTGAGCTGAAACAGAGTCCGATGCTTAACCAATGGAACCACCCAGGTGTCCCATCAGATATACTTAAGCTTTAGCAATATTTAGTCTAATGGGCATGTATATTGTCATGACTATTGTCATTGTTTGATACAGAACATACTTTAATACACGCAAAGTTATATATTTCCTTGACATTGGTTTTTAGACTTTGAAATACTTTCAAGAAATACAACTGTATAAGATAATTGAATCAATTGAACTAAACCCATGTTGAGTAACAGAAAATTTATTTTATAAAATGCTGTGAGAACAAAAACACTAATTTTATATTGATGTAAAAAATTACAAATGAAATTCAGGTAAATGAAATATCTTACTGTGAAAACCTCTAAAGCTTATGGTCAATTTATGCATATATTATAGAATTGAACATTATAAAATGGTGCCTGTAAGATACCATGGTGAATAACTGTTAAAAATAAATGTCATTAAGTTTTACTAACTGATGCATTATTAGAAGAGCAAAAATGTCTTTCCAGAGGCATCCGTGTGAGAAAATATTGTATTTCTCATTATTCTGTAATCTTTTGCCTAAGAAGTGAAATAACCTTTTTTTAAAAAAAAAATAAGCATTTTTTGATTTTGAATTCCTTGAGGACTTCTGGTGTGAATACAGATGCAATTTAGTTCTTAAGTACCTGGTCCTCTTTGAAAGCTTCCGTTCATAGGGGCTCATTGTTCTTTTGACTCTAAAAAGAATGAAAGAAAACAGGGTACGCAGCCAACGCCATTCCAACACAACACAGCCTGTGTCCCTGTCGTTTCACAGAGTGTGGGCACATCAGTCCCGTGGTGTTAGGTCAGGCCTTGGCTACACTGCAGCTGACTCGGGTGCTCTTCAGCTGTGTCCGGTCTGTGGCTCTTTCTGTTAGAGTAGCTTTCATCTCGAGAAGGTCTATTTTATTTCTTCTCAAATCTGCTTTGTTGATGTTGATGGTTTCTCCATCACCCAGAAGCTCCCTCTTTTACTTCTTTAATGGACTTGAACATGACCTTTTTCTGTTGTGTGTCAATAACTCAAGAACATTTACATTTCACCCCGTTGGAGACTGTCATTTATTGCTCTGTTGACTTTGAGCCGTGATGGCTTGTTTCTTGGTGGCAGTGACTTTGTGTGTGTTTATGTGAGTGCCTGTCTTTGTGGCTGTGCGCGGGCGTGTACGTAGGCCTGGATTCCTTGGGAATTCCGTGAGGGAAATCCTCTAGAGAGAGTTTACATTTAATTCTGTCGTGTGCCGTGGCCACCACCAGCCCAAGATCATTTCACTTTACAATTTTAGTATTGAACAATCTCCTTTAGTATTGAAGGAGAACAAAATTGGAGAAGCGACACTACCCAACTTCAAGATCGGACTGTACAGTTACACTCATCAGGACTGTGTGGTGTCCACGAAAGAGACAAAGAGATTGGCGGAACGAAGTAGAGAGCCTAGAAACGACCCGCATAAACATAACCGACTGCTCTTTGATGAAGGAGTGAGGGAGGGAGCACAATGGATCAAAGATGATGTCTTCCACAAATGGCGCTAGAGAAGCTGGGCGTCCATGTGCAAAACACTGTATCTACACACACACTCCCCCATATTCACAAAAATTATCTCAAAATGGATCACAGACCTCCATGTAAAATGAAAAACTGTAAAACTCCTAAAAAGTACCAAAGAGAAAATCCAGAGGACCTTGGGTTTGGTGATGACATTTTAGATACGACAGCATCACTATGATGTGGACGTGAAACTAACAGGTATTGTATGTCAGTTATACTCCAACAAAAAAAATTGGTAAGCTGGATTTTATCAACATAAAAAATGTAGGCTCTCTGAGAGACACCGTCAGAATAAAAAGGCACGGCACTGACTGGAAGAAAATGTTTACAAAAGACACGTCTAATAAAGGACTGTCGTCCACCATATACGAAGAACCCTTAAAACCCAACAGTAAGAGAAGAAACAAGCTGATTAAGCAATGGGAGAAAGGCATGCACAGACCCCTCAGCAAAGATAATATTCAGGTGACTAAGAAGCACACAAAAAGGTGTTCCACATCGTATCAAGGAAACGCAAATTGATATAACGAGGAGAGCCAGTAAACACCTATGAGGATGATCCAAGTCCAGAGCACTGACCACACCACGGGCCGACAAGGATGTGGGGCAACAGGAACTATCACTAGTCGTTGGAAGGAATGCAAAATGGTGCCCCCACTTTGGAAGACAGTTTGGCGGTTTCCTCCAAAACTCAACAACCTCTTACCGTACAATCTTACAATTATGTTCCTTTTCTTTACTTGAAGGAACTGGAACGTGCTCACACAAAAACTTGCATGGGTGCTAATAACAGCTTTATTCTTATGGCCCGAATCGGAAGCAACCAAGATGTTGTCCTGTAGAGTTGGATGGATACATGAACGGGTACATCCAGACAATGGGATCATTCACTCAGGGCTAACAGTAAATGAGCTATCGAGTCATGAAAAGACATGTAGGACTCTTGAATCCATATCAGTAAGTGAAAGAAGCAATCTGAAAATCTACGTATTGCATGATTTCATGTCTATGGCATTCTAGAAGAGACAAAACTACAGAGACAATAGAAAGATCAATACTTGCCAGGGGCTGTGGGAGGAGGGACGATGAACAGGTGGAGGACAGAGGGGTTGGGGGCAGTGAGACCACGCTGGGTGACACTGTAATGATGGACACATGTCATCATACATTTGTCCAACCCCACTGCATGTATGACACCCAGAGGGCCCCTGATGTGGACTGTGGACTCTGGGCGACGACGACGTGTGCATGCGGTTCATTAGTTTTAACAAACGCATGACATGGTGGGGGTGCTGGTGGCGGGGGAGGCTGTGTGTGTGCAGGGAGCAGTGGGTACATGGGGAATCTCTGAGCCTTTTACTTAAAATTGCTCTGAATTTGACATTGCACTAAAAAAAGTCTAAAATTTAAAAAATGGTGGGAAGATGGTTCTAACTTTGGGATATTTTGGTGCTGTGACTTTGTCGTTAAACTTGTGCACGTGCAGGATTACGATCAGGACAGCACACGGTCTAGTCCTTGCTTTCACTCTGCCGCTCAGATCAGAGGCACAGAGCAGCATTCGTCCCTTATTGCTCCAGTGACGGAGTTTAACATCCCTAATTCATCCACCAGCACTGTCGCCCTGCTGGACTACTAGCTTTCCGTGAGAGTCTCTAACCAATCTGTCCACCTTCCGCCAGACTCAGGAGTATCACCTCCTGTCTCCAGGGCAGGGCAAGCCCCTAAAAACATAAGTCCTCACATCAAGGGTCTCCCAGGAAACACCTTCTCAGGGCTGCCTAGACCCTGGGTTCCAGGTTTCTCTTCCTTCTTGGTCTCCTGTTGATTCTGGTCCTTTTATTGTCATCTTTTAAAAGTTGAATTTTTTTTAACTTTTTGTTTTTAAATCTAGTATTTTTTTAAGTTTTTTTTTTTTTAATGTTTATTTCTTTTTGAGAGACAGAGAGAGAGCACAAGTAGGGGAGGGGCAGAGAGAGAGGGAGACATGGAATCTGAAGCAGGCTCCATCCAGGCTTTGAGCTGTCAGCATAGAGCCCGACGCGGGGCTCGAACCCACAAACTGTGAGATCATGACCTGAACTGAAGTCAGATGCCTAACTGACCGAGCCACCCAGGTGTCCCTAAATCTAGTATTTTCAAGTTTTGCGTACCGGAAAAAGTTCCTCAAACTACCTCTGCTGACACGTTCATGGAAACACACTGAATTGTACATTAACGCAACACGGAACCCTTAAGTAATTTCAAACAGAGCCAATGACCTACTTGTTGGAAACACTTGACCTGATCTTCATAGTATTTTGATCAATTTCACAGCTGCTGGCGGGCAAAGTCCGTTATTTATTTATTTATTTCTCATGTCATGAAAAACTTTATTTAATTTTTTAAAAACCGGAGTGTAGTTGACGCACAACGTTCCATTAGTTTCAGGTGTACAACATGGTGATTGGACAACTGCATACGTCATATACTGTGCTCACGGCAGGAGTAACTACCACCCGTCCCCACACAACACTGTCACAACACCAGTGACCGTATTCCCTAGGCTGTATTTTTCATCCCCGTGACTTATCCTGGAACTGCAAGTCTGTATTTGTGGACAGTCTTTTATGGAGATACTGGTAGCATATATTAATGGAAGGATCCTACAATTGAAATGGTAAGTTAATTAATCTGGTGATTACCATCGTTTTTAAAACTCCTGTACCATAACAGCCTTATCTTAGATTTAAAATGGAACGTAAGAGAGAAATTAAAAGAAAATATTTTGATGGTGAACGATCCTTGTCATATATCCGTCAAAGTATCTAGTAACACTCTTTAAAGCCCATTGGATTTATCAGACTCGAGGTTATTATTCCCTGCTGGTTCTACTTTATCTTCTTTTTTGGCGCTTATCTTTTTAACCTAATTGTTGATTTCAGGAAGGTGTTTCGTCGTGTTTCATCAGGTTACCTCCAAATGTTGACACCGTGTCTCTCAAGGGTGGGGGTGACTGAGCAAAGCCTCAGTGGTGCCTCGGGTGATTTCTGTAGGGCAGAGAGAGAGGGGTTCCCTCCCTGGGGCAGCAGGTCTGCAGCCTGAAAGCTGGGCAAAGAGCAAAGATATTTCTCGTAAACATAAGTTTGAACACGATCTGCATTCCCAGCCTGAATTAATCCATTCCTTTGTTTATTTAACGAGTTTTGATGAATGGTTCAAAGAAGAGATTCATGGTTTATGAAAAAAGTCAATGAGCTGGAACTCTCGACATTCGGGTTCTCTCTCCCCCACTGCCCTTAATAAACTATGTGATTCAGGCAAACCAGTTCACGCATAGGGCCTCAATATCCTAATTTGTACATTCAGAGGAGTGAGTATATCATTCTTAAATCTCTTTCAAACGTGACCTTGGCCATCAGCCGTCCATACCTCCTTCCTCTCCTGTTGCCCCGTGTTCACGGACCAGCTGCATTTCCACCATAATTATATTTTCAAATTGTCTGGTGAAAGCAATTAGCCAATTAAAAAATGTATAGTCCTAGGGAGGAAGGCATCTTTTTGTTGTGGAAATGGAACATTTTCATTTGATGCCCCTTATCAAGTACTCCTTTTGGGATGGCACTGCAAATTTCCTTCCAAAGAGTGACGTTCTAAAGATTCTGCACTGTGAGTCCCGGTGTGAAGGGTCCCCGCAGCGAGGTAAGTGAGGGTGATGGCAGATGCTCTATTTCTTTCTTTTTTTTTTAAATTTTTTTTAACATTTATTTATTTTTGAGACAGAGAGAGACAGAGCATGAAGGGGGGAGGGACAGAAAGAGAGGGAGACACAGAATCGGAAACAGGCTCCAGGCTCTGAGCTGTCGACACAGAGCCCGACGCGGGGCTCGAACTCACGGACCGCGAGATCGTGACCTGAGCTGAAGTCGGACGCTCAACCGACTGAGCCACCCAGGCGCCCCAGATGCTCTATTTCTAACAGAGCTTGGGACGGGCCGCGGGACTCAGGCCCAGAGCCGCGGGGTAAGTGTGATAGGACTTAGTCATCAAAGCTCACTTCTCGGGAGTAGGGAGTTTGGGCTCTTTGTTGAGCCTTTCAGTCATACACTCCCTGGTCACCCTGCACGATGATACTGACCTTACGGAGATTTTGTAAATGGAGAAACTTCTAGTCCCACCACCTTAACTCAGTCATCGAGGCTTCTTTCTGCCCTTTTCTCGTCAGCCTGTCTCCCCTGGTTTCAGACGGTTTGGAATACTTACAATTACACTGCACATACCGCTTAGCGTTCTGCCACTTTTTAGATCGCGTTCCATCGTAAGCGCGGCACGTTGCTGCCTCGTCTCGGAAGGCATCTGACGGAAGTTTCTCAAATCGCCGACCTCTGTGCACAGGTGCAGTAAGAGTGTCAGTGATGGTGGAGGAGAGCCGATAAAGTGTGAGGGAGTTTGAAAGCTCCCTGCGACCCTGTACGTGTCCCCCGCTCCACCTAAACACAGAGATTTGTAGTGGATACACTCAGTTGTGGTGCTTCACATGGGTGTTCTTGTGAAGCCAATCTGGAGGTAGCCATCAAGCCGCTCACTACTTACGCTCACCTTGGAGTTTTATTATTCCAGTACTATAACCGAGGAAAATGCTTGCATTACAGAAGCCATAACATTTAAGACTCCAAATGCATAGGGGTCCCTGGGCGGCTCAGTGGGTTGAGCTTCCAACTTCGGCTTGGGTCATGATTTTGTGTGGGGTTCGTGAGTTCGAGCCCTGCGTCGGGCTCTGTGCTGACAGATGGGAGCCCGGAACCTGCTTCAGATTCAGTGTCTCCCTCTCCCTGCCCCTCCCCCATTCACGCTCTGTCCCTCTCTCTCAAAAACACATAAACATTAAAAATAAAGAACTTTTAAAGAAGACTCTAAACGCATAAATTTTATTTAAAAGAAAACTATGTCATCATATTCCAGAAGTAAATTTATTTTTACACTGTGTGAAAAGGCTGCTCAGTGTTTCCTGTAAAATGCAGGTCCATGTGAAATTCACATAACGTTACACGGATGTGTAACACACGTGCAAATATATGTACAATATACACAAACTTCTGAGCTCCTACTATGTGCCAGGGGCATTCTAAATGTTTCATTTATAGTACCTTATTTAACTAAATAAATATGAAGCAAATCCATACTAAAGTTAGTATTTAAAGTAATTATGATGAAAAGCACAGGTCTGCTAAAATTCCATTATTCATTTTCATCACATGACAAGCAACCATTTAGGTCATCATTTTTATATCTTCATTATTTAAAACTGGGTCTTGATTTTCCCACTCAAGACAAAGCTGTCAGATTTAATTTTGAAAGGGAAAAACATTCCAGCTGCAATAGAATTTC
Source organism: Felis catus (assembly GCF_018350175.1). Lineage (NCBI taxonomy): Eukaryota > Metazoa > Chordata > Mammalia > Carnivora > Felidae > Felis > Felis catus. Next base: position 2,189,970 of record NC_058371.1, read on the forward strand.
TGTTTTCTACATATCCATCCGATAATTGCATCCATCCCAGGAACAGCTTTCTGCACTGTGAGTAGGGAGAAGAAGAAATCGATTCTAGTTGTCGGGTAATAAACAGCAGACAGGTTTCTTGGTGCTATCTGAAGTAATTTTTAAAAATGTCACTTGGTGAGAGTTTGAAAATAAAGCTATAATTACTGTGACACTGTGAAGAAAAGGAGCCTTAAACTGTCAAGATAATGCAGCACCCTGTGTATTCTGAGGGATGCAGGCCCAGCGTAAGCCCCGGCCACCAGTGATGGGTGCCTGCCTGGTTCAAGACGGGTCACGCTCTGGGGGCGCCTGGGGGGGGCTCAGTCCGTTGAGCGTCCGACTTCGGCTCAGGTCATGATCTTATGGTTTGTGAGTTCGAGCCCGGTGCCGGGCTCACTGCTGTCAGCCTGTCAGCACAGAGCCCACTTCGGATCCTCCGTCCTCCTCTCTCTGCCCCTCCTCGCAGAATAAACAAAAATAAACAAGCAAACAAACGAATAAATAAGTAAGTAAGTAAGAAAAAGAGAAGTCACACTGTGGGCGTAAAACCAGCGATGGAACTGTGGTCCCAGCACAGACGAGCAGGTGAGTCCTTGTCCTTAGAATCCCACTGACTTCAGGACATTTAAAAATGGATTTATATTCACGTTGGATGACATTTTCTATTTACGATATTCGGTACCACAGGGAGGTAATTTCCATCCCAAGAAACCTCTAAACCAGGAGCCAAACCATCGCTGGGTCCCTGGGAGTTCTAAAATGAACTCAGTTAAGGTAAAATAAAACTCCTATTATTCTTAATACATAAATATTTTAGGGGAAGCTTTCATCCCCAAAACACAATGAGGAATTGTATTTTACAATTTTGTACTTGAAACTGTTGCCTTATACCGATCTGCTACTAAGTATATTCACATTAATAGTAGCATCTGCAGGGAAATTGCAACATCATAAAAATGCAAAATTCATGACCAGTGTCATTGTTAATAAAGAAATGCCTTCAACCAGATGCTAAAAATATTCACAATAGAGAAAATAGATTAATATTTTAATGAAACCAGAGAATGGTGATAGATTGGAAAACAGGTTATAATCTACGGCCATGTTTTATGATTAGATGGTGAGATTTGCCATAGTCAAAACTTGGCCAGATATTAAAGAACTGTCCCTAATAATTGAACTTGACAATTTAGACTCAATTGCAATGTATTAAGAAATTATTGTTTTCATGAAACTGCTTTTAAAATATAGTTTGTGCCTAATAGGAAGGGTATGATTTTAACTTATTATGGGTGGGATAATGTTTAAATTATTATGGTTAAGAAACAAGCATTGAAAATTGAATTTGGTTTATTTTTATGGGCACGTAAAATTTGGAAAGCAGGGGGGAAAAAGCTCATGTTTTATAGCCTGGTTTCTTAGGAATGGTTTAATCAGATTTATGGTCAATGTTTTCACTGCAAACTGTTAATAACACATCAGATATATGACAGATTCAACATGACACATCAAATAGCTTGAGTTTTTTTGAGCCCATGACTTAACATTTTAGTTTATTTCTGCTCAATAAACATCTATGAAGTTTCTACTCTGTTTTCAACTCGTGTTGGTGTGAACGTTCAAAGTTGAATATAAAACTGTTCTTGACCTCACGTACCTAGTAGTCTAGCACGGGGTGGGGTAGGCACAGGATGGGGCAGTGGGCTGGGCACAAAACAGCCCGTCTGAGGGCGGGGCCATGGGGGCAAGAGGAGGGTGTCTGGGGCAGACGCACCAGAACTTACTGACTGGAAGTACCAAGTGCACATAGGAGCATACATGACGTCATCATGGAAACCCAAGCAATCCTCTTGATGGCTTCATTCACTCGTTGACACTTAATGATACTTATTCAAACACTTCAAAATACCTGCTTTCTATGTCCGCTGCTGAATAAGATAATTCTGCCAAAAACAGCTGTGGACGAGTTTGTTCTGCCATGGACAGAAGGTATAACGGCCTTGTGCACCAGGATGCCCTTCAATCTGGTGATCACATCAGTTGGGATATTCAAGCCCATGATTATCATCTCTATCTCCTAGAGGGGGCAACCAGGACTTAAGGAGATTGCGTCATTGGCTAAAAATAATCATCCTTTTTTTTTTAAAGCTTATTTATGTTGAGAGAGGGAAAGAAAGAGAGAGAGAGAGAGAGTCCCAAGCAGGTTCTGCACGGTCAGCACAGAGCCTGACGTGGGGCTCGAACCCACAAACCATGAGATCATGATCTGAGCTGAAATCAAGAGTTGGACTCTTAACTGACTGAGCCCCCGGGAGGCCCCAGGGATCATCACTTCAACAAGTGTCTCTGACCCCCTCACTTAGTTTTAGTCTGCGTTATGCTAAGTATTAAGGAAAGCACACTTACAGAATCAGAACGAAGTTCTCCATGTGAGCTCCGCATCTGTGTGGCCTCAAGGACGGAATCCCGCATTTTTTACATTACATGTCCATCTTGTCAACCGCTATTTTCATCATTAGTGCTCTTAGCTATCGCTCAGGTTAACCTTCTATCAGGAGACAATTGTGTCTGAACCTGCAGTCATTTGAAAGCAAATCGCAAATGGCAAGGCAGTGTCTGAGCAAAGGCTTCCCCGCTGAGGTTGGTGAGGAAACTCCTGTGGTCTGTGGGCCTGTGCACCTGTCCATTAGAGATGCCTGAGATGGCCCAGAACGTCAGAATCCGTGGTGCCTCCAGGCAGCTCTGCTCCTTTAGCCCCTGGCCCCTTCCCCCTGCTCTCTGGTGGAAGGTTCTGGAACAGGTGGCCCAACCAACAGATCCCCCACAGGCGCACACCAAGTTTCTATACCTTTGCTCCCAGGCCTCCTCCACACCCAGCAAGCCTGCTCTGATGTTCAGGGTGATTGCAGCGGGGAGTGGGCCAGCCCCTATCCTGCAGCGGAAATTCTAGGGCTTTCTGTGTATCCTTGAGAGGCTGGGCACAGGTGTTGGTCCCTCCCAGCCTGCCTTGCTGCACTGGTGTCTCCTTCCCCCTTGCCTTGCTTCTGCGTCCTAGAATCACCTCCCAGGTAGATCACTCTGCTTTCCAGGGGAGGGAAGCAAGATACTCGCTAAACCCTGAGAAGTTTCCTTGAGAGCCACGCCAGCATGTGGTGGGCACGGAGGACAGGCAGGCCCCTTCAGGAGGTCTGCGATCACAGGACCTTCACTGTTCAAGAAACAGAGATTGATGATGATAGACCGGTTCCTTCCCTCCGTCTCAACTGCATTGGCCCTTGGGCGGGGGGGGGGGGGGGGGGGGGGGGCTTAATAGTTCTTTCATCGGGGAGCAGAGACAGAGACACTGAGACACGGGGAGAGACCAACGGAGAGGAGACGCTGTAATTAGTGTGTTGGTGTCCACGCAGAGCCCACGGACGCTGTCGCTCTTGGACTCCCCAGTCCCTCCGGGCTCTGCGGCACATCAGGGGTGGGGTCCCTCCAGCCCGAGGACGGCGGCGAGCCTGCTGACCTCGCCAGTGATCAGAGCGTCTGTCAGATCTTCGTTTCCCTCTGAATGTGTTGTCGTTTCCTCCTCCAAGGGCGAAAGCTACCTGAGCGCGAGGCCGCCTTGTGGGCAGGTGCATCCCGCGCCCAAGACAGTCCCGTCACACGGGCCTCTCCAAAATTCTTTGCCCAACAAATGCACTTTTCATTCACACACTATTTCAGTAGAAGTGATAGAATATCAGGGGGTACTTATTAATCATCTACCTGGGAGAGCCCACGTTGCCCCGGCTGAAGGGAACCATCCTGCATGACGTCCGCTGGGGGACTGGCCTCTGTCCCTGTCCCACAGGTAAGTCCGACAGGTGCTTACCCATCTTTTTCTTTGATCCCCGTTTTCCTCCCGCCTGGAGCCTCTGACTGCCCTTTCTTCTGACAAACTTCTGCTGAATGAACTCCCCATCCGAACTCCATCTATGACACCTTCCTGACGCCCCGTCACTGCGGCCCAATTAACTGTCTTCTCCGAGCACTCTTTGCTCTGTTCAGCCCCGTAGTGGTTATTCGGAAGCTCTCCTTCTAGCTGCACTGGGGTTTCCTCCAGGGCAGGGCCGTGTGTGATCTGTCATGGACCCCACGGCAGCAGCCGGGCCGCGGCCCCTCAGTGTGCTCCAATGGGTGACCGCAGGGTGGACCATGCAGGCGGGTGACAGCACCGGGGGCCTCTTCTTATCCATTGTGTTCTTCGGTTGTGGCTCAGAGTAATTATTATCACACGAATACGGTGTTGTGCACATGCTCCGGCCAGCTCGAAGAATCTGGTCCATGCCAGACTCAGAATGCTGACGTGTTCCTCTCATAGTCAGAGAAAACGTCATTGGTATTATGTTCCTTGTAAAAAAGTATTAAGCATCCAACAGAACAGGTTTCGTTCATGTGCTCGGACATTATTTCCTCTCCTAACATATTTGCGCACACACTCCGCTAAAACAAAGCAAAAAACAACAATAAAAATGTGGGGAAAGAATCAAAGACCAAAAGAGCAGAAGGAGGCAGAGAGGACGGAAAGAGAGCAGGCAGGCAGTTGAACTTCTGCTTGTATGCAAGATCCAGAGTTTCAGATATCATTTTGGTTAGAAACCAAAGTACGTACAGGCAAATTCACAACTTCTAGAGAAGAGTGTGACGAGTCTAATTACGCCCACTTTCTAGAAGGACGGTTTTGGCACGCCATGATTGTGGAAAAAATTAAAAAGCAAAATTAAATGATATAGTTCAATATACGTGCGTGTGTGTGCACGCATATGTGTGTGTGTGTGTGCGCGTAACTCTGGCATGCACGCTTCAATTCAGAAACTGAACACATGAGCAAAGGTGCCGTGTTCTATAACAGCTAGTTAATCTAGCGTAATGGTGACGATCACGATACGATTTGGTATCATCAGAACACCGAGAATTAGTTTACATGTGGAAAGTGATTTGTTAATTCTTAGTAACTTCCTTTCTTCTTGTTTCGTAGATGATGAAAGCTTGGTTGACTTGCTTTGTGTTGAGATGCATGTTGAAGGTTTTATTCAGATGGTGCAAAGCTCATCTTGCTTCATTTTCTTGTCCTTGACTCGACTTTCCGGTCACGGACAGGGCTTTTCTCTATCAGAGGTCATGAGCCCAGACTCTTAAATAACACGGACAAGTTACGTATTCAAATGTCCCTAATGCTTTACATTCGTATAACTTGGAAGTGACTGCTAGTGAAAGTTTAAGCTTAAAAAAATTATTAATAAACTCCTTTTAACCTTCAAATAAGATAGTGAATCTTGGTATTTAACTTGGAACCAAATGTTACCCGTCCAATCTCTCAGCAGGTGGACACTGAGCGTCCCCCTTCTCAGGCCTTCCAACATCTGACCTCTAACACGCACCAGCTCAGAAAAGATTATGTATGTATTAAAAGATTTGTTAGCTCTGTTAAAAAGGTCTATTTTCCCTGCTCACTGCATCTATCAGGGTTTCTAATGGGGTTTACGGCAACAGTGGCTTTCCGACCCACACCTTCTCTCCTGCCCCACACTTAGTGGGCCATTTGGACACCATTACATAGAAACACTGCCACAGGCACTGGACCAAGAAGGTCACCTCTGTGTCCTGTGCTGCATCACTTGTAGTTACATTCTCTTGCAATAAATCTTACTAAACCACTACTGAGAATTAATAGGTTGCAATTTATAGAGGAGACCGAGCCCTTCCATCTCTGTCTGGTGCACTCTGGGGTCTGTTCTCCCCCTGTGTTTTGTTAAGAGTTGAAATTTTTTTTTAATGTTTATTTATTTGTGAGAGAGAGAGAGAGAGAGACAGAGACAGAGTGCAAGCAGGGTAGGGGCAGAGAGAGAGGGAGACACAGAATCTGAAGCAGGCTCCAGGCTCCGAGCTGTCAGCAGAGAGCCCGACGCGGGGCTCGAAATCACGAACTGCGAGATCATGACCTGAGTCGATCATAACGCATGACCGACTGAGCCACCCAGCCTCCCCAAGAGTTGAAATTTTTAAGTCATGGCCTCTCGTTAATTTTTTCCTTAGAAAGGATGTTAAATATGTATTTAAATTGAATTAAAATGAGAGAATCTCCTTAATGTTGCTTTTTTCTCATTCAAGAGAGAAAACAATGTGCACAGATATATGTGGACGTGTGTCCCTCCCTTTTGTCGAGACAGGGCGTGACACTAGCCTGGCCACCTGGGTTAGAGAACAGGGTTACGTGCTGGGTCACTGACCACAGGGTGCCCCGATTAAAATTATTTCTGGTGTGTCTGAGGGTGTTTCTGGATGAGGTTGGCATCTGAACTGCTGGGGTCAGTAGGATGGATGGCCCTCCCCAGTGAGGGCGGGCGTCATCCGATCTGCCGATGGCCAAATAGAACAAACGATGAGGGAAGGACAGTTCATCCCCTTTTTCCTGTCTCACTACTGAGCTGAGACATCTCATCTCACCTTGTCCTGCCCGTGAACTGGGACTCACACCACCAGCCCCAAGTTCTCAGGCCTTTAGAGTTGGATGTAATCACATCGCCAGCTTTCCTGGGTCTCCCGCTTGCAGACGGCCGATCCCGGGACTTCCAGGCCTCCACAACCATGCTTGACAATTCCTGCAACGAACCTTTTCTCTACTTGTCTGTATATCTACCCACCCACCTGTGTATCTATCTGTCCCTCTATCTCCCACCTACCTGTTGATAAGGATATTCGTTCTGCTTCTCTGGAGAGCCCTGACTTAGGAGACCATGTCTTCATTGCTTGGTCTAATGAGAGCACTGAGGACAGCCGAGCGAGGGTGAGCCCCGCACAGGCGACAGACCAGTGGGAGCCACTGGAGGAGACAAGGGAAGGGCTGGGCTTCCTTCTCATCTCAGCTCTTTCTTCCCTTGGCTCATTGCAATGTTCTACCAAGTTTATTTTCCTTAAATATGGCAGAATTATTTCAGACTTTTGTCCCACACGTTTGTCCCATTCCCTGAGCTCTGTTCTGCAAATATCTACAAATTTAAATCATTCCCGTAATTTGGGTCTTCGCGCAAGGATGATCTCCTCAAAGAGATGATTCCCTGTGCGGTACAGGACTTCTTTCTACCCAATTCATTCCTGCCGCCGTCGTATCATCTAACCCAGCACGATCCCCAAATCTTTATGCCTAAACCAATAAACACACACACAGCACACAGCTGAGAGGCACCGATCAACCTGTGTGTGAGTGTGTATGTGTGATAGAAAAGTTTAGGCAACAGTACCTATAGCACATGATATACTCTGGTACTTTTTTTTTTTTTAATTTTTTTTTTCAACGTTTATTTATTTTTGGGACAGAGAGAGACAGAGCGTGAACGAGGGAAGGGCAGAGAGAGAGGGAGACACAGAATCGGAAACAGGCTCCAGGCTCTGAGCCATCAGCCCAGAGCCCGACGCGGGGCTCGAAATCACAGACCGCAAGATCGTGACCTGGCTGAAGTCGGACGCTTAACCGACTGCGCCACCCAGGCGCCCCTCTGGTACTTTTTTTTCACACACCATATTGTATCCTGCCACATTCTAATCCATTCTGGCATTATGCGGAACAAAAATGTCAGCTGCAGCCCAATAAATCAATTTCACAAGACTCTGCTATTTTTTACGGTTTTAAGTTATAATACTTCTCCAATACATGAAAATACGTAGTTATTTATTTGTTTAGGGTTTGTTTCTATTTCCACAGGAGGCTGCATGAGGTCCTGAAGGCGCTAACTTTCTCCATCACTTTTCTGCTGTGTTCCCAGCACAGAAAAGGCCATGTGACACAGGGCAAGTAGTCAAGAAGGGTTTGACAAGTAAATGAATTCATGCACCCGTAGAATAAATATTAGGGAGAAAGTGCCTATATCAGCTTCTGTATAATACTTCATATGTTATGAACACAAGTTATTGTGATGAAATAGCTAACAGAAAATGATTCATCATTGTACCTATTCTTTCTCTGCCTGCCTGCTCCCTCGTTTTCTAGAGAAACATTGCATAGGAACTAACGTTACAATACAGGTATCGATGTTCTTGAGTTTCTACTTGGCCTTCATTCAGCGGGAACCATTCAGCTAGAGTGCCACTCCCCAGGGGTCACCCTCAACCGCTTAACCTCCTTGTAGCTACATCTTCAGGCTGAACCATCCAGCAAACTTCCAGAGTTAGATCGATCGCACAAAGCAATGCTCTTGTCAGGTGACTGAGGGCTCTTGCAGAAAATCTTCAAAGCCATGAACATCGAGAGCATAACAGATGTACGTTTGCAACCACGACTGAGTCCTCGTCACCGTCTGTATGTGGCACATCTCCCTGATGTGTGTCTACAGCCTTGTATCTCAGAGCGGTGTCTTCTGCCCTTCTACCTGGAGATGTCCGCGGGCTCACACTTACCATGCCCAGAGAGAAGCCCTGTTCCCCCTCCGCCACACCTTCCTTTACACTAACTCGTGCACGTCCCCATTTCCATCAGTGGCATCACCCACCAGGCAGCCAATCCGAAAATCTAGTTTTCTGGGATCTTTGTTCTCAGCCATCTCATCAGTCAGTACATCCTAAATGGTGTCTATTTCCTTCCAACATTAGTGCCCTGATTCAAGCCATGAATCGGCCTCTTGATCAGATTCATGGGGAATCTCCTATTTGGTCAGATTTGTTAAACTTTTTTATTTTCAACGTTTTTTTTTTTTAATTTATTTATTTTTGGGACAGAGAGAGACAGAGCATGAACGGGGGAGGGGCAGAGAGAGAGGGAGACACAGAATCGGAAACAGGCTCCAGGCTCTGAGCCATCAGCCCAGAGCCTGACGCGGGGCTCGAACTCACGGACCGCGAGAACGTGACCTGGCTGAAGCCGGACGCTTAACCGACTGCGCCACCCAGGCACCCCAGATTTGTTAAACTTTTATGCACTAGACAGTCCCTTCTCCCTGCTGAAGCCCGAGCTCTCATTATGAGATGAGATGAACATTAGATCCGATCACAACCTTATTTAAAACTGTGAAAGGAGAGGCGTCTGGGGGGCTCAGCTGGTTAAGCGTCTGACTCCTGATCTCAGCTCAGGTCATGATCTCACAGTTCATGGGTTCAAGCTCTGTGTCATCAGCACAGAGCCTGCTTGAGATTCTCTGTCTCCCTCTCTCTCTGCCCTTACCCCATTTGTGTTGTCTCTGTCTCTCTCAAAATAAATAACTAAACTTAAAAAAAAATCTGGAAAGGACACCGCATGTGTTTTCTTGTGTGTGAATAAAGGGTGGGCATTTTCTTTCATTACTTGGTTGCCTTCATATTGATTTAAGAACATGCTCTTGCCTGTCCCTCTCAGAACCCTCTCTGAAACTAAATCTCTTGTCTTTACCGTATAAACGCCCCGAAATACTCCTCTATAATTTTGTCTCCGTTTTGGTCACTTGCTAAACCACCGTGGAGCCTGTCTTAAAGAGATTGTTCTTGTTGGTGTGTTCTTTCATGAGATGGCCAGGCAAGTGTGGCTACAGGAGGCAGAGCAGAAACTCAAGAAATCAGAATCCATTACACTCGGAGGTCCTAGAGACAGGGGGCATGGCCATCGCCATGGCAGCCATGGTCAGGTGTCAGGAGGCAGAAGATAGGAGCCAGAGGGGCACTTAGGCCACAGCCTTTTTTGGAGTTTCCACAGGATAGGCAGGAAGAGGGTGGTGAGCTCTGAGGACTGGCAAGTTTAAGTAGATCCGTTGGGCTTTGGGCTCTGGGGTGGTCTCTAGTTCCCGGTGCCTGGCCCGGAGGGGATGAGGCAGAGGAATACTGCCTCCTGGGTGCGGGCCAAATGGAGGAGGGACGGCTCCCGAAGGGCTGGCGGGCACACTGCAGGCTTGCTCCTGGCGGGGCCCTTGGCCACCTGGGACAACTGGCTAGCTGGGAGGAGCAGTCTCTCCCTAGCCAGAAGGGCTTTTTAAAACATCATGAAACTCAAAATGTCAACGATTTCATCCTAGGGGCCACCTCCTACGGTAAACACCTCTTCCTGAATCTCTTTTTTTTGAAACCCTTAACAATCCTGTTATTTGTGAATATTTCTACCGCTTTCTTTCCTACTATTTGTGAACTTGGGGTTCTCTTTGTTCATCCGTGACAGCTCACTCTCACTCTTTTGGGTCCTGTCTTCGTCTTTCGAGTGCTTACTGGTTGACGCTGCTCAATGTCCGTCCAGGCCCTTCTGCCTTCACACAGTGTCCCCTGGGACCTCGTGCACATGCACGGCGATGGTGATCCACTGGTACCTCCCTAAGAGGGACACGCCTGACACGTTGCACTTGTGTAACTGCACCTTGTGGCCTCTCTTTGCATTTGGTTGTTGACATGAGACAGGTGACGTGCTTTCCCCGCAAACATGTAAGAGATGTGTCATTGGAAAGTGAGGAAATTACTGCCACAGGCTGGAAATTAGACACTATCTTGTGCACTGGTGAAGTCTGGGTAAGTTTATGCTCAGTGCCACGGAAGACAGACCCCACATGTCACCCGTAAGTCGTACCTCCTGTAAAATGGCGGGAGGGAGACTATGCCGGTTTCATGCTGCTGCCTTCACCTGCTTCTCTGCAAGAATTAGCACCACCAAGCGATGAGCCCAGGAGAAGGCTGATATCCCCGGTGTAGAAGGTTGAATCATGCTTACGTGAACGAATCTGTGTTTTACAACACAGATGCGTAAACAAAGTAGTGAGGATTGAAATGGAGGTTCTTATGTTCTTCCTTTGAATTTTAAATTCTAGTTGGTTAACATTTAGTGTAATAATGGTTTCAGGAGTAGAATTTAGGGACTCATCATTTACATACAACACCCAGTGCTCATTCCAACAAGCGTCCTCCCAATGCCCGTCTCCCATCTAGCCCACCCCCCCACCTACCTCCATCTGTCAACTTTCAGTTTGTTCTCCGTATTTAAGAGTCTCTTGTGCTCACCTCCGTCTCTGGGGGGGAAGGAAGGTGGGAGGGCACGTGGGTCAGACGTTTTCCCATCTGATGTGGTGAAGCATCAGTGGATACAGAATAGAGTTTAAGAAGAGTCTGTAAAGCCATATGAGTCACCAAGAATATGGTAAGGATATGGTTTTCTTCTGTCTGTCGGGGGGAGAGGGGGTTTGCATATGTTAAGTTACTTATCATTCACAGAGACAATTACTTAGATGTTTTCTAATGATATACTACAGGTACTTACATTTAGAGTATTCTTGTATGTACCAGTGACCTGGTAATAGAGTCCAGACACAGACCCCAGGGGGTAAGTGAGAGATATTTCTCACGTTATTTCCGTCTGACTATTTTCATGTAAACGTGCAGTTTCTTCAGATTTCAGTTTGCTCAAATGGACATTGACTAGCCTGTGTTTTTCGTAACTCAGCCTAACTCAGCCTCCACGAACACACTCTTGTTCCAAAGCAAGTTCTTATTGGTCAGTTAGGCATTTGCCTATGTTCTGCACCTGACTTGGTCTCCTTGATCTTGGGCTGTTGGTATTTTGAAACCATTTATGAAATATTTGTATTAAAGGGTGTCTCATGCACACACCACATGTAACTCCTTCTTCACGTGACTAGCTTAGACTTCCAGCCTGTCAGACCAATATGGCACCCCCAGCTTTATACTTTCTACGACATTTATAAATTCCTCTTACAAATGTCCAATAGCATCCACGACTGAATTGTTGAACCAAAGTGTGTAGGAAATACCCTTAAATGTTTCCGAAACGGCAACAGGACCGAGAGCTGCCTTCTGACCATTTCTTTCATGGAGTGAATTTTTACGTTTCATCCATAGGATGGGGTACAGAATGTGGCGATGTGAAGCGACCGTTGGGCTGCTAGATATTAGCTTCCAAAAAGCCCAGCCAAGCTGGGTCCCATTTCAGAACCTGTTTCTTCATCTGTAAAAGCTACAAAGTGGGGTTAATGGTCCTTAAGGGGCCGAGCAGGCCTTGGAGAGGATTAAAATCAATTATGCGTGGGTTCAGGAAGCAGTCAACACATATTATCTTTCTTTTTTAATTTCCTGACCTAAATTATGTTCAAAGTCATGTAATAAGATACTTTTTAGATAAAGTGATTCATAATTCAGGGGAAAATACCAGTGCGGATTTCAAATCGCTGAACTTTCCTTTGCTTATTAATGTGGGCTAGATCTAATGAATATCTTATATATATTCTAATATGGGACTATTGCAGAATGTCTTTTGAGACACATGACTGTGATACATATTTGAAGCCAAAATGGATTAAGTCTGTTGTGGGAATATAAATTTGAGCTCACTCGAGAGAAAAGTCTACCAGGAAATTTTAAAGCAGGGATTAAAGAAATAAAAGGAGTATATAGTGATTTTGTTTCAGACAAAGTAAGACAGAATGGCAGTGAAATTAGAACTGATATAAAGATAAGCGGTCATGTACCAAGGGGTTGCTTCCCCAGATAACAGCAACCGTGACACCCATGGCCATGCTCTGAGCTGGAGGCTGCATTCCTATCAGGACGGTCTGGGGAGGCGCCTGCCCTATGCCTCTGGTGATGGCTGAGCCCACAGGGAAGGCAACGAGGAGGGAGGGTGACTCCCAGGCTACGGGGACGGGTGCACCTGTCAGAGCCGTGTGAGACAGCCCAGGTTTATGGGAGGTGCTCCGTGCATACTGGTCGAGTCTAGATCACTGGATATTTGAGGCTCCATCCCAGGTTCACCTTGGTCTTTAGGCAACATGGAGGCTTTACGAGAGAACGTCAGAGGGAAGAGAAGCAGAAAAGGAGAAAGAGTCCTCATAAAACTTGACCTTTCTCCGAGGGCACAGTCTGCAAAGCCCAGTAAGAGTTCTGCTCTGCCCAGGAGAATTTGCCATATTTCCTGTTGAGTATTTGCCTCATGTAAGATAAGGCCCGGTAAGTCTTACCTCCAACAAGACAGCCCCCTCCCCGCCTGAGAGTTCAGCTGGAGGGATAGCTGGTGGCCTGGACTGATGCTCAGTCAGGTTCTCTTGGGAAGATCACACAAATGCGTCCACACCTTCCTCTCTGTTTGCATTATCTATATCTCTGCCTATAAATGCATCACCCGTATTTGTTCTGTATCTGTATATCTACACCTATATCGCTATCATCTGTCTCTCCTTCAAATACGTGTAAGTTCAGCCATATCTTTTCAGACTTTATGTGTCTAGGTTTCCCAGGGCACACACGCTTTAGAAGTGTGGGAGACAATCTGCCTCATTTTCCTTGGGTTCCTGAGCCACTGATGAACATCTTAGACGTTTGCTGCAACACAGCCCTGAAGTCTGCTTGTCTCTTTAGGAGAAGCAAAAGGCTGTTCCAGACTGTTCCACGCTGTTCCAGCCTGAGAAGCTCATCACTGGGTCTGATCCTGCATGTGAAGGATCCCACAACAGGGGGGAAATTTGAAAGCCACTTGTCACAGTGCTGAAAATGCGCAACAATTGGTCGTTACTTTGTGGTGCGAGCAGAGGGAGGACCCGGACCCCAGGGACAAGGGTGGTGTACTCAGAACACGGGGCTGTGGGCCGGAGAGGCCTGGGGGTGAGGCCCTGGTTAGCCGGCAGGAAGCGGGCACCTTGGGTTCTTTAGCAACAAAACAGATAATGATTCTTCTGCCTTGGAGTTGTCGTAAAGCTTCAATAATGTAATAGCTTCAGTAATATTTAGAGGCACCTGCTCCTGACTTCCTGTTTTGTTTCCTGCTCCAGCACCGGAAGGGGAGCCCTCGCTATGGAAGCAAGTAGGGGGGACAATGATCTCGTCTGAGCAATCGGAACATTACCTGCAGAAGTGGTGTTCACGGGAGCGCTGAGGAACCAGAAGGAATGACCTGGGCGAGGGCCCAGCGTGGGGAATGCCTGCAGAGCTGAGCAGAGTGGCCGGGCCTTGGGAAAATGAGCAAGTGTTATGAAATGAATGATGTGGGGGAAGAAAAAAAGTGGGGGGACATCCGCGTCTCTCTTGTCCCATAATGAGAGCTGGGCAAGTGTCCCCCAAATGTCAAATTATCTGCTCTGCGTCTTTTACAAACTTCAGTCGTGATGCGGTTTCATGGCCGGAAGACACTCTTCGTCGCTTGTGACATACCTGAATCGATTTCTTCATTCAGCAAACAAGCTGGGCGGTCTGTCTGTGTGGGATGATGCTTTAGCAGAACAGGAGCCAGCTCCAAGGTTGCGTTTCCCAAGGTGCTCTGATTCCAGTGTACTTTGTGACAAGGGCTGTGCTTGTGGTTGGGACCTCAATGAGGTTCGGATTTCGGAAGTCGTAAAACTAACATTCTCATCTGTTCACGTTTCCAGACAGTACATGCACCCCAAGGGGTTTTGTCTTGGAAAGACTTCTGTCAACATTTTAAATTAGAATTTCCTTGGAAGCGACTAAGATCCACCTACCCAGGTAGAAATCACTTCCCAAAAGAACGAAGACCTTACTGCGGAACCTGCGGTAACTTTTGCTTTTGTAAAATACGTGAAAAAAATAGGCTTTCCTGTGATTCTTTCCTGTGACTTCTTCCCTTTTTACCCTTCCCACACAGTCACGTGAGATACATCAGCATTTCTAACATAGCCCGCGATCTCGAAAGTAGAATGAAAATATAAATACTCAACTGCATGTAAATATATAGGTGTATACATACCATCTGAAATATACGAGCGACGGCAATTACATGATGAGCCCTAAGTGAACCCCCTGTGGGGTCAGTGGTTGCTGAATCCCACCACAGATTGTAAAACGTTGATCTGATCTGCTTATGAAGGGCTTTTAATAGGAATGTGTTCAGAAGTCATTTCTTTTTGCCTTGAAAAAGCACACACGTGGCCTGGCCTCATCAGCTTTTCATCTCGTGGCGATGGTCGTGTTCCCTGGGCCCATGGCGAGGACAGAATACACTCAGTGACAGCCGATGTCAGGCCTCCCCACCGGAGTTGTGCCTCTTCTGTCTGGTCTAAGCCCCAGGCCTGCAGATCCGCTGGGCTCCAGGACCAGGCGCTGTCACAGTCCCTGTAGCCCCAGCCTGCCGGGGACTTCTGAGCGGTCCTGTTCCAGAACAGATACTCCGTGTCCCGGGGCGCCTTCCGTGGAGGCTGTCTGCAGAGGACACCCCCTGACTGGGATCCGGAGGAAATCTCAGGGACACAGGGACAGCCTGCCTACCATCACACCCCCGGCGTGGTTCTCAGAAGAGCCACACAGGATGCACCCCATCCCTGGGCTAATAACTGAGCCTCTTGAAATCACATCAGGTTTCTGTGGCCTCCCAGAAGGTCCCTGCTATGCTCTTTTTCCAATGTTTGCGTCATCATGTATAGGTTTTGCTTTTGCTTCGTAAATTAATTCCGCTCTCCAATTTTGAGTTCAGGCATTCAGGTCTTGGGGATGAGCCAACCGTATGGGGCTGACTTATTCCATTAACAATGAATGATTTTCTTCTTAAGGGAAAGTTTTGCTTTCCAAGAGGAAAATTATTTTCTATGGAAAGCATACACAATGAGGGGAATCCCCAGGACACTGTGATTTTAAAATAAGATTTACGGACTGAGTCCTTGGGTGGATATGTTGCCACAAAGAAGTGCTTCCCATGGCCAGGGGGACGCAGGGTCTGTCCTTACTTGTGAAAGTAGCAAAGTGAATATTCTCTGAACGTGAGCAGCTTCGCATGTCTAACTGATTAAGGAAAAGAAATAGTGAGCCTTGGGGTGCCTGGGTGGCTCAGTCAGTTAAGTGTCCAACTTCGGCCTAGGTTATGATCTCACGGTTCATGAGTTCGAGCCCCGCATCAGGCTCTGTGCTGACAGCTCAGAGCCTGTAGCCCGCTTCAGATTCTGTGTCTCCCTCTCTCTCCCTCTCTCTCTCTCTCTCTCTCTGCCCCTCCCCAACTCGTACTCTGTCTCTCTCTCTCAAAAATAAACATTAAAAAAACTTTATTAAATAAAAGAAATAGTGATCCTTTATGATGGAAATTTGACTCTTGGCAGAATAGTGAATTTCGTTCACAATAGTAATTTCTTAAGTAATATAAATAGGCAACAGCACTATATTTTAATCTTTTAAAAATATTTAAATAATGCATTACTGACACATGACATCTTTAAGTGTATTTAGTGTGATGTAATTGCTATATTAAACATGATTTATGCATGTTTTGAAAATAATTCCTTTTGGTTATATTTTAGAAATATGTTCCAATCAGTTGCAGTATTTTAGGACCAGAAGGAATTCAGTGAATCATACAGTCCCTTGTTTTCCTGTCCCATCGTATGAAATTAGGTCTTGGGTTGCATGACTGGAAGATCTCAGGGTTTAGTAATCGAGTCAAAATGACTTGTCTCCTAGTCATGTTGTCTTTCCATCTGTGATTATGACGTCTTGAAACCCTTGGCTATCCTTGAAGAACTCTTCAAATTGGGTCATGTTGACTGTGAACATTTGACAAAATTAGCCTACACTGAATGGAATGATGAGGGGGTAATCTAGGAAGTAGAATATTATATGTGGAAGGTTGTATGCCTTGGCTTTGGACAGGCATTTTTTGGAAGTCGGTTCTCTGCACACTTAGACTTGCCCAAGGTCCTTCTTGAGAGAAGAGAGAGGCTTTGAAGAAAGCCTTGTGGGGGCAGGGGGGGCATAGAGGAGATAAAGTAGAGTGGCCATCGGTGGCCAGGAGAGACACTGGAGTTACAAGACCCTGCCAAGCCAAGTCCGTGTGGACCCCATGTTGCCATTTAAGGGTCAACTGCTCAGATGTTGTTGAGCAAATAAAGTCATTTATTCAACGAATATCTACCGCATAGATAGACTCCACCAGTGGGAGATGCAGGGGAGGAAAGTGCATCTGTCCTCCAGGAGCTCGGAGCTCGCAGGGGGAGAGGTGAGTGTGACCCTTACGTTGGTCCCAGGCCCGTAGATGTGCAGGGTGGGGGCCTCAGCGATGGCATCTGCTGCGGGCCAGGAAATGGAGCCCACCTCTATCTGTGGGGGGAGGGGAATGACCAAGACAGTATTGAGAGGTCTCTTTTAGTCGTGGGCTACCAGAACATTTCAGAGGGAGACACAGAACGGAGCTGCAAGCAAACATGAGAAACCTCCGAAGAGCCTATAGAAATTAGTCCACAGTCTCTCCCTTGCTTCTAGACTCGAATACATATTTGCATGTGTCACCTATGACAACCCACAGGGTGAGGGCACAGGGCAATATTTTGGAGGTTTGATCCTGTGTTCGTTGGGAAGGCCCGCGGGAACATAATCTCGTAAACATACACAGGAAACGTGTTTCCCACTCTTCACCACTTTGTTGATATACCTCTCACTGCTTGATATGTGCTCACTTAGGTGCAAGTTTTCAGTGGAAGGTTGTTGTGGTCCCTTTGAAACACATCCAGGAAGGTTATATGTTTAAGTTGTGTGAGTACATTTTAATTTTTCTACGTTTATTTGTTTATTTTGAAAGAGAGAGAGAAAAAGAGCCCAAGTGGGGGAAGGTCAGAGAGAGAGGGAGAGAGAATCCACACCGTCAGTGCAGAGCTCGATGTGTGGCTCAATCCCACCAACTGTGAGATCGTGACCTGAGCCGAAACCAAGAGTCGGTCGGTCGCTTAGCCGACTGCGCCACCCAGGGCCCCGTGTTTTTTTTTTTTTTTTTTTTTTAATATATGAAATTTATTGTCAAATTGGTTTCCATACAACACCCAGTGCTCATCCCAAAAGGTGCCCTCCTCAATACCCATCACCCACCCTCTCCTCCCTCCCACCCCCCATCAACCCTCAGTTTGTTCTCAGTTTTTAACAGTCTCTTATGCTTTGACTCTCTCTCACTCTAACCTCTTTTTTTTTTTTCCTTCCCCTCCCCCATGGGTTCCTGTTAAGTTTCTCAGGATCCACATAAGAGTGAAACCATATGGTATCTGTCTTTCTCTGTATGGCTTATTTCACTTAGCATCACACTCTCCAGTTCCATCCACGTTGCTACAAAAGGCCAGATTTCATTTTTTCTCATTGCCACGTAGTATTCCATT
Source organism: Felis catus (assembly GCF_018350175.1). Taxonomy (NCBI): domain Eukaryota; kingdom Metazoa; phylum Chordata; class Mammalia; order Carnivora; family Felidae; genus Felis; species Felis catus. The sequence goes on from NC_058371.1 coordinate 2,208,044, forward strand.
GTGTATATAAACCACAATTTCTTTATCCATTCATCAGTTGATGGACATTTAGGCTCTTTCCATAATTTGGCTATTGTGGAGAGTGCTGCTATGAACATTGGAGTACAAGTGGCCCTATGCATCAGTACTCCTGTATCCCTTGGGTAAATTCCTAGCAGTGCTATTGCTGGGTCATAGGGTAGGTCTATTTTTAATTTTCTGAGGAACCTCCACACTGCTTTCCAGAGCGGCTGCACCAATTTGTATTCCCACCAACAGTGCAAGAGGGTTCCCGTTTCTCCACATCCTCTCCAGCATCTATAGTCTCCTGATTTGTTCGTTTTGGCCACTCTGACTGGCGTGAGGTGATACCTGAGTGTGGTTTTGATTTGTATTTCCCTGATAAGGAGCGACACTGAACATCTTTTCATGTGCCTGTTGGCCATCCGGATGTCTTCTTTAGAGAAGTGTCTATTCATGTCTTCTGCCCATTTCTTCACTGGGTTATTTGTTTTTCGGGTGTGGAGTTTGGTGAGCTCTTTATAAATTTTGGATACTAGCCCTTTGTCCGATATGTCATTTGCAAATATCTTTTCCCATTCCGTAGGTTGCCTTTTAGTTTTGTTGGTTGTTTCCTTTGCTGTGCAGAAGCTTTTTATCTTCATAAGGTCCCAGTAATTCACTTTTGCTTTTAATTCCCTTGCCTTTGGGGATGTGTTGAGTAAGAGATTGCTACGGCTGAGGTCAGAGAGGTCTTTTCCTGCTTTCTCCTCTAGGGTTTTGATGGTTTCCTGTCTCACATTCAGGTCCTTTATCCATTTTGAGTTTATTTTTGTGAATGGTGTGAGAAAGTGGTCTAGTTTCAATCTTCTGCGTGTTGCTGTCCAGTTCTCCCAGCACCATTTGTTAAAGAGGCTGTCTTTTTTTCCATTGGATGTTCTTTCCTGCTTTGTCAAAGATGAGTTGGCCATACGTTTGTGGGTCTAGTTCTGGGGTTTCTATTCTATTCCATTGGTCTATGTGTCTGTTTTTGTGCCAATACCATGCTGTCTTGATGATGACAGCTTTGTAGTAGAGGCTAAAGTCTGGGATTGTGATGCCTCCTGCTTTGGTCTTCTTCTTCAAAATTCCTTTGGGCCCCCGTGTTTTAAATGACTGGGCGTTAGGTTTAAGATTTTTTTTCTACGTAGTATTTGCTGACGAGATGAGCAGACAAGGTCCTCGAGCTCCCTGGGTGCCCACGTGGGCTGGTGTCAGGCAGGAAGGGGCTGTGAGACAACGTACCTGCAGCCTCTCTGAATGGACTCAATGACTCAAAGGAGGAGAAAAAGAGGAAACTTCCCCACCGCGACTTCCAACTCAGCACTATCTGCGGGCCTCCGTTCTGCCTTCGTCCTGGATCTCCCTGTCAACTATCTATGCACCTCGCGGTCTGTGAAAATTGTTGTTAAAGGTGCTAGCATTACGAAACAAAAGTGACTTGAGGCTTGTACGTTCCTTACATTTTCTTTTTTATTTAAAAAATGTTTAAGGTTTATTCATTTTTCAGAGACAGAGAGAGTGTGAGCGGGGGAGGGGCAGAGAGAGAGGGAGACACAGAATCCAAAGAAGGCTCCAGGCTCTGAGCTGTCAGCACAGAGCCTGACACGGGGCTTGGACCCAAGAACAACCGTGAGATCATGCTCTGAGCTGAAGTCGGACGCTCAACCCCCTGAGCCACCCAGGCGCCCCAGTTCTTTATATTTTCAATAGAATGTATGAGAAGGGCTGCAAAAAATTAAATGCTGCACTCAAAAACCTAGCAGGTGGCTTTTTCTAAAAAGAAACTTGTGGAACATAATTTCCATCCTGTGATCTCCTCTATTAGATCTACCTCACGGACGATACAGCCCACAGGACGTGTTACCTGAGCAAGGGCAGAGCCCCCCCGCCCCCACGGGGGCTCTGGATGCTCTCGCATCCTGTGGGATCCAGGGGGGTGCGCCGGGAGGGAGGCAGGGGTGCAGCTGTGCAGGAGGATGGGTGAGGAGGGTCTGGGTCACGGGAGGTTCCCAGCGGCCACCTCCGCCTGCTCTTCCGAAGGGCCGTGGGCTTTGAATGCCCAGCTTGCCACTCTGCCGGGGACAAGGTGATGAGCGTGTTGGGGGAAGACAGCCCCTCCTCCTCCAGGAACTTGCTGCGTGTGCGAGGGCAGGTGGTGGTGGAAATCTGTGGACAGGTGAGCTGCCTGGAGAGTGTGGCCTGACTGTGTCTGGTGGAGGGGAGATGGGAACACAAAAACATTTCTGCCTCGCGTGGGGGTCCCCAAAATGCCTGAGACACGAGCGGCCCGTCCGGTCTGTTTGCCTTGTGCTCTCACCTCTAAAATGCCACACCATGGGGTTAGTTCACCTGTGTGTCCATGCGATCTTTCAACAAACCGAAGGTCGGCATTGCACTGATGGATTGCGATTAAGTGTTCAAAGTCAGGAGTTGCGTGCACTAAGATCTTGGTTTGGTATATTCAGCTGCATGTCTTAGGCAATTAACAGGAACTTTCTAATCCTCCTTGTCCAAAACTAGGAATTCTCTAAAATAGGAGTGGAATAGTTCTTTTTTTAAAGTTTATTTATTTATTTTGACAGAGGAAGGGGGCAGGGAGAGACAGAGAGTCCCAAGCAGGCTCCACAGTGTCTGCACAGAACCCAATGTGAGGCTCGATCCCATGACCTAAGCCCAAACCAGGAGTTGGACGCTCAACCCCCTGAGCCACCCACCCAGGCACCCCAGGAATGGGGTGGCTCTTACCTCACGGAGTGGCTGGCAGAATGGCATCCGTCAGTGTCCCCTTTTTGCACATGGAAGTGGCACCTAGTAAGCTAACGGGACACGGTCCGTGTTCACTGGAACTCCCTCTCAGTTTTGTCATTGCTTCTTTGCACACAACTGAGCTGTCACCCAGGCGGAGGGCTTGTAAGGGGAAAGCTGTTGAGCTGGCCTCCTTTCGGTCCTGCTGGAATGATAACAATTAGTCCTAATTAAAGATCATTTTGTATGGGGCGCCTGGGTGGCTCAGTCGGTTGGCGTCCAGCTTTGGTTCAGGTCACGATCTCGAGGTCCGTGAGTTCGAGCCCCGCGTCGGGCTCTGTGCTGACAGCTCGGAGCCTGGAGCCCGCTTCGGATTCTGTGTCTCCTTCTCTCTCTGCCCCTCCCCCACTTGTGCTCTCTATCAAAAATGAATAAATATAAAAAAAAATTTTTAAATCATGAAACTCAGTATGAGTAAGGTGAACATCATTAATTGTAGATTTTTAATAATTTATTTGATTTGCCAGTGTTTTCTAACCTTCAGGATTTAGATTCTTGGAGGGGGTTAGGATTTTTGGGTGACCGTGCGTATCACATGTCTTGCACGTACATGCAATCCTCTTTGAAATATAGGAAATAATTAGTAAGGTATAAATTCCTCACCGTGGGAGCGATGGTGTGTGTCCTGCTCAGGTGCGCTGTCCCTCCCCAGTGCCCCCACCCCCACACTCCTTCCCTCGGGAAGAAGGTGGCCTCTGGGCAGGTGCTTGGGAACAACCTTCCATCAGCCTCACAGATTGTCCTTTACCCTGGGGTTTGCTTTTCCTCAAAGGGGAGCCTGCTCTTCTCCAAGCCTGTAGGTGCGGGTCTTGCAGACTTTACTCGCTGCCAGTAATGGGGTGCACAGCCTACATGATTCAGGGGGGTCAGAGGGGATGACCCTCCGGCCGGGGCACTCCTGATAGCCTTGCTGTCCCTGTGACCCCCTCCGCCTCTGGTAACTACTTCTCAATGGAGGCAGGAGGTGAAGAACGGGGAGTTACTTTGGGGCATGCTAATGACTTCAGAGACCCCGCGATATTTTGATTTCGTATAAAAGTTAGGAAATCGATCGTCTGCATTACACTCGTATGTGGAAAGCATCCATTACACCAGCTTTGCTGACTCTGGAGAAACCCCAGCCTCGGTGCGTCTGGAAGACACTGTTTAGACACTCACCACGTCCCAGGGAAAGGGCTTCGGGTTTAATGAGAAACAGTCTGAAAGTCTGGAGAAGGAATACTCTCACGGATTTGACTGGGGAGGAGATGACAAGAGGGTTGATCCGAAATGCCTCTCGAGATGGAGGAAATCCCGCTTGGGAAATGTCAACTGTAATCTATTTTTTTGCCTTTTCGTAAGATTTAGCGTTCTCTGTTTTCACATTTGAAGCCTCATACGTAACATGTATTTTCACTAATCTTTCCAGTAGCTTTAGCTATCCAATTGTTTGGGTGGAATGGAGATCCGTGAGTATTTTCCTATTTAGACGCTGATTTGGATTATCACGGGATATCATTACAGTCTCATGTGATCTGTTTAAAAAATAATATATACGATGTTAGAATACAAATGTGTATTATTCTGTCCGTATTTTGAGAGGTTCTTTTTGGAAGAGTATGATCATTTCTTCTAATGTGTAAATAAAAAAAAAAGATCATCTTAAAATTGTCAGAGGAACATGTGAGGGGGCTCCATCGGCTAAGCGTCCAGCTCTTGGTGACGGCTCAGGTCACGGCCTCACGGGTCATGAGTTCGAGGCCCGCATCGGACTCTGTGCTGACAGCATGGATCCCGCTTGGGATCGTCTCTCTCTCCCTCTCTCTCTGCCCCTCCTCCCCTCTCTCTTTCTCTCTCTGTCAAAATAAATAAACTTAAAAAATATGCTGTTTCAGAATTAATCACTATTTATCCTTAAACTTAATTTCTTAACGATACATAAAAAACATGAGTAATAGTATTTGACTCCGCAGAGGTTAACTGGGTGCCCAGATGTCAAAGGAAGTTAATTGTTTGTCTTTTGCTACTTCTGAATTTTACAATATGTGCATTTACTGTCAGTTTTAATGAAATAAAATGTAAAATTAACGGAAAATATTCTGTAAATGATCATTTTAACAGTATCAACGTATTTCATTCTGCCCCCCCTGCTTCACGGTCAGGCCTTTAGAGAAGATCGGGGGTGGGGGCACAGGAGACATTTCTCCATCCAGTTGGTGGAACCAGGGGGAGCGGCCGGCCTTGCTGGGGAGGAGGAGGTCTGCCTGAGGCTTCCGAGGGTCCGAGGTCCAGGGAATGAAACAGAGGCCAGTGTTTTCCTGCCGCCTCACTGTCGTTCATTGAGAACCGACACGGGGCTCTGAGTTTGATGACGGGGAAGAAAGCGGATTCACTCCCTGCACAAACATATCAAGAAGATTCTGAGGGGCGCCTGGGTGGCTCAGTCGGTTGAGCATCCAGCTTCGGCTCAGGTCATGATCTCACACTTCGTGGGTTCGAGCCCCGCGTCGGGCTCTGTGCTGACGGCTCGGAGCCTGGAGCCTGTTTCGGATCCTGTGTTTCCCTCTCTCCCTGCCCCTCCCCCGCTCATGCTCTGCCTCTCTCTCTGTCAAAAATAAATAAACCTAAAACAAAGTTGAGAAAAAAAAAGAAGAAGAGTCTGAGTCCTTTGCCCAAGAAAATCGCCAGCTTGTTTGCTGTGGCCTGAATGATTGTGTGTCCCCCAGATTCACACGTTGGCATCCTACCCCCAATGGGATGGTGTCAGGAGGTGGGGATTTGGGAGGTGAGGAGGTCATGAGTGGGGTCTCTGTGGTGCGATCGGTGCCCTCATCAGAGACTCCACAGACGCCCCCCAAGCTCCTTCCTCCCCGTGAGGACACAGCGAGAAATCTGCCGTCTAATAGAGGGTCTCACCGGAACCTCACAAGCCGGCACTTGATCCCAGATTTACAAACCCCAGAGCTGGGAGTAGCACACGTCTGTTTGTGAGCCTCCGCTCTGTGGTACTTTGGCTCAGCATCACAAATGACGGAGACACCATCGGTTTTCCTCAGTGCTGGGAGTGCGGGGCCCGTGGGGATGAGTTTCTGATATGAAAAGTGGCTTCTGGGATGTGGTCCGCTGGTCCTTCCCGGGCACAGAAGACACACTCACTCTGGCCTCCGCACAGGCCCCTCGGTCCTCGCTGCCTCCCTGTGACGGGTCTCCTGCCCCACAGTACCTGTCAGGGCGCCCCCAGCCTGGGCTCCTGGGGCCATTTCTATGGTTCTGTGAGGTGCTTTGGCGGCAGTGTGGGCAGGACAGCAAGAGGACAGACGCCTAGGTTCACAAACGTCACCCAGGGCTTTGGAGTGAGGACTGAAACGAGGGGAGGAAGCGCCGAATTTCCATTCTCTAAAATTCTGAATATTTTTCTTCTCTATTACTGTTTGGCTATGAGAAATCCCCATATTGATGGACATGTGGTAATAGGTTGGGGTGACTCTGACCCTTTCTTTCTCCACACACGTCTACATTTTCAGTTCCTACGTGTTCCTGTTTCCTCTAGACTCGTTTCCCCGCTGGTGAGGTACCGTCTCTGTCCTTGCGGATCAGACGTGATGTTTCTGCACTGGGTCGTCGGGCATGGATGTCCTAACCCCTTCCAGAGGCCAGCGGAGCACAGCGTCACCCGGTAATGATCACCTGGATCGAATCTTTAAACTCCTGCAGGGTAAAAAAATAATCATAACCGTGTTTCCATTTGACCTTTTATTGTTATACACGGCCTGGGGCTACTCAGTTCTGTTAGAGATTACAAGGAACGAGTGGCTGAGGAGAAAATACCATATTGTGGTTTAATGTCGATGGTGTCAACAGCTTCAAGGCGCGCACACACACACACACACACACACACGACTCAAGAATTTTGACCGCTGAAGGGTAACACCAGAAATGCTCATAAACATTGCACGACTCTGACGTGTTTTCAGGTTGGCACGGACCTCTTCCTGTTTCCAGAATGATTTTTGAAATTTAAAAAAAAAAAGTTTATTATCCAGCATTTTAAAATCTCCTCTAAGGCATAGAAAAATATCTTAATACGTGATGTATATTTCAAACACCAAGATTCTGTAACCCTGAGCCTAGGATTCATAGACTTTTCTCCAAACAGTGAAACTGCTCTTAATGTCTGGTAGGGATAGGTGACCACGAACCTACGGCATTGGAAGACGGTGGCACATAATCACATTTCGTCACTGAATTCGTGAGCAGAGAACATAGGGAAGGATGTGACTGTCTTCCCCCATCCTGCTTCTGTCCCTGTGACTCAAAGAACCAAAGAGAAAGGGGAAAAGAATCCACACCAGTTTCTTTGTTCATGGCAAGGAAAGACAGAACTCTGGGAGGGAGGCAGAAAGTCCAGAAACGTCTAGGCTTTTTGGAAGCTAAGGGTTGACATTACCTGTGGAACGGCACTACATTTGGAGGGTTTATTCTAGATCTTTTTCTGTCCTGTTGGATATAGGCTAGAAATGGGACGATCCTACCGAGAGCCTTGAACTCTTATTCCCACCTCTATACCTTCATTGAGAATGTTAGTTCCACTTATTCATTCAGTCCATGTTTGTTGAGCTGCAAGTGTATACCAGGCATTGGCCTTGATAACTGGGGGACACAGTCTGAGCAGATGACATCCCTGTCCTCAGGGAGTCTAAGTGGGGAGGCCAAATGGGCGGCAAGCACCATAAGTAAACGCGGGATATGCTATTAGTCTCCTGGCAAATTCCGAGTCAGGGGATAGAAGGTGATAGGTTTGGGGGTGTGTTTGAAGCAATTTAAGTGTCTACTTTGATCTCTACAATGTACACGGCCCTTGATTTGGGCACTGACCCAAATGTTTCTGGTATCAGGTATGCTCCTGAAAAAGGCACTTTATTAAATCGGGCCATGGGAACCTTTGAAAGTGTCTGAGTTGTTGAAATTGCTTTCACTTCGAAGAGTTCCCCAATCAAGACTGGCCAAAAGCAATTGAGTCTGTGGCTTTGCATAAACATTTCCTCAGAAAGATGTTTGGATTGCTTCACGTTTGTAGGAAAGTTACATAATATTTCAACGATAACTTTCAATTGCCTAAGTTACGAAGCCGTCACTGAAAGTAATAGTATCTGAGAAACACTTAGGGAGTTTAATCCGGAAACTAGGCCACCAGGGAGGTTACACTCACTATGTTTATGATGTGATGCATGATGTAGAAAAGCCATCCCGCAATGTTTAGGCATAAATGGTGCCAGCAACAAAGTGCCTTGAGAAGGCTTCTCTCCATGTTGGCCTTCTTTCCTCCTCTGAAAGTGGTGGATTAAATACGCTTTCTCCACGTGTAAACACAGATGATTCGATAGTCAACAAAATGAAGAAAAACGACTTCAACAAAATCCCACCACCTTTGTTTCATAAAGTAACGACATTAAAGTAACCAGGTCAGCACTCTCTTATTTTCCACGGGCTCGGTCTTGAGGTCCTCACACAGCAACAGGGGCAGGAGACGGCACCTGTGCGATGCAGGGATGCTCAGAGAAAGACCTTGTCCACGTTCAAGTAGCCGTGAAGCGTTGGAGACTCAGGCTCCTAAGAAGGAAACATAGCGCGTTGCCGAAGCACTTTCAGGGAACCGATGCCTTTGAAGTCAGAACCGGTTTCCCTTCTCAGCAGCCCAGCCACTTTGTACGTGCGTGTTACACTCACTATACTGCACTGGAAGCATCTACTCCTTCCCGAGCTCGTGAACAAACCTGTGCATCTTCAGTGTCCCGCGGAATGTTTGGTGGGTGGACGGGTGAACGAGGGGGAGGAAAGCCGTCGCGGTAAAGTGTATCCGATGCGCACACAGACGTGCGATGCCACGGAACACATGGCTCTGCAGGGGAATTGAAGGTGTTTGTGAGCACAGTTGATTCTCTGCCCTACTGACGAGCCCTCTGCGCTTCCTGTAGAGGAAGATGATTCCGGACTTCAGATTCCTATTTGTCCAGCCCTCTTTCTTCTCTTTTCCACGTGAAACTGCTACATGGTCACTGAATTTCCCTCCACGTTCAAAACACGTGTCTGTTTTGTGACTGTCATTCAGGTCAGACCCGAAAGAGGGATAGACTTCAGGGGACATTACTGATTTCTAGTTTTCATAGATTTATTATCTCAGGAAGATCACATAACCTTTCCTACCACTGACTCTGCCTCTGTTAAAAATTCCGACAGTGATGACAGATTATTTGATGCAGTTTTGCTTCCCTTCTATGTATAACAGACCTTGCTACAGGGTCACATGAGATAAGGTGTGCGATCCCAATTTGTACATATTCATATATTATTTTTAGAAAAGTTTGGAGAAGCAGAGAACTCCAGCCTGGAGTTAAACTGTGAAATTCTCAACTGTGGTATCCTTGCTGTGACCCAGACATCTGGAGACATAGGACCATGTACTATTTACTCTCTTATTCTGTAGCGGTGGTTCTTAACCATGGCTACACGTTAGAATAATCTAGAAAACTTGAAAGGCCATGGATGCCTAAGGCTTCACTGAGATCGGTTAAATCAGAATCTCAAGATACAGGGGAGATTCTCGGTACGATTACTGTGAATTCCCGGGATCGCAGTTAGCCAAGTCCGTGGGGTCAGCGTTCAGCCCCAGAATGACTTCGAATTCTCTCCTTCCATGCAGGTCCTTATATTAGTCAGGTCAGGGCCTTCCAGAGAAATAAAACCAACAGATGAGTGGGATACGTAGATGTAGAACACATGCCTGGATCTCTGTGGATGAGACACATGTGATATGCGATAGCATATATCCATATATCTGTACGTGTATCTGTGATAGGAACCGGCTCACACAGTTACAGAGGCTGAGAAGTCCCCAGTCGGCCGTCTGCAGCTGGGGAGCCGGGAAAGCCCGTGGCCTCCTTTACGCTCAGTCTGAGGGCCGAGAACTGAGAGCGCGGAGGTCCCAGGGCAGGACAACATGGGCACCTCTGCTGAAAAAGCCAACCAGCCCCTCCTGCTCCCTCTCTGCTTGTCCCCCAGCCAGCACCCTGGACGAGGCCACCTGCACCGGGGAGCCATCTGTGTACTGACTCCTGACTCCACGAACTGAAAGGCTGACCGCCTCTGAGACACCCCCACAGACACATCCAGAAATAGAGTCCCACCCCTCCAGGCCTCCCTCAGCCCGGCCAACTTGATGCGGAAAGTCAACCATCGCAGCTGTCCTTGGAGGAGCAGGTCTGGGGCGAAGGAGCCCCGCTACCGGGCGAGGGATTCTTCTTCCCTCCGCGGCCCGCCTGCCACCTGGGCCTTCGCCGTTGTTTGCCAGAGGGTCTCCATCGGGACGAATCCCTCAAGGCCATTCCTACACTGTCCCGATGCATCGTAAGCATGTTTAAATGAGCTAGACACAAAATGCCCACCTGCGGTCTGTAGAAGGGACTCCTGCTAAGTTATAAATGAGCTTCCGAGCCCAACAGTGACCGTCCATCGGGAAGGCTGTGCGGAGAACACGCAGCCTGAGTGGCACATCCTGTTGGCCGACTGTCCTTTTGTCACGAAATCCAGAGCTCGCTGTCCAGAGTCTGTGTCCCCAGCCTCAGCGCCCAGTCCTGCTCATGAGCTGTCGGGACCTGGGAGCCGGGAGAAGGGCAGGGTTCAGGGTGTTTGTGAGCAGAAAGACGGGGGCTGGGCTTTCTTCTCCCACACCATCTGTGTCTCCTGGGAGCCCCGCTCCGCTGCTCAGTCCCCTAGTTTCCACGTGGGCTCTCGGGAGCCTGCCTCGTGCCACAGCACTTCACACACGACGGTGACGTTGGCGTAGGGAGCGCTGACATCATGCCAGGTCCGTGAGCACCAGCACAGTCAATCCGCCCCAGTGCCGGGCGTCACCAAGCCTATTTGACACAGCAAACTGAGGACCGGGACGCTCACGATGGTGGTTTCTTAGAAGCAGGGACCCTGGCGCAGTTGGTTAAGATTCTGACTCTTGATTTCAGCTCAGGCCGTGATCTGATGGTTCATGAGTTTGAGCCCCGTGTCGGGCTCTGTGCTGACAGCGTGGAACTTTCTCGGGATTCCCTCTCTGCCCCTCCTCTGCTTGCGTGCATTCTCTCTCTCTCTCTCTAAATAAATAAATTAATTAATCAATTAAAAAATAAATGTTTCTTAGACGGGATACAAACTTAAAACTATTTGTAAGCACTTCGTCTATCTCTGTCCCCACATTACCTTCACTTAATAGAACTTGATGTTCTTGGCACATACAAAGTAGCCAGAATCCTAGATCCTAATTTCTGAAACGCTAGCTTTGTTTTCAGAATAGCACAAAAAGAAGGAATTAAAAACCAAGTGATCAAATTAACATTGCTCTGAAACTTTCAAGTGTCTTAATTGTTCCTTTACAGATGGGAATGGAAAGGGCACTGAATTTAATGTCAGACTCGGATTTGAATGATTGTCCTCTGAGCTCCTACGCTCACATCTGATAAATGGGCAGAATCACACCCTGTTTTCAAGCCATTGTTATTGGGAGATTATCTCTATCCATCTCTCTATCTATCTAATTATTATTAATCTATTTTACCATGTTATAATCACATTTGCCCTACAAATTATGCATGACCATGGAATACTATTAATCTTATTAGGAAACAAAGTGTCTAGATATCTTTTAAAAAGACAGCAGAAACATTCAATCAGGTAAACCAAAAAGCAAATCTGGTTTTAAAATATGAAGGTAGGGTGATTACATTACATGAAAGTGTTAGGAAACACACTGGCTGTGCCTGGGGCCCTAAAGACTTATGTTTCCATTTTCCTGTTTACGTGGGGATTCTGCCCATGGATCCTGTTCAAGGATTTGTTGGCCACGATGTGGTGGCCAGGAGCACATCTCTTGTCCACTCTGAGGAGGGTCAGTACCTTGGAGAGGCCCCGAGAGACTCCATGGGAAGCCTGATGGTCAGGAAGACGACCCTGCTGTCTCAGAGGACTTGAACATTCCTGAGAAGTGACCACACTGTCCCTTCCCAAATCTCCATGCTTCCGGAGGATGCAGACGCAGAGAGGTCGCTGGGGACTCACCTCAAGTATTGCCGTTCAGAGACCAAAGGACAGGCTGCACTTCTGATCCTGTTCAGGGACATGGGGATCTCCCTGGGAGCAGCAAACTCCACAGCCAGTAGAAACATGGTGTTGAGTCAGCCTGCTTGATTTCATCTTTTTCTTTAATATGAAATTTATTGTCAAATTGGTTTCCATACAACACCCAGTGCTCATCCCAACAGGTGCCCTCCTCAATGCCCATCACCCACTTTCCCCTCCCTCCTACCCCCCCATCAACCCTCAGTTTATTCTCAGTCTTTAAGAGTCTCTTATGGTTTGCCTCCCTCCCTCCCTCTCTAACTTTTTTTTCCGTCCCCTCCCCCATGGTCTTCTGTTAAGTTTCTCAGGATCCACATAGGAGTGAAAACATATGGTATCTGTCTTTCTCTGACTGACTTATTTCCCTAAGCATAATGCCCTCCAGTTCCATCCACGTTGCTGCAAGTGGCCAGATTTCATTCTTTTTCATTGCCAAGTAGTATTCCATTGTGTATATAAACCACAATTTCTTTATCCATTCATCAGTTGATGGACATTTAGGCTCTTTCCATAATTTGGCTATTGTTGAAAGTGCTGCTATAAACATTGGGATACAAGTGCCCCTGTGCATCAGCACTCCTGTATCCCTTGGGGAAATTCCTAGCAGTGCTATTGCTGGATCATAGGATAGATCTATTTTTTAATTTTTTAGGAACCTCCACACTGTTTTCCAGAGTGACTGCACCAGTTTGCATTCCCATCAACAGTGCAAGAGGGTTCCTGTTTGTCCACATCCTTGTCAGCATCTATAGTCTCCTGATTTGTTCATTTTAGCCACTGTGACTGGCTTGAGGTGATATCTGAGTGCGGTTTTGATTTGTATTTCCCTGATGAGGAGCAACGTTGAGCATCTTCTCATGTGCCTGATGGTCATCTGGATGTCTTCTTTAGAGAAGGGTCTACTCATGTCTTCTGCCCATTTCTTCACTGGATTGTTTGTTTTCCAGGTGTGGAGTTTGGTGAGTTCTTTATAGATTTTGGATACTAGCCCTTTGTCCAATATGTCATTTGCAAATATCTTTTCCCATTCCGTCGGTCGCCTTTTAGTTTTGTTGATTGTTCCCTTTGCAGTGCAGAAGCTTTTTATCTTCATGAGGTCCCAATAGTTCATTTTTGCTTTTAATTCCCTTGCCTTTGGGGATGTGCGAAGTAAGAAATTGCTGCAGCTGAGGTCAGAGAGGTGTTTTCTTGCTTTCTCCTCTAGGGTTTTGATGGTTTCCTGTCTCACATTCAGGTCCTTTATCCATTTTGAGTTTATTTTTGTGAATGGTGTAAGAAAGTGGTCTAGTTTCATTCTTCTGCATGTTGCTGTCCAGTTCTCCCAGCACCATTTGTTAAAGAGACTGTCTTTGTTCCATTGGACGTTCTTTCCTGCTTTGTCAAAGATGAGTTGGCCATACTTTTGTGGATCCAGTTCTGGAGTCTCTATTCTATTCCATTGGTCTATGCATCAGCAATCAGACAATGAAAGGAAATCAAAGGCATCAAAATTGGCAAAGATGAAGTCAAGCTTTCACTTTTTGCAGATGACAGATATTATACATGGAAAACCTGATAGACTCCACCAAAAGTCTGCTAGAACTGATACATGAATTCAACAAAGCCGCAGGATACAAAATCAATGTACAGAAATCAGTTGCAATCTTATACACTAATAATGAGGCAACAGAAAGACAAATAAAGAAACTGATCCCATTCACAATTGCACCAAGAAGCATAAAATACCGAGGAATAAACCTAACTGAAGATGTAAAAGATCTGTATGCTGAAAACTATAGAAAGCTTATGAAGGAAATTGAAGAAGATATAAAGAAATGGAAAACCATTCCGTGTTTATGGATTAGAAGAATAAATATTGTTAAAATGTCAATACTACCCAAAGCTATCTACACATTTCAATGCAATCCCAATCAAAATTGCAACAGCATTCTTCTCGAAGCTAGACCAGGCAATCCTAAAATTTGTATGGAACCACAAAAGGCCCCGAATAGCCAAAGTAATATTGAATAAGAAGACCAAAGCGGGAGGCATCACAATCCCAGACTTTAGCCTCTACTACAAAGCTGTAATCATCAAGACAGCATGGTATTGGCACAAAAATGCTTGATTTCATCTTGAAAATACTTGGGAAATTCTGTATCACCAGTCTCATCACAAAGAAGTTAAAATTAACAAATTATACATATATATGTGTATATATATATTCAAGAGAGATATTCAGTATTCTGTATATATATGTGTGTGTCTGTATACATATATATATATATATACATATACATATACATATTCACACACACACATACAGCATTGTTTTCTTTTTATTCCAGCTGTATACATTCTATATAAACACTTAACAAAGTGCTATTTTGCAATTTTAAGATTTTAATGCTGTAATTTACTTGCAACTCCTTATGTTTGAATAATTCAACCATTATTTAAGAATTTAGAAATTCAAAAAATGTAATCAATTGACTTGATTTACTGTTACTTTGTCTCCATGGTAATATTTTGCTAAGGGCCAATTTAGCTATGCAAATATATGCACACTTTATGTCTAGAAATTCCATTTAATTTTAATAAGTAAGTTAGGAGACAAAAATCATATATTGTTGAATTAAAAGGATTATGAATAAAAAATGAAACAGTGATTATCACACTAGAGGAATTTTTATTATTCAATTACTCGCTTATGAATTAAAATGAGAACAGGAGCAGAAACCTTGAGTTGATCCAGTCAAATTACATATTCTGGAGCAAAATCCTTATCATTAATTTGCTGAGAACGCCAAAGGAAACAATATGAAACCCACACCCCAGAGGTTCGCAGAAAATGGCCAAAACAATGAAACGATTGTTCATTCCAGTTACCTTTCATTCTGGTTCCACTGTATAGCTTTGGAACTTTGAGCTCCTCAAAAAACACCTTCGTCTGGTATTTTTTATAAAAAAAAATTATTACTTAGGTATTTATAAAACAGTCACGTACTCTGAAGCCCGTAGAATATAATTCTCCCCACCTTTGTGAAGCTACGAGCGAAAACAATTTGATTTGCAAAAACCAGTCCAGACTACAAAAAGCATAGTCCAACTATGACTGTCAAACAGCAAAATCAGGCTGGAAACAGGAGAATGGTCCTGAGACCGCAGTGCTGTGCTAGGTCCCTCCACGGTCAGGGCAGTGGACACGCAGACCGGCCGTTCCGAGGCCGACAGGCTGGATCCCCGCGGCGTCTCCGTGAGCTGGGAACCCCAGGCCGGTGCCCACGACAGGTAATGGCAAAGAAGCCCGGTCTGATTTCCTACCTCCTGACAATGGGTGAGTTGAAACAGAAACTTTGGGCTTCCCATGTGAGCCAGAGTTCTGTGGGCTTTAAAAATCTCTCCCAAGTAAATCTGAGCTAGGTTGGGTTCAATAAATGTGAGTGTGGGGTTTTCTTTTTTCTTTATTCTTTCCATTGCCTGTGGGAAGTAATATTTATCTCACGTCGTGGGTTCCAGTCCGAGCTTTGGTGTCTGGTTCATTTTCTTCATTGTTAAAACAGGGAGTATTTAATAGCAGGGGGCTACCGTGTTTTCCTCTAGCTGTTGTAGCAAGAATCTCCACGGTCAACGTTAAGGCACGACATTGCCGTAATTCTCAGAGATCATCTATCATAAGGCACGTAATTAGGCTCATACCAGCTTTTATGAGGAAGTAAACAGGAGGCGCTAGTTAAATATATGGACCAGTTACAAGAAGCATTTCAATGACTGAAGTGGAGATCTGAAAACCGGGTTTTTACGGGAACAAGTGACGGAATGTGGGAACCAATTTAACCCCTCTGTATCCTCAGCTCCTCAAGGCATCGGTCCATAAAGGCGATTTCATTAACTCTAGACATCTGGAGGGAAAGCTGAAGACAAGGCAAGTTTTACAGAATTTGCAAAAAAAAAAAAAAAAAAAAGAAAAGAAAGTCTTCTAAAAATGTGTGCATAAGGCACATCTTATCTGTTGTTACTGTCCCTTGTGAAATGTTATCGTCCCTCGTGAGAGTCACATTTGCGGGTGCAGCTGCACGAATGTGCTGTAACCTCTGTCGCACGCAGCGGAGGTGTGCGATGGCTGACAGTGCGACGCCCTTAGAAGCAGACACGGTGTCTTGAGACGCAGACACGTTCTCTCCCGTCCAGACCCTCCGGGCCCCTCCGCGCCTCTGCTCAGGAGGCCTCGCCCCTGCCTGTGCAGAAGTGCGCAGAGGAGAAAACGGGGGCTCCAGCAGCCCAAGGCCACACCCCTAAGGGACCCCAGCCCCAATGTGCCTGCACGAGAAAGTCCAGCTTCGAAAAAACTGCCCACGTGTCCAAGTCACGCCCGGGGACGCCCGTCTCCCAGCCTCGGTGGCAGGAGCCCGAGCGCCAGATGCCCCATCAGCAAACCCAGGTGGGTGCAGGGGCCACCCCCTTTCTGGGCTTGCCGTTTTCCATCCGGGCTCCACTGAACCCAGCCCGCCCCCACCTCGCTACCCCCTGCTGCCTCCTTTAAAACTGTCACCTCTGCACAAATGCTGGGGATCCCGTTCACATGGCGTCCCCATCAGAGCCTGGGCAGCCCCTTTGCCCAGGACCCACCTGCTGATCTCTGGCCCCACTACCCAGCCTGAGATGACCCGGGGGCATCAGAGTGACCCTGATTCAGCCCAGCCCCCCCCCCCCCCCGAGGGGACAGGCCCTGTCCCTGAGCGACAGGCACAACTCAGGAACAGCTCTCTTCCAGATCTGACCCCTGCAGTCCCCAGCCTTCAGGTGGCCTTCCCACCAAACCACCCGACTACCCAAACGCCTGCTGACATGACCAGCTGTCTTTCCCCACGCCCTGTTCCGACTGAGTCCACGAATTTCAGATTTGTTTTACGTATTTGACCGCGAGAAAGGGAGCCCACTGTCCTTGTTTCTGATTTCCATAACCACTGCACCTGGAGCTTGAGATGACCTCATTTCCAGACTGTTCCGCAGAGGTCCGAGATGCACAGGAGGGCGGGGGGCAGCTGGGAACGTGGCCCAGAGCGCCCAGCGTGGCCTTCCAGGGTCGCCTCCAGTGGCACGAGCCGTCTCCCACCCACTACGTCACTCTGCTCTTAGGAAGCTCAGAGGCGTTTAGGCTCAAGGAGCACATTCACCTTCTGACACAGGAGGGTCCCTCTGCATCCCGCTGGGGGAGATCCCTAACCTCTGAGGTTGAAGGGAGATCCAGCCCACCCTTGAACACCCCTCCCTTCAAGGACCCCCTCACAGGGCCGACGATGGGGGAACAAGTGAACACAACCATCATTATGCCGCGGCTGGGGGAGGGGGGCCTGTGGGAAATGTGTAAGGTAAATGCACACACGTTTCTTCGGAAGGCAAAGCTGCAGAAGCAGCCGTGAGACCTGCCTCCTTGTCTGGAGGGCCACGCTTAGCAGGGCAGGTGGAAGGATTAGATTAAAGCTATACAGCCAAACCGAGTTATTTTTTTAAATTTTTTAATGTTTATTTTATTTTTTAAGAGAGATACAGAGACGGAGTGTGAGCAGGGGAGGGGCAGAGAGAGAGGGAGACACAGAATCGGAAGCACTCTCCAGGCTCCGAGCTGTCAGCACAGAGCCCGACGTGGGGCTCGAACTCACGGACCGCGAGAGAATGACCTGAGCCGAAGTCAGATGCTCAACCGACTGAGCCACCCAGGTGACCCCCCCCCCCCGCCAGGTATTTTTTAAAATTACTTGGAAAGCCTTTTTTTGGTACCCATGGCAAAAAGGAAATGGAAAACATATGCGATGATCCTTTATTAGAAAAATATCTCTTGGCTAACTGAAAATCACATTTTTTGGATACACAATTATAAAAAACTGAGGAGACACACAGTAAATGTTCATTCAGTTATTTAGCAAATGTTTATGGAGTCTTCACCTGGAGCCAGTGATGGTCTCAGAGACAAGAATTTCAAAGTGAAAAAAAAATTGGAACAAGGAAGATGAACTACTTATTACATAGAATTGTGCATGGAGACAAAGAGCCACTGCCCATGGGGAATGTTTAATTTCTTATTAAATAGTTACTTCTTTTAAATTACAAAGAAAAAACATATTGTACCGGTATAGTAACTATTTTTTAAAAATTTTTAATGTTTATTTATTTATTTTGAGAGAGACAGACAGAGCACAAGCCGGGAAAGGTCAGAGAAATAGGGAGACACAGAATCCGAAGCAGGCTCCAGGCTCTGAGCTGTCAGCACAGAACCCGACCCGGGGCTCGAACTCACGAACCGTGAGATCATGACCGGAGCTGAAGTTCGAGGCTTAACCGACTGAGCCCCCAGGCGCCCCTTGTCCCTTTTTTCTAAGACTCCTCCCTGCCAACACATGCATTATGATCGTAAGGAGAGGTCAGAGACGAAAGGGTAGAGTGTGAAATTGGCTTTTTTCAGGGGCCAACCCACTTCCCATTTAAAAGTTTATGTGGCGTAACGATGCCTGGACGTCTGACTCTTGATTTCAGCTCAGGTCATGATGTCACAGTCAGGAGATCGAGCCCCGCATCGGGCTCTGTACTAATGGCACTGAGCCTGCTTGGGATGCTCTCTCTCCCTTTCTCCCTCTCTGCCCCTTCTCCTCTTGTGCTGACTCTCATTCTCCTCCCCCCCCCCCAAATAAATCAATAAACCTTAAAAACAAATAAAAGTTTCCATGGCACAAACTCCCAGTTTTACAATAAACAGGTCATGGGGGTGAAGAGCAGAGCAGGGGGCACACAGTCAACAGTATTGTGACGGGGTTGCACGGTGACACGTGGTGGCCACACTCACGGCATGAAGCTCCACAGAGGCCGAGGGTGTGGGTGGCGCAGCCGCCGTGAGGGGCACGGCTCCCTGTCACCCTGAGGTTGGGCCAGTGGGGCTGTGACAGCCCTCTTTCCAGACAACAGAGCCAGCCTGGCCTGAAGACCGGTCCAGAGCCTTCAGGAAATTATTAACAACGCTTGGGCGTAGGAGGCTCCAATGCTGTGCCTATTGACAAGGCCTGCGTACAGAGCATAGTTTTGATTAGAAACAGTACTGGGGCGCCTGGGGGGCTCAGTCGGTTAAGCGTCCGACTTCGGCTCAGGTCATGATCTCCAGGTCTGTGAGTTCGAGCCCCGCGTCGGGCTCTGTGCTGACGGCTCAGAGCCTGGAGCCTGTTTCAGATTCTGTGTCTCCCTCTTTCTCTGACCCTCCCCCGTTCATGCTCTGTGTCTCTCTGTCTCAAAAATAAATAAACGTTAAAAAAAAAAAAAAGAAACAGTATTGTTGGTAATGACCATTTGGGGAAAATGGGGTGATACAAAAAATTAAACAGGAATTAAATCACTCACATCCCATTGCCCAAGATATTCCACATTCGTGTTTTTGTACATTCTTACCTTTTCATTGGGAACATTTACGATGAGGGATATATTATTCATTTTAGCTTCATTCACACAATTTATAGCTTTCAAACAAATACAGCATGTGAAATCAACTTCAGTCCAGCACATTCCAGCATTTCCAAGCTCAGAGAGTCCTTAGGATGGGCCATAATTTTATGCTACAAAACATATGTCCTAAAAGAGGAACCCAGTGGGGAGCATGATTAACAGAAAGGCAGAAGAAAATTGAGAGAAATCAAAGAGAAACTCTCACCACCCACTGTCTACCCCCCAGCATGCAACCCGACCTTGGCATTCAGTACTGTCCCCTACTGCATGGTTCTAGAAAAAGATCCCATCCTTCCCCAAAGGCCCCTTCCTGGTAATTCACACCGAACTTCAGGGAAATTTTTTCTGTTGATTTTGATGTGTAGGAAAGTTTAAAGAAAAGATTCTCAAATTTGGAATAAAAAAAAAATACCGGACTTAGTCCCCGCATGCTTAAAAAAAAATCCTTTAGTAAAATTTTTGTTTTCCATATCTGAACATCATCACTTTGTACTTTATATTTAAGATTTTTGTACTTAAAGTGCACCTCATATAACAGTCAAGCTTTCTTTTTGTTTTTCTTTCGGGCTGACATTCAGTAGCAAAACTTATATGCATTCCTATAATCGGCGTTCTAAATTATCCAAAGCGGCCCTGAAATGTGGACGCCAAAGAAATGTTCAGCACCGTGAGAAAAAGCTATTTGCTATTCATAGACCTTCAGGCCTGTCAGGGAATTTTGCTGAGCTGTCTCAAAAGACTGAAGTATGAAACCTTTGTCTTGTTTGCCTCTTTAATTCCACGTCAGGTATCATTTCTGTAAAGGGGTAAAGGTACTGCTCTAGGACACTTCGTAAATGCAAACTGGGTCCCCAATACCCCGCACTTAGCCTCCTGTTCATTGTTTTACCTTCTAATCTGATGTGGATTTTCACACTTTATCATCAGATGATCTAATCAAAGGTGAAGGAGGGGGGCATCTGGGGGGCTCAGTCGGCTGAGCGTCCGACTTCAGCTCAGGTCATGATCTCATGGTTCATGAGTTTGAGCCCCTCATCGGGCCCTGTGTTGACAGCTCAGAGCCTGGAGCCTGCTTCGGATTCTGGGTCTCCCTCTCTCTCTGCCTCTCCCCTGCTCTCTCTTTCTCTGTCTCTTGCAACAATAAATAAACATTAAAATTGTTTTAAAAAATTTTAAAAGAAGGTGAAGGAGGATGTCTTATGTGTTTTTATAGAATTAGGATGTGTTTTATAGAATTAAAGATTTGGAAAGCAGTACACGAAACGAGAGAATAAACCTCTAGGAGAGTCAGGGTAGAGATTTGATGGAATCTCAGGTAAGGCAGGATTTGTACCATGCAGACAGTCAAGACGTCCCTGAGGAGTTTTCAGGAATTCAGAGGGAGAAAACCTTGATTGGCTGTGGCAGGGTGGGGACAGGGGACAGGTAAGAAGGGAACTTACTGGTGGGGGTTAGGCCAGGGTACCGTGTTGGAGAAATGGCGCCCACAATCTCCCTGACGTCATGCGTGATGGGTCATCAGCCGCATGTGATCTGAGCTCTGCCATCGTTTATCTGCACCAGGTACACATTGCCTTTGGGGGCCCGAAACAGAAAGAAAAGGACAGGTGGATCCAGCCGCGACGGTTGTAGCCTTGGAATGACTTCTGTGCACATAGCAACAGTCCAGACTTGTCCCACCCAACTTCCGTGTCCCGCAGGGAAGAGTAGTCCTCTGTGTATCCAGCAATGGAGGAGACCGTCAGCCACAGGTACCTGTGCTGTCTCACCAGTTACACGCGTCCTGTCCCCTCTGTCGCCAAGATCGCATTTCCCCAGCTACTCTGTTCACCCCGTTACAAAGTTTGCTCCCGCCAGAGAAGGCACAGTCTGTGTGCCATGAAGACTTAGGGTCAAATGTTTTGTCACCTGTCACTAACAAGGAATCTTTCTGCCAGACTTCTGAACCCCAGTATAAAATCTTCACTGACCCTCTCCCACAGGGAGCCAGTTTCTATAATGTGGTCCTGGTGTCACCAGCTTCAGCATAAGAAGAATGGAAAATGTCGGCCAGGGATGCAGACACGACAGATCAGAATCTCCGTGGTCTGAGTCCAGAAAAGTCTGTTAGATTTTCAAAACGCTCCAAGGGCTTGTCAGTTTATAGTTGGGCCTCCCCTGTGTGTCCCTGGGTTCTCTGAGGGCAACGACCCCCGAATCTGATGTCTGTACCCCAAGACGTGACCTGGGAAGTCCCCAGAAGTGTTCACTGACCTGAATTACGGGAGCTTCTCCGGAGGGGACCGCCTGGCAGGACGCAGCGGATGGCTGGGTTGTAAGTGTCAACCTCCGAGAAAAGTATCGGGGATAGGATGTCACAAGAGTGCCGGTAAGTGACACCATGTGGGCAATGATGGACATTGTTCCTGAGGCGAGAATAATCCTGACGCCGGACCCGACGGCATGTGAGCAATTCTTCCTCTTTCTTTTAAAGCCACAAAGCGCGCGTCCCTGCCCACAGCCAAGATTCCGCTCTGCTTGGCAGAAGCCCCTTGTAAGCAGAGGGGGCAATGGACACAGCGGACCTGGGGCCCGGGGACGTTTCTAACATGGTCAGTAGAATGAACATCCATAAGCCGAAACTGTCCCAGACCAGCCGGGATGCACGGCCACCTAGTCATCAGGAGCAAACGTCACGTCTCACGAAAATCCGGACTAACAAACGTGAGTAGGAATCCATAGATGTTGATGTCCCCAAGACCAACGTGAAGCCCCGTCATCTACTCGGTACTAATTGCATGGCCAGGTGTTTTTGCTCCATAACACTTAACGCAGCTCTACGGGGGGAGCTTTCGACATTTACTCACTTTGAAAAACTGGGGCGCCTGGGTGGCGCAGTCGGTTAAGCGTCCGACTTCAGCCAGGTCACGATCTCGCGGTCGGGGAGTTCGAGCCCCGCGTCAGGCTCTGGGCTGATGGCTCGGAGCCTGGAGCCTGTTTCCGATTCTGTGTCTCCCTCTCTCTCTGCCCCTGCCCCGTTCATGCTCTGTCTCTCGCTGTCCCAAAAATAAATAAACGTTGAAAAAAAAATTTAAAAAAAAATGAAAAAGTAAAACAGGGAGTTGAAGAGTCAGGCCCTGCCATGCAGGACGGGTCTGTGCTGGGTGAACTTCCTTCACTCCCCTGCCCCTGCCCCTGTCCTGGGGGACGAGGGGACCTGTTTCCGGAGGACAATTGGGAGACCTTAAAGAGATCCCAGAATATTTGTGATCAAGTTTCTATTTTCTTAAGAAATCTGGTCCTTGGGCACCTGGGTGGCTCAGTTGCTCAAGTGCTCGGCTCTTGATTTCAGCTCAGGTCATGACCCCGTGGGGTCGTGGGATCGAGCCCCACATCGGGCTCCGTGCTGACAGTGTGGAGCCTGTTTGGGGTTCTCTCTCCCTGTCTCTGCCCCTCTCCCACCTGCGTGCGTGCGTGGTCTCTCTCTCTCTTCCTCTCTAAAATGAAAATTAAAAAAAAAATTTAGTCCAATAAATTGTGCTTACTTCAATTTTTTCGTGCAATTGCCGGGTCCCACGGGTGCACACTTGTAAAGATTTTGGTCGCCAAATGGTATTCTACAAGCCTCTGCGAAATAAGAACAACAAATATGAACCTGGGTGAAAAGTAGATGTTAGGCTATAAGACAGTCTTTGTATTTTCGCTGAAAGGCACGTGGAACAAGTCCCCCTCACGGGCCAAAGCGTATCTGTTGCTTTTGAAGAATTCTTCGTTACCAGCTAGCACCGAGGCCCTCTGCCGTGTGTAATGTGATCACATCAGAAGGATCAGGGCAGCTCCGTCAATTTCCACAGCGCCAGGCTAAGCTCGCGGTCTGGGTGTGTGCACGGGGGGTAATGTCCAATCTGCAGGATGTGATGAGCACGGAGAACCCTAAACAGAGCCACAGTGGTCAATAAAAATAACGGAAACTCAGTAATAAAATGAATTAGGTTGTTATGGAATAGAAATCACAGAATGCCAGTAATACAGCCCGCTGACGCTGCATGTAATATTATTCCCCAGAAATTGAGGCGCCTGGGGGGCTCAGTCGGTTAAGCGTCCCACTTCGGCTCAGGTCAGGATCTCACGGTGTGTGGGTTCGAGCCCCGCGTCAGGCTCTGTGCTGACAGCTCGGAGCGTGGAGCCTGCTTCGGATTCTGTGTCTCCCTCTCTCTTTGCCCCTCCCTGCTCACGCTCTGCCTCTCTCTCTCTCTCAAGGAATAAATAAACATTAAAACATGTAAAAAAAAAAAAAAAAAAGAAAAGTTTGGAATTTTAAAAAAATCAACAATTCTTTAATCTAAGAAGATAAAACCCAGCCTATCCCAGTGGGCCAGGAAAGACGCACAAGGGAATATGGCCCTAATGCAGCCGGGTCTTGGGATTCCTTCCAGGCAGGCTTTTCAAAATGCCCTGTTCACTCAAATTTCCTGTCCATAAATTGTAGGTATTGGACTATACGTTTTCCAAGAAGCTTTTAAACACTAATATACACTTTAGCAAATTGGTACTTTCATACTGAAGATTCAAGGATAATTAGTACTTATGAATGTATTTTATTTGTGAGTGCCTTGTACATCAAAGACAGAAACATGTAAACTCCGGATGCTTTTACTCAAGTGAATCATAATTTTCGTTATATAAAAGATTGGTAGCATTTAGGGAAGCAAGACGATGCAGAACATTCCTTGAACGAAGATAGCATAGCCTCCCAAAATGCAAGGGGACGGAGATCCTAACCAACTTTGACCTTTATGCACTTATTTATTCACGTTTGACTATTTGGTTTTTATTAAATGTTTATTTGATTTTTGAGAGAGAGGAAGCACAAGTCGGGGCAGGGCAGAGGGGGGCAGAGGCTCTGAAGAGGGCTCTGTGCTGACAGCAAAGCCAGCCTGAGGCCGGGCTCGCCAGCCTTGAGATCATGACCTGAGCTGAAGTCAGACGCTTCACCAACCGAGCCACGCAGGTGCCGCTGACTATTCGGTTTTCAAGACGGTTAAAACTTCCTCAATTGGAGTTCAGGCTGCTTTATTTAAGATCTGATCGAAGGTGGAATTCTTTCAAAATAATGCTGTCTGCCTCGTTCTTTGCAGGGACGTTTGGAGCTTTGTGTAATACACTGAGTACAATGGGACGGTCCGAGAAACAGACAGCCTGGTTACTGAGTACATTCTGGATTCGTAACAGGTCCCGGGGAACTGTCACTAAAGGAATGATTCTGGCGACTTTTGGCTAATTATTAAATCAAAACACTCATAGGAATGTATCTTTTTCTTCGGGGATTTAAAGTAATCAGACGAGGGAGGAGCTTCTCCAAAGCGGATATTTATTTTTTTTTAAAGGACTTTTTTTTTTTTTCAACGTTTATTTATTTTTGGGACAGAGAGAGACAGAGCATGAACGGGGGAGGGGCAGAGAGAGAGGGAGACACAGAATCGGAAACAGGCTCCAGGCTCCGAGCCATCAGCCCAGAGCCTGACTCGGGGCTCGAACTCACGGACCGCGAGATCGTGACCTGGCTGAAGCCGGACGCTTAACCGACTGCGCCACCCAGGCGCCCCAAAAGCGGATATTTATTTTAAGCGTATCATATCTCAATACCAAGCCAGGTCCTCTATGAACCTTGCAATGCGCTCGGGATACAGAATTAATGCCTTTCTTAGACAAAGTCAGGGCCTTCCTTTTCTTGCTGAAATTTAAATATAAAAATCGGTTTCAATTGGAGCCCATTCTTTCAACCAGCTTTAAAAAATTTGGGGTTAAGTCTATTTTTATCACCCCAAGAGGTTTTCCTGCCCTCTGGGCGATTCTTACCTTTTCAACTTCAGCGTCCAGAGGCAGTAAAAGCCTGGAAGGCTCGGGGAGCTTTGCACAAATAACCAAATTTCCTGAAGGTGCCAGAACTTCCAGAAATAGCAGAAGGCTCTGGAAAGACTGGGGGCCAGCACGAGTGGGGGCCGGCCTCAGAGAATCATGTCATGAGAAGCCTTCGTCAGCAAGTTCTGAGGTATTTCCGTGACCCCACACCACTGTGGCCGATTTATCCACCTGAGCTCCGATTTGAGATACCCCGTCCTTTAAAAATTGCATGTAATCGGCCGTTAGTTATTGCCGAGTCAGTGGAAGCTCCAAAGTCTAAAGACATCAGTGTTCACAGTGCTCGGTTTTTAATCTAAGCACGGGGGACGGGGCAGTGCTGGGGCAAATCCTCTCAAAGGAGAGAAATCTACATCTTCCTGGGTTTCCTAAGAAAATAGAATGGCAACTTTGTGAACATCGAAAACCAAAAGTGCCTACCCAAATTTTGCTGCTGTCTCTTCCTCTCTAAATGTAGATTTTCTTGGGAGCACACTGCAGGACCATTGAATTCCCGCAGGTTTGGTGGAAATAATATTTTAACGTTTCAACTTCAAAGGTTTGAACGTGTAACTTGAAGAGGGACCAAGATGCTAATATACAAGCCAGGGATAAAAAGGGTGTTTAGATATTTTCATTAATCAAAGTCTCTCTCTCTCTCTCTCTGTCTATTTATCTCTCTGTCTCTGATGATAGAATGAGAGAGAGAGAGTTAGAGAGACAGGTGGGTATAGGCATAGATACAGATAGGACAAGCTATATCTATATATCTACCTAGAGAAATTTATTTTAAGAAATTGGCTCAGGGCGCCTGGGTGGCTCAGTTGGTTAAGCGTCCGACTTCGGCTCAGGTCATGATCTCGCGGTTCGTGAGTTCAAGCCCCGCATCGGGCTCTGTGCTGACAGCTCAGAGCCTGGAGCCTGTTTCAGATTCTGTGTCTCCCTCTCTCTCTCTGACCCTCCCCTGTTCATGCTCTGTCTCTCACTGTCTCAAAAATAAATAAACGTTAAAAAAAAAAAAAAAAAGAAATTGGCTCATGTGATTACCGGGGCTTACAAGTCCGAAGTTTGCAGGACGGGCTGGCAGGCTGGGAATTGCTGTGAGGGTTGATGGTGCAGTCTTGAATCTGAAGGCAACCTGCACACAGAATTCCTTGCCTTTCTGGAGCCTCGGTTCTTGCTCAAAAGTCCTTCAACTGATTGGACGAGGCCCACCCACATTACGGAGGGCAATGTACTGTACATTCCGTGTCTGCTCTGACATCCAGACTGGTGTTTGACCAAACCCTAGCCGCTGTGGGGTAGCCACATGGGCACAAAAAAGTAGTCAGCACAGTGTCTAAATCAGACGCGAGTTATGAATAACGCCCACAATGAAAATCCAAGGATATAAGGTCAATAATGTTCCCTACCGTGTCGCCTGCACCTGGCAGAGAAAGGGACTTCCTGGAATAAAGCATGTTAGTGATCTTTGCACAATTCTGTAAATCTACTGAAAATTAATTGTAATTTTACACTAGATACATTTTATGGTGTATACATTAAAGCTCGATAAAGCGGTTAAAAACCTCAACATACACGGGGCGCCTGGGTGGCTCAGTCGGTTAAGCGGCCAACTTCAGCTCAGGTCACGATCTTGTGGTCCGTGAGTTCAAGCCCCGCGTCGGGCTCTGTGCTGACAGCTCAGAGCCTGGAGCCTGCTTCCGATTCTGTGTCTCCCTCTCTCTCTGACCCTCCTCTGTTCATGCTCTGTCTCTCTGTGTCTCAAAAATAAATAAACGTTAAAAAAAATTAAAAAACAAAACAAAAAAACCCTCAACATACATACAGATGGGGCAGTGGGGCGGGTATCTTAAAACACAACCCCTGAAAGCTTACAGCCAAATAACAGCGTCAGGAGGTCGGCGTAACCTACAAGCATAGAGCTCTGTCATACCGCTAGATTTAAGGGTGGATTAAACTGCTTAGATTATTAACTGAGGCTTCGAGGGCCTCGAACTCACAAACCCTGCGATCATGCCCTGAGCTGAAGTCAGACGCTTCACCGACTGAGCCACTCAGGGGCCCCAAGAAACCAATTCTTAAAGAGAAGAAGAAATGAGCCAGCTTACAGAAGGGGCACCTTACTTTGCTGTGGCGTCTAGAAACAGAACCCAAGCACCTTGCTGTCCAGGGTCACCCAGTTTGGTTTCCTCCGGCCTCACAGCAAATGCTGCCTCGGCCTTTTCATGGTGGAAACCCGCACTGCGCCTCTCACCGTCAGAGGGGCGCCCTCTCCAAACAGGTCCTTTGGGGGCAGGTGATAAAACACAGAACAGCTGGGCTCTGCAGCCGGGTCAGCCCCCAGACGGCGACGCCAGGCTCCAATGACGTGCGCTCCCTCGGACCTCCAGCAGGCGGAAAAGCAGCAGAAAGGACCCAAATCGGAAAAGGACGGCCCTCACACCAGAGCCTTCCGTAGCTCCTGCTGACCTGCACACACCCCCTTAAGGCTCCTTTCTGGGCCGGAGAGAGCGGACTGCTGATGTCCCTGCAGTTACTGAGACCCTATCGACCAGCTCTTCTGAGCACAGCCACGTAAGACATGCGATGTCTTTGGCAGATTTCACACGTCACACCTTTCCCTTCGTCGAAGTTTCACCTAAAAAGCCCGATCGGTCTTTTATTTATTTATTTATTTATTTATTTATTTATTTTTTTTAACGTTTATTTATTTTGGGGGCAGAGAGAGACAGAGCATGAACGGGGGAGGGGCAGAGAGAGAGGGAGACACAGAATCGGAAGCAGGCTCCAGGCTCCGAGCCATCAGCCCAGAGCCCGACGCGGGGCTCGAACTCACGGACCGCGAGATCGTGACCTGGCTGAAGTCGGACGCTTAACCGACTGCGCCACCCAGGCGCCCCGCCCAATTGGTCTTTTAAATCCCGAACGTGGTGTAGCCTGACTCCTGTTACAGTGCTGAAAACCCTGATCAGTTACTAGCTTCTAGCTCTTCTAGTTGCTTACGTAGGTGTGTGATGATAATCGCTGCATTAGCACATTAAATATTTGTCTTGTTTTTAACCCATCCTCAGTATCGTTTAGCACATGAAAGATGGAGACAGCCGTTGTTACAGTAAATCTTCGGTCGGGGATTTTCAAAGCGAGTATTGTGGGGGGGTGAGGGGGAAGGATGGCTTACACATATGTATCAGCCTTTCTCCCTCACGTTTTCAGGAAACACTTGGCCCTGCTTACTCACTAGGGGACGTTAAAGAAGTCTTTTTTCTTAATGCTTATTTATTTTTTGAGAGAGAGGGGCAGAGAGCGAGCGGGGGAGGGGCAGAGAGAGAAGGAGACACAGAATCCGAAGCAGGCTCCGGGCTCCGAGCCCCTCAGCACAGAGTGGGAGGTGGGCTCGAACTCTTGAACTGTGACATCGTGACCTGAGCCGAAGTCGGAAGCTTCACCGACTGAGCCGCCCAGGCGCCCCCACTGGAAGACATTTGAAGAACGTACCAGATTCAGAGCTGGATCTCCATCTAACACGGTACACAAACACGATGACCAAAAACAAACGGGGGGCTTTGGAAAATGCAGCCCGCTCGGGTCAGCACTGATATCCAAAGGGTAGGTGACCACAGGAAGCCTGGACAACGGTCGTAGTCCTGGGCAGGCCCTTTATCTTTTTCCAGTGAGGCCCATGTACCCGGAGCCAGAGGCCTCGGAGTAGAGAGCTGTTCAGAGCCGGTTCGTCCGTGGCACTGGTAGCGGTGGCACCTTCTGATTTTCACAGTTGTCATAGTTTGGCACATCGGTGCACATTGAGTGCTTTGCCTACTGTCCAGCTAAGGCCTTGCTCTTCCCACCATCTTGTAGATGACAAGTCCAAGAGGTAGAGACACAGAGCAACCTGCCCGGCATCATGACGCTCCATAGACTCGGATTTACACAGGACTCGTGCAACAGCTCTAACACCCCGCGTGCCCCCGCTCAGGTTCCCTAGGCTAGGAAGGCCCTTTCCAACCGGGGAGCGGAGAGAAGGTTCAGCGAGACACATGAGGCATGTGAGGAAAGGCAGGACTTTGACTGGATTCGTACACGGGACGCTGCACCGGTGGCTTTGAGGCTGAGCTTAGAGACGTGGACTATTTTCAGGATGTAGGTGCTGGGGAGGGATGAGCTCCTGATCTACCGTGATGCGTTCCCATCGTCAAAGCAGTTGGGCGGAGCACAAAATGAGGGTCACGGACGTTTGGAACCAGGAGTTGAGCAGAGAGCCAGACACAGGCACAGCTTTATGGATACACACGTGTGAGTACCCACAGAAGACAACAGCCAAGATGTTGAATGAGTTATGTATTATAAAGGCACACGGGTTCTGGTCACCAGGAGGGAGAGCTAGTAGAAAGTTCTTGGGAACACATTGCCTGAGCCGAATTCTCTGTCATCTCTGACAGTTTTTTAAACTTGGTCCCGGGGCGCCTGGGTGGCGCAGTTGGTTAAGCGTCCGACTTCAGCCAGGTCACGATCTCACGGTCCGTGAGTTCGAGCCCCGCGTCGGGCTCTGGGCTGATGGCTCAGAGCCTGGAGCCTGTTTCCGATTCTGTGTCTCCCTCTCTCTCTGCCCCTCCCCCGTTCATGCTCTGTCTCTCTCTGTCCCAAAAATAAATAAACGTTGAAAAAAAAATTAAAAAAAATAAAATAAACTTGGTCCCTATTTTGGAATAAAAGTCTGATAATCAGAAAGTACATATCAGTTAATTCTTATCTTTTTCTCGAGAATTTGTTCCAAGAATATCATATGACCTTTCTTTCTTTCTTCCCTCTTTCCTTCCTTCCTTCCTTCTCCCTTTCTTTCTTTCTTTCTTTCTTCCTTCCTTTTCTTTCTTTCTTTCTTTCTTTCTTTCTTTCTTTCTTTCTTTCTTTCTTTTTCTTTTTATCTTCCTTCCTTCCTTCCATCCTTCCTTCCTTCCTTCCTTCCTTCCTTCTCTTTCTTTCTTTCTTTCTTTCTTCCCTCTTTCCTTCCTTCTCCCTTTCTTTCTTTCTATCTTTCTTTCTTCCTTCCTTCCTTTTCTTCCTTCCTTCCTTCCTTTTCTTTCTTTCTTTCTTTCTTTCTTTCTTTCTTTCTTTCTTTCTTTCCTCTTTCTTTCTTTCTTTCTTTCTTTCTTTCTTTCTTTCTTTTTCGTAATGTTTATTTATGTTTGAAGAGAGAGAGCATGTGAGTGGGGAGGGGCAAAGAGAGGGAGACAGAATCCCAAGCAGACTTCACACTTGTCAGCACAGACCCTAATGCAGGGCTCGAACTCACAAATCATGAGATCATAACCTGAGCTGAAATCAAGAGCCAGACACTGAACTGACAGGGCCACCCAGGTGCCCCGGGATTTGTTTCTTTCGAAAAAGGAAGTTTTTAGGAAGAAACAGCAGCATCATTCACAATACAGAGGGTGGGGTCAAGCCTAATGTCCACCGATGGGTGAATGGATAAACACATTGGTCTATCCAAGGATATTATATAGTCGTCAGGAAGAAAATTCTGGCACCTGCTGCGACATGGATGAACTTTGAGGATAAGATGTAAAGTGAGTTAAGGCGGTCACAAAGGGACAAATACCATACGCTTCCACCCATATGAGGCCCCTAGAGCAGGTCACATTCACATGGAGACAGAAAGTAGAATGGTGAGTGCCAGGGGCTGGGGAGTGAGGGGAGGTGAGGAGTTATATTGCTTCACGGGAACAGAGTTTCAGATTTGCAACATGAACATTTCTGTAGATCTGTTTCACAACAGTGTGAATATATTTAACGCTACTGAACTGTGCAATTAAAAATGGCTAAGACGGTCAGTTTTGGATTCTTTGTTTTTACTACAAGTGTTTTTTAAAAAAATGAGGTGAGTTTTGTGCTAGAGGAGGACATTGACCAGACAGAAATTAGGCTGTGACTCGTGTCGTAAATCTGGGCGTGTCTAATAGACGGGAAGCTCCTTGTGGAAGCTAGGTGTTCAGAGGCCTCAGGTAAATCACACCTGAAGACAAGAGCGGGGCAAACAGTCATTTGGAAGGGAGCAAAGAACAATGTAACCCGTGCGCACTACTTGAAGATTTCCGTAGAGGAAATCTGGACTTTCTACTCCAGGCACACAAGATTCTGTTGGCATCATCCGTGCCATTGATTAGTAATATTATAAGTTCAACTGTAGACTTTTGAGTAGTCTGGAACTTTCTTGTGCATTTGTAGCTTTTGAACTGCTACGAAAAAGTATCTCCTGAGTTCCCAACTGATGCACAGATACACGCTGGGGACCCGCTCATCTGTGGAACCACCCGCATGCCTGGCATAGCCTAAAAATCTTTCCTGACTCGGCGTCTAGTTGTGCAAAACAAAATGCAAAGCTCGTCACGTCACCCGACTGATGTCCGTGTTCTGCTTGTCATTTGGCCTCTCTGTTCTGTCATTTTTGACTCCCGTAATTCGAAACTTTGTTGTTCGGAACATTCGTATTTAGGATCCTTGCGTCTCTTGGAGGATGTACCTCTTTATAATTATGTAATGCCCCCCCTTTTCTCTCGGGAGTATTCTTTGGACTCTGCTTTCGCTGTTATTCATGTTATGCTAGCTTGTTTGGGGATTGTATGTGCACGGCCTACTTTTCTTCATTCTTTTATTTTTAACCTACTAATGTCTTTAGATTTAAGGTGGGTTTCCTGTAGACAGTATATAACTGGGCTTTGCTTCCATATCTAACCTTAGGATCCCTCTCCCTTAAAACTGGTGAGTTTAGATAATTGCCATTTAGTGTTATTACTGATAAGTCTGGATTAAAATCTACTGTATGTGGGGCGTCTGGGTGGCTCAGTCGGCTAAGCGTCAGACTCTTGGTTTCGGCTCAGGGCACGATCTCATGGTTCGAGGGATTGAGCCCTATGTCAGGCTCTGCACTGACAGCGTGGAACCTGCTTGGGATCTTCTCTCTCCCTCTCTCTCTGCCCCTCCCCTTGCCTGTGTGCACACACACTGAGAAGCTGTTACAGAAGACGCTCCAATTCTAAGGAATTAGACCCAGGAGTGAACAGGATATTCTGGTTTGGGCTTAATTGTGGAGCTGTAGCAACCTATCCTTTCATCGAGGTAATACAACTTTATGAATGCCAGTGGAATTAAATGAGGAACTTTGCCCTGTTTAAAAGGCAAACACTTTTGCTTTTTGTTTCTATCTTGGCTTACTTAGACATTCTACCCTCTTGGAAGTATGGGGATGAAGTTTCCATCTGATTCTCTACAGTGCTCATTTCTACAGCAAAGTGAGTGACTTCTGGTCCCTTCGGGGAGGGATAGGAGCTCTCCAGTGGCTGAGCAGAACCCCCACCCCCCGCCTTTGCTCTCGCTCTCACTTTGAAGCTGGTAGCCCAGTGCAGACTGTCCTCTGGTCCCCCCGCCTGAGTGTGATTGACTCAACCAATTCTGTCTCCTCTGGAAAGAAGGGCAATCCCATTTTTGTGTTTGGACCAGATCAGATTCTCCAATCCAAACAGTGGCAGAGCAGAATCTAAAGGAAGAGGGGTAAGTCATTAACAGCTTCGAAATCCGTCGTGGAGGAACCCAGTGCTGTAACCAAGACGATTAAAACCACTTCTATGATCTGCAGTCTGCACCCCTTACTGGTTCTGGCTTTTTGTTTTTGTTTTTGGGTTTTTTTTGACCACTTCTGTATTCAACTCCAATGTTATTGACAGTATAAGGGAGGAAAACTATCCGTTTTTATTGCAGATATCTGCCTCCTACCTTTCTATTCCCTGCGTAAAGGCTCTCGCCTGCATTTTCCCCTGTCCACCCAGCCTGTGGCTGTGGTATTTTCCATTGACCAGCCAGGAGTGACAGGTGCCGGTTTCAGAGAACAGTGATCAAGGACGAACGACCCTGAATCCCATGCCGTAGATGTCACCCAGCATGGCCCTGGCCTCCGTGAATTTTCATGATGGAAATCACATCCATAGTGATCCACATAGGTTCCGAACCTTACGTCTTCCTTCTCTGGCCTTTCCAGAACAGTGTCTCCTGCCCTGTGCCAATGAGCAAAACCATGCTGTCTGTTGAAACACAAATGAGTTTAGATGATGCTCTTATTTTAAAATGATAGCAATTATCTCTGTGAGTGGGGCTCCCCCCACACAAGCTGGGACAGCTTTGAGCAGAGCAGTGGCCCAATTGCCTCTTTATGCTATTATACCACTGTGCCGGCCACGCACACGTACTTAATAACAGTAGGTACCGAGAGGAAAAACACCCAAAGAAAACATGACCCTGTGCAGTGACCCAGAACGTGGGCCCTTCACTCAACATAATGAATCAGTCACTCTTAGGCTTGGAATAAAAGCTGGCATTCTCCAACTTTAGGTGCATCAATGATATATAAAGTTTACATTATAATCAGTTTAAACAGTTTTATTCCCAACACCAGGCCCTACAGGTACAGATCATTTTACTGTAATTTTGAAAGCTTCAGGTCACTTAGTTGTTTTCCTATAGGAATACCAGCTTCTGAACTCAGAGAATGTGTGTGTGTGTGTGTGTGTGTGTGTGTGTGTGTGTGTGTTGAAACTCTGAGTCTATCACAATATATATGTCTCAGATCAACTGTTCTTTAAATGCTTGCTGAATAATGGACCATAATGCAACTAACCCCTCACCAAAGTAGAGATTATCAGTATTCTATGATTTATGTGTGGAAAACAGTGTCCGTGAATCTTGAAGGAAGCCCCTGCTGGAAAGAATGGCCCTGGTTTAAGGCGGATTCCAGAAATCATCAGAGGCTCCAGTCACGGTGGTTGATTTGAACTCTGCACAGGGGGAGGGTAGGACTGGACAAACGTGAACAGAAAACACGTTCTGGGACTTCACTTGATGTGCTATAAGCCCAACACCACATTCGTTTTATATCCAACCAAGAGAGGGTCCAAGAGAGGACCCTGTGAGCATCCAACTCCTTGTGAAGATAAAACGCACCTGACTCGTACTGTCACGACAGTCCATCCCACCATTTTGAGCTTTTACCTCTCTTCCGAGACCGGGGTACTCCTCCAAGATTCACAGGAAGGGGAGAACAAGGGCAATTTTTCTTAACAGACCAATGTTATCTCTTGTACCGGTCATTCTCCAGAGTGTAACACACATCTCAGCTTTCACTATGTCGCTGGTAATGTCTCACCTCTGCGGTGATGGGTATAAGGAAAGCAAAGCAAGGGTAAAGTCTTCTGAACTTGGTAGACATAAAAATATACCCAATAACCAAGATATACACTCCAGGGAGTTTATTTTCTTTTGTTTTTTTTAACACTAGGACACAGCAGTTTGGAAAGCTGAGACAGTCGTATTTAACAGAAAGCCCGAGTGTTCAGACTATGTGAGATTTGGTTTGTTTGCACTTAAACACTCAGCTTAGACGTTAGAAAAATAGAATGGCTTATCAGAGTGTCAATTCCCACATTGGAGGCCACACTAGAAGGGATGCCATCCATTTCTCTCCTGGAACAGAGACAGAATGTGAGCCCCAGGCCAATTACGTGGCTGTACCAAGGCTTACGTAGCCAGCTAGTGAAGAAGTCCAGCTCTGTAGCAAAAGGTTATCATAAAGGGCTACATCTCGGCCACATCACGGCTTTGAGGACACCCAGGGTCCGGGACAACAGCTCTGGCCCAATAAGGGCAAGCTTTTGGGCTCTGTTTTCAGATTTTATTCTCTTTCGAATGGCGAGCTTGAATAAAATTATGTAATTATTTTCTGGATGTAAAATTTAATAATTCTTTTTTTTCCTTTTTTTTTTTAAATTCAATCATTCTAACATGCTCTACATGGCTCCATAGAGGGAAACGACTACTGATGATTCTGAATTGCAAGAGGATGCAAACTTTGGGCACAGATTGGCGGGATACATATCCGCCACGAAGTGGGCAGTTCTGGTCGTATTTTGAGACCGATTTTTTTCAAGGATCTTTCACGAGCAATCTATGAATTGGTTGAAAGATTTTACCACGTGCCTTATGGGGTATCTACTAAATAAAATTCCAGTAATCTTCCTTGTCATTGTCTTGACGGAAGTTGACAAGTAACCTACAGGAACATTTGCAAAGTTAACTTAAGGCTGACGCACCCGGAGCTGTTGGGAGTCAGCACCGCGCATCGGAACGGGGCCAGGACACAGCAGCGAGGTGCTGACCTTAACCCGGGAGGGTCGTGAGCACACGCGGAGTGACGTTACAGGCACACCCGGCTCAGGACGAGGAGACCGTGTCCAGGGGCCTTTCCAGTCCCACGCCACCAGCCGCCTGGAGCAGGGCGAGCAGAGACGGGTGCAGGTGGGTGCTGAGTGAGGGGCAGTGCTTCAGATGGCAGGAGCAGGTGCAGGAGGGGCCAGGACGGGATGTGTGTCTGAGGTTGTGAAGGTGGAGTGTTACCAGGCGGTGGGGTCAGTGAAAGGGCAGGTCAGCCAGCCGCAAGTGGAAGAAAACCACCAGGAACAAAGCCAGACATGAGCTAACATGTATTCAAGATTAGGTTAAGGAGTAGGCGTGATTATATAAATGAACGGAAAACATATGCTGTGCACATTTACATAACTCTAAAATACGTACACAGCATTTCAGAGACATTTTTTAGAGTTTATTTGAGAAAGAGAGAGAGAGAGAGAGAGCAGGGGAGGGGCAGAGAAAGAGGGAGAGAGAGACTCCCAAGCAGGCTCTGTGCTGTCAGTACAGAGCCCAACACAGGACTTGAACTCAGGAACCGGGAGATCACGACCGGAGCCGAAACCAAGAATTGGACACTTCACTGACTGAGTCACCCAGGCGTCCCATTTTTTTTTTTATCTTCTTAATTTTCAGTCATTTTTTTTCCTAAGAGCTACTTGAGTTCCCTCTCATATGTAGGTCGTATATCATCACAATTGTCTGATGCTAGCAAAATATAACAGGTAAGAATAGGGCCAATTCCACTTTTTTTTTGTACTTTGAGACTTTCACGGGAGAACGTTAGGTATGTGATATTGATGATCCAGAAGATAGAGTAGATTCCTTGTCAATTCACAGCAGGCTTACTGGCGGGACAGAGTGACAAAGAGAAATGTTTTAGCTGCTTTGCACTAATTTGTTCCTTTATGGTGTAAATGTTTTGCAGCTCCTAAAGGTTCCCTAAAGTCATGGGTTGTGCGAGCGTGTTCTGATGCAAAATGGCAGCCAGCGAGCCAGGGACTCGCTCATCCAGCCCCGTTTTGTTTATCAGTTTAGGAACCATGATTCAAAACTGAGTTGCGTAAGAGTATTTTCTTTTTCTTGCAAGACAAGTCGAAGCCTCCCTTGGGAATGACCCTAATCGAACAAACTTGTCCTGCAAACATCGCATCCTATTAAGAACTTAGTGTCTCATATGGAATGAGCTGCATATCTACCAAGATTTATAAACAGATACTCGTAGAACAAAGGGCACCAGACATTCTAATACGGAAATGTGTATGCACTACACATACGCCTAGATTGCTCCCTGTTAATAAAATGTTTAACTTTTCATTGATCCAATTTTAACCTTTAATTAAGCATTTTCCCCTCGATAAATCTGTGGTTTAGTAGTTTGCCACCGTATTGGATCTGACCTTAAAATGTCAGTAAAATAATACGTTTAGGTAAATAATTCATGTACCGTTGACATGATGATGGCGACACCTCCTTGAATTTGCCACGAAGCTTGGAAGTGATGTCTCCTGTTCTCAAAACAAAACTGGTTTTACTTTTGAGCGATCATTTTGGTGGTTTTCACATATCTAAATACCGCACTATTATTTTGAACCACTGTATAGGATATTATGTTAAATCTCTCTCGGTTGTCGTGGAGTGCGATTGTGTTACATACGACTTGTTGGGGATTTGAGTCACGTCTGCTCTTCTGCAGGACAGAAACCAGATCTCTAGCAGGAATCGCACTCCCTTGAGATGAAGTCCCCACTCCGTCCTTCCTGTCTGGTCTCCAAAGCTCTCGGTCCTCTAATTCTCCTCCTCCTGCTCCCCCCTCTTCTTCCTCTCTCATCCTTCTTTTCCTCTACCCCTCTTCTCTCTCCCTTTAACCTCTTTTCTTCCTGCAGCTCAAGACGTTTCAGAAGCCTGGGCCGTGGCTTTGAGGATGGCGAAGCCACAAGTTTTATTTCCCGAGAAGGTGCCTGTTAACCAAGGACAGGCACGTGCCGGCCTGGACTGAGCACTTTGCGGCGAGCACTTTGCGGCGGTGAAAGGGGCGGAGACAACTCTTGGTTCCTGCAGTGGCTCCTTAGAGCACAGAAGGAACTACAGCGATCATTTCTATACATGACCCCGAATCATAAAATATTGCTTGCCTACGGCAGCTGTATAATTTACGGGAGAAAGAAATCCAGGGCATAATGTAATAAAGACATGTGGGATTCTATGTTGTGCTAAAGTGAGTTTTGAATTAAGATCCTTCATACATTTGGTCATATCCTGTATTTTTCCCAGCAAATACTGTGTCCACCCGTTTCCTGTGCTTTCTTGACACGGGAGCAGAAGTGGTTGGTTGTACTTTGCTCCGTCTCTTTCCTGCCTCCGTGGAAGGTCAGCTAATCGAGGAGAATCTTACCTCTTACTGAGTCCTGACATATTCCTACAGTACTTAGCACGATGTGCTACACAGACACGACCAGTTGTTGAGACTTAGGGACTGTGATGAAGGCTTGATGACCTCTCCCCGACCAGGGGTCCCTGCTGAACAGCTCCACTGTCCCAGCCTGTCCTCCCCGCAGACTTCGGCTTCCTGTCTAGATTATATATATATAATATGTGTGTGTGTGTGTGTATTTATGTATATGTATATTTTTATTTATATTTATATATACATTTATTTATTTTTTTCTAGTAAGATTAGAAAGAGTAACCTTTTTAGGATATTAGCTGTGCTTCAATTTCCCCCTCTCTTCAACCACATCTATCAGAGTGAGCCTTGAACAATAATAACAATTGTGTTAGGGAGAGTGCCCAGATTTTGATCACTCATCTAATCCCAAAGAGGGGATAAACCCTAAATCATCACTGTTTGAAATGAATCAGTTTTGTGTTGTTGCTAAATTTGCCGTACTAATCACCTTTTATCAGAGCTAATATTTACATTAGTTTGCCTTCCCTAGGCACACACTAATTAATTCTGAGTTGAGCTTTGTGACTCTGATCAGCAATTTAGAACTGTCAAAAAACGATGCAAAGACCAAAGCTAACTCTACTGAGTTTAATTTCGCTTCTCATGCCTTTTGAGTCTCTCTCTCTAGGCTTCTCCTTCAAAGGGGATTGAGTAGAAACACTTCCCTGTTGCTCCCTCTGAGTACAAATATGGCCAGGAGATCATGGGGTGCCCGGGGGGGGGCTCAGTCGGTTGAGCATCTGGCTCTTGATTTCAGCTCAGGTCATGATGTCATGGTTTATGAGTTCGAGCCCCACACCAGGCTCCTTGCTGACAGTGTGGAGCCTGTCTGAGATTCTCTCTCTGCCTCTCTCTCACCCCCGCACCCCCTTCCTTCTCTCGGAATAAATAAATAAACTTAGACGAAAAAAGAGGCAGGTATCAGAAGAATCCAAAACGTACCGAGAAGAAAAGTCACGTTGGTCTGGGGCCTCAGGACACAAAAAACGCATAGTGGTGAGTTTCCCGGGTCTTGTTTTGCCTGATTTAAGTCTGCATGTGAGAGAAAAAGCCAACAATGTGGAAATACTCATGGGAGCGAATGCAAGGAACCCAGCGGAAGTCTGCCCTCTCTGGCCTTAGAAGGTCAGCGGAGCAGGACAGGTAACTTGCGAACCACAACCTCTATATTCCAGTCAAAAATGGCCCTCCTCAACCACCCGTGTCAGGAAAGGCCAAGTCGCCTAGAAATATGCGCCATCTTGAGGATCTAAGGAGGCGTCCCAAACCCCCGCGAAGTCTCTGGAGGGCACACACATACCCTTCTGAGGCACCCACACCTGCTGGCCGTGGAGGTGGCACAGAAGGCTTAGTGCAGCTGCTGCGTACGGAGGTCCCTCCCCCACCCCCCTACACGCACCTGTAGCCTCTCCAGATGTGGGAGGGAGCCCCGACTTCTGTCCCCCCACCCCCGCATCAGGGAGTCTGTACGCTCCTACTCTCCTAGGTGGCGTTGGGGAAAGCCAGCCGGAACGAGTTTCAGTGGTATCCAAATTCTCCTAACATAACACGAAAATGTCCACCAGATCTCAATGGGAAACCACACGTCACACGAGAAACAGAAAGGTCTCGAACCGAATGAAAAAGGATAGTCAATAGAAGCCCACGGCTCAGTGGTAGGTGTTGGCCTTCCCTGTTCTGGAAAGCAGCCTCAGAATGCTTCAGTGGGTGTCTTCATTTTCTGGGACAAATGAGAATGTAGAACACCCCGGATACAACAAGAGCCACAGGGAGGTTTCAGAGCGAAAACTCAGCGGCGACAAATTCAGTGGGTGACGCTCAACAGGAGAATGGAAAGGCAGAAAACAAGCAGCCCGCTTGGGCACAGACGGACAGAGAATATCCAGGAGGAGCGACAGAGGCTGAAAATACATTAGCCACCAGAGACCTAATATTTGTGTCACTTGGCTTATTTTATTGGAGAGTCGCTGTCCGTCAGGGGCTGTGCTTTGAGGTCGTGCGGGATTGTGTTTTAACAACTGTAACTGGAGTTACAATGGAACGTCACACAACACCAACAACCGCCGTTCACCAGGCGCTTGCTACGTGCCAGGCCGTTCCACGAGCACTCCGCCTGTCACCACGCTTTCTGGAAGCGCTTTGTTGGGCTTCAGTTCCAGGGCCCCTCTGAAGTAGGGGTCTTGGCTCCCTGGGCACAGGAGTTGTGATTCATTTGCCTCAGCATTTGCGGTGCGTAACGGATAGCCGTTTGGTGGATGGATGTGTGGGTAAATGGGTGAAAAGTGTGTAAAAGCTTCATTTCTATTTATTTCTATGCATTTTCGAAATGAAAGAAACATTGGGGTGCCTGGGCGGCTCAGTCAGTTGAACTTCTGATTTGGCTCAGGTCATGATCTCACGGTTTGTGGGTTCGAGCCCCGCGTCGGGCTCCGTGCTGATGGCTCAGAGCCCGGAACCTGCTTCGGATTCTCTCTCCCTCTCTCTCTGTCTGCCCCTCTTCCACTCAGGCTCTCAAAAGTAAATCAACACGAAAAAATATTTTAAAAGTGAAAGAAACATTAACACACGACAACATGTCCCATATTGTTAAAGAAATGCCATAAAAACAGAAATGCAGTGACTAAAATCCACATGACAAACGAATGAGAAACAAAAGCACACAACAGAAACTAGCGTGGCAATCGTGCGGTGAACACGGGCAGATTACCCACGTTTTTAAACGGACTTAAAAAAATTACCAAGAACGGCAGTAAAGAAACTTCACGGACACTATATTGTAAAAAGACACGAGAAATGAAAACGTCTGATTCTCAGGCTGACAATCGTTATTCGGGTGTGATGACCGAGGGAGCGGGCCACCAAAAGCGTGCTGTGGAGAGACTGCTCGTCTCTTCCATTCCAGCTGTGATGGCTCATTTGATGCGTCAACCTGACTGGGCTAAGGGACATCCAGATAGCTGATACACACACACACACACACACACACACACTCATATGCACACACAGACACACGTACACACACATATACACACAGACACACTCATACACACAGAGACACCTGTATACACATTATACGCGCACAGACACAGACATATATACACAGGCACATGTACACACACATATACGCACACACACGCACAGAGACACACGTATACACATATACACACACAGACACACACACACACATATACACATGTACACACATATACATGCACACACACATATACACATGCGTACACACATATATACACATATACACACAGAGGCACACACATATACACATATACATACACACATACACAGAAGACACACACATATACATATACACACACATACACACACACAGAAACACACATACACAAATATACAGACACACTCACATACACACACAGACACATGTACACACACATATACACACATACACATACATATACACATATACACACATGTATATATTTGCATATGTAATTCTCCTAGAGTAGTTCTTGAAGCCTTCAGTACGTTCAAGTAACAGGTGGCTCAGAGTCTCGTGCCGATGATTTCTGTCACATCACCCTTGTTCCTCGACGGGCCTTACGAAGACGTGCCTGTGTGCGGTTGGGGTGACGGGAACCCTCAGGCCTGTCGTACTGATGATGATTCATAATTTCCTGGCAGCAGAGGCCCCGGAAAGACATGACACACTGTCACGCTAGGACTCCGCTAACAAGAAGGGGTGTGGTAAGCAGAAATCTATCTATCGGGCAGAATTTAAGCAATAGTTCTGGTTTCCCGCTTTTCCTGGATATAGAGATGTCTAGAGGTACGGATCT
Source organism: Felis catus (assembly GCF_018350175.1). Lineage (NCBI taxonomy): Eukaryota > Metazoa > Chordata > Mammalia > Carnivora > Felidae > Felis > Felis catus. Next base: position 2,249,849 of record NC_058371.1, read on the forward strand.
GTATTGAGTCATGGAGTATGCTGCTTTAGCTAAGTGGTCAGTGACTTGGGAAGACCTATTTGAAGAATTAGGAAGGAAATGTGGTAAAGGCACAGCTGGAATGCGTTAGATTCCATACAGGTGAATCCCATGGGAGGAGCATGTCAATGCTCCGAAAGGAGCAAACTTCAGAGGAGATGTTAAGCAATCAGGCGGTTCATTGCACCCATTCTGAAGACGTCAGTTCCCCTTTCCTCGGACACAGCGTGTCTGCCCATTGTGTCCACATGCAAACTACTCAGGCCTTCAAAGGTGTGGGTTATACTTTGGTTCAAAACATGGACTCTCCCTTCCCAAGATGGATGGGACCATTGCTATGGTCAAGTGCCCAACAGGAAAAGGGTAGAGCCCAATGCTTGATAGCTACAGGGTGCCGTTCCTTGGGGAAATCATCTAGCCACCTAACGGCAGGGCAGTCCCTTTGGGCATATTTCACGGTGGAGGTTAGACACCTATTTTCATCGCTAGAACACACAGTTCTTCTAGACATAGATACTTTGTCCTGTTTCCAAAGGCTGCTCCCTTGTAGAGTTCCCTCCTCACCATCGTTGAATCTCACACACAGTGCTTCCCAAAATGGAGCTCATTATAGAAGCAAAGGACTTGGACAGTGATCCTACACCCGCGAAATTCACCTGTCTTACCCAGTATACAGAAGGAGGGAGAGGTCCAGGAAGGTCCAGCTGTGGGACCAGCTGACTGACACCACCTTGGAAAATTGGTTTACAGTCCCGGGGGACTATTGCATACACTGAGAACCCAAAACCCCGTGTGGTCACTGTCTCCAAAAGCCAAGACATGAAGTCTTGGTTATCAAGAGGTAAAAATGGGAGTGGCTTCTCTTACCATTGAAACTAAGAATGAATTGCCTATTTTCTCTTTCTGATCCCCTCAATTTTGGGCTCTGTTTATTTGGAAAATTGATTTTCATAGGAGAAGTACATGCACAGGGGGGCACGGTAATGGTTTCCATTGAGTTTTATGCTGAGATTAGCACTCAGATATGTCGTGTCTCTCGGGCAAAACAGGTGTCTCCTTTACAAGCTGGGCTGAATCGATCTAGAATACGAGGGGAAGAATGGTAATGTGTTGCTACTGCTTTTTGTGGGCTTGGGTCCAGTCACTCTGCTATTTGGTATAGTGCATGTTAATGGATTAATGATGGACTTAACAATATCCGGCAGAGACTGCCAGAGGCAGATTGGGAGGTAGGTAGGTGCAAAGGCCCACTTGGTACCTGATTGGACATCTTTCCTCTCCCTTTTGAAGGGAGGGATAAACAGAGATAACTGAATCCTATAAGGTAGAAACATGGTATTTGTGCCATTGTTACATGGGATTTAAATTCCAGGCTAAGGGTGAGAATAAGCGTGCTTATTCGCCAAAGGAGAGGATGTCGCTAACCATTGGCTACTGGTTGCCAGCCAGAACACCCCTTCTCTGCCACGAGTCGCTTCGTATAAGAGCTGGGACAGAACGAATTGTGTCATTCTGATTCTGCAGCCACTCGCCATGGTCTTATGTTTTCTCAGCAGCTGGGGTCGATCAGAAGGCTGGAGGAGAGCATAAGCTTACTTCTGGCTCCGATCACTTGGTGTGTTGGCAGAGGCTGTGGCTGCTGCAGCCGGTGGTGGCGAGGTGGTCCCAAGCTTCCGCGGCCCGCAGTGCAGCGGCCTGTCTGTGCTCCGGGGTCCACCACACAGGGCGGTTACGGCCAAGGGCTCAGCGGAGGTGACAGGTGCACCTTCCACTTCTTTATCCCTCTGTCTCTCCTTCCTCTCCTTGACGTTCCTGCAGCCTAACACTCCCGTGGCCAAGTTGCTGTGTCCAAAAACAGTGACACAGATGACACAAATCTAGAAAACAGTAGTTTTCTAAGTTTTCTAAGCTACGGGGAAGACGGGACCCCCCGGGATCATTTTAAAGAGAATGGCCACCTCCCACCTCTGCCGCGGGATTAGGTGGCAGCCGAGGGGTCTGCAGCAAAAAGCTACAGGAAACAGATCTACAAGGAACAGCAGTAACAAAAGGAAATTGATTGATTTCCTGATGCGAATGTGTGACCAAATCATGAGGCAGTTCATGTTGTTTTTCTTCCCTGAAAGTTTTTGCCCAAACTCATGATAACCACGGAGGCCATAAATTACATCTGAAAACGAGCCAAACAGCTTCGAGGAAAGAAAGTAAATAATGCGCCAGGCAGTAAGTATAATTATATACATGGAGTCGTGTGAATAATGTGGTTATCTAACTGAACGTGCCATCGCGACCTTGGTGTATGCGCGTGGAGGAGAAACAGAAACTTCATCTAGAACTCCATGGTGGGAGACCAGTGCCAGGTCTTTGAGAAGTAAAGAAAGGCTACGGTGAACGCGATATTTAGACAGATGAAAGTCGTTCTAGAAGAAATAGCTGAGGTCATCGAGACTGCATGCCTCTGTGGAAGGAGGACCAGAATGGACTGGCACAGGACACCCGTTCCTGTGGTCTGTACTACTGCTTGACCTGGAAGATGTGCACATCTATGACTTCAGCTAAAAAAAGGTCTTAGGGGCGCCTGGGAGGCTCCTTCTGTTGAGCATCTGATTCTTGACTTTGGCTCAGGTCATGATCTCATGGTTCACGAGATTGAGCCCAGCGTGGGGCTCTGTGCTGACGGTGCGGAGCCTGCGTGGGGTTCTCTCTCTCTCCCTCTCTGTCCCTCCCTGCTGGTTCTCTCTCTCTCTCTCTCTCTCTCTCTCTCTCTCTCTCTCTCAACAAATAATTAAACTTAAAAAATCTTAGATATGTGGCCTTGTATTCTTCCTGGAGAAGACGAGTGTTGCTCGCGGGCCTTCAGGCCTTGGCTGCCGTGCTCAGGCCCCCTTGTCACTGCTGCGGGGATGGCTCAACCCTGCACCCTGGAGGGCCCATTTCTTCGCGTGTGGTTTGGGGAGGCGTCCTCTGAGGACGCGGGGGACTGGACGCCGGGTCTGTGCGGCTGCAGGTGGCCGAGCTCACATCTCCACGTTTCCGGCATTTGTGATTATTGCGACTGGAGTCGGCACGGTGGCCCCCATTCGGCTCTGTACCCGTCAGAGGCAGATGAGACAGTGTCTATTTTCTGGGCTCTTTCCAGGTCTCAGGAAGGGGGACGTAGCCAGCTCTGGTTGTTTTACTCGCATCGCATAAATGGTGACTCTTCACCTGGGGCCTCGGTCTTCCCCCTTCCGCACCTGGTTTGGCTCCCGTCGAACACGACCTCTGACAGCCCAGGCAGGGGTGGAGGCTGTTCCAGGCCGGGAAGGGGTCTCAGCAGCCTCCCCGCAGGGCCATGACCTCGACCTCAGGGCCATACGCACCAGACCGTGGCTGCAATTTGATTTTGCATGTAACGTTAAAATGCCAGAGTTGTGAGAAGTGTCAGTGTGTGTGTGTGTGTGTGTGTGTGTGTGCACGCGTATGTGAGTGTTGGCCAATCAGTGTTGACAGAATCTGAGGTTTGCCTGGGACTGAACTGAGGAGAAAGCCTCAGGTCCGCTGGCCCTGGGGCCCCTCCATTGTCTCCGTGAACGTCCCACACTCTGCACCCAGCGGCCTATGTCTCCGTCAGCCAAACAGAGCAAATGTCATGACACTGACAGCCTGAGAAGAGGTGCTAGGTGACAGAAGTCACACACATTGCTTTAGCAAATATGGTTGAAATAATCACATTACCACACGTTACGGGGCACAATGTCTTCTGCAGTTTAGAGATCAAATCTAATGCTTTCGAGCGATTGTCATAAAAAGTTAGAAACCACACCATTTTTACTATCATATCGTAATGCTATCACATAAACAAATTTGGCATGTGGTTTAATTTTTCATGGTTCTGTTTGATGAGATTTGGGTAGGATGCAGGCATATAAGAAACCATACATTTCCAGAGGTTTCTGCCTCCAATTTTGGGGGCATCAGAGAAAAACCCAACCGAGTGCATTTGAATAGAAGGTGTTAATGGTTCACCCCACACTACCTAATAACATCGTCAATGTTGAAATCTCGGGTGCAGTGCTCAGTGCTAATGCACGGAGAGGAATTGTTTTCAACCGTGGGTCTTTTGCAGAAATTTCCCGGGAATCTCTTTAACATATATATTTGTGGGCCTGACTCAAAAGGTTAAAAATCAGACTTTTGTTGTCGGAGACCTGGTAAACTGTTCTGTTTCTCTTTCTTTCCCTCGGCTGTCCTGAGGCGAATAAGGTGTAGCTGGGCTGACAATATTCTGTGGGCAGTCGTTTAGAAATCACAATGGAATTTAAGACATTTCTTACCAAAAACATGCCACCGACTCTACCATATAAGTAGATAAACATAGTCTCCTCTTACATATGGTAGGTAGAGACATGGGAAGACATTAGATTCTTTTAATTAAGTGTGGAAATAATAAAGAATATTAAATATTAATAATTAAGAATGACAATAAATAAAATAAGTAATAAAATCAGTAATAATAAACAAAATAATCAATAGGAGTGAATATTAATATTAATAATAAACATTTTCTGTTTATAATATGGACACAAAGATAAAGAATGAAATGCTGTCCACAGTGAAGTAAGACCTAAATCTCAATATAAAATTCAAGCATGGACCTACCTCGTTGGGGAAGAGCTGTGCCGGTGCTGAAGAATGACCTCAGGGAATCCCTCTCTGTGTCTCTTTCTCAGTCACGAGTAGGCAGAAGTGACCGTGTAAATGAATTTGATTATGGAATCCCACCCAGCTCATCTCTGTGGGGTAACTTGACCTTCTTGGAAACTGCAAAGAATGCTGGGATAAAGAGTGAGGACCCCGTCTCTGAAGACAACCCCTCAGCAGAATACTCCATACGTCAACATTACGTTATTTTTAGGAATAGTATACAGTTCATTTATTTTTTTTTTTAATTTTTTTTCAACGTTTTTTATTTATTTTTGGGACAGAGAGAGACAGAGCATGAACGGGGGAGGGGCAGAGAGAGAGAGGGAGACACAGAATCGGAAACAGGCTCCAGGCTCTGAGCCATCAGCCCAGAGCCCGACGCGGGGCTCGAACTCACAGACCGCAAGATCGTGACCTGGCTGAAGTCGGACGCTTAACCGACTGCGCCACCCAGGCGCCCTATATACAGTTCATTTAAAGCTATTGTCAAAGCTACTTTTTTTTCCCCTATTGAAGATGATTTTCAAAATAGTTACTGCCCTTGGGCCTGTCAGATTTAACAGAAATCCAAGATTCTTGAGATAGCTTTGAGATTATGGCCCGAGTTTACTACTCAATACAAACAATGATAATTACAGTGTAAAACATTGGACTGTTTAACCCGCGGAGCCACCCAGGCCCCACAAGAGCAGAGGATTTTTAGCCAAGACTTTGCAACCAACTGTCTGTCCATCAGGGCAAAGGTCACCTTACAGGCTTCTTTTCACATCCCAGGGCGTCCGGGAAGTTAGCACGTGAGCAAGGGTGTGTCCGTATGCAATCATCACCAAGAACCCAATGAAAAGAAATAAACACGGCAGCACCACGACACACAGAAAGGAAGGCATCACGGTTTGGGGACCTTCATGTCGAGCCGCATCGTCCTCATTCAGGAGGCGCATCGGACTTAACGCTTCTTTATAACCTTACATCACAAAATTAGTGTTACGTACAGAAAGCATGACCATGCTTCATTGGATCCTTTCACAAAATGCAAAAGTTGATGCGGAGTGAAGCAATGAAATATATACTTCTTTTATTTTACTTTAAATATTCATACTTGCTGCAGATTCATAAAGAACACCTGTAAAATAACGTACAATATTAGTTATAACAGAGTAAGCATTGCCAGCATATTATAAACTTCCAATGGGATCTTCTTCAAGCTTTGATCCTTTCCCCCCCGCCCTTCCCCCAGAGACAACATTATCACAAATTTTGTGTTCATCATTCCACTATATCTATTTATAGTTATTTCTCCTAAAAATCTGTTTTGGGTAGTGATTTTTGAATGGTGCGTAACTGGATCCCTCCTGTTTGTTTCTTTTCTGTGATTCACTTGTCTCTCTTGGTGTTGTGAGACACATCCATCTTCTTTCGAGGATTCCATTCTCTAACTCTACCCGAGTTTACTCTCGGTTGAAAGAGCTGATACTGTTTCCAATGGGTGGGTGGTAGGGACAGCGATCCTACCAACATTCTCAGACATGCCTTCTGGCACTCACGCGTGACAGTTCCTGCAGGAAATACGCTTGGTATAGGACCGTTACCCAGCAGGTGACGTCCATGTTCCAACTTGTCAACGGATGTGGAAACAGTTTCCAAGCGTTAACAAGTATTCTACCCAACTATTAACCAACTTGTTAAAATGTTTATTTATTTATTTTGAGAGAGAGAAAGAGAGAGCATGCACGCACATGGTGGGGGGAGGGGCAGAGAGAGAGAGAGAGAGAGAGAGAGAATGCCAAGCAGGTTCAGTATTGTCGGCGTGGAGCCTGATGTGAGGCTCCAACCCACAAACCATGAGATCATGACTCGAGCTGAGATCAAGAAGTCAGTGCCCGACACATGCATTCTTTCCCTCACCCTCATTCCCCCGGCAACACTGATCATTTTACTGTCTCCAGCGTTTTGCCTTTTCTGGAATGTCATAGGGTTGGAATCAAATAGCTCGCAGCCTGTTCAGATGCGCCTACTTCCCTTAGCAGTGTGCGTTTACGGTTCCTCCATGTATTTTTATGGCTTCATAACTTGTTTCTTTTTTGCACAGAAGAACATTCCATTGTCCGGATGGACCACGGTGTATTTATCCATCACCTACTGAAGGGCATCACGGTTGCCTCCAAGTTCCAGCAATCGTGAATAAAGCTGCTGTAAATATTCATGCATAGGCTCCTGTGGGGCCATAAGTTTTCAGATCACTTGGGTGCATACCTAGGATGGCTGGTTGTATGGTAAGACTGTGTTTCCCTCTGTCAAAAACTGCCCAACTGTCTTCCACAGTGGCTGCACTATTTTGCTTTCCCGTCAGCAGGGAAGGAGAGCTAATGTTGCGCCACATCTTCAGGATTCCAAGACCCCTCAGGTGGGAGCTTACCCCACCCTTGTTCCTGCTTTTGCTTTATTTATCCCTTTATACGCCTTACGGTTGTCTGACTTGGCAACGCCTTCTACGTCCATCAGTCCATCAACCAGTATTGTCCAGGGGGTTCTTCATTTCATTTGGGGCTTATTCAGAATTCTACCACAGCAACTTTCCAGGAGCTAAAGGTCTCTCTTCTCTTCTATAAATTAGATTTTGTGGATAGAGGCTGGACTACACATTAATATTTCATTCCAGGATGCAATTCAATCTACATTCCGTTAAAGTACACCTACATACCAGTCTCGTCGCACGTCTTCTGACTCAGACGTTCAGTTCCCACCCTTCCTCCCTTCGGTAACTTTCCACTGGCTTCGCGCTGTTAACGATGCCAGGAAACACCTAGTTCTCTGCACTGACTGTTACGAAGGCGTCTTTTCCTTCAGTGAGAAATACAGTATTGAATGTTTCAAAAGTTTAAATGCCCATCCAGTGGACCGTAATTCCTTTCCTTAAGAAAATGCGTTCTTGCTTTCTCTTCCGGACAATTTATTAACTCCTGGGACACGTAATTGCCACTCACTGCCATTAAATTTTCCCAGTGTAACATTGCTCATTGAAAGTAAAGGTTTATTTTTGTGGAGGAAAGGCAGGGTACCTACACTCTGTGGTGTTCTCCTTCCCATGTACGTAATGATGTCGTCGTCGCAAGCCCACGAAGATCGGGAGGAAAGACGCACTGGGTTACTGGTGGATGAAGTTACCTGTGTCGGTCACCCTAACGAAGGGTAGACAGAAGGAGGAACAGTTTAATGACCATTTTCGAGTCTATAAAAGGGTTTGCTACTCAGCAGAGACTCACTCGTCACGATTTCTTTGGAAGAATGGGTCCAGGAGGAATTGGTATTAGAGGAATGCATTTCAGAGTGGGTTCAGGGACCCCACAGTGGACCCCCTTCTTTCTTCTGGACTGATCACGGAGCATGGCGTGGATTCGGTCCTCTGTGAGGTTGTGGGCACTGGCAAATCCAAGGACGGCCTGCCTGTGTCTTCTTTCTTTCTGCCAGAGTGAGAGTGACACACAGATGGGGTGAGCACCCCCGTAGCTCCTGTTCACTGACACGGGGAGACACCCCTTGTCTTTCCTTTGACCTTTGGTCACGGCCAGGCAGGGTGGTGTGAGACCGAAGTTCGGGCTGTTAGGCGGGCCCATGATGCTGTAACTCTTCCTTCCGTCTCTGACTGGTGGTGTGGTCACAGGCATCAGGGCCAGATGTCCCAGCTGGAAAATGGTAAGCGTTGCACGTAGTCCCAGTCGAATACGAGCTATCACCTGGTGGATTCAAGGGGTCAGTCCGTAGGAGATTCCCTCCCACCCCCAAACGGCTTTTCCTAATTAGCTCAAACAAATAAATCAATCTGAACAAGGAGGACCTAACCACCTGCCAGCTACTCCATTGTACAATTATTGTGACCAGGTGCACAGCCAGTAGGCTAGAACGCATAAAGGTTTTTAACTGAAACTTAGTGCAATTAATTACATCATTCTGCACTTCGAAGTTGAACCCAATTAGAGGTATGCCCTGAAATAAGGGTGTACGAAAGGACTGTCAATTAAAATAAAAACCGGAGGCATAAAACATGAGTCAGTCATTGAATCACATTTGAATCGTATCAACTACTTGGGATATGGGTAGAAGCACCAACCCCCTATGAGTTTGTATAGCATATACACGTACATTATGCTTCTTTTTTTAAATTGATGTATACTTGCCATACATCGTTGTATTCGTTTCGGATGTAAACACAGTGATTCACCAGTTTTACCCATGACAGCGAGCTCTCCATGGCAAGTTTAGTCAGCAAATAACATCATTACGATGCTGCTGTCTATGTTCTCTACGCTGTATATTTAATCTCTGTGGCTTATTTATTTTATAACCAGAGGTTTGAATGTCTTACAGATATGATATATAGGTGACATACGATGGCTCTTTATCATATATGACTGTGGAATTGTATTAAATATTAACACTCAGCTAATGCATTCATGAAAAACTTGTCATACAAGAGGATCTCATAGGGTTTACTGAAGAGCTAAATAATAGAGGTGCCTGTTTAGTCCCAGTGGACAAAGACGGAAACAATCTAGTTAAACCCATAGGAATGAAGGGGAAACATAAGATCGTGTGCAAATGAGACCCCAGTGTCAGAGGGCGCCTGGGGTAGCTGTCGGTTAAACGCCCGACTCTTGAGTTCGGCTCAGGTCGTGATCTCACAGAGCGTGGGTTATTTAGTTTGGTACCTTTGTAGAAGACTAGGATGTGTTGTGTTTATTTACCCATTTATTTATCTTTATTATTTTTTTTCAACGTTTATTTATTTTTGGGACAGCGAGAGACAGAGCATGAATGGGGGAGGGGCAGAGAGAGAGGGAGACACAGAATCGGAAACAGGCTCCAGGCTCTGAGCCGTCAGCCCAGAGCCTGACGCGGGGCTCGAACTCACGGACCGTGAGATCGTGACCTGGCTGAAGTCGGACGCTTAACCGACTGCGCCACCCAGGCGCCCCTTTATTATTTTTTTAATTTTATTTTTTATTAAAAAATTTTTTTAATGTTTATTTTTGAGACAGAGAGAGACAGAGCATGAATGGGGGAGGGTCAGAGAGAGGGAGACAGAGAATCCGAAGCAGGCTCCAGGCTCTGAGCTGTCAGCACAGAGCCCGACGTGGGGCTCGAACCCACGGAGTGTGAGATCATGACCTGAGCTGAAGTCGGACGCTCAACTGACTGAGCCACCCAGGAGCCCCAATCTTTATTATTTTTTAAATGTTTGTTTATTTTGAGAGAGAACAAAAGCATGAGCAGGGGAGGGGCAGAGAGAGAGAGAGAGAGAGAGAATCCCAAGCAGGCTCCATGCCGTCCCCACAGAGCCCCATGCAGGGCTTGAACTCACCAACCGTGAGATCATGACCGGAGCTGAAATCAAGAGTCTGGTGATTAACTGACTGAGCCACCCAGATGCCCCCAAGAGGACGCTTCTTAAGAGATCTTGTCTAATGTTGGTGATGAACCGAATGATGTCTGTGCAAAAAATAACAGGATGGAGAGGAACCGAGGGTTTGACCTGAGCAACTGCATGAATGGTGGTCCCGGAGGGTCCTCGGGCTTGCACGCGTGTGTTTTGGCGTCCTTCGCGGCTGATGTGCCCGGTGGGGTGGGGGTTTAGTGGAGAAGCCTCCCCCATAGGCCCGTGGCAGCCTTTCTCTGGGCGATTGCAGCCACGCACTGGACAAAACAGAAAAGGCAACCGACTCTGGACTCTGAAACGTTGAGGGTAAAACAAAGAACAAATGCAGGTAGACTGTGTGGGAGACGGACCGCAGGGGGGTGAGTGAGAGACCGGATTCCCTCCTGCTCTGTTTTCCTGTGCCTTGACACCAAGGTCACAGGCATGTCTCAAGGGCAATAGCACTAGCAAATTCCTGTCTGGCCAGGGGACCAAGAGAATGGGCGACAGAAAACGTGGGGTAGCAGATGGCGGGGAGGGACCTGACAAGGGATGCCCTGCTTCCTGCAGGAACCGCAGGAACCCAGACTCCCTGCGCTGTGCTCGTACAGGCCCGGCTCGCCCTGGGCGGCAAAGGCCGGGGGCTGGGCTCAGGTTGAACCTGCGAGGTGTTTTTCCTGAGCAATTCAGTCACCACTGCTGGGGCATTAAGACATTTCTTGTGTGCGTTTTAAGTTTGATTTGAAAAGCATGAAAGGAGAAAAGTCCAGTAGGAGCTCCGTGGAGAGGCAGGAACGCAGAGGTACATTTTGGAGGAAGGTAGGATATACATAGATTTTCCAGTCCACCTGCAGTCTGTATAGAACATGTGAAACTGTCTCCTAATAGCTTAATTCATTCCCATTGTGGCGTGTGTGTGTGTGTGTGTGTGTGTGTTTCTTTCTTTCTTTCTTTCTTTCTTTTTTTTTTTGCAAGAAATAAGACATCCTCTATTATGCCAGAAATAGGAAAATGTCATTGCGTGAAGTTTGGCTCCTTGAGAGAATTCGCGGCATTTCGCAAGAATGAAGGATGCGACGGCCGCCACACATGATCTGACCCCTTTCCAGCGCAGGCCGAGACCCCCTCTGAGCAGGTTGTTAGATACTCTTTCCTGAAGTAACCGAACACCCTTGGGCGTCAAGAGTACAAAGTCTGAAACCACAGTTTCTTTTGCCCCCCTGTTCTCACAGCTGGACGCTGAGGTCACCTCCTGCCTGACACAGGGCCAGTCTGTGGCCACTAACTTGTCCATTCTATGAGAAGCATTTCGTGTCTGTGCCACAAGGTATTTTAAGTGAAAGTGAGAGTAGGGGCTCCCAAAGGAGGGGCAGATGGCAGTATTTAAATCAAGGCCGACGGGACTTTCATCCAACGTCACATGTCAGACGTGCCCTGCAGATAGCTTGTTCCATGTTTCAAAATCTATGCGCATCTAAAAGAAAACCTATATGTACAGCGTATGTGAATGTTTTTAAAGACATGTCATAGGAAATTCTTCTGAGCTTATCTCTGTGAACCTCAAGATGTAGAAATTAGTGATGCACTATAGAAATATAAGCCTATTGCCGTAAAAATGCCCCGAGAGAGTTGCTTAGAGGATACGACATGTAATTATCGATTTAAGTAAATGGTAGGTACATCATTAATACTGTGTGTTCTACTAGATTTCTTACACAGTCAGAGAACACGTCACTGAGACATCTCACCCTGGATTTATATTTAACTCCTAAATATGTCTCATCTTATGAAAACCGTCACCAAAACTTGGTATCTTTAACAAGAAAAAATGTACAAAGTTTACTTAAAAATTTTTTTGTAGTGTTTATTCATTCTTGAGAGACAGAGAGAGACAGAGCGTGAGCAGGGGAGGGCCAGAGAGAGAGGGAGACACAGAATCCGAAGCGGGCTCCGGGCTGCCGGCGCAGAGCCCGACGCGAGGCTCGAACTCACAGACCGCGAGATCGTGACCTGAGCCGAAGTCGGATGCTTAACCGACGGAGCCACCCAGGCGCCCCCGAAATGTACAAAGTTTAAGCAGAAACAAACCTCTCTGGGTTCTCTTCAGTCTCTGTGACCACACCCACAGCCACGCGAGCCTTGCCGGTGAGCTTACAGGGTCGGCAATATCAGCACACCAGGGTCTCCTTAAGGGATGGGACCCACACGCTCATTCGTCGCCCACAGGACTGCCAAACGAGCTGTTCACAGGGCTACGCGCGCTCCAGTGGCCGTGGTCCCGCATGAAAGTGTTGTGAATGAATGGCTGTCTCGTCCTTCTGATGGCAGACCATATGTCACCAGCTCCTCCCCTCCCCTTGCACGCGGCCTGTGTTGTAACGTAAGAGAAATGGATTCAGCGAACGCTTATCCCGCTGATCCGAAAGCCACTTTATTGGGTCTGGCTGCTGACTAGGCTCCCGCTGCATTTTGCGGAGAATAAACCACAGAGCAGCGTCTCCTTACGCTGAGGCTGGCGATGGTGAAAGGCACTGATCTTACTACAGTTTCCTTCCGGGGAAGAGCGGGTAGGGATGGGCTCTGTGACTGGTGACTCAGAACAGCCAGCCGCCAAAGAGGGCCAGGTGGCACGGGGCCAGACATCACCCACAACATCGCTTTGCAGAAACTGCCTTTGGATACCCATTCTGATGGCGGAAACAAGTTTGATATCCTTCCGTGTTGTCTCTCACGGAATTTGACAAAAGTTGCAGTGTATTCTAATTCTATAGGAGGTGCCACAGCTGAGGTCAAAGTCGTGACTAAATAAAAATTAGAATTGACCATCTACAATGTGGAAAACAATATAATACGAAGATATAGCAAGTCAGATAATCCATTCTAAAATCTGTAAATAAAATTAAACTTCAGTGTAATATAGAGATTCCAATAGGAAATGATAACTCATATTGAGACAAAAAAGCATTATTTGCTAGAATACCTTATCCCCTTAAATTCAGAATTTACCCTTGCCCAGAAACTATTATTGGGGCATTTATTTCTCTCAACCTTTATTTCTTCAGGCTCAGCCTTCCTAATATAGATGGTGTCGTGTGGCTGAATCTCCTTAAAATGCTTCTGATCCTACAAAGCCTTTTCAGTTCATGGTGTAATATTTCACCACAAAGAAATTTTGGAAAAATCCCCTCCCGTGGTACAGACAGGATCACGTAGACCCCTGATCTGCTCAGATAGTCCTGTATCTGGACAAAGTTAATGTGAAAATGGTTAAAAACTATTGCTTTTCCCCCCCTAAATGTGTCTGTTTTGTTCCAGATTTCTTTTCCTAAATGGCCCAGCCCTCAAAAGACACTGTCGCGCACAAGGGGACATCGCCTGCGTGCCCCTCGTGCTGCCCGAAGGTGGCCGAGGCACGGAGAAATGTAAACCAGGCATGAGGAAAGGACAGTCTCTGTGTCCTTGCAAATACCGTCAAGACAAAGAGTAGCAAAAAAAATTAATTTTGCAGTGAGAACAATAGTAGTCGTGGAATACATACAAAGGAGAATGAAAAATTCCAAGTTTTGGGAAATAGAGTCTAAACCCTCCATCAACTTCGCGCGGCAACAGCCACTGTTAATTACAAGGTAACAGGTGTAACGCACGCATATGTTCGAAGTGCCCTAGGGAGCCTCCGCGGGACTTGCTCGGCCTCTCCTCACCACAAGCAGGTGAGCATGATGTGGAAGTTGTTCTAGAAGAGTCCGGAACCAGCAGCCTCCTGTGACTTCTGCTGTCACTGATGCTTTTCTGTACCTCGTCCGAACCTACCCAGGCACAGCCACACCCCCAGAATCAGAGGGGCGGGGGTGCTTAGAAGACACTGGGCACTTGTACATGCAACGGTGGTACTATCTATCCAATAAAGAGAAACCACATATAATTATATTATATGACAAGATTATAAATCGTATATGATATACTGATACGGTATATGTAAATGCATATTATGCAATATACATGATATATAATTAGGATGCAGTTTTTAGGCTGAATAGAGTCTTGCCTCCTACTTAAAAGTTCCTAACTGAGGAATGAAGCCCTTCTAGATAAATCACAGTTATTATCTTTTCCAATAATATTCTTGCCATTAAAATGAAAACGTAAAAAGGTTTGCGTGGAAGGAAAAAAAAGCGGTTCTTCCTCAGTCTTTCTTCATGAAGCGAGTTTCTGTCATATGTGCTACTTGGCATCAGCTCTAGGGCCCAATTTTCAGTTCGATGGTCTGAAAGTTTAAGATTCCGTGGGTTTGATTTCTCTCTTCGCGTTTGTTGCTGCCTCTATTGTGCAAACCCATCTGTTTTGTCTCTTAAAGTCCACCAGGTTCGTCTTTAAGACAAACCCTTGGGGGTGTTTTGTTTTAAAATGAACTCAAATGTGTCGCTACTTTTATATTGAAAGCTACACTTGGGTGCTTGAATGATGTGAAACAACCACAGAAGACACAGATCCTCATACAAACGTCCAAGCTCAGGTCACCTCGCTGGATAACGGTGCAAAACATTCCAAGAAGAAAAACTAACAATGATTTTACACAATGTCTTCTGGGAACTTTAAGGGGGTTGGATAATTCCCAGCTCACCTGAAGAGGCCACTGTTACCCTGAGGCCAAAAGTAAAGGCCATTGAAAACCACACAGAACAACACAACACAACACAACACAACACCCCTACAGACCAATAGCTGTCATGAAGCTGAGGGAATAACCCCCAAAACTGCACCAAATCGTACCAGACTGAACATCATGGGGGGTGTACTCCAGCCATGTGGAATGCGTCAGTATTTGAAAATCAATCTATGTAATTCACCGTATCAAACATCCAAGAAAGAAAGGAAAAGTCCCAGAATTTTGCCATTCAAAGTAGAGATCGTGTTTGACAGACTTCAATAGTCTCAACACAAACTCTCGAGATGGTAAGGTTAGAGAAGGACTTTCTCAACTTGATAATCTACAGTAACTACAGCTGGCATCATGTTTGATGAGGAAACCAACATCTGTTCCCTCTATAAATAAGAACGAGGCAACAATGGCCTCTCCCAACACTTTCTGTAGACCAGACACACACGTGCACGCACACACACGTGAACACACACGAGTGCAGGTGGAAGGGAAGAAACTGACACAAGCTCTAGCCCATGTTCCAACGTAACTTCCCGTTCTTGATGTCGCTCTGCCACTTTGCACGGTGTTAACATTGGCAGAGGCTGGACGAAGGGGGCACAGGACAGCCCCGAATATTTCTTTGCAACTTCCTGTGACTCTGTGATTATTTTTGAATAAGAAATGTGTGTGGAAAAGAGAACTTTAAGGTGCTTTGAGATAACGGTATAGGAAGAGATCGGTAAGTAAGTGGGCACAGCTCCTCAAGCTGTTGACTTTCCTCACTTCCTTCCACGCCTACACGATGTTTCCCAGCTTGCTCTTGTGAATTCGCAAGGGCAAGAATGCGCGACTTGCCATCCTGTTGACGGCGCTGCTTGGCGAGAGTAAAGCTGTAGGGATGTGACATTTGTCTCTAACACAGGATCCAGCTATAATCCCACTTAGGTAGCAAGTGACACTCTATCATCTCTGAACTGGTCCTCTGCCCTTTCTTCCTTCATTTTCCCAGCATACCCTACGTGGAAAGAAAAATCCAGTCTCTCCAGCCTGTTCCACCTGGACAGATGCACTTGACAGAATCGTCTCTGCCTCTCTGGCCAGCTTGTCCGGATGGCACCGTGGAGTGTCGGTGCATCCGGAGCAAGGACGTGCTTGTTGCAGGAAATGGTTTTGCATTTGGAGAAATTCAACACACACCACAACACATTCTGTGCTGCACCGAATGAAACCCGGGTATTGGAAGTCTGGCAAAAGTAGAAGGCAGAGGCCGTCCCTCAGATCATTTCACACAAAAAAGTCACATTGGTCCGTAGCATCACTTCCGGGAGATTACATCCAGCTATCTCTCTCAACCAAAAAGGCAGTCCTCAGAAACTAATCATTGCCTCTCGTTTTCATTTAGCTGGAAATCCTGAGAGGTTAATAGAAATCTCCAGATTGTTCAGAGTATCTGATAGCTTGAGAGGCTTTATTTTGTGTAGAAGTGATTTTCTGCATTCATTTGCAGGTAGCATTAGTCTGAGTAATAACGTTTCCATTCACAGGGATTCAAGTCGCAATGTTTTCCAGAGCGATAGCGCAGAGAGAACATTTAACAGTAATTTAGGTGATGTGAAGGAGAGTTATGTAGTTAATTACGGGATACTTCCGTGGCAGAAAGATGCTGACAGTTTCAATTGTAGCATACCTAATAATGTTATTTGGAGAAATTGTCTATACCACAGATGTTATAATTCTTACATCTTTGTGAGAAAGACCAGCTTGGATTTTGCATATGCAGAAATTGATTTTTCTCCAGCCGAACATATGACCGTAGAACAGTAAATTTTCTTGAATTGTAATTGAGTTATTTTGTTGACCTCCAGATCAAAGCAAAGGAAGGAGTTGCAAATACAAATAAGCAGATATAAAAGAGATTGCGTTTCATGTGTAACGTAAGGATGTGAACTTATTTTCATTAGAAGTAAACCGATTTCCGATGGTTAAGTCTCGCGGGTAGTTGGCAATAAGTGGGCCTTTCTCAGCTGTCGTTCCTGATTCTCGGGTCTCGCTTGGAAGATTCCACTTCATACTCGCTAATACTTAATAAAAGGCAGACAAACACAGATATTAAGATTTTAGGCTTTCAAGTGAAACTGATCAGGTTTGGACTCTGGGAACACGAGTTCTGTTGTATGGGGACTCTTTGGCTGTGCCTCCTTGGCTCTCCAGTGGTGACGAAGACGTGCCATTTGGTCACCGCACACGGTGTGTGACCGTATATGCGACACATCACACCACCGCTGTGAGAACCGTTCTTTAATCGGGACTGACAGTTGAAGAGACCACACGCTAGGTGACTCCTGCGACCTGCAGACACAGTGCTCCCGGTCGCGTGCGTGTCCACGCGGCGCTCCAGCACGACAGTGTTTCCAAAGCGTCTTTCAGAGGCATCTGCAGGGTCCGTGGCTGTTGGAGGCATCTTTCTTCAAGTCTGACCTACAGACAAATGTGACCTCCGGTCCCTGGGGACGCCGGGTGTCCAGCCTGGAAGTAAGGAATGATCAATGGACGTCATGTCTGGGGCTCTTCTGTCTTCCCTCCTCCCCTCTGCCTTCCACGTGTATTTTATTTCTTGAGACTAAAGATCAGGCCTGAGAAATCGAGACGCCCTCAACTCGGATGGCTTGAACACCGACGGGTCACTGATATTAGCAAATGATAATAAAAAATGCCTGGAAACAAAGCGTTACAGCCTCTTCCCTGTGGCAATGTTCCTACCATGAGAGGCTGCTTTTTGTGACTGTGAATATTGCATTATTATCCTAATAGCCATTGTACAGGGGACCATTAGCGAGTACCTAGAGGTTCAACACTGTAACTCTCGATAACGACTGAAATAATGCATCTCATAACACAGAGAGACAACCTATCGCTCGGAAAAACGTCCGTGTACATTTTTAGCCGCGTTTGAATTTATATTATCAGCTGAGATTGTTATTGAGTAAGTCCTGTGGTACTATGTGGCACGTTCTTGTCATTAAAATATAAAAATTCGTAAGCGGTCATTAATAACACCAGCCAAAATACTAACCAATCAAATGTTGTCCCGCTTCACAACGCTCCTTATCATCTGATGGATTCAGGCCTGTTTCCACAGTTCCCACCTCACAGACGAGGCGACCTGTGGATTAAAGACGTGTCGCCGAAGTGACCCTGCTAACCGGTTCCCCACATGGTCTTGACCGCGACCTTTGCATTTTGTTTACAACAAAGAACTTCTTCCACAAGTTGAGGTTCAGGAAGTATCCAGATTCCCAGCGCTCCCTCTGTCCTCCGCAGCACTGCGCCCGGACTCTGGAAGAACACGGTTTATTTGGATGAAAACTGGGCATCTGGGTGGCTCAGTGAGTTAAGCGTCTGAGTCTTGATTTCGGCTCAGGTCGTGACCTCACGGTTTGTGGGATCGAGCTGCGTGGGGACAGCCCGGAACCTGCTCGGGATTCTCTCTCTCTGCCCCTCCCCCACTCTCTGTTTACGTTTACGTAAGGAAACATTAAAAAGAAGAATATTAAATCGCCTCAAAAACTAAATCGTGCTGGAAGAAGTCAGGGAAGAAGACGTGATTGAAACCAGAGAGAGGGGGAGGCAGAGAGAGAGAGATTCTGTTTCAATTCGGTGGGTCGCACGTATCCAGAGAGATCCAGTTTTTCCGTACTTAGCACCCCCACCTCCCCTCCTGCCAGAAGCTAATATTACCCTAATGGAAATGCAGATTTACATGGGGAATTATTTGGACTTGGAAGTAACATAGCTTTCAAACAAACTCACGCGTTCTCTAAGTCTGTATTCAGAGAAAACTGCCACACTAATGCCAGGTATCTCACATCCTCATTACAGGAGCGGCCCAATCTTTTCAGGAATAAGAGAGTACAGTCAGCCAAGTGACAAGACGGCATCAGTCTGCAGAAAAACGGTCCTGCATTTCATAACCATTTTCTTCCATTCTTAATTTGACCCAGGAACCACACGCAAAGATGCTTTTGCGCTATCAGCTTTAGGATCGGCGATGTACAAATGAGGGGCAATAAAATAAGGAAGGAAAATCATTTATCGCTGGAGGCTTGTCCTTTGCCTGACGTCTTCCCGGGTAACGGATCCCGCTTGGATTGTGAAATCATCTGGGCCTCCTCTGCTTGTGGCAAATTTGACCAAAAACATGGAATTTCCATGAAGGCAATAGTGCAAAAATGCCAAGCCCAGTGTGGAAAAGGCTTGGGAAGCCATGGCGTCCCTTAAACAATACGCTTCTTTAAAACCGCCCTGGGTTAAACTTACCATTTTATTTTGACAGTTGCCTGGAAGGAACGATATTTGAAAAAGGAAATCAGGCACTTACTTCTATATAAGGAGGTTTTAACAACGTGTGTCTAGCCAGAGCAAGTTTATTTTTTAATGTTTCAGCTGAAAATTTTATATTATAACTAGATCAAGGTATTCACCACTGCAGAAAAACACATCTTTGACATTTGGGGAAACTAATGTTCTCTGTTGAATCTATTTCAATAAAGCCAAAGAAATACTGCGCTACTCGTTCTAAGTTCCTTTCAGTTTCTAAATATTCACGTAGCCCTTCCTTCCACTACCTTATTTTCTGAGGAAATTAAGTGGCAACCACCCGTTTTGTTTTAATAATATATCCTTGAGCCGATGATAATAGTACATGCTGCCGTGTAGATTCATTGTACGGATATAGGTTAAAAGCAGAAACGCGAAAATAAGCACTTCGCAAAGTGTTGCTGGGATTTTATCTCTACTGGTCATGACTGAAAGAGACCAATAAGCAAGGAAGTAGCTACGGCATTGAACGTGTCTCTACTGATGACCGATATTGTAAAGACAGAACAACTTGAGGAAGGAGTCGCCAAGGGTGTTTACGTGCCCGAGAACTATCATTTGGCTGATACTCAACTGACTTGAAATCCGGACCTTGTGGGATCCTTAGGACAGGTGCAGTCATGGTGATGGAGGGAAAGAGGCAGGTTTCACGTCTGGAAGCACTCACGTGTGCTTTGCAGGATCAGATGTGTTAGCGGGCACTGAGGACCAGTGGTGGCATCCATCGTTGGCCACTGCCGCCAGCTGGTGTCCCCATCACCTGAGGTCTGCTCCTTGGAAACCCATCTTCTCAGATTTCTGTCCTAGCCTCTGTTTCCCCCAAGCTTTGTGATCCAAATGCCTCATTTTCCCCACATCTTTACTCACATCCTTTTGTTGGGAATCCTTCCTGATTGGGAATCCTTCTTGATAGGGACCAGAACAACAACTTGAATTAATAATTTGCAAAATTTCAAGTGTGTCACTAAGAAAAGAGGGTTATTTTGTGTGTGTGTGTGTGTGTGTGTGTGTGTGTGTGATTTTTGTTAAAAAAATTTTAACGTTTATTTTTGAGAGAGATAGAGAGACAGAGCATGAGCAGAGAAGGGGCAGAGAGACTGAGAGAGAGAGAGAGAGAGAGAGAGAGAGAGAGAGAATATGAAGCAGGCTCCAGGCTCTGAACTATCAGCACAGAGCCCGACATGGGGCTCGAACCCACAAACCATGAGATCATGACCTGAGCTGAAATCGGATACTGAACCGACTGAGCCACCCAGGTGCCCCTGTAATCCTTTAATAACATACCTCCTACCCCTCAGTAGTGAATCATTAATTGATTGCAAACTGGGATGTATATTTGACCAGAGATTTAAAAATCGGATTTGGAATCTTTTATATCGCCATAAATTGACATACTTGTTTCTGAAAACCGGGCATCGCGGTATGTCGTCTCTGTATATACAGAGGACTGCTATTTGTTCATTAGGCTGGTCAATAAATGCATATCGAATATGAAGTACGTACCGGGCACAGATGCGTGGGAGGGGGCTGTATGTCATGCTCGGTATCTCGGTATCTATCTATTCAATTACTGAGTTCTCCAGACACACCCTCACAGACACACCCAGAAATCACAGTTTACCATCTGTCTGGGCCTCCCTGAGACCCAACACGTTGACACGTAAGTTTAACTTATAATCCCTATGCATCAACATAAGATACCGTCTTCCTTATGGCCCAGAAATTTCAAATTCAAATCCAAACCCCCTAAAGGAGAGAGAAGTAAACACAACTCATTCTAAAATCATCAGGGAAAAGAAACAGAGTACAAACACACACACATACACACACACACACACACACGAAGAAACAAAATAAGAAAACACATCAGGCAAAAATCAGAGTCATTAAAACAAAAGAAAGGTAGTTCTTCGTGCAGTAAAATGTTGTTATTGCTTGTTAAAACATTAAAAGCCTCCCTGTCAAGACTTCAGGTGACTACAGCCTGGGCTGGCATCTGGGTTACGATCTCAAGAGAGATCCCTAGCCAGAACCATCCAGCTAAGTCATTTCTGGATGTCGGACACACAGAAATTGTGAGACGACAAATGTGAGTGGCTTTAACCCCCCAATTTTTAATACAAAAGTAGATGAGTGACACAACGGGGAAGGGGACAGTAAAATAAGATATCCGCATGCCCGCAAGATGCACATATGTAGATAGATGCATATGTAATAGAGGAGTCATGTGTGGGGATTGACAAGAGGGAAGAAAGTGTCATTTTTAAAAAACAAATGCATGATGGTCTACAGACAGTACTTTATAGACTGTATAGGCAAAAAATGAAAAAAATGAAGCCCAGTCAATATGTTTGACACATAATTAGAATGAAAAATACGTGGGACATCAACACGTTATCAACAGAATTTGCAACTTTAAATGATGGTGTAAATAGTACAACAAAAATACCATTTACAATGGAAGATAAACCCGATACCTATACATTACACATAAAGGGAAATGTACATGGTTTCTATAAAATTATAAACACGTTATTGAAAGACATTAGTGTAGAGCTAATAAAAACGCCAAGTACAGGCATGTATAGGAAGGCCCAGTTTCAGAAAAGTGGCATTGCTTCTGCACTTAATTTATAGCCTAAATTCAATTACAGTCAGGAGCAATAGAGAGATTAGGAAAATCTGACTCTATTCCTCAATTTACAGAGAGAAACCGAAGGCCAATAATACCAACAAAGTTCTGAAAATAAGATGGTGGGGGCGCTTGCCCAAGCAGAGAGAAGGATTTCTTAAATACGACATAACACGGACGAATCCAAAATGAAACGGAGAACAAAATTGTTTCCGTTAAGTCTTTAAATGTTTGAGTATTGGGACAGGGTGAAAATATGAACCACATTGTGGAAGACGATAATATCCACTTAATTTATTGGCAGAGGCCCAGGATCCAGCCTAGTAAGGAATTCACACAAATCTAAAAACAAACAAGACTGATAATGTGATAGGAAAACAATGTCAAAGGATGTGAAAAGGAAATTCGAAAAGAGTAATTATGTTACCCAAACATGACAATCATCCCAACCTGATTAGTATATAAGGAATGGCAAATTCAAATGAAATTGGACACAACGCAATAGCCAAGAAATCACAAATAAAAATAAAAATTATGTATATAATATATATATATAATTTATATATAATATATATAATTTTATATTTATTCGATATTCTATATTCTAGTCTATTATTATATGTTTATATATTATATATTTATATTTATTTATATATTATATATATTTATATTTATATAATATTTACATATATTATATAAATATATACAATATATATTAGCAAAGGGAATTCATCTTCCCATCTACCCATTTATATCAAGTCAGACCCTGCTGACAAAACTTTAGTCTAGTATTAGTAAATGTCGGCTCTATTTGAAGATACTCTGACACGGCCACCCTCTTCTCAGTAGATATCCTGGAGAAATGGATGCACTCATGCTGTGAGAGGCATTTAAATAAACGCTGCGGACAGGAGAATGAATCCCTAATGGGACATTATATGTGGTATTTCACGTAGATGAGCCTACGGTGTACGATTTGCCATGACTTAACATCACACAGAAGCGGAGGAAGAAAGGCAAGTTGCAGAAGTGTCCTCGGCCATCCGAGTCGCTACGACGGAACACCACAGACTGGGTGCATCAGGCAACAGACGTTTATTTCTCGTGGCTCTGGAGGCTGGCAGTCCAAGATCAAGGGGCTGGCAGACCCCATGTCTGGTGAGGGCTCTTCCTGGCCTGCACACGGCCGTCTTTTCCTTCTGTCCTCACCCGGTGGAGAGAGGGCTCTACTCCCTTGTTACAAGGACACCAGTCCCACCACAGCCCCCGCCCCCCGCCGCCCCTACCCCAACCTCATCTAAACCTAATTATTTCCCCAATGCCCCACCTCCAAATACCATCACAATAGGGTTTTAAGCTTCAACATATGAATTTTGGGGGAACACAGACATTCAGCCCATAGCAAGAAGGAATCACAAACACATCATTTCCTGGCTATTCTAAAATCAGTCATGCATATATTATGGCTGTGTGTGTAAGTAGATTAATTTTAAGTATTCACGGGAGCTCAAGATAGGAAGAAAACGGAAGAGAATGTTGGAGAAATACAGAGACATAGCTACTACATTTATTTAAAAAAATCTAAAGCATCGATGGTAAAATAATAACATTTGTCAAAATGTGAGAATTAGGTCTGTGGCCCTATAGTATGATGCTGTTACCCTCTTTGTGTGCCTCAAATATTTCAAACCAGAAGAGAAATTCTGCTCAAGAGGGCATCTTGTGAACCTTAACAGTTCCGAGGCAACCTAGCACACAGCCCCGCCCTTAGGTTAATGGATCCTTGTAGAACACTGAGACGATGGAGATTCTGAACTGCCATTTCATCAGGCTGCAGCCACCAGAGGTAGGCTGTCGTGATGAGGACGAGAAAGCTCCAGGGGTTCTGCAGGTGTCCTCCAAGCCCACCCCAGTCCCGGCGGGCAGGATATCCACCTTGCGGGACTGTTGGGCGAGAGGTTGGTCCTCAACACTGAGTTCCCTGCCCGCCAGTGGGGTCCTTGCTTGCGTGGTGAGAAGGAATCCATTCATGAGCTCATCCTCAAAGTTCACGGGAATGCAAATGCGTCATACAACTGGCGTCAACAAAAATGATATGTTTCTTTTTACGTACTCTGAACGACCCAAGGTTGCCAGTGTTATATGTCTCAATTAACGTGTATAGTCATCTCTCGTGATACGTGTTTCAAGTCTGATTTTGCGGTAACACACGAAATAATAAACTAAACCTATTTCAGTCATGTTATATGCATGCTGATCAAGCCTGAAATGATTTTATTTTTTTTTTTTTGCAAAAGACCAAGAAGCCAGCCCAGGAGTCGTTGAGTAAAATGAAGCTACAAGAGCAGTAAACGTCCCGTTTTCTAATTACGGGATGACAGGGGCTTCCCACTCTTTATGAGGCAATAACCCAGTTCCTGGGTGGATGAACTCCGAGCCTGGGGGCCAAGGATAAAAGTAGACTATTCCCTCAGAACCGTTACTGCCGTAAAGTCTTGTGCTGGCCAACCCTTCTTTTTTCCCAAAGGCCCCATGAGAAGGTGCCTGTCTTGCGGAGTGGATAGGGACCTGTGACGCCTTCCCCGGGTGACCTGTGACGCCTCCTGGCCAAGAGCTAGGAAGTTAGGAAGGAGGACAGTGCTTGGAACCAGGCTCAAGTCCTGTGAGCGAGCGTCCTCCGAATCCCTCACTTCATTGGAAACAAGCATAGAAACGCCAAGTGCACGGGCAGATTCAGCGGGCATGAGGATCGTGTCACTCGGGATTAGCGACCTTGAGGGCGGGGCTATAACTCGAGCTTAATAGCTCACACCTCCAGGCGCAGTTGTGAATGAGCCAAGTTTCGTGTTGTGTATCAAGCCTCTATAAAGTGATTTAACACAGACCAAAGCGGCAGCAGCGTAAGGGGCTGCTTCAGGACATCGGGAAGATGTTTAACTAATTATCTTACTCTGTAAACCGTGAACACAGGCATGGAAGTCTCATGTGCTCAGAGAAGGGCCTGACGTGAGTGACAGAAAGATAGTCAACAAAAATGCACCTCGAGTGTTGGAATAAGACCTTCTCCAGCAGGAGTGATGGCGGGGTAATCTGATTATAAACACAGATGCCTAGAAATTTCATTATACAGCTTGCTGATTAGGGAATGCTGCGTTCAGCCTTGAGGCAAGCACTTGAACTGATAAAAGCTATCCCACCTGGAATACTTTATTTTTCATTACATGCTCAATAATAATGTGATTAAAAAACAAAATTGCACTTAAATTGTTATGTTGCTGTCCATGTTCTTCATTTCCACGGGGAGGCTGGAAACCGCGTGCCATCCTGCATTCTTAAAAGCTTCATCGGGCGCTACGGCTCGCCTAAGAAATTGAATTTGTGCCCGCAACAAATGAAATTATTTTTGACACATTTGTCATAAAAAAAAGATACAACGGAACCTGATATGCACAAGGTTATGTCAAGTAGCATTTCGTGACTCACTACAGGTCCTGCTGACAAATAGCCACCGTCCACAAAGTGGCATTGACGGATGGGTTATTTAACCTGGTAGTGCCTGGGGGAATACTCACAGCAAGGAAAGATGGACTGGTGCTTCAGATGCATCCAGAAGTGGGAAGTTGTGAGTATCTCCCTCCCTCCCTCATCCCTGGAGCACCCCTACAATCTGGAAATGAATGAACGTCTCTCACTGCATTTTTATGAGAACAGTCCACATCAGCATTAAAGGGAATATGCAAGCAAGGTAGGAAGATACAGAGATAAAAGCAAAACTTTGCCAATCGCCTCACTGCTTAGAAAACAATCTCAGCATCTCTCTAGGCAGGTGAGCTAGAGTTATAGAAAGAAAAAGTGGCAAACAGACATCGTTTAGCACACACGGCACCACACTCTACACAGGGTGTTTCTGGGATCACATTCGACTCGATTGCATTTATTACGCGAAAAATGGAAGGACATCAAGAAAAGACCGATGTTAAGATACGCGTGTCTTTATTTTAAGGTGCGCATTGCTACGAGACACAGGAAAAACATCCCGCTTACTGTAAAACGTGAAGTCGCTGCAATCGTTACGAACTCAAGTCTCCATGTTGTGGGTGAGCGTCTTGCTCTAAAGACAAGAGATCAGAGGTTCTCCTCAATTCATGATTCTCAACTCACCACTCCTTACCAACTTGATCAGT
Organism: Felis catus; assembly: GCF_018350175.1. Taxonomy (NCBI): domain Eukaryota; kingdom Metazoa; phylum Chordata; class Mammalia; order Carnivora; family Felidae; genus Felis; species Felis catus. The sequence goes on from NC_058371.1 coordinate 2,275,801, forward strand.
GTGCATAGCACTGGCCTTGTTACCTGTAGTCCCAAATCTCACAGATGTGCCTTAGCCTTGTATTTAAGTGGAAGAATGTTCCGTGCCTTTCCTTGCTCACAGCTCCTACATTCTCGGCCTCTTCGTTTGTATTCGCTTTGGCTTGGCTGGCACTTATGCTCATTTTCCTCCACCGAGGCTCCAAGGGCCTGGTGCTTCTTCCTCTTTATTGCGTGGTGGGCATTACTGCCTCCTTGAGTTGTTACCAATGTGTGGGACAGCTGTGCTACTCTCAGAACTCCTAAATCCCCTGTTCCCTGTTCCGGAAGCACATTTCTCGATCTCACTCATCCTAATTTCACAGCTAGTCTCATTGCGTTCCAGATCTGATGCGATCACTCCTCCAGGGCCTTATTGTTCTCAACAGTTGGAAGGGATTATCCTAGATGCCGTGTCTCCGCCATACGATGCCTCGAGTGTTGTGTGTGAGGAAGTGTTGACTCAACAGGCCTGGGCTGTGCAAATCCTGTGTGTGTACCAGCTTCTGGGAACTGAGCTGTTGGGATATTCTACGGGATGGGGCATTTCTGCAAGGCTGGGGCCTCGATCCACCTTGTACCAGTTTGCTGAGATGGTTTGCGCCAACGATACGATGAGTGGTGAATACTTGCCGTCCTTCTGGGGCTGTGGGGCTTCGGGAAGGAGGTCAGTCGCACAGGTGCTACATGCCCACATGACGGGCTCCCCAGGGAGACCCCTGGCCACCCAGGCCACGGTGAGCCTCCCTGTTGGCAAACTTCAAGTACGTTGGCTCCCAGCACAGGGAAAATAGTGTGTCTCATGCACTGGGAGAGGGGCGCCTGGAGCTCCAGCCAGTTTTGCTGAGCCTAGGCCCACAAGCCTTCTCCCTTTGCCAGTTTCATTCTGTGTCCTTTGCTGTGAAACACACGGCCATGAGTATCACCATGCTTCTATCACATAAGTTCTTCCGGCAAATCACAGAGCCTGAGGGGACCCTGGGGGACCCCGGCACACATGTCTGATACAGGTGTACAATGTACAACAATATTAACTGGGGGTACTGCAGTGCGGCAAGCAGGGACTGATGCAAGTCACTTCCACAGAAATTTGAGACGGGGCCACGTTGTCTGTCCACATCCTGTCTCGTTGAGAAAGCTGTTGGTCATCTGGATTGTGTGTGTGTGTTGTTTTAAGTTTATGTTTTTAAACTCTTTTGAGAGGGAGATAGAGAGCAAGCAGGGGAGGGACAGAGAGAGAGGGAGAATCCCAAGCAAGTTCCATGCTGTCGACACAGTGCCCAATGTGGGGCTTGAACTCATGAATCATGAGATCATGACCTGAACCCAAATCAACAGTAAGACGCTTAACTGACTGAACCACCCGGGTGCTCCTGGATTGTGTTCCTAAGTACATAATTATTTTCTTTCTGGAAGTTGAGATGTCTCTATCTTTAAACTTTTTTAATGTTTATTTATTTTTGAGAAAGAGAGAGAGAGAGGGAGAGAGAGAATGAGTCGGGGAAAGGGCAGAGAGAGGGAGACACAGAATCCCAAGCAGGCTCCAGGCTCTGAGCTGTCAACACAAAGCCCAACACAGGGTCTGTGACTCATCTCTCGCTAGGATTACATTCACCTTGAATTTCCAAAATCTCTAGATCCTCTGTCTATCTCAGAGTATCCATGACCGTATTTCCCTTGTAAACTCTATCTTCCTAAGAGAGATGAGAAACATACATTCACAGCTTCGTCAAACACTTGGAACAGGAAGTCACTCTAAGGTTTGTATTAGCATTTTACCTGATTACATTTATGCTGAGTGAGGAAGTAAATGCGGCTTCTTGCTTAATTTAAAAATCTCGTACAACTTCTTGGCAGTTCTCTAAATTGCCACACAATTGTTCAAACAATTGAATCGTTCATGCCAGGTTTTAGAAAATTTAGCTACCATAACTCTTCGCGTTTTATAATTCTTGATTTTTTTTTCATTTTTTTTTCAACGTTTATTTATTTTTGGGACAGAGAGAGACAGAGCATGAACGGAGGAGGGCCAGAGAGAGAGGGAGACACAGAATCGGAAACAGGCTCCAGGCTCTGAGCCATCAGCCCAGAGCCCGACGCGGGGCTCGAACTCACGGACCGCGAGATCGTGACCTGGCTGAAGTCGGACGCTTAACCGACTGCGCCACCTAGGCGCCCCATAATTCTTGATTTTTTAAAAAAAATTTGAGTAAGTTAACTGACTTGAGTTCAGTGTTTCCTTTTTTCTTTTCTTTTCTTTTCTTTTTTTTTTTACTTTTTAAGAAATTAATTTTGAAATTTATAATACCTGCCGTTTTTTATAGGGAGATCCTTCCTTTTCTGCCTGTTTCGGGTCAGTGTGTAGAAATGTCGTGGTTGGTTTTCCAAGTTCTTCTTTACTTTTTAAAAATTTTTTAAATTTTTTATTTTTTTAAATATGAAATTTATTGTCAAATTGGTTTCCATACAACACCCAGTGCTCATCCCAGCAGGTGCCCTCCTCGGTGCCCATCACCCACCCTCCCCTCCCTCCACCCCCCATCAACCTCTAAATTTTCCTTTAAATAAAACAGCTCTTGGGGCGCCTGAGAGGCTCAGTCCGTTGAGCGTCCGACTTCGGCTCAGGTCATGATCTCATGGTTTGTGAGTTCAAGCCCCACGTCAGGCTCTGTGCTGACAGCTCGGAGCCTGGAGCCTGCTTCGGATTCTGTGTCTCCCTCTCTCTCTCTGCCCCTCCCCCGCTCACACTCTGTGTGTCTCACTCTCAAAAATAAACATTTAAAAAAATAAAAAGATAAAACAGCCCTTTCCATTCCTGTTTTATTTTAAAATGGGTCGTGTGTCTGTGAGGTGCGTGCTGTGAGGACGAGGCATACACGCGTGCAGTGGAACGATTACCACAGTCAGGCTCCCTAACCACCTCGTCCCAGGTACCATTTTGCCCTGGTGATGAGAGTCCTGGATTCTGCTGTCTGAGCGCATTTCCAGGGACAACACAACGGTCTTCACTGCGCCGACCTAGCCTCCCGCACGGCTGCAACTGCGTACCCCCAACCCTCCTCCTGCCCCTCAGCCCCTGTCTGGTCCTCGGAGACAGGCCCGGACTGTGTCGCCAAGGGCTGATCGAGCACCGGAGTGTGCCTGGCCCTGAGTCTGCTGGCCGCTGTGTCCCCGGGGCTCGCCTGGAGTCTGGCACAGGGAGGTGGGGGGCAGCTGGAGGCTGGGTGTGCAGGTACCTGGGGACCTCGGGGCCGGCCTGGCATGGCCGTGGGCCTCATCTGAGCTGCACGGAAGGCAGGTGCCCACTTTGCTCTCCCTCATTCGCGGGGAGGGCCTCTCTCCGCACCGCTGCCGGGCTTGGCAGGAGTGACCTGGGGGCGATGCCCACATATGGGGCCGCGCCTCGTCCTTCAGTGCATCTTTCCTCACTGTGCTCCACCCAGGTGCTGGATCTCTCTCCCGGAACGCTTGGCTACTCTGAAGGTATTTTCTCCTGTGCCTGCTTGTGTTGAGTGATGGGCCCACCCGGGGACGAGGGCTCGAAACCTTTTTCCGCCACCTTGCTGACCTCACCTTCCACAAGACCCCTACCTTCCATACAATGAAAGTTATTCCTTGTGTCCCTCTGGACATTCCAGAACATTCCTCCCGGCCTTCACCAGCACTACCCAGCTCTACCCAGACAGGGTGCTTAACCAAGGGGTCATCTGAGGGAAGGCCTCCCAGACCCCCCCTTCGATTCCCTTCTGTATTGTTTACTTTTCCCACCCACAGGTCCAAAGGGAAGTGCGTCTTTCCCCCCGGGCTTTATTGTACTGTTTGACTCCAGCTCTTTCCAAAGCATTTCACTTATTTCGGCCTTGAAATTTCAACCTCAAACCAGTTTCAATCTCGCCTCCAACCCACAGTTGGTATTAGCCATTGCTTTTTCTGCCCCTCTCCGTGTTCGGGTTCACGCCAGCTTCGTTTAAGGCCTTCCATTCTCTCTGACACCCGTCCCGTTCTCTTCTCCACCGGTGTCCGTCTACACAACACTCACTGACTTTTTCCTTAACAAAAGTTTTTTTGACTACAATGCTTTCCTTTCAATGGGGGTTCTTTCCTCAAACCTGCAATGGAGCGTGCGTTTCATTTTATCCTTTTCATCGAAAAATCTTTATAACGTACCCACACATATCTTATATCTCTGAGATTTTTCAGGATCTCTGAGATCCTAGCTGATTCTTTGTAATAATTCTTGTGTGACGTATTCGATTATTTTTGGTTCAGGAATTTCTTTCCCTCCCCACAGATCTGTGAAGTGTGCGGTTAGGTTTATTATAGCATAATCAGAAAAATAAAATCACATTACATTTCACAGTCTTTATTTTCCTTGCTGATTAGTTTTTTTCCCCAAATCTGTTGTTTCTTGTCTTTGTGAAGAAAACAGCAATCAGCATGAGTGGCTGTGTGTGTGTGTGTGTGTTTGTGTATATACAACATATACGCCTGAGTTGACGTGCACATAGGAGTGTGGGGTGTGTGTGTGTGTGCGTGTTTGTGTATATACAACATATACGCCTGAGTTGACGTGCACATAGGAGTGTGGGGTGTGTGTGTGTGTGCGTGTTTGTGTATATACAACATATACGCCTGAGTTGACGTGCACATAGGAGTGTGGGGGGTGTGTGTGTGTGCGTGTTTGTGTATATACAACATATACGCCTGAGTTGACGTGCACATAGGAGTGTGGGGTGTGTGTGTGTGTGTGTGTGTTTGTGTATATATAACATATACGACTGAGTTGACGTGCACATAGGAGTGTGGGGGGTGTGTGTGTGTGCGTGTTTGTGTATATACAACATATACGCCTGAGTTGACGTGCACATAGGAGTGTGGGGTGTGTGTGTGTGTGCGTGTTTGTGTATATACAACATATACGACTGAGTTGACGTGCACATAGGAGTGTGGGGTGTGTGTGTGTGTGCGTGTTTGTGTATATACAACATATACGCCTGAGTTGACGTGCACATAGGAGTGTGGGGTGTGTGTGTGTGTGTGTGTGTGTTTGTGTATATATAACATATACGCCTGAGTTGACGTGCACATAGGAGTGTGGGGTGTGTGTGTGTGTGTGCGTGTTTGTGTATATACAACATATACGCCTGAGTTGACGTGCACATAGGAGTGTGGGGTGTGTGTGTGTGTGTGTGTGTGTGTGCGTGTTTGTGTATATATAACATATACGACTGAGTTGACGTGCACATAGGAGTGTGGGGTGTGTGTGTGTGTGCGTGTTTGTGTATATATAACATATACGACTGAGTTGACGTGCACATAGGAGTGTGGGGTGTGTGTGTGTGTGTGTGCGTGTTTGTGTATATATAACATATACGTCTGTGAGCATATGTTGGGGGATTGGGAGGGAAAGAGGAACAACGTTTACATCATGGCGACTAAAAGCCAGATTTTTTCTTCCGTTTTCCCGTCAACTCCGAAAGTACTATTGACACTATTTTCACATGGCTTTACCCTTCTTCAGATGCTCCTGATTTTGATGATATTAAGTATTTTCTGAATTGAGTGTCTCTGAAGCAGATTTGAGATTCTCAGATAAAATATAGTTATTAATGTATATATTTTTATGATGTATTCTAATGTACTCCTCAACCCCCTTCCCCACACTGATTTGAAACATTATGGTAAATACCCACCAAAAATTTAACATCAGAGCGCTCATTTTAAATACAACACTCAAACTTTCTAGAGCTCCAGTGACACCCAAAACACTGTCATTTTCAAACAGGTTTAAAATTTAAACTGTTCTTTTTAAAAATTTCCCTTGGCAAACTTCTAATGCCTGTTAGTTTCTAATAAGAGTAAATGCTAAACACCAATCTAGAATTCATTTTGATCATATGTTCAGGTTAAAGGCAAGATGAGGTTTTTAATGACATGATTCATAAATGTCATTGTACCGGGAATAGACATCAATGTTCTTCAACATGTAATTAACATTTAAAAAGCATTGTAAATGGGGCGCCTGGGTGGTGCAGTCAGTTAAGCGTCCGACTTCAGCCAGGTCACGATCTCGCGGTCCGTGAGTTCGAGCCCCGCGTCGGGCTCTGGGCTGATGGCTCAGAGCCTGGAGCCTGTTTCCGATTCTGTGTCTCCCTCTCTCTCTGCCCCTCCCCCGTTCATGCTCTGTCTCTCTCTGTCCCAAAAATAAATAAACGTTGAAAAAAAAATTAAAAAAAAATAAATAAAAAGCATTGTAAGAAATGAGGGCGATGATTATCTAAGATGATAATAAAAGCTTCCTCAAAATCAATTTATCATTTTAACAAGACATATGTAAATATCTCATGTTAGGACTATGTTTTTACTGTTCCTGGAGCCTTGAATGACCACATAACCACATGAAAGTGAATATTCTTGGCATCTATGTGGAGGAAGAGAGTTTGTTTTTTAAATGGTGACCAGGAAAAAATCTTAAGTGACCATACTGTTCACACCTGGCACTGTCTTCTCCAATTTATCCACCTAAAGCCTATTGACAGGGAAGGTTCTTAAATCACCACATTCCACAGGGAGGCAATAATTGAGTTCCGCACAACAAATATGTCACCTAACAAATGTCTCAGTGCCTGAAATAAGTGTAGACATATGCCACGTACAATGGCAAACACAATGGCTGCTTTATTTGATTTGCGTAGGCCAGCAATGTGGTAACACCCCCCGTCCCGTGACACTGAAATTCTTGCCTAAATTCCTCTTTCTTTCTTTCTTTCTTTCTTTCTTTCTTTCTTTCTTTCTTTCATTGTATAAAAGCCAAAGTCTAGAAAGTGCTTCTATCCTATATCCCTTTGCTCAAAATTCAGCTACTTACGTGACCCCAACCTCGCTATAAGGGAAGCTGGAAATTTCTGTGCACCCAGGACAAGGAAAACACGTGGAGAATACATAGCACAGTCTCAGTCAAAACAGTGGCAAGAGGGGCACCTGGGGGGCTCAGGTTAAGCATCCGACTTCGGCTCAGGCCATGATCTCGCGGTTCGTGAGTTCAAGCCCCATGTCAGGCTCTGTGCTGACAGCTCAGAGCCTGGAACCTGCTTCGGATTCTGTGTCTCCCTCTCTCTGCCCCTCCCTCACTCGTGCTTTCTCTCTCTCTCTCTCTCTCTCTGAAAAATGAATATAACATTAAAAAAAAAGACAGTGGCAAGAAACTCTCTGGAAATGTAATAGGCAAAGAAAAAGTCCAGACTACAGTGAGTCTCAGACACAATACATTTAGGAAGGAGAGTATATGAAGATTCAGAATCTAGAAACCATGCCTGTAATATTACCTGTATCACTTTCCTCTTGGAAACTTCATATCGATTTTAAAATGCTGATTTAGATCAGGGGTGGACATGTTATGTCCCACAGGCCCAATTTCACCTGTAAGCCATTGTGGTGTAATCTTGCTAAATTTTCTTCTACACATTTTAGGAGGTAAGATATGTAAAAGAAATAACATGCCAGCCGCGAAGCCTAAATTATTTAATATCTGGACCTTTGTACAAAAATGGTTGACACTGGCTAGCACCTTCTGGTTATAAAATTCTGAATTTTTGTAGAATAGACAACCCCGAAGATTATGTATACACATTTGGAATATAAATGTTGAAAAATATATTTGATGATATCCAAGAGGATCCAGCTTAGAGGGTCGAGGTAAAAGTGAGCAGATAACCACAGCCCTGCAGTCCGTCAATATTCAGGAATGAGCAAGCTGGGGGGCCTCACGGAGATGTCGAGGGTGACAGTATCATCAGAGAGACCACAAAAGAGAAAAGAAGATTTCAAGCGGGAAGATGTTTAATTTTAGCAGTGATGGCTCACTGCACTGCATTGCCTTCTTGCCAAGTGGATTAACGCGCATTCATATTTTCAGCGATAACTCAAATGAACGTGAAGAACAGGATAATTAAGAATATTTTTGGCTTATTTATCATCGTGCACCTAGCACTATACCTAACTCTCGTGGAGCACAGGGGGAAACATTCTGTTGACGGAGTAAACAGACAAACGACCTGTAGTCAGTCAATTAATATCGATGTATTACTTTTCGATAATGGACAATTTTTTCGTGTTCCTATTTGATATTTAACAAAAGTGGATAGTTAACAAAATTAGTGGCATTTACAATGTCTAAGAATGCTTAGTCCCGCAAACCAATAGTCCTAGATTTTCTACCTTTATTAATTTTTCCATTTGCATTTGGTACGCAAGGACTGTGGAGTTTGAATGGAGTGTAACTACATTTGTCATTGTTATCTGAACAGTACCTGGTAGTTCTCTTGGAAGAATGTTCTTGACAAATTGATGGCTTTGGATCCCTGTTGATCTCAGTCTTTCTGATATTTATGGAGTTATTTAAGAATCTCATCTGTTTAATTTCATTTATTAAACTTTGCCTGACATCAGGTATAGGGACCTATAAAACTTAACAAAAGTTGCACGTTGTCTGACCTAAAGTATTGCAATATAAAACTGTAATTAATCTACCTTATATAAATTGCAATTAATTTGACAGTCAAAAAATGTTCTATTTGCTATTTAAGGATGACACTGCGACTTTTACCATCTGTTCTTTGCCAAGGATGTCGAATACGGCCAAGACTGTGTTTTCTTTTCCTGACATATTGCGCACAAATATTCCGTTCACAAAAATTTGCTGAAACATTCATTCTTTTAAAAAATACTTGATATTTGTGCTTAGTCGATGATAGCCAATAATTAATAGACATTTTAACTTTCCAGAGCACATCATAGTAATTTTTCATTTTATCCCCCTGGTCAGTTTAGAGTCCAAGATTTAGTGTCCAGAAACTGATCCAGAGTTGGGGGAAACAGTGGAGTTTGCGTTCATAGTTCTTTATGCGGTAATGTGACAGTAATAATTATACTAACCAAAGAATTCAGGAACTTGTTCTCTGGGTAACTCAGCAACGTCAGCGGCACAACTGTGCCAACATTAGCACAAGCCCGAGGGAGGTTTTATCAAATCCATGTGTCTGGTGCCTCATCACATGTGCCATCGGCTCTCTAGACTGAAAAAACTAAGCAGGGGATACCTCTTGATCCAGTGGTTAATTTCGTCTGGAAAAGTTAGCAGAAAATCCCTTCATTGGTATTCTAAGTCAAGAACTAGAAGCAGGAAGGAGCCGAAGAGTTCTTTCACTAGTGCACCTGCTACCAGAAATGTGGGCTATTCTACGCAGAGTTAAAAAAAAAAAAAACGTTTTTTTAACATTTATTCATTTTTGAAAGACAGAGAGAGACAGATTGTGAATGGGGGGAGGGACAGAGAGAGAGGGAGACACAGAATTCGAAGCAGGCTCCCGGCTCCGAGCTGTTAGCAGGGAGCCCGATGCGAGGCTGGAGCTCACAAACCGCGAGATCGTGACCTGAGCCGCTCAACCGACTGAGCCACCCGGGTGCCCGTCTATGCAAAATGTTTTTAAAAGTTCTAAACAAATACATTCTGAGGTGGACCTAGAGAGGGTTTCCTGAATTAATTTCTTCTTATTACAATCAGCACGTGCCACGACTGTGCTTTATCACCCAGACGCCGTCCCTTCAAGTTTTAAACTGTGAAGGATGATCTTGAAGAGAGTGAGGAATTTCGACTGTAGAAGGCAGGATGAATGATGCCACAAAGCTGTAGATAACTCTGTCCCCGGACTACAGTTTTGCATAACAATAGACACACAGGACACCCCGCATTTTTTCTAAATGGATGGGACACTTTTAACAGCTATCATCCCCCTGGGACTAACGGGTATGCCATTCTGAGCCTGTAAGCTGGGGCCAACGGCGGACTTTCAAGAGAAAAGATTCCCTAAGTTATAAACAAAAAGGTGCGCTTGTTTTTATGAACTTGTCACGGCAAAAATGTCTGTTCCGGGATAAGGCGGTCCGAAGCAAACAGGAAAATGTACAAAGATTGTGCTGCAAATTTTCCTTCCTTCCTCCCTCCCTCCCTCCCTTCTTCCTTCCTTCCTTCCTTCCTTCCTTCCTTCCTTCCTTCCTTCCTTTTTCTTTCTTTCTTTTTCTTTCTTTCTTTCTTTTTCTTCCTTCCTTTCTCTTCCTTCCTTTCTTCCTTTCTTTCTTTCTTTTTCTCTTTCTTTCTTTCTTTCTTTTTCTTCCTTCCTTTCTTCCTTCCTTTCTTTCTTTTTCTTTCTTTCTTTCTCTTTCTTTCTTTCTTTCTTTCTTTCTTTCTTTCTTTCTCTTTCTTCCTTCCTCTTTCTTTCTTTCTTTCTTTCTCTTTCTTCCTTCCTTTCTTTTCCTTCCTTCCTTCCTTCCTTCCTTTCTTTTTCTTTCTTCCTTCCTTTTCTTTCTTTCTTTCTTTCTTCTTTCTTTCTTTCTTTCTTTCTTTCTTTCTTTCTTTCTTTCTTTCTTTCTCTCTTTTCTCTTTCTTTCTGAAATAATTATAAAAACCAGTAACTCCCAGCTTTACTGAATACACATCTCCTTCAGAGCACGTGCGACTAAGGGCTGGGTCCCCTGTGAGCCCGGAGAGGGTGTGAGGGCACCGTTGTTCCATGGCTCACGGGGCTGGCCACCCTGGAGTGTGTGCCTCCGGCTGAAAGCACTGCCGGAGAATTCACGTGGACGGGCATGTGTGTGTCCCAGGGGGGCATGGGAGGGAAGCTGAAAGAAGGCCATTTAATTCCTCTCTGCCCCGTCACGAGGAGAGCACAAGTCTACAGCTCAGCCTGCGTTCGAAGGCAGCACGCGGCATGTGCAAAGGGCCTGCTCACACCAGCTCGTTTTGCGGTACGGGATCCTGGAGGACGGAAGCCGACGTGTCACATCCGTGCGGCTCTTCCTCCAACGCCCGGGAGGAAGGCAGAGTTTGGGGCCTCTCCAGTCAGGGAATCTCTAGTCGGGGATGCTGGTGCGGCCGCTTGCTGGCTGTGCGTTCTGGGTCGATCCCTCAACCTTGCCAGTGCCTCCATTGTCCCACTTGTAAAACGGGAGTAAGGGTCGCGCTTGCCTCACAGGCCTGTAGGAGGAGACTTTGCAGTGGATTTCTGTCACGCAGCGGCTACTGCAGAGCCTGGCGGACGGCCTGTGCCCCTCGGCCCATACGTGTTTGTTAGAGAAACTAAGTAGACGCCACGAACACAGTCGCTGGGGGTTGTTCTGTTCGTTGCCCCGCGGGATGCCCTTTGTCGGCAACCTCCGGAAAGCTCTCTGAGGACCAAATATCGGCAGGACCAGGAGTCCAAGACGAGATGGAGGTTTGTTATCTGTCTTTGGACCATCCGTGCCGACGGTGTCTCTCGAAGGCTGGAGCACGACACCGTGACTTTCAAGCACAGTCCTCTTCTAACGCACTGCAGCGTCTGAAGAATTTAGTGCCACGTGGATGGATTTCATTCCATCGCAACGAGATGTAACAATCTTATTAGCTTGAGGCGCGGTTGCATTAGATGCTAAATTCACGCCACAGGACGTCACACAACACATGATTTCCAAAGACACTATCCCTACGGGTGCACAAAACGCCTGGCTGCGGTGAAACGCCAAACGGCCGGGGGAGGACTCCTTTGTTCTCATTATTGCTTTTTTTTTAATTTTTTTATTTTTAATGTTTGTTTATTATTATTTTTAATCTTTTTATTTTTGAGAGAGAGCGTAAGCAGGGGAGGGGCAGAGAGAGAGGGAGACAGAATCCCAAGCAGGCTCCAGGCTGTGAGCTGTCAGCACAGAGCCCGACCCGGGGCTCGAACTCACCAACCGTGAGATCGTGACCTGAGGCTAAGTCAGAGGCCTAACCGACTGAGCCACCCGGGCGCCCCTCCATTATTCTTTTATGTTACTTGTGTTTCCTGACACTCGAAAACAGAAAAGTGGAAACGGAACTTGAAGGCTGAAGCAGAAGCATCTGGAGAAGAACAGGAAAGCACGAAGCTTGCCCTCACTCGAGTCGATTAGAAACTGGGGCCCGAAACGCGATGGGGGTCCCGAGGACACAGGGAGGGAAGGGGCTCCGGCGGCAAAGGAGAAGGGCCGGGTGGGCGGCACAGTGTCTGCTGGGACCTGACATGACCCAGAAGGAGGCCCAGGGCTCATGGCAGCCTCTGCGGTGATCAGTTACATCAGTAAGTATCAGTGACTCCCTCCAGGGTGAGCAGAGGCCAAGGGGAAATGGACGGGGTCAAGGAGCCAGAAGGACCTTACCAAATGCAATTAGAGGGCTTCAGGAAAAGGAGGCGGGAAGGCCCCCCGCCCCAAGCCAGGATCCCAGAGCTGCTCCTGGGGCCTGAGGGAAGGAGGAGGGGCAGTCTGATGGGTCCCACCCAAGGATTCACCTGAATCGGGGCCTGGGGCACAAGGGTGGGGACCCGGCTCCCCTGAAAGTTTCTCCAAACAGAAGAGTTGAGTGACAGAAGGAGCCTCACAAGGATGGCTTTTAACCAGCAGAGAGAACTGGGAGTGAGGAGCTTATAAACTTACAAACCACAAAAAAAAAAAAAAAAAAAAAAAAAAAAAAAAAAAAATCGTGCTCTAAAGGGTGTTAGCTTTTGGCCTCGTTGCTTAGGGAGTTGCTTAACCAAAGAGAAAAACAGAAACTTTTGGGTAATTGATTAGGCATGCATTTAAACCTCAAAACTTTTTGTAGTAAGTCTTTTTTTTTTTTTTTTTTTTTAGTTGCCTTTAGTGAGTGTATGTTACAATTACATGGGGGGTGGGATGAATTTTTAACAATACACACATTCTTATAACCCCCAGTGCAAGTAAGAAATAGAGCGTCTCCAGTATGACCCTCAGGCCCCTTTCTCCAGCCCTGAGGCAAACACTGATCCTTCTGATACTGTGCGTTTTGTTACCCTAGAATTTCATATAAATGTCTGTTTTCTTTCATGCCTGGTTTTTTTCACTCAGCATGAACCTTCCAGATCATTTGTGTGGATGTATTATCTGTTGTCTCTTTTATTTAAGCAGTAGTAATCCAGAATACAGCCAGTCACACACAATTTGCTCTAAACCATACTGAATGTTACCTGTATTATCTAAGATATGCTCACCTTTTTCCGTGTCTTCAGAGTATGACAAAAAAAAAAAAAAATCCAAAGCAGACTTTTTAAATGTTGATTTTCAGTATAAAATATATGTTAGCTGTAGGGGTGCCTGGGTGGCTCAGTTGGTTAAGTGTCTGACTTTGGCTTAGGTCATGATCTCAGGGTTCAGGAGTTCGAGCCCCGCGTTGGGCTCTGTGCTGACAGCTTGGAGCCTGGAGCCTACTTCGGATTCTGTGTCTCCCTCTCTCTCTGCCCCTCCCCTGCTCATGCTCTGTCTTTTTCTCTCTCTCAAAAATAAATAAAGGTTAAAAAATTTTTAAATAAAAAATATATTTTAGGTGTGACCCCAAATACATATACATGTATATGTGTGTGTTAATATAGAAATCATAAACACATAATCATATAAGCAAAAGCATGTACATAAACACATAGGAGTTTATATAATTGAAAAAAAAAACACTTGAAAACAAGAGCGAGCTTTGCTGTTTAAAGTACTCTGAAGTCTGATATATTCTGGTCTAATCCAGCCCATGTCACACATAAAAATGAGGGTCACAAGCTACTGAATTAACCTTAAAACCCATGATGGGTCATAAGGTGCCGTTGGAACAGCACGAATTTAGAGTATCTTGATCGTTGCCTCATTTAGTACAGCCTTGCATTTCCCAGCTGGTGAGGATTTGCCCATGACAAATGCACTAGACCATTATGCTATGAGATCGAATACTTTTCCCTTCCTCCTCCAGTGGCCCATTTGAATCCAGTCGGTGAGATCTTTCCTAATCTCCTGCCTCCGTTGAAGTATGATCCTTTGAACGGTCAGTCACACATGGCTCTCTGGGGACCTGTGTGTTTATGTTTCAACCTGAAACTGCTCGGCGCAGGTAAACTGGCAGATCTCGTGGACCCTGGCAACACGACGCCAGGCCCACCCCGGAAGCTGGTGAATACGAACACCCCCTTTCTAGGGCAATAGTGCTGGCCGCCAGAGGAGATTTTACTTCGTGCAAAGGAAATGGCAGCTCTTCTTCCGACATAGTTGTGCGCTTTTAGCCTCTCATGATTCTCTCCATTTGCTGAACTCTGCTCCCAGGTCCACGAAATGAACAAAAGCAGAGTGTTTTAGAAAGCTGGCTATAACGATTTATGGTGTTTCCTTAATCAGAACGCACTCTCTCCAGGCAGAGACCATGCACTAGTCATTTGTCCCGTGCTGGGGATCTAGGAGAAAGGGGGACACACTAGAAGTCCTTCGTGGACGCTGAACGAATATATTTAGTGATGCTGCGATCTTTGTAGTTTCTGTCTACTGAGGCTCGTTGAGGAAAGGAGAGAGAGACAGCAGACCAGCTTCCAGCTTCCTGATCTTGACCGACGTCATTAATATTTCTGGGTCTCAGTTTTCCCTTTCAGTGAAATGTGGGTAATATTCAGCTCAACTCAATGTGAGCATTGGGTGACTTAATATATGTAAAATACAGAAAGGCGTGTTTGGCAAATATTAAGGGGCATGTAAGCATTAAACAACTTCTTCTCCTCCTCCTCCCCCTCGTCCCCCTCCTCCTCCTCTTCCTCCTTCTCCTCCTTCGCCTTGGTTTGTTTTGATTTCTATTTTTGCCCTAGAGATATACGCAACTAATAATTAAACTGAGAAATTCTTCTTGCCCTGTTGTGAATTTTCCAGAGTGGAGCATTTGTGCATGTCTTTTATTGACTGCTGTGTGTTGGCGGGAGGACCACTCTGCTCTCTGGGGAAAGAAAGGCCCTACCTCAGGGAGCAAGGAGAGGCACGTCATGTCTGTGTTCGGACTTTCCTTGCACTGACCTCCTGAAACGTCTGTCCCTTTGGCTTTCCCCTGCTTCCTGCCCACGGCTACATTTCCCCTTGGGGTCAACCACGGTGCGGAGAAGGGTGAATCTGACACCATTTGTCCTTGTTGGCTGCGAACTCCTTGAGGTCAGAACTGTCTCATGTACTTTCGTGGATCTTTATTCAAGTGCTTCCCTATAGAAAGAGTTTCACATATTTTTTGTTGAAAGAAAACAAGTTCACCCTTAGAATGTGGTTTTCTTAAATAGAAACACGAGCGACCTCTTCACTGCCTTCTGTGCGTCCCACCAGGGAATGTCGGGCAGCGTGGGTGTGCTAAGCAAGTGTAGACTCCCCAAGTGGCACGGAGCTGAAGAGAGTTCTGGGGGAAACACCCCCACCCACCCAGAGGTGGATCTTGTAGCAAGATGCCCAGGTGGGGCAGAGTGGATTTCCTAAAGACCGACTGAAGGCAGCGGTGGAGAGGCTTTGTCGAAGTCAACTGACGTTCACAGGGCTGGCTTCGCCCTGGGCTCTCCTGGTTCCTCCTCCCTCCCCCTCCCCCAGGGCTGTGGCATCTTCCTGCTTGGGTCACTGGCGTCTCCAACACCAAGAGCTTTTTTAGCATGCCTGCTTTCTGCCTCTTCCTCTCCAGCTTAAAAATACCCATGTTCTGTTAGGAGAGCCCTTAAGCCTCTTGTCATCATTTCTTTCTCAGACACCTGCAGGCCCCCTGGAGGGAGGCTGTTTTCCCAGGGAAGTCGCAATCTGCCCGAGAGCCCAGGCCCCGGCTGAGCCTCCTGTTCCCAGAGGAGCACCCTCTTTGCTCCTCTCCATTCCGCCTTCCCTTCCTGGGAGGGTTGACGTTGGACGCAAGCGCTTCTGTAGGTTCTGTTGGTGAGGGACAGGAAGTGGCCGCCGAGAGCTGGTGGAGAGGGACTCTATGAGAAGCTTCTCGACATCGCTCTTGCCCCGCAGATGTGCACCTCCAATCACAGCTCTTTAACATATTTCGCTGTTCTCTCTAAAATCCCTAACGCACCTGCTGGCATCTGCCTGTCCTCTCATGTCCCCCTCCTGCTGCTGGGGTTCCTTGCACCTGTCTGAGTCCCTCAGTCTCTGGTGTTGTGGAGCGAGCCCGTTCTGTTGGTTTCTACTATTTGTTCCCCAAATACTCTCTTTGTCTTCAAAGCACAGAACGCTCCCAGTGACACCCATCCCAAAAGGCAGGTAGGGTGGGGTCAGGAGGAGAGGACACAGTAGAGGGAGAGGGAAGAAGGTGAAGGGTTTGCCGACCATCTCCTTGTCACAGAACCAGCGACATCAATCTGAGACACAGACAGAGAAGGAGACATATCTTAAAGTGTGTAATTATGCTGGGACAACCAATTCACAGATGGATCTCGGAACTGGGAGAAGTTTAAAGCAGGCAGTCGAAAGACTCTGTAACTCCTTGCATGAAGATTTCATTGGTCTTTACCTTTCAATACCACCTTTGTCTGCTCCTTGGGATCGTATGTCGGGGGGAAGCATGTCTACCCACATTTCCCAAATTTCTTCTTACCAGTTCATCCTCTCAGAAAAGGACTAAGGCTCTAAGTATGTTTTTTTTTTTCTTTATTTTTTTTAAGGTTGGTTTATTTTTGAGAGAGAGAGAGACAGAGACTGAGAGAAAGAGAACGAGTAGGGGAGGGGTGGAGACAGAGAGAGAATCCAAAGCAGGCTCCAGGCTCTGAGCCGTCAGCACAGAGCCTGATGTGGGGCTTGAACCCATGACCCGTGAGATCATGGCCTGAGCCGAAGTCAGATGCTTAGCCAACTGAGCCGCTGAGGTGCCCCAGGCTCTAAGTTTTAATTCTAAATTCTTAAGGAAGCATTTCTGAAAGCAACTGCTATTGTCGGGTGCCCAGGACTCATGGTGGTAATGAGAGGCTCAGACCATAGCTGGTTAAGCCGCAATACTTTGCGTGGTTTTTTCCTTAATGTTTATTTATTCCTTTTGAGAGGCGGGGGGAGGGGGGCGGTGGTGAGAGACAAGGAGAGAGAATCCCAAGCAGGCTCCACACTCATCACAGAGCTCAAAGCAGGCTCAATCTCACAACCGTGAGATCGTGACCCGAGCCGATGTCAAGACTCTTAGCCAGACTCTTAGCCAACTGAGCCCGCCAGGAGTCCTAATTTACAAACATGTTGATGGATGAGCGAGAAGCGAGGGGCAAGGGGGAGGTGGGAGCAGGTGATCTAACACGCGTTCGATAGTCTCTGCCTCTTTATGTGTGAGTATAAAATATGGCCTTGGTGTGAAATATAAAATGCATTGCCTCCTGAAACATTTCACTGCAATTGCCAGAAAGTTTTTATGATCAATATTCAAATCTAAATGGTGGTCCCCAGTCATCCAAATTCGTCAACAAAGTTTGTCACAATTCCTGTGCCCACAACGTTGCCCCTTTACCCGCATGATCACAGACGTTTCACTGTGTTCCCCACTTTGGTGCCTTGTGCATACACTCACTTTGTATAGGATTACACACAGATTCACACCTGCTTTATCAGACAGACTCTTAGAATTTCCTAACTTGTTTGGTGCTACCGAAATTTGTGTTTCGACTTCTGTTGTTCTCCTTTTGTTAAAACGTGAACAAACTGACAAGATAAAAGAGACAATCGGAGACCATGTCAAAACCCGAGGTTGAGAATGACGCACGAGGCAAGCGAAAGGGAAAATTCTGTAAGTGCAGGCGAGAGCTCGAGACCTACTGATTCACTGTGCGTTCAGTATGGCTGCGCTGGGGTTTTTAATATCATGTCACAGAGGAGAGCACAAGAGGAAAACAGACGACCTTGTTCGAGAAGTTAGGTTCCACAGAGGATATACAGTCCTTCCGTTTATGTCACTTAGAAAAAGGCATTGTGCTCAGTGAAATAAGCCCAAGAAGGGCAAACACTGTATAATCTCACTTCTACGTGGAATCTAATTAAGAAAAAAAGGGAAAAAAAGCAAATCCTCTCCCAAATCATAGGAAAAGACATGAGGTTTAATTACGAGAGGGAAGTGCGGGAAGGTGTCACAAGGTGTCACAAGGCCTCACCCTCCAGCCAGGAGACAAAGTACCTGTTAGATGTGCAGCAGGGGGGCTGAGGCCTCTGCACTGGCTGGTGTCTGGGAAGGGTTTTAAGAGAGTGAAGCATGAGCATTCTCATCACAGGGAGAAACTTTTTTATCTTCTTTTTACTGTATTTACATGAGATGACGGATGCTAATTAACCCTCTATGGTGATCATTTCACGACCCACGCAGAGCAAACTTCTGCCGCACACTGGAACCTTATACAGGAAAACCCTGCATCGGGAGTAACTTGCTCTGCGAGGGTTCCGCAAGACGAGCAAACGTTTCTCATGAATTTAACCTGACGAATGAGCCACGTCTTGCAATCCGAGGAGTACGTGATGCCGAATGTCACGTGATCACAACTGAGCCAATGGTTCTTTCTCTCTCTCTGTGGGACTGTGGGTGATCGTCTCCCATGCTCGGATGCTCGGTCTCAGGCTGCGGTGTTTGTAGAAATCACTAATTTTTCAGAACGTTGGAAGGTGCCCACCACTGGCACTCGTGTATTTACTGTCACTTCCAAGCACCTATGGACAGGCGTTGGCTTTACCATCCAAGAGGGAGCTTAGGAATGTTCTGCTTCATTCTAGGTCAGGCTGCCTGCAGACAGACCCTTTCCCCTGCTGCCCTATCGCCAGTTACATTAAATGCAGTATATGACAAGAGTTTATTAATACCGCACTGTAGTCAACATCCGTGCAAGCACATACAATGGCCGCCATGCAGACGAAGATTCCATGGAGGCAGGAGATAGCAGTGATTCCATTAGTGAAAGTCATCCTACACAATGACCCCCGTCTCTCTTGTCTCCCTCACACCAGCCACGAAGGTTTTCAAAGTGCAGGTTAACTTGTCTGTTTTTCTTCACATTTTGTATTTGCTTTATTACTTGCTATTATATTACAGCACTGTAATCGTTTTTATATGCAGATTTTTGGGTTGTGGGACGAATCATCTGAGTTGTCACTGTTTCTTCTGGGGAATTCGCTTTGATAAACGAGTGCTTTGGATTAGAGGCATGTTTCCGGAATGAATTAGGCTCGCAAACCAAGGGTTTTCTGTACAGGGATGTAGGTCAATTATTTCTCAGTGCAACTGGAAAAAAAGAATTAAAAGATTAATGTTGGCATTATTCTTCCGTTTCAAGACAAAACTGAGGTCGATGAAGGTGAAGGGATTTTTGCAACTCTATGCAGCCTACAAAACTAATAACAAGGGCCAACTGTGTGCCGGTGGGTGCGCTGATTGGTGGCGCCTCACCGTGCTCTAGGCTGCAGCGCACTGCAGCTCCCATGGTGTAGATGGGGAAACTGAGGCACGGGCAGCCGAAAACCGCGCCCCAACAACTCAAGGTCCTAAGCTGCTGAGTAGCAGAAGGATGTCTGTGCCTCGGCTGTTGTGTCCACTTTCTGTCTCGGCTTTTTACAGCTAAATAAAGATACTTGACACGTGACGAGCTGCTTCCCCTCACATGGCTTCTGTGCCGACACTGCTTGGTTCTTCGGATTTCTGTGCGTATTTTATTTTATTTATTTTATTTAAAAATTTTTGTTTAGGGGCGCCTGGGTGGCGCAGTCGGTTAAGCGTCCGACTTCAGCCAGGTCACGATCTCGCGGTCCGTGAGTTCGAGCCCCGCGTCGGGCTCTGGGCTGATGGCTCGGAGCCTGGAGCCTGTTTCCGATTCTGTGTCTCTCTCTCTCTCTGCCCCTCCCCCGTTCATGCTCTGTCTGTCTCTGTCCCCCCAAAAAAAAAAAAAAAAAACAAAACGTTGAAAAAAAAATTTTTTTGTTTAGTGTTTATTTATTTTTGAGACAGAGAGAGAGAGGCAGAGAGAGAGGGAGACACAGAGTCCGAAGCAGGCTCCAGGCTCTGAGCTGTCGGCACAGAGCCCGACGCGGGGCTTGAATTCTTGAGCTGTGAAGTCAGACACTTAACCAACTTAACTGAGCCACCCAGGTGCCCCAGGGTCTCTATACGTATTTTAGAGCAAGCTCCTCAAAGTCCACAAACACCCTCATCGCCGACTGGATTTGGGTTGATTTCCTGTAACAACTGTGTTATCAACATGTTATCAACAACATGTCTATCGTACTGGGTTTGAACCTTCCGCTTGATGAACGTTTGTGTGTACACCTTTAGAACATGCTTCTAGAATTTTGTCCAGAGAGGTCCTAGCACTGTCTGGTTTATTTGAGCATTTATTATTGTGTGGCTACTGTTGAGTTTGTCTTTTCCTGTAGGTTTTCAATTTGGTTGCCTTTGGTGTGAAATGCTGGGTCCTTGCTTAATGTCCTCTATCCAACAATCCAAGGGCAAGCAGTGCACATGACAAGGAACCACATTATCATCATCAAAGTAAACTCTCCCGGAAGGACGCTCTCTTGGTCATCCCAGATGTCGCCAGCTACCTTGTCCGGCAAGCCACTGTCACCGTCCGGGCAGAAGACAACACTTCGCGTTCTCACAGCGGAGGTCCCGTCTCCACCAGCTGGGGCCCCTGTGGGAACCGCACGTTCCTGAGCATGTGACTCCCAGATAAGGTGGGTGGCACCCTTCATGTCTCCACCCTCTCAGCTCCAAGTCCCGTCCTAGAGCCTCCACGGCCACCACAGCCGAGGAGCGTGATGCCTCCAGAACAACCGTGCTGCTGGTTGCACTGTATTTCCGTTCTGATTTAATGTGTAGAGACGTTGCATCCCAGTAAAGGATTCTGATTATTTGGATCCCTTTGGACCCTCTGTCTTCGCGGTTGTGGCACGTGACCACTGGCACTAATTATGGCCCAGCTTTTGGAAGGATGCCTCAGTTTTCAGAGCTAGCAGCAACATTCAGAGTTTCTTGGATTCATTATTTCCTGCTGAAACTGATGGTATACCTTTTTTCCCGGTTAAAAGTTATACTAGATGAACATACACTATGTAAAAGAAAATAATAAGCATAGACACCCAGACAGAAACACAAATTCATAGCTCACTGACTGTCATCACCAGCAGAACAAGGTTACACAAGTCTTCCGACACGTAGATTTTCTTACACTTACTGTCTACACGTTCATATATATATGTGTGTGTGTGTGTGTGTGTGTGTGTGTATGTGTGTGTGTGTGTAAAGAATAGTAACATTGCCCTTTCCTTGTTAATCCTTAAGCCCTTTTCCCCCCATTAATGCACGGATAAGGACTTCTCATTCCATGCTAAGGAGATTTAGTGATAGCAGTGACCCCCTGGTTCCTCTTCAATTTAATTTTTGTCACTTTCCTCTATCGTGTTGAAAAGTTTCCTTTGCGTTATTAGTCTGATTTTTTTTAATTCTCACGACTATCTGCTGTATATTATTGAATGCTATTTTGCTTTTAGAGAAATGATCATAAGGCGATTATCATTCAATAGATTATGCAGTGAATTACGTTGACAGGTCCCCTGATGTTGAATAATTCCTGCGTTCTTGATATAAACCCTACTTGTTCAGGGCATATTTTTCAACTGGTATTGATTTCATGTCACTTATATTCTAGTTGAGAATACATCCATAATGGAAATTGCCTATAATTTCCCTGACTGTTCTTTGCTTGTCCAATTTTGCTATCAGGATTATAATTACCACAAAGATGATTAGAGAAGATCTCTCTCTTATTTTTCATATCTATTCCTTGAATTTGGAAAACCACAAAAACGCTCTCTCTCTATCCCTTTTGGTGTCTGCCTTTCTCCTTTTTTTTTTCAGGGAACCCCACCCTCTGGCTCTTCGGTCAAACATCTTCCCAAGGACTCACGTGAAGGGACTTTGCAGATATGACCGGCTGCATCAGGTGCCTTAATATATGGAGGTTACCCAAGGGGTCCCAACCCCTCTGGGAAGCCCTTTGAGCAGGCCAATGGAAGGAGAGGAATGATTGACGTGTGTGGCAGAGTGAATGCGGCCTTGGCGGTTGGCGACGGAGGCAGCCTGTGACAAGGAAAGCGGACAGCCCCCGTCCAGCTGGCCGTCGGCAAGGAAGGGGAACCCCCCACCCCGCGCGTCCGGAAGAACTGGGTTCTGGCTCACCACGTGGATGAGGGTGGACTTGAATTCTTCCTCCACAGCCTGCGGGGAAGGGCCCAGCCAGCCTCCCTCCTTGACTTGGGCTTCTGGTGCCCTTCACCCCCAAGCCGGCCACTCTCCCGAGGCTTCTCACCTGGACAACCGTGAGCTAGTAAGTGGGCGTTGTTGTAGCTGCTAATCTTATGCTGATTTTTCCCGTGGTGTTGTAGAACTCTCGGCAGTGACAGGTGAACTCAGGTGTTTGATACTTTAACCACCTTTATATGGTATTAATTAGTTGATTTCGATATTAGATATGTTGCTGAATTTGAATCATTATATTTTATAGACTCTTGCCTTTACAAGTTCTGTTTATATACATATATAATATGTGAGTTTGCAAGTAAATGTGGAAAAATAGACAAGGTAGTCAATATTCTAAAAAAAGTATAATTACCCAAATTGATTCCAAAAGATATCCCTAAACTACAAATAAACTAATAATCATTAAATAAATCATTAAATAAAGTATAAGGTAGTCAACACGCACACATATTTTAATTTTTTATTGA
The DNA here is from genome assembly GCF_018350175.1 of Felis catus. Classification (NCBI taxonomy): domain Eukaryota; kingdom Metazoa; phylum Chordata; class Mammalia; order Carnivora; family Felidae; genus Felis; species Felis catus. Next base: position 2,298,390 of record NC_058371.1, read on the forward strand.
CATAATTTTTTAACGTGCATCTATTTTTGAGAGAGAGACGGAGAGAGCACGAGCGAGGGAGGGACAGAGAGAGAGGGAGACACAGAATCCGAAGCAGGCTCCGGGCTCTGAGCTGTCAGCACAGAGCCAGACACAAGGCTCGAACCCACGAATGGTGAGATTGTGACCTGAGTTGAAGTTGGATGCTTAACTGACTGAGCCACCTAGGCGCCCCAACACACACACACACATACACACACACACACACACACACACACACATATTTTAAAAGGTCTTTACCACTTTACCGATTTGCTAGGACTTAACAAAAAAAGTAAATGAATGGGGCCAGGTTGGTGACTGCTACCAGAGAGGGGGGTGACAGACAAGGAAGCAAAAATAAACCCTGGGACCCCAGAGCAGGGTCAGTCATCGGTATACACTCTTGCTTAGCAGAACATCTATAAAGATGGCTGGGCATACACAGAAATAAGTATAGACGTCTTTGTATACATGGGCTGGAATGTACATCTGAGAATATATATTATACATATTGTAAATTACACATGTATGTATAATTGTAGTTATGTGTGTGTACATGGGGTGGGATAGATATAGGAGGATATATATTATATGTATTATGCATTGCATGCGTATATGGAATTGTCAGTATGTGTGTGTACATGGGGTGGAATGCATCCTGAGTGTGGATACGGTGAACGACTTAAGGCAAGAGAAGGCCTGGAAGATTCATGCCTTGTAGCAATGACCATGCCCCAAATCTTGGTGTCTAAATACTATTCCCCAAAGAGGGTGCCAGATCTCCTTGAGAAATGCGCTAAGGTAGGGGAGAAGGTAAACCTGGATCATCATGTAGTGTCAGGACCCAAGGAAGTGCTCTGAAAACGGAAAGGCGGAGGAGGAAGTGTCAAAGGGACACAGGAGCCAGCCGGAAAGACCTCCCAGTGACAAAGGGCGGAACAATTTGCAGACTAACAGTAACATCATATTCTATTAAAACCCAAAGTGTAAACTAGATAGATATGAGTCCACACTGATAAAGATGTGTCACGACGTGGAGGAGAAAAGATAAAATCTGCCTCACCGAATAATTTGAAATAGGATGTGTAGCCACTCCGTCCACCCTCAGGGGTGGGCTGGCCTCCTAGGAGCTGCTCACGAGAGGGAGACTAGTAACGTGCCGGGAAGAAGCTGGCAGACGGCACTGCAGCCAAGCAGTGAAGGCGAATGTCAGAGGAGCTGGCATGTGACCGTCACACATCACTGGCTATGACAGGAGGAGAAGGGCATTTCGCAGCTGCAGGATTCTTTCAAAACCTGAAACCGACCAGTGACTTCAGTCTAATCATGAAAAAAAAAACAATAGACACACCCTGATTTGAAGGATTCTACGGAACACCTTATCAGGACTCCTCGAAACTCTCAAGGTCATGAAATACACCAAGGAACGGAGAAACTCACAGTTCCGTGAAGAAACTCACATTCTTCATGGAGAAGACACGAAGACTGGATGATGTCATACGGCGTTCCAGATGGGTCCTGGGCAGAAAAGGGATATTAATGGAAAAGCTTGTGAAATTTGAGAGAATCCAGTAGTTTAGTGAGTAATTAAAAAAAAATCATTACTCGTGGCATGACCTTAGAGAGTGGTCTTGGTGTGGCCACCGCGTGGGTGACCGTATGTTGTCGCTCTGCGTCACCTCGGCCGCACGGCACGCATTTCTACGCTCAGCTCTTCCTTTGTCCTCTCAGCCTCTGTCATCCCCGTGATTTTTATTCTAAGCCAGTAGTTACTTCAGTTTGTCTGGTTTCAAGACTGTTATTGTTCTCATATCTTTTGTTTATGATGATGATGTGTCAAGGCAGCCGTCTTTCTGTTGCCTCTACCGCAATCTATTAAAACTTTCCGCTTTTATCTTTATTACGAATTGGTGTGTGGAATCCACTCCGTCATTCCATAGCTGAGCTCTTCATTTTATCTCAGGGTAAGAGCGGTTCAAGAATGGGGTGAGGATGAAGACGGGGTGTGAGGATGTTTTGGGCACATTAGTTGGTTAAAAAGGGCTAAAAATGGTTAAAAATGACTTTGTGTTTAAAATTAACAGGTTGTTTTTGTTTTCACCACGTTGATATTGGTGAAAGTGTTGTTGGAATCGCAATAAGATATGCCACTCTCTTTTGTAATTCATTAAATACCCAGACATATCGGAGGAAAAAAAAGTCCACGTCTGGGAGATGAAATGCGTAAGATGAGCCTAGAACATCTTATCAGGAAGCAAGAAAGCTCACAAAGATACCAGCGACTTGTCAAAAGGATCCAGAAGTCAGTACATGGGACTCGCAGTACTCACAGAAGGGACCATCTCAGAAGCAATAAGGATCCTAACATCAAAGGATTGAAACACATTAAATATGTTTAAATCATGAGTTTAAGTTCTTTCCCCTACAAAAAAAAAAATGAAGGGAGAGAAAAACCCAATTTAATATCACTAGATGGCACTAGGAATCTAATTTATTATTTCTATTCTTTTTCAAAATATTAAAAAAAAGAATCTCAAGCATTTATCATAATTTCCTGATATATATGGAGGCTCAGTTTAACCAAATGATGGGGTATTAGTGTCCTAGGGCTACCGTGACAAAGTGGCACAAGCTGAGTAGCTCAAACAGCACAGATTCATTGTCTCATAGTTCTAGAAGTCAGAAGTTCAAAACCAAGGTGTCCATTGGCTGGGCCATTTCCTCTGAACACTCAGGCAGAGCTCTTTCCTTGCCTCTTCTAGGCTTTGGTGGCTCCAGGCATCCCTCAGCTGGTGGCCCCATGACTCAGTCTCTGCCTCAGTCTTCACATGGCCTTCCCTTCTTCTCCCTGTGTTTCCTCTGCATATCTCTCATAAAGTCACTTGTCATTGGGTGTAAGCTTCACTCAGATTACCCAAGATGGTGTCATCTCAAGATTCTTAATCACAGTTGCAGTCTCCCTTTCCAATAAAGTCACATTCACAGTTTCCAGGAGTCAGGACATGGACCCACATTTTGGGGGGCCAATATTCAACCTGCTGCAGAGGGGAAGAAGTTTCTCTAGAGAAATATTCAGCTAAGATTTTTTTTTGAAAGAAGTTATACATTCAAATATTACTGTGTTGCAACACTTTTTGAAATAAGGGACCCAGGTAATATAAAATGATGGTTAAAAACTCAAAAAAGGACAACCAGATATTATGAGGATTCTGAGGCCCCATCATCTATGAAGTAAGTATTCATGCCAAAATCATGGAAATTCGTCAAGCTTCCTGGTTTAGCTAACGGTTTAAAGGCAATAATGAGGATGGAGAAACAGGGTCAACAGAGCCAATGGAATCCAATCTACAAAATCTACACTAAAAGACATTGTCCAAAATTAAAGTGCCAAGGAGGTGACTGACCTATATATTAAAAGAGAAATATCAATGATCACGATGCACATACCTGATTTTGCTCCTGATAAAAGTACACCGTTAGAAGATTAAGGTACAATCGGATATTTGGAAGTTGATTGGATGTTCAATGACTTATGATGATACTGTTGCATTTAGATAGAATAATAGTGTTGTGTGTGTCTGTGAAACGATTTTTATATTTAGATGCACATACTGAATTTCACGTGGATGAAGTTATAAAAGGTTTGAAATTTATTCCAGGAAGTAATGTATGGGGGGGGGGAGGCAAAAATGGATACAGGATAGAGTTGCAAATGAAATAAAACTGGGCATGCATCGATAATTATTTAATCTAGGTAACGGGCATATGGAATTTAACATATTATTAACTCTATTTCTGGAATGTTTAAATTTTTTTAATAAGAAAACTTCTCTCAAACCACTTTAGGTAAAACCTCATCAAGCAATATGACCTTACTTTTAAAAAATAAAGGCACATCTCATTTGCAATCGCTTACGTGGTTCCAATAATTAAGCGTCAACTTTCAAAAGTGCTTTTGGCCTCTCAAACTGAGAAACTTTTTATTGGCCCCACAATTTCACTGCAGGAGTTGAGTAACTAGCATTTTGTCTGAGTGACTGACGAGTATGGAAAAATATCTGCTGTTCCCTTTCACATATTTTCACCATAAATAAGGAAAACATATGCTCTTGCTGGATTTATCGTCAGATATGTCAACTTTTTCCTTATTTCCCGGCCATGGTCGCATAATTCAAAGTGAAGTATCTATCAATGTGAGTTATGTCACCAGGTATTCGTTAGAAGATCTTTAATATAGAAAAGATATGTTTCCTCTAAACATATTGTTGCTTATATTTGACTTAAGTATTTCACACTTCCACGATTTCAGATGTCATGTGTATGGGTCATTCTCACGCTTTCAATCTTAACAGTATCTACACGTTTCCACATGTAGTCAATTTGGAGAGACTCTAAGATACGCATGGGGATGTGGAAACCTCTTGGACCATATTGACAGGGTTATCAGAGTAAGTAATTTGGGGACATGTAACTTAGCTTTGTGTCACCATCAATGTTGAGTAAGAACAGCAGTCTTTCTATAGTCCATGCACTCATGCGATGAAAATAGAATGAGTCCTTCTATGCAAAGTAGGCAATGTGATGTAGTTAAGAATATGTGCTTTGCCACCCAACGGCTTTGTTATTAGGACAAGTGACCTACCCCCGCAAAACCCTGGGATCCCCAATCGTCACCTGTGACTTTGAGGGGATAATACCACCTACTAGTTGGGATTGCTTGAGGATTAAGTGAGATCACAGATGCAAAAACCTCGTAGGACATCCCATGCATGCAGCAGAAGCTAATCCCTGTAGACTCTGTAACATACACGCCATTGCACTAAGTTCTCTTGAGATAAAAAGACGTAATAGATGTTGCTGCTTTCCTCAAAGAACTTAATCAAAAGACGACACACTTGAGTGTGTGAGAAATGCCATCCAAGTGTGGACTAGCCATGAAGATAGGTCCAGATCTCCTTTCAAAGGGAAGACAGGGGGTCCTGCTGGGAAGGGCATTCAGCAGAGAGACCCCAGCTCTCTGCTCCTTCAGGGTTGGGCACTTCTTTAGAGATTCGCTTTGTCCCAAGCCCGGCGATTCCAGAGCAGCCGACATCCAGGCGGAGTGGGGGCATCCCGGCCTGCCACCTTGGGCCAGTGGGTGAGCAGGGGGGCAGGCTCATCACCACAGGTGTCCACGGGGCTAGCGGAGTCTTTGTCCGGCTCCCGTCCCCCATCGCCCTCTGCCCAACCTCCTTCTTCCCGCTTCCTCCCATGAGATGTGCGCACATGCACCCACCTCCATCTCATGTGTGAGTCCAGAGAACGGACCGGTGGCGGGGCGCACCAGCAGGGGTCTGAGGAAGAGGGTAACAAGGTGGGCTTCCAGTTGGGCTCCACCACCTTGGAGCTGGGTCCCTGCGTGGCACACCCCGACGCCATTGTTCTCTCCGGAGCTCTGGTTGGGTTGACCATGGCTTTCTCCGACCGGTCCGGCCTCCTTTCCCTCTTTCAAGGTGATGATTCCTCATAAACAGCACACGGCACAAACTCGGCCTTGTCCCTGTTTCCCCGGGGCTTCGACCCCCAGCCAAGTGCTACAGAAGCGTCTGCAGGCCTGACCCTTGGCTTGGTTGTCACCTGTGAAGAGGTGCAGGGATGGCCGGACACACAGTGGGAGGGCTACGTTTCCACAGAGATGTCAGGGTAGGACACAAGTACCCAGGCGTCTTTGGATGAGAAAAATTTCTACGGGAGGAGCACAACCTCGAGGCACAACCTCGAGGGTTAAATGAGTCAGAGCATAAACGACGAGAATTGAATTTGGCAAGAGAACGCGTGTCTGGAGAGGCGGCTGTGGACAGGCAGGGGTGAGCTCCGGGGACGGGCGTCACTCCCCAGTTTCTTCTGCACCACAAAACTGAAGGGCTCACCAGCAGGATGCATTCTGTTTCCCGTGACTAATCCGTCAGCAAATACTCGATGGCTGGTGAGCTCTCAGGAGGCGGTGGTGCGGGAATCGAACCCCCGGCGTGCCCGCCTGCCTGCATCGCTAGGGAGGAACTGGCCGTGCACTTGTAGGGCCGCAAAGGGCCCCCGGATTGGCCGTAGAGGGGACTGATTTTCCTCTCCTGACATCTCATCTCCGTTCTCATGTTTCGGCTCCTGCTGAAGTGGAGTAATGGAAACGCTACTTTTTTAGAGTTATTTCATTTAAAATTAGGATTCTGGAAGATTCCATCGGTCTTTGTGTCTCAGAGGAAAATATGTCCAATAGTGGGTTTTTAAATCTCTGTCTGGTTTTCTAACATCAAGAGCAGCATGGAGTTTCCAGCCAGCACACCGGCCGTGGTCCTGGGAGCGGCAAGCCTGCGTGCATCTGGGCTTTGCCTTGGCCGTGAGGGCTGCGATCCCCTCCCCACAGGATCGTGGCGGGGATTGGTGTCTGTGACAGGCGTTAGCGTGCCTTTGATACTACAGTTAGTATAGTTCAGTGGCCATAGTTCAGTGGCTCAAGGGAGAAATTTCTTTTTTTTTTTTTAAGTTTATGTATTTATTTTGAGAGAGAGAGGGAGAGACAGAATCCCAAGCAGGCTCAGCGCTGTCAGCACAGAGCCCGACGTGGGGCTCGAACTCACGGACCACGAGATCATGACCGGAGCCAAGATCAAGTGTTGGACGTTTAACTGACGGAACCACCCAGGTGCACCTCAACAGAGTAATTTCGAACCTGAAGAAATACTTTAATAATCTGTCAGTTTCATTTCCATTTCTATTATGCTCCTGTATCTTTTCTGGTATTTAAAATTTGTTTTCACCCTCCCCTTGTTCTTTGAGGCAGCCTACCCCACCTGTGCCTCATGGGGTTACCAGGCATGTCCCGGGAGGGACAGTAAAGTAAAATCAACGATTTTGCTTATTGGAATCATCTGTATTTTCTACCCCAGGAAATGGGGGCTCAGGGGAGGTTAGGAAACGCCGAAGCACAATCACAGGGTTTCAGGTGGACGTTCCGCACGTCAAGGGATATTCTTCTGTCCTGGGGTCTCCGGCCCGAGCACCACGCTGACCCTCTGCGTTCAGGCTCGGTTCAGTGACTCCAGCCTCTGCCACCTTCTGAGCACCTTCCTGCCCCCGCCCGGCACCTGCCAGCCCTCCCATTGGTTGCACGCTCTTCCTCTGCCAGCCCTTTGGGGAGAAACCAGACTAGGGTTGTTCTCAGATGCCCTCAGTCCACGGTCTTGTTCTGAAAGTATCCACATCAGGCAGTAGGTGACTTCCGTTTTGATTACGAGTCCGTATCCCGTCTGACCCTAAAGGAAAAGACTGACCGGACAGCATTACAATTAACACCTTCCCTTTATCAAAAGACACCACTCAGGAAGTAAAGAAGTAAGGGCAGGGCAGAAGGTACTTGCTGCCAACACTACCCAGATAAGGCATAAATCCAGAGTACGACAAGACCTGCTACAAATCAGTCAGGACGTTGTCCTCGTCACCATCCCTACTGTCCTCACGGTCGGCACGCCCAGAGAGCGGGCAGGGGAGCTGAAGAGGGACCCCACAGAAAGGGCATCCCAAACACACCCCGTCGGGGGTGCACGGCGCTCCTGGGGGTACCACTGTGTCTTCAGAGACGCAAACCACGCAGGGACGTCTTCCAGAATATCTCTGAGAGGGAGATAGATATATTACCTATAATAGTATATAGATATATTACCTATATAATATATAGATATCTTACCTATATACCAGGGGTATATCCAGACCCTGAGTTCGTTTGGCTGGAGCACGACGTGCAGGCAACATGAGGGACTGTTCTCTGAATGGGTTTCACGAGAACGCTTCGCTTCCAGCCCGTCAGACCCAGACCCAGACGGACACAGGCTGCTTCTCCCTCGGATGCCACGCGCACGGAGGGCATCACATCGGACCGTAACTTCCCAGGTGAAGGGAGTAGTATTTGGTCTTGGCGGTTTCTCGTCATGTGTAAATAGAGCCATTTATCCGGGTGGAGAAAAGCCTTTGTGGATGGCTTTGACCTACTGGGCTAATGAAAGGAAAAGAGGGAGGGAAAGAGAGAGAACTTATTTTTATGATGCGCCGGCTCCTACTATTATTCGTGGCTCCTTTGATGAAGTTGCACAATGTAATTTTCACACTAGATAAAAAGGGTGGTGGGGTTATGAGAAAAATAAGATTGTGATGAGTGCTGATCTTCTGAAGATGATCATAATAAGACGAAAAGCAGACAGATGCCAGCCTGGCGTGGATTCCATTATTGCATCCAGAGGTGCTATGTGTGTTCACGGTGAGAGATTTTACTAAGTCCGATAGTTTATCCTGGAAATTGATGCCCCTTTTTGGGGGGGAGTTAATTCTTTATTCTCTGGGAACATTGGAGAACATGGTGTGCGTAAAGAAACAACGGATTTTGAAAGAAAAGAGCAAAAGCAAACAGAATGCCTACTTTGTAAAATCAGTTAAGCACTTCCATTTCCACTAGCGGCGTCCAATATTTGTTCATCAGAACATTCATTTCTGGGTTGGGAACACGAGGTCAGCCCCTGAGACCGGACACCGGCTGGCGGTGGGTTTCGGTTACGGACACGCGTAGGTATAAACAGGGGGCAAAAGAGAATGGGCGCAAGAATCCGTGTAATAAAGTGGATTTTCCAGTGTTTTCTCTTTTTCTGGCCACGCTAGAAAACTTAGCATGATGAATTCATCTTGAAAATAAAATGTGCCTATATTGATAGTTTTATATTTGGGAACAAATCCACACCATCCGATCAATCCTTGTGTGTGTTTTTGTTTTGTTTTGTTTTGTTTTTAATAAGATAACTGAGACACAGCATGGGTGTTTGAGTTCCTGGTGACCACCCCGCCTCTTTTCTGGCAGAGCCGGGACCAGTTTGTGTCTTGTTTTCTTAGTTCAATATTCCGATGTGTCTAAATTTGTTAGATGCATGACTACATTACGTTTTTGCGAGTTGATGGCTTAGAGGTTGATGTTGCAGGAGTGCATTCGAGTCCTGCAAGGTTGCAGCTTCGCGCTGGTAGTTACCTCTCGGGAACTCACTGAACTTCCTGGAAGCCTGGGGGGGGGCGCCCTGGCCTGATGCTGTGACCCTGCCTTGATCTCACCTACCTGTTTTATCCCCTTAATGTGTCACGGGACATATATACCCTAGCATTTTAGATTTTACCCAGTCCAAAAGAAACTACCAATTACAATACTCAAATGATTGCAACCCTCTGAAATTAAGGTTTCAAAAGAGAAGAAGGCAACTGACATAAGCCCCAAATTAATAAAAATAATACTAGAAGGGGTAGTGGTAATAATAACAGTGATAGTAATAGAACAAGAATTCCCTTGGTTTATGAGTCAGACACTGTTCTCACCAGTGCCTCGGCCTTTTGCCAACCACGTGGGGGGGGGGGTGCGTAGCTGTCATGTCATTGTACAGATGAGAACATTGAGGGCAGAGCATGTAAACACATTGGCAAAGTCACATATTTAGCTTCGGCAGAGGCAGGTTTCTACCCAAGGCATTTTGATTGCAGAATACGCTACACGTATCCCAAAATACCAAATCTGTTAGGTCCTCATTAAAGTGAGTCTGACTCCACAGGATAGAATACGGCTAAATTTGCAACCGCAGCGTTGATGGCGTGTCCCGTCTGGTCCACGCACGTCCTCGCCGCTGCCGGGGTACGTTAGTTCTCCCCAGACTCCTTTGTGGAAAGGACTGACTGCGTTTCCTTGGCGTTCTTTCGTCCCAATGCTCCAGAGTAGACATATTTTGGAATGACGAATAAATGTGGAGTAAGACAGCTTACCGGACGAGAGAGGGAAAGCGTGGACAAAACCAAAGAAGGATACCAATAGACATTTCACACAAATAATAACTTCTGAGAAGCCTCCTGAAACTTAGGACCCACGCATGTATCGTTTTCAAGCATGTCGTCTTAGGAACAGTTTGGGATAGAAATAAAATGATTTTAGAATATTCATAAGACTTGCAAATTAAATATAGTCCCTCTCAAAGAAAAATTAACATTTGTTTTTCACACGGGCACCTGCTAATTTGAAATTCCATTGTAAAATAAAATGCCTTCTTTTCCCCTACGGAATCGGGACCCCTGAAGGATCTGCACGTGTACAGGGGCTTTAGTTTTGACTTTTGGAAAGCACCTCTCCTTGGGAATTAATTTCCAGAGAGGGGAATCTCTTTTCTATGATGGATTCCAGAGAGACAGACATTTGGCTCCAAACTTTTAAAAGTTGTTAGATGAATCGACAGCCGCACAGTACACGCTGTGAGACTTCACCCTCTGGTGTAGCATCCAGTCTACGGGCCGCGGGGCTGTGTGCCATCGCACCAGGAATGCGTTATGCAAAAGTTCTGGCCTGCTGGGGACGACATCACAAGGCCTCCCCTGACCCTGGACAGTCAGGTTGATCCTCACACACTCAACGTGTCCAGCTAAGAAATAAGACATTGATATCTGCCCATCCTTATCTGGCAGTGTGGTTGCAAGGACCCGGCGTTATGGTGTCTCGGAAAGGCTTATTAAATGCATCAATGACCAAATGTTTGTTGTTGTCAAGCGATAAGAAATTAGACTTTAAATCGTAGCCATGTTGTGTTCATTGCCCCTAATGTTTACCACTCAGAATATACACTCAGCGGCAGGGCATACATGTAGGGGTTGCTCTCAGACTTTGCAACCGAGTGTAACCGGAATCCGTCCCCAAATCAGCTGGTGGAGTCGCGCTACGACTCATCCGAGTATTTTGTCTGTGCCTTTCTTTTCTGATGTGAGACTTACTCTGAGTTTCTGGTTTGCAGTCCTCCGAGAGAACAATACTAGACAGTTGTCCAAAATATCCCTTGCCACGGCCTGAGAGCGAGAGCCTCTAGACGAAGAAGTCTGGGGATGCGTGTAGGTTTAGCAGGGAAGGTACGGTGGAAATCAAGGGTGGCCAGGCTGCTTCCCAATGCCCCGGAGATCCGGGAGAACCAAACAACACATCTGCTTGTACTTTTGGTTGGCTACAGGACACATCCTATCTTCCTAGAAGAGGCTGTGTGTGCGTCTCCCCCACCGGGCAGGACGGACTGGAGGCTGGTGCCCCTTACGCACCTGTCTCCTCCCAAGCTTTGTTCCAAACGGTGTTGCTGTGAAAACCACCCATTAAATGATTTTGCTCTAAAATATTGATACGACGATCTTCGATGCAGACATGTTGACATTCAGAAATCCCCCCAACATTAGAATAGGGAAAAGCTACCTCACTGGTCAGTAGATGGCGAACTTGCTACACGGGAGAGGAGCTTTGTTTTTTCTGATAGACCGTTCACTGAATTTTTGTTCCAAAATGTTTTAAGAGCTGCTTTAAATTGGCAGTATATTTAGTTTATTGTAAAGCTGACCCTTCCCTCTGAGACACGTGTGCATTTATATCAAAGTTCCTGTCTTTCAGGTACTGTAGGCAAGGGCCCTAATTCGTGTAAACAAAGGGCACCCTTTCAACCGACAGCGTGTAACAGGGTTTTAATTCTTATTTTCTTTCAAAATATGCTCCCCAGCAGTTACCACACATAACAGCTCCACCTAAAAGAAATACATATGGTCGCTGGAAATAAAATGGAGAGCCCGTGTCCGTGCTATCATTCCCTCATGCTTACGTGTTACTGCTTTAATATTTTGTGACCATGCGGCGCCTGGGTGGCTCAGTCGGTTGAGCGTCTGACTCTCGATTTCAGCTCAGGTCATGATCTCACGGTTCGTGGGATTGAGCCCCGTGTTGGGCTCTGTGCTGACAGCGTGGAGCCTGCTTGAGATTCTCTCGCTCCCTTTCTCTCTGCCTCTCTCTTGCTCGTGCTCTATCCCTGTCTCTCTCTCTCAAAAATAAATACACAAAAAATTAAAAACAAAAAAACCCAAACCTTTAAAAGAAGTCACGGCGGAGAAGTGGAGAATCGCAGTGAATAGGGAGCTAAGTAAATATCCCCCCTCGTGGGACATTGAATAAACGCTCCGGGTGAAGCCAACGGTCCAGCTTATCTATTTTAGAGCCACCCCAGAGCACAGGGGCGTGACGTCACGACTATTTTGTCACAATCGCGGGTCACGGACGCAGGAAGGACTCAGCACGATGCCCGCCCCGTGTCCACCGTGGGTGGCGGTGGCTTCTCTGTTCACTGCTTGCCACTTTCCCTCTGTTGCGGCTGGAATGCTGACATGGTTTCTTTCTGTTGTTTTTGCTTGGTTTCCTTTTTTCTCTGCGGTTTTGGTTTTCATTTCTTGGTGTTTCGTTCATGTGCTCTTGGCGGGAATTTTTACAAGATGGTGTAGCTATTATGGCAAACATTATGGAGGTTCCCCCAAAAAACAAAAATAGAACTATCATGTGATCCAGCAAGCCCACTCTGGAAGCATCCACTAATCACAATAGTCAAGCTATGGAAGCAACCCAAATGTCCATCGACAGATGTAGCGATAAAGAAAATGTGGTTTGTATGCACAGCAGAGTATCATTAAGCCTTAAATAAAGAAGGAAGTTCTACCATTTGTGACGACGTGGACGAACTTGGAGGACGTTATGCTCAGTGAGATAAACCAGTGACAGAAGGACAAATGCTACGTGATCTCCCTTATATGTGGAATCTAAAATAGCCTCAGAGAAGCAGAGACAACGGTGCTTGAGGACAAGGGGAAATGGGAATAAAGAGATGTTGTGCAGTAGATATAAAGTTTAAGTTTTGCAAGGTGAATAAATTCCAAATTGTCTCTACAGAGCAGTGCCTAGGGCAGCGAGGTTTTGTACGCTAAAATTTTGTTAGGAGCGTAGATATCACGTTCAAAGTACTTAAAATAACTAAACCAACCCAATAAAAGAGGCAAAAGGAAACTTTCCGAGGTCATGGATGTGTCTGTCGCGTTGATGGTGGTGCTGATCTCACGGGTCTTTGGATACGTCCAGTCTTATCAAATGGCACACATTAAATATGGACAGCTTTTGTATATCAATTATACGCCAATGAAGCTGCTTAAAAAATTGACTTTTTCGCTCACGTGTCTGGTGCCAGGGCCTCTCCATGTGAATTCTTTGTGCTTTCTCACAGCATGACGGTTTCCAGATAGTTGAACTGACGTAGAGCCTAGCTTCGCTCCTGGAGGCCTGGAGGGTCGGGATAGGTTGCGTATGACCTGGCCGTGGGAGTCCTGGGATCTCCCATCTCCCATAATCAATTGGCAAAGAAAAAGCATTAAGTCCGGCCCCGGCTCAAGGGGAGGAAAATTAGACCTCTCTTCCTGGGGGAAGGCGTAGGAAAGAATCTCCAGCCATCTCGGATCTACCAAAAGAAGTACAAAAAGGAAAATTCAATGAGTTCATAGGGAGATTAGGATTCCAGGGTAGAGCCTTTCAGCTTAATGCATTTGATAGTATAATTTTATATGGAAAATGGATGGAAAGGTTTTCCTGTGCTGCAGGTGCTGAAATCACGATGTGTTATAGCTGGAGGAAGGCTTTACAGGGACATACCATTATCTCATGTGCATCCAAAGTTTGCAGACTCTAGAGCCAGATTTAATCAGCCACAGGCCTGCAGGAGGCATTCACCTCCTTCTCTGCCTGGCTTCACTTTCTTACTGATGATTGTGTTGCCTCCCAGGTTATGCAAATTGCTGTCTGTCCTTTTGTGAAATAAAGTGGCTGGTTTTGAAGGTGCATGCATACGGTGTCATCTCAAATCTGTATTTGCTTCCATTCATTAATTTTAATCATAAGGATGTTTTTGTCACAATATAATCTGACTGTGTCCTTCCTTCGTTTGTGAAAAAAACACTCCTATAAGGTTAGAAGCGTCCATCATCGTCTCAGGTCAAAGATCAATTACACAAAAATCCATAGAGTGGTTCGAATGTGCTACACTTGTCCATAATTAATGACATGTCTCGTTTCTAACTCCCTTATGGGCCTTCAGGTAGAGGCCCGTCAAGGCAGAGTCTTATCTGTCTCCCTCTTGTCTTAATCTAGAATGTGATCTGTTTTTAAACATCAGGTATCTACTTGAGATGACATTTATATTTTACACAGTCTTTTTTTCCCCCCCTAAGTGAGGCCTTAGGAGTAACATTTCTTTTTCCCTATCCGGTAAAATCCACATCCTTGTGAGCTTTGTTTTCAGGCGATATCATTTTAAACGACGTTGAGAACTTGCGGTTTCTTTTGATCGTCAATGCTCAGTGTCCTATGGAGTCCCTAAGCATTTGAATGTAATGGCCAATTATGGTAAACTACAGGTAAAAGAAAACACCTTTTAAAATATATCAAAAAAACATACACTCCTAGGACACGGAGAGCTCATTCTAAACTCTGCCGGGGGCGCCTGGGTGGCGCAGTCGGTTAAGCGTCCGACTTCAGCCAGGTCACGATCTCGCGGTCCGTGAGTTTGAGCCCCGCGTCGGGCTCTGGGCTGATGGCTCAGAGCCTGGAGCCTGTTTCCGATTCTGTGTCTCCCTCTCTCTCTGCCCCTCCCCCGTTCATGCTCTGTCTCTCTCTGTCCCAAAAATAAATAAACGTTGAAAAAAAAATTTTAAACTCTGCCGTTCTTTATTTTGGGACCGCGGCACAGTGTAATTTGAGCGATTCGTGCAGGTTCATTCATTCAGTGAGAATGCGTGTCGGTCACAGGGCTGGTCCACTGGAAGTCTCCACACTCTATATCTTTATAAAAATATCTCAAATGTTTGGGAAGGAATCGGTAAAGCCAAACAAAAACTCAAGAGGCCACAAATAGAGTAGCAACGTTTTGTTTCAAGTTTTGTTTTCTGTCCGGTGTACTTTGGGTTCAAAATCCGGACAGTGTACAAACCGATGAAGGAACGACCTCAACTTCTGTGGATTATGACTGCGTGTACATCCCCAGAACTCAAAATGACCGTGCACAGGCTTGAACCTATAAGCTTCTGGGCCATGCGACCTTATGTTCCCTCACACGAATGTCTTACGGTGAAATGACATCTACTTTCCCCTACGTGTTCCAAAGTGATATCAAAATATGTCTGGTGAAAGTTAAAGAGTTGATTTACTGAACTAGCTAACGATCTCCTTCTCTGCGCCCTTCTTCCTCATTTAAACTATCGGAACGGATCAATGCAGGTTTAAGAAAATGTAAGGATAGGCATATGAATCAGTAGGAATATTGTAACATTTGCATCATGGAGATGCTTTCAAAGTTCATTTCATCGGAGTATGTCATGCGGGTCAGGGACCTTGCACCTGCTACCGGGTGACACCGGCTGTCACATCAGGGGATAGCCATCAAGAGCTAAGGACCAGGAACCTGGCCAGTGTGTTTTCACTCTGTGCTTGAACATGAACAAGTAGCTGCAAGTGTGTAACGTGACCAGTCAGGACGGGGACCACACCCGTGGAAGGACTTGCCCCATGCAGGGGAAATGAAGGTTTGCAGAGGGCGGATCCCCCCAAAGCCACCTGAACAACCCACCGGCGGGCCGTGGCTCCCACTGCCTGGCCCACGCCTCCGGGACCGCATGTGCTACAACACATCTCGGATCCCCACTTACTCGCCTCCCCGGCGGTTCAGTGAGGTCTGGCGTGCTTCACTCGGATACTGAGCCATCCCCCCGCATTTTCTCAGGTCTTTGCTCATGATGCGGCCTCAACTTGTGAAAGCCTTAAGCGTTGTGAGAGTGTTGATTGTGTCCATTGGGGAAGGCGGGGTCCGGCGCGAAGCTACTAATTTGGGGAACACGCAGGGCTTGAAAAAATTGAGTGACACGTTAATAATCAGCCCTTACTGAATCCCCTGCCCGGTGCTGACAGATTTATGGGCGCTGATCTCCTTTCATCTACGTGACAACCTCTCGAGTTCCGAACGTCCGTGAATCTCATCGTGCGGTTGGTGGGGGAGACGCGCAAGAGCCAGAGCTCGGGTTTAATGCAGGACCCGTCGGCCTCAAGCGGTCTTACTGCTTGGGACCCCCTCACCGAAGTGTTCAGAAGTGGTCAGCTTGCTGCCATCTCATCACCTCTTCCGGGCACCCTGTTTCCGCAGACTCCCGGAAACCCGAACTCCTGTGCTTTGCTTTCTTTGGAACCGAGTAATGAGAATTTGGCAGGAGGCAGTCTCGGGCTGGAGAGCCCTCATCACAGTGACGGCCTCCACTGTATACGTGGGGGCGTAAAACTGCGGGTTCGTGGATGCACAATATTTGGCCACATCTTCCAGTGAAAACGGTATCTGAGAGCTATTTTTCCCTTTGCTTTTCTTTCTTTCTTTCTTTCTTTCTTTCTTTCTTTCTTTCTTTCTTCCTTCCTTCCTTCCTTCCTTCCTTCCTTCCTTTCTTCCTTTCTTATAATTTAAGGACTCATTTAATTTTAATTTTTTAAAACCCATTTCATTTTCTCTTGCATGACAGAAGCAGAGAAGGAGACAATTTTAGCTGGAAATGATTATTCATTTGGATGTGAAAAAATGGAAATATGTTTACTCAATTCTAATAATGTGTGATCTCTAAATAGTGAAAAAAAATGCACTCTTGTTGCTATAGCAACTAGACATTTTCTTCAGTGTCTCTCTTTTTTTTTTTTACACGCTGGATTCAAACGCAATGGCAATTTTTATATTATGCTTACCGCTCGCAACGTTTCCCCTCCAATCCACCTTGCGTAGCTTTGCTCAAAAGGTCGGTGGGGTGACAGATACCACTCCGAGACGTCATAAGACCTCCTGGGATACGTATGAATGTATGGCCATGTGCGAATATGAAGACCTCCACGACATTAAGTAAAATGGTACGACAGGGTGGGACCCTCCAAAGTGATTTTTACCCAGTCACATTTAAGGCAATGGCAAGAAAATTGAGGGAGCTCTAAGGATTTGGGGTCAAGATTTTTTTTAAAAACTGTGGAGGAGGTCTTCAAGCATGAGGGGATCTGTATCGTGTGAAAGAAATGTCCCCTGGCATTATTTGATTCTTTTTCTTCTATTTAAAATTCCTGATGGAACTGGCCACACGACCGGCAGAGATGACTCTTACCCCTCCTGCAATCTGATGTTCCCAGTGCCTAAGACCCCTCTGTGGACTGATGCATTCCTTCTAAGACGTCATGGGGTCTCTAGCCTGCGTCCGACGTGTTGGTCATCCTGAGGCCATAGAAGCGAGCAACACTGTCGGGGTGACCACTCCTGAGAAGCTGCTGGGCTCCGCCCTAACCCTTACCCTTACTCTTACTCTTACCCTTACCCGCCAGCTGGAGCCCCTGAGCAGAGATTTGCTGAAAGTTCCAGCGATGTAAGTGTTTACCTAATAGGAATTGGTTATCGGCAACCTTTCCGCCCTGTATCTCTCCATTGGTGACGGTTAGGTCACCACTGGATGAAGGACAAATCCCTGGGGATTACTGTGGCGCCGCGTCACGTACAATGGGAGGGAAATCAACCCCCGGATTCACAGAGCCCACCGGTGGTGGAGGCTGGCACCCAGGCCATGCTGTTTCTGACACACCAGCTGGCCTCCGACAGGACGCCACACAGCTGAGCCCTGGACGCCGCTGAGGATCTGGTCTGCGTCCGTGTTCCTCAGTCCCAACCAAACCCTTCCCCCTCTGAGCCAAGGCTTGGAATAGACGGGATATGTTCTGAGCACTGCCCCGCATGCTGTTTGGCTCCCGAGCGCTCTAATGAGACACGCTTGATACACGAACAACCCGAGACACAGGGCAAAAGCAGTTCTCCAAGGTGCGGCCTGTGGGTGGCCAACACTCTCATTTAGAGCCCGGGGTCTCTGGAGTCGGCGTCCTAGCAACTCAGAACCGTTGGCCTGCCTTCTCTTCAGGCCTCTTCCCATCTTGTAGCAGTTTTCACCAGGTTGGTCCTACTAACCGGAACTGATGGCATCTTCTTTCGCACCTGTTGGGATGATGACCCATGGGGATCCTGAAACCAACTCCATCCACATCTGGCACTTTCCGCCCTCCGTCTACTTGCCCTCTTGACTCCTGCGTCGCGTTCTGTCCGCTGCAACGTTTCACTCAACAGGAACACAAGCTATAAAAGCCCTCTTAACATAATAATTAAAAGAATCCTCCTTTGTCTCCAGGAAATCCTTTATGCCTTGCATCCTCTAGAGACTCCGGAAACTTCTCCGGAGGGACTTCTGTAATAGCTGTGTCACGCTCCCAGGTGAGGACGGTGGGCCTACACACCTGAGCGTGGCTGGCCCGGGGGAATCTGAGTCCTTCTCATCTTAGAACTACATCCAGAAAGCTGTGATGCGTGGCTCTGCACGGAGTCTGGCGTGGCCGGGACAGCTTACCCCGCGCAGCCTGCTGGGCAAAGGTCAGGGCCCAGAGGTGACACGTAAGATGCCGGCTGGGGCCTGACTCCTCCGTCTGACCCCGCGGGGCCAACCCAACCGTCTCCTCCGCCCTCGCTGGTTGACCCATATCGTTCTCTCTGCTGGACTTTTTCCGTCTCCCCAACCTAGAAACGCTGGCGTGCGGGCCCCCCAGGCGCTGACTTGGCCGCTTCTCTCCTCCTTCTGCGTCCGTGCCTCAGGTCTGTTGGAGTTCAAGGACACCGGGCAAGGGGAGGCAATGACACCACTCAGGTATCGAACTGGGAAGGACCATCTGAGGACTCGATGCAAAGGGAGCAGAGTAGATCCTTAGGCTGACGTCGTGTCAGCCCAGGCCCCTGAGTCCACGAGACCTCAGGCCGAAGGTGCAGTGCGGACCCAATATCAGTGGGACCTCCAAGAAAACTAGAGAAATAAACAAAGGCCACCCAGACTTGAGCAAACTGAGGTTATTTCTGCCGAACTTGCTAGGGCCGAGGAATCACCGCTCGTGCCAGCGGAGACCCAGGCGGGCAGAGGATGGAGGGAGCTTCCCGGTGAAGAGGGGCAGTCGGACGCGTTTTTACTGCAGTCTGTCGGCCGGGGACGCCGAAAAAGGGTGTCCTCTGTCATCGGCCTGGGGACGTGTCTGGCTTTCTCTGAGTCGTCCTGAATTGTCGGTGGGGGCAAAAACAGAGGGAAGCTGGCTGTCACACACCAGGCTCTGGCGTTTCCGGGCTGGTTGCACAAACGGGTTGGGTCAGAGATCCGTTGCCACATGTGGCCTGGCCACCAACCCTGTGTCAGTCAGTCTTTCCATCTCTTCCAGAATCCAGACTCACTTCCAATGTCCTCGCCACTCCCCTACTCAACTTCTCAACACTAACGCGCTCAAAATTAAAAAAAAAATTTTTTTTTCAACGTTTATTTATTTTTGGGACAGAGAGAGACAGAGCATGAACAGGGGAGGGGCAGAGAGAGAGGGAGACACAGAATCGGAAACAGGCTCCAGGCTCTGAGCCATCAGCCCAGAGCCCGACACGGGGCTCGAACTCACGGACCGCGAGATCGTGACCTGGCTGAAGTCGGACGCTTAACCGACTGTGCCACCCAGGCGCCCCAAACACGCTCAAAATTTAACCCTTGACTCGACGCTATCCTTTGAGACTTGTCCCTTTCCCAACCCTTTCTCTGCTCAGATGCCACCTCCCCCGACAGAGCTGCTTCAATCATGTTTCCCAAAGTGGTGCCCCCTTCCCTGCGTCTCGGTCCCCAGCACCCATCTGTACCCAAAATGCTGGTGTTCACCTCCAGTGTGACTTTCTTCATTGAAGATGCTCGCACGGTTGTCTCCCGATAGCATGGCACAGTTCAGTTTGTCCAAAGTCAGACTCCTGACGCCCCTCCACCCCGACAATCCAGCCATCTTTCTGCGTCTGTAGCCCATCTGACGGTCACCCACCCCCACCTGTGGTTGTCCTGTCCACGGTCTGACTTCATCTACACTGCCAGGGGCCGAGAGCTCTGTCTGAACAGTAAACGCAAGGAAGTAAAAACCAAATAAATCCACTGTGCTGTCTGTCGAATGTGTGTCTTTCGCAACAAAGATGTAGAATGAAACAGAGAAATTAGACTGAGTTTATGCGTAGCTTTTGCTTTCAATTAATCTGAATGCTCCAGGGGGTTGCGATGTGACAGGAGGTAGAGCTGAGACGTGATGGGTCAAGTGCAGACAGTCGTAGTGTATAGACAGAAGGACAGGCAGGCCCACTGGTGTGAAATGCTAGAGCGTTACTCCCTGGGGACCCAACAGGCTGTGGGCCAAATTGGGAAGAGGAGTATCCCGGCTCACTTGCGTTTCTTTCCTGTGGTTGGCGTTTCTGGCTGCTCGGTCTTTGCTTTAATCGCTCAAGAGCATGAAACCCTGGCTCCCACCTGGTTCGTCTTCACTCCACGTTCCTTCCCGCTAACGCCAGGACTGGAAAGACACGGACCCTCCCGCAGACTCACTGCTATGGTTGTTACAGTGATAACTTACTTATCAGGGAGCGTGTGGATAATGTGGAACTCAAGGTAGAAAGCTGGGTGATGGTAGCCGGTGAGGGGGGGCAGTGATCTGGTAAAAGGAGGCTCCCCTGACTCCTCACTTCTTACAGGCTGAATCTGGGCTTTGGAGGGGGCAGCAGGGCGTGGGAGGGGAACCTCACGGGGCAGCTGGTGGGAGGCACAGCATCCCAGTGGTGAGCGCCGTCCCCTCCATGGTTGACCAGATGGCCGGACCTTCTCCATTGTGACCATACACTTGACACCCTTGGAAATATTTAAAAATAAAGGCTTGTTGATGTTTACCTTAGAGTACCCCTTGCGATCCATCAAAAAACTGGAAAGGTGCCCTAAGTACTCATTTTGTGGAAGTTAAACGTGAAAATGTTTTTTATTCTTCTTATTTAAAGGGAATGTCTTTGTCCCTTTATGTGAGTTGGCAATCTACAAACCTTATGTGCTTTTTCTGTAATCCTACACAGAGTTAAATCCCCAGTTCCTGATAAAAATCTCTATACCTAGAAACTTAGGTGAAAAACCCCATTTGAAACCATTAACCTTGCCTGAAATGGATATATTTAAGGAACAGCAGAACAGGTATCTTAGAAGAAAAGCTAATGTGTGTTGGCTAAAAATTGATTTCCAACACTTTTCGCTCTTTTTGCACGTTTTATGTCTGTAATAAAGTATGTGAGATAGAAAATATGCCTGAGAAATTTACATTCCTAAGGAATTAATTTTAATTCTTAGTATATCTGAGAAAAGGACAATTGTGTTGATTTTTTCCCCCTTGATTTTGGTTTCTTTTTAAAGTTCTTTCTTCCAAGGAATGAATGATTGTTTCCTTCTGATGAACAAAGCCACAAAGTTCTATTCACTGCCTGGGTCAATGAGATTTTTTCACACGAGGTGTTTACATAACATTCGAGTCTCTGCCTTTTTTGTATGTGGCCGATATTTTTTTTTTCTCAATAGTTCTGGAACTTTCAGCAAGTGGAGAGCAAAGCTGACTGAAGAAGGAGAGAGAGAGCAATGGAGATGGAGAGAGAGGGAGAGAGAGAGAACAGAAGGAGGAGGAAGGAGAGAGAGAGAGAGGGAGAGAGAGAGAAGGAGATGGAGAGAGGGAGAAAAGAGAAGGAGGAGAGAGGGAGGGAGGGAGTGAAAGAGAGATGAATGAATGAAGGAGAGCATTAAAGACGTGGCCACTCTGAATCCCTTGCAGAAACCGGAAGTACCGTGGCCCCAGTTTGTGGAAATGTCCAGCTGGAACAGCGTGGTGCAGACAGACTTCCAGAAGCCACAGAGGACAGATACACTCCCAGGAGACCTGAAGGACCCTAACAGAGTGCCTGAAGGCCAACATCTCTCAACCATAAGCCCCAATCCAACCATCAGCGGAACACATCTGTTAGAAGGTTTGCATGTTTCAAGGGCAAACATTCTTGGTAAATGGAGTTAAGAATTTAGAAGGGGGCTGGGTTGATGGATTTTGTCTGTCCTGTTCTAGCAGTGAGGGAACAGTGTCCCCTTACGCTAGGGAAAGGAGGGGGAAGAGAGAAGACATGAGCCTGGTGGCCCCCAGGTGAGACTCTTGTGTGCACAACTGGGTCTGTGAGCTCAGAGCAGTTGCCATGGGGCTCCGTGTCCCGTACCCTCAGTCTCAGGTGGCGTTCAGAACCAGGGAGCCGAGGAAGGTCCCTGAGGTCATGGATATCAGTAGAAGATAGAGGGGTTCTGAGGAAGAAAGTGAAGAATAGAAACACTAAAAGATAAGAAAAGAGATCTCACAAAATGTGGATTCAAAATGGAATCAGTGTGTCGAGGATAATGTAAAAGATACTATCTCTAGGGGCGTCCGGGGGGGGGGGGCTCAGTCACTTAAGTGTCCGACCCTCGATCTCAGCTCATGTCATGATCTCACGGTTTGTGGGATCGAGCCCTGAGTCAGGCTCTGCGCTGCGAGGGTGGAGATTGCTCTGGATTCTCTCTCTCCCTCACTGTCTGCCCCTCCCCTGCTCACTCTTTCTCTCTCTGTTGCAACAGAAATAAATAGTCATTTTAAAAAAAGGAAGGTACTTCTCTTGATCAGTTAAAAAATTAGTTTCACCAACAGACAAAACCTTCGCTCACGTTCAAGTCTAACATGTCAGCCGGATCCATTCCCGTAGGAGCACCAACCACCAGACGCTTTCTTTCTACCACACAAGAAATGGCTTTTTCACTCAACAAAACAATCTGGGACGGAGTTTCTACCATTAACTGCGTCATGCGACACTGTCATCGTTTCCACATCTTATCCCACCAAACCACTCAGGCTCCTCGAGGGCGCCGACTGTGGACTTGGTCCCTGTGCCCCTGGGTGTCCGCCCTCCCACCAACCCTGGAACGTGGGAAACCAGCCACACGCTCGGTCAGTGGGTCAACTTAAGTTGAAAACAAAGTAAGCTTAAAATCTCTTTAAAAGAAAAAGTTGAAAACGTTTTGAGGTTTGTCTCAAATGTGCAGATCGGAGGCCATCTCACGTCTGAGAACCTTCCTGTTCCGTCCTTTGTTTCCACCGGTTTAAGGCAAAGGATGTGGAGAGTCCCTGTCTCTTGCCTTGAATTTATCTATTTCATTTCTAATTAGAATATAGAGACTCACAAAGATTGACATTTCTCAGAAATTCAAAGTAAGAACGTGTTTCAGAGGTCGCCCGGGCTCACTCCCAGCTGGGTCCCTGGGTAACACTTGAATAATTTCTACAAAATATGAATCAACCCCAGCTATGGGCCTCTCTTCACACGCTTCTATGCGCCTCATTTGGCATTCAGGAAAATTTGAAATGATTAGAAAGTTCTTAGCCATCTTCAACCAGTTATTTCGAGCTTTTTAACTCTTCCGGCGACTCAGATACAGGCATGATCTTCAGGATTTTTACCGAAGGCATTTTCTTTTCTTTCTGGGTGATTTGGGCGAGAACCTTTCACTTCCAACTTCTCTATGCTGCACCCTCGGCGTTTGAAGGTGTCCAAACCTTCGTCAAGGCACGAAGCGCAGACTTACCACCTCGTGTGGAAACGCGGGAGATTCAACACAAGAGAACTGAGGTGTCCGAGATGCAAGGTGGCCTTCTCGTAGGAGCTGGACCTCCAGATGGGGTCGGAATGTTGGAGCTTCAGTACTCTTACTAGGCACGGAGACTGAAAAGAAGGATTTGATTTTAAATCCTGAATACCCTGGCTTCCAACAGCCTTCCTAGTCTCGATAAAGCAGGAGACAGAGATGGGCGTTGGAGTGTCTTTCTCGGCAGACCACAGGCTGTGTCTGAACAAATGCTCTGATTTCAGGTAAACAAATGGTTTAATGGGCTTTATCTTACTTTGTATCGCAAATAGAAAGAAATTCAGAGGGCAAAGAGGCACAAGACAGCCTGTTAAAGACACTGTGTAAATCAATACTCCCATGAGACACCACTGAGTGCTTTTGAATCAACAGCTAACGTGGACAGAAGGCCAAGGTAAGGAACACCTAGGGTTTTTTTCGTTTGTTTGTTTGTTTGTTTGTTTTTTGTTTTTTGAAGAGGGGCCTATAAATATGACAGCTTAATTTCACACAAAAAAAGAGGACCTATAAATGTGGCAGCTCAATTTTAAAAAGTTAATGTACTTCAAATCAAATTTACGTCAAAGGAAAGCTGGAAAAATATTCTAAAAAGAATATCTAATAGATAAACTCAAAGAATAGTGTTTCTCATTAGGTAGGGACTATTTTTCATGTTTCACATAGAATATCAAGCATTTAATGGTTTTTATGTCCTCTGTAAGAGCCACTCATTGAGCCATTGAGATAACCAATAGGCAATCTATTCCCTTCACTGTCTTCACTCCATAAAGTTGAACTTTCATGGGTTTGCTTAAATTAGTCTGGGGGAAAACCAGGGATGATCAGAAACTGGCAGGAGTGGAGATGTCACCTCACAGGTGCCCAGGTTTCGACCCTCTTGATGTTTCCATCTCAGTTCAAACCTGTATTTGTAAATTTTTACTCTAATTTGAAATGCATCAAAAGTTACAATAATAGTAAAACAAAGTCATATATTTAAAAAAAATGTTTTTAACGTTTATTCATTTTTGAGAGGCAGAGAGAGACAGAGCATGAGCGGGGAAGGGGCAGAGAGAGAGGGAGACACAGAATCCGTAACAGGCTCCAGGCTCCGAGCTGTCAGCCCAGAGCCCGACGCGGGGCTCGAACTCACGAGCTGTGAGATCATGACCTGAGCCGAAGTCGGATGCCCAACCGACTGAGCCACCCGGGCGCCCCCAGAAAATTCATATAATTTTAACCAGATTCATATTGACATATTTGCTTTCTCTCTTCCATCCTTTTCTCTCCTGCTCCTTATACACACACACACACACACACATGCACGTGCACACACACGCAAACACGCATGCACACACATATTCAGCACACATACATATATACGCATGAACACAATACACTCAACATATACGTGTGCATGTATACATACCTGTGCGCACATATACACACTCGTGTGCACGAACACACACGTGCACATGCAAGCACACCCGCATACACATAGGGACACACACATTTTCTGAACATCTTGAGAAAAAATCGGGAACGAGAAGTGCTTTGTCACTGACATTTTTCAGTGTGATTTTCCTAAGAACAAGGGCATGACTTTCTGTGACCAAAGCACCACCATCAGAATATGGGAAGTTACTTTGATATAATGCAGTTGACTGTTCCCTTTGATTCAATCATCTCAAAAATGGCGTTTGTGGCGATGACCCTGACCTTTACCTCCATGCTCCAGGCTCAGGGTCTAACTCCCTTTTAATTTAGGAAATGCCCTAAGCTTTTCTTGTCTTTGCCCTTCTTCATGATGATACTTTCAGGGGTATAGATCATTAATTTGCAAAATGTGCCACAATTTAGATTAGTCTGAAATTTCCTCAGGTATATATAGAGATGGTGAATTTTGGCAAGAAACCACCAACATGGCATTGAATACTTCTTCATGCAACCCGTAAGGAGGGACAGACACTGTGTCCTTTTGTCTCAGTACATGAGATAGTGACTTTGATATCTTACTGAGGTGGTAAAAATATAATGTAATAATTTACCCCTTTTGATTAATAAGTAATTTGTGGAAAGGTAATTTGAAATGATGTAAATATCCTGTTTGTCTTCAAATTTTTAGCTACTAATTTCAGACTTCACTGATGATCTTTTAAATCCATCATTCTCCCATATTTATTACATGATAATATCAGTATGGGATACTGGTTTTATATTTTATTCTGCCTCTATTTTGTATCTATCTTACTCAACAGGATAATCTTTTACTGTTATTATTTATTCAGTGTTCATATTTTCCCATATACGGCCACTGGGGACTGCTTCAGGCTAGTGCCCTGGTCTTTTTGACATGTCCCCAAGTTTACTGAAATTTTCCTCATTTTCTGGCGCAACAAGATGTCGAAAGCTCATATTCTTAATGTTTCCATTTCAAGAATGAACCATTTTCCAAGAAACTGACTCCCTTTAGTGGAAAAGGCAATTTATATGCCAAATCATGGGGTTAGAATGGCCGATGGCTGGTAAAATGTCACGGATTTCAGGCTGTCTCAATGGACAGAGATAGAGTGATATGCGCGTGCGATGTGTGTGTGCATTTTCCGTATCCATCTCTGCCTGTCTACATATCGATCCGTCATCAATACCTATCATCTATCTATTATCTATCTACCTATCTATCTATCTATTATCTGTCTGTCTATCCATCTGTCCATCTTTCATCTACCTATTATCATTATCTATCTAACTTACCAGTAACACTGGAGTATGTATGAATATCTCCCATTGTAATTTCCTTCCAGTCTCGAAGGGTAAATTTGAGGATTCTATTTTTCTATATCGATTCCCAGTCCCCCAGCAGGAAAAAAGAAAGGAAACAATACTACTGCCTCTTATTCTCTTCATTGAGAATACTGGAGATATCTTGTCTCAGTCCTAGAATACAAAAAGGTAGTTTTAGAATTACTAACCCATATTACAATGAAAGGCAAGATAATTCAAGTTCTTCTTAGAATAAGGTCAAGATTCAAGATTCTTTGTCTGGTTTTAGTGCTAGTGTGGTGCTGGCCTCATAAAGGGGTTGGGAGTATTTCCTCCTCTTTCATTTTATGGGGTTGTTTTTGTTTGTTTAGAATTGATATTATTTTCTCTTTTTAAAGGTATTTTAGACTTCAATAAAATCTTCAGGCCTGGAATTTTAATTGTTAATAGATTTTTTATTGCAAATTCTAGAATTGTAATGGACAGAGATCTTTTCAGGTTATCGATTTCCCTCGAGTGAATTTGGTGATGCAGGTCTATCAAGAAATTGGCCCATCTCACCTAAGGTGTGGAATTTATAGGCATAGTTAGTCCCATGCTATCACAAAGTAAAACTTTTTGGTTTTTCTTAGTATGGCTAAAAGTTTATCAGTTTTATTGCTCTTCTCAAATAACCGACCTTTTCATTGATTTTTCTGTCTTTTCATTTTTTCCTAAAATCATTGTTCCTTGCTGTAACCTTTATTTTCTTCCATCTACTTGTACGGGGTTTACGTTGCCCTTCTCTTTCTAGTTTCTTTAAGTTAACATTTAGATAAATGATTTGACAACCTTATTCTTTTTTTTTTTTTTAAATTTTTTTTTTCAACGTTTATTTATTTTTTTTGGGACAGAGAGAGACAGAGCGTGAACGGGGGAGGGGCAGAGAGAGAGGGAGACACAGAATCGGAAACAGGCTCCAGGCTCCGAGCCATCAGCCCAGAGCCCGACGCGGGGCTCGAACTCCCGGACCGCGAGATCGTGACCTGGCTGAAGTCGGACGCTTCACCGACTGCGCCACCCAGGCGCCCCCCTTATTCTTTTCTAATAAAGACACCGAATGCTGTCATTTCCCTACAGCCACTGGTTAGCCTGGGTCCTGCATGTTCTGACGTGATGATTTTTCATTTACATTCCACTCATGGTCATTTTTGTTACTGTGGAGACCTTCTCTCTGTCCCGTGAGTTATCTAAAATTGTCTACTTAATCCCCAAATATTTGGGGATTGTTCAGATGGTTTATGTCATTGATTGTTCCTTTAATACCATTATGGTTTGGGCATGTTTTGTATAATTTTTTTTCTTTCAAATCTAAGAGGTTTTCCTTATGGCCCCCAGTATGGCCAATCTTCTTAAGTCTTGTATGGAAATATTCTTGAAAAGAATGGTATATCCCACTGCCGAGTTGGGTGTTCTATCGATGGCAGTTGAAGACATCAGGCTGATGACACTGGGGACGTCTTCCTTGTCCTTGCCGATCTCACAGCTCATTGTCCTATGAGTCACAGACTGGAGGGTGCGGAAGTCCTGCCCTGAGTGTGGGCTTGTTCCCTCTCTCACTTCGTTCCATATCTGTGTCAGGTGTTCAGAAGCTCTGTTGCCGGGAGATTCAAGTTTAGGATTGTAATGTCCTTTTGGATAATTGACCCCGTTCGTATAATGCAATCCCAGCTTGTTTTTAGCCACGTTCCTTATTCTGACACCTGTTTTGTCTGATTATAATGTGATGACTCTAGCCTCCCTTGTCTCCTATCGCTTTATATCAAAGTTGGTTTCCTGCAGGCAGGGGAAAGTGTCTCTTTTGTATGCAATCTGACTCACTCTATTTTTTATCGGTGTGTTTACAGCATTCTCATGTAATGCGGTCACTCATATGTTTGGATTAAAATCTGTCCTCTCTTAGAGTGTTTTTGTTGTTGTCTATAATGGTTCTGTCTCTTCTCTACTTATCCTGCCCTCCTTTTCTGCCTCTTCTTTTAATTGTGCGTCCTTTTTGAATCCATTCTATCTCCTTGCCTCATCTATGGGGTACATCTCTTGTATTTATTTACTTTTTCAGGAGATCCCTTTGGGGTTACCACATACACCTCAAATGAATCAGAGTCTGCCTTTTACGGCCAGGACTTCACGATAATTTATGCTCAAATTTCCCATCACGTTGCTTGAACTATTTTCTCACAGTCCACTTTTGCATATGCTAGAAACACACAAGCTATTGCGACTATTTTTGTCTTGAATGAGTTATCTTTTAGAGCATTTCACACCAAGAAACATAACGTTTCATTATACTTTTATTTTTTTCCATTTCCAGGATTCTTCATTTCCCTGTGTAGATCCACATTTCAGTAGGAAACATTTTTCAAGTCTAAAGACTTTCCTTTAACATTTCTTATAGACTGGGTCTCCTGGAAATTAGTCCTCTCTCTCTTTTTCCCTTTTTTTTTTTTTTTTTGGTCTGTGAAAGACTTTAGTTCTCAATCATTTTCGAAAGACTTTTGCTGGGCATAGAATTAAGATTGACAGTTTTTATTCTTATAGTACGTTGAATATGCAGCTTAGTTATCTTCTGGCCTACAGGGGTTCTGATGTGAAATCTGCCACAATCCTTATCCATTTTTCCTCTAAAAAAATGAGGTATTTCTTTTTTTCCCCGGCTCCTTTCTAGATTTCCATGTCAGATAGTTGTGAAACGTGTGTCATATCTGAGCCGTTTCTGATGATTTCTCTGTTGGTTGGAAGTGGGTTGTTCATTCTTGCCTTTTATATGCCTCATCGATTATTTTGTCCCGAGCCATACATGTTGTGGAGGACAACAGTGACCACGGTGGATAGTTCCTGTCTGGAAGGGGCACTACTTTCCTGGATGAGGCCTTCAGTGTGGGATTTGCACTGATGTACTTGGGTGTGTGTCTGAGATTTTGTGGCTATGGTGACCCTTCATGCCCACAACTTCCAAATTCTTCTAGAGACGCCATGTTTCTGGGGTGAGAGGGGGCTGGCTTTTTTCAATTCTGAGCTTCCTGATGTGCTCAGCAAGGGCACCTTTACAAGCTCTGAGCCTTTCTTGTCCCTCCAGGGGTAGTAACTGTTACCACACATTATTTAAACCTGTGGCAGGACAGACGTGACCTAATGTAAGAGGCCTAATTCCTCAGGTTGAAAAGAAGAGACTGCCACCCTTCTTTTTTCATCGGATCCTTTGTTCTAGAAAACATAACCATAAGCATTTTCTCCTCTTTTTGAAATATATATGAGTCCTTTTATTTATTTTTTTAATGTTTATTTATTTTTGAGAGAGAGAGAGAGAGAGAGAGACAAAGCGTGA
Organism: Felis catus; assembly: GCF_018350175.1. NCBI lineage: Eukaryota > Metazoa > Chordata > Mammalia > Carnivora > Felidae > Felis > Felis catus. The sequence goes on from NC_058371.1 coordinate 2,328,022, forward strand.
GTGGGAAAGGGGCAGAGAGAGGGGGGAATACAGAACCTGAAGCAGGCTCCAGGCTCTGAGCTGTCAGCACAGAGCCCGACGCGGGGCTCAGACTCACGAACAGTGAGATCATGACCTGAGCCGAAGTCGGACCCTTAACTGACTGAGCCACCCAGGCGCCCCTATATGAGTCCTTTTAAATGTTAGCTGGGACTTGTGTCAGTTTTGTGACCCAGGAATGCCTGGGCCAAGGACCTGAGGGCCGTGTCACTAAAATGCCAACACCAGGTGAGAGAGATCCCCTCTCTCTCCCATGTTCCGTAGGAAGGTGGGAGCCTAACCCAGGCGGGCGCCTTGCTCCAAGTTGCCAAACTCCATCCTGCCCAGAAGATGTGAAAACTGTGTTTCTCTCTGAACAAAGCCCTTTGGCAAACACAGCGGTCGCCCCAACTACCAGGGGAATTGAGTAGGAGCGCATTCCGACCCATGGTGCCTTCTCGTCCTGGTCCTTGAGGACTAGCTGCTGTTTATCATAATGATGTGGTGTGAAGCGTGGGGGTTCGGAGCTGACGGTGCAAATGGGTGGTTTTATTTATAAAGCACAGGGACAGGACTCATGGGCAGAAAAAGCTGCCCTGGGCTTATGACTGGTGACTGATTATTTACCTTCAGGTTGGGGAGGGGTCCGGGATTGTATTCCTGGCCGCACACGGGGGCGGAACCTGCAAATGCAGTATTGACTTTCATGACAAACAATAAACCTATTTTGTTTTGGCATTTAAAAAATGTGACAGAACCTTAGAATAGTAACAAGTCTGTTCACAGCCTGTATCGGAGAAAACAGGTGTAATTACTGTCAGCCTTAACGATGATTGTTTCTTCAAGATGGCTTTTTTTCTGTTCATCTATCAATATTAAACACCCCCTACAATTCATGGGATTTTTTTTTCCTTCTTAAATAGCATAAAAGTCTTAGTTTAACTCATTTTTAAATTTCCTGAATAGGTGATTGTCATTAGGAAATGTGAGGCTAATTATTTTTAGCTCTGCAGTTGCCTGTTTCCACCTTAACGCGGGTGTCTATTCGCCGCTTTCTTGCTGGTAAAAAAATTGAATGACATCTTAGAGGAAGAAAAGCGTGCTCTCCACTGGTATCAGCAGGCTGTCCGTCGCCAGTTCTAACTTCAGTAACTCCGTTGGAATTTATATTTATTTGCAAACATGTTTTTGGCTTCTGCCGATCAGATCTCCTTCCGTGTTGATATTACGACGTCCCTTTTACTGTTGTTTCAATGTCGTAAAGAATTCTATAGGGGCGCCTGGGTGGCTCAGTCGGCTAAGCGTCCGACTTCGGCTCAGGTCATGATCTCACGGTCCGTGAGTTCGAGCCCCGTGTCGGGCTCTGGGCTGATGGCTCGGAGCCTGGAGCCTGCTTCAGATTCTGTGTCTCCTTCTCTCTCTACCCCTCCCCCGTTCATGCTCTGTCTCTCTCTGTCTCAAAAATAAATAAACGTTAAAAAAAAATTAAAAAAAAAGAATTCTATAGTATTCAGTTTGGGAGGGTCTTTCTGATTTCCTGCTTGCTCTCATGCCCGGGCCCAGTTTCTTTATGGACTTCGTAAATAGGAATTGTGACAGTCTCGCAAGGCCGGGCTTGAGTGTGTTCTCTATCCCGAGAGCACTTGCCTTTGTGTCTGAGGATGCTACCAACCTGGACCCCTTGCAGTGAGGACTGCTTGGGGTTCCCAAACCACTTGGGACGCGCGTGTCCAGTCGCACTGGAGAGCAGGCCGCGATGATGCCATACGGGATGGTGGGCGGTCTGAACCACAGACCGAGAGAGAATGATTTCTTGTCATTTCTCGTGAGTCGGTTTGCTCTAGAATGTTCTCTCACGGAATGCACAGTCCTTCGATGGCCCTGGTTCTATTTTGGCATCTCAATTCTTCATTTCCCACCCTGTTATGGCCCAAAGCATCATAAGTCCTAAAACCAAGCTTCTGTTCCCCGAGTCGGGCTTGGCTTGACCACAGTCACGGCCTCCATATCAACCTGCCCGTCCAGGGTCTGCTAGGAGGTTCATCGTGTGGCCCTTACGGGTTTTCCTCACTTTTAATTTTTCCACCAAACCAACCATTTGTTTTGCCATGGTTATGCTGAAACCTGGGTTCCTGAAATTGATGAGCCCTTTATTGAGATATTTCCTATGTCTGTTCAAGTCTATCCCCCTCTAGCTGCCTCAGTTACAGGCACAGTTAACCTACGGGTGGGCCTCCTCTTTCCAAAGGCCTCTGCCCGTGGTGTCCTGGGTCCTCCCATATCAATAATCTCTGTCTTGCCTCAATTTTCCCCCCTCCCATTAAATGATTGCTCTTTCACCCTCCAGTACCCCTCTCTGATTGACTCTGTGTTACCCCTCCCCGAGGGACTCAACTTTTCTTGTGATTCGTCTCTAGTCTTGATGAATCCACTTCTAGATGATTCTCAACCTGTACTCAGTGACATCAACACGTGCGCTCAGCTGATCTGGTGTCAAAAGGTCGGTCCCATCTGACTTCATGTATCACATGTGGACACACTCATACTATATCTTACAATTTTCCCTTAAAATTTGCAAGTATTGATTCTACCTCTCCCTTCTTACTCTCAAAACTCTTTTCCAAAACTCTAGTCATCAAAAGTTGGGGGAATTGCAATATTTACGACTCAGCATTTCATTTAGCCCTGATGACCCCGATAAATTCATTTTCTGGAAAGAGTTTTCATTATTCCACTACCCTGACAAATTTGGCTTAAAGCCTTACTGTTCAGCCACGACCGAAGGTAAGCATTCCACTCTTGGGGTTTCATCTCCCACATCCTTTCCAATCTGTGTATGCAATTTTGCATCCAATTTCTTTCCAGAAGATTTTCTTTATACGAGGGTTAATTCCACTCTTGTTCTAAGAGCACAAGTTAACCCTTGCCCCTTTTTTCCCTTCATGGTTTTCCCTCAGGTAGAATCTCGTGACTTTTTGAAATTACACAGCCCTCAAACTGCACATTCAGTTGTACCCTTCCTGGAAAGACTTGTGTTTATTCTGATTCGCATGGAGCTATTTCTACCCTAAATACTTATGAGCCTTTATAAACTACATATTGTGTTTGAAATTATTTTCTTTGTATTAGTTCTTTTTCCCACAAAAACAAGTTTTTGAAGTCCCAGAAGACAATCTGTTCATGTAAATTGAATTACTGTACGTGAATTTTCTTCTATATACTAAGGAAATTGGGGGATACAATGATCGCAGATCTATTTGGTTAAGCGTCTGGCTTTGGCTCAGGGCATCATCTCGCAGTTAGTGAGAGACTGGAGCCTGCTTTGGATCCTGTGTCTCTCCCTCTCTCTGCCCCTCCTTTTTTCGCTCGCTCTCTCTCTCTCTCTCTCTCCCCAAAATAAACATTAAAAATTATAAAACAGAACTAAATACAAGGACATTTCCCTGTTAAAATTATAACAGGTCCGCATTGGTTTTACTTGAAAATTACGTATACGCATACATACACATATGTGGCACAAACACATTCATACGTACACACATGCATGCATATACACATAAACACATACGTGCTGGGGCTCCTGGGTAGCTCGGTTGGTTAAGCATTTGACTCTTGATCTCAGCTCAGGTCATTATCTCACAGTTCGTGAGTTTGTGAGTTTGAGCCCCGAGTGGGGCTCAGTGTTGACAGCATGGAGCCTGCTTGGGATTCTCTGTCCCTCTCTGCCCCTCCCCTGGTCATGTGCGTGCTCTCTCTCTCTCTATCCCTCTCTCTCTGTCTCTCTCAAAATAAATAAATTAACATGGAAAAATAAACACACATACGCTTACATACACACACTCATGTACACGCATATAGACATACACGCAAACACATATAAATAGTTTCTAACAATAGTAATTTCAAGCCATTCAGATCTTTCTTTTATTGAGAATAGGGACCGCAACGTGGTGAGGTTGTATTTTTCTTTCAGACTGTTGCTGAAGCAAAAATCCCTCTTCATCACATTTCCTACCAAGGCTGTGATTGTGGTTTCTTAACTTAGAGGATAAGCTTTATTTGCACTAATTATTTGTTCTATTTGTGCTTTCCTTAAAGTGGATGAAGGAATAGCATGTTTTCTCTAGAGACTACCAGTTCATCCTAGAAATGAAAATGTTAAAAAAAAGAAGCATTATTTCCATGGAATCCTGATTAAATGTTGAATTGCATTTTAAATGTTTGGCAAAAAGAATCCCTGAGCTTTTGTGTCATATCTGTTGAAGAACTGTCGTCTGGGGGCTTCTAGGAGGAGTAGAATCCTGAGAACCTCTGCCCCCTGCCCCTCAGCGTCTGAGGCACCGAGGACAACACCGGAAGGAATGGGTTTTCCTCACATGGAGAAGAGTCACAGCAAACTCCAGCGGGCCTCGGGCCCCCTAAAGTCCCTCCAGCAACGACACAAGGTCATCAGCCCACATCCACGCATCCTGCGCCTCAGATTGAAGGGTCCTCCCACGGGGGCGGACGTAGCTGTGGGCTGGCCAGATGCTACCTAACACCGTGCTATGGGGTAGATGAAAATATTCGCAAGCCGTGGATGGCGTAAACATCTAAAGTTCAGCGTGTGGTAAGAACCCTTGCAAGCCAACGGTAAAAAGACAAATGAAACCATGCTCCCCATCACTCGTCATTAGCAAAGTGGAAATCAAAATCACAATAAGATCCCACTTCACATGCACTAGGACGGCTGTATTAAAAAAGACAGGAAATAACAAAAGCGTTGGCAAGGTTGCGGAGACGTTTTACCCCCGTGCATTCCCAGTGGGGACATAAAATGGTTCAGCCACTGGTGAAAACAGTTTGGGGTTCCTCACCACGTGACACATAGGGTTACCACATGACATAGCCAGTCCTGTCCCAGCTATGTGTCCAAGGGAATGGAAAACATACGTGCACACAAAAACTTGTACCTGAATGTTCATGGAAGCATTATCCAGAGTATCCAAAGAGCAGGGGAAAATCTGAATGCCTAGCAACTGATAAATGGGTAAGCAAAATGTGGTCTGTCCATACAATGGCGTTGGACTCAGCCCAAACAAGGAAGGAGCTGGGAGACTGCTGCAACATGATGTACCTCAGAAACCCTATGCGGAGTGAAAAAAACCCCCCAAAAACCCACCACACGAAAGGTCACATATTGTAGGATTGCATTTGTATGAGACGCCCAGAAAGAACCGACCTGTGGAGACAGAAGGTGGATGAGTGATTGCCAAGGATGGAGAGAGGGGTAATGGAATAACTGACACCTGACAGGTGTGGACTCACTTTTTGTGGTGGGAAATTCTGGGTGTAGACAATGGCGAGGGTGCACGGTGCTGTGGGCGCTAAAAACCCCTGAATGACGAACTGTGTCTATGTGTAGATGTGGTTACGTGAATTATTTATAAAAGAAAAAAATAGCAAAAATAAAAGAAAGCAGGTAAGACAGGTATGAGATACTCTATTGAAGCTCCTACAAAGTTTTCCTAAAAAGAAATATCAAGGTTTTACTCTACAAACTCCATGGTGGATATTTGTGCTTTGTGCTGAGAATTTAAATGTTCTTTTTAAATTTAAAAAGAGTTTAAATTTAATCACATTGTTAGACATAAAACGAAAATAAATACGTATTTTCCCATAGATGTGTCCTTGCAAAAATAAACAAAACGTAATTTAAATCTTGGGATTAGTTTTTCTGTAGACGACTATTCCTTTTTTGTCTCTTTCCAGCTCTGGGTATCAACAGAGACCAAAACTAAAATTGTTTCTTTATATAAGGAATCCAAGGGCAATTGATATGTCTGCACACGCATTTGAAACTGATTCCAGCATAAGGTGAATTTACCAGTACATATCTTCAAGTTTTTAATTAATTTTCTCACTATATTGTGATCAAGTAATAAAAATTTTAGGATACTGTTACACATTACATATTTTTTGATAAAGAGGATGATGGACCTCTAAAAGATTAAAAATCAGCTTTCTTTATATAGAACCAAGGGATAAAAATCAGCATTGGCGATTTTTCATACTTTCCAACTTTCCTTGAAGTAAGGCATTTCTATTCATTAATGATTTTCAAAAGATTGTGGTGCGAACATTAAAATGTAGCATTAGCTATTTGTATACGTTGCTTTCTTAAAACTGGCCCTCTTTTATCTTAATGTTTCTACCTTTACAATACTAGCTGCTTTTGCCTTCAATCTCCTTCGCACCTGAAATCCAAAAGGGGAAAAAAAAAAGGAAGGAAGAAGATAAAATGTATGTTATAATTAATGAAGTCATTCGTTCTTCGCATCAATTGCAAATTGAATATGTGAACTGTTTTACTTTTAATACAGTGTTTTGAAAAAACTGTATTTATTACTTAGAAATATAATTAATCCATGGGCCGCACCTCCTCTCTTTTCATAAATTAGATACACAACTTAAAACAGCACTCCGTCTCTCCTCTAACTACCTAGAAGACCACTTATTTTTGAGTAATTAACTCAAAGCAAATAATGATTGTACTTTCCCCAAGAAAACTCACTCCTGGACCATTCATCATTAAGTTCCCAGAAAGGTTAAACATGTCCCAGGGAGGGTGTGGGTTTCAGCAATTCATCAAAAACTTTCTCCTTAGATGATTGAATTTTTATTCCATTTTTAAGCAATGATGGATGGGAAAGGGAAGGGAATAGCCGAATAATCGGCCTATAGTGTAGAACTGTGCCTTCGTGTTTTTTCTTTTCTTCAACATTGAGACATAAGTACATTGCCCTCGCCAGTTGGCTGCATCTGGGCTTTCTGTGTCTGTGTGGGTCTGTGTGGACGTGTTCTTGGTGAACCAGAACGGCAGCCAGCTAGCGGTCGGAGCACAGGGCAGGTCACCACCGCGGAGCAGGGTCTCGCCCGGAGTCACTGAGACCCAAGACAACGGAATTCGGGTAGGTAGCGCGGCCTGGCCAGCTTCTATTCGCTATCTTCTACCTCCGTATTATACACTTGATAAAGAGTGCAACAGGGGTGCCTGGGTGGCTCAGTGGGTTAAGCATCTGAGTCTCGACTTCAGCTCAGGTCATGATCTCACAGTCCGTGAGTTTGAGCCCCACATGGTTTCTGTGCTGACAGCTCAGAGCCCGGAGTCTGCTTCGGATTCTGTGTCTCCCTCTCTCTCTGCCCCTCGCCTGCTCGTGCTCTCTCTGTCTCAAAAATAGATAAGCATTAGAAAAAAAAATCAAAGGAAAAAAGAAAACTAAGGTTCAGTGATGCCATCTTGTTCACGGACATGTATATTTAGTAAATGTTGGATAAATTTATATAAGTAAATATAAATTTATGCAAATAAATTTATACAAAACTAAATGTATTTGTTTATTAATATAAATATATATTTATATTTATACAATAAATATTATTTATCACAGAGGTAATAAAATTACATATACTATACATAGATTTATATAAATACATAAATACACATATACCAGGGTGCTTGACAAATTTTATGTTCTTTTCACTATTCTGCTTTGCCATTTGCCCTGGTCTTTCAGAATTAGAATTTTTTTTTTAATTTTTTTTTTCAGCGTTTATTTATTTTTGGGACAGAGAGAGACAGAGCATGAACGGGGGAGGGGCAGAGAGAGAGGGAGATACAGAATCGGAAACAGGCTCCAGGCTCTGAGCCATCAGCCCAGAGCTTGACGCGGGGCTCAAACTCACGGACCGCGAGATCGTGACCTGGCTGAAGTCGGACGCTCAACCTACTGTGCCACCCAGGCGCCTCCAGAATTAGAATTTTTAATATCTGGTTGGGGAGAGAGGCTCTACATATTTTAGAAAAAAAATGTTTTTAACGTTTATTTATATCTGAGAGAGAGAGAGAGAAAAGGGGAGGGGCAGAGGGAGAGAGAATCCAAAGCAGGCTCCACACTGTCAGTGCAGAGCCTGATGCAGGGCTTGAACCCACAAACACTTAACCGACGGAGCCACCCGGGCGCCCCTGAAAAAAATTCTTGATCTGCTACTAGAGAAATGGTGAGAAAGGTAGAGTTGTAGTATAAAAATAGAAATACAAAGTCCAATAGAAGGAAGGTGCTACCTTACATTAAATAATTATTCTGCACCAGATGCTGCTAAAATACATTGCATGTGTTACTAACTTTAATCTTCACTATGCTCCTGAGAGCTACAGAGGAGAGAAAGCAATTCCGGACAGGTATTAGTTTGCTAGGGCTCAAAGACGCTGTAGGTCAGAACTGTACTCTCCAGGGCACCAGGGAACAGTAAAGAACACTCTGGATGTTCCCGTGACGGCCTCTGGTGCATCACACCACCTGGGATCCTGTCCCGTGCGGTCCTCTTCCATGATGACCTCACACTCGGCCACAGGACTTGTTCTGGTCAATGTGAAAGAAGGGTTAAAGGGCCTGCATGTTAGACCTCTCTAGCTCCTGGGAGCTGTCTCTCTGTCACAGGGGTAAGTCCAGCCTGCTGGAAATACGTGGCCCGGCCAGCAGCATGGACCCGGCACATTTCAGCAACGCTGCCTCAGACAACCAGCCCCCGTTGAGGTGCTGACAGTTCATTCATATAAACGACCCCAGGCACAACCAGAACATTCACCCTACAGAATCCAGAGCAAATAGAATGGGTACTGTTCGAAGCCACTAATTGCTGGGCTCTGTTTGATGTGCGAAGGTTGGTGATTGATACAAAGTTAAAAAAAATTCCACTGCACATCAAGCAATGGAATGGATACTTTTTAGACATTTCAGTGTATGTTATCCTCAGAGGGCTCACAGAGTCACATTTTAAGTAGAGGAAACTGAGGTTCAAAGAAATGAGAAAGTTTCTCCAGAGCAAGGTGGATAGTAGGTCCTTCTGGAATTAGAAATGACGTCTGCTGATTACAAGAGCCATATTCCAGAGAAAAGAGTTTTAAATATACTCTGGCATTTAAGTGAGAAAACCAAATCTTTGACATTAAATTTTGCTAAATTTATCTGATACGAATTTGCAAAATCTGACATCTAGGGTTTTAAAAATCATGCCTCAGAAAGGCAAAACCCAATCGGGTAACGAAAGAGACCCACTTCCCCACTAAGCCCAGCCTTTGCTCATGTCCTGATGGTAACAGTGGAAAGAAAGCAAATCCTTGTCAGACCCCACTGTTGCTTGCTAAAAAACCCCCTCTGGTTTCTGAATCAAGAATAAATATCTTTGTAAAAGAATCTGACTTTCGGCGGTCTTCGGTCAGATTACCCACGTATTTTATCCAGAGCTGTCTCCATTTAATGGGTCATTCGTACGAAAGCACTTAATAGATTACTGTACTGGGAAACAACTTTTGTGATGAGTTGTGCAGGACTCTCCTGTCTGTGATAGAGTCTGAGCCGTCACAATGCGGCAGGGGTACAACCAGCATCAGTTTGGCATCCGGAAGCCCTGGGGTCAGATCTTATCGCTTATCCGTCTCCTGGATGTTTTCTCTTGGGTGACTTATGCTTCTAATTTTGGAGGTCCTCATGTGTTAAGTGAAGGTTACAATGCCTCACTTGTAAGACGGTTAACGGAATTGGAGACAGCGTAGGGTTTCTAACATAATGTTTCATTGATAGAAGATACTTGATAGCTAGCATCTTTCTAGCCAGCAAGAGTTGAGTCAAAATGAGTTAAAAGTCTACGATACCTTACATTTTCTTGTGTTTAGACATTCTCGTTTATGTGCCTTCAAGTTATGTAAGTCACATGTCAAAGAGGAAATCGAGGTTGCTTAGAAAACCTGGGTCCCCTGGGAATACGTCTCATGGGCTTGAATTCCTGCTTCCTCCTTCAGCACCTGTTTATCCTTCTGGTTTCAGAATATATTCTACCTTAAAACTCCAAAATGTTTTTTCTCCATAGCTTAAGGGCTTAAGAAATGTCTGCCTAGGCCAAAATAAAATATGTCTTCCAGTCTCTTAAAACACCTTGTTCTTGAGGGGCGCCTGGGTGGCGCAGTCGGTTAAGCGTCCGACTTCAGCCAGGTCACGATCTCGCGGTCCGTGAGTTCGAGCCCCACATCGGGCTCTGGGCTGATGGCTCAGAGCCTGGAGCTTGTTTCCGATTCTGTGTCTCCCTCTCTCTCTGCCCCTCCCCTGTTCATGCTCTGTCTCTCTCTGTCCCAAAAATAAATAAACGCTGAAAAACAAAATTAAAAAAAAAAAAACAAAAAAACCCACCTTGTTCTTGAGACTACTTTTTCATTTGGAACTAAACTCTGGAATATCAATCCATTTTTCTTTTGTGCATATATGTAAAGATGAAAACCGTGTCCATATATTAATGTTCTAATTCCAGACTAAACGTCCTTTCTTCATTCCTTTGTTCTTTATGTCTCTTCTATTCTGATGCGGACTTTAGAAATAAATCTAGTAATCTCTATGTAATTGACCTATGTCTCAGGATAAATCTTGCATTTTTCTGTCTTTTAGGCTATGATAGCTTCCTATGTGCACCCTGAGATCACAAGAAAACATGTTTAACAAGAGTTAACTAGGATCTTCAAGTCTTTCCTCTTCTAAGTTGTTAATAAGATAGAATTCACACATTTTCCTATAATAAACATATGTATATATGTGTATATATATATACCCACATATATCTCTCTCTATATATAGATATAATAGATAAGCTGATAGAAGCCGGAAGCTGCTGAATTGTGTGTTTGCGATCCATGCTTCTCCCCTGCTGTGGTAGGCTCCCGTCCCTAAGGAGAGGAAAAAAAAAAACAACCTGAAGGCAACTTGGCTATACACGTACGTGACAACATCCCTCACGACCTTGTAACATGAGACCACTTAATCAGACTGCGTGTTTGTGTGTTACCATATATGGGAGACAAAGGAATAGAAAATATATAAAAAATTACACCACGTGGCGTTCAGGGCTCAGTTGTCCAGGTCCGAACCCAACTGAGTGGGGCCGGCACGAATAAAGTTGCTTCCTGGAAAGAAGAGCCTCGTTGTCACGACTCTCTGTGTGAGACTCCTGCTACGCTATGGTCTGGCTCATGAGTTAATCAGTCAGTGGGGCAGGGCGACGTATCATTGACCAAATATGTCCTATATATGTGTATATACCTCTGGAATCCAAAGAGGTCCGACAGAGAAAATTTTAGGGTACAGGTCGCAGCAGGTGTTACTTAATCTCGTAGGTGGCCAGTGTGATGCCTTTTGGAGTCGTAGGTTGGCCAATATCTCTGTAGACCAGACAGCTGGAGACAGGAGTTAGCCCTGAATTGGGACAGTGAGGTTGTACTGCTGGGCCATGCCAGATGAAAGCAAACCGCTTCTGGAAGTCCTTTGTTAACAAGTAGAAAGGAAAAAGCAATTTCGAGATCAATGGCCACATGCCAGGGACCAGGACCGTGTTCATGTGATCCAATAAAAACACCACTTCTGGAACTGTAGCTGTATTCCTTCATCTTTGGCGTATTGACTATAGGTTCTTGCCTTGTGGTTCCCATGAGATACTCTTCATTTCCTGATACCCGGCCATCCTGTTAGATGTTTAAAGTTCCCACGGGGCATGTTGGGAGGAATATTTACAGCTGTATATACTACATACTGTTGCTACACTAAATATGTGCTTGTGATCACAGAATAACAGCATTCTTTCTCAAAATGGCTCGGACTCCTCCTTTCTTTAAGGATTTCTGGGTCTGTAAATATCCTCAGCCTGGAAATGGCGGCGGGGGTGGGGTGGCCGTGCTGTGGCTCATTTAGGTCTCCGTTCGCCAGAACCAGAGTCATTAACTGCACCCATCGGGAAAGACGTTAGTGTATTCTGCCCTGCCTTATAATTTATGAGGGTTCCATAATCAGTTAATAATGGACAGAAATGTTTCTGGGCCACATTCCTCCTTCTTCTGCTCTGACTCTGCTGTCCGGTGGGAACCGTGCTCACGTCGTCATTGGAAGTGAGTTTTGGTAGCTCAGCCTGTGCTGTCATGTGACCCCACCCTTCCAGGGAACTGAGGAAGTCACTTCAATGCCGGCGCGCCGCTAACGTCCCCACTGGCCTCCAGGGGACAGCCACGGGAGAACTTGGAAATGCCTCCCCTTTCCTCAGTGCTTCGTGGTCCTCTGGGCAGACCCAGGGCATCACTGTCGGATGAGGGCAGGTAACATAGCAAAGCTACCCTCATATTTCTTCTGTAAGTCTTTATTTTTATTATTCATTTTATTGTCATTATTATTTTAAGTAGGCTCCGCGCCCAGGGAAGAGCCCAATTCGGAGCTCGAACTCACGACCCTGAGATCACAACCTGAGCGGAGATCAAGAGTCTGACACTCACCAGACTGAACCACACAGGCGCTCCTGTCTTCTTTAAGTCTTTCAAAGCTTTCTCTATAGTATGCCATGGACATTTTTAATTTAATTTAATTTAATCTAATTTAACTTAATCGATTTAATTTAATGTAGGCCACACTGAGAACAATTTCCGTCCCCACCAAATAAAATTTCAAGTCACTATGAGCTGTTCAAGCTGCCACATCAAATTTAGAATCTCTTGCCAGGGTATCCATATAAACACATTTGCTTCGATCCAAGATCAACCTTTTTTTCTCCCTTATTTCTCCTAATGAATCATGCTCATACATTGTCTCTGTGTTTTTATGAAGGCTAATTGCAAAGTTAGTGCAATTATTTGGGGATGGTAATGGCCTCTCCTGGTAAATGGCTTTGTTTTCTTTCTTGGAATTGGCCAGAATTTGAGTCTAGGTATGGTCTGGAAACAGAAATGGTAGAACAGGCACGAATAGGCCTGGGACGATCGTCCTCTCTTTCAAGGCAACTACGTCAGCTGAGACCGTCGTGGGGCCGTAGGGCTGGGAGAAGCCTAACCCTCTCAGAACAGGAAAGGATGCTTCCAGTAGTAAAAAGGGTTCAGCAGTACTTAAGGTATTCAATTATATTTGGTGTATACATTGGAATTTGCCCCAATGTTGCCCTTCCAATCTTTAGGATCCCTCTGTCTAACAGTGTTTCCTACACCAATTTAAGAGGCCAAGCCACGTTGTAAATCCACCCGGCCTTGTGATTCAGCTGTGGGGCCTGGCTCAGAGTTCGCTGTTCAGAAAGCATGGCTCCGTGATGGCAAAAGTAACATGGCGTCTGAACACAAGACTGTAAGTGTCTTGTCCGGATCTTTAATCATGGCCAGAGTTAGAGAAAAAGCTTTTTTTATTTGCTTTTTGCAACGGAAATAAGCAGCACCCTGTATACCGCCCCCCCCCCCCGGTACTTAATCCATCTCCTGTCTTGGGTTGTAGCTATTATTAGCAATAAAGAACAACGATACCACTAGCTACTTAGTCTCCCCAAGGCTTCTCTGAGCACATGAAGCCAGGTAACGATTTCAATATCTGACATCAACGTGCATGCCTTGGATCCCCAGGGTCTCGTTTCTTCTCCCACTAACGATGAAGTCACTGTGCCCATGGCATATAATCATATCAGAAATCGAATTCCAGGTTCCCATCCTGGTAGGCACCATAAATGTCCCCATAAGATGTCTGTACCTTAATTCCCAGGCCCGATGAAGATCACAGGAGGGACCTGGGAGTTTTACTGTTGTAGTGAGTCAGGTTCTACACCTGTTAGGAGAACTGGCAATGTGACGGCCGGAGAAGCGAGCTCCGTCGGCCTCGGGCTGAGGCTGAAGCAGTGGTCCCTGGCCACCACAACGCCGGAGAAGCTCTGGAGATCTCCCAGCCACCAGCTCCACCCCAACAGAGCAGTGGGTCCTTTTCGTAACCATGCCACCAACCCCTGTGGGGCTCTCGTCCAGAGCTCCTCTGAGAGAGCTGGACCTTCCCGTGGAGAACAACGGCCTCTCCTTCCAAGGGGGCATGCAGAGGGGACTGTATCTACAGGCTTGCTCTCCACAGGCAGAGGTGACCTTCAAGGAGCTAGTCACGTACCCGATTTGCTAGCAGACAAGCTGAACGGCCTGCCGGGACTCAGGAAGCTTTGCTAAGCCATGCATTCTCTCGGAAAGATAGCGCAGGTTCGGGAATCATGGGGATTGCAAGTAAGGATCCGTCACTCAGAAGTTCTGCAGGCTTTCTCAACATCCTCTAACGTTCTGCTGGTCAGACCTCCTGATCTGTAAGGTGAGAACAATGGTAAGTGTCCTCATTAGTCATGGAGGTTTTGAGATTAAGACAGTTAATAACTGTAAAGACTTAGACACGTTTTCTGAAAATGTGTTCGTTATCACATTTCCTCTGCCAAAAAGATGAAATGCCATCAACGGAGTGAATTTAGAAACTGATGGTCAACACTGAAAACATGAGTAGAGCCTAAAGCTAAACACTCATGGCAATTATGGTTTAGAACAGGAGGAAAAGGCCGTAGACCTTGTTATCCTTAATAAATATTAACCGTTGGAAGTAAAAATAAGAAGGAGGAGATATGAAGCACATCATGTTACTTACATGTCTCACAGGGATGAGTCAAAGAGGCTGTCTAAAGCTCTGTAAATCCTAGGAGCCGTTTAGTATATTGTTAGGAGTTCTAAACATAAGAATAAAACCCTCAAAATACATTGTAAAACTTATAAGGCAGTGGAAGAAACACATATCCCCAAACATCTATGCAAACTAAGGAGATAGAAAATATATCGAAAAGCACTTGAAGAGCACATCACAAATTCTACTGCTATAGATTTCCCCAAGAGAAATTAAAAGAAAAACCTACAAAGGTATTTGTAGTGACGTTATTCATAATATTCAAAAACTGGAAACCACTCAAGTGCTTATTAATGGTAGGCTAAGAAAAATATGGCATGTTCGTGCAACAGATTCAACAATACAAAAGGAATTAACTATAAATATATACAGCCATAGGGAAAATTCTTACAAACTTGTTAAGAAAAGGAAGGCAGGGGCGCTTGGGTGGCTCAGTAGATTATGTGTCCGACTTCAGCTCAGGTCATGATCTCACGGTTCGTGGGTTCAAGCCCCGTGTCAGGCTATCTGCTGACAGCTCAGAGCCCGGAGCCTGCTTCGGATTCTGTGTCTCCCTCTCTCTCTCTGCCCCTCCCCCCCTCGCTCTCTGTCTCTCTCTCTCTGTCTCAAAAATAAATAAACGTTAAAAAAGAAAAAAAGAAAAGAAAAGAAAAGGAAGGCAGACACAAAAAATTGGAAAGTATCCAATCCCACAGTGGAAGTGTGCAGAGCTAACTGGCCACGGGAAAAATCTAGAAGTGGTTTCCGGTGGGTGTTCAGGTTGGACGAAGAACAACATGAGGAAACCGCCGGGGGTCTTGGAAGTACTTTATGTCTTGAAACAGGTGCACATTTCATCTGACAAAATCGCCAAAAAAAAAAAAATTAACCAAATACTTCTATCACTTTATTGTTTGTAAATGACACTTTGAGGAAACGCAACCACCGAATTGAACTTACAGAAAGGCTGAACGCAGGGAAACTCAATTGTTACGTGAATGGAATTGGCCGGCCTGTCCCAGAGTCAATTACAACAACATACAGCCGACAGCATCTCTGAGCTCTGTGAGTGAAATTCTGAGAATAACTGATATACATTTAACATGGAGGAGAAGCAAATCCATTTGAAGAGTTACACAAAAAGCTTATGGTACGTTTTGAATAGCAAAAGATGGAAAAGAAAAAATATCAACTAAATTATAGTAATTTCCCATGTCGAAATACAAAGTTTACATTTTATAAAGTTTCTTTATTTATTTTGAGAGAGGGAGAGAGACAGAGAGAGAGAGAGAGAGAGAGAGAGAAACAGGGAGGGATGGAGAGAGTGGGGGGAGAAAGAATCCCCAGTAGGCTCCATGCTGTCAGCACACAGCACGATGCAGGGGTTGAACTCACAAACCGTGAGATCATGACCTGAGACCAAACCAAGAATCAGACGTTTAACTGACTGAGTCACCCAGGTGTCCCAAAATACAAATTTTAAAAAAGAAAAGATATTTCTATGTGATTTCTAAGTATTTTATAGGATGCCGCCTCTTATGTTAAAAAAAATGCATATTCACAAAATATATGAAAGAGCTAAGAAAAATAATTCAGGTTACGCTAGAAACTTTTTTTTAATACGAGGTGGTGAGAGTTGAATCTGGTGAGAAATCCCACAGAGAAAAGCTTATATCCTGAAAGGAATCTGACCAATAGCGTGACAGTTGTGCAGGAGAGGGTTTTGAACTGCCCCCTTTCTGCATCACCCTTTCCGCACTGTCGACTAGACCGGACTCGGTGTATTAATTAAAAGTCAGGCACAACTTTGGGTGGAAAAGGTAGTCTGGCAGAGACTTACGCTAACTTTGCAAACGTGAAATGCATTATTTCCTTCTGCAAATTCTTTGATAAATCCCGGATGGAACAAAGTAACATCAGGTTGGTAAGCCTGTAAAACCAAAGCCAGTTTAAAGATGGCAGACATTTCGCTGAATCTGTCCAGGTAATTAACCCTCATTACTTTCATTTTCATTTGGCTAGCAAGCCGACTTTTCTTTTTTCTCACCAGATATCAAATTTTGCTAAAATTTGGAATTCAATTTTCTACTCTTTTTTTTCCCTTTTTTGGGGAGCAGAGAAGTAACTGGTAATCCACTCGCCATGTATTTGTTCATGCACCTTTCTTTGGCTTTTCCGTAGGTGGAGTTATATAATAAAGTGAAGCATGACTTGCCAAATGCATATTCAACAAGGCATTCTCCCCCAACCTGAGGCGTAGCAACAGATTTATCCTGTAGGTAAAACCTCAAACTTTCCGTCAAGTATCTTCCACAGTCATTGTCCATTGTTTTACACAGCCATGTGCGTGGGCTCATTGTTTTGTAACAGAGAGAGAAGAAAACAGACTTGGTTTTTATTTGTTTGTTTGGCTGGAAAAGTATGGAACGGCAGCAGGGAGGTGGGTTATTGGTGGAATCAAGTCTATTTACCACTGAGGAGTTTGAAGTCCTAAAAATGGAGGAGGGAAGAAATAAACCAAAACCACTAGGAGAATCATTGCGAGACTCTGGACCCCACCGCAGCTACTTGGTAGTCAACATCGAAGTGCACTGCAGTGTCGTGTCGGAGGACAAGAACTCGGCATCAGCGGAGGATGGGGCTCCCCCAGGGGTAGGGGCATTGGCCATCTTGGGGCAGGAATCCACCCCACCCATAGAAGGGTGTCAGTCAAAGTAAAAGAAAAAACATCTAACAGAAAGTTGTAGTTTGGGGACTTACAAGTTAACCTGGGGGTAGTTTGTGGAAGAACAAAAAGCTGGTGGCTAAAGACATACTTCGAATAGGAAAATACATGCGATTTTTCTTATCACAGTT
Organism: Felis catus; assembly: GCF_018350175.1. Taxonomy (NCBI): domain Eukaryota; kingdom Metazoa; phylum Chordata; class Mammalia; order Carnivora; family Felidae; genus Felis; species Felis catus. The sequence goes on from NC_058371.1 coordinate 2,345,397, forward strand.
CAGTTGCTCCTAATATTTCCCTAAAATGGTTCCTGGCAAGGTTAACAGTGACCAGTTGCTAAATCCAAAAACCGATCCTCGAACCTTATCTTAATGGACAACTCAGAGGCATTGGTCCAGTTCATTAGGATCCCCGTACTTGAAATGCCTTCTTCATTTGCATCCCAGAAGCATTCGGTCCCATAGTTTTCTTTCTGCCTTATCTGGTGTTCCACCCACATATCCTTTGCTGATTTTTCCTTATGTTCCTCTTCTTAGGGCTCATTGTTTGTATTTATGTATTTGTTATTTGTTTGTTTGTTTGTTTTAGAGACACGGAGCGCATACAAATGAGCAGGGGAGAGGGAGAGAGAGAATGAGAGAGAACCTCAAGCAGGCTCTACACTCAGGGCAGAGTCCAATGCAGGGATCAATCCCATGACCCTGGGATCACGACCTGAGCTGAAATCAAGAGTCTGAAGCTCAACCACTTGGCCACCTAGGTGCCCCTACACTTGAGGTTTTAAATAGTATTGATTTGCCAATGAAACACAGGCTTAAACTCTAACCCAGCTGTTCCCTGAAAATCAAACTCATAAACCCAGTTGCCCAAGAGACAAGTCTCCTGGATGTAGAACAGGTGTCTCAGAGTTTTCACCGTCTTGTCCACACTTTCCACTTACACCCCACTGACCTGTCTCAGTCCTTCTCATGTCAGTAAGCCTCAGCTCTGTTGGGTTGTGAGGAACTTGTTCTGTGAGTGTTCCACAAGGCATTTCTAATAAATGTTAACTTGATGAACGAGTGATGTCTTGCAATACACGTGTCACATGATCACAATGAGCCAATGGTTTCTGAAGTTCGTTTTAATGAGTGCTTTGGAGGAAAGCATGTTTTTTCAGAACGAATTATGCTCGCAAACCAAGGTTTCATTGTACTTCTGATGATCAGGAAGTAACCCTGTTGAGACTTCATATGTGGTCCAAGTGCTCATGTTGACATTTAATGCAGACATTTTCAATTTCTTCCGTTTGCTTTCCCAGGTATACAGAGCAAAAGCCAAATCTCTTATAATGACAGATGATGTCATACCTCTTCTGCCATTAGCTTTTTTTCTTTTTTTAATGTTTATTTTTGAGATAGGGAGGGAGTGAGAGCATGAGTGTGGAGACAGAGGCTCCCCAGCAGGCTGACAGCATGGAGCCCAATGTGGGGCTCAAACCCACAAACCCGTCAGGATCGCGACCTGAGCCGAGGTGGATGCTGAACCAACAGAGCCGCCCTGTCATTACCTCTCTGACCTCAACCACCCTTAGCTGTCACAGCTACAGTGGCTGCCGTGTCCACTCTGGCTCACAGAAGCCAGACAAACCCAAGCAACCCTCTGTTTGCTACATCCTGTGCCAATGGCTGCTTCCCCTAGAATCCACATGATTTAAATGTCCACCAACTTGAGGTTACTCGTGGTAGTAGTTATCTTTACTGCATAACACATCATTCTGTCGTTTGTTCGAGTGGCCTAAAACAAACAAGATTTCACAGATTCTATGGTTCCGTAATCCAAGCATGACACAATTGCCTCTAATATCCAGGTTTCTCCCATGGTTTCAGCCGCATGAGTGGCTGTTCCACAATCTCCTCTGAAGATTTAACCAGGGGGGAACTGGCTTTTAATCTCAGGCATGTGGTTGCGGGAAGACCTCCAGAGTACCGTCACAAAAGATCTGCTCCCTTCCTCAGGAATGCCCCCCCCCCCCCCACAAGGCTGCCTCAAGATATACAGCTGACTTCCCCAGACAGAAAGCCAGAGAGAGGGCTCAACCTGAAGGCGTGACCTGTATAAGCTAATCTGATAAGAGACAATCCATCACGGTCATATTTAATGTGTTAGAATGAGTCAAACTCCAGTCTACATAGAAACGGAGGGCCTTATATGAGGATTTCATTACAAGGATGTTGGGATCATTGGGTGAACACCACAGGAGTCAGTGAACACATGCATTTCAGTCTCTTTAAAATAGAACAGACAGGGGCACCTGGGTGGCTCAGTCGGTTGAGCATCCTGCTCTTGATTTAGGTTCAGGTCATGATCCTGAGGTCATGAGATCGAGCCCCAAGTTGGGCTCCATGCTGAGCACGGAGTTTGCTTAAGATGCTCTCACTCCCTGTGTCCCTCCCCCACTGTGAGCTCTCTCTCTCTCTAAAATAACAGAACAAAAACAGAACACAAATCTCAGCAACATTTTTCTGCTTTATTGTTTCTTCACCTAACAGATTTTTAAAACTCTTTTTAATTTTATTTTTTAAATTTTACGACCAGAACCTAAGGTCCATGAGAGTAGGGGTTTTCATCTCCTTTGCTTACTCCTATATGCCTAGGCATTCAACAAGCATTTAGTGACAATTCTGCATTTGTTGACTACTTAACATTTGTTTCTTTTAAAAAAAAACTTTAATGTTTATTTTATTAAAAAATTTTTTTTTGATGTTTATCTATTTTGAGAGAGAGAGAGAGAGACAGAGTGTGAGCAGGGGAGGGGCAGAGGGAGAGACACAGCATCCGAAGCAGCCTCCAGGCTCTGAGCCATCAGCACAGAGCCTGATGTCGGGCTCAAACCCATGAACTGTGAGATCACGACCTGAGCCAAAGTCGGACGCTCAACCGACTAGTCACCCGGTCGCCCCCTTGAAATTTGTTTCAATGCAGCCTCAGAGATGCTATGACTTAACTAAACAGAACGCTTAGTTGTCAGTCAGCCCTTCTTTTTAGAAAATATTTTCTATTATTGAATGGAAATCTATCTTGTTAAAAAAAAGAAGGAAAAAAAAAGATGATAGTGTCTTAGGGCACTACATCGAATTCTAACCTCATCTTTTACAGTTCTAAGATTTTCCACAGTTCCTTCCTGGGGAATCTATGGTGAAATTGTTTGCTTACATTCCTAATTTCTCTGTCAAGCATATATTCCACTATCCATTACCCCAGTCGCTCACAAATATCCATGACCTACTTATCACATTCTTTCTCTGTCCAACAAATTCATCTCTCATTGACTCAACAAAGTTGCTGCTTTCAAATAAGCCTGTGCTGGCCACTTAGAACTTCTTTTTATATTCAAGTATATATGGCTTGCAACACTCCATTACATTCAGGGGTGCAGCACAGTGATTTAACATTTTGATACGTTACGAAATGCTCACCAGTTCATAAATCCAGATATGTCCACTTACCATCTGTCACCACACAGAGTTCTTACAATATTATTGCCAGTATTCTCTATGCTGCATATTACATCCCATGACCTATTTACTTTGTGACCAAGAGCCTGGAGCTCTTAATCCCGTTCACCTGTTTCACGTACCCGCCCCCAACCGTTTCCGTTTCCCTCTCTGGTAACGTATCCATGCATCTGGTTCCGAGTTGTCTTGTTTTGCTTGTTCCTTTATTTTGTCCTTAGATTCCGTGCATGACTTCTCAACAAACTCTTCTACATTGGAGGGAACAGAAATATCCATGGTCTGTAGCCTTCCATGGCACAGGAAGGCAGTTCTCCCCAGAACAAGACCCAGCTGGTGCCTTGATCTTGGATTCCCAGCATCCAGAACTACAAGAAATAGATTTCCATTGCTTATAAGCTACCAGGTCTGTACTAATGTGTTAGAGCAGCTTGAACTGACTGAGAGAGCCTCTGTTTTGATTTTCTCCTTTCTCCCCCTGTTCACGGATGAACCTGGAGAAGCACAAGTTTGTGTTCCTGCATCCATTGCCCACGACGCCTGGAACCTCGCCTCCGTGCATCGCCCACCACGTCTCAAGCACTGGCTCCACTCCCCACTGTGCCTCGCTCTCAAGCACTCGCTCTGGTTTTCCCCCCCAAACAGTCCATAGTTGTGTTTTCTTTTTCTTTTTTTTTCTCAGCGAGGTCATAAAGGATTTTCTCATTCATAGATATAATAAGCGTTCTCAGTCGTGATCTTAATGATTGTCCCAATTAATGGCAGGCAGCCCACTGGCACCAAAGCCGCCATTACTTTGACTTTGCACTTCTGAGACGGCACGCTTCCTGGGGCTTCTATGTCCAGGGCTTCTTGTTTTCCGCGTACGTCTTGGGATGCTCCTTTGGCCTCAGAACACGGGATTTTATCTTCTAATCTTTTTATCATGTCACACACTCTTACAACTAATACCATTCGTGAAGACACATTTTGCTTTGATTGCTAAGTCTACCTTTATCCCTGGCTCACTCTTGGGCTTCACGCCTCAATTTCCAACTGCGTCTTGTAATTCAAATCAGTTCTCTTGCCTTTAAAGTTGTGGACCATACATACAGTGAATGTAGTAAGAAAGTGGAAACAATGATTGAGCTATAATGTTCAAACATTAAACGATGAACACATCAAGTTATCCTGAGTTAATTTAAACGATCAAGATAAAAAGATAGGAAAATATTTTATAGCATCAATTGTAATTACACTATGAATTCTGCTGTTAGAAATTGTACATTGAGAACAGGAACTGATGGGGCACCTGGGTGGTTCAGTCGGTTAAGTGTCTGACTCGATTTCATCTCAAATCATGGTGCTACGGTTCATGAGTTCGAGCCCCACATCAGACTCTGCAGCCGGCTACGTGGCACCTGCTTAGGATTCTCTCTCCCTCCCTCTCTGCCCCACCCCCACTCACACTGTCTCTCTCTCTCTCTCTCTCTCTCAAAATAAATAAATAAACTTAATTTAGAAAATTAAAAAAAAATAAGGGCGCCTGGATGGCTCAGTCAGTTGAGCGTCTGACTTCGGCTCAGGTCATGATCTTACAGTTCGTGGGTTCAAGCCCCGTGTCAGGCTCTGTGCTGACAGCTCGGAGCCTGGAGACTGCTTTGGATTCTGTGTCCCCCCCTCTCTCTCTGTCCCTCCCCTGCTCACGCTCTGTCTCTCAATAATGAATAAACATTAAAAAATAAATAAAAAATTAAAAAATAATAGGAACTGATTATGAAAAACACTTAGCGACAAAATGCGGGCGCTTTTTTTGCCCAAAAGGAAAGAAATTAGAAAATCAAACCAATATTTGAATTCAAATAATTCTATTTAAAAAACATTTTCTATATGATTTTGTGCACAGTCTCCTTTTAATAAGTGAACGCATGTTTATAAATTCAACTTTCCTTTTCTAAAGAGCTCCGTGAATAATACATTATTAGTACAACATCCAATTAACGTCACAATCAAAACCCAAGTCATTATGCTATGAAGTAATGAGGAAATGCCAAGAGAGTGATAGAAAATAAAAAGTTATTTATCAAAAACCGACCACTCAAAATGCTGTAAAAATACAGTAAATACATGCAGCAATAAAAAAGCATTACCACAAATACTTAAAAGCTTGTTGTTTACAATCTCAAAATAAGATAAACTATTGATTCAAACTAAAGACTGCCCAAATCCCTGGAATCAAACGTTAAGACTTACCTGCGAGAGCCCATAGAATTCCAACTCCATCCCTCCACAAACACCTACCGGAGCTCAGGAGCTTAATGGACTTTTACGCGGCCACCTAGTGACGGCCTGACTTCCACCCCATGCCATATGAGCCTTCGTTGACGAATTCAGGAATGTGACCTTGAACACGCTTGCTTCTTTGTGGGCTTAATCCACTCCAACCCAAGAAACAGAACAATGTGGAACAAAATGGTCAATTTTGAGACCTGCATTAGTCCGGTGTGAGGCACTGAAGAAGCCAATGGAAAAAAAGAGAATTTGGAGATAGGTTCCTAGTTGAGTTTGCTAAGGATTTCAGCAAGACATTGATTGGTGGGGGGAAGGGGGGGTGGGTCAAGCAGTTATCCCAGATGTGCCAGATGTATACTGAGTCAGACATAATTTGTTCCACAACAAGCAAATGTTTTGTCTTACCCCCTTTTCCTTATTAGTTTATGAGCCAGCAAAGGAAAACTCAGGTATTGGTCGGGGGGGGGGGGGGGACCCTGGTCAAGAACGAGATCCATGATGAGCTCATTTCCCTAGTTAAGAATGAGATCCATGATGAGCTAGTTGGATCATCCTGTGGTCTCTGAGCAAGCCTGTGTCTGGTCTTGACTCGTGTCCAGAGCTGACCGATCTCTCTGTGGACCTCCTGCACTCACATCTGGTCTCTATTTCTCCCTGCAGGGGGGCTGAGGCACAGCACCAGTTGGGGGTTTCCTGGGCCCCATTTAGGCAATCTTTATCACCAACGGGAGAGGAACAGGAAACAGAGAATGGCTGAGAGAGAGAGAGAGAGAGAGAGAGAGAGAGAGAGGGAAAGTCAGAAGAAAGGACTGTGCTCAGAATGAAAAGCACATAACGTGTTCCCCCTTGTCACGCCTTGTCACTTGAAAACCTCCAAACCCTGGAGTTACAGAACTGTGCCTGATGCTGACGTGTGATGTGACCTGCGTCCTTGCCCTACATGCACATTCATGGAAATTTAAGAAACTTTGAGCTTAGTAGGTGGGAGCACTTCAAGGCTTAACACATTTGTCATGGGGCAGGGTCTAAGCAGGGTCTGTTTTACCACCTCAAAGTAATGAAACGTATTGGGAACATTGGCAAGCACTTATAGATATGGGCTGAGGTGAGTAGTTACACACACACACACACACACACACACACACACACACACACGGGAATATGTAACCATATAACCCGGGGATTTAAATTTTTGTGATAAGCACACAAACAGCAGAAGGAACCCACACCCTTTCCCTACATTTAGGGTCTGATTTTAGAAGTACAACAGATATGAAATACGACAATCCAAGTCTGCAGTGAATTCTCATGACTTATGTTTTTAATTTGTAATCAACCAAAAAGCCTCCAACCTGTGTCCAAGAGTGTGGTGGAGAGCTGTAGGTTAGGCCGGCACACCTAGTTGATTCAGAAAGTGGTTTTTTTTTTTCCCAACAGTGTAAAAAAATTCTTTGGCCAAATCCCCGTCTTAGCTGGATGTCTCTCTCTCTTTTTTTTTTTTTAATTTTTTTTTCAACGTTTTTTTAATTTATTTTTGGGACAGAGAGAGACAGAGCGTGAACGGGGGAGGGGCAGAGAGAGAGGGAGACACAGAATCGGAAACAGGCTCCAGGCTCCGAACCATCAGCCCAGAGCCTGACGCGGGGCTCGAACTCCCGGACTGCGAGATCGGATGTCTCTCTTTTGATCAGCGAGAGGTCTTGGTGGCTGACCCTGCCACACGAACCTTTTCTTCTGAGAATTTTCATGGCGATTTCATCGTTCCAGATGTTGATTACCGCTCAAACGATCTCATATTTCAATATTTGAACCATATTTCAATATAGGTAAGTTCGACAAAATGTATTATTGCATAGGATGGGGGACTTTAAAGACATAAGGACCATATCCTGAAAGCAAGATGGCATGGAAGAGTCATTTTTGCACTATGTGGATTAGTACTCCGTCCATTTCGTTCACGTGTGTGATTTATCAAAGAGAAGCATTACGATTAAGTTAAGCTTTTTTGTTTTACTATTTTTCATTTGTTTAATTAAAAATTTAGGCGTTTGCTTATGCCCAGAACTATTAAGTGTGCATATGGGCCTATAAAATTCCTGCCACAAACCCGAGATCCCAGTGTCATCATTTCATTGTTTTAAGGAGGAGGGAAGAGCCTGACGCTTGGAGAGAAGAAGGTGCAGCAGAAGGAAGTTTCACCTTCAGCTCTGCTGGCCTCCGGAGTTGAATAACGGAGTCAGCTTCTATCGCCAGCTGGGGAGGGTTGTGTCCATTCGGTGTGGCCAAACACTATCCAGAGAGGTACTGAAACGGTAGACATGGAAAGGTTTCGAATCAGGGCTCACATATGCGGCCAACAGCTGGGAATTCAGTAGCGTCGCTCGACCTGGAGAAGGCAGCGTCAGGGGCCAGCAGCTGGGTTGCCCAGGGTCATTTGGCACGCTCCGCCTGAAGCCCCAACGAGCACGCGTGTTGGCTTGCAGACCCAGCATCTGCCAGGAGCCTCGGGGCTTGTCTTTTAGACATGAGCCTTGGGCATCTCAATGGAAGTTTGGGTGACCTCCAGTTAAGGTGTTCCCTCAAGTGCTCTTAGCGTTGTCTTCAGATCTAAGAACTGAATAGCCAGCACGCTTTGCCTCTTTCTAGATCAGGCCAGTGGTTAACTCAATCAGAGCAGTAAAATGGGGCCATGTCCAAATGTTTGCAAGGAGGTGAGGGGTGATGGTGAGGGGTTGGGGGGGGGACTGGAGATTCTGGTCCTTGACACTTTCTGTAAAAGGCAAAGCAGTTATTATGTTATGTTGGCCTAGTCTCAGGTTGTATAGTCTCTTATTCACAATGCAAATTCAATGAATCAGAGCAAACATTATTGTAGATAATTATTTTAATAATAGCCAACATCATTCACTCAAGACGTCGGATTATTTTGTAAAATGGGGGACTCCGAGAATATCTTCAGCATAAAAAGACTGGAAATGGAGATTCCACAAAAGCAGTCCCACTGTGACAGGGTGATTTGTTATTTTCAGGTAATGATAGTTCGGTGAATGGTGACTCATAATTCAATGAATAACCGTGATGAAAAGTACTAGCTGTATTCCACCACTGATTTCTAGCTCTCAGGTTTTCGGGATGGATGATGATTTACTTTGAAATCCAGGCTGTAAAAATGAAGAATATGCTGAAACTTTTATAAGACATTTATAAAACTTTGTATTTTTGCTTCATATGCAGCTTCTGCAGCTATAACATTTATTAAAACACCAAATTCTTTGGAGACTTTAGGCTGTTGAGAAAGTTCTTTCATACACACAAGCCACAGTTGCCTGTTTGATCCCAATATGTAGTATCTGCATATTCATAGGTATATAAAGTATGTTATTCTTTTTTAAAAAATTAGGATCACATTCTATATGTTGTTTTAGCAACATTGGGATGTGTCTTATATACCAATGTGATGCGCGTCAGGTAGATTTTCTGGCTCTCACTTCGAAGACGCATGCTTCGGGTATCTACTCTTGATGTATATTTGTGGCAAGAAATACTAGGCAGGAACGCAAGTCTGACCCACCGAGGCATCTTTCTAAAGGTAATAACCTATATTTATGCTCCAGCCACCGAGTTTTTATCAGAATCTCCAGAAATAACATCAGGCATACGAATTTTGAATCATTCAAAGGTGATTCTGATACGCGTCGTGGTTAAATCACAGACTTAGGAAGGCAAATGTTTCCAAGGAGAGAGAAAGGGATTGGGGCGGCGGGGGGGGGGGGGCTGAACAAAGGCATTTTGTTCTAAAATAAAAAGTGTTTAGGTTAATAAGAAGATTTAAAAAAGGGAAGCCGTGATAAACAAAGCCAAGATTTCTCAAAATTATGGACAGCGTCCCCAGGAGCCCTCCAGTGCAGTTGTGTGTAGAAGTTCCGAGGGGCATCCTTGGGATTTGAGTCCCCACGTCCTAGCACCACCCCCTGAGAGCGGCCGAGGAATGCGGAGGCCTGTCTTGGAATGGAGCTGACGTTATCGATTTGAGGATAGCCCTGGCAAAGCCTCGCTCTAGTCGGAAAGCATGAATTGTGGCAGAAATTTAGTCTTCAATTGTCTGTAGTAAATGACATAGTCTTGGTGTTGATTAAGCATACATGAGGGATGCTAGACAAAATAGCAACTAATACTTAAAGATGGGGTCTGGTAAACAATCTACGCCTGTGATTTCATTCAGTCCTCTTTACTGCCCATATTCACTGAGCGCTGGCTCAGGGGAGGACACTGTGAGGAATTTGCTAACTTGACATCCCTCTGGAGGAGCTGTTGTTTACAGTCTCGCTGAACATATGAATCCTCTCATGGAGCTTAGAGAAAATAGCAGTAACAGGTCCTCGTGTCCCATATTCTAGAGTTTCTGATTTCTTTTGTCCGCAGTGGAACCTAGGTTGTGGTAATTGTTTCAAGTTTCCCAGGTAGCAGAGGAGCACACAGGCAGTAACCTTTACGACACGGGCTGTAGCAGCCTCTTTTTAGATATGTCCCTTCAGGCAAGGGAAATAAAAGCAAATCTAAATTATTGGGACTCCATGAAAATAAAAAGCTTCTGCACGGTGAAGGAAATAATCAACAAAACTAAAAGGCAACGTATGGAATGGGAGAAGATAGGTGTAAATGACATATCCGATAAAGGATTAATATCAAAATATATAAAGAACTTCTAAAACTCAGCGTCTCCCAAAATGAATAATAATCCAATTAAAAAACGGGCAGAAGGCATGAACAGACATTTTCCCCAAGAAGACATACAGATGGCCAACAGACACATGAAAAGATGCTCACCAACAGTGGTCATCAGGGAAATGCAAACCAAAACTACAGTGAGATATCGCCTCACACCTGTCAGGAGGGCTAAAATCAACAACACAGGAAACAACAGGTGTTGGCAAGGATGTTGCACTGCTGGTGGGCATGCCAACTGGTGCAGGCACCATGGAAAACAGTATGGAGCTTCCACAAAAAGTTAGCAATAGAACTAACCTACGACCCAGCAGCTGCACTACTAGGTATTTACCCAATGGATACAAAAATACGAATTCAACAGCATACATGCACCTCTATATTTATAGCAGCATTATCAACAACACCCAAACTATGGAAACAGCCCAAATGTCCACCGACTGATAAATGGATAAAGCAGATGTGATACACACACACACACACACACACACACACACACACACACACAATGGAATATTGCTGATCAAACAAAAGAATGAAATCGTGCCATTTGCATTTACATGGATGGAGTTAGAAGGTATTATGTTAAGCGAAATACGTCAGAGAAAGAGAGATACCATATGATTCCACTCATACGTGCAATTTACAAAACAAAACAAATGAACAAGGGGAAAAAAGAGAGTGAGGCAAACCAAGAAACACTCTTAAGTATAGAGAACAAACCAACGGTCATCAGAGGGAAGGGGGGAGAGGGGTTGGGGGAAATAGGTGATGAGGGCACTTGTTGTGATGAGCACAGAGTGATGTAGGGAAGCGGTGAACCGCTAAAATTTTCACCTAAAACTAATATAATACCATATGTTAACTAACTGGAATTTCAATAAAACTATAAATAAATAAATAAATGAATGGAAAATAAGAAAACAAATAAAGTTTCCCATATTACTCTAATGCTGAATTGGGAACTTCTTATCTAGAGTGAAAGTGATTTTACGTCAATATTTTAGAGATATTTGACAAGATTAAGGAATATGAACAATTACAAAATATATACTAAAATGAAGCTAGTTTATAGTTCACATAGATATCGAAATATTATAATGTGGTTTTCTCTGGCAATGAACTTCAGTAACAAGAAGTAATCCATGTTTGAGGGAGAAGAATTTGTCTCGTGAAAACAGAGAAGAGAATGCTAATTCGCAGAGACAACACTCCACGCTACGAGACCGAAAATATAGCATAAAATTAATAGGTTTGACATTTAGGGAGGCAATCTTGCCAAACAAGAAGGCAGGTTTGTTCTGAATAACAATGGATAATTTTGTGTGGGTTGGAAGAGTATGAAAACCAACGTGAGAAGATTAAGACACACACATGCGTGGACACATGCGCACACGCACGCATTTCTAGTTGGGTCTCTGGAGTTTGCTTGTTAATTCTAGTGCTGACGCACAGCTGGGTGACAGTTAATTAATACAGTTAGCGACAGGTGGGAAACCTTCACTGGTTATCAGACATCATACTTTCACCTCCCGTTCCTATTTGAGGAAAATGATAAACACATTAATCATAATTCAAATCTTAAAACCAAATAGTTATTTCTAGATACAGCATTGTTGCTTTGCCTTAAAGTTTAAAGGGTAATTTTCACATTTCTCCTTTCAACATTGTCATGGCTGCTACGATTGAAAGAGATAATGGATGTGAAGGTGTTTTTTTAATTCCTCCTTGCTGTCTTCTTTGTGACGGTAGCCAAGCAGATGTTATTTTCCTCACTTGTCAGAAGAACTGGACGATGTTAAATGAGACATTCAAGGTAAATTATGAACAGAGTATTATTTAGATAGGTCTGCTTCCATATTTGAACTCTCCCCATACCTGTTATCCCCTCCTCCAAGCGCTCACACTTATGCACGCCTGTGCGCGCGCACACACACACACACTCACCCCCCCCCCTTTTACAAATTACATGTGCCTATGCGTATATTATACCTAGCCATACCTATGCTGGCACATGTTCACATCCATGCATATACCATACTTACAATGTTAGTATTGATGTGTTTCACCACCACCACCACCACCACAACGAAAAAGCGAAAACAAAGAGACTCTACGGGATGGACAATGAAGCAGAATTTTGAATTCATCTGATTCAACGGGTCAGCCAAAGTCACATTTTCGCCTACTGAATCAGGTGTCTGTTGAAATTCTCTCAGTAATGGGAAGCTGGCCTGTCACAGGACGCTTAACGATCTCTCCACGTAATAAATGTACCCCTTTCATATTATACCGGCATTTTGTTCCTGAGAGAGGTCAAGCTTCTGATGTGTTCCCTGAAGCCGGACAGATCTATTTCAGGCCGGTTCTCATCCATATCCTCCTGTGGACAGACGAAACTGGCAGAGGGTGAGGGGGGGTGAGAACCGTACCTGCCACCTACCATATAATGTGCACTCTACATGCACTCCAGTGTCAATCCTCGTACAAACCTGCCAGAGGTGTGTCTTTATGTTCTTTATAGACGAACTGCAGAATCAGCGATGGGAGGTGGCATTCTACACAGCTGTTGAGAGCCACAGCCCCACTGACACCTTGGTTTCCCTGGTTCAACGGCACATCTGCTTCCCTGACATCACAATCCCCACTCGCCCCCAAGATGGAGAGGAATTTGAAACAGTTGCACAGATTTTCCTGACACATCAGGTTTCGTTACTTACAGCAAACCACATTTGGGTAAGTTGCTGGAAATCTGACTTCCTACACATCTTTCTTTGATATTTAGGATGTTTGGTCTAAGAGAGTGGGGAGCACACAGTAGGTGGAGACAGACTGGCAGGAAGGTGAGAAATCTATGAGAAAGTATAAAGAAATGACTCGATTTTTATACCCTACTGCACTGTACCCACATCTGCCACTCCTGTTCATCCACTCTTGATGAACCTGACAGGGTCTCATTGTGTTTGGCCTGTTTGCCTGACCTTTACTTCCTCCTCCCGTCTGGTTTGGTTCAGTACTGCAGGGCTATGTCAGGAAACTCTACTCCTAGGGCAAACCCGGGAATCCCCCTTCAGGACATTTGCTGCTGGCCTCCATTTTCCCCGGGGCGCTCTTTCTGGCAAATGCAATGAGAAGTATCTTTCAGATTATGCATGGAAGGGCACTTACAAACTGAAGCGGGCTGGAGGCCCCCTCTGCTTTATGTCTGACTCTTCAATCCTTCTTCACAGGTTCTCTATTTCTTCTATAGCTCGGAATGTATCAGGGTATCCCTCTATGTATGCAGAATATAGCCTGAGAATATGACAAAGAGGAACCCATCTATCAAGTCAGTAAGTGAACCAGTTTCTTTCCTCTCAGTGTATCCTCAAGGGAAAATTTTGTTACTTCTGACCCTCCTTAGTTTTCTGGCTTCAGCGATTCAGTGTAAGAACATGTTGCAAGCATAGAACATTCTGAGACCTCATAAAAAACTGAATATCCCTACAATGAGAAAAAAAAAGAGTGGCTTCAACTTTAATTATGTATCTACAACAACAAAGAAAGACACACTTTATAAAGCACTGAATTTTATTCAAAGCAACATGCTCAGGTCTGGTCCTAAAGAATAAATAATTCCTGTCCCAGAGTTTACAAAGCAATCCTTTCTTCCCATCTCTCTGGAGAAACAGCATGTTTTATCTAACTTGGGTTTCCACATGAATAAGTCGATCTCCATTGCAGCATATGAAAATAGAAGTGTTTCTTGTTGGTTACTGTGTACTTGCTGAATGACTTTTTTTTCTTTAAACGGGGCTGCGTTAATCAAAATGCCTTCCAAGCCAGGCAACATGTGACATGGCCATTTTCATTTTTCCACAGCTCATCCCCTTTTTACTTTCACACCCGAAGATTGAACATTCATTCCTCAAAACGATGCCAAGGTGATGGATATCATACTGAAATTCTTTCCTACTGGCAATTTACCACTTTGGAGTATTTGCTTAGATCATTACAATGAAAGGGTGACGGGCCCAGGCACAATTCAAATCTTCATGTAACGATACGACTTCATTGAAAACTCACCCAAACTTACCGGGCCTCCGAAATGTATTCAAAATAGTAATATGCTTTACCTTTGAAAACATGTCAGTTATAAATAGACAAGAACAGAGAAAAACATCACATTTAGATTGCTCTCGAAAGCAGTGAGGGAAAAGAACAAAGATTTAAAGCAGCCCATTGGGGCCTTAGCTATACAGCTAAGCCCCATGGGTTTTGCTAAGAGAAGGGGACTCAGATGGCTGATGGGAACTATTGAGACGAGGGCAGATTTTCTTCATCCAGTCATCTGTCAACAGACACGTAGGCTGTTTCCATATGTCGACTATTGTCGACAATCCTGCGGTGAACGTGAGGGCGCAGGTATCTCTTCAGGATGGTGATTTTCACTAGGATGTATACCAAGACGGGGGATTTCTAGATCACGTGGTAGTTCTATTTTTAATTTTTTGAGGAACCCCCATGCTATTTTCCAGAATGGCTGCACCAATTCACCGATTCACCAATCCCCACCAACGGTGCACGAGGGTCCCCTTTCTCCACCCCCTCACCAACACCTGTTGTCTCTTGTCTTTGTGATACTAGCCATTCGGAAAGGTGTGAGGTGGTATCTCAATGAGGTTTTGATCTTTATTTCCCCGATGATGAGGCTGAGGATCATCTCATGCACCATTGCATCATCTCATGTTGGCCATTTGAATATCTTCTTTGAATATCTTCTTTGAAAAAGATACCTGTTTAGGTCTTTGCCCACTTTTTAATTGAATTATTTGCGGGTGTTTTTTTGCCATTGAGTTTTTTGAGTTCTTTATATAGTCTGGATATTAAACCCTTATCATATATATGATCTGCAAATATTTTCTCCCATTCACTAGGTAGACTTTTCATTTTGTTGGTGGTTTTGTTTGCTGTGCAGAAGCTTTTTAGTCTGATGTATCAAATCATCGTGCTGAACATGTTAAGCTTAGGCAATGTTATAGGTCAACTATTTTTTTAATTTTTTAATGTTTATTTATTTTAGAGAGAGACAGACAAAGGGAAAGAGCATGAGCAGGGGAGAGGCAGAGATAAGGACAGAATCTGAAGCAGGATCCAGGCTCTGGGCTGTCAGCACAGAGCCCGATGTAGGGCTCAAACTCAAGAACTGTGAGATCATGACCTGAGCTGAAGTTGGACGCTTAACTGACTGAGCCATCCGGGTGCCCCAAGGTCAATTATTTCTTGATAAAACTAGAAAGAGAGAGAGAGAAAGAGAGAGAGAGAGAGAGAGAGAGAGAGAGAGAGAGAGAGAGAAGAGGTAAAAAAGTCAAGACAATGAACTTGGAGCAAGGAGGAGTGACCTTAGAGCCACAAAAACAAAGCAGTTACCTGAAAAAGCATGATTCTACTCTGGTAGGTGCTTAAGGATCTACTGAAGACCACAGGACCAGGTGCCCATACAGCAATGCAATACAACCTTTATGTTTTGACGGGGCTCTGATAGAGCCTTCAAGGAGTCTTACCAGAGGATGCCTGGGTGGTACAGTGGGTTAAGTGACTGACTCTTAGTTTTGGCTCAAGTCATGATCTCACAATTTGTGAATTTGAGCCTCCCAGGGTTCTGCGCTGATAGTGTAGAGTCTGCTTGGGATTCTCTCTCCCTCTCTCTTTGCCCCTCCCCTGCTCATGCTCTCTCTTTATGTCAAAATAAACAAATAAACTTATATAAAAGAGTCCTACTGGAATATGCAATTGCTCTTTTTATTCCAGCATAGAGAATTAAACAAATAATTCCAGGGGTTCCTCAGTGGCTTAGTTGGTTGAGCATCTGACTTCGGCTCAGGTCGTGATCTCACAGCTCGTGAGTTCGGCCCCACGTTGGGCTCTGTGCTGACAGCTCCGAGTCTGGAACCCGCTTCGGATTCTGTGTCTCCCTCTCTCTCTGCCACAACCCACTCACATTCTGTCTCTGTCTCTGTCAAAAATAAAACACTAAAACAAAATAATTCTGCGAAAGGAAGCATTTTGAAGGTATTGGCTCCCTGTGAACTATTAAAAATATGTTAGATCAATTTATTAGTGCAAATTTGAAAGATAATATAACCAGGTGCATTTTCAGTCAATGCCTTGACTTTTGTTTAATAGTGGATATTTGCTTTAGTGAAGGAAAATGTAGAAGAATGTTTCATTCTTTTGTTGTTGGTTGGAGGATGTATTTTGGGAAGACCTGGGAACGAGCCTAGATAAGAAGCCTGGTGCAGAAGATTAAAAGGAAGCTTTTTGGGGGGACATGGCTTAAGTGGATTTGATTTGCTTCATCAGCAGTAAGATAGAATTTGAACGTGATGAAGAAAGAAATCAGCACATCAAGTTCTCATAACCAGCCTTCCTTTGTTCGGTGTAGTCTGTCTGTTGGGAGAATCCCACCAGGATGGAAGAATACATTGAGCAAAAGCCCAACAGCTTTTTCCTGTTATATAATTAGACTCAGAGAAAGTCATATCAACACTGAAGGGTCCACTTCCAGCTCTATAGGAAAATTCATACTCAATATTGACAAATTGAATGCTTTCCCACGAGGATTGAACGCCACGCAAAGATACTCAATCTCACTACTCCCATTTAGCATTGTAATGGAAGTTCCGGCCGGTGTCATGAGGCTTGGAAAGAAAACTGAAGCACAGATGTCGTAAAGGAAGAATTAAAACTCTTTATCCCACACGTGACATATCCTATTTATAAAAAATCCTCTGGTATCTAGAAAGTAGTATACGAGTATTATGAATGAGTTTAGCAAGGTTGAGCATACAAGATTAGTATACAAAAACCAAATGCAGTCCTATATCCTAAAATCCTGCAAACACAACGGAAATAAAACAGTATCATTCACAATAGCATTCGTTTTTAACAGTCTTATCGAGGCTGCACGTATTTAATGGGTGCGGTGTGATGAGTTCGGACACATGCATGTACCTATGAGTCCATCACCGCAAGCAAGGTAACAGATGTATTCAACATCTGCCGCTTTCCATGCACCTCCCCATCTCTTATTCAGAAGATGTTTCATGATGTCTACATATCATGATACCCTCTTCATGCGTTCTGAAGCACACAACGCTGTATTCTTAACCATAGTCACTATGTTGTAGAGCAGATCTATAGAAATTGTGCACCTAGCACAGCTGAAATTTTAACCCTTTCGGTAAAAACTCCCCGTTCCCCTCACCGCTCAGTTCCTGCAACTACTCTCACAATCTCTACTTCCGTGACCATGACTATTTTAGATACAGCAAATAAGTGGAACCTTCTGCGACTGGCTTATTTCCCGGAGCATAACTTCCTCCACATTCGTCCATGCTGCTGCAAGTGACGGGATTTGCTGGTTTATAAAAGCTGCATAATATCCCATTGTATGTGCCTAGCACATTTCCCTTATCCATTCATCTGTCGGTGGATGCTTGGCCTGTTTCCATATTTTGGCTCTTGTGAATAAGCTTCAGTAAACATGGGGGTGCAAATATGCTTTGAGATTCTGATTTCGATAGTGTTGGGTATAGACTTAGGATTGGGATTGTTGGATCATATGCCAGCTCTATTTTGAATTTTATTGAGGAATATGAGTACTGTTTCTCATAGAGGCTACTTCCTTTTCCATTCCCACCAACAGCATACAATGGTCCCAATTTCTCCACAACACTTGTTATCTTTAGTGTTTTCAATAATAGCTATCCTAACAGGTGTGAAGTGATTCCTCATTGTGGGTTTGATTTGCTTTCCCTGGTAACTGACGATGTCAAGCATTTTTTCATGTATCTGTTGGCCATTTGTATGTCTTTGGAGGAATGGCTGTTCCGGTCCTTTGTCCATTTTTTAATCAGGATATTTGTTTTTTGTTTACTTGTTTTTTGAGTTTTGTTTTGTTTTTGCTCTGATTTCTAGTTTCATACCGTTGTTTTTGGAAAAGATACTTGGTATAAGTTTAGTCTTCTTAAATTTGGTAAGACTTGTTTTGTGGAACATGTGATCGATCCTGGAGAATGTTCCATGTAAGTTTGAGAAGAATCTGTGATCCGCTGTTGTTAGGTGGAGTATTTGTAAATGTCTGTTAGGAACATTTGGTCTATAATATTATTTAAGTTAGTTATTTTATCATTGATTTTCTCTGGACCTGGTTTATCTACTGTTGAAAATGGAATATTGATGTGTCCTATTATTATTACATTGCTGTACATTTCTCCATTCATTACTGTTAAGATCTGTTTTATGTATTTTGGTGTCAATTATATATACATATATTTTTATAAGTTTATTTATTTATTTGGAGAGAGAGAGAGAGTATGAGAAGGGGAAGGGAGAGAGAGAGGGAGCCAGAGGATCACAAGAAGGCTCCACACTGTCAGCACAGAGCCTGATGTGGGGTTCGAACTCACGAACGGTGAGATCATGACCTGAGCTGAAACCAACAGTCAGACGCTTGACCAGCTGAACCACCCAGGTGCCCCCGCTTCATATACATTTATAATAGTTATATCATCCACATGAATCGACCCTTTTATCATTATTTGATGTCCCTTTTGTCCTTTTGACAATGTTTGACTTAATATCTATTTGTCTGATGTAAGAATAGCCATCTATTCTCTTTTGTTTACCATCGGCATGATGCATCTTTTCCCACCACTTCACCTTCACCTTCGTATGTCCTTAATCCTGAAGTACGTCTCTTATAGATATTACACCAAAGAACGTCTTCTAATGGTTAGCCTGATCATATGAGTGAAAGCTCAACATCACTAGTCATTCATGAGATGCACACTGAAATCATGAATCACAACTAGACCTTGAGTAGAATGGTTTTAATGCAAAGGATTGATACTAACAGGTGGTGGTAAGAGCATAAGAAAGATGGAAATCTCTTAGGTTGGTTATGGGAATATAAATTAGTAAAGCCATTTTGTGAAACATTTTGGACAAGTCCAAATAATGAACTATATGCTTCCCCTATGACTCAGCATTTTATTCCTATATAAGTATCCAAAAAATATTTTCACAGAACGACCATCACCGCAATGTTTTGAGAAGCTTTATTTATAGAAATCAGTAACTGGAAATAATCCAGGTAGACATCAAAGTGATGAATTGAGAAATTGTGACACATCCATACAACAGAACACCACTTGGCAAAGAGAGAGATGAACACCGCTACCTGCTGCAGTGTAGACGAACGGTACTCAGCACCGAGATGGGTGAACACCACTACCTGCTGCAGTGTAGACGAACAGTACTCGGCACTGAGACGGGCGAACACCACTACCCGCCACCGTGCAGGTGAGCCTGAGAAACACAATGCTAAACAAGACAGAGAAAGACTGAACATTGCATGGTTCTAGTTATAAGATATGCCTATAAAACCAAACTGATGGAGACACAAAGAAGACACGTATATGTCTGGGACTCGGGAAGGAACTAGGATTGAGGACAAAAGGGCATGAAAAAGCTTTGTGGGGTGATGGAAATGTGCCTAAAGTGGCTTATTGTAATGGCTGCACAAGTTCCACATTTTCTAAGCATCTTTGACCCTTAAACCCACAATGAGCAGATTTTATGGCACCTAAATTATACACTAATAACAGTATTTAAAAACACAGAGGGATATCAGAAAATGATGTAAAGGGACTTGAGCTTTCCAATGTCTAGAATCAATGGATTTATTCTCTTTATTGTCAGCCATCCAACTCACATTTTTATTTTTTTACTACTATATTTTCATAAAACACTTTTCTATGATAAGGTCAAAGCTATAATTTAAGAATTAGTAGGACTATTTTTTATATCTAAACCCAAAATATAAGCACTAAAAATCCTTTAAAATATCAAAGAGCTGCATCGATTAAATAATGCTTAGAAAATGATGGTGTTTTATAACTCACCAAATATTTTTAGTAGCTTTCAAAGGTTGTCAGGATAAACCGCCATTTTGTTCTTTCCTTGGAAGATAAATAAATGTAACAAAAAATAAGATTTAACACAACAAGGATAAGTAATTTATGATGTCTAACTTAGAGTGGAATGCATAGGCGACATTTCTGTAACAAACGCCCCAAATCATAATGGAGTAGCCAATAAAAAATGTGGTTCTCACTTACACAAGACTTTGATAATGCACGATAACTTCCCACTCTGCACTGGTTCAGAATCCAGACTGCTTCCATCGTTCACTAACTGTGTATCACTGTGTGTTTTCCAGATGAGGTCAAGTGGTTAGAGTTGGTAGAGGAGTCAAGTTCCAATAATGAAATGCGTCCTCCTAAGGGAAATAACAAGTGTAGCTTCTCTTTGCACTTCATTGGCTGGAACAGTTCATTCGGATTTCCCTAACTTGGAAAGTTGCCAAAGGGAAATTTCCCATAAGCCTGGAACAGAAAGGAACCTCATATTGGTAAAGAGTCCAGGAGATCTCCCCCATGGAAATCAGTTAGACAAAATCAGTATCTGTCTATGCCGTCCTTTCCATGCACTTTCTTTAAGCAATCACCTCCACGCTTAGGAGAAATAAACCCAAAAGACAAGCACACGAACCCAACATTAGTAGAGTGGACTGTCACTCTGGGGTTGTGAGCTTGAGTCCAAGGATGGGGATCTTATTCCTTCCACTGTTACTCCATGGCTGGGCGACCCTGACAAAGTTAAGGCATCTCCTCAGAAGCCATTTCCATAAAGCCTACTACCAGTGATGTGTTTAGGATTCAGTTAGAACAAAACCACAGAGGTTCTCAGCATAGTGTGTCATATATTGTCAGCTTGTTGTGTCTGAATCATTCTCTCTGGACCTTCGTTTATCTAATCCAGGTGCCAAAACAACATCAACATGTTCAGGGATGAAGTGTTTGTAAGCTGTTACATTTTAATTTGTTATGCTTTATTAAATAAAGTCCATTCTCCAAGCAGTAACAGAATTTAATAGTGTATGAAGTAAGCTTTGGGCTATGAGTTGGTTTCCATCAGTTGAACAATCGCCTTTCAAATGCTCAGTGTCATGAATCCATAAACAAATGCTAGTGTTTCTAATGAAATAAAAAGAAGCCAAGAATCTCTCATTAGGATAGGATAGTGTCACATCGCGTTATGATGATATGGGTTTCTGAGTGCTTAATTTTGGGCTCCATTCAGGAATTGCCCTTGATCTACCCCTAGGTCTTCCTTCCCATTAATATTTCCCCTGCTTTTTACCTCAGTATCTACAGCAAAAACAGCTTTCTGATCACAACATCTTAGTCTAATCTTCCCTTCTAGAAAAGACAGCACAAGGTGAAAACTTAAAAACCCAACAAAACTTAAAAATCCATTGTCTTTGGATGGAGCAGAACCTCATCATAACCAGGAATCCCAGTGCCCAGAACTCAAACTTGCCACGACCCAGGTGGTGTCACGCCATGGGGGGAGCAAGTCAGGAAGGTCCACCCGGCTGTGAGAGGACTTGCGGGGCATTTGACTAAATAGATTGTAGATATTTTGAGGAAAAATCCAATGGCTGTATCTTAGATGGTAAGTATAAATAAAGTGTAAGCAGAAATGCATAGTTTGAATGTTTTTTGGTGTGACAGGTGAACTTAGGCCGGCATCTCTAGAAAGCAAAGCCTTGGGGCACTTTGAGGGGAATTTCCAGGGCACCCGGACTTTGGGAGAAGGAGGAGTCAGGAAAGAAATCAAGCTAGTCATAGATGTGGGATGTCTTCTTTCAGGCCACAGGGAGAGAGTGTAGTTCCTCATAAGTATCCATCTGGAGAAGAAAGGAAGAGAAATTTTCTTGCCCGATTCTTTGGTCTTCTATGTCTCGTAAGTCAAAACTAAATCCAAAGGACGTTAAACCCCGTCACTCTTTAGGGTGCGTGACCTGGATCCCAGGCCACACTGAGGAGGCAATACCACATGTACTATGTGGGTAGGTGTGAAGTTAGGTGTTTTTGTAGAAGCATTTATGGGTCTTCCTGGCTGCCCTGGACACCAGAACGAAAGGTTCTTCCCCACCAGACCAGTTAAAGTTCTGCGGGCTCTCCACCCAAAGGGAAGTCAAAAAATCCAGCAGTGCTCAGAGATGAAATCATTGGCATCTGTATTTGAGAGTCTTCTCTGGAGCCAGCAGCTGAGAGCTTGGCAGGTAGGTGCGATTGAGGGAATCTAGGGACAAACACGGAACGGATTTGATATCCAGGTTACCTCTCGGAAAACATCAGTTATTTCGATTTGGTGGCAAGGCTTTGCTCCAATAGTAAGAGGAGGCACAGTGGATGTGATTTTGTCTATAATCTTGAGTGATCCCTATTACAGTGATGTGTGTCGGGTTAGCTGGGAAACAATTGCAAACATAGTTCTATACTCTAAGAGTTATTCCTTTAAAATATATGCCATAAATCTCACAACTTCACCTGTAACCTCCACGCAGCAAACTGATAAGATTGGGATGATCTCTTTACTGGACGACATGGATTATTTTATGTTTTATTTCCGTGATCTTAGTTGTTGTGTTACGTGTTACAACTCACATCCTTGTGATAATCGTCACTGAAATTCAGGTCTTTTATGGAAGCAGGGGAAGTCAAACTAGGGAATTTGGATGCTGTGGGAATTCCTTTTGGTTGGCTATCACCTAAGATAGCCACTTAAACTGTAGGTCATAGAGAATGAGGAGAGGGTATTGACCATGAAATTCTAGATAACTTTTCCCCCTAAGCAAGGGCCTGAGAGATTCTCCAAAGCAGGCATCAACCCCGCAGTTGAAATTAGAGGAGGGCGGAATTAGTAGACCAGAGCTCATCGGCAGAGTCTCGCTGGCTCAAATATTGAGAGAAGCATCACACAGTAAGCGCGTTCTATCGACCCATAGTCCAATCGAGTAATACTCATGTTCCAACTCTTGGAACTAACCCACAACTTAAAAATGAGTTCGTTTTTCCTGCGAAACAATTACAATTCACCATAAAGGTCTTTGGTTTAAATGCTCCAGGGTAAAACTCAGGGTTTGATCACAGCCTCACTGCTTTCCCACACACTCACGGATTCTATTGAACACCTGAAAGACTAAATACAGTGAATCACAGAAATAGAGCTTCATTTGTCTTATGAATTAAAAAAAAAACAACCCTGCCACATCCTATTATTATTATTCATAAATGTGAGAATAATGGTGACGATGGTTCTAATTTGTTCTTTTTATTAGTTGTGCAGAGACATCCATGCTTATATTATGAAGTGTTCTAATGGTTCATATGGGTATTTAATACGATGTGACAAACGCATTAACCTTGAGGAAAAAAGAACGACTAAAGCAAATTGTATAATTTTCATCTTTATCATTAAAATGCTGTTTTGGGGAAATAATTTCCTAATAATTTCGCCACAGGAGCAGCCAAGCGATAACATGAGGATCACTAATTCTATATTTAATACGGAACTCAAAATAGCTCTCCTACATGCTGGCCTCGCATCCCTCACCATTCGATTATTCTCAACAAGTAGACGCTGATAATTAAACCAGGACACTTCATGGGAGATGGGATAGTGCCAGTTACATAAAGCAGCATAAAATCTGGCAGAAGAGATCATCCCAGTTTATTATCCAATCAGTGGACAAACGCTGGCATCCATGTGAGAAAACTTGAAGAGAAAATTACACATGCCCTGAGCTGGGACAGGAAAGCAATGGAATGATTGTCTTTTAATCTTACATGCCCCAGTCCTACTCTGCATTTAAGAACAGAAAATAATCATGTGTTGGTTTAAGACACATATGCAAGTTCTTTTGACATTTCTCTCATCAAGAGGAGGAGTTTGCATGCCTTCTCTTTGAACGTGGAGGGGATCTGCAACTGCCTTGAAGAATGTGAGATCATAGATACGCCCCTGTGTCATGTCCAAAGCTAGATGAGGCCAGGTAGCTCCTGCACTCTCCATTGGGACCCTTGCTATTAGAACAAGTCCCCACAGTGTGAGGAAGGCCAGACCACAAGGCTGGGCCGTGGTGGTATTCCAGACGACAGTGCCAGCTAAGGCCACAGCCGCCAGCCGGTGGGATGGGCTTCATGGCGACTTTAGCTCAGTCGCTTTCTCGACACAACCTCAAGAGAAACTGAGAACCACCTCCTCAAGCCATCAGCCTGTCCGACCATGAGAGATCGCAGAAACACAGGATCGGTTTTGCTTATGCCACTAAGTTTTGGGCGGATTGTTACGCAGCTGTAGACAATTGGCACAAGTCGCTTTTGCCTGCTTTAGTGACAGGAGTAAGAGGTGAGCTGTGGGTGACTGGGCTGTCGGCATTGCACCCAAGTATTTATTTTTGTACATGGATGATTGGTTTGTTGACTTCTTGCTTTGGGGAAACATATGAGTCTGCTCTCTAGGGGCCATCAAGGAAAATGGCTAGCAGACTCCTCTCCTTCAGGGGTGGAAAAATGAAGCTGCAATATTTCTTAGAGAGTATCCAGTTCAGCTCGCTCAGACAGGTTAGAAAGGATGGATTTCAGTAGAAGCTTTTCATAAAAATTCTTCTGAATCTGGTAACATTCTGCTCACCCTTCCTATATTTGTGATGGTTGGAAATAAACACAACCAATGAGCAAACACATTTGCGAGCATATACATGTTCTATCTCCATGATGTACTCTGATTTGAATGGGTTCACACACGTATGAAAATGTGTCAGAGGAGTCCCAAGACTCGGGGACCCCATCTTATGGTAGAAAAGCAAAAACTCTCATTAAGAAAAGATTTTTTTACAGGAAATATAATTTATTGTCAAACTGGACTCCATACCACACCCAGCGCTCATCCCGCCAGGGGCCCTCGTCAATGCCCATCACCCACTTTCCCCTCTCCCCCACCCCCCAGCAACCCCCAGTGTGTTCTCAGTATTTAAGAGTCTCGTATTTGCTGCAAGAGATCTATGAGTCGGATAGGCTTTACCTGAATCAAGGGACATTCCAAGGGCTACAGTAGACTTTAATTTTCTCCTGATTGAGCAGGTGCCTTTAATGTAGAATTTGGACTTTTGGCCAGTCTCGTAATGCAGAGCACAGACTGAAAACAAGTGGTGAGACTCACAGAAAACAAGTGGTGAGAGAGCCTCTTCCTCCTTTCAGCTCACGCAGGTGTGTGCAGCACTCAAGATTTGGAACTCTGGTGCAGAAGACCCAAGAATAATACCAGAGCAGCTTAGACGCTCCGCAGGAATGATGAGCGGAGAAAAGGAGAAGTCGGGTTGTTTGGAGGCACTTTCTTCCTCAACACTTTCCTTCCAATCTCCCTAGCTGATTCATTAAATTCTGAGTTGTGTCTCAGTCTAATATTTCTTCTCCTAATCCAGGGAGTTTGAATCCCTGACCACAGTGATTTTCTGGTGCCTGAAACTCTGTACCGTAACTTTCTAAGTACAGAAACTTACTGGTTTCCCTCACATACATTACCTCCCAGAGCAGCTGCGGGATAGCAGGCCTCGGAGGCCAAAATAAATGTTAAGTTGAGGAGCACAGGTATTTCAAAGCAGCAACACAGAGGATTAAAATCCCATCAGCAACAGGTGTATTAAAACAAGGGACAAGGATTTTAGCATCCCTGTAATGAACCTGTGAATAGATATAACAGAACATAATAAATCATGAGCCAAAAATAAGAAAACAAAAATAAGGGCCCATGCGTCAATGTTTAGTTTAGAAAATGTAACGACAGTTGAAACATACACAACGGATGAGGAAACTGGTAATACAGCCACCATAGTCACACAAAAATATCTAGAACCCAAAAAGGGAAAATTTATAAGGCCTACCATCCAACCAAAGATGTCCAGACAGGGGTAAGAGCAAGAAAATATTACTCAAAATAAGGTCAAAATGGACCTGGAAATGTTTATGACCCAGATGATAGAATTAGCAGAAAAATACACTAAAACAGTTACTATAACTTTATCACATATGTTTTATAAAGAAAAATAGAGACAAGGAATATATTTAAAAAACTGAATTTCTACAGATACAAAATACAAAGTTAAAAAAAAAAAAGCTACACTGGAGGAGATTAATGGCCATTTGGACCAAACAGAAGAAAACGCCTGTGAACTTGTAGGCATAGTGATGGAAATTATCCAAAGTGAAATACACAGATTAAAAGTAACAATGATATTTGGGGTCCCTGGGTGACTCCGTCGGTTCAGTGTCTGACTCCTGATTTCACTTCCAGTTATGATGTCACAGTTCATGAGATGGAACCCCGCATCAGGCTCTGCACCCAAGTCGCTTACACAGCCAAGCTTGCTTGGGATTCTCTCCCTCTCTCTCTGCTCCTGCCCCACTCGCACACATACTCGTGCGTTCTCTCTCTCAAAGTGAATAAATAAACATTTAATCATGATAGTAATAATAATAATATTTAAACACAAGATTGGAAAAGCGGTAAAGTGCAGAACAACATCACACAACCAAATGTACATATAATTTGATTCCCTTAGGAGGACTGGAAGCAGACAAATATTTGAAGGAGCGAGTGCAGAAAATTTTCCAAAGCAAATGAAAATGATAAGCCTACCAATTCAGGAAGTTCTACAACCGTTAAGTAGCAAAAACATTTAGGACATACCAGGGCATATCTGACTTAAATTGCTCAAAATTGAAAATAAAGAGAAATTCTTAGAAGCCGTCACAGAAAAAAAACACATTCCATACAGAGCAACAAAAAACAAGGATCGCAGCAGATTTCTCTACTGAAACAATAGCACACACAGTCAGAAGACAGGGCGGAAAAAAAGGTTAGAGTGGGAGAGAGCCAAAGCATAAGAGACTCTTAAAAACTGAGAACAAACCGAGGGTTGATGGGGGGTGGGAGGGTGGGGAGGGTGGGTGATGAGTATTGAGGAGGGCACATTTTGGGATGAGCACTGGGTGTTGTATGGAAACCAATTTGACAATAAATTTCATATATTGAAAAAATGCAAAGTTTTCATTACTTACCAAAAAAAAAAATAAATAAAAGAAAAGAAAGACAGGGCGGGAGCATCTTTAACGTGCGAATGAAAGGCTCTGTCCACCTAGATTTCTACTTGGCGGTCATCATCATAAAGCCAGGGTGACATAAACACTTTTACAGACTTATGGAGTAGGATGATTTTATCATCAGCAGACCCATATTATTGGGAATATTAACACAACTCCTCCATGGGGAAGTAAAATGATATTAGAGGAAACATGGATACGCATCAAGGAATGAAAAACTCTGGAATGACAACTGCATGAGTAAATGCAGAAAGTCATTTCTAATAAATCACATTTACTTTAAAGATAGATGTTAAAATGAAATAATAATGAGTGTGAGGTTTATACCACATTCAAAATAAAACATATGAAAAAATAGCTCAAAGATCAGAAGAGAGAGTGCCAAAAGTTCCCTTACTTATATGCAAAGTGATACAATATCACTTGAACATAGACTATGATGAGTCAAAGATGTATACAGTCGATTCTAAAGAAACTACTAAAACACTCAGCAGTATGTCATAGCTAATAGACCAAAAAGACATTAAAAGTAACTGTAAATTTATACATGAAATTTAATAGGGTGCCTGAGTGGCTCAGTCAGTTGTGAGTCTGACTCTTGACTTTGGCTCAGGTCATGATCTCACGGTTTGTGAGTTTGAGGACCAAATGAAGCTCTGAGCTGATAGTGTGGAGCCTGCTGGTGATTCTCTCTCCCTCTCTCTCTCTCTCTCTCCCTCTCTGCCCCTCCCCCACTTGTGCTCTCTCTGTGTCTCAAAATAAACACATAACCTTAAAAAAATTTTTCGTACAGTTTAATAGAGGACCAAAGAACAGATGGGATATGTAAAAGGTAGGTAAAATGCAATAAATAAAACAAGATACATATAACCTAACCATATCAGTAATTTCACTAAATGTAAATAGTATACATTTTCCAATTCAAACACAGAGATTGTCAGGTTGCAGAAACTAAGACCCAACCTTCTGCTGCCTAAAATAAACCCTTCTCAGTATAAAGACATTAAGTTAATAAGTTAATAAGGCAAAAGTGAAATAACTTATCAATAAGCAATTCCTTTTTGATACTGAGAAGTATTCCATGGTATAATATACCATACTGTGCTCAACTATTCACCCATTGAGAGACATCTGAATTTTTTCCAGTGTGGGGCTATTACAAACAAAGCTTCTATAAATATTTGTGTACAGATTTTTGTGGGAACACAGACAGGTTTTCACTGACACACACAACAAATGGGATGGAACTCTAAGTAATCATGCTGAATGATATAGGTCACTATACATGACATAACATACAGAAAGTTTTGAATTACTTTTTCTAGAGTCATAGATTCAGAAAAAAGTCCAATATTTCAAAAGTGACATGTCTTGCTACATATTTTTTAAATAAAATAACGGTTGATAAAGTTGATGGAGACAAATTTCGAAACTCCATTTGGCATTTCTTTTATAAAATGAGACATATATCTTCACGTTTCATTCAGTTTTTGAAACATAACAGAAGAAACTATCACTCAATTCATACTGCTACTGTTTGGTCTTTTCATACAGCTATTCAACAATTTAATAGTTTTTCATTTCTTAACTGAAAATACGCAAAGTTTTACCTAGAGCATCACAGACCACCATACTTTCTGCGTTTCGAACCAGTTTCTTATTCCTTTAATCTACTAGCCCTGGTTGTGGGAAAAGGCTACATTCCATATTCTCACCATTTTTCCACTTTCTACCTTCTCATCTGCTTTATTTATGCATACTTTCTGTCTTGAATCCATTGCCCATCTTCATCGTAACAAACATGGCTTGTTTTTCCAGAAAGAGACTGAAAACAAACCCCTCTCTTGAGGTTTGTCCACTGATCTCCGTCAGTAATAATCTGTCTACGTCATTCACGCAGCATATGGTGCGAATCTCCGTGTTCTGCGTATTAGCGTACTTGCCTAGAGGCGTCCTGTATATGTACTAAGAAGTGTCCTGCATACGAAAATGCACCTGTTAAGTGAAAGGCTAAAACACTAGTAAAGCCAAAGTGTAAGGAATTTGTAAAAAATATAAAGCTTCTTTTCTGAGAAATTCATGGCCTAAAAAATCTATTTAGGCTCTGTGGGTTTGAAATAGAAACATAAAGGATGACAACTTTGAGCTGAAGTTTCTGTATATAAAAGTATTGAATTTCCAGAGCTTTTCATTCCAGTGAGAAACTGAATGTACAAAAAAAGATCAAACATGCCTTTTTATCTGAGTTAAAAAGCAAACAATGGGAAAATTGTGACTCTGAGTTTAAACTTTTAATAATGAGAAACACTGTGTTCCCTAATAGGAGCTGAGAATTAATAATGTCCCTAACCTTAATAAGTCGAAGCTGTTTTCAAAACTAGTTTTGATGTTGACATTTCAAAACCATCCTACTTATCAGAAGTAAACATTTATTTTTTATGAGCAATGCTATATTAAATCAGAATGAATCAGCATCTCTTATAGTAAATACCATTTTCGGATGCATTAAAATTAGAAAAGCAAAGATTATGTGCTGCTTTTCAAGAGACTGAGCTTAACACTATAAATTGGATCCAAACTTCTAAGATTAGAAGGACAAAAGAAGTTCATTTAATAAACATTATGCTATAAAAACATTTCAAGGAGTTTTTAGTCTAGAATAATGTAACTGACTTGATAACTTAGATGAATCCCTCTGAAAAATTTTGAAAAAATTTGTAAGTATTTCTAACTCACCTTCCAATGATCTGTCCTAGTAAATTATCTCAAATGTAATCAAAGGACATATGTTTCTCTAGGATGATCTACAAAAACCAAACTGTATTTCTACCCTTGGGGATAATAGCCAGAAACTTCCTCCACAGGCAGTGAGTGTGAGCATTGCATTTGCTGTTAATTTCTTTTTTTTTTAATTTTTTAAATGTTTATTCATTTTTGAGAGACAGAAAGGGACAGAGCATGAGTGGAGAACGGTTAGAGAGAGGGAGAGACAGAATCTGAAACAGGCTCCAGGCTCTGAGCTGTCAGCACAGAGCCCGATGCGGGGCTCGAACTCACCAACTGCGAGATCCTGACCTGAGCCCAAGTCAGATGCTCAACCGACGGAGCCACCCACGCGCCCCTGCTGTTAATTTCGTAAGGACCCAGAAACTAACACACACAGGCTTGAGAAGAATATGGTAAAAGAGAAGCCATATTTAAATTGTATTTAAGGGTGAAAAACAATTTTGCACATAGTTATGTAATCACTCCATGGGTGTTTACATCCCTACAAATAGTTCTCTCACAGTGATCAGGAATGGGTATATTGGGATTATCAACCGCAAATTGGGAAGGTCCCAAATTTTGATTTTCCTCTAAAGTTTGACCCTTTTTAAATAGCAAGAGCATTTGATTTTCTAAAATGTATTGGGGCGCCTGGGTGGCTCAGTCGGTTAAGCGTCTGACTTCAGCTCAGGTCACGATCTCACGGTCCGTGAGTTCGAGCCCCGCGTCGGGCTCTGGGCCGATGGCTCAGAGCCTGGAGCCTGTTTCTGATTCTGTGTCTCCCTCTCTCTCTGCCCCTCCCCCATTCATGCTCTGTCTCTGTCTCAAAAATAAATAAACGTTAAAAAAAAAATTTAAAATGTATTTTTTGTTGGAAGGTATTTTTTATTAAATACGTACTTTTGCATGAGTTTAAATCGTTAGTAGCTAGAAATGAGGCTAAATAGTTTGATGAATTCCACTTCCAGAATTCTGATAACAAAAAATTCCCAAAACTTGATGAAATCCTGCCCAAACTGTATTACGACTTAGAAACAAACTCACAAAGTGTGGAAAGAATGGCCCCGGGGAGAAAAACAAACACACAAAGAGGAGGTGTTTCTGAGCAGAAGCTCACACTGGAGTTGGGGTGGTGGTGTCGCAACAATGTGTGCCCCCCGGAATTGTGGCTGCCTGCCACGTGGACAAGGGTCATGACCTTAACATTAGGTCAGTGAGGTGGGAAAGGAAAATGGAGATTCTCCGTTTTGGGAAATGACATCTGAAATGATAAATAATAAGTAAAATAATGTGCTAGGAAAGAAAAGCTTTTACCCAAGAACGTTATGAGGCCGTATGTGACAATTCCCTTCGTGTGGTGCGTAACACGAACTGCACGATGTAGTCCTATCCTAAGAAAGCAAATTCTTCCTGCAAGAAAATGCCTTCAATGTATAGGAAACTTGAGTTACTTTATCTCTCTGTCTGTCTCTGTCCTTCTCTCTCTCTCTTTCTCTCTCCCCCACGCCCGCCCCCGACACACGCACACACACGCGCGCGAGCACACACACACACACACACACACACACACAGAAAACAAATGAGGACAAAAGTCACCATGAGCCGGGATCACCAGAAAGAACCCCCAGGAGACTTGAACCCCTGCCATGTTGGAATTTTCAGATGCAGAAAGGCAAATAATATTGTCTCCACTATGTGCATAAATAAAAGGAGAATTTAAATGTATAAACATTAACAAAGAATTTTTTAAATAAACAAATATTAGAATATTTTAATATTAAAAGAAAGACACAAAGAAAGCTGAATCAAAAGTGTTAGTTATAGCTTTTAAAGAATTAATGAACTAAGAAAATAGATGAGAAGATATATCACATACACATAAATCTAAAATATGAAATGTTAAGATAAACAGAGTAGAAAACAAAAGAAAATAATATCTAGTGTATGTGATGTGGTATATAAATGATAATTTTTGTTTATTGAGTTTACATACTTTTCATTCATCTGAAATCCTATAAAAATTGAGAAGGATCAAAATCTCATGGTAAAAAAGTAAAACATTTAAAAAACCATTTTAAGAAATATAAGACAATATTGTCATGATTTCTGAATACAGGAGACAGAAATATCCCCAATTAAACGTGGAAATATTGCTTGCTTTGGCTATTAAAATGTAATATGTGTGTAACAGAACAATGCAAAAAAATGAAGTTAAGTGAAAAATGCAGAAACATGAGATTAAAACACAAAACATGAAGAACTAATGTGAAGAATATATTTTTTAAACCTTGCCAATCACAGAACAAGGTAGCCTTTCTGGCCAATGATTACATAGACGTATGCACCATCAGATAGTAACTCAGCAAATGTGTAGTAGAATTGTTCTTTTTTTTATTTGATAGTTGTTTTTATTTTATTTTATTTTATTTTATTTTATTTTATTTTATTTCTTAATATGAAATTTATTGTCAAATTGGTTTCATACAACACCCAGTGCTCATCCCAACAGGTGCCCTCCTCAGTGACCATCACCCATCCTCCCCTCCTTCCCACCCCCCATCAACCCTCAGATTGGTCTCAGTTTTCAAGAGTCTCTTATGGTTTACCTCCCTCCCTCTCTGTAACTTTTTTCCCCCTTCCCCTCCCCCATGGTCTTCTGTTAAGTTTCTCAGGATCCACATAAGAGTGAAAACATATAGTACCTGTCTTTCTCTGTATGACTTATTTCACTTAGCATAACACTCTCCTGTTCCATCCACATTGCTACAAAAGGCCATATTTCATTCTTTCTCATTGCCACGTAGTATTCCATTGTGTATATAAACCACAATTTCTTTATCCATTCATCAGTTGATGGACATTGAAGAAGATATAAAGAAATGGAAAAACATTCCATGCTCATGGATTGGAAGAATAAATATTGTTAAAATGGCAGTACTACCCAAAGCTATCTACACATTCAATGCAATCCCAATCAAAATTGCACCAGCATCCTTCTTGAAACTAGAACAAGCAATCCTAAAATTTGTATGGAACCACAAAAGATCCCGAATAGCCAAAGTAATATTGAATAAGAAGACCAAAGCGGGAGGCATCACAATCCCAGACTTTAGTAGAATAGTTCTTACTGGATTGACTAAACTAACAAAATTATAAAGACAAATATTTTTGATGCCATGGAGAAAAATAGTCTAATCTTTTGCTGATGGTAACATAAACTTATATATGATTATAGAAAGAATTTTGGTCATTTCCAATAAAATGGAAAGGTCCTATAGAATGTGACTACAAATTTTACCTCTAGATTTGTATATCATGATCAAAGACACCTTTGCACTTACATGGGAGAACACATATAGAGGAATATTTGTCGCCATTTGGAGAAATTCTGCATGTTCTTCAGCTGGTGTATGGATGAGTAAAGTGAAACACAGACACACAAACAAAATGATTAGAATACATACAAACATTTCAACAATTAAAAATCTAATATGCAAGTTTAGGTTCATGTTATGATTCTTGACAATTTTTCAAAAAGCAATTTCATATATTATTGTAGGTAGCAATGAACATGGTAAAAGAATACAATATTCATGGGCAAGAAAGGCACATCAATATCAAGAGAGTGATTCATTTTGACAGATGTAGGCTGGAAGGGACTGTGATGGTAGATGGTGATGGTTTCACTGTGTCTGTAAAGTTTTATTTCTTTAATAACAAAAAGGAAGGGTACGGATGGAAAACTGTATTTGTTAACTACGGTTGATAGGAGCATAGGATTCTATTATATCACTTTTTCTGTTCTTCTGGAAGTTTGAAAGGCTTTGATGATGAACTTAATTGTGGTTCCATTGGCAGCATCAATAGAGATCTTCTCTCGAATGTCTACATCATCCCATACAGTCTGCATCCCACTTGCACATTGTATTAATTTTCACTGGTTGCCATAGGAAAGTACTATCAACTAGGTGACTTAAATCAACAAAATTTTGTTGCCTCATCGTTGTAGAGGCTGTGAATTGAAATCAAGATGTCAGCAGCGCCTTGCTGCCTCTGAAAGCTTCAGGGGAATCGTTCCTTGCCATTTTCTAGCTGCTGGTGGTGTGCTGGCAATCTTTGGCATTCTTTACCTTGTAGCTGCATAACTTGTGGCCCCATAACTCTATTCCCTGTCTTCACTGTCACATGGCCTGCTGTGTTCCTTGGTGTACTCACATGGCCATTTATAAGGACATCAGTCCTATTGGATTAGGGTCCACTCTACTTCAGGATGAACTTAGCTTAACTAATTAGACCTGCAGTGATCCTGTTTCCAAATAAGGTTATATTCCATGATTTGGGGGATTAAGATTTCATATTCTTTTCTGGGGAGACACAATTCAATCCATAATGCATATATAATATGCCTAGCTAAATGTGACAAATCTACCTACGATAGAGTAGAACTTAGCAGCCACACAGGAGTTTTTGAATCTTCATGAATTTTCCCAACCTGGTACAAAGACATATTCCTCTTCTTAGGAAATATCTCCTTCTTTCTAGATGGCTTGGGCTGTACATGCAGGGATTTCTTCATGCAAAGAGAAATTCTGTTCGATATTTTATTTTTCACCATTTTATGTCTTACCTTTAGGTCTGTGATCCATTTTTAAGTTAATTCTTCTGAAGGGTTGTTGAAGAGACTATCTTTGATCCACTGTGTTGCCTTTGGTCCTTGGTCAAAGATCAGTGACTATATGTGGGTCTATTTCCAGGCTTTCTATTTTTATTCATTGATTTGTCTATGATTCACTAACATCCCACAGTCTTGATTACTATAGCTTTATCCTAGGTGTTGAAGGTGAGTTAAGGCATCCTTCAACTTTATTTTGACTCTTTAACGTAGCGTTGACTTTCTTCTTCTTTAATATTGTGGTGACTCTTCTGGGCCTTTTGCCTCTCCATATAAACTTTAAAGTCAGTTTGTTAATATCTGCAAAATAATTTCCAAGGATTTTGACTGCCATTGCATTTAGCCTGTAGATCAAGTTGAGAAGAACCGACAACTGGCAATATTGATTCTCCCGATCCACACACATGAATATCTCTCCATGAATTTAGTTCCTTGAACTTGTTCTTTAGAGTTTTGTACTTTCCCTATATAGGTGTTGTACATATTTTGTTTTGAACCTGTTTGTTAGATTTATGTTTAAGTGTTTCATTTTGGGGCTGCTAATATAAATGGCATGATATTTTTTAAATCAAATTTCAGCTGCTCGCTATTGGTATGTTGGAAAAGGATGTACTTTTTTATATTAATCTTTCATGCTGTAACCTTGCTATAAATTCCAGCATAAATTAATTCCAGCATATTAATTCCAGCATAAATTTTTTTGGACAATTCCTTCAGATTTTCTACAGAGATGATCATGGCATCTGCCAAAAAGACAGTTTTATGACTTCTTCCTCAGTCTTTATGCATTTTATTCCATTTTTGTGCCTCGTTCCTCATCAATAGCTTCAAGTACGATGTTGAAAAGGAGTGGAGATAGGCAACATCATCCCCGTGCTCCCGATCTTAGTGGGGAAGCGTTGAGATTCTTGCCAGTAAGTATAATATTAGGTGTTTTGTTTTGTTTTGCTTTTGTAGGGAGGCTTCATCAAGTTGAGATGGCTCCTTTCTTTTACTTGTTCACCAGGAGTTTTGCTTATGAAT
This sequence comes from Felis catus, assembly GCF_018350175.1. Lineage (NCBI taxonomy): Eukaryota > Metazoa > Chordata > Mammalia > Carnivora > Felidae > Felis > Felis catus. The sequence continues at coordinate 2,381,127 of NC_058371.1, forward strand.
GAGGGCTGCATGTTTTCAAGTGCTTTTTTGTATCCATTTCTTTTTTTAGTCTGTGATGTGGTGAATTACATTAACTAATTTTCAAAGGTTGAACCAGCCTTGCCTAATTGGGATAAATCTCACACAGTCGTGGCGTTTATATCTTGTTCATCTTGTTTGGATTTCATTTGCTAATGTGTTGTTGAAAAGTTTTGAATGTATGTTCAGGGAGAGATATGGGTGTATATTTTTTTCTTTTTTATTCTTGTAGTGTCTTTGTCTAGTTTCGCTAGTAAGGCTTCATAGAATGACGCCTCCTGAAATGAGATAGGAAATAATCCCTCTGTTTCTGTCCTCTGAAAGAGATTGTAGAGCATTGGTGTAATTCATTCCTTAAATGTTTGATAGAATTTAAAACAAACCAGGGAACACCGGGGTCTGGGGCTTTCTGTTTTAGAAAATTGTTAATTATTCACTCAATTCCTTTAATGGATATAGACTGGCTTGTGTGGGTTTTGTAGCTATTGTTGGTTTGTTTCTACCTCTGTTTTGTGGTTCTCATGGAGATAGTTTGCCATCTAGGCGGTTTGAAATGTTGTCCATAGGTTGTTATTCATGCTATCTAGCTTCTATTTCTGATTTTCTGTGGAGAGTGAAGATTAGAAAATTACCAGCCAGTTGCCATTCTCGAAGGTTCTTCCTCTCTGTCATCATTTAGCTAACTTGCTAACATTTCACTTCATTTAAAATATTTCATTAAAAACACATTTCTCGGGGCACCTGGATGGCTCAGTCATTAAGCATCCGACTCTGGATTTCGGCTCAGGTGGTGATCTCATAGTTGTGAGATCGGGCCCCACAACATTGTGTTCCATGCTGAACATGGGGCCTGCTTAAAATTCTTTCTCTCTCTCTCTGTCACCTTCAGCCCCTTCCCCACTCATGTGTGCTCTCTCTGTCTCTCAAAAAAAATAACAAATTTCTTAAAAAAATTTTTTTTGCTAGAATGTAGAGTTAACAAGAACAATATCTTTATTTTTTTTCACTACTATTCTAGCTAGGCATAGAATAGCACCTGACACATATTTTTGGCTAAATAAATAAATATATAGATTCTTAATGTCATTATTGCATACTGTGATAAAATATTTATTTCAGCTTAAACTTAATTTGTCTCCAATGTTAAGTTCATAGGAGTAGAATTCATCACAGGGAATGTAAAAATTTAAGGCCTTTGATAATAATTACTAAGTTGCTTTGTGCTAATAATTAGACAAATGAACTGAAAGGGACAAAAGGCAACATATATAAAAGGCTATCAGGAAATCGATCAGATTGGATCAGTTGGTATTTTGTGTCTGGCAGATTTGGCCCAGGTCATAGTAAGTCTTAACATCAAAGCACATGCTTGTCCTGGGGATTGAAGGAAAAACCAAAGATGTCATAAGTAGGGAGGTAGAGTAATTATAACGGTGTGCGCTTTGTATTTACTAAATAATGTTGTGGATTAAGTCTAATCGTAAATCAGCTGGCTATTCTTGAATCTAGAGGTCTACACTGCATTAGGTTGAAGAAAGTCTTCATTGAATTCAAAGTGGATGTACAGCATTCTTCTTTTTATCTAAATGATAAGACAGAAAAAACCCACCTTACAGTGAGGATATTAATAACCATTCTTTACATGCACAGTAGTAGATTCCCTGCTCAAGGTTTGCCTTTATTGGTAATATAATGATATAAAATTAAATTTCCTCTTCTCCACCGTCAGGAACATTTTTATGAAATTAATAGTGCTCCCTCAGCTTTCTTGTGATTCGTGTCAGCCTGCTATATCTTTCTCATCCCTTGACTGTTTCGTTCAGCTCAGTCACACTTATTAACCTACCATCATTACGTTTTATACACAGTGATATCTAGTGTTCTTCTCAAGGGTCCGTGACTTAGCGCATCATGTGAATAAAAAGCCAAGTAAGATATTCAAAAAGATCAAAAATTGTTATAAGAGAGGAACCTAGGTAAATCAGTCATTTGAACAACTGCCTTTTGGTTTAGGCTCAGGTCACAATCCCAGGGTTGTGGGATCGAGCCCCAGGTGGGGCTCTGTGTTGAGTGTGGAGCCTGCTTGGGATTCTCTCTCTCCCTCTGCCCTTCCCCTGCTCATTCTCTCTCTCTCTCTTTCTCTCTCTCTCTCTCTCTTCCTGTCTCGCAAATAAAAAAAAAATTAATTGTTATAAGTTCTCCATCTTGTCTCTAGACTTTATGGTAGCATCATCATTACACAGAAGTTTTCAGAACGTAGGCTCAGGTGATGCTTTTCTTAGCATCACTACTGACTAGACTCGGCACGACCCTCCTCCCCAGTCCCTTTCTTATTCTTTCTTGTCTGGTGTCAGTCTGGGGAAAATCTCAGTCATTGCTGCTTAAACTATTTCCGAATTTCTTCCTTTTTCTTCTTCTCTTGGTGCTTCTGTTGCACCTGTGTTTACGCTGTGTGACTGCCCCAGTCCTACACGTTCTCTTCCACCATTTTTATTTTCTCTTTGCATGGCAGTGTAGAAGCTTCTCCTGATCCTTTGGATTCCTTCTTAGGGTTTCTACATTTGTGCTTATATTGCCCATGTGTTTTGCATGTTGTCCACTCTCTTCCTTACGGCCCTTGGCATATTAACCACAGTTGTTCTACATCCCAGGCGGAACAATTCCAACAATCTGTCTTATGTGAGTCTGCTTCTGACGCTTGCTTTGTCTCTTTCAACTGTGTTTTCTTTTAGTATGTCTTTTAGTGTGTCTCTCTCATCGGGTGGTGACCAGTGGTCTGCCCTCTGACCGCAATGGCCTGATGGAACTAAGAAGAGTTGTTGGTTCTCATTGGGTTCAGCTTTCTAGTGTGAGGGTGGGAAAGGCAACTTCAAAACTCCTTCCATGCTGGGCTTGGGGTGCGAAGTTCAAGAATCCTTTTATGTGTCTTACTGAATAAGTTGAGAAGCAGTTTGAAACTAACAACAGTGAGTCATGTAGGCATTAGGAGCTCAACCCCTTTGGAGTCGAGTTTTAGAGAAAAAACAAAAACATCGCAGTTCCTCTGACCCAATTTCTTCACCGTAATGATGATTAAGGTCCATAGAGATTAACTGACTAGTTCAGAGAAGTCAGCACGTTTTCTGTGGCAACATCAGGATGTAACTTAAGTTAACCATTCTTTGGCCATGACTTTTCAACCAAAAATTACACGTTTCAGCACAAGCCTTGGAAAGGGCTCTTTGCCTCTATAGGAGAGGCGTGACAATATCAATTACATGGTCAGAGAGACAAGGGTAAAACACATGAGAAGTACCTTCAGAATATGAAAGTGAGTAATCCTGAAGTCTAATTACTTGGAGTATGATTTGGGGAATTCGTTTTCTTTTTATTGTCACAAGCCTGATAAGTAGGTCTTTGAATTTTACTGTCCCAGTTCCTAAGCTGCATGAGGTAATTAGATCTCAGGCTAAAAATCACTAGTGAATATACATGTAATCACTAGACCCAGGTCCCTGAAGAACGCATGGCTTGGCCACAATCTGACACACAGAGCAATGTTATAGTCACAACTGTGGTTGTATTAATTCAAAATAAATAAACCAGTCGCATTCAATCGTTGCCAAACAGTAGCTTTCCATAGCATCAATTTTTATCAAAATGCAAATGTTCAAGCCTTTAAAATCCTAATTAGATTGGTCAACAAAACCAGAAATCTTTTGGCCAATGCTCCCTCCGGGGGATAACAAACACATCGATTCATCGGATCATAAACCATTTTACATTCATCGGATAGCAAAGGACACGCAGCGCCCGGGATCTTCCAGTGGCACAGGACAGAGTAAACTCTGCCCTAACAGCATTAGAAAAATGTTATAGCAGTGTTTTGTGCTCACAGTTTTCCCATAGCCTCCCTTGTGTTTTTCTGCTATAATCTGTCGGATGCATTTCACTTTCCCACTGTGGTCTTAATCCTTTTGCCACAGGAGACATTTGCCTGACCTGACTTTGTATCAGTGAATTTTTAGTTGCCACGGCCAGTGAGAAAAAGCCATCTATTCTGCCGTGAGTCTTTATACAAACTTACTGGCTCAGTGTGAAAAAAAAAAAAAAAAAGGCGGACTTGTTATCTGCATTATGTCATTTAATTATCACACCTCTGCAAAGAATTTAGGATTCCTAAAGCCCCAGAGCAGCAATTCTGATGCAAATAAGTTGTTCAAGAGCCAGAGTGGGGGAGGGCAGCATTTCCCAACACGGTTGTTGAAAGTATGCACAATGTTTGGCGGGGATCTGTTCACCCCATGTGACAATAAGGTCCTGATGTGGAATGCACCTGCATTATGTTTGGTGAGATGCACTGTAGTCTACCTTTGAGTCTTGAGGTGCTAGCAGGTGTGGGTGGATTGGGAAAGGGAAGGTATGAAATTCCATTTTTTTGTGAATGCCTTTGAGAACTAAGATACTGCTTGGAAAAATGTTCTTGTGGAAAACAGAACACGGGCTTCTAAATAAATTTTGAAATCCAACCCCATGTTTAACAGTTGCTACCTATTAGAAGTAGAGCAAAGCATTTAACCCCTGCATATATTAGCATAATTCCATTTTGACTGAGCTGTGGGGAAGAGTAATTACAAGAAAACATTTAACCACACATTACCGTGCCAGGCACATTTTAATGTGTCAGCAAGTTGATTGCCACACCTCCAGCGTCATCCGTGCCCTAACAGGACACCCACTTAGTGACAGAGTCGGATTCAAACTCAAATCCCTCTAATGCCAACATTGACATTTTTTTCAGTTCCTCCTCTATTTTTAGACGAAATGAAAAAATAAAGGCAAGAAGTAGACATTTATGATGATAAAGCTTATATGCACCAGGGTATACACACACACGCACATATACACATACACAATAGAATCTCTGCAAAGAAGATCAGTGTGGTAAAAGTTAATTATTGTTTAGAGAAATAAAGAGGAAAAAAATATTTTCCTCTGTTCTACGTTTTCAGCCGGGACCCCTGTAACACGTGACAGGTTAAAGACAAAAGCATACGCATTTATTTAACATAAATTTTACACGACACGGGAAGGAAATAAAGACTCAAGGTAGTATTCACACGGAGCAGTTTTATGCCAGGCTGCTGAAGAATGCAGCTGCGGCCAGATGTGATGGCCAGAAGTGATCCATGCCAAGTAAATGGGGGACGTGGCCAAGACTGTCCCTTCAGATTCCTCTGTGCCCCTTCTCCTACAGGGGTGAGGATGTTCTTTCTCCAGGTACAGGGTGGGGGGCACCTCTCCCAAGAGGAGTATAGGATCTGCTTCTGGGGAAGCCCCGACACATGATATTTCTCAAGTTCCATCAGCTTAGACACCCAGTATGAAGGTCCCACACTTTTGCGACCTACATTTGGGGTAGCATATTCTGAACTCCGTCAAAAATAAGCCTGGCCCAAGACTATTAATATACAACCAGGGTGTTACTTTTAAATTAACCATGGATGGTACTGAATTGTTGATGGCCCATGTTTACTTTAGTCCGTGCAGTCATTATTTTTAAATCCATTCTTATCATATTTGACTTCTAATTAGAGCGATTCAGTTCACATTTTACATGTATTGTTAATTATTGATACAGCTGGCTTCAAATCACCCAATTTCCTATTTGTTTCCTTTTTAGCCTCCTATGCTACATTTCTTTCCATTTCCTTCTTTGGGATTATGTTTATATTTTTATTTTATTCTATTATCTTTGAGATTATATACTTTATTTGTTTATAATTCTTGCAGGTTACCCTAGAGGCTAAAACATACATTATTCATTCATCAAAATCTAATGGAAAGTCATATTTTACCTCTTCCTGAGGCATTCAAAGATCTTGAAACCTTTGAACCCTAGAAAGGTATGCATTTTATATTTTATTTGGAATTACGTGACTAATTTTTCAAAGATGAAAAGGAGTTTTAAAATGCCATAATATCCCTTAGCAGGATTTTTCTAGATATCTCCTCTGGCAAGGGAAACAAAAGCAAAAGTAAACTATTGGGACCACACTGAAATAAAAAAGATTTTACACAGTGAAGGAAAATATCAACAGAAGAAAAAGGCAACCTCCTGAATGGGGGAAGATATTCACAAGGTATTTGCAATTAATATATCTGATAAGGGATAATAAACAAAACATATAAAGAATTTTTGCAACTCCACACACAAAAACCTAAATAGTCTGGTTAAAAACTGAGCAGAGGACCTGAATAGTTCCTCTATTTTTTTAAAAAAATATATTAATGTTTATTCATTTTTGAGAGAGACAGATACAGAATGGAAGTGGGTTGGGGCAGAGACAGAGGGAGACACAGAATCTGAAGCAGGCTCCAGGCTCTGAGCTATCAATTCGGAGTCCGATGCGGGGCTCAAACTCACGAGTTGTGAGATCATGACCTGAGCCGAAGTCGGATGCTCAACCGACTGAGCCACCCAGGCATCCCCTCTATTTTTTTTTTTAAAGGATACATACAAATGGACAACAGACACATGAAAAGATGCTCAACATCACTAATTATCACCGAAAGGCAAACCAAAACCATAACAAGAGATCACTTTACACCTGTCACAATGGTTAGACAAAAAAAGGTAAGAAATAAGGGTTGGCGAGGAGGTGCAGAAAAAGGAACCTTCATGCACTGCTGGTGGGAATATAATCTGATTCAGCCACTATGGGAAAGAGTATGGAGGGTCCTCAAAAAATTAAAAACAGAGGGGCGCCTGGGTGGCGCAGTCGGTTGAGCGTCCGACTTCAGCCAGGTCACGATCTCACGGTCCGTGAGTTCGAGCCCCGCGTCAGGCTCTGGGCTGATGGCTCAGAGCCTGGAGCCTGTTTCCGATTCTGTGTCTCCCTCTCTCTCTGCCCCTCCCCCGTTCATGCTCTGTCTCTCTCTGTCCCAAAAATAAATAAATGTTGAAAAAAAATTAAAAAAAAAATTAAAAACAGAAATACCATACGGTTCAGTAATTCTGCCGCTGAGTATGTCCCCAAAGAAAATGAAAAACACGAATTCAAAAAGATATATACACCCGTACGTTCCTTGCAGCATTATTTACAAGAGCTGAGACACAGAAGCAACCCCAAGGGTCCCTCCACAGATGAATGGAGAGAGAAGATGTCATATACATAATATATCACTATATGATATAATAATATGTGCTATGGAATATTACGCAGCCACGCGAAAAGAATGAAATGTTGCCATTTGCCGCGACAACACGGACGGAGGTAAGTCGGACAGAAAAAGACAAATGCCATATGACTTCATTCACACGCAGAATCTAAAGAACAAAACAAATTCGTAAACAAACAAACAGCCGGCCCAGCTGGTGGAGACAAGCGCAGAGCACACAGTGAACACTTAGTCTTAAACTACCCACCCTGATGTGTCAGTCAGTAAGGAGGAATCTGATTCTTGCTTCTAGTGGCTTCCAACATTTTGCTATTATTGCCACCGTAAAAGGGACTCTTTGCAGGAGCACGTGCTCACAGGAAGCACTTTCTTTGAGACTCCTCCCCATCCCAAATCTAGACCTAATGAGTAAGCTGTATCAACACAGAATGACCTGTTCAGTGTATCGGTAAGTCTGCTCTCACCCTTGGCTTTGCGCAAATCCGTATTTTACTGCAAGAAGGAAGAGGGAGGTGACACTAGAGAAGAAATCACAGCAACTGCCCCTGGGCCAGATGTTGTGGGGTTTTTTTTTTTCCCCGCTGTGATTTTTATTTTCAAAAAATAAACACAATTGCTAACCCCTGAAAACACCAAATGTGGAAGACAGAGACCCACTTCTGACTTGGGCCCCGCCTGACAGGGGCGTGGGGGGGGGGGCTGGTGATGCTAACCCTCTCCAGCCCGTCTCGTTTCCATGTTTCCCTGTCAGACCAGGGACAGGACTCTCGGTGGCTGCCGCTGTGGAACGCTGCCCAGGTCAGTCACCTCCCAAACGCTAAGAAGCTTGAGATGTCTCTAAAATGTGAGTTGGGGCACCTCTTGATACATAATTTTATTTTTAAAAATAGAAGTAAAGCATAGATAGTAGGTTTTTACTATTGGCAGTTCTTTGTTACCACGTCCCTTCTTTGCCCTGGGCCTGAATGGATGTCTGTCACCCTGGTCCTGGAAGGAGGGAGGCTCAGCCACGTGGTTCCTGTGATTCGGTCCCCTCAATGAGACGACAAGAGGGACACAGGAGAGAGCCAGCTTCCGCGACCCTCCGGATGCAAGCTGATTGCCGATCACTTCTCTGGAAGGACTTAGGGACGTAACCCTGTGAACGTGGCCTTCCACCCAGAACTGACGGCCCGTTGACACGAGTGTCAGGAGGACAGACAGTGACGGCCTCGTGGAAAAGAGGGACTTCAAGAAAGGAGACTGTCTCCATGAGCACGTCAGAGAGCATTTGCAAGAGCTTTGCAGACCCCCCCTCCAGGAGGACGCCATCAGCGTGGAGGGAAGGACGGACAGACAATACATATCAAATACTGCCAACTCCGGAGCCAGGCAAAGTCCCCTTTCGAACACAAGCAACGCCTCAAACCCGTATCTTTGGTGTTGATTCCATTCGACAGATGAGGGACATATGCTGTGTCTCAGGCACACCATTAGGGTCACCCTTACGAGACTGGGCATTGTGACTGCCGTGCAATCACACATTTGAGGAGTGACCCTGGGATCACTGTGCTTTTGAGGTAGCACTAGCATTTTCCTGTATTTGTCCTAGATTCCCACTCCTGCTAATCCCAGAAATCAACCCCAGAGATCATTTGCGGGCCACTCATAGTGATGCATGGACGACTGGCTAACACCGCCGACGGAAAATCTTGCCACGAAAGGGGGGTTCACTGCCCGCATGACCGCACCCCGCTCGTATGGAGATCGTCTGTCGTGAAGAAACGCAAGGAAGTCGTGCGGTCCCCGTGTCCAGTACAGAAAGCTGTTTGCGCATGCCATTTTCCACGCTTTCTGTTTATTTTCATGAGTTTCAAGCGTAGTTCTTTAAAAGCGCGTGTTTTCTTTCCCTCCGAGACACTAGCTCACGAAGGAACGTTACATGGATTTTGGAAAATGCTTGATGAGTGAATGAAACAGAAAATACATTGACTCTTTGTTCATAGAGCATTTTATCCCGGTTCCTGTTACCTCTGTAATGATGTTTTTAGCGTTCGGTTTACGCTTTGAGTAGCTACAGGGGCCCCTTTTACGTTTAAGTATTTGTTGTCATGTCAGACCACAGGTTTTTCTGTATTTAGGACCGATTTGGGGAATGACTTAAGAAATCGTGTTTTAAACCCTAAGACAGGTAAATAGAGACATTTCCCTACTGCAGTTCCATTTTCTAGTCTCTTCTTCACCTGACGTTGCGTGATTCAGCGGTGTGCATCTGCCCGGGTCCCGCACCACCCCCAGGTTTGACGGCACTGCAGTACCCGTGCTAGGTCACCCGCGCCAAGCAGAGGGTTTGGGAATCGGAAAGCTCGCAGGGGTGCGTGTGTCTCCCACAGAATCCGCTGGGAATGCGGAGACTGGCCCGGATCAGCGCCGAGCCCCAGCCGGTGCGGCGAGCCCCGCTGATGTGATCCTACCTTGTCAGCCCAGCCCGAGCACGGCAGGGGTGAGGTTGGCCTCGGCCTCCAGCGCTCAGGCCTGTGCACCCTTCTGTGCCCAGACGGCGGGACGACCCTGCACGGAAGAAGCAATCCCGTCCAAGCTCGTTCCCCTAATACAGCGCCGACACTAGGCTGTGTGCCTGTGTTTCTCCTAAGGGACTGTCATTTGTCCACCTTTGCATGGCTCGCCCATACGTTTTCTGTTCCGTGTGCTTTGTTTTGTTTGTAACATGTCCCGAAAGACAAAGTTGTTTTTTGCCTTCTTTCATCTGCACACCAAAAAGCTACAGGAAAGTCACCATTAACGTGAGACATGTCTATGAGGGACGAGAGAGAGGCACTTGGGTGGCTCAGTGGGTTTAGTGCCCCACTTCTTTCTTTTCTTTTCTTTTCCTTTCCTTTCCTTTCCTTTCCTTTCCTTTCCTTTCCTTTCCTCTTCTCTTCTTTTTTTCTTTTCTTTTCTCTTCTCTTCTTTTTTTTCTTTCCTTTCCTTTTCTTTTCTCTTCTTTTTTCTTTTCTTTTCTCTTCTCTTCTTTTTTTTCTTTCCTTTCCTTTTCTTTTCTCTTTTCTTTTTTTCTCTTCTCTTCTCTTCTTTTCTTTCCTTTTCTCTTCTTTTCTCCTCTTCCTTCTTTCTTTTTTTTTACTCTCAAGTTAGTTAATACGCAGTGTAGTCTTGGCTTCAGCAGTAGAACCTGGTGATTCATCACTTATACACAACACCGAGTGCTCATCCCCACAGGTGCCCTCCTCAACACCCATCACCCATTTCCCCACCCCCATCAATGCTCAGTTTGTTCTCTGTATTTAAAGGTCTCTTATGATCTGAGTCTTGATATAGGCTCAGGTCATGATCTCATGGTTCTGTGGGATCCAGCCCCACCTGGGTCTCTGTGCTGACAGCATTGAGCCTACTTGGGATTCTCTCTCCTTCTCTCTCTGTCTCAAAATAAATAAATAGGGGCGCCTGGGAGGCTCAGTCGGTTAAGCATCCAACTTCGGCTCAGGTCATGATCTCATGGTTCATGAGTTCAAGTCCCACGTCAGGCTGTGTGCTGATGGCTCAGAGCCTGGAGCCTGCTTCAGATTCTGTGTCTCCCTCTCTCCCTGCCCCTCCCCCGCTCATACTCTGTCTCTCTCTCTCTCTCTCTCTCTCTCTCTCTCTCTCAAAAACAAATACACATTAAAAAAAGTTTTAATAAATAAATAAATAAACTTTTTTAAAAATCTTAAAAAAAGGAAGAGGGACTCGATAGCTGCAGTTCAGAAAGTGAACCAGAATTGATAGCTGCTGTTACTCATATTTGGTTAGATTGTTCAAACTGTCGATATTAAAAAACAAAACAAAACACGGTTTTAGTTTGGGGCTTAGAAACAATTTTCTAAACATTACCGAAAAGGGCAGGTAAACCTGATTTTCAAACCAGAGTCGGCCTGTCAGATATCGTAAACCTCTCCCTTTGGAGACGAAGACACAAAAGTATAATCTTTCGATGATCTTCTGTGCAACATACGTGGCTATGTCTGACATAACTAACTTCAGCATCTGAACCCTAAACTGTTCTATGTAGTCACTCATTAAGTCATCAAACATTCTCTGAGAACAAATATTCCAGTCGTGTGCTAGGGGCTTGGAGGAATCAAAATCAATTAAGAGAAATTCCTTATTCTTAGGGAACACACAGCAGAGGGTGGTTTTATAATGAGATAATTTTAAACAAAATCTGATACCAAAAACTTTTGATAGAGAGAAAAGAAGTCTGCTGAGAGAGTTTACCCCTTCAGAGACATGGTTGGGCAGAGGCTTTTGCAAATAATTCAAAGGGCATCAGCAGTGATATTTCGTTCATTTAAAATGATTTCCCTCTTCTTCTTTGCATGACAACAAAATCTAGTGTTGATTTTCTTTCTTTGACTTCCTCATAAATCATAAATCTTCAGATGCAAATAAAGTACAGATGTTATTATGCTTTGGTTTGCCAATTTGGACACACATACAAATCTCTTAGCCTCCTGCAAGACACCGAAGATTAATGTGTTGTCCTTTTATTTACGTGTCCCGCACGGTAAATACCAAGCGCATAACTGGAAAAATGGGAGTTTCCATACATTGGATTTCTATATAGAAAATCCAGAAAAGGATGGGATGGAACCAGAAAAAAAATAAACCCTAACACCTCTAGATTTGAAGGCGGATTTCATTAACAATGTTCCAATGTATTAGGGAAAAGATATCACTCTAAAATCTAATATGACTTTTTTCTTTAAAGAAAGATCAGAGATGAGACCATCTTAATGAAATTCTTGCAAGGCCTAGTGCTTTAGAAAGCATGCGAAACCTTGAGTGGGTAATACCCCGTAACTAATGACATCAAGGTTAAAGGTCAAGATAAGTATCACTCTCCAAGTTCAACGGAGGATGCGCTGGGGGTTCCCAAGGTCAAAGACCCCGTGGGAAGGTGTGGTCTCTGTGCCTGAGAAGTACAGTCTTAATACAATATAAAGTGATCACACTGTGATTCACCAATTGATGTGAGGTGTAAGTACCCATCTTGAGCTTAAACCGTTCATTTGGATCATATTAATATAAATGAAGCAAGTGCATGGTCAGCTTCCCGCCTCCTCCACTCCGGAACACTAGGGTGTTTGTGGTTGCTGTTACTATTTAACAACAAGAGGGTTTCACTGTCATTTTCTATAAAATGAGAGAAAACAAGGAAAGCTGAACTGGGGTTTGAAGCAAGACATAAACCCCAAAGTTCTGTTCCAAGTCCTGGCTCTGCCCTTCCTCTGGGGCAGGTCTTCGGGAAACTCATCCCATGGAGTATCAGTTTTCTTATCTTCAACAATAAAATACCTAGTATGAAAGTGTTTGGATAATACCCACATATCAGTTTCTCGCAAGGAACCACGTAGGTAATTTTCAGCGATTTTCCTGATTACAAATTATCATCTCTTTCTCCTCCTTAATTTTATAGGTTTATACAGCTTCAATTCAGTGAATATGTCCTCCATGTCAATACAGCAGTATTCAAGTTTATCTGTTCCACAACATACGAGGCACTTAAGGTTTATTAAAAGATTGGTCCAATCAATACATGTACACTATTACAGATACCAAGTTTGTTTTATTGTTTCTGACGTTCCTGAAATACGTGACTCCAAGGAATCTACTAAAATAATCCATTGACACCTTCAGTAGTGCTAACATTCTCTTCCTTCTCCTCTTGGTTCTGGAACAAACAGAAGAAAATTGTGTGATCGTCTTCTAAAATGGTTCTGGTATCCAAGAGACAGTGCAGAAGAAGCCCATCTTGGTGACAGATCGATTGTGATTGTGTTCTCTTTCAACTTGGCAAAGGGTGGTTCTATATTTTGATTTTGGGAATTGAGACTGTAAATTTATCTCATTGGTGTGGAAGTGTGGAAGGTCTGAGATTCTTCGTCCTTGTTGATAGCTGAAACTGCAGTTCTTTTACGAAGGCTGGCAGAAGACACAAGACTCCTGGTTCAGAGACAAAGACTTTACATTATTCACAGCATGGAGGTCAACTAGTCTTCATGTTTGCCCAGGTTCCTCTTGTTTCCCAAGCATCCTGGGGGTGATTTTAAGGTGGGCCCAGGTGATACCAAGTTCCCAGTTGGTCGTATCACAAATGAAGAAGCCCACATTTAGGAAACTCTAATATTTTAAAAAGAGGATGCTAACAGGTCTGCCTACATTTTGTTTTAAAGACGTTATCCTTATTATCCTGGTCAGGAAACAAATCTGCCCTCTTCTTGGAAGGGAGATGTCACTGCTTCCTTCCAGGGAGATTTGCTGCTGTCACCCTTAATGCTGATAGTCTGGAACAACATCTGTCATCCACAGGAAAGTGAAAATATATGACAAGGGAGAGCAAATAATTTTAAAAATTAGGAATAAATTTGTGTATAGTAGTTAAATATGCTTCCTTCAGAAGAATTTATTTCCTATACTAAGAGAAATATTGGAAGGCCATATCTTTAAAACAATTGTTTTGGCTTATCTATTTATTTTTGAGAGGGAGAGGATGAGTGGGGGAGGGGCAGAAAGAGAGGGAGAGAGAGAATCTCAAGCAGGTTCCCCACTGTCAACATGGAGCCCAACGCAGGGCTTGGATTCATGAACCGTGAGATCATGATTCCTAACCGACTGAGTCCCCCAGGCACCCCAACGGAAGGCCATTTCTAAAATAACCTACATGTGAAGAGCGACTCTGTTGTGATGCAAGAAAATTCAATAACGAGCTGAAATTCTCCTTTAAGAAACTGAAAAGGACAGAGAACTAGTAATGACAGGAAGCCATGTTTATGCCATTATTAAATATGATAAAATGTATTATACCCACATTATGCATTGTCTTACTGCAATATGCAAATGAACTAGTAAACATGAAAACAAAACAAAACGAAACACCTGACTTCACAGGGTTTCATAAAAGGGTGACAAAATTAATGTTCATCTTTGATACAAGATCTATAAAAAGGAAAATATTTACGCATTGAATGCTTACCACTGTTGAGCGTAATGTGTCTTATTTGCTTATGTTTCCCAAGGACGAACGTGAGATTCAAAGCGATTACAAGTACTTACTGGAATCTCAAGTTTAAATTGAGGAAAATGGCAATGCTGTGCATTGTATTTCACAGAATATATATTTTATGTTTTCAATTTGGTGAGCAAACTAAGGCAGATAGAGGTTATATCCCTTTTTGTCAGTCCAAGTGCCTGATGACATCTAGATTTTTGCCAAGATGCTAGTATAGCTGCTAGAATTCTCTCCATTAACAGGATTAGCTAGCTACTAGGAGATTTATATAATGAAATTGGTTCTTTCTGAAACAATAAAACTTAACTTTCTTATTGAAACCTGTGGACAACACTTGCTAACTTCCTGTGTCACACTTTCTGCCCTCATCAAAATCTGTGGTCAATCTGCCTGCTGGATACATGATCAAAGTCAACCGCTCAGTTTGAAAATTCCAAAATATAATTTTTTTCCACGCGTGGTTCAGTACAGTTTTGAAGCAAATTATTACTATTGCTCCACTTTCTGTTTTACTTTTTTTTCTGGGTTATAATGTACATTTTTAGCTGTTACCTTCCAGTATTTAAAAATTACATGAACGTTCCTTCTAAGCAAGTGAGTGCATAATAGCTCCATCCCAGAGAGGAGTTTTTCTTCTCCAATATCAATTCCAAGGTCTACAAAGATATTGTAGAGTTGAGTGCCTGGGTCCTCAGTCAGTTAAGTGGCTGACTTAGGCTCAGTTCATAATCTGTGGGTCATGAGTTTGAGCCCCGCATCGGGCTGTCTGTTGTCAGCACAGAGCCTGCTTTAGATCTTCTGTTATCACCCCCCTCTGCCCCTGTTCCGCTGGTGCGTGCTCGTTTTCTCTCTCTCTCTCAAAAATAAACATTTTTTAAAAAGATACTGTAGAGAAAATCCTGTATACATAAAATACAATGTCCCCCTTTCACCCCCTCAAGCACAAGCACATAAAGAGTACCAGGACGATTTCTCTGATACTGAAAAACTTCATATCAAGTGAACAAAGCATCAAATAAGTTACAAGAAAAAAAAATCCTATTATTCCCTGGTGAATTCTACTCATCTTCTAGAATGCAAATAAGGACAAAAACACCCACTTTCTTGTATCACCTGGGTACCTAAGGAAAAGACATACGCAACAATACCTAATGAAAATATTCGTGTATTTCAATATTTGTAATTTAATTCTGCAAATTACCTTTTAAAATGTCTTTTTTTGTCAGTTTTCTACGATCTCTCTATCAATCCATCATGTATATCCATTAGATCTACCTATGGATTTATTTATACATCTATCATCTCTATATATTTATAACGTATCTATTTTTATTGTAATATCTATCTATCTATCTATCTATCTATCTATCTATCATTTATCTATCCTTGACCTTTTTTCTCAAAGACATTTAAGGTCTTAAGGAAAATGATTATAAAGCCCTCATTCACATGAGAGCAGATAAATAACAAATTTCAATTATATTTTCAGTACTTAATGAGTGCCAGGGTTGTTACCGTGTAAACTCTATGATGCCTGTTTTTTTTTTTAATGTTTATTTATTTATTTTGAGAGAGAGAGAGAGCACAAGCAGAAGGAGGGGCAGAGAAAGGGAGAGATTGACAGGACCCCAAGCAGCCTTCACGTTCAGCAAGGAGCCCAACGGGGTGCTGGATCTCACGAACCATGAGATCACGACCTGGGCCGGAACCAAGAGTCAGACACTCAACCGACTGAGCCACCCAGGGGCCCCTGTGTCTTTGAGTTTTTTTAAGAAGCATAAATCTTCATTTTTTAAAAAATAAATATGGTGGGTGCCTGAAAGAAACTTAGGTTGTAAAGCACTTACCAAATATGTTTACACATGTATGAACTCAGGCTCAAACATTACCAATAAACTTAAAGGTCCACTCAAATACCAAACTAACATTAAATAAATAAGTACGGGGGCACCTGGGTGGCTCTGTTGGTTAAGCATCGGACTCTTGGTTTTGGCTTGGCTCAAGATTTCATGCTTCTTAAGTTTGAGCCCTGTGTTGGGCTCTGTGCTGGCAGGGCAGGGCGGGGTGGCTGTTTGGGACTCTCTCTCTCTCTCTCTCTCTCTCTCCCTCCCTCCCTGTCTCTACCCCTCCCCACTCACACTGTCTCTGTCTCTCTCAAAACAAATAAATAAACTTAAAAAAAAATAAGTAAGTATGGTGTTAGAAAACACTTTGTGGTGTATTTTGAAAAAAAATTACAATATTCTTAGAACACATTTCAACATTTACAACTTTATTTTTTTTTAATGTTTATTTGTTTTGAGAAAGGGAGGGGCAGAGAGACAGAGGGAGAGAGAGTCCCAAGAAGGCTCTGCCCTGCCAGATAGAACCCGACAAGGGGCTCAGACTCACAAACCTTGAGATCATGATTCTGAGACTCCAGAAGATCAGACTTTTCTCTGGCTTCTCTGGCTTCTCTGGCTTCTTATTCCTGGAATGGAAACAAAAGAAGCACAGAATTTTCGAGCTGACACATTTTTATTTTTTTAAGTTTATTTACTTGTTTCGAGAGAGAGAGAGAGAGAGCTTAAGCAGGGGAAGAGCGGAGAGAGACAACCCCAGGCAGGCTCCCTACTGACAGTGCAGAGCCCGACGCAGGCCTCAAACTCACGAACTGTGAGATCCTGCCCTGAGCTGAAATCGAGAGTCGGATGCTTAACCAACTGAGCCACCCAGATGCCCCTCAACATTTACACCTTTATAGAAGAATTGTCTTAATTATTGTAAGGCACGTATTTCCAGTATCTCCAATCTTTGTGAAAGTGTTATTCTTTAATTGATGCTATTACTCTCTTGCTAAGAAAATGTCATCACTTACATTGTTAATTGGTAGACGTTTTATGGTTATTGTGAAGGTTTTCGTTTTTGGTCCTCTCTAGATATTTCAACATGGGGTACGTCGAAGTGACTCACAAATTCTTAAAGTAAGACACATCTTATTCAGGCAAGTTAGACTTTGTGGGGTGCTGTTATGTCTTCTACGCCACGTCACTGTGACAAGCAACCCCCAGTTGAGACATTAATAGGTAGAATCCATTTGAAATTCACAAAGTCATTTACTTGTTTACTTACTTGTTTATTATAGAAATACTGTTCTAGTATTTTCTACGTGCCAAGTACTGTCCCACGCACTTTGCAATTCATTTTTTTTTTTAAATTTTTTTTTTCAACGTTTATTTATTTTGGGGACAGAGAGAGACAGAGCACGAACAGGGGAGGGGCAGAGAGAGAGGGAGACACAGAATCAGAAACAGGCTCCAGGCTCTGAGCCATCAGCCCAGAGCCTGATGCGGGGCTCGAACTCACGGACCGCGAGATCGTGACCTGGCTGAAATCGGACGCTTAACCGACTGCGCCACCCAGGCGCCCCGCAATTCATTTTTTTGAGCTTATTTATTTTGAGAATCCCAGAGATAGCACACGTGGGGGAGGGGCAGAGAGAGGGAGAGATAGAGAACCCCAAGCAGGCCCCTCCTTGTCAGCACAGAGCCCGATGCGGGGCTGGAACTCACCAACCGTGAGATCACGACCTGAGCAGAAATCAAGAGTCAGGCAGTCAACTGACTGAACCACCCCGGCGCCTCTCAATTCATTTTTAAAAAATTATGTAGCGGGGCACCTGGCTGACTCAGGTGGTCCAGCACGTGACTCTTGACCTTGGGGTCGTGAGATCGGGCCCTGCGCTGGGCACAGTGTTTACTTAGAAAAGTAAAGAAAAACTAACAGCTATAAATATACGCACATAACACAAACTATCGACTCATTACAAGCACTGTGCATCTTCTCTAAGGCTTCCATGAGCTCCTTGGAGTCCCTGGTAGGCTGTGGTGATCTCCAACAGCAGTCCTTCAAGGAGGGGTCTAAACCGACCTGTAGGCAACCGGCCGTGTAGCTGGTCGGCCACCCTTCCTCTCTATCACCTCCCTTAACTATACCAATGTCATAGGTCTGTACAAGGCCATCGCATCATGAAGCATGATCTACAGAGATCTACACCGGCTCAGTTCAGCCTCGTAAAGCTCATCTGGCCCGACAGCAGCTTTTCACCCCCCAACACGACAACGCTGGTTGCAACAACATTTGCTATTCTTTTTTAGTCCTCAAAGCGCAAGTGATCGAAGAGATACACTGCAGCCGAGTGGCGTGGGTGAAGCTTACATTCAGAACACCTAGGAAATTCCAGGTATTTACGGACTAAAGTAGTTGGGCTAAAGTAACTTACGGTTTGTGACGCGCTGTTTTCATCACCGTATTATTGAATATCGTGAAAGTATATCCGGGAGAAAACAAAAATCCTTTCTTTAGATTAGCCTTTCCTGAATACTGGTGGGTGCACTTGTCTTTTCCTCCTTAGACTCTCAGGAAATTATGATAAAACCCCGTGTGTACGCTAAAATCAGCTGCATTTTAATCCGTATCTGACTTTTCCCACGTGCAAATCTCAACTAACTGGAAGATGTTTATGAAATAAAAGCCACAGCAGGCATGCAGGAGAACAGTAACTGTCTAGCGGCTTTCCCTCGTACTGGGAGGGTAAAAGTGAGGGCAGATTGTGCTTAAAAACACTGTCTCTCAGAATCACACGGGGGGAAACAATGATACGGAGGGAGGACCGCCAGCCCTGGGGACTGAAATGAAGGGCGTGTGTCTCCTTCGTCAGAAATACAGACACGTCCAGGGCACAGCGGTGGCGGGACCACATCACTTTCAGCATCAGCCCCCTCCCCACGAATTCTCACTCTGAGAAAGAGCCTGGGAAGCATGTGCGGAGGACCCTGTGGGGCAAGTGACCTTACCCTGTGAGCCCCTTGCCACCCAGCAGTCACAGAAAATCAAAAAGAGGCCCCAGGCGTGTTCAGGGCGAGAACATCAGCCACGGCCTTTGTATCTCTTCGATGGGCCAACCTCACTGCTTGTGGTTTTCGTTTGCGTGTTTACCGCTTTCCTACATCCTAGCCCTGTGTCCTCTGACTAGAGAAGAGTCTTAGAAACCGAGATATGAGTGGGGGCACCGGAGGGCTCGCTGCACTGGTGTTTCGTTGCTGGTGGCACCTCCCAGCTGCCAGAGCAAATCGTGTGTGGTCTGTATACGCACAGAGCTAGGGATGCTTCTGTGCGTAACCATCTGATCTACATCACGTTACACAACGGCTCGTAGTCACGATTCCGACTCTACTCCATGACCACGTGGATCGTTCTCATTGCCCCTGCGCTTATCATAAACTCCCACATCGAAAGCAAACAACTTGCCTCTCTACAGCCACGAACCACGTACCTGATTGCTCGCTTTCGGTACACACGTACCCCTAGGCATGCCCATAGAGTCATATACGAGGTTTCTAGTATGCATATAGCCAGCATAGTGACTTGAGAATCATTAGCCTGTAACTCCCGGGGATGCACTTCATCACGTAGAGCTCAGTCAGGATTCCCTGACTTCCTAAGTTACTGTTTATTCTCCTGTATGCATTGAGGTTAGTCTTCTCCCTTAAAGTTCCGTGTCCTATCCATTCTGATAAATGCTTAATGCCTCGGATCATAATTGCACCATCACACAGAAAATGTCACCGTCATAAAAAATTTCCCTGTGCTCACCTAAGCCACCCTGCTCGCTTCATCAAACCACTGGTAAACACTGATGTTTTCCAAGTCTACGGCTGTGTATTCTTAGGGATGTTCTATAATCTAATAGGATATATAATTGTATATAGACATAATCATATAGTAATGATATATAATCACATAACAGTATTGTCAGACCACCTGCTTCCACTTAGTGTGCATTTATGATTCATCAAAGCCTTTTCATGGATTGTTACTTCACTTATTTTTATTGGGGTATAATATTCCATTATATAAATATATGAAATATTGTCTGTCCACTAACCTACCGAAGGACAACTTGCTCCCTTCCAGTTTGGGGCAAATATGAATAAAGCTAGTATATGCATCTCTGTATAGGTTTCTTAGGGACAACGTTTTAAAATCATTAAATATCTAAGGCCATGACTGCTGGATTGTGTGATAAGACAGTGTGTAGTTTTGAAAGACTGACCCGCAAAGTCGTGTTCCCAGTTTGCATCCCCACCTGCCACGAACGAGAACTTCTGTTTCTCCACATCCTTGCTAGCGTTAAAAAGATGAGCCATTCTCGTAGGTGTATAATCATATACAATCACTGTTTTAGTGATTCCGTAATAAGAAATGATGTCAAACATCTTTTCCAATATACCTGTATGGACATCTCTCTTGGTGAATGGTCTGTTTAAATCTTTTGCCCAGTTTTTAAACTGGGTTCTGTATTTTCTTGTTACTGAGATAAGAACTCGTGAAATTTTGGAGGCAATTCTCATATAAGTTATGTGTTTTTAAAATACATTCTTGTCTGTGGCTTATCTTTTTATTCTCCTCAATGTTTTTGCAGAGCAGATGTTTTTAATTTTAATGAAGAACAAAATACAAATATTTCATTTATAGATTCTGTTTTTGGTATTTTCTTTTTTTTTAAGTTTCCTTATTTATTTTAAGAGAGAGGGAGAGAGGCAGCGAGAGAGAGAGAATCTCAAGCAGGCTCTATGCTGTCAGTGCAGAGGGTAACGCAGGGGTGACACCCATGAACCATGAGATCATAACCCAAGCCAAAATCAAGTCAGACACTCAACCAACTGAGTCACCCAGGTGCCCCTGTTTTTGGTATTTCCTTAATATCTCATCACCAAAACCAAGGTCATATAGACTTTTTTCCCAAGCTTTCTTCAAATTTTATAGCGTTGTGTTTGACATCGAGATCTATGATCCATTCTGAGTTAATATTTTTGTAAGGTGAAACATCAATCTCTAGTTTAACTTTTTGCTCATATGTGTTCAACTGTACTAGTATTGTTTGTAGAGAAGAGTATTCTTTCTCCTTTGACTTGTCTTTGCCCCTTTGTGAAAGATCATTAGACTCTATTTGTATGCATTTCTTTTTCTCTCTCTTCTATTTTTTCTTTATGTCTATTATTTTTTAACCAATAACATGCTGTCTTGATTATGGTAGCTTTATACGAAATCTTAAAATGGGATAGTGCCAGCCAGCCTTCCAATTTTCTTCTTCTGTATTGTGCAGACTATTCTGGACCTTTCTCTTCCCATATAAACTTCAGAATCATTTTGTCGATATCCATGGCATAGCCTGCTGGGATTTTCATCAGGATTGCTTTGAATCTACAGATCAAGTTGAAAAGAAATGTGATCTTAACAATTCTGCCAAGATATGGACACAAAATAACTCTGCATTTTTTTAAGTTTGCTTGATATTTTTCATCAGAGTTTTGTAGGTTTTGCATACCTATTACTGAATATATTTTGTTAGGCATATACATAAGTATTTCTTTTTTGTGCTATTGTAAAGGGTATTGTGTTGTAATTTCAATTCACTTTAAATCAACTGACTTTTGGATGTTAACTCCCAACCTATTCTGCTCCTTCGCTTTAATTTCTTACCATTTCCAAGCTTTTGCTCTTGCTATAGTTCCTTTGGGATTTTCTACATACATAGTATCACGTCAGCTGCAAAGAAAGTTTTATTTTTTTTCTTCACGATTTACGTATCTCGCATGTGACGTTCTTGTCTCATTGCCCTAGCTAATACCCTGGCTCTGTTCTCGATCTTAGGTAGAAAATATCCAGTCTTTCACCATTAAGTATATGTTAGCTTTTTAAAAATTTTTTTTAATGAAGACTATTTTTAGAGAAGTTTAAGGGCCACAACAAATTGAGGGAGAGGTACAGAGATTTCCCATATCTTCCATTTCCCTCCCCAAGCCTCTCCCACTATCAGCATCCCCGCCAGATGGTGCATTTGTTACAACTGATGAATCTACATCACTTCAAACATCATATCCACAGTTTACATTAACGTTGATTCCTAGTGTTGTAAATTCTATGGCATTGGACAAATGTGGAATGTCACGCATCCATCATGATGGCATCTTACAGAATATTTTTTTGTTGTAAACATCCTTAGTACAAATCATTGCTTCCCTCTGCCCCCCCACAGCCCTTGGGGACCATTGATTTTTTTTACTATACCCATGCGTTTGCCTTTTCTAGAATGGCATACCGTTAAGAATCATTCAGCATGTAGCCTTTTCAAATGGGCTGTTTTCACTTAGCAATACTCATTTAAAATTCCTCTGTTGTCTTTTCATGAGCTGACGGCTCATGTCTTTTCAGTGCTGAGTAATAGTCCACTGTCTGGATGGAGCCCATTTATTAATCCATCACCTACTGGAAGACAGCTTCATTGTTTCCATAAACAAGCACTGCGGGTTTTGTTTGGCCATAAGCTCTCAAGTCCTTTGGGTACAATCCAATGCTGTATTGTACATTAAGCGTAGGCTTAGTTTTGTCAAAAACTGACAGACCATCTTCCCAAGGGGCTGCACCCTTCTGAGTTCCCACCAGCAGTGAGTGACAGTCCCTGTGGCTTTGCGTCCTCACCAGCGTTTGGTGTGCTCAGTGTTCTGGAGTTTGTCCTTCTAATAGGTGTGTCACAGTGTATCGTTTTTGTTTTCATTTGTGTCTTTCTGAGGACACAGGATGTGGAGCGTCTTCTCAGAGGCCAGTGTGCCGTCGGTGCATCTTCTGCGGTGATGTGTGTGCTAAGTCTTTGGCCTGGGTTTTTGTTTTATGATTCTGGAGTTTTAAAAGTTCTTTTATATTTT
Source organism: Felis catus (assembly GCF_018350175.1). Lineage (NCBI taxonomy): Eukaryota > Metazoa > Chordata > Mammalia > Carnivora > Felidae > Felis > Felis catus. Next base: position 2,404,098 of record NC_058371.1, read on the forward strand.
GGAAAATAGCTCTTTATCAGATGTGTCTTTTGCAAATGCTGTCTCCCAGTTTCTGGCTTGTCTTCTCATTCCCTTGACATTTTTTTTTCCACAGAGCAGCAGTTTTTAATTTTAATGAAGTCCAGCTTATCAATGATTTCTCTCAAGGATTGTGTTTTTGCCTTTATCTAAAAAGTCATCACTGTACCCAAAGTCATCTAGGTTTTCTCTTGTGCTTGTTCCTAAGGGTTTTATGCTTTTGTTTTTAGAGTCAGGTCTATGATCCATTTCGAATACATCTTCGTGGAGGCTATTAGAACTGTGTTTAGATTTATTTTATTTTATTTTCGCCTGTGTATGCATTCCAGCACTAATTATTTGAAAGATGACCTTTGCTCCTTGGCCAGAGATGAATCGACAATATTTCTGTGGGTCCGTTTCTGGGCTTTCTTTTCTGTTCCATTGCTCTGTTTTTTCTTTTTCCAAGACTGCCCTGGCTTGTTTGCTATGGTTTCAGAGTAAGTTTTGAGTTCCGGTGGTATCAGTCCTCCAACTTTGTTCTTTCATTTCGTGTTGTCTATTCTGGGTCTTTTGCCTCTTCGTATAAACTTCAGAATCAGTGTGTCAACATCCACAAAATAACTTACTGGGATTTTGATTCTTCTTATTGAATTGGCTCTGTAGATAAAATTGAGAAGAACTAACATCCTGACAACATCAAGTCTTCCTATCCATGAACATGGCATATCTTTATATTGATTTAGTTCTTTGTTTCCTTCATCAGAGTTTTATAGCTTTCCTCATATAAATCTTATATATATTGTGTTAGATTTGTATCTATATATTTCAATTTGGGGATGGTGATATAAATGGCATTATGTTTTTAATTTTGAATCCCACTTGTCCTTTGCTGGTATACAAGAAAAAAATTGACTTCTGTAAATTAACTTTTTATCTTGCAACTTTGCTATAATCACTTATTAGTTGTAAGAGGTTGTGGGTATTTTTGTAGATGCTCTTTATAAAACTGAGTATGTTTCCATTCTATTCCTAACTTGCTGAGAGTTTTAATGGCTCTACTTTTGAAGAATACCTTACAGATAGTTTTGTAAGGATAGTCAGCTTCTGATTTCTCTGTACATGTCTTATTTTAAAAATCATTTTAGTCACAATATTATAACAAAATCTAAACATTTGTTGAGTGTTCAAGTTAGCCCAAATATCATGCTATTCTGCAAAGATAATTTGATAAATCCAAAAACAATGCTATGAGGCAAAAGAGATAAGAAACGTATCAGATGGAAATATTTTTGAAGATTAAATGAAGAAATGAATGCTATTCCTGGAAGTGCCTGGGACATATCTAATGCTCAGTAAATATTAGCTCTGATTCATAATGAATTGGGAAGGCTCTGTGGCTAATTTTGCCTTAGGCGACAGAAATGCCAACAATCAGAATTAGAGTTCCAGTTTAATTATAAGAATGGAGGTTAACCTGCTCTTTCAAGTACGAGAACAAAGCAGCAACGTTCAGTAGGTTACACACCTCTGGACTTTCACCTTGACCATTAGTCAAGTGTAAGGTCTCCAGTGTAATGACAGAACTTCCTAGTGAACCAACAGCCCCAAATCTTAACTGTCCTACACCAACAACATCAAAAACACTGGACATAAGTGGTTTTACTCTAACAATTCTGAGTTCTCCATTGCTTAACTGTGAGTGTGTGTTATGGTTTTGTACAGATCCTGAATACATTTTCTGTGTCTGAATCCAAACAGAGATTTTTCCAAATGCTGAACCCCACAGGCATCACCGGAAGAGTCTTCTGAGGTTAAAGAGAAGGAAGCTCCAAGGATCCACAGACACAGACAGCATTTTGCATATCAGACAGAAAGACAGTGTTTCCATAGAAATGAATTGCCTAAAGTTTTCTAAACTGTTTACAGAATGCAAGGCAGGAGCTGGAAATCAGGACCCTGGAACTGAAAACAGGTAAGTCTGCACAGGCCAGATGGAATGATCAAGGGCATGGTGGTGCAGTCCATGGAACCCCGTGGTGGGGTCATGACGCAGTGCCCTCCGTTCGTGATGCTGGAACATCCTTCATCCTTTATCCTTCCATGATGGTGACGAAGAGCTGAGGCCAGACACCTGAAGAAAGAAATCTGGAGATAGCTACTTTGGTCCAAATTATAGGCATTAGATGAAGTATGTTGTTGTTTGGCATACATACAAGGAAAATAAACTATATATAATCCTAATTATAGAAGATGGAAGTTCAGTCTTTTGCAACAGCTTCTTGTCCCTATATGATGTGCAAATCGCCACTCTCTAGGCGCCATAAGTCCCTGCGGATCAGAAAAACCCACTAGATTCCTCTTCTGCTCCCGTCAACATCTTAGAAAGTAAAACTAGGTTGAGATGAAAGGCGAGAGGAAACTTGCATCGTCCTCCTCATTATGCATCCAAACACTCTTTGTAGACTTCAAACACTCCAAATCTGTGCGCTGCAGGTTACAGGACACCAACCGAGTGTGAGTCTAACACGGACACACACGGTCCCCCTCCTCCGTGCGGCCACTGACCAGCCCCTTCAGCGTCTTTTCCTTCCCAAGACTTTGATAGGAAGGTATCTCAGAAGTTGACGACGCAGAAAAGGAGTTGACATTAGGAAAGACGATGTGTAGCCATTTTCAGATCAATGGAGAAGTATGTGTTTCTGGAGACTGAGATGCAGGGAAGACGTCTGTGGCTCTCGCTGTGCTGTCCCCCCTCCCAGATATCAACAGAGACACACATGGAGTGCGGATCCTTAGAATGGACGCACTCTAGTGGGGAGAAAATAGACCGAGGCTAGAATAGAACCTGTTATGTCAAGACAGGCAGATTTTTTTTCCTCTCTCCTAAAGACATATGCTTGTTCGCATAGTTAGTTCTTTATGGCCCGAGGCAGACAATGTTAAGCCTTAGGCCAACAGGGGAGCCTTCACTTCTGTGATTTTATTAACGGGCTGTAAAATAGGAAAGAGGTGAGAACAGGAAAAAAAAAGTGAGGAAAACGAAAGTATTGAAGTCTGAGTGTCACAGGGGAGAAAGCCTAGAAGTAGCTTCAAGTACCATACAGTCTATTAAGTAACCAAGCTCGTCCATTGCTCACTGTCCCCGATGCAACTGCAGACCAGGAAAGAAAGAAGGCAATCCGAGTGAAGAGTAAGGAAAATATCTTTAAAATACGGGTGATTAAAACCAGGAAAGGGGTTATCAAGGGAGCTCGTAATGACATCTCAAGAGGTGTCTATAGGTAAGTAGTAATTCACCCGTCTGGCATTTCTGTAAGTGATGCTTGGCGGTATCACTAGGGCGAGCAAACACAACACGGTTCGCCTGACAATATCGGGCCGAAAATGAAGGCGCCCATAGTTTGACAGCCTGTCACCTTTGAATGAATTGCCTTTAATTGTCACAACAAAATCAGTACAGACGTGCCGCTCCCCACGGTCTCTGTGAAAGCTCGATTTCCGGCAACCATATCTCTTCTTACTTGATTTAAGACCTTGTGTGCACAATTTTGGACAAATACAAACATTATTTCATTATAGGTGTGTGCATTTGGATACATTATTTAAATTACGCCACATTAGCATTTTATCCCGAATTACAAGCAATGGCATGAATACATCACTCTTCTTAAATTAAAGCCATCTTGGTCTGTCCTTTGTTTGCTCATCGGTTAATAAAAAGCAAATACCTGTAGCAAATGCCTTTATAAGGTCATTGTACTTATTTTCTGTAGCTAGAAACAGGCATATGATGTATATGCTTTTCTAACATTCTTTAGCGGAAACCCCGTGCAAGTCTGAATGGCTAGCATTCAGTTCACGATCACTCCCATTTTTACAAAGTCTGATGTCTGCAACAGGACCAGGGAAGGCTTAGTGCTGGTAGATAAATCTGGAACAGGAGGCTCCCTGCGCATCGTAGAACCTTGGGAAGGGATGTGTTGCTGTCGGCTTGTTCATTTATATTTATACAATTATTTCGCGTAAAATCAAATATAAACACTTTCATGTGTCCCATTGGATGCTGCGCAGTAATACAAGCATCGTCCAATTATTACGAAGTAAGTTTTAGCTGTAATTGAGCGAGATCCAGGAGATGAAATCAGAAAGCAACCTGATTTTTGTTTCTTCCTACCCCTTTAACGTGGTTCTGGGAGATCCTGTTCCATGACGGTTCTGATCACTTCCACGTAATCGGTAGTTATCTGGGCCGGTCTTTAATCTGTGCACGGCAGCCTGATCACAGAAATATGAAAGCATTCGACGTCATGCACTATTCCAGCGAGTCCTGACTGTAGTGAGTGCAGCAGAAAGTGTCTTGGCGGGTGTCCTCTGGGGTCACCTCCTCCTTCCCCGCTGCTGTCACTCAGGTACCTGAGGGCTGTGGCCCATCCTGCCCTCTGGGGCCGGAGTGACCCGGAAGATACGCCAGTGCTGATGATCGCTGACCGCTGGCTCCGCCCCCTCCCGTTACTGGGCGTCTCTCCCCAGAGACTTGTTGCAGATGCCTCAGTCTCCAGGGCTCACCCCCTCTGACCCTCCTTCCTGCCCCACGAAACTGTGGGGCATCGGGACACTCTGTCAATCGCACAGCATCTTGGGGGCTTCGTCAGAGCCAAGGCCAGAGTCACTCACTGGCTTAGCTGTCTGGTGCCTGGCCGACTCCAGCACGTGGTTTCCAGCTCCAGAGGCTGCAGGTTTCATCTCGGAGACGCGTTCAGGCCTTGAGTCGGGAGAGGAAGCTGTCCTTTTGCAGCAGCGATTGTCTGTCTCATGGTTTCCAGCTCCCTGACACTGCTGTGCCTTCAATACGGGGAAGGGAGTGGGTTGACAAAGCAACTCACATGTTTACAGAGAGCGCAGGGTGGTCTCATGAGACAGAAACTAAGGCACATCAACTTTAACATCCTTTTCATCCTATCATATGTAGTAAAAGCTGGTGGTTTTTGAGCACGGAAGGACAAAATAACTCATTTTCCTGAATTACGATAAGTATTTCTTAACTGTAGGTAGTTTAGTTGGCGGAAAAGGAGACGATGAGCTGTTTCTAGAGATATTTAATAAGCGGGAGAAATAAAATTAGTACATCTCTCACTGCATTGTTATGATGGAGTAGAGTTCAGAATCACTAATTTTTTTTCCCTAAAATACAAACTGTCAAGTATTTTCTCTCCTAACGCCAGAGTAAGCTTGAGAGAGACAGATATGCATCTGTGTATCTAGAGATAAATATGTGTATGTATATATTTACTAGATCTACAAATATATATGTACATATATTGGTGTGTATATATCTATATATATGTATATCTAGATACGCAGTCCTCTATTTCTGTCTCTGTATATTTATACATACGTATATCAGGTGTCTACTTATCTATACAGAAGTCTATCAATCATCTACGTGTAGAAAGATAGGTCCGTTCGCTATAGGTTGAGAGGCACATAGAAATCAGAATACCAGTTGAGTGGGAGAGTAGGAATTCTACATAGAGGAGCCTGTACCATGGGGGCTACTGGCTGTGGACACGTGGACACGAGACACCTGAGAAGATCTCGCTATGGTGCTATTGACGCCTGATGGTGTTTGCAGCTCCTTGAACTCTAGCCGCCAATCAGATGCAGGTGACAGAAAGTAGACATTTGTCCACCTCCTGGCATCGGGGGACCAAAACGCACGGTTACATTTCCAGTAGGCCAAACTGATGGCGAGAATATATTTGAACAGCATTCTTATTAATGAGTACAAGTCACACACATGCCGATAGGAAAAGAGGCGGAAGAAAGAAACAGGTCTGTTACCTGCGTGGCAGATAAATACAGTAGACACAAGCTTAAGGCAAAATCAGGGAAGGTCCTTTCCAGTTGGCAAAAAAATGGTGGCTGACAGGTTCAAGTTTTGGATAAGACTGAAAGCAACGAGGAAAATATTACATACTGCACCGGTGTTCCGGGGTTTATGCCCTCTCTACATGAAAAGGAGGCAGAAGGAGGAAAGCCAGAGACAAGGAAGAACAAAAACATTACATCATATCTTATTGGAATATATTCTAAATTAAATTACACCCGGTAGTGGAATTGCTGGGTCGTAGGATAGCTCTATTTTTAACTTTTGAAGGAACCTCCACACAGCTCTCCAGAACGGCTGCACCAGTTTGCGTTCCCACCAACAGTGCGAGAGGGGTCCCCTTTCTCCGCGACCTCGCCAGCACCTGGTGTCTTGCTTGTTGACTTTAGCCATTCTGACAGGTGTAACCTAATCTCGCCTTGTGTTTTGATTTGCATGTTCCTGAGGATCAGTGACGTCGATCGTCTTTTCGTGTGTCTGTTGGCCATCCGGATGTCGTCTTTGGGGAAATATCTACTCAGGGTCTCTGCCCAGTTTTAATCAGATGGTTTCTTTGGTGTTAAGTTGTGTAAGTTCTTTAAATATTTTGGATAGTAACCCTTTATCAGATATATCACTTACAAATATGTTCTTGCATTCAGTAGGTTGTCTTTTCGTTTTGTTGGTGGTTTCCTTTGCTGTGCAAAGTGGTATTTTTTTTATTTGATGTAGTACCAATAGCTTATTTTTGCTTTAATTTCTTTTGCCTTCCCTTATTTGTTTGCTTATCTTTCTCAAAAGAATTACAAAGAGAAATATCATATGATCTAATAATCCCAGTACTGAGTATTTACCCAAAGAAAATGAAAACACTAATTCGAAGGTATTCTAACCCCCAATGTTTAGTGCAGAATTACTCACAATAGCCAAAATATATAAGATGGAAACAACCTAAGTGTCCACTGATAGACAAATGGATAAGGACGAGGTATATGTATATATATAAATATATAACGCAGCCATAGAGAGAATGAGGTCTTGCTGTATATGACAACATGGTTAGAACTCAAGAGCATGCTGCTAAGTGAAATAAGCTAGACAGAAAAAGACGTACCATATGATTGCAATCATACGTGGAATCTAAAAAAAATAAATGAATAGACAAACCAAAAAATAAATAAATGAATAAACAGACCTGTAGATACAGAGAACACGCTGATGGTTTCCAGAGGTGGAAGAGGTGGGGGTGGGCAAAACAGTTGAAGGGAAGAGGGAGAGACGGGATTCCAGTTGTGTAACGAACAAGTGGCTGCAATAAAGGGCACAGCGCAGGGGACACAGTCAGTGATGCAACGGCCTTGTGTGGCGACGGACAGTAGCTACACGTGCGGTGAGCACAGCAAAATGTAGACACCTGTCGAACCTCTATGTGGTACCCCTGATACTAATATGTAACATTGGGTGTCGAGTACCCTTAAAAAGTCAAATCAAATGAAATAAAATCACTAAACATTTTAAAAAGAGAAGGAACGACCACTTTTCAGAAACAAGAAAATTGATATCTACATGATTCTTACAACGTATGATGTCGGCAAACAGGCTTCTGCTGAACGTGCGTGCGGGGGGCAGGTTGGGGAGGGATGCTCACCAGGGACAGCAGTTGCTGAGCAAAGCGGGGGTGCAGGCTGTGCAGAGCCACCGCTGGTCCTGTCACAGCCAAGTGAGTCCGCCCTGCAGGACAGGAGCCCAGGTGTCGCCTTGCAGCCAGCCGGGATGCCTGGGCACCTACCCACCTGGTGCCTCCACCCGAAGGGGCTGCTCTGGGCAGGACCTTTGAGGAAGCCCCGGGGTGATCTCTGAAGGAACGGACAATAGGGCTTTTCCGCCGACTGTGTTCCCCACCACAGGTGGCCTTCTGGCCCTTCCCTGAGGATGATGTGGGGACACCCCTCAGTCAGGACCTCCCACGGAGCACATCCACAATGTAACTACCAGTTTAAAACACATGCGAAATCAATGCTCCAAATGTTTAAGATAGTAAAGTTGATAATCCTACCCATGTGTCCTTTCAGAGATCTACCTTGCCACACGCACAGGCTTAAAGAATGGGAAAAAAATTAAAATGGTAACTTGAATAAAATTAGAAACAGCCGTATTTCCAAATTGAAATATAATACACGGACTCACAGATCTTTGGGGTTCAAATAGGAGAGAAGGAAAATGTCAGGATGAAAAACAAGAAAGAAAGAAACAAAGGAAGGGAAGAGAAGGGAAGGGAAGGAGGAAAAAAAAAAAGGAAGGAGGGAGGGAGGAAGAAAGAAAAGCCCCATGGCTGCAGATCTCAGGAAATATTGAAATACATTTCTCCAAATTAAAATTGTTTTAAGGAAAAAACCCCACAATAACTCTTGTTTAAAACAAGCGGGCAGGATGTACCAGCTAATTTGGGAAGGTAAATAAAAAGACCAATAACTGGGGTGCCTGGGTGGCTCAGTCGGTTGAGCGTCCGACTTCGGCTCAGGTTATGATCTCGTGGTCCGTGAGTTTGATCCCCGCGTCGGGCTCTGTGCTGACAGCTCAGAGGCTGGAGCCTGTTTCAGATTCTGTGTCTCCCTCTCTCTCTGCCCCTCCCCTGTTCATGCTCTGTCTCTCTCTGTCTCAAAAATAAATAAACGTTAAAAAAAAAAGACCAATAACATTTTTATATCTTGATATAGAAATTTCTCCCAATCCTTATCAGTGGGATGGGACAAACCAAGAGGAAAAACAGAACACTGTGTAAAATATGTTCCACTTTATATAAGCTGGGGAATGACAATATTAGTATCACAACCATAATAATGTTAGTATTTGCTCTTACATAACGGAAGAAATGGCAGGATTACATTACAATACAAATGACCGGAAAGCAGGGGTAGTTGGGCTATGTAGTCTGTTGCTGGGTGTTGCTGACGTCCACTTTGTATACGGTAAGATGAACGTAGTTTATATCTCTGTTCATATGTGGAGTTCGATGGCGAGATATCCTTCAACGTAGAACGTTCCATGGCACTTCTCTGCAATGACTCCCACCTGAGTTTCTATCACACAGAGCGGTGAATTCTATTAATTTTTTGGCATTTATTGAGATGGTCATAGGTTTCTTCTTTATTTTCTCGGCGCGGTGAAGAACATTGCTTGATTTCTGACTATTGCATGAATCTTTCGCTCTCAACATCGACTATACTTGGTCATGATGCAGTATTCCTTTTAAGTATTGCTCAATTTGATCGGCTAATCGTTTGCTGAAAATATTTGTATGTATGTTTGGGGGGAATTGGTCTATATTTTATTTCTATCCTGATGCGTTCTTTTGTCTTCGTCAGGTTTTGATGCCGTGGTAATGCTGGACTCACGAAAGAGTTGACAAGTTATAGGTCCTTGCACCCAACTGAGGTATAATTACAAATGATAAAAGCTCAGATATTAAGTGTACCGTTCAATGAGTTTTGATAAATGCCTTAACTGAGGGCATAGCGTCCCCACGGAAGATAGAACATTTCCATCACTCCTGCCAGTGTCCCTTACAACTTTCCTCCCCGGACTTACCCACTCTTCTAATTTTCCTCGTCATAAACTTGTTTTGGTTGTTCTTGAACTTCGTGGGAATAGACTAATCACTAGCTTTTTTTTTTTTCACTAAACATAGTATTTTCAGATTTCTCCACTACATGACATTAAAAGCTTTATAATTTTTGGATTTGAAAACACAGGAGTGCATCATATATAACAAATATTAAAATGATATATTGCATGGGAATTTTCCAGAAACTAAAAAAGATATACATATGCAGATGGAAAGGAAGTGTGTTGTGTTTAGAAGAATCATCAATAATAATCACACATCCAAGACATTTTAGAAGACCTTTTAAGTTAGAAGAGGATCTGTCATTCACAACTGGAAAATAATGTAAGTCTAAAAAGTCCCTAGACATGAAAAGCATGACCCAAGAACCTTCTATTCAGCTAAACTGCCCTTCAAGTAGGAAGAAGCAAAGCTTTGCAAACATGCTGGGATCCAATCTACAGTGCTTTCATGACGACTCCTGGAAAAATGAAGAACATAACAAAAAAATGAAAAAAAAAATCCAGATAAGCATGGTGGTTTCGTGATGAGCACGGAATCCATTTATCAGGAGAAACCAGAAAAAAGAACGCGGTCCATTGTGTGTAAATATTTGCCATCTGACAATAGAGGAAAACACAAACAACTAAAACATTTGGTGAGGTGAGCTCAAGCCAGGTGTGAAAAGCTACGCGAGAGACTGAAAACTCAAGAAGTCTAGATTATGACTTTAGTTGTATAAATGTGAGTGCCAACAAAATATGTAATAGACTAAACATTTGTTTGTGAAGGGGAAGGAAGGGAAAGAGTGAGCAAGGGAAGTTGGAGGTACACTACTCTTGTTACTGTCCAATGTGGATACACAAAGTGTGATGTACAAAGATAATTCAATATGCTAAACAAATTGCAAACGTAATTATAAACCAATGGTTATCTCTTACATTATTTTAAGAAATACAAGGGACAAAGCAAATAAAATAGAGACCATGTAGAAGAAGGTCTACAAAGAAACCCTCAAAATGAAGAGCACAACATATAATCATAACTGAACTCAAAGAAAGATGTACGTGTCATCTTTTAATATAAATGGGCTAAATTAAACTACTGTTGAGGCTCAGGTTGGGACACAAAGAATACCCCTCCCATACCCCGGTCTTCACTGCTTTGACCAGGATTTATTCCCTTGTGATGCATCGTGTCATTTTCAGTGGATCCTGTCCTCTCTGCATGGTGGGGTAAGAAGAATCCAGGTCTAAGAGGTCCTTCTTGTGTTACAATGAGCTGGGTGTAAGCCTCTCTGTTCTATAAACATGTACTACAATGGATAGATTGGTTTGCAGTTCATATTCAAATGATGTTAAGAAAGGCTGATGTTAGCAGATAAAGTAAGAATGTAAGATCTATCAGGATTTAACTCCTCTTTAGAAAAATGAAGCTATTGTCCCCATTAGGTACCTGTGAAATTGGAGGTTTTACCATAACTGAGGGCATGAGGCCCCCCCCAAAAATAAATAAGCAAAGCATTATTCCTCTGTTCCCACCTGCTCTCGCCTTTAACTACACAGTTTCTGTGTTTTTGCAGCCCGACCACCCTCATACCCACCCTGTAACTTCGTTCAGCCCCCTCTCCACCCATAGATGCCGCATCGTGGGAGCCAATCAAGCCTTCCCTCCCACACCCCAGTTCAAGACCACTGAAGGCTGAGAGGCACTCAGTGGCCTTTGAACGGCTTTTCTCCCGGCTCTCGGGACTTTGCTATGTCACAGCAGCTTCCTTTCAAGTCAGTTTTCTGGAAACACATTTATTATAGCTGGATCTCCTGTGGCGAATCCATGAACAGTTCTCTCCTAAGCTCTGCCATGAGAATGTTCCCCATGGTCTTCCCCCAATTCATTTTTTTATATTGAATTTTAATTTCAGCAAGGTTAACATACCCTGTTACGGTAATTTCAAGCGTATAATTTAGCGGCTCAACAACGCTGTACAACAGCCGGTGCTCATCATGGCAAGTGTGCTTCTTAATCCTATCTCCTATTTTACCCATCCCCCCACTCGCCTCCCCTTTCGTAACCATCATTTTGTTCTCCTGAGTTAAGAGCCTCTTTCTTGGTTCGTCTCTCTCTTTTTTTCCCCTTTGCTCATGAGTGAAATCATATGGTATTTGTCTTTCTGTGACTTATTTTGCTTCACATTATAGTAGCTCCATCCACATCATTGCAAATGGCAAGATTTCATTCTTTTTCATGGCTGAATAATATTCCATTCAGTGTGTGTGTGTGTGTGTGTGTGTGTGTGTGTGTGTGTGACATCTTCTTTATCCATTTATCTGTTCATCAATTGACGGACACCAGGGCTGCTCCCATAGTTTGGCAACTGCAAATAATGCTGCAATAAATAGAGGAGAGCGTGTATTTCTTTGAATTAGTGTTTTTGTATTTTGGGGGTAAATACCCAGTAGGGCAATTGCTGGATAATATGGCGGTTCCATTTTTAACTTTTTGAGGACGCTCCACACTGTTTCCCAGAGTGGCTGCACCCGTTTGCATTCCCACCAGCTGTGCACAAGGACTTCTACTCCTGCACATCCTCTCCAACACTTGTTGTCGCTTGTGTTGTTGATTTTAGCCATCCTGACAGGTGTGAGGGGGTATCTCGGTGTGGTTTGGGTTTGCATTTCCCTGAAGTTGAGTGATTTTTTTCATGTGTCTGTTGGTCATCTGGATGTCTTCTTTGGAAAAAAGTCGATTAATGTCTTCTGCCCATTTTTTAATTGGATTACTTGTTTTTTGGGGTCTTGAGCTTTATCAGTTCTTTATATATTTTGGACACCAACCCTTTATAGAACATGTCCTTGGCAAATGTCTTCCACCATTCAGTAGGTTGCCTTTTAGTTTTGCTGATTGTTTTCTTCCCTTTGCAGAAACTTTTGATCTCGATGTAGTTCCAGTCTTCCTCCAACTCTTGTTTCCAAGTTATCTTTCTCTTCCCCTACAGACTATACTGAAGACAAAACATGCCATTGGCCTTTTGCCCAATACCATCTTGACTTAGCCAATCAGACACACACACACACACAAAATAAGTGGCTACTCATTCAGCCTATAACCTCCCCCCTGAGAAATATCCGGGGTGATTTCTATCTATATTCCAAACCTACTAAATCACCTTGTCCATCTGCAAGGTCAGAATTCAAATATTGATCTCTTCATGAAGCATTCATTGATCCACATGTTTCCTAGTCAGAACTAATTATTCAATCATGTGTGCTCCCATGAAGGTTTCTTGCTCTCTTGTCCAGACTCGGAAGTAAGCAATTTGTGTATCTGTTCTGTTTACTAGATGAAACACTGAACAGTAGCTCCTAGATAAATATTATTGGATCAAATGTGCCATTTCTGTAATTGTACCATGCACAAAAACACACTTTGTGATAAATATGTAATCGTTTTGAAAAAAATAAACTAACAAAATTCTTTAATGATCTGTGTCTAGAGGAAGCTGGCTTTATAGCCCCAAACCTACTGATTCCTGATTCCTATCAAATAGTAAAACCAGACCTATTCAGAGTTTGAAGAAACTTGTTTCAAATATTTAGTACCTCGAGATGAGATAAAAATATAACTTGTATTCATTTAGTAGCAGCAGAATTTCTCAGCCTGTGGGCTCTTTTCCAAACGCACCTTCTGTTTTGCCTAATTCATATTGTATAAGCACACAGTGATGAATATGCATTGTTTTTTAATGAGCACAGGATGGTCCCACAGAGTAACACTCACTCCTGCCCTCCAAACGCTGGCGTGCTTTTAAGACAGAGCACTTAATACGTTCCAAAGTTTGGTTTTACTCTCTTCCAAAAACAGCTTTAAAAATACCTTTGCTGGAAGCATCTCACATCCTCTATATGGGAGCGTAAAAGCCGAGCGCCTCCGGTACGTTTGCCACATTGTCAGTAGAACGTTGGACTTTTTCTCCCACCCTGATAAAGGATTGGAGATTTGTCCTGGGAACATTTCCAATCACGATTTAAACATATGGGACTTCTCTTGCAGTTTGGGCTCACTAAGTCTGTACCTTCAAATCTTTGCTTGTGCAAGTGAATTTCCCAACAGTTTCCTTCCCCCCCCCCCATCCCCATCCAATCAGGTCTCCAGAAAGCCCCCGAGGGTGTGTTATGTTTCATACCCCCTGTCAGTGACATGCCTGGTTTTTAGGTTCAGGAAGGGTGTTCAGGTGATGTATTTCCAAGGAACCTCTTTCAAAATACAATGCCTCTCGGGGTTGAAAATACATTTTGGGTAGCCGGGAAGAAGGAACAACAAATCTCCCTAAGTTTCCACCGCTGTTGACTATAAAACTTGGACGCATTTTTCTACACTTTATCATTCTTTCATTCGAATATGACAATATGCTGGTCTTCAAGGTTTTCCTTTCTTTGCTACTTGGCAAGTAAGGAAAATGTCACCATGATTTTTTAAAGATATCTTTGAAACATTAAATGTAGTTGTAAGGAGCTTAGACTGTTAAGCTTGTAGAATACACACTAAAACTCAATATTCCCTTCAGGTTTGACAGATATTTCAATTAGTTAACCTGAGGAGAGTTCTTTTCTTCCTTTGGACCAGGCATTTTTCTTTTTTTTTTTTTTTTGAGTTGTCAGTTATGACGTTAAGAACGCTGCCCACGAACGGGTAAGATAACTTTTTTCTAAATTTAGTTTGAGCATCTAAGTGTCTCCCGGGGCTGTTTCTGCTGTGTGCACGTATCAGTTCCCAAGCCTGGTCTTTCATTGTGTCATACTCTTACTTTAATAATGGATTTTAAAACATTGGATCTTTGGTATTAATGAAATGTTCAATATTAACACAACTAAAAATAGCTAAGACAAATACACATTATATATATTTACAGGGTACAACGTAATGATCCGATATAGATACACAATGAGACATGGTTCCGACAGTCAGGCTACCTAACATCAACCCATCACCTCACAGGGTTGCGATTTCTCTTACGTGTGTTGGGAATACCCACATTCTACTCTCTTAGGCAGTTACAAGTATACCATGTGGGATATTGGCGACAGTTTCCATGCTGTGTATTAGATCTAATTAGATAGATATGTCAACAGCAGAGACCACATGCTTCAGAACAAGGGGAAATTAACAGGAATGACAAGGAATCTGATGCATGATAATGAGGTTACTGTATCAGTAAGACATACTTTGAATACTTGTTCAAGCTCACCCTCTTTCCCCTCTCCTTCCGACACTCCAATGAGAGATATTTTGCTACAATCCCACAGGTGCCCAGGTCCCTGTTTGTTTGTTTGTTTCGCTTCCTTTTCTCTCTGCTCTTCACCACAGATAATTTCTATTGTTCTAGCTCAGGCTCATTGTCGTCGGCTCTCTAGTCTGCCATTGCTTATGTCCGAGTGTTGATTATTATAAATGTGCCCTTTAAGAGTTCCATTTGCTTCTCCTGTGAACCTTCTTGTGCTTGGTGGAGGCTTTCTGTTTCTCCACTGAGACGTTCTGATGTTTTGTTCCAATGTGCTTGTCATTGTTCGGTGAAGAAATTTTAGGACGGCAGACTTGAAATCCTTGTCAGGTTTTCTAACATCTCCATCTCTCCATTGTCGGTATCTGTTGCTTGGCTCGAGATGCTATGACTTTTGTTCGATACCTGGACGTGAGGGGCACCATGCTATGTGACTTTGAATCTTGTCCGCATGTTCCGTGTTAGCCTGTCTGCTCTGACGCTGTCTTGTTACTGCCATCTGGGTGTTGCTTTCCAGGCTGTCCACTCAGCCCCCACGGACATCCAGGGGGAAGGGGGTCACTCCGGCTGTGTTCACTACAGCTGAGCACGGGTGGATTTCACGAGATGAAAAGCTTCCTAGTGACTTTTATTTTTAATGATATAATTTGTAGTTAAAAGCCTTCTCATCAAAAATGTAAAAAATAAAACCCTGCGGTAACATGTGGTTTTATTAATTCCTAATCAATTAACAAGTAATGCCAATAAAAAAATAGAAGAGGGAACAATTACAAACTCTTTATAAAACCAGGATTCCACTGTTTAAAAAATCCACCGAAAGATATTAAACAAAAAGCTTATATAATAGACCAGTATCCTCATGAAAGTGAATTTGCCTATCTTTAACAAAATGTTAGCAAATTGGATCCTTCAGTATCAGAAAATGATATTGCATTGTGGCCAACTGTGTTTATCCCAGCAATATAGTAGTTGACGTTCAAACAATGAAATTTACCACTCAACAGACTAAGGACTAAAATACATGATCATAACAGAGGAATAAAAATAATTTGAAAAATTCAAGGAGTATTTACAATTGAGAAAAAAAAGCCCTCTTAGCAGCTAAGAAGGGTTTATTGGTAGATTCTATCAACTATTTAAGTAAAATATACTAATTCTGTGCAAACTGCTCTGAAAACTAAAACACAAGGAATACTTGCAGATTCATTCTATGAGGCCAGTATTACTCTAATACAGAAACCAGACAAAGATGCTACAAGAAAGGAAAATGACAAATATCTCACGTGAACATAGATATAAAAAAATCTCAACAAAATATTAGCAATTGAATCAGATGAAGTATAAAAATAATTATACACCAAAGGCAAGTGGGATTTATTTGAAATAAGCAAGGTCCTTTCAATACTTGAAAATGAGTGTATGCAATCTGTCACATCAACAGGCTAAAGAAAAAAAATCACATAATTATATCAATAAATGCAGAACAAAATCTTTGAAAAAATACAACACCCATTCATGTTACCAAATACCTCTCAGCATCTCAGAATGGAGAGAAAATTCCTTGAGAAAGAACACCCCCAAAGAGCTGATGCTAACTTCACTCCTCACATTTGACTAGATGCTTTCCTGCTAAGACCACGAATAAGGCAAGGATACCTGCTTTCATAAATCTTATGCAACATCCAAATGGAACGCCCAGCTAATGCAATAAGACAAAAACAAAATAAATATACATGTGTAGGAACAAATAAAAGTGTCTTTGTTTCCATATAATAAGATTGTCTATGTAGAAATTTCCAGAGAGCCACCACCAACAAAACACTTGGAACTGGTAAGCAATTATAGCAAGTTTAAAAGATACGAAGTTCAAAACAATACGAAATTAATACACAAAGATTATTTGATTTCTTACATAAGAGCAATGAAAAATTGGAATTTGAAATTAAAAAAAACACATAAAATGGTTTACACTGGCCCCCAAAATGAAATACTTAGGTATGACTCTAACAGAAGGTATGTAAGATCTATATGAGGAAAACTACAACATTCTGATAAGAGGGAATCAAAGATGTAACTAAATGGAGACATATTCCATGCACATGGAAAGAAAGACTAACTGGTCAAGATGTCAATTATTCCCAACTTCATCTACAGATTTAGCGCATTGCCAATGAAAACCTGGCCAAGTTACTTTGTGAATATTGACAAACCGATTCTAAAACTATAGGGAGAACAAAAGACAAAGGGTAGCTAATAGAGTATTGAACCGAAGAAGAATTAAGTCAGGGGCACCTGGGTGGCTCGGTTGGTTAAGCGTCTGACTTCAGCTCAAGTCATGATCTCACAGTTTGTGAGTTTGAGCCCTGCGTTGGGCTCTGTGCTGACAGCTCAGAGCCTGGAGCCTGATGTCTCTCTCTCTCTCTCTCTCTCTCTCTCTCTCTGCCCCTCCTGGACTTGTGCTCTCTCTCTCTCTCAAAAATAAATAAATAAACAACAACAAACAAAAGAATAAAGTTAGAAGAGTGACACTACCCAACTTGAAGAGCTCTTTAATGCTGTGCTCTCAAAACAGTGCAGTGCTGGAGGAAGAGTAGACACATAGATAAATGGAACAGAATTGAGAGCCCTGAGATAGACCCACACAGTATGGTTAACTGATCTCAGGTGAGTGGAAAAGGCACTTCAATGAACGGGGACCGTCTTTTCAACAAACTGTGCTGAAAAGCTGGGCATTCACAGGCAAACTAGTTACAGACCTTCCAACTTTCAGAACATTAAGTCAAGATGAGTCAGAGGCCTATACGTAAAACACGAAACCATAAAATTCCCAGAAGAGAACGGCAGAAAAAATATCTCGGCGATGGGTTTGGTCATGGCTTTTTAGGTCACCA
Organism: Felis catus; assembly: GCF_018350175.1. Classification (NCBI taxonomy): domain Eukaryota; kingdom Metazoa; phylum Chordata; class Mammalia; order Carnivora; family Felidae; genus Felis; species Felis catus. Next base: position 2,421,737 of record NC_058371.1, read on the forward strand.
AGGGCACGATCCATGAATAAAATATTGACGAGCTGGACCTCATTAAAAGTAAAATTGTCTGCTCTGTGGATGATATTGTTAAGAAAAGAAAAAAAGATAAGCCACAGACTGGGAGAAAATCTTTGCAAACACACGTTTGATAAAGGATATCCAAAATATCCACAGAACTTTTGAAATTCACCACAAAGAAAACAACTACCTAACTAAGAGTGGGCACCATATGTCAGCACACACCTCACCAAAGATGTGCAGGGAGCAAAGGAGCCTGTGAAAGATGCACAGCATCACGTCATCGGGGAGTTGCAAGATGAAAACAAAAACGAGACACCGCTACGTGCCTCTTGAAATGGTTAAAATGCAAGGCGCTCCCAGCAGCCAATGCTGGTGAGAATGTCAAGTACCAAAAAGTTTTTTGTTGCCAATGGGAGGGTGAGATGCTCCAGATACTTTGCAAAGAAGGCAGCTTCTTACAGAGCTAAACACAATCTTACTATATAATCTAGCGATCACACTTTTTGGGGTTACCCAAATGAGATGAAAAACAAAACTTATGCTCGTGGAAAATCCTGCACATGAATATTTATAGCAGCCTTTTCATGATTACCGAAACTTGAAAGTGACAAGGACGTTCTTCAATAGATGAGTGGCTACACAAACTGTGACCCATCCAGACGATGGGATTTTTTCCGTAATACAAAGAAATAGACTAGCAAGGCACAGAAAGACTCGAAGACACTTCAGTGCACATTGCTCTAATGCAAGAAATCGATCTGAAAAGGCTACCTTCTGCTTTACCGCAATTCTAAGACATTCTGGAAAAGGAACTACTACAGAGACAGTATGAAGATCCGTGGTTGCTGGTGGTGGTGGGAAGGCAGTGACGGACAAGCAGAGCAGACAGAACGTTTAGGGCAATGAGACTATTCTGTCTGGAGCTGTAACGGTGGATACGTGAAATTCTAAATCTGCCGAAACCTGTAGAATGCACAAGACAGAGCAAACCCTCATACAAGTAATGGTCTTTGTTAATAACGTTTCAATACTGACTCATCAATTTTCTTTTATTTTTTTTTTAAGTTTTTTAAATGTTTACTTATTTTTGAGAGACAGAGACAGAGCGTGATCGGGAGAGGGGCAGAGGGAGAGGGAGACACAGAATCCGAAGCCGGCTCCAGGCTCCGAGCTGTCAGCACAGAGCCCGACGCGGAGCTCGAACTCACACACTGCGAGGTCATGACCTGAGTCGAAGTCGGACGCTTAACCGACTGAGCCCCCCAGGTGCCCTTTGACTCATCAATTTTAACAAATGTAGCACACAAGGCAGGATGTTAATAATAGGGACCACTCAGAGGCCCACGGGAGCTCTGCACTTTCTGCCCGATTGTTTTGCAATAAAACTGCCGAAAGATGGCAGTTCGATTTTTAAATGATTTTAAAATGATTTTAAATTTTTATTTTAAAATTATTCTAGAAAGCTAGAATGGAAACATGCTTAAGGAAGGGCATCGCTGTAGAAACATAGGTAGAATGATGCTTAATATTAAGGACAGTTTCTCCACTTACATTGGGAAGGGGGCAAGGATTTCTGATGAACACCGTTTCAATCGGATTTTATGTCCTAACCGCTGCAATGAAGGAAGTAAAAGAAATGAATAAAATCGTACTTTGGAAAGAAGCAGAAAAGTCTATTCACAGAAGGCATGATTGTGAAAATCGCAGAAAATCCCCCCAAATCCATGGATATGGAATTGAGAAGTAAAGTTAACAATTTTGCAAAGGAAGGGTAACACGCAAAAATTTAGTGCGTTTGTTTTATTTGGTGGTAGCGTTGGAGAGGAGACGGAAACAAGAAAAAAATTAAAATGCATCTAAGGAATGGTGAAGAAACACTCGGGGAGAGCCTAAAAAGCCCCCAAGGTAGAAATCAGGTAAGCTTGTCTCAAGAAAGTAGAGAAGGTGTACCCACAGTCGTGTGTGTGTGTACATGTGTGCATGTGTGCGTGCGTGTGTGTGTGTGTGTGTGTGAGTGGTAGGCAGACGCAGGAGTCACAGGAGTGGAAGATGGGGAGGGAAGAGGTCACACTGCGCCAGATAACAAGGAAAAGTCACGTGTAACAATTTTTTAAAATATGCAGTGAGAAGGCCACCCGGGTGGCTTAGCCGGTTGAGCGTCTGACTTAGGCTTGGGTCATGGTCTCACGGTTCGGAGTCTGAGCCCCACGTAGGGTTGCTGCTGTCGGCACAGAGCCCGCTTCGGATCTTCTGTCCCCCTTTCTCTCTGCCCTTCCCCACAAAAATAAACATTTTTTTTCTCAAAAGTTAAAAAAAAAAAATATATATATATGCAATGGGAAACGATTTGGAAGTTTTAAGCAGAGAAGTGACGTCTTGTATGTTTGAAGCATATCGCTTGGAATTCCCGTTCTGGCGACGTTGGAGTAGCTGATAACACACCATATCCCGCCAGAAGCAGCTAGAGAAGGTGGACAGATACAGAAAACAGCTCTCCGGCGACACGGGACAGCAGTCGACAGTTTTGCAATCCGAAGGAGGGGAGGAAGCGCGGGCACACAGCTTCACGTTCACCTTAACCTCCTCTCCGGGTGTATGTGCTTCAAGCCGTAGGGCAGGGAAACTGATCCCACACAGAACATGGACGTTTTGCAGGGGAGAGGAAGCAAAATACTGAAGACTGGGGTTGCCAGACCTTCTGGACTGCCGGGAGACACGCACCCAGTGGGTGGGAAAGCAGAGAGAGAGAGCGAGCCGCAAATCTGGAAAGCAATCACCCGCCTCTGCGTATCCTACAAATCCGGAATTTCTAGATGAAAATTCCCATCTGAAGGATGGAGACCTGAAGGGACATTTTACAGAACCCACCGTTCTGGGAGACTGGGCCAGGCAGCACGGAGACATTCGGTGGAGAGGATGGGCACTCCATCAAGATTCCAGAAAGACCATATTTAAGGGTTAGGCACCGCATGCTTAGATGAAGCCAAAAGCTTAAATTGCCACGTCCCGAAAACAGCTTCAGACCGATTCTCAACCGAATCCAGAGGATTTTCCGTTTATTTAATTTCCTCCACAATACAACGCCTTGCTCCTTAGAGAGATCTCACATGACCTAGGGTGTCTACAACATATCAACCATAATTTCTGATGTAAAATGAACCCACAGCTATTGACAGGAGCAAAAAATAGTATATTATAGATATAGATTAGCATGTCAACGGGAGTACGCTTACAAATAATCCAGATCCTAAAGGCAGTAAAGAAGGGCTTGGAAAAAAAATTACAATCAGTACGGTAAAGCATTCATAGGGAAATACTGATACAATCGATTAAAAATGAAAATGTTCAATGGAGAAGGTACTTCCACAGATACAAATAATATAAAATCATCGAACATATATTCTAAACTTAAAAATATGAGAGTGTGGAACGAGAAATACATCAACGGAAAAGATGCATCCGTGTCGCAGAAAAACATACCAACGACGCAACTAAAATAGTTCAAAATGTACTAGAGTACTTTTCAAACCCCAGGCATATGTAATTTTTAGGCCACAGGCATCAGTGTGCAGAAATATAACTTCATTTTTCTATAACTGTTTATGCTTTTTTTTTTCTACAGGATTTATTTCTGGCCGATGGCAGGTGCTACTTAGTCAACGAGATCAACATATCCTATCGATTTTCAGCATATCATTTTTATTTTTGAGCATTTATTTATTTTGTGAGAGAGAGAGAAAGCAAGTGTCAGAGAGGGAAGAGAGAGAGAGAGAGAGAGAGAGAGAGAGAGAGAATCCCAAGTAGGCGCCACACTGTCAGCTCAGAGCCTGACTCAGGCCTCAAACCCATGAACGGTGAGATCATGACCTGAGCCGAAACCAAGAGTCAGATGCTTAACCAGCTGAGCCACCCAGGCACCCCTGCCTATCATTTTTAATATCCAGAAACTTTTGCACCCTCTACAACATCATTCCAATGATTGCTGGTAAACGTTTTGTCCTGGGCATTGCAGACATCACCGGAGAATCTTCGTGGGATCTGAACGGCCCTTGGGGCACGGTATCATGGTGTCCCTCCCTCCAGCTTCCCACGTTCCTCTCAGGAGTGTGTGGGAAGCGCCCGATGCCACTTTGATGCACCTTCTGTAGCTCAGGAGGTTTGGGCAGCACGGTGGGTTCTCGCCCAAGACGTCCCCGGGAGCTATTGCTACTCTGCCATTGCTGCCCCATTTCTAAGCTCCGTGCTTCCCAGAACATGCCCTGGGAAGGAGTCTCTTCTGCCAGTGGGTCCCTCGGAGACCTCCAGTCTCATCAAGAGGGCTTGGTGCTTTTGACCTTCTGGAGATCCCCTCTTCTGGTCAATCTAATATGAAGGTGGCCTGGTCTAGCTCTTCCCTGAACCTTTTCCCCTTTCTTTGTTCGTGGCAAATTCTCAGGACTTAGCCTTATGACAATCAACAAACAGGACACGTGAAGATTAAAAGCACTATTCAAGGCCATCGCCTTGCCCACGAGTTGCGAGATTCTGGTTTTCGGTCCAAAAGACAAAGTGTTTGCTGTTTTCTGCAGTTAGGCTGTAAAGTATAGTTTACAGTATCTGCTTCAAAGGGTTTGTGTAAAGATTAAATGAGATAATTTATGTTAAGTGCTTAGCATATACTTTATACTTCTTGGTACATAATAATAAGCACTAAATAAATTATCCTGTCCATTAGTAATGTTTTGGTGTAGTTAGTACTAGATTTTTAATTCCTAAGAGTAAAGACTAGGGACACTTTTTGTTCCTTTAGGTAGAAAAAATCATAACATCAACGTACCAGACATCTTAAAATACAGTTGCACAAAAGGACTAAAATACTGTTGTTTAAAATGCTGGTTAAAAAAGTAAAGACATGGGGCGCCTAGGTGGCTCAGTCGGTTAAGTATCTGACTTCAGCTCAGGTCAAGATCTCATGGTCCGTGAGTTCGAGCCCCATGTCGGGCTCTGTGCTATCAGCTCGGAGCCTGGAGCCTGCATCGGATTCTGTGCCTCCCTCTCTCTCTGCCTGTCCCCCACTCACGCTCTCTCTCTGTCTCTCAAAAAATGAATAAACGTTAAAAAAAATTAAAAAAAAGTAAAGACATAAAGTAATGGCATATAACTTAAATTCAAGCCAGAGCATACACTTTCTTTATGCATAGTTCCTGTAGTTATTGACAGAAGTTCAAGGGAATCCACTGTGGATAGAGCTTTAAAGCACAAGTTTGAGTAAAAAATAGTACTTTGGACAAAAGTCTAAATGAAAAGTAACACTTTTTTCTTTCTACTTCAGGCAAGCCATTTAATGTGTTACAGCTCAATCCTTTTGAAGCATTTTATGGATCATAGCTTTAAAATTCTGTCATTATTTATAGTCCACTATCATTCCATTGTTTTTCTGTCTTGGAATTCTTAGAACCATCCTTTTAAGAGGATATGCTTCCTGAAAAACGGTGAAAAGCCATATATAACAGACCGTAAGTCATTGCTCATTGCATTGCAGGGTAATAGCAGAGTTGCACTGAACAATTCTTTGGAGAGACCAACACGGAACTGTAAAGAAAATAATATCATAGTGTTAATAACAGCAGCATACAGTTTATTTGCTACATATTTTAACAGTGCACAATTCAATAATTTTGGCCATATATATATATATATATATAATCAGCTTTATGTATTTGTATGTACATGTGTAAGTAACACTGGAAAGCCTTTGAGTTTATAAATGAATCATCTGTGTGATTTTCTGTTATCGATACAAAAAATTCCAGTTTCTACATAATGGTCAATTGTTCTTCTAAACATGTGCCGATTGTTTCCTAAGATAAATTGTTTTGATCACTCATTTACAGAGAAATAGAATTTAAGATCCCCAAGTAGCATTCCCCACCTTGACCCTCACTTTCCATGCACCTGTCATAAAAACACAGGGAGGGAGAATAACCAAGTAGATGACAACCGAACGTTGTCAGAATCCAGGCGTACTGTTGTGGGTTGATTTGTGTCCCCTAAAAACACAGGCTGAAGTCTGAGCCACAGGTACGTGTGGATGTGACCTTATTTGGAAATAGGGTCTTTGCAGGTGGATTCAAGTTCAGAGGAGGTCATCCTGGAGGAGGGTGAAACTTGAATCCAACCACTGGCGCCTGAGAAGAAAAGACACAAAGGCACAAGGGACCCCGATGTGTCGATGCAGACAGACTGGAGTCATGCCGCTACCAGCCAAGCAACGCCAAGGACTATCCTCAAGGACCAGAATCGAGGAGGGGGCCATAGAACAGATTCTCCCACACAGCCGCCACAAAGAATCAACTCTGCCGGGGCTCGATTTCAGACTTAGCCTCCAAAACCATCAGAGAATAAATCGGTTGCCTCAAGCCATCTGCTTTGTGTACTTTATTAGGGCAAGCCCTGAGAAGCTAGTGCACACACTGGAATCGGAGGGACAGGGTTCCCAGATTTGTTAACCACAGAGAACAGAGGCAGCGCTGGCTGCAGCAGCAGCCGGATTCAGAGATCTAGAAGGAGCCTTATGTGCCTTTGGCTTTATGTGTGTCTACTAAGCTAAAATCAACACGGGTTGTAATCACAAGGTGGGGAAAAGGTCGATGGTGACTCCGACCGCAGCCTTCCAGCTGAGCAAAACCAGGGAAATAGCTTTGCCTGTGATGACTTTGGCAGAATGATCCAGGGAGATGTGGTTATTACATGGAGTGAGGAACCCTAAACCCATCACTGAACCCTGGGGCACTTGGTTCACGAGAGCCGCTTCAGAAAGGAGTGGGAATCTCCCTCACAAAGCTTTTGGTACTGAGAAGGGTCAAACACGTTCACTAAAACTCGTGGTGGCAAAAAAGGGGGCAAATTTCAAAACTGTAATTTAATAGAAGGTCAGGGGTCATTTCAATGATACCCCACAATTGCACCAAAGTTTTCCAAGCGCTCGAACACGTATTATCACGTTTGCTTCTGCTGACGGTTTTCTAAAACGGAAAAATTGTTACACCCCGTGTTTCACAATGAAGTTGAGTCACAGGTAAGACACCCACACACATACACGCAGCTATGATAGCGGGAATTAGGGCATTTAGTGTCTATTTCTATTTTATTTACGCAAGAATTTGCTGAACATCAAAATTTAACATTTTGCCAAAGCCTGCTAAAACTTTTAAAAAATTTAATAAACTTACCTGGGTTATTCTCCTCATATAAAATCCGTGTGTGTGTGTGTGTGTGTGTGTGTGTGTGTGTATGCAATATGTCAAGTGTATTGATTGGCTGATTTTCATATATATTTATTTTGACTCTCGGCTTCAAAGTGAAGTCTCAATTGAACAACTATTGCTTCCGTTGTTCTCTACTGTCATTTCTCTGGGGACCACACAACATTTTCTTTTGGATTCTATTTATAAACCTGACATGCGGTAATGTGTATGCATTCAAGCATCCAACTCGCGATTTCATTTTTATCCTTACTTTGCTGGTATTGTAGTCTAGCGGTCTCCTCCGGCACACAGTCACGTAGGAAGCACACCCGGGAGCCTGGAACTCGGTCAGCACCTAGTGACTTCCTCCGCTGAGTCCGCACGGCAGCCTTCGTTTGTTCGCACTGTTCAGCTGGTTTGGCTGGTATCTTATTCGTGCTGCCTTTATTAGTGCTCTGGACCCACTGTTCCTGGTCAGTACAGCTCCGTACTCACGGTGGGACTTTGGGCTACTTTCAGATAATTGCAGATGCCTTTCAGATAATACATTTCAAGAAAGTTTCCTTTTAATCCCACACATTTCTGTCTTCGATTGTGAATAATTTGCTTACAACCAAGTCTGGATGATGCTAGAATCTTATGAAGAACCCTTAGAAACTTAACTAGGATTCCAAAGTTTCCCAAAATATTAGAAATATGTATTCTACCATACATGTAAAATATATGTATGTATATATATGTATACAATATATATATAAAAATATATACAATATATATAATATATATAATATATAATATATGTATATAATATATATAATGTATATAATATATGTATAAAAATATATATTCTACCATACATACAGAATAATATACTGTATGTATAAAAATATACCATATATATAAAAAAGAATTACTGTAAATCCTTCTCCAACCATTCAAAAATATGGACTGTAAGTCCTTCTCCAACCATTCAAGACTGTGGAGAGGAAAGGACACTTACTAACCATTTGATGAGGCCAGCATTGGCATGATACCAAAGCCAGAAAAAGATACTCCAAGGAAGGAAAACTACAGGCCAATAACCTTGATGAACATACATGAAAAAATCCTCAACAAAATATTAGCACCAAATTCAATAGCACAATCAAAGGGATCATACACCATGACCACGTGGGTTTTGTCCCTGGGCTGCAAGGATGTTTCAATATAATGAAAATCAATTAATGTGATACATTACTAGAATAGAAGGTAAGAGCCATAGGACCATCTCAATAGGTGCAGAAAAAGCACTTGATAAAATTCAATACTTCCATGATAAAAAATAAACCCTCTAAAAAGTAAGAATAGAGGGAAATTACCTCGACATAATAAAGGCCTTACATGGAAGCCTTACAGCTAATATATTCCACAATGAAAAAGTGAAAACTTTCTACTAAAATCAGGAAAAAGCTAAGGATGCCCACTCTTGCTATTTCTATTCCACTGGAAGTCGTAGCTGGAACAATTACACTTGTAAGAGAAATAAAAAGCATTCAAATAAGAAAGGGAGAAGTCATTATTTGCAGATGACGTGCCATTATACAGAGAAAACCCAAAGACCCTAACATAAAACTGTTAGCACGAATATGCAGTGCAGTAAATTATGTTACAAAATCTATGTGCAGATATCAGTTCCGTGTCTGTGTCCTAAGAAGAAAGTGTCTGAAAAGAAAATAAAGAAAACAATCCATTTACAATAGCACCAAAAAGAATAAAATAGTTCGATGTAAGCTTAACTAAGAAAGGGAAGATTTGAACACTGAAAACTACAAGACACAAACAAATGGAAAGATATCCTTTGTTGAATGGGGTAGAAGACTTACTACTATTAAGATGTGACTACCCTGAGTGATCAACTGATTCAATGTTGATTCCTATCAAAATCCTAATAGCATTTCTTACTGAGTTAGAAAAAAAAATAGAAAATTCGTATGGAGTCACAAAAGGCCCTGAATAGCCAAAACAATCTTGAGAAAGAAAAAAAGATGAAGCTGGAGGAATCACACCTTCTGCTTGCAAAATGTACTACAAAGCTACCTTAATTAAACCTGTATTACTGGTAGGGGCACCTGGGTGACTCAGTCCAGTGAGCATTGGACTTTGGCTCAGGTCACTATCTCACTGGCCGTGGGTTTGAGCCCAGCATCGGGCTCTGTGCTGACAGCTCAGAGATTGGAGCCTACAGCCTGCTTTGGATTCTGTGTCTCCCTCCCTGTCTCCCCCTCCCCCACTTGCACTCTGTCTCTCTCTCTCTCTCTCTCAAAAATAAATAAACATTAAAAAGGGGAAAAAAAAAACTGTGTTACGGGCATAAAGACAGACACATAGACCAGCGGGACAGAATAGAGAGCTCAGAAATACACCTCCATATATGTGCTCAATGAAGAAGGTGCCAAGAATACACAGTGGGGAAAGGGAAGGCTTTGAGTAAATAGTCCTGGGAAATTGGACATCCACATGTAAAAGAATGGATTTGGACCCTTAACTTACACCATGCACAAAATGGACTCAAAATGGGTTGAAAATTAAAGCATAACACCAGAAACTGTAAAATTTCTAGAAAAGAAGTTCTTGTGACTTCAGTCTTGACAATGATTTCATGGATATGAAGCCAGCACAAGCAACAAAAGGAAAAAGAAAATGGGAAGACCATGAACTAAAAGTCTTCAGAAGAGCAAGGGAGAAAAGTCAATGCTGTGAAACGGAATGGAAAAAAATTGCAAACCATGTATCTAATAAGTGGCTAAATTTGAAAATACTTAAGGCACTTCTGAAACTCTAGCAAGAAAACTCATAACCCAATTAAAAAATGGACTACTGACTTGAATAAAGATTTTCCCAAATAATACACAGATGGCTAACAAGATGTATGAAAAGGTGCTCAATGTCACTAATTATTGGGGAAATGCGTATCAAAACTATAATGATAGCACCTCTCACCTGTTAGGGTGGCTGATATGAAAGAAAGAGAAAGAAAGAAAAAGAGAGAAAGAAAGAAAGAAAGAAAGAAAGAAAGAAAGAAAGAAAGAAAGAAAGAAAAAAGAAGGAAGGAAGGAAGGAAGGAAGGAAGGGAGGGAGGGAGGGAGGAAGGAAGGAAGGAAGGAAGGAAGGAAGGAAAGAAGGAAGGAAGGAAGAGAGAGAGAAAGGAAAGAGGAGAAAAGAAAGAGACAAGTGTTGGCCTGGATGTGGAATACAGCTGACCCTTGAACAATGTGGGGATTAGGGATACTGACTCCCAACCCAGTGTAGTAAAAAATCTGCATATAACCTTTGATTCTCCCCAAACTCAATTACTAACAGCCTACTGCTAACTAGAAACCTTACCAATGATGTGGTCAATTAACACATACTTGTGTGTTATATGGATTATGTATTGCATTCTTACAATACAGTAAACTAGAGAAAAGAAAATGTTAAGAAATCCTTCAGGAAGAGAAAATACACTAACAGTACTATACAGTAAAACCTTGGTTTGCGAGGGTAATTTTTTTTCCTGAAAACATGCTTATAATCCCAAACAATTGCATATGAAAGCAAATTTCAAGAACCATTGACTCAGCTGTGATCATGTGACATTGGGCGTCACGTACTACTCATATTGCAAGACATCACTCGTTTATCAAGTTAAAATTTATTAGAAACGTTTGCTCGTCTTGTGCAACATTCGAAGAACAAGTTACCTGCAACCCAAGGTTTTACTGTACTGTATTTATCCAAAAGAATCCATGCTGGGGCACCTGGGTGGCTCAGTCGGTGGGGCATCGAACTCTTGATTACAGCTCAGGTCATGATCCCAGAGTCATGGGATCGAGCCCCACGTTGGGCTCCATGCTGAGCGTAGCATCTGATTAAAACTCTCTCTCTCTCTCTCTCTCTCTCTCTCTCTCTCTCCCCCCTTCCCCCCCACTCTGTCTCTCTAAGACAAAAAAAAATGAAAAACAAATCCATGTATAAGCAGACCCATGAACTTTAAATCGTTGCTGTTGCGTCCATTTTAATTGGAATTCTTGTATACGGTTAATGGGGATGGAAAACGGTGTAATCACTATGGAAGTTACTATGGAGATTCCTCAAAAAAATTAAAACTAGAACTGCCATGTGACCCAACTGCCCCGCTTCTGGGTACTTACCCAGAAGAGGTTACCATCAAGATCTTGAAGGGATACTAGCCCTCCCATGTTGATTGCAGCAAACTTACAATAGCCAAGATACGGCAACAACTTAAATGGCTTATTGACCAAGAAATGGACAGGAAAATGTCATATACACACACACCAGAATATTTTTCAGCCTTCCTTCTTAAAAAAGAGGGAAAGCCTGCAATATGCAAGAGCATGGGGGGAAGCTAGAAGACATGATGCTAAGTGAAACGAGCCAGTCTCGGAAGGTCAAACACTGCATGACTCCATCTGCGCGAGGTATCTGACATGGCCAAACTCGGTAGAAGCCGAGAACAGGATTGTGGTTGCCAGGGGTTGGGGGGAAAGGAAATAGTGAGCTGCTAATCAAGGGTATACATTTTTAGTTACGCAAGATGAATGAGTCCAGACGTCTGCAGTACGGCAGTGTGTCTATAGTGAACAATACTCAACCGCACATTTAAAAAACTATTAAGAGGGTAGGTCTCATGTGAAGTATCCTTAAAACTTAAAAGCGAAAACTTTTTAAATGTAAGAAATTAAAACATTTTATTGGCATTGTTTTATTGCTTTCCAGAAAATACTTTTATTGCCTATCAAAATGGAGCAGGGCAGAGAAAAGACTTTTAAGTGCCCCTCCTCAGAGATATTTTTCCCCTTTGTTTCGGCTATCGCCGTAAATTGATGGCAGGATGTCACCAGCTCAACCAAGCCTCAAGGATATTTTTTAATTCACCAGAGCCATAAAGCATTTATGGCTCTGGTGTTAAAGAGTGCTAGTTTGAACAATGGAAATTTAGACACGGCTGGATTTGATACGTGGCCTCAGTGTCGTGGTACAAATTTGACAAGAGGAATGATAGATTGAAAGGCTAAACCATAAATACACAGCAAGTTTTCAAAAGAGAAAAAAAAAAGATAAAAGGTAGAAATATTGGTTAAATTCGTTTCCCCAGGTACCAAAAAAAAAAAAGAATTCCCAAAGCTGTGTGATAAACAAGTACCCAAGAAAGCCGAGCTGCCAACAGCAACAGCATATTTTTATTCGAAAGGTTAATGCCAAGGTCCCAGGGAGATAATTCCATTTTAGAACGGACATAAAACTTCACTCACCTATTGACATTATTTTACTATGTTCTGTGAGAGAACTCTATTGAGGGACCTTGATCTCTTGTTTATTAACATTTGATTTGGAGTCCTCTGTTCTCAAACCTCAGCTCCAAGGTCACGCTTTTCAGTTCCTCACCACCCCTGTTTGCAGTAGAATCTCCCTTGTTCTTCTTAGCGCGTCCTCCCCAGGATGCTGATGTCTGGGTATCCTTTGTTTTGTGCATGTCAGCATTGCTCCTTGTCCTTGTTCTCGGAGAAGCACTCCTTCTGAACACTCCACCTACCTGCATACGTGTCCTCAGTCCCACATCACTCCTGCGGTCAGATGTACCCAAGTCCCAAACAGCTTGGGTCTCCTGGGTGGCACAGTCGGGTAAGCATCTGACTTTGTTTGGCTCAAGTCATGGTCTCATGGTTCAGTTTCTGAGTTCAAGTCCCTGGTCAGGCTCTGTGCTGACAGCTCAGAGCCTGAAGCCTGCTTCAGATTCCGTCTGGCCGGCTGTCTGACTCTGTCTCTCTCTCTCTTTTAAAAAGAAATAAATATTTCAATAAAAAAACACAAGTAAATATAGAAGCACATGATCCACCTTCAGTACTAATCGTGGCTTAGTTACTTCTGTACGAAAGGTGGGCACACGAATACGGAACCCCCAAAGTATGCAAATTGATGACCACTTAGAGCCGTGCTAGATCAGGACAAGCTTCCCCCAGAAGGAACGCACCGCTTTGCAGTTTACAGCTTGGGGCCACAGATGACAGCCCTCACTTGCTGTGGACAAGTCAGTTCCCCATGGAGGGAGGATAAGGCTAAGCTGTACCTGTCCAGTGATTCCTACCAAAAGTGTCCATCACTTATCTCCACGTCCAGAGGCTGGGGTTCATAAAGGACACAGAGAGGCCAGCATGTGCTTTAAGGACACACACACACACACACACACACACACACACACACCATTCTACATTGGTTTGCAAAAGGCTAACTCCAAATTACACCCAGCCCCCACATTCTGCTTCTGCAGTCCCCTTGGGTTGTGACTGTTCAAGTTGCCTTCTACTTTTCTGGAAGTGTTTGTGGAGACTTGGTATCACTGCATTCTTGAAATGTTAGATCGAATTCCGTACTGTAACTGTGACTGGCACAGTCTTCGCGGGAAGCTGTGTCACTGCAAAAAAAATCATCAACAGACAAAGAGTTATTCGCGCCACCTCTCCTTTTTCTTGCTCAACTTGGATCATTTTTCAAGATTAGTTTTCTATGTCACCTATTTAGAATCTAAATTAAACACTTTTCCTCCTGTCTTTTAAACGTCTGTAGAATCCCGAGTGATATGGTATCTTTCATTCGCGTTATTGGTACTTTGTGTCTTCTCTCTTATTCTGATTGGAAGTTTATCATTTTTGTTGATCTTTTCAGAAAATCAGATGTTGGCATTACTGATCTTCTCTAGTGACCTTTAATTTTTCTTGTGGTTTCTTTTGGCCCAGGTATTGTGTGGCTCAAAATATGATCTACCTTAGGGAATTTTCCAGGTGCACTTGAAAAGTATGTGTATGTGTTCGTGGGAGTGTTCCACAGCATAAAGACACATTTCCCTTCACCGAGCAAAATCTAGATAGGAAAGTGACATGTCAGAAAAATAGCAATAAAATAATAATAATCCACGTAAAGAGAAAGAGTATGTGTTGGAGTTATCAAACCATGAACGCATGCATTCAAAGACAAAAAGAAGGACCAAGTTTGAGGTAGATATCATCTTTCCAAGCAGTATTGTTTGGAGCAGCTATGGGGCAGTCTAGAGAGAGACCAGACCTACTTGGCCAATAGTCTAAGCAGAGAGTAGTTATTCACAAAGCCTTGCAAAAAGTAAAAGAAAAACTGATTTTCATGTTTTATTAAATTATGAAATGAGAAATAGTAACTTCTTCCTATGTTTGGGACCTCTTTTAGATTTGGGACCTCTAGCAGAGGAACCTCTACCAAAAATCAATTGCACGTTCATCAAGGGTGAACCAAGGATCGTGCAATGGAAATTAGACAAGAAATGAGGGGCGCCTGGGTGGCTCAGTAGGTTGAATGTCTGACTTCAGCTCAGGTCATGATCCCACAGTCTTTGGGTTCAAGTCCCACGTCAGGCTCTGTGCTGACAGCTCGGAGCCTGGAGCCTGCTTTGGATTCTGGGTCTCCTTCTCTCTCTGCCCTTTCCCCGCCCCCACTCTCTCTCAAAAACAAATAAACATTCAAAAAAACATACGCAATTGAACCTTTGTGGTGTCCCTGGCTGGGGCAGCAGAGAAATTCAACAGCGTTTTGACTTTGCAGCAAAGCAGATGTAGCTCTGAGCAGACACTGGCCTCTGAATCAGGCTTGGCTGTCATTGCTTGTCCTGAAGGAGGTGTGAGAATTGATGTCAGTGACATGAAATGCTAAGGTGCCCCAGTGGAGAGGCGTCCACGATGCTCTGCCGCCCGTGGCCCTGCAGACAGCACTGCACGCTAAGGGAAGCAGGGCCCCCCTGCAGATAAGGAGGAGAGCTCACACAAGTCAGATTTTATGAACCAGGAGCAGGGCAGAGCAGCCGGGCCAAATTCCCAGGTTTCTGGATGGGAGAAGTGAGAGATGAGAGCGACAAAGGAGAAAACCAAGCCGGTCAGGGGTGCGCGCACTTTGTTTCACACGTACCTTCAATAGAAATAGCAACATACTAATTTATTCTTCCAGTAATCCCTAGAGTTTGATAATATTCTTATATTTTTCCAGAATAGAATGTAGAGAACTATCCAAATTCAAACATTACAAAATCCAAACAAGAATTGTATAAGTGATGCGCACGGAGGAGGGCACTTGTTGGGATGAGCACAGTGTGTTGTATGTTCATCTGTTTTGTTACTTAAATTCCACATATGAGTGAAGTCATATGATATCTATCTTTGACTGACGAATTTCACTTAGCATAATACCCTCTAGTTCCTTCCATGTTGTTGCAAATGGCAAGATTTCATTCTTTTTCATCACTGAGTAATATTCCACGGTGGATATATACCACATCTTCTTTATCCGTTCATCAGCTGATGGAAATTTGGGCTCTTACCATAATTTGGATATTGTTGAGAGTGTTGCTATAAACATTGGGGTACACGTGCTCCTTTGAATCGACATTCTTGTATCCTCTGGATAAATACCTAGTAGTGCAGTTGCTGGGTCATAGGGTAGTTCTATTTTTAATTTTTTCGAATAATCTCCATACTGTTTTCCAGAGAGGCTGCACCAATTTTCATTCCCACCAGCAGTGCCATCGGGTTCCCCTTTTTCCTCATCCTCACCAACACCTGTTGTTTCCTGAATGGTTAATTCTAGCCACTCTGACAGGTGTGAGGTGGTATCTCCTTGTGGTTTTGATTTGTATTTCCCTGATGATGAGAGATGTTGAGCATTTTTTTCATGTGTCGGTTGGCCATCTGGATGTCTTCTTTGGAAAAGTGTCTGTTCATGTCTTCTGCCCATTTCTTCACTGGATGTCTTTTGGATGTTGAGTTTGGTAAGTTCTTCATAGATTTTTGGATACTAACCCTTCCTCCGATATGTCATTTGCAAATATCTTCTCCCATTGCCTTGGTTGCCTTTTAGTTTTGTTGATTGTTTCCTTTGCTGTGCAGACGCTTTTTATCTTGATGAGGTCCCACTAGTTCGTTTTTGCTTTTGTTTCCCTTGCCTCCAGAGACATGTTGAGTAAGAAGTTGCTGTGGCTGAGGTCAAAGAGCTTGCTTCCTGTTTTCTCCTCTAGGATTTTGATGGTTTCCTGTCTCACATTTATGTTTTTTATCCATTTTGAGTTTATTTTTGCGTATGGTGTTAGAAAGCTGTCCAGGTTCATTTTTCTGCACATCGCTGTCCAGTTTTCCCAGCACCGTTTGCTGAAGAGACTGTCTTTTTTCCATTGATTATTCTTTCCTGCTTTGTCAAAAATTAATTGCCCACACATTTGGGGTCCATTTCTGGATTTCCTGTTCTGTTCTATTGATCCACTTATCTGTTTTTGTGTCTGTACCACATTGTTTGATTTATTCTTATCATGCCACTAATAGAAAAATGTTGCCTCCTTGTGTGTGTGTGTGTGTGTGTGTGTGTGTGTGTGTGTATTTAGGCCTGAGGAAATATTTGTACAAGATAAATTGTCGGAAACAAATGTAAGATAATTTTACTATTTCACTAGCCATCACCAAAATGCCATTATAAATGCAGTATTGTTTTATACTTCCATTAAGATGGTAGGAGAATGAGCATTTTTCCACAACTTTCCAGAAAGGACATTATCTTTTCATATTAAAAAAATTAATAGTCCAGAGATGATATTTTATTACTGTTTAATTATCAGTTATGCAAATTTTACTAAGGTTGAACAGACATTATGTTAATTAGGCCAATTCCTTTTCAATTAATTGTCCTTTTGTATCTTCTGCAATGTTTGAATATTCCTGCCAAAATTGTACACGCAATTTACGAGGATTCCATGGGCAGTAGAACGAATTTTCTATGTGTCCCCAAAATACATACATACAGTGTGACCTACAAAAACCACATTCACTAATTGTTGGTAGATTTCATAGTAATGGAACATAAATATTTTTCTAATGTTCCTTCTAATTTCCTTCTATTCACCATATTTTTTAAAAAGCGTTAACTATGACAATTTCGCCACTACTTATTCCTATGTATTGGGACTCGTTTGCCCTGCTAAAACTGTTCTCCATTTACAATGCCTCCCAGCGTAGACTACTGGTATACATAGACGCACTCTGGCCCATGACGTGTGCCTACTCGCCATTGGTTTCACCTGATACAACTGCCTGGAGTTTGCAAAATGCCACACAATTGTGTTCTTACAATCTACAAACTGTCCCAAAGTTGAGTCAGCGTTACATATTACCTAGCGTAATTCTCAATCTCATGCCGGAGAAAAATATTCCCCAAGCACAAAATCTGGAACAGCTCTCGTCCCCGGGGTGATTTCCTTCTAGGCCATCCTTGTATTACGGGACAGGTCTGCTCTTTCTTGGCATGCTTCTCTGACATATTATCACTGTTCTCAAAATGTGTGTTTGACACAGAAAAAAAAAAAGATCTTTAATACATTGATTCTCTTACATTACGTACAGAAGTATAGCAACTGAATACTTGTCAACAGACAGTCCCAACACGCCATCACACATGTTATCCCTTACCCATCAGTTCCCCAGTCCAGGGGCCCAGCAACTGCCTCCTCGTGTCTGGCCCATGTTTAAGGATTGGGCCACACTCTGCAGACACTGCAGGATGCAAACATTGTCGGCCAGGGAATCCGGCAGAGTTGCGGACTGTTATTTTAACATTTTCAGATGAAAAATTTCTGCTATCTAGGAGTTATACAGATTTAAAATCACTTTTATCGTGTTTATTGCGGTATAATTCATATACAGTACTATATTAGTTCCAGGTGTACAATTTAGTGGTTCAACAATTCCATACATTCCCCAGTGCTCATCACGGTAAGCGGATTCTTGATCCCTTTTACCTGTTTCGTTAGCCCGGATGCACCTCCCCTCTGGCAACCATCAGTTTGTTCTCTGGAGTTAAGGGAGGGGGGTTGGCTCTTCTTTTCCTTGTTTGTTCATCTGCTTTGTTTCTTATATTCTACACGGGAGTGAAATCATGCGGTATCTGTCTTTCTCTGCCTGGTTAATTTCACTTAGTGTTATACCCCCAGGGCCCTTCCTTGTCGTTGCAAATGGCAAGATCTTTTTCCTTTTCTCTTTTATGGTTGAGTAATACTCCTTAAGTATACCATGTCTTCGTTATCCCTTTATCTGTGGATGTTATTTACCTGTTGTAAATAACGCCACAGCAAACAGAGGACTGAGTATATCTGTTCCAAAAAGTGTTTTTGTGTTCTTCGTGTGGATACTCAATACGAGAATTACTAGGTCACATGGTAATTCTGTTTTTAATTTATTGAGGGCAGAGTTGTATACTTTTTCTATTAGCTTCTAAACCTTGAAAGACCTGCCAGACCTTAATTAATGCATCTATTGCTTATAAATATTTTAAAAAGCCGCATTCCCTCCGTTTCTACGGCTTCTGTTGTGTGTAGGGTTTGTAGGGGGACATCCGAAGTGCACTGGTTGGTCCCTTGAGGTTTCTGAAGTTTGCCATGAGCGTCACACCCGCTGAGGAGGCCGGCAGGAGCGAGGCCAGCACCCTGACAGAAGAGCCGAGAGGGGTCACGCTGTGCAGGAGTGTATATTTGTGAGATGGAATATACAAACTGGAAGAAAAGTGACCTCCAGAAGATAAAACGGCAGCGTTCTAATATCTGAAGGGTGGTTATGTCGGACAGGGATTCCCTGCATTCTGAGTCACTCAGTCCGGTGCAAAAATGAAAGGTCCTGAGGGTGACTTGAGCTTCGTAGTAAGAACTCGATGGCAGTCACGTCGAGGGCGGCCGCGCTTGCTCCCGGAGGTACCGCATCCCATGTCTCTGGCAGATTTCAAGTTGAATAACCGTTGGGACACCATGCTGCAAGGGGAAGGTGGAGTGTCAGATGAGGCGGATTCAATGGATGGCTCAGTAAAGCAAGCAGATCTGTGATGTCGACCCGCCAGCTGGGCTGGCCGCCGGGTGCCCAGATTGCACCTTGTTTCTAGGTACGTTTCTGGATGAGCTTTGCCCGTTTTAATGGCGCGGCAAAACCCGAGGTGCTGCAACCCCATCACCAGCTACCTTGTGCAACCAGACCCTTACCACCCTGTCTTTTAAAAAAAAATGTTTTAATGTTTATTTACTTTTGAGAGACAGGGAGAGGCAGAGCGTGAGCGGGGGAGGGGCAGAGAGAGAGGGAGACACAGAATCCGAAGCAGGTCCCAGGCTCTGAGCTGTCAGCACAGAGCCCGATACGGGGCTCGAACCCACAGACCGTGAGATCATGGCCTGAACCGAAGTGGGACACTTAACCGACCGAGCCCCCCAGGCGCCCCCTTTGCCACCTCATCTTGCTGCCGAGAGGGGTCTCATCTTTTGTTCTCCTCCAATCAGAACGTATTAGAAGAGTTATCTTTGGTCTGTTTTCCTTCCTTACTCCATATTTTCCCCTCAAACCATCCAAATCTGGCTCCGCCTCTCACTATCCCGGTAAGAACAAACCTCTCAGGTCCCGGACACCCTTCTCATCTTCAGATCAGACGATGGGTGGCTGCTTCTACCCGGGAGACAGAGTGGCACCCCACCGGGTAACCACTCTGCTTTTTTAATGCTCTGCTTTAATTGGCTTTCCTTTTTCCTTCTCCGCCGGCCTTCGGAGCCCCTGCCTGGCAGCTCAACAATGAAATGCTAGCGTCCCCGGGGCCTTCAGGGCGCTTTCTCACTCTAACTTGCATGTTGCCCGCAGTGCGACCTGCGTGGTGGAATCACTTAGATGCCGCCCCTGCCAGTGACTCCTTACGTCCAGATGTGCTGTCACCTCACGCTCCTCCAGTGGCCGCATCAACACTAGGAGCTCTCAACACAGACCTAATTCCCACCACTCTCGAATCCCGTGTTGTCTCCATTCTTCTCCAGACCTATAATGTCACCAGAGAAGCAATTCAACGGCTTAAGCTAAAAATTACAGAGTCGGCTCTGAGTTTTGTATTTCCTCATTCAACCCACTGATTCCTGTCCATTCCACCTACAAAACGCATCCCGGTATGTTTACTTTCTTGAACTCCACACTGCTTCAGATCCTTATAATCCCTGAACTGATCCAACAGTCCCCTGAATCCTCATCTTACAGCCACTATATCCTCTTTGAAATCCGTTCTCCACACAAGGGGCCAGAGCGATCTCTTTAAAAGTATTTAAAAGTGATAGTGGCAGTACCCTGTTTAAAATACTCCAAAGACTTAAGATGAAGGGTAACATTTCTGGGCCTCGATTGCCAAAGCAAAGACAAAAACAAAAAATAAGTAAAATTTGACCCCTTGTAAAACACTCTCCTCTTTTACTGACTGCACTCCCAGATGAGTAAGTGGGTTTTCTTCTGTGAACGGAAGGTCATACATTTACACCAGCCCCTCCCTCGCCTCATTTCCCCTCATCTAGCACATTCTCCTCATCACCCAGGAACCTCTGAATATTCTCCGACTATCCAACCTAGAGAAAACTCTCAGTTATGCTTTATTCTATCCCTTCTTTCATCTATTTTAATCCCTAGTATAAAAGGAGTTTCCTGCGTAGGTTATAATTGAAAAGCTCTCTGCAGAAGGGTCTCCTTTAAACTACCAACAGCAATGAATAACTGGAAAAGAAAACTGTTCTATAGTCACAGAAAACATTTAATCTATCTGGAAGAGAAAGGATTCAATACATTTTCTTTCCAATGCATGCCTCGGGGATATGCGCTCTCAAAGATCAAATATCCCATTCACTTTCCAGGTGAAAGCCTTCATTCATTCAAATGTTTTAAAATAAATCGATTGCATATTTATTATGTACCAAGCACCGTTTAAGTAAACAAAACAGACGAGGGTCACGGACTCATGGATCTTACATACTAGTCAGAGAGGCAGATAATTAGCAAGTAAAATCAAGTTCAATTTTTGTACCATAAAAAACAATGCCCTGAAGGATCTCTCATTCTCTAATACACACATTATAATTGACAAGCTGACGGCAGGATATGTTTAATCTAGCTGGTAAGATAAGGGAGTCATTATTCTCAGTATGAAACTAAGAAGGTCTACTCTATTTTTTTTATTACCATGGGGTGAATCAGTGACCCACTTAAACATCTAACTCCCAAAGCCCACCTGTCAACACCAGTGCATTAAATAACAAGGACAAGAATCCATTTTATGTGCCGTTTCCTCCATGTCTGGAACACTTTTTAGGATGCTTTAGTAAAACAGCGTATTGCGTTTCTGAAACAATTACATCCTCTCAGGCCCTGGGTTGATAATCTACTCGTAGCCTAACGAGGCACGGTTGAATTTTGGTCACGCTTTTGTGAAGCAACTAGAAGGCTCGGGGACGCCCAAGAAGTTCACTTACGGGAAAACACGGGTTGCATCGCACCTGCCTTGTCAGTGGGACCCAACACGGAAGGAATATGAGCTTACGTGTGTCCCCCTGTCCTCTGTCACTTCACACGTGCCCAAAGCACTGTGTACTTTATAGGCATGCTTGCGTGCAAGTTGGCGACAATGTTGTAAGTCAAGTGGCAATATGTCATTTTAACAGAGAGAAAAAGGGACTACGTGGCTTCTTCAGGATTATGTTGCTGGCACGTGGGGTGGCTCAGGCCCACCTGAGGCAAAAATACACGCTCACTCTGTTCCTCCTCTCTTTTGAGCATATCACACCCTGGGGTGGGCATCGAAAGGCAACGTGTACTTAAATAATCGATGTTAGTGTGCTCTTTTTCTTAAATTTTTTAAGTTTTTATTTTTGAGAGCGAAAGAGAGAGAGAGCAGAGGAGAGGCAGACAGAGAGCGAAAGAGAGAATCCCAAGCAGGCTTCCTACGGTCAGCGCAGAGCCCGCCGCGGGGCTCGATCTCACACACCGTGAGATCATGACCTGAGCTGGAACCAAGAGTCAGACGCTTAACCGACTGCCCCCCCCCCCGCTCCAGGCGCCCCATCAGCGTTCGTGTGCTCTGTTTAAAACGTGCTAGTGTGTTCCCTGAGTCGGCACCTGGTGCAGCACAGAGACTGCTGTGCAGAGCTCCCCCATCTGTCAAAATATTTCAGCTGGATCTTTTCGGGTAAAGGATAAAAGATCGATAAAGTCGTGTCGTTGATTTGACTGTGTCTTCTGAGATTCTTCATTGCCTCTCGGAAAGCCAGACTGTGCGTTGCGGAGGTAACGGAGATTTCTGTGCAAAGCGTTTCACAAATGGGAGTTCCAAAGTAAATCTCTCTTAACAGAAGACAAGTACTATTGACGTTCAACGTAAAAGGGAACTTTAGAAATGGAAAGAAATGGACGCTTCCGTCCGTCTGTATTCAGTCTGAGTAGCTATTGTCTACTAACTGCTTAGGCTTCAACCCGACACACACACCCTTGGTGTGTGTGTTTTCGTTTCTTTGGGTTTTTACCTAGAGGGTCAGGAGCATCTTTTTCTCTTTCCAGACGACCGAGGCTTCAGTGATTCTGATACAGTGTGTTGTTTAGATGTGAAAATCAGGCAATAGTTTAAGATGCTTGAGCCAAGGGCTAAAAGTAGAAAAAAACCTAGAAGCTTGTAACCTGACGGGGAACATGGAATTTAAGAAGATACGACATGCAACCCACATGCAGAAGAGTGCATACCTATAGAGCATAACGAATAATTACAAGCACTTACGTACTCATGAAAAGTGTGAATATCCTACATCGGTCTCCATTCTGATCTCTCATTTCTCTCCCCTTAAAAGTGACTGATATCCTGACTTTTAAGTCTGTTCTTTGCTTTTTAATAAAGATACTTTTATCACCGCTACGTTTATCCTTAAAACACGGAGCTTAGATTATGTCTATTTTAGACCTTCATGTAAAGTTAAGGCTGTAAGAAGTATGACACAACAGTTTTTCCTGAAAAATTCGGGGACGCATGGGTGGCTCGACCGGTTAACTGTCCGACTTCGGCTCGGGTCATGATCTCATGGTTCGTGAGTTCAAGCCCCGTGTCGGGCTCTGTGCTGTGAGCATGGAGCCTGTCGGGATTCTCGCTCTCTCCCTCTCTCTCTGCCCCTCCTCCGTTGATCTTTGTCCAAAAATAACAAAATGAGCTTTAAAAAGCAATTTGGGGATACATGTGCCCCTATGCATCAGCGCTCCTGTATCCTTTGGGTAAATTCCTGGCAGGTCTATTGCTGGGTCGTAGGGTAATTCTATTTTTGATTTTTTGAGGAACCTCCCCACTCTTTTCCAGAGCGGCTGCACCCGTTTGCATTCCCACCAAACAGTGCAAGAGGGTTCCCGTGTCTCCACATCCTCGCCAGCACCTGTTTTCTGAGTTGTCAACTCCAGTGTTTACAACACAACTTCCAACAACAGCCAAGTTATGGAAAGAGCCCAAATGTCCATCAACTGAGGAATGCATAAAGATGTGGTTTGTGTATAAATGGAAAATTACTTGGCAACGAGAAAGAATGGAATCTTGCCATTTGTGACAATGTGGATGGAACCGGAGGGTAACATGCTGAGTGAAACAAGTCAATCAGAGAAGGACAGATATCATGCACTTCGCATATTCCGTAATTCTACAAGGTTTGCATTTTCAGTAAGAGTAGATTGCTTTTCCAAACATCCAAAACTAGAAAGAAGATAGGAAAACTTGTGGTGGTGACAGAGATTGTCATGATAGAAACCAAATAGTTATTCTCTACTGTTTTGACTATCTTTCTATTAATGTTTCATGAATCCTTTATTGAAGTGTATTCCTAGGGTTTCAAACTGAAGTATCCTCCATACCTGGCATCTATCGACGGGAGAAAGTTGAATGATGAAGAAAAAAACAACAACAACTCAGGGATCTGGTTGCTACTTGCGGATGGTCCCGGATTGCAGCAAACACACTGTTTTGCAGTAAAAATTGGTCTTGCTTGCTCACTTCTCTTTCGGTTAACTTAATCTTTTCTCATGCAGTTAATTTATTATTTTTCCCTCCATGCCTGAAAACCCTTTAGAAGATTCAAGAATTCCTCCCAGTTAATTCATTGTTACTACAACATGCAGTGATCTAATATTGACAATAATTTAAAATTCAGCTGACTATATCAGATCCGATTATTAAAGCCTCCAGATATTGAGTTAACACAATATAGTTTATAAAAAATATATGACACCAAACATTTTTTTTTAACGTTTATTTATTTTTGAGACAGAGAGAGACAGAGTATGAACGGGAGAGGGTCAGAGAGAGAGGGAGACACAGAATCTGAAACAGGCTCCAGGCTCTGAGCTGTCAGCACAGAGCCCGACTCGGGGCTCAAACCCACATACCGCGAGATCCTGACCTGAGCCGAAGTCGGACGCTTAACCGGCTGAGCCACCCAGGCGCCCCGACACCAAACATTTTTAAAGAAGTTAGTGTCTAGAGTAACCCATTCTATTTAAAACATTGATTTTTTTTTTTTTTTTTTTAGTATTCACAGCTTGAATCGGTAGTAGGAGTTAAAAACAAAAACAAAACAAAACAAAAAATCAAAATGTGGTCTAAATGTTTTGATCTGACTTTCACCTTTATATCAATAAATAAAATATTGAAATTCAATTAACTATCCATTACAATAGTGATAAATAACATGTGTGAATTAAAAATCTTCTCCAATTGGTGCCAAGGCTGTTATGTTATGTATTCTTTCTAGGCTTTTCTAAGGAAATGGTAATGTATTTGTATATCACAAAGTGTATTTCCCTTCTTTTTATAGTTTCTATTTTATACTAGGTGACTAGATTAGGTGAATAAACACAAATCAGCAAACAAGTGTGAGCTAATTTAAAAACATTAAAATAAATGTATTGCCCAACAATTAGCTTCAGGTGTATAAGTCAACGGAAGCACGATATGCTAACTACAGGTCTTTTAAATCGTAGGTAGAAAGGGCAACCAAATAAGGTGTTGTACTTTTGCTATTCCTGCATTTGAGAGATAGATTTGAATTGTCCCTCCTCCCTTAGAAACTGGTTCTTATTTTCTGCTCTGAGCTACTTGACTAAGTCAAGTACATTCCGGGTCTTCCAAGGCTACACGATAAGAAATCTGTATCATTTGTCTGTGCGCCTCTAGGAATTCTCTCTGGGAAGCCCTTCTGGCTGAACCCAGATGCCCATCCATTCTTACCATGGCACCAGAATTTACCCTGCAGACCCTTTCTTGCCATCTGAATACCATTGTGAGACCTCATTCAATGCCAAGTGGCGCAGAAGTGCCTGGCTGAGAGCTGCCCAGACTGGTAGCCCACAAAATTGTACTGGAAAAAAAAATCGTCGTTTAATCTCCAGACTTTGTGTATTTAAGAAGCTCTAAATGCACCAGCTAGGCATCTTGACTTTAACGTCTGATAGACAACTTGTGGCTATACTTTGTGGAAAGTGCAGTTTTTCAACTCATTCCTCACCAGCTTGCTGAGACCCCAGTCACTATCCTAACTGTTCATCTGAATGACTTCTTGCTAATTCTGTGTTATATGGACGCCTTCCAAGTTTCCCTCCTTACTCTGCTGTATTCACGGTTTCAGCACCATTATTTTGTCCTAATGGTCAATGACAACCCCGATCAAAATGGAGATAGAAGCATGAACAAGGGCAAATAGAAAATCTGGTCACAGACGTTCCCTAGTTACAGCTGATGCTCGTTATTCATAGGTTGCCTATTTGTGATGAGTTCACCTGATCTGCAATGGATTCGTAACCCTAAAACCAATACCGTCATGGCTTTGCAGCCATCCCTCGACACGTGTCAAGAGAGGACAGATTTGAGTCACCAGATGTAAGTGTTTCCAGCCAAGGTTGAAAAGGTGACAGTGCTTTGTTTTCTTGTTTCAGCCGTCCTACTGCAAACAAGTGTGTTTTTTGGTCTATGTGGTCTTACGTTGGTTTTTTTTCATTCTTTGCTTAAAATGTCCTCCAAGCAGGGCGCCGTAGCTCTACTTTCCTGAAGTTCAAGGAGGCTGCAGTGTGCCTCAACGGGAAAATAATTGAGCAAGGTAAGTTTTATCAGGCATTAGCTACAGTCTGGTAGCTATACAGTTCAGTGTTAAGGAATCAATGGTATACCTTAAGGAAGTTGTCCTTAAACAGAAACACACATGAGACAAGGGTGTGGACTAATCCACCGATGAAAATATGTGGCCAGAAGGTTGCAGGAACGGAGCCTTGATCGACCCCAGGAGTCCAGGCTTTGCTAATCTAACTTTTGCAGTGACTTCACAGAACACGACCACCACCAGTGACGAACATCAACTGTGCAACACAATTTACTAGAATCATGTACTTTGTTAGGAGAACAAAGGACGAAGCCCGAGAAGACATTAGACATCTGTAGATTACTTGCCATGAAAGGCACCTCAAACACAGGAAAGAACAGGAAAGAAACACACATCCTATTTCTGCTGCTGCCAACTGGTTGTACGTGGTTAGGGATGAGCACTTCAAAACAGATTTTGCAATTCTACGTGTACCTTCCTGCGGACACTAACCAGAGGGTCTTGTCATGTTTAGCTGCAAATAGATCTTCAGATAAATAATTACTACATAATTATGCTAACGAAATTGTATTTCTCTTCAAGCATTATTCACCCAACTTAAAGCCTCCAGATATCGGTTGCCTCTCAACATTAACATTCCTTGTTATTGGTTGCCTCTCAACATTAACTCTGTGACCCGAATTATTTACTGCACCTTTTCAGAATGAGACTTGGAATGTTCGAAAAAAGAATGTATCTATCAGCACTGATCACCCTGGTTATCTCTTAGAGCTAAATCACTTATGACAGCTAATGTGAATAGTTCTTTCTGGAAGGCAGAGGTGAAGTCAGTATGAGGCGTGGGAGGCCAGATAACTTGTGATCAAGGGCAAGGTCTCAGGACCATAGACATGAAAGAAAACTTATAGAGAGTTATCTGATGTTTACTTTACCACTTAATACTCTAAAAAAGTTGACCATGGATATTTGTTTGTATATCTACTCTGTGTGGAGAATATTTGAGTACTTGGGAATGAGATAGACAGAAGAAATCTTAGTTTAAAAATCTGGGCACTAGAACTAATCTAGAATTTTCCTAAACATGAAGAGAAAGGATGAGCTTGGAATATCATGAAGGCTTCCAGGAGACCATAGAGCAGGGGGTGGGGGCAAAGGGAGGATCAATAGAAGGTAAACTATTTGGTTCTTAATCTGATACATGTTTAAGAACTAGTTTGAGGGGTGCCTAGGTGGCTCAGCCGGTTGAGCGTCCAACTTCGGCTCAGGTCATGATCTTATGGTTCCTGGGTTTGAGTCCCACGTCAGGCTCTGTGCTGACGGCTCGGAGCCTGGAGCCCGCTTCGGATTCTGTCTCCCTCTCTCTCTGCCCCTTCCCCACTCATGATCTGTCTCTGTCACTCAAAAATGAAAAAACTTAAAAAACATTTAATAAAAAAATACAATAAAAAGAGAACTCGTTGGAAAGGACCTTGGATGAAAACCTACAAGTGTCAACTTCATTCTGTGGTCCTAGGGAGTGCAGATCAGAGTGCAGATTTTTTAAAAGGTGTTTTTTTTATTATTTATTTTAGGGAAGGGAGAGGGGCAAAGTGGGGGGAGAGACAGAGAGAGAGAGAGGGAGAGAGAATTCCAAGCAGTCTCTAGATTTAGCATGGAGCCTGATGTGGGGCTCGATCTCATGGCCCTGGTATCATGACCCGCGCAGAAATTAAGACTCAGACACTTTATCCACTGAACCACACAGGAGCCCCAGAGTGCAGATTTTCAAAAGGAGGCGAGCACATATGAGGTTCCCTGAAATTGGTCTCGAACTCTTATAGTTACAGGTACCTAATGGTTATCTTTTGAAAGCATTAAGGTCTTAACGACTAACTCATTTTTCCAGTTGACAGATGGCCAGCCCTCCCACCCTTTATAGTCTCCTTCACCACTTATATCTTAGTGAAATTCCCCAAAAGTTCTTCCCCAACCTAAGCAGAGATCTTTCTTTTTGTGACTCTTAGGGAGAAGACAGAGTTTGATAGACTCACCAGCACCCTAACTTCGAAGAGGGAAGAATTGGCTCATAATTCAAAGAAAGTGGGTGCAGAGTATTTAGCATACCCCAAAAATACCTCCAACATGAATTCCAAGCCATGCTTCCCAAATACAACCCCTATTAGAGGAGGGACTGTGCACAGAGAGTGGCCACCTCGTCAATACCCTCAGGGAAGCATGAACCAGACCGCAGAGATTTCACAACAGGTATCAAAGTGACTAACCAGACTCAGGGTTTGTAAACCCTCGTTTGTGCACCATGTAATTTTAAGTCGTCGTGAAATTAAAAGATCCTTGCGGTAGCCCACTCGAACAGCGGGCAGTTCCAACTTAGTCTCCAATGAAAACATTTTAATTATCATGAGAAACTAGAGTGTTTTCTTCTCACTGGGTCTTCCAAGGTAAAACACCATTGCCGTCTTGTTCATTGGAGTGTATGTGACACTAACTTTAGCATATTAGATTACAACTTCTTTATTAGCGTAGCGTAACGATATTAGGATGCATTTAGTTTTGATATGCTACTCACCACGTGGTAGACTGAATCATGGCCCCCAAAGACACCGACGCCCAAGTCTCTGGGACCTGTGAATACGTGGCGTTACCTGGTACAAGGGAATTTGCAGATTAACTAAGTTAAGGATCATGAACCGGCCGAGTGTCTTGGATTATTCAGGTGGACCAACCGTAATCACAAGGGTCCTTGGAGGACAGAAGGAGATCTCGCTACAGAAGAGGAACCCCATAGAGATGAAGTGTGGAAACACTGCAGGCATCAAAAAAAAAAATGTTCTGCCATTTACAACAACATAGCTGGACCTTGGGAGTGTCGCGGTGAGTGGGATAAGTCTGGAGCAGAAAGACAAAAGCCGTATGATCTCACTTCTACGTGGAGTCTGCAAAACAAAAAACCAAGTTCACGGGTACGAGGATGGATTGGTGGCTGCCGGAGGCAGGGCTTTTCAGGTGGGCGAAAGGTGTGCAGGAAGTCAAAAGGTGCAGACTTGCAGTTTATAAAGTGAGTAAGTCACGGAGACGTGAGGCACAGCGTGGCAGCTATAATTAATAACGCTGCGTCGCACGTCGGACAGTTGCCAAGAGAGTAGCTCTCAAAAGTTCTCATCCAAGAACAAAAATGGCTGGGAACAGATGTTAACTAGCCTTGTTGTGGTGATAACTTGCAGCATATACCAATATCGAGCCCATCACCTTGTATACCTGAAGCTAATCTAATGTTACCTGTCAATTACACCTCAATAAAAACAGGAAAATGACAGCTCCTAGTGTATAGGAAATCTGTGATGGTCAACAGAACCAATGATATATTTAAGGATTTAGAACAATGTCTGGCATGTACTAGAAAGGTTCCTACTATTATAACATTTTAGGTCATTAAAGCAGCCACTGAAATGAACATAGTTTTAAGCAAAACACCATGGGGCAGCGCAGTTGAAATAGCAACAGAGTCAGATACAGAAAACTGAAATTCAATCTGCGTTTTGGTGATCTTGTGTCGATCAGAATCTCTCGGTCAGTTTTGTCCCCTTCCCTGTGATTTAAATCCCTAAGTTCATTGGGAGGACAAAACGAAATGATATATAGGAATGAGCTTAGAACTAAGAGACGAGATACTACAGAAGTCTAAATTATTGGGCTCATTTCCTAGTCTTCTTTTTAATACTGTGACTCCATCTCAGGAAACCGGAAGTACGAACCTATGAGATTTGTCCCGTTTGTTGTATCACATTTGGGAAAAAACGTAATGACAGATATTAGAATTTTAAAGACAGGATTGGTTTTCTATCAGCTAAATGACACAGACACATCAATCCAAGCCCATCAATCCACACAATTTTGCCCTCGATTCCCAGGAAGGCAAGCAAGAACTTGGTATGGTGGATGCAGAAACACCTAGGGAACGTGACACTATGTAATAACTCCTAGGCTGGAGCATTTGTGACTTTAATTTATTGGTTTTGAACATTTTGTAACGTGAACTACAAGTGGCTGGGTTTGAACCAACCAATTTGTTGATGATTAAACTTCTCAAGAAAAAACAGAGTGGTTATGTTTTAGTAGCTCCTGGGCCATCTTATTCCTGCCAAACAGCAAGCAACTTGCCTTCCCAGAAGGGTTACAAGCTCTCAAAGAAGAGAGCAACCATCTTTGCGAGATTGATGTCTCCAGAGATTTAGGGATGATATAATATAGAATAGCAATCTCATCAACATCTTCTGACACATACGTGAGCTGTGTATGTGTGAGAGAGAGAGGGAGACAGAGAGACAGAGACACACAGAGATTGAGAGACAGACAGACAGAGAGGGAGGGAGGGAGAGAGGAGAAGGAGGAGGGAGGAGAATTAAAGACAGATAAATGGGTAGATAGGTAGAAAGGCAAATAGATAAAGACATTAAAAAATTTAGGACATGTCAGAGTGTGCTGAATAGGATTAGAATATTTCCTTTCCCTAAATGGGGAGCAACTTTCTGATCTCCCAACTAACATTCTTTACAGGAGGAAATTGAAGAAAACGTACAATTAATAAGATGTGGTCCTTGTCACAAGTAGAGCAGGGCAGTTCCAGTTGTCAAAAGAAACAGGGATACTTCACTCTGATAAAAATCTGATGAACTGGACAGCTGTCTCTCTAAAATACTCAGAACACGGGGCACCTGGGGGGCTCAGTTGGTTGAGTGTCAGACTTCGGTTCATGATCTCAGGTCACGATCTCGTGGTTCGTGAGTTCGAGCCCCACGTGGGGCTCTGTGCCGACATCTTGGAGCCCAGAGCCCGCTTCGGATTCTGTGTCTCCTTCTCTCTCTGCCCCTCCCTCCCTCACGGTCTTTCTCTCTCTCCCAAAAATAAATAAAACGTTTAAAAAAATAAAATAAAATGCTCAGAGCACAATCTTACACGTACCTACAAGCCCTAACTCTGAGTCTCAGAGTTGAGAAGTGTGGAGAAGACCTCAGACGCTGAATTTAGAAAGCGGCTGTTGTAACACCATCCACAATGGTAAACTACCTAATAAAATCAGAATTTTAAGCCCATTATTGTTTAAGAGAAAGCAGGTTGAGAGAAAGAACTGCCCAATTTTGACTAAAGAACATTCCTGCCTAGAGAGATCACATAATGCCTAAGTGCTAGACCACTTTTTATTCCCATTAGTATTTCAATGATTTGATTAGAAATGATAAAACTCTTAATTGGGCTTTCAGAATAATAATTAAGTGAAACTGTTTTCCATTAATAGAATGGAACAAGAATAAGAAATGAAGGAACTCAACGTCTCTGAACAAGGTGGGCTTCTGAGGAGGAAGCCAATCTTTCCCGAGCAAGACGGCAATGCGGGAAGATGATTCTGCCCCTGGAAGCATCCCTGGGTCCCTTGAGAGCTCCCCGTGAGGTGCAAGTCCACGTGGAAAACTCAGATGAAGGTTATTTTGCAGAGCACACTCTACTCATGCCACAGTTTTATTTCTACCGTATTTTTAAAAGATCAGAGTTTCAGTGGAGAGGATCATCCCTCTCTTGCATTGCATAAAACCACTTCATACTATAAATAGGTCATTTCAAAATTATTCTGTGTGCAATTCTGCACACTCCCCTCACACTTAACGAGGATGAGTTTCTTCCTCACTTCTCACATCGTTTAAAATTTTTGTAATGTTTATTTTTGAGAGAAAGAGACAGAGAGAGAGACAGAGCATGAGTGGGGGGGGGGGGCAGAGAGAGAGGGAGACACAGAATCCGAAGCAGGTTCCAGGCTCCGAGCTGTCAGCACAGAGCCCGACGCTCGAACCCACGAACCGTGAGATCATGACCTGAGCCGAAGTTGGACGTTTAAACGACTGAGCCCCCCAGGCGACCCTCACGTCAATTTTAAGGGACACTTTAGAGGTTGCTTCTTGCCCCTAAGAAACTGTGGTCACCCTGAGGACAGGATCCTTTTCCTCTCTTTATCCCTAATACCTAGTAAACTTTGCACATCTTTTACGCTAAATCGACGAACAGATGGATTAACTCCGTCATTCTGAAGGCACTTCTCTTTTGCCACACACAGCATTTCATGCAAAGAAAATAAAAAGCCAAGTTTCGGAGATTTAAAACAGAGCTGCCTCTTCTAAATGTATGTTAAATGCACGATTGGTCAATGTAATTCACCAGGCTCTGCTTCTGGTTACCCTAGAATTCAGATGGCCGATTTCCTAAGAGACACAACTGTATGGTGCAAAGGGCCTGTTCGCTTCAAATGCATGATACATTTGCTCCACATCGTCTATTTGTCGATAAATTACCACAGAATTCCTTCTGGAGCCCAGAGAGTAGTTGATACAGCCAGTGGAAATTTATGAAAGAGTATACGCCATAAAATTTTAGTGTATTTTTATGGCAATAGGTAAAAAACGAAGTTAACAATAAGAAATGCGGTTTTGACTCACCGAGTATCTGAGCATACGTAGATACAGTCAGTATTTACATAGAGTAGCTAGGTTTCTGTATTTCACCTGTTCCACAAAGGATTTGAGGTTTGTTGGGGAAATATAATTCAACACGAGACTTCCTCCCAGCCCGGCAATCTCCACAAAGAGGAGAAACGAAACCGTCTTATCGAGTGAGCATTCAACCAGGATGCCGTGCGCATCATAGGCGACTCGCTAAGAGATTTCAAAGACAGAAGGAAATCTCATGCTTTTATCTGGCAGATGGACACAGCGTGTCCTCAGGATAAACGCGCCGAGTCTGCCTTCCCAAGATGAACACCAACAGGCCTTCCGGGAGGAGGACAGCACCGTGTACCACACGCGGTTCATTTTACAATCACCTAGTAACTGGGGTGACCAGCTATGTAGTTAACTGGCCTTACCCAAAAGAGAGGGAGATCCTCGTTCATCTGTATGATGAACAGCCAGGGGCCCACAGACGTCCTGCTCTGGTCTCGCCCAGAAGCGGGCATCTCCCCACCCGGTTACTTTTCAGAGACGGTTCAGGCCCTTGAGAAAGACATTGCGGGCTCTTACAGCGGAGACGAGACCTATCAAAAGCACTTACCCAGATTTCAAAGACGGTAGAAAGTGGCGACAACTACACGGTTTCTAAAATAAAGCCCCGAGGGAAAAGTAGAGGTCGGAAATATTTTCCCTTATTTTCAACCTGGAGAATTAGGCCCCTGTTTTTAATTTGTACCTATCCTTGAGGTTGGACGTGTTGTACAATTTTATGAAAATACCAAGTTTACGGTAGAAGGATAGTGGACGCTTTATTTTAGTGCTTGGGAAGAATTTCAGGTGACCGCAGGCATTTTTTCCCCCACTTTATTGAAAGAAAATACTGCACAGTAAAATAGGCCAACCTTGGTAAACCATATTTCCGATGAATGTTTTCTGCCTATATGTATATAAAAAAAAACTGTTTCAGAAGTGCATGTGTAGGTGAAGTTCCCCAATAGAGAAAAAAGGAGCCTTCTAAATTTTCTACATCAGATGGCCTCATGCCCAAGGGATCCTTAGTTAGCTACCATTAGAGAGGGAATCAGGAAGAAAAGCAGAAGCTTGTCTTCTCGGGAAAGGAAAGGAAAGCCGTGGAAAGATCTGAAAAGCCCAGAGATGCCTCCGGTGTCCACAGCATCTTATTGTACCAGGATCTCCTGAAGCCAGAGAGAAGAAGATACGGGCCGGGAAGAAAAAAGGGAAGAGTTGAGATCCCTGCTAAGGTACATGGACCCTCAGAACCAGAGGAACTGATGGGTAGGGTGCGGTTCGGTCCACAGCCTCAGTTTACCCTTTTGCCCTCTTCTTCCCGGTTAGCTCTGGCTGCCGTCCTCGTCACAGGGACGCTCTCCTGCCTCCCTTCCTCCGTTGGGCCCCAAAGAGAATTAAGGGGTTGCTGCGAGCTTGTAAGGTGGGGATTACACACGAGCAAGCTGAGCCACCTGTGTAGCATTTTGACCGCCGAAGGGTGAAATGGCGCTCCTGGATAAAGGCCCTCCCTGCCACTGGACGTGACCGGCTGTGGAAAACACTAGCTTTCTTTGAAACGATGGGAAGGCCAGGTCACTCTTGTCACTCTTGTCAAATTAGCTTCTTAGGAAAAAGAGAGGAGGTAATCCATCTGTACCGGGGACAGTTGAATAAGTTCAATGTATTCAAATCCTAATGCGTCACTTAATTTCATCGCACACTACAAAGGAAAGGCGAAACAGACTCCATCATTCTTGGAAAAAATTAGGCAAATTCAGCGACATTTGTTTATCTGAAAAATATTATTTGTGAACCGTTTTGAAGTAAACTCCACTTTCGTGCTGAAGCCATTCTTGAGGTGTGAAAACAAACTTTGCATAAATGAACTCTTTTATGGAACACACACACACATATGCATATACACATACATATGTATGCACACATACACACAAATATATACACACATATGTATACACTCATACACACATATGCGTATCTACACACATATATGTATACACACATATGCACATATGTATACACACACACGTATACATGTAACAATTAACCAAAAGTTTTATAGCCAGTGGGTTTCAAGGCTTATGTTTGAACCGGTTGATGTGATTACATTACTTTCTAGATTTTTGATGTGCTTGCTTTCAACTCACACTCTTGAGTCAAGTGTGAACGGGGCAATGGGGGTGGTGCCCCATGTCTCATCTATTTAGCAATCTTGAGGCATTGTGAGAAGCGCCAGCTGCCAGTGACAGCCGAATGACACCCAGGGACCATGCAAACCCTCAGCCAGTCTCAGCACTGGGGATTCTATTAGTTCTCTTTGCAGACCATCTTTCAATAAGAGAAATACACTTCTATTTCACTACTCCTCCCTCACCTACTCATGGTGTGTTAGTATCTCGTGAAATGGCTTGACGTTGCAGAGCTAGGGGGAGAAAGGTCTGATCATTTCCATCGTAACTCAATTGACCATTTGCAGGTTCTTTCAGTCTACAAGCCCAACACCACTTACAAGGCACACGACCGTCGAAGCCACTGCAGCTACAAACATACCTGTATTTCTGGGATTTGCATCAGGCATCTAGAATCGATTTTGCTTCCTGTGTCCCTGGGACTGCAGAGTGACTAAAACCGCCCTTGCGCACCGGAGCGTTCCTCCCGTGGTCCCGAGGACAGCGTTGCTAGGCAACAGACACCTTCTCCCTGTCCCTCCCGTCCAGAGGCACCGTCGCTGGAGTGTGCCTCTGTCCCCATCTGGGTGCCAGACAGGTGTCTGGAAGTGAGTCATTCTCCCGAGAACATTTGCCTCTAGGATGTCGGGGAAAGTCAGTTTAAATGAGGACACATAAAATAAGCCTTAATAACCTTGAAGGTATAAATATAGTTTTGTGAAGCACAGAGCTTGACAGAATTGGATAATCAGACTGGAGAGAGAGTTAAATACAGACAAGGAGAAGGGAACGGATGCGGGCGGAACAGGCCATTTCAACTGTAATTTTCAGATAATAGGTTTTGAAATATGGCCCTGGTGGAAAAACCTAAGAAAGAGTTTAGGTAGCTCAAAGGCAGAAGAGCAGCATTGAAGAGAACAGAAACATGCTTTTAATTAACGGGATGACAAAATGCTTTGGTGGGCCTCTTCTTAGCCAATTATGCATCTTTGTTTAAGCTGTCATATTGAACTTTCGGTAATTTAGTAGGATAATTTTATGCCACGAATGATAAAAGTTCTGGCACATCCGTGAGGCAAATGTGTTGGCTGACTGTTTCGTGTTAAATGAAAGCAGGGAGAGAAAACGGGGATAGCTAGAAACATGTAGCAATCGGATAATTGTTACCAGGTACATCTTAGGAAAGAAGGGATAATTCTTGCTTCCGGCCATTTAACACAAACAAAGGTTAGAAAAGTGTTCATTAAATTAAACTGTTTGTAGGAGACGTTTATTTTTCACTTGCAGAGATGTCTCGGGCAAAAGCTGTGCAACTTAACCTTGAAGTTCCTGTCTTCAGAATTAAGAATCCTCGCTCTTTGGGTCCAGGGATGTCCCACCCAAAAGCGATTTGTTGGAATCCTAACCCCCAGCACCCGAGGACGTGACCTTTTTGGGAATAGAGTCTTTACAAAGATAATCAAGTTACACATGGGATCACTAGGTGGGCCGTAACTCAATAGGGCTGAAATCCTTATTAAGAGAGGAATGTGGACTCAGGCATCAACCATAGGGAGACTGTGAATGGACACATGGAGAAGGCCATGTGGCACTGGGTGATGCGGCCACGAGCCGTCAAGGGACGTCTGGGACATCGGTAGCTAGAAGGGGCAGGAGGAAGCCTTCCTTCCTCAGGAAATTTCAGGGGATCTTGGCCCTGTCAACACTCCAGACTTCCAGCCCCAGAAGTGTGAGACAATACACTTCTATCCCAAGCCACCCATTTTGCAGAAGTTTGTTTTGGTAGCCCTAGAAAACTAACACAGTTGTACTTATGATTATCTAGAAGTGTGTTCTCATTAAGAAAATCATACATATTATATATATATATATATATATATATATATATATATATATATGTATGTATATCTCCATCCATAAGGTAGTGTTAAAATCAAGACAACAGGCCCAAAATGGAGTCACTTACGCTAAGTCCTGTTACCAAACCAAGACTTAACTTCATGATACTTTGGCCATCCCCAAAATGGAACCAGAAACCAGCCGATCAGGATCTCAGGATGAGCATTAGCCAGGTTATCTGCCTGATGGGCTCCAACCATCCCCTCAAGGAAAGTGATCTTGTAAGAACCAACTCATTTTTTGCCTAAGATGACTTCCTCGTCCCCATTCCCTTGTCCCTATAAAAGTCTTTCATTTTGTGCAACTCCTTGGGGCGCCCTCCTACCTTCTAGAGTCGATGCTGCCGGATTTGAATCATTTTCTGCTCAAATAAACTCATAAAAAATGTTAATAGGCCCTAGTTTATCTTTTTACAGTTCTGGTGCCAGAGAGAACAAAAGAACTGAGGAGCAACCAGGCGAAGGCACCTATGAGCCCCATGAGTTGATTTCTCCCACCACCTCTAGAGGAGCTGAGTGGTGCTCCCTCACATCCTAACTCTGCAGTTTTGGCGTTAAGGCTTTCAGACTTCAACTGAGCATTTGTTTTTCTGGACCGGGTCCAACCACACTGAGCTAAACTTAGAAAGTGGACTACGCCCTGGCTGGACTGCTCCTGATCTAGAAACTCAACTGGCTCTGGGGTCAAACTGGGTCTGACTTAAGCTGCACTGGGTCCAGGGTGAGGCTTCCAATGAATAAGAGTTTTGGTTTTTTTGTTTTGTTTTGTTTTGTTTACGCTGAACAAGGCGATGAATCTTACCAAAGATCATCTTGAACTACAGTGGCCACAGTGGAGAACTCACCTAGGGACACATATTCATTCAGGAAGTACCCCAGAGGAAAAAGGGTCTGAGCCAAGCATCGCCATAAAGGGGAGAGGAAAAGTTACTTTTCCTCCTCTACAGTTTCTGGGGACCAGGATGAGACCTGGTAGGACACTTGCTCCAGAGCCTGTGGATGAGATCCTGGGAAAACTGGCAGAAACCAGAAAACGGTGAGGATTTTACCAGCGTCAGCTCTCCCGGTACTGGATCTGTGGTACCTGGTCAAGAGAGGGAGGGAAATTTTTATGTTGTCCCTTTCCAAATTCAGATCGCTGGAAAAAAACAACAAAAACAATGAAACAAACAAACAAAAAGCATTTGTAAGAGTTAGATCTTCGAGTTGTGACATGTGAGTTTGCTTTTAGATACCCGCTGGTTGTGAGTCCTTTCTCTCCCAGGGACAGCTATTGTGTTTTGTTTCTCTTGTTTTGTGTCCTGAGGCTTGGTAACAGTCAGATCGGGGGTCCCCAAAATATGACTGAGCAAAATTGTGGGTTGCAAGCCACTTGCTGCTAGATGCGGCTGGCCAGAATTTCGGGTTGCGTTCCCTAGGGTCCTACCAAAGGTCAGCCCTCCAGGGACTTACCTTGAGTCTGTCTTTGGTGCTCTTTGGGAGCGGCTCTGGATCTTGGAAAGGTAGTGTCTTTTGTACCCTCTTTGGGGACGCATCACGCATCCAAGAGATTGTTGAATTCTGACAAAAATATTTACTGTTTGTCCTCGCTGATACCTGACAAGATATTTGAGAGGATTTGAAAAAAAGAAATAGCTCTAAGTCAGAAGTTGGCCACATCGAAAGCTGATATCCAGAGCCTGATGGGAACTTTTTTAGGTCTTCTCCCCTAAGCCAAGTAGGACTGTGTTCAATCCCTTGGCACCCCTCGGGGAGGGTGTTTGGATGCCAGTTTTTACAGCACTGCTTTCCAAACAACTGTGGGGGTGGCAAGCAGCATTTTGGAAGCAAAACAGGACAAATAATAGCATAGACCCTGAAATGGTGCATCTAAGTGTCCCAAGTTCCAACATAACACGCTCACAGAAGACGCCTGCCTCACAGCCCCTGCCTCATCTGAGCGCTTGCCCGTGGCTGGGGTGGCCTTCGGCTCAGTCCTGCAGTCAGAAGCACACAGGGCTCGCCCACACAGTCTGCGTGTTTCACACGTGGGGCTGCCTTGGGAAAGGCTAATCCACTTTAGTTCCGGAAGATTTTGAACCAGATGCGGCAGGCATTATGCAGAACCTCCTAGGTGACCAGCGGTCTTTACAGATGTTTTTACCAGACCCCTGCGGGTTGACCTTTCTCAACGCATTCCCTCCGGAGTCTCTTCAGTTATTTTACCCTGAAAGTTTCTCTCCTCTCTCCCAGAGTTCAGTAGGCCCCTGACTCACACTTCCTGCTTCTGAGCACTGGGTTTCTGACATTCTTCTGTGGCTTGTGTCCCAAGAGAGTGGCTATATCTGGCTTGTGCCGAACACCAGAGCTTTGCACTGTGATTCCTTTTCTTTCTTTCTCTCTCTCTTTTTTCTTAATTTTTAAACATCTTTTTTATTTATTTATTTTTTATTTTTTTTAATGTGTATCTTTATTTTTGAGACAGAGAGAGACAGAGCATGAGTGGGGGAGAGTAGAGAAAGAGGGAGACACAGAATCCGAAGCAGGGTCCAGGCTCCGAGCTGTAAGCACAGAGCCCGACGTGGGGCTCGAACTCATCAACTGCGAAATCATGACCTGCGCTGAAGTTGGATGCTCAACCAACTGAGCTACCCAGGCGCCCCAAATCTTTTTATTTATTTTTGAGAGAGGGAGAGACAGAGTGTGAGCGGGGGAGGAATAGAGAGAGAGGGAGACACAGAATCCAAAGCAGGCTCTGGGCTCTGAGCCGTCTGCAGAGAGCCCTACACGGGGCTCGAACTCATGAACTGTGAGATCCTGACCAGAGCCGAAGTGGAACACTTAACAGACTGAACCACCCAGGCACCCCACAATCCCTTTTCTTATGAATTTTTTTAATATTCCTCATAACTGTTAGCAGGGGCTAGAAGGCTTACTATTAGTCACTGGTGGGCCTGAAGGGTTGCGAACCACAGAGATCCATGGTTAATCTCCAACCTCACAGAGTGAAGGGTCATTGTTCCCTACTGTAACCACCACAGAACTGAAAGCGACAGAATAATTTAGAAAAGCATGTTTAGACACTCAACAAGTGATGAGGAAAGCCTATCGCCACAACCATGCTCAAGCTTACCCAGCTTCTGTTAGAAATTTGTGTGTATTCTCATTTTCCATCACAACTCCACAATTATTTCCCAACAGCAGAGAAACGCCTGACTTCCTGAATGAGTTCCAAATATGTTGAGAGCAAGGGCAAGGGTTTTGTTTTCGTCATAGTTGACAGTCTGTGAAGAATAATTTCTTTTCTGCTGGCCCATGACCCTGGTTCATTGATTATTTTTTTGTTTTGTTTTAACAATCATAGCAGTTGTCCTAGTTATTCCAAGAGCTAACTGATTTAAAATTGCATGGCATTTAAATTTAAATAATTCCATGAAAACCCAATGAGAGAAACAATGTTCTAAAATAATTATCCGAGGAGTGTAAAGAAAGTTCTGCCTTGGAAAACCTGAAAGATCGCCATTAGAGATATTCTAATGTAATCTTTTACAGATTAAAAAAGCTGAGGAGAGTGAAAAGAATTCATTCATTTGACAAAAAATAAAATGCATAATCTGAACAATGTTTTTTGGTCCTGAAGATAAGAGTAATTAAGGACACAAAGAGCACCTGTCTTCATTGACTTCCATTCTAATGAACTAACAGCAATGCACAGGCTTCCTGCATGTTCCTGGCAGGTAGCAAGTGCTGAATATAATACACTATATTACTGTCATGGGATCCTTGCCACACTTTTGAGGTAGGTATCGTCAACTGGGTCCAAAAGTGATGATCCTGTGGAGAAAGGTGGATAAATCTTCATTTTCCCAGAGATGTATATTGTGATCTGTTCAGATCCGTAAAAATAGAAATGAATAGGGTTTTCCAGTAAAATTCTGGACTGAGTATGGGCAATTTGCAAACCCCTGGAGGCTGTGCTTTCTCCAGACAAAGATATAATCCAAGGAAGAGGAGGACACTGGCTCCAGGAGATTTGGATCCAGCCGAGCAGTGCTGGCTGTGCTAGAGGGTCTATGGCATAACCATTCAGGACAAAAAAGAGGAGATGGGGAGTCAGGAGAAAGACTGCATAGTTCTGATAGAACAGAAACTGTGGTGGATGAAGTAGAATCCCCAGAAAACAAATTGCCAAGTAAAATAAGGTAGTTGTTAATGCAAGGAAAACAGCTGCAGGAGAGTGAATGCAATTATAGTATACTACTGGGCTCTGCAGGGGAAAGTAAAGCCAGTAATGCTGGCTTTCATCGAACCAGTGCAGTGAGACCATTCTCTGAGGAGGGGGAGGAAAGTCAAGGGCATGTGTGAGAATAAAGGGTAACACTCTGTGAAAAGAGATTCAGTAGGTCCCAAACTTGATAAATCTATAATGAATAGTAGAAGTAGTTTTCTGTTTCCCTAATAAGTATGGAGGTAACCACTACAGCATTCAGGGGAAAGTGTTAAACACAGTTGCATCTTGAGAGCAGAAGGGGCAAGAAATAGTAGGAAAAATACAGCTGTATTTTTTAAGTGATAAATCAATTTTACTACTAATTGAGTTCTTAACATTAGGCATGTATTCGTTCGATAAACATTAAAACAAGAACTTATGCTGCTTAAATAAATTGGCTCATTTAAATTCACATAAAGAGTGTGGAAAATTTGGAGATAGAACCCATTTCTCCAGATCCCCAGAAATCTCCAAATGAATGTTCCTTTGAATAGTTCCGTGAAAGAAATGTTTTTGGTGAGATCCTTTGGTCTAACCACCCAATGGGCATGGAGAACTCAAAGTCAAACATGATGTCCACGATTGGCCACAAAGGGGGGAAGATGCCAATGATTCCAGTCTCAACAGGTGGGTACCACGGTGGGCCATGCAAGATGCCACAGCCTGAGGTCCAAGGGGGCAAAGACCCAGCTTCCCGAAGGCAGCCTGGGAGGATTTCAGAGAGTTAACAGAGAGTGTCATGGCACTCGGCTGGAGGCACCTGCATCAGGCAAGAGAGTTAGGTCAGCATGATCCAAGAGTGTGTGCCTGAGAAGGGTTTCAGGACAAGCAATGAATCCATTCAAAAGTGGTGTAGCAAAGCAATCAGAACCCATCAGGTATTATTTTACCAGTCTAATTTAACTAAACTATCGCAAATTTGACGAAATTTGGGAAAGAGTTAAATCTGACTAAACTATAGAAAAGACTACTGTCCTAACTGGAACCAATACACATTTTACAAGTCATCTTGCTGGTCTGTTTACTTCTATTTTTTCCCTCACGGAAACCTAACCGGACATGTTCAGTTTCTTCAGTAGAACTCATGAGGCAGAACTGATGTTAACATTAAGTAGTGGTTAAGAGCATGAGCGTTGGTCCTCAGGCTAATACAGCACCTGAGCAAATTTTCTTGGCTTTTTTGAATCTGCCCTATTTCTTGAAAGAATAGTTAATTTTGTTTATTTAATGGTGTTGCCACGTGGGTTAATTGCGATGATAAATCAAAAGTAGTCAGGTAGGAGTTGCAAATGGGAAGCTCCCGGAATTCATCGCTGCCCTTGCCGGGTTGAATGTTTCCTTCTTCCTCCATGTCTCCTTGGCTAGTAGAAACAGAAAAACAGATTAGCTCGTCTTTACAAGACAGATCCAGGAACTAAAAATAAATACTTTCACATGAAATATATTCTTTGTATTCTTTGGCAACGTCTAATCCCACAAAAATGAAAAACCACAATATAGGGAAAAGTAAGCAAGAATGATATGGTAAATTATTCTTGGCTTTCTATAATATACAAAACACCTAGCATCCAAGTATGCGAAGCATGGCGGTGCTAATTAACTATTTTTGTGAGACTTTTTTTTTTTCACTCAGAATTAATCTCACAAGTACTATTTTAAGCAGGGTAGAAATGGTCTGACGAAAATCTTTGATAACGTTATATACCTTAAGATGTCCTCCCTCACAGATGAATGCATCGTTTGTGTATCCTTTCTCTTTTTGGTAACGGTTGTGACGATGAGGATTTGTCTTTTGTGCTGAGTGAGGAGTACGTACATAAACAAGATGCATTCTATTACCCTAATCACTTTTAGTATGGCTTTGTCTTTGAGACTTTTACACACTGGTGTCCCAGTGAATTTCAGGAGCGGATGTGAGCACTGAGATTTCTCAGTAGCACAGCAGTTCCTCAGCCCTTAACAGCCCAGTGAGCACATCTTTGAAAGCCCCTTTCAAGACAGTTCACAGCTGGAAGAGACTTTGTAGTTACAGCAAAAACAAATTTACAACCAAGGGAAGGAAGGAAGGACTCAATGCTGTGGGCATTTTCTCAGTCTTCCTAATTTTTTAACGGAACTCGATGCTACAAAGGCAGTGAGCGTGCAGATTTAGGAGTAAAACAGAGGCTTTCAAAATGGCGACACTCATGCACTAGGGACTAATTGGTCTGAGCAAAGGCATTAGAGGCTTGCAGATCTGGGTGTTCATGTGATTTCAGCCATTTTACAGATTATAGAACTTTTGACAAGTTTCCTTGTCTCTGCCTCAGATCCTGCCTGTGTGTGTGTGTGTGTGTGTGTGTGTGTGTGTGTGTGTATAAATCCAAGGCAGAAATGCCCACTTCCTCGGCCATCTGTGATGACCTTGATGTATGGTTTGTAGAACACTGGGCTCCACATTTGCTCATTACCAGTCCCTCCATGGGCCCTCAAACTTACACAAATTCAATTTTCTCAACCTGAGGGACAGCCAAAGGAAACAGAGTGT
Organism: Felis catus; assembly: GCF_018350175.1. NCBI lineage: Eukaryota > Metazoa > Chordata > Mammalia > Carnivora > Felidae > Felis > Felis catus. The sequence continues at coordinate 2,465,323 of NC_058371.1, forward strand.
GTTTCTTGTTTTGATACTTACCTTTTCAGTTCAATGAGATTGATTCTTTGACAAAACCTGAGCGCCTACCATATGACTGAAGACACAGAAATGAAGCAATCTATGCCCCTCCACCCTTAAAGAAATGACAGTCCCATGAGAAGTATGGGTTGACTGAAGTCACAGCTCTGATACGATCGGTGTGCACAAAGTGGTCAACAAATAAAAACAAAAACCTAACCTGGAGACCGGGGCCAGCTGCCGGACATGAGGTGTGAACCGGGCTTGCGAGTTTAGAGGGGAACGGTGTGGACAGACACAACCGTTAGTGGGTCCTGAAGAATGAAGAGAGGGGGCAGGACATGGGACTGGCCAGGTGGCAGCCAGGTGACAAAGAGCATCATCCATACACAGAGATGGCTCTTTGCCTGGTGCCCAACGTGGAACCACCGCAGACACCCTAAGCCACACACACACACACACACACACACACACACACACTCACTTACACACACACTCACAGTTGTGCCCTTGCTCACAATTTCATATCCAGACACCTACTCTCACGCACTCACACTTTCATGCACTCAGGCACATGTACACACTCATACTTACACACTTTATTGGCTCAAGACTATGAGTTCGAGCAGGACAGAGTGATCATGCAACCAAGATGTCTGTGAATCCTTGGAAATGAACTTTCCACCTAACCCTTCATTCTTGTCCCTGTGTTCTCTCTGTGGCGCTTTCTCTTTTGTCCCAAGGGGACCAGATTGGTCAGAGAGACCCCAGTGCTACTTGGCCCACGTGGAGGTCCCTCAGCCCTGTCGGCCACCGGGACCCCGGGCCCCCCGTCCCTCAGCAGCGATGACAGGGCAGCAGCGTGCCTCCAGAATCGAAGGCAGAGATGCCAATCTCCTGTGAGGTCCGGGGGCTGTGGAATTCCCCCAGTTCCCGAGGAAAATCTGTTTTCAGGCTAGAGCAAGTTCAAGCATTTCAGAAGTACAGCTTAAGTTGAATTCTGAGTAATCCTATGCAAGCCAAAAACCCTTTCCTTGCAATCGTGCTAATTAGCAAAAAGAGACGGTCTATACCCATTACTTCTCCATCCTTACTCAGCTGCGTGTGAATCAACTCCGGAGACAAAAAAGAGGGGGGGCAATTTTTGTTCACTGCTGAGTGTATCCTGGACCCCTGACGTGACCTCCTCATTTAGTTCCATCCCTCCTGGGAGATTATTACAATGATCTGTCCTTCACTCGTGAAGCATCGGAAGCTACGTGTGCACACCAGGCGCTCCAGTGTCGCCAGTTGGGGTTCAAACTCGGGATTACCCTGTCACAGAAACCACGCTCGTTCTGAGCAGCACTCCAGCTCTGTCAGCAATATTTATCAATCATTTTCACTCCAATGTGACCTTTTTTCACATAATACATTTAGATGCCTCTCTCAAAAATACGCAGCGAATATTCTGGGAAACTCCGAATAGAACAGAAGAAGAGACAAAAAAAAAAAACCAAAAACAAAACAAAAAAAACCACAACAACTTCATTTGAGAGACTCCTAAATATAGAGAACAGAGGGTTACTGGAGGGGTTGTGGGAGGGGGCATGGGCTCAATGGGTGAGGGGCAGTAAGGAATCCACTCCTGAAATCATTGTCGCACTATATGCTGGCTTATTCGGATGCAAATGAAAAAAAATAATAAAATTTAAAAAATAATAAAAAAAAGAAAACTTCATTTGGAAAGCGTTCTAGTTACCTAGGCTCCGTCACTTGTAAAAAGGAGTCTCTACTAATATTTTCACGGGGCCATACAGTATTATTTGAAACTTAATACAGCACAAAACCAATTTTAAACAGGGTGTTAACGAAAGGAATCACGGTTTACATGTTCTAAGAGCTGTGTGCTGTTTGAAGACACACGCATAAATCTTTGTGGAGAAGCCACTGAACTAGAAACAGCTAGCGGCACCCAGCCTTTATTCTTTGTTCAAACCATTACTCCACTGTCTGTGGTTTCTTAAGCCGTATTATCAGCAAGTCAAGATATCTCTACGACAGAAATTCCGCGACCTTGTGGAAATTTGACGCAAAGGAAGGCTGGAAAAGGAAACTCTTGTTTTGAATGAAGACGGTTATGTACCGCTAGGTGTTGGTAGTGACTTGATTAAGATCCAATGGACTGGGAAACGCATTTCATTTTTAACATGGATGAACTATTCTTTGTGCCGTCCTCGTGCTTAGCGAAGGGCCAAGAGCAGATTAGCTCAGGTGTCAGACTCGAAGATCTTACAGTGTTCCTTTCTTTCTTCTCCAATATGATTTTTGGAATTTTATTTATTTTGAGAGAGAGGGGAGGGGAGGGAACAAGCAGGGGAGGGGCAGAGAAAGAGGGAGAGAGAGAATCCCAAGCAGGCTCTGTGCTGTCAGTGCAGAGCGCGATGTGGGGCTTGATCTCAGGACTGTGAGATCCCGACCTGAGCTAAAACCAAGAATCCACTGCTTCACTGACTGAGCTCCCGGCACCTCCTCCTTAATGCGTTTTCAAATTAAAAAAAAAAAAAAAAAGAAAAAAAGAAACATAAATTGGAACTATGAGTTACAAATGTCTTGTAAGTTCTCCTCAATGATTTTCTTCACTTTCAATCGTTTGTGCGCTCGCCTGTGTTCAAGAATACGCAGTTTATACAAACTTACTATCGGTTTCTTAGAAATGCATAATATGAAGAAAAATGCCTTTTAAATTTTAGGGAACATAACATGTAGAAAGGAACTCTTTTTGATAAGTGGTCTATTTCATATTAAAAGTTAACTTCCTGTCTTCTTTTCCTATAATGCTCTAATAATATTACACTATTATATTATAATATTATGTAATAATATATAATAATAATATAATACAATAATAATATATATAATAATATAACACTATTATATTATAATATATAATAATAATATATAATAATAATATAATATAATAATAATATTATATATTATATATATTATATAATAATAATATATTATGTTATTATGTCTCATTATTGTATCTCCTAATAAAATTAATTCCTCCTCTTGATAGGCAGTCTTTCCATAGGAATTTTCTTTGATTTTTTTATATTAAATATAATTTATTGTCAAACTGGTTTCTATACAATACCCAGTGCTCATCCCAACAGGTGCCCTCCTCAATACCCACCACCCACCCTCCCCTCCCTCCCACCCCCCATAAACCCTCAGTTTGTTCTCAGTATCCAAGAGGCTCTTATGGTTTGCCTCCCTTCCATAGGAATTTTCAAAAAAATATTCACCTTCAAATCTTCTGAGAATTTCTCACAGGAATAAGTCGACCAATTATCTGTTGCTATATGATAGTGATAGCCAATCATATTTGAATAGTAGAAGAAACCAATCTTTGGTGGCAATTTTATCTGTCAAATCCCTATAAGAACGAAGGAAATACGATAAACACCAATAAAGGCAACCTGTCGTTTTTTATGGTTGTTCTGCACAAGGACTGGCTTCTCACCGAAGGGCTTCCAAATACATATATATTTTAACTTTAACGGTCAGTGATCCTCCAACTGGCTCAGAGATACTAGGGGGTCACTCTACTCCTTCCAGGGGGTAGTGAAGTCAAACAGTTTCCATGACAAAACTAAGATATGATTTGCTCTTTTCACCTCACGTTTTCACAAGGTACAGCAGAGCTTTCCAGAGCTTGCCTGGCATGAAGTGCAGACAGAAGGCAGAGCTGATACGGGGATTCTGCTGCCTTCTGTTAAACCGGGAGTTCAAGAGAATTTCCAAATTGTCAACCAGCACCATTTTCTTTATTTTGGAAAGATGGATTTTATGAAATGGTTTTTACAAAGCTAGGATAGTGGCCCTAATATGTAGCATTTATATATAAATACATAATGCATAAACAAGTTTTTTCAAATGTTCTTAATTTCCCATAGAGTAAATGTTGAAGGAGATTAGCAACATAATCAAAACTCTTCGAAGTCCTCAATAATTTTTAAAATTGAAAAGAGGTCTTGAATTCAAACAATTAAAACAATTGTTTCAATCTATGAGTAGCTATGTTCTCCACGTGAAGGAAAGAATATTTGGTCTATTCCAAGAAAGCAAAGACAAATTCATCTTATAATATGCATCTCCCAGTTTGCTATTTTCATGTTGCTAAGTTTTTGAAATCTGTGGGTGTTTTATATTTAAGGCACCTCTTGATTTGGGCAGGCCACATTCTAAGTACTCACGTGACCATTGGTGGCTACTGGCCGTTGTATTGAACAAGTGCACACATAGATCACGTAACACGACTTTGATTCCATTTAATTTTTCAACAAAGAAAAAACTTTTTCGCACGTTATCCTCACACATATACGGGTATTAAGCATTTATATCAGGACGAGTGCAAGGGCTGGTTTGCTTGCTTTATTTATTGAAATGTATAATTTATCTGGTTCTGTGTGTTTCCCATCGTGTCCTTTTTTAGTTCTACGACCTCTTTCGTCATTTTTATGGTCGATGTTAGTTACACTGACAAGCTTTTCTGGTCCAGTTTTAGGCACTTCCTTCGATTTTGTACCCGCATATTTCAGGTTTACATCTCTTCTTGGTGCCACCAGACATTCTTTTTACCGGAGTGGGCATGTCTTATTTAAAGTCTCCGTTGGTCTACAAGTGTCGGCATGTTACCTTCTTTGTTGAAAAGTAGTTTAGTTATAAAACTCTCGTTTTTCCATATCTTCCCTATACACTTCGAAGACAGTCTTGTCTTGCTCAGACACCTGCTTTCCTTCGGTCACTCCTTCGTTAACTTTGCATATATTGTTTATTTTTATTAAAATAAATATAAGCATATTGACTACACCATTCTTTTTTCCTTGTTTACTTTAACATGTATCTTCAATATTTTTGCACACTTGATATAGATGTAGCTATAGAGAGATACAGAACTTTTTCTTTACTTTTTTTTTTAAATGTTTATTTATTTTTGAGAGAGAGAAAGAGACAGAGTGTGAGCCAGGGAGGGACAGAGAGAGAGGGAGACAGAATCCGAAGCAGGATCCAGGCTCCGAGCTGTCAGCGCAGAGACCGACGCAGGGCTCGAACCCACGAACTGTGGATGGTGACCTGAGCTGAAGTCGGAGGCTTAACCGACTGAGCCACCCAGGCGCTCCTCTTTACTTTTTCATTTTGAAATTTATCAAGATAATGTTTACTGAATTCTACTTTAATTTTTTTTCTCTTTGCCAAGAACATGGCTTTTTCTTGTAAATGTTCTTGTAACGTTTCTTGTAAATTTTCTCGCAAAATTCCTTAGTAAATGCTTGCATCATTTTATGATTAAAATTTCCAGCCTACGTCCATACTGAAATAATGGGGTGGGGACCATGCATCTAGTCTCACCTGGGTCAACAGTTATCATTTTGCAACTTTTGCTCAACCATTTGAAAATATGTACAAATATCACGACACTCTAGTCCCAAACATTGTAGCTTGTATTTTCTAAGGTCAAACATTCTACGTGGTCTCAACATTATTATCAAATGCAGTAACATTAATGCCAACAGGAATATTAATTGATTTATTTTCTATAACACAAATATTAATTACAAATTTAATATTAATATTACAAAATACAAAATTTATCATGGAATTGCCCTGGTTGCACGTGCTTTTTGTTTTTTTTTGAATGAAGCATCTCATCTTAGCTGTGTATTGCTTCTCCTAAACTTTTGTCTACAGATCATCCCTCTCCCTCCTTGTCTTTCGTGAATTGGTGTTTCTAAGCAGACCGGGCAAGTCTGTCTTTTATAATTTGTACACATTTGCATGTATCTGATTATCTTCTCATAAACACTCTATCAATAAAACTGCACAGGTATAATATTATTGCTTCCTCAGTGCATCATATCGGGAGACACATAACGTCAGTTTGTCCCTTTGACGGCTTGGTTAACATGTGCTCTGACACATTTATCTATTCCGAAGTTAGCTTTTCCATTTGTAGGTAACAAGTACTCTGCTGGGTGGTATTTTGATATTGGAGAGATGGTTCGTTCTCAAGCAAACTCTCTTTCGCTTAATAGCTTTAGACTTAATTGATGATCTTCAAAAGATTCAAATATGGTAATGACTGCAAAATGGCAATATTTCTAGTTATTTTATTCCTGGTATATTTATGTGCTGGTATTTTTCTGTAAAGAGTTGGGTTTTTGTTTTGTTTTTAAATCCCTTTCCACTCCTCTCTCTGATTTTCTGAAATACTGATGTTGCTGTTATCTTATGAAGCTTATTGAATCTAAAGACCAGGTGGGTCATTTTGGCCAGAATACTTGCCATGTTATATGCATACTTCTCCTTCCTGAATTATATTTCAGTGCCCAGCTCCAATACTCCATGACCTGTGGCAATATTCCAGAAAGAAAAGGGGTGCCTGTGTAGCTCAGTCAGTTAAGCGTCCAACTTCAACTCAGGTCATGATCTCGAGGTCCGTGAATTTGAGCCCCACATCGGGCTCTGTGCTGACAGCTCAGAGCCTGGAGCCTATTTCAGATTCTGTGTCTCCCTCTCTCTCTTGCCCTTACCTCCTCATACTCTGTCTCTCTCCACCTCTCAAAAATGAATAAACATTAAAAAATTTAATATTCCAGAAGGCATGTGTCTATGCAGTCCTTGGGGACGATAGAACTGAGAATTGCAAGCCTCTGTCCAAATTCTTGGTAAAACTAATTGAGTTCATTTTATTTTATTATTTTTTATTTTTTAAATATTTATTTATGTTTGAGAGAGAGAGAGAGAGAGAATGAGCAGGGAAGGGCAGAGAGAGAAGGAGACACAAAATCCGAAGCAGGATCCAGGCTCCAAGCTGCCAGCACGAGCCTGATGTGGGGCTCGAACCCACAAACTGTGAGATCATGACCTGAGCGGAAGTCAGACATTCAACTGACTGAGCCACCCAGGCGTCCCTAATTTAGTTAATTTAAAAAAGTGAATCCTCACTATGTACTGACCTTTGGGAACTTAAAAATGAAGGAGTTGGTGGAGGAAGAGGAGGAAGGAGACAGAAAAAAATAAGACACAGAAAACAAAGAAAAGGAGCAGACTTAGCGAATGGCACCAAGTAGACAGAAGCGTGTGCTTGCAGCAAGATGTCCTGTGCCTTGATGGTCTCCATCACAGGGCATCCACTCCAGACAGAGAAAGCAGGAAGGGAGAGAAGAGGCGAGAGACAGAGAGAGTGACAACATTCCGGCCCTTCCCCCTGTTTCTCCCTCTGGAATAGAGGACAAGAGTAGCGCCTACAGCGAGCCACCGGGGGTTTGTCCTCTCAACTTGCTCCCGCACCGTCCCCAGGTCGCCCCTGGGAATGCTCAGCCCCGTCCCTTCCAGCTGTAAAACAGAGGCATTCAAAGTCTTCTTTCATAGACTTCTCGTGAGATTAAATGGTATCATCCATTATATGCATCAAAACCTCAAACATTAAGCAAGTACTTAAAATGTGCCAGGCTCCAGAACACAGGTATGCATATATCACATTTGATCTTCATTTAAACGCAAAATGCTAAAAAGCTCTTAGTAGAAAATATATGTGTGACACACAGTTACTATCATAGAAACTACTTTCAGGCAATTTATCTCTTAGAAAGGACAATTGGTTGTCCGTGTCTGTATTTTAAAATACACTAACACCTTGGTTTGCAAGCATGATTCCTTCTGGAAACACGCTTGTCATCCAAAGCACTCGTATATCAAAGCGAACTTCAAGAACCATTGGCTCAGTTGTGGTCGTGCGATGTTCAGCATCGTGCACAACTCGTATTGCAAGACGTCGCTCGTTTATCAAGTTAAAATTTACTAGAAATGTTTCCTCGTCTTGTGGAGCCCTGGCAGAACAAGTTACTCGCAATCCAAGGTTTTACTGTAATTACAATTTTTAATAGACAAAGCGAGAATCTCTCATCTGTTTCCATTACTTATACCAGCCACCTGTACAAGCTGACCTGAATGTTCTTACAGAACGTCATTACCTTCTGTTGGAATTCCCTGGGTTGCCATTTTGAAATCCACGCAGAGATGCAAAGTCTGTGGGAATGCCAGTGAATTCGATCTTTCTTTTAGGCAAGTGCTAAATGTAATTAGTAGCAAACTATACAAACGTGCCCAAGGTTTATGCTCTCCAGACAACGCATGTTCACGTAATGCACAGTGTGTACCTTACTAAAAGGAAATCTCATCATCAAATTGTACAGAGATTGTTCTCAAGTATTCTAGCCCAACTTAGCAGATAAAATGAGAAGCCGTCACGAGGCAACTTCAGCTGATTGCATTAGTGATAAAAATCCTGAGAAATTCTGGCTTGATGACCACATCAGGTATAACGGTAGTGGAGTGGGTTTGAGCATGCGAATCAGTTGTGGGAGAGTTTAATGAGATAACATGTTTAAAGTGATTTTTAAATTGCACACCTTAACCTTGCAGAGAAATACAACCATTCGGTAAGAAATCGAACTCGGGAATAGTATTCATCACTTTTGTTTTTCTCCAAAGCTGTGCAAGGTGTTCTTTGCTGAATTCACGATCTTTGATTAAAAGAAGGAGCCACTGTTACTCTGCAGATATATAAAAGTCCGACGACAGATAGAACTTGCAGGAGCTGCAAATCTGGGAAAAACGCGAGGTGAGATCGGCGCTGGCGTCATCAGGGGCGAATCTCTGAGGAAGGGGTTGCTCATGGGGTTCCTGAGAGTGTCCCCCAAATACTTCACTGTGAGAGATTGGCTTGTATGCCAGGTGGTGGGTCAAATACAAACAAGCCTGCTGTCCTCGCCCCAAACATACGATCAGACATCAAGTCCCACAGCAAAACTGCCTGAGGAGGTTATGATTCTCAGTCCTTCTCTCAATCCCTCCTCCTCCAAGATCGGACCAGATGAACAAGCTCTTTATATAAGCTGCTTTTGTTTTTTCCTGCCGTCTTGTCCTCCTGGATGAAATATTTTACAGAGAAATATTTTACAGCTCATTTTGATTGGCCTCAGTGGGGCTTTTCGTTTTGTTTTGTTTTAACACAGACTCAAGAAATTACATTTATAGAGACAGGAAATTATTCCAAGTCTCATAACTGTTTAACTCGGGAGCAGAAAATTATGTTGCTTTCAGGTTTTACATCCTTCACATTTCAAATTAGTCCTAACGTTCCCCAAAATCTAAATCACGAGCCCCAGGTTCTCCTTCATGATGCACTCCATTACACACGTGATAATACACATCATGCTGAGCCTGCTGTTTACTTATTTGCCTGTCAGATCCCTCTAGAATGGGATCACCATGAGGCTACTGCCCAAATCTGCCCTGTAAGTCACTGCATTCCACACACCTAACTCGGAGCCTGAGAAACGTTCTGTGCCAAAAACGACAAACACGTGACGGAAGATGAATTTACTTTGCCCACATGATGATCAAAGGACATGAAGTGAGCATACAGAGAGTGTGTCCTGAGACTTTTTAGATAACATATAGCTAAGACATTATTTTTGTTACTTGTAAGATGTCAGGTACAGCACCTGACCCATTCCTTGAGCTGTGAGATTTAATTGAGCTGTCACGATCATCCTAGAGACGACATCCCGTCTGAAGTTCTAAGCTATGGAAGTCATACCTGTGGTGAACGTTTCCGTGGCACTCTGCCCTGTGCCCCACTTTCCACGTGGCCCTCTCTGTTGGAGTAGTTTGATGTATGGAATTCCATTCCACCAAATTCCTTGTCAGCTGGATTGTGGATGCAACTTACTTCACAGGGGACACTGTGCTGAGACACGATGCTGGAAAAGGGGTAGGAAACTAGAAATACATGTAGATTGTTTGGGTGCCATATAAGGCATAAGTGAAGGTCATATTTAACTGGATACAATGTATCAATTTAAGTGGATTGATCAGAGGGGCGCCTGGGTGGCTCAGTCAGTTGAGGGTCCGACTCTTGATTTCTTGATTTTGGCTCAGGTCATGATCCCAGGGTTGTGGGATCGAGTCACATGTCAAGCTCTGTGCTGAGCACGACGCCTGTTTAAGATTGTCTCTCTCTCCCTCTGCTCCTCTGCCCAGCTCATGTGCTCTTTGTCTCTCTCTAAAATAAAAAAAAAATAGAAAAAAATGAATATATTTATCAGAAATTCTCAATCAAGTATGTTAGCTTCAATAGCTGAAAGGTGGTCCAGTAAGGTGTCTACTGAATGAATGAATTCAGGTCTAATTGGTGACGTATATCAAATACATTTGAGACTCTTGAACATCCTTGACATAAGATCAAGAATGAAATTTAAAGATACAAATGTGGGTTTTTTTTTTAATTTTTTTTTTTTTAATTTTGAGAGAGAGACAGAGCTCGAGTGGACGAGGGGCAGAGAGAGAAGGAGACACAGAATCCGAAGCAGGCTCCAGACTCTGAGCTGTCAGCACCAGAGCCCGACGAGAGGCTCAAACTCGTGATCGGCGAGATCATGACCTGAGCCGAAGTCACACACTTAACCGACTGAACCGCCCCGGTGCCCCCAAAATATAAATAGATAGGAACACTGGGCTGGATTATCATGGGCGACTCCCACCTTGCACTTCGGAAGATACCTTAAGGACCGCCCGGTGGTCCCTCCTGCCCGGATGTTTTGGTGCAGGAACTGCAAAATCCTTGAACGTTCAACCCCTGGATTCTGAAGGCTAGTGACTATGGTGATTTTCTACCTCCTACGAAGGGTGGAAAGCACAAAGCACAGATATGCACACAGCACACAAGGGAGCATATAGTATATTGGTAATAAAAGCTCATGGGATGATTAAAAAATGCAGATCAGGAGAAATGTCTAAAAGGCGGTCTTATTGTGGGTGTCCGTCCACCCCTTCAAGTTTAGTTTGTTTTGCTTTTTAGTTATTTTACCTTGTTTTGGGTAGGAGGGTTTTGCTGGCATAAAAAGCTAAGGACTCGTCCAACTCCCCTGGCATATGAAATAGCAGACACACCCTTTTACTTCCTCTTCTGTGGGGACTCTGGGGAACACTCACCTGGGACACGAACCCACGGTCCAAGAGGTCTGTCCTTGCCTTTCTGTCCACAGAACCTTGGGGATGAATTCTACGTGGCTGGTGTTTCTGACTCAGCAACCATCATGAAAAACTACTTCAGGTAGGTGACCAGGTGTCTTCCAGCAGTGGGGGGTGGGGATTGTCTTCTGAAACAGAGGGGAAGAGAGGTTACTGCAGCTGAGGGAGACCCAGGGAAGAATTGGGGGACACGTCACCCAACAGCTCATCCCGAAGCTAGGCGGTCCCTTCTCAAATAGTATCAGAATTGTTAGAGGACATACTTGAGACACGGCAAATTCAATGTCATTGTAATTGTGCCAAACACACAGTTAGAGCTGGTGTCTTGTTTTCATGCTTATCAACCCCACAGTTGAAAGAAATAAACGATTTCTTTTAGCCCCTCCAAAGAAACTCTCTTTGGTTCAGATCATGCTAGCGTTTCTCATGGGCATCTATAGTTGCTTTAGCGCCTTTGGATACAAATCACCCCCACAGCCCTGACAGTTGTAAACCCCATACCCCTGGCCTCCCAAAGCCCCAATAGACCACTCTAACTAAGCAATGACAGGCAATATTTTATGCCACCGTGAGGCCACTGCCGGCCAGCACTGACCAGGTTCCCCTCTGTCCAATGCCAAGCAGTTTCAAACAATAAGCAAGCCCAGACCAGAATCCTGTTCTGAAGGTCCTGTTCCTGAAACCACTTCCATTACAGATTTCTACATCAGAAAGGGTCCAGTCAAGATAAAGGAAGACCACGCTAGATGTCAGTGAGAGGATTTTTAATCTAGGTTCTGGTTGACATCATGTTGGAAGGGCTAGAAGCCAAAGGCTGAAAAATAAAGTTTGAGGATTAAAAACAAAAAAAAAAAAAAAAAGGAAAGAAAAAAATAGTTATCTGAGCTTGAGAGAGGACAAGATTTTTTCTTAGACCTAAAGGAGCAGACGTGGAAACATACACGCCAAAAATGAAACGAAAACACAGCTATTCATCTGCTTGTAAGAGATCTTGCTCTAGCAAATGCTGAGGCTGCCATTCAGTCTAACAAGTCTCACAGGAAGCGTGGAGCCTCGGGCTTAGAAGAACCAGGGCGAGTGGGTGAAGAGAATCCGTGAATTGCAAAGGGCCCAGAAGCTTAGCTGAGATCTACGTGCACTTCTTAGGTGGAAGTCAGATGAACTTAAACTCGCGCTCTCTCAACCTCTGTCCATTCGGCTCCAGCTTGTATCTCTCTGTGAGCTATTAGGCAGACGTAACTCTTCAAATTATTTGCTCAAATATATATTCGTCTTGGTGAAAAACATTACCTTTTTTCTCACACTAACTGTACATGTGAACGCGATTTAATAAACCTCTTCCAGCATTTGATTTATAAAGGCTTTTCCCCAAACACTATTATTTATAATTCACATGTTGGCATAAATCATTTTGTAGGTCAAAGAAGTTTGAGACCTAACTTTATAATCTCTACCGCTCTGGTAATATATAAGCTCAGTTTGAACTATTTTAAACTAAAATTGAATTTCTGTCAACTAATTCCTGTGATTGGAATCTGAACGACGAATTGTCAAGTCCCTACAAGTATCAGCCATAAAAACATGTAAAAAGAAAATGAGGAAAATGATTTTAGTGGTAATTCCAGTTAATTTGGCAATTATCACATGGTGATAGGAAATAATGTATTTCACTAAATTTTATTAGGTGTTTATTATGTCTTCAGGACAGGAGATGATATTTTTCTTTGAAATGAATCACATTTGAAATTGTTTGAAATTGACAGAAAGTTCATCATTTTCACTGTGCTCCACGGATTTGAAACAGGAAATCAAATTCAATTTCTACCAAACCAAAAGATGGACTTTTTTCAGATGGAACTTTCAAATAGTCTGTTTCTTGGGTTAACACAGAGAAATCTTACTTTAAGAGGATTCATTTTACGAGGTAACTTCAAGGCACGCTAATTACTTATTAACCCAACTTCCAGTTATATCGGGAGATGCTGAGAGAGTTTCATTTTATCTGCAATACTATTTCCTCTATATCAACTGGGTTTCGGTGTAATTGTATGACTTACTCATGCTAAATAAAGTCAAATCAATGTAACATGCGGACAAGCAGTGCCACATTAAGTCAAACGACGGATACTTAAAGGGCTAAAACGATGACAGAAGAATGGCCAAAGAAAATCTTGGAACAGACACTTTTTTTCAGGGATACGAAGGGCCCAAAGTAAAAAAAGAGTAATCTCTACATTTGTAACGTACATGGGGTAACATGCGGTAGTGTCATGGGCTTAGATTTAGAATCGTCACAAGAACAAATTAGTAAGATATCAGATCAAGAAGAGAGTATCTTGGGGCGCCTGGGTGGCTCAGTCGGTTAAGCGTCCGACTTTGGCTCAGGGCATGATCTCTCGGTCCGTGGGTTCGAGCCCCACGTCGGGCTCTGTGCTGACAGCTCAGAGCCTGGAGCCTGTTTCAGATTCTGTGTCTCCCTCTCTCTGCCCCTCCCCCGTTCATGCTGTCTCTCCCTGTCTCAAAAATAAATAAACATTAAAAAAATTAAGAAAAAAAAAGGAAGAGAGTATCTTCCTGAAATGACAGACTAACGCTTAATAAAGAATTTCTCTACTTTTCTCTCACAGGCATCTGACAATTGCCAATGCTGGGTAATACAAAATAAAAATGTATTTATTTTTACATAAATTTTAATGAAATACATTTTTAATTAAATACATTTTTAAATAAAAATGTATTTATTTTGCATAATAAAAATGTATTATGCTGGTTTTTAAGACAAGACCTTGACCTCAAAAGGTGGATATATTCACGACTAGAAACAAACAAACAAACAAAAGTATTCTAACGTCAAAGCTGGAGGGAATATCCAAGCCTAAAAATGCCTCCTGGGTTTCCAGAACTGGAGTTTCCTGTTGGTTTCATGCTGCAGTTCTGAGATCCTCTCTAAGGAGTAGTCTGGTTTGTTCTCTTCATAAGCTGTTCTTTACATGAAGACAAGAATGATACAGTTCTCTATTATCTATGAAGTGAGTAGGAAATATGGACTAGAAAAGAATTGCTCCTAGTGAGTCTTAGAAATGTAAGGACATCTTGCCAAATGCCCAGGGTCGCAAGTGGAAAAAGAAGTCATCGTTGACCCATCGGGGGCTCCATGTTCCCTCCATGTACTGCTAACAGCCTGAGAAGACAAGTGGGCATTGCTTTGGAGGAATGCCCGCATACCCCAATCTCTCAGGTGCCAGAGGGGGCTCGTGCAAAGGTGTGCCTGTCACAGAATGCCAACTACCCAAGTCATAAACCACCATGAAGCAGTCTAAAATACCATCGCCCCCCACCTCAAAATATATAGGAATGAAAAGTCAAAATAGGCATCTCCAGTGTTCAAATAGATCTTAAAAAATAAATAGGACAAGATCAAAATAATTTAAGGGTTATTAAAAGTTATACAAACTTTTGGAATGGAAAAATAAATCATAGACATTATTAACTCAGTGAACGGCTTAAAGTGCGGACCAACATTGTTGTTGGAGAGCATTAGCAATGTGTAAGACAGACCAGAAAAAATTAATAAATGTAGATGAGGGAAAAAAAAAGAAAAATACGAAAGCATATAAAGTTACAGAAAGAAGAGAACAAGGAAATCCAATATGGATTTTATAACAATTCTAGGAAGATTAGGGGAAAGAGTAATATTGTCAGAGACACTTTGTGGCAGTCGTCGAAAATGAAGAGAGACACACATGCACACACGAAATCAGGCATCTAAACCAGGAGACAATGCCCAACCCCACCAGACTTCTCATCAAAGCATCAGTAACAACACAGAGGAATAAAGTGACAGACTCCACGGTTCAGCATATCTGCTGGCCCTCTCTCTGGGGACCATCTCTTTGGGAAGAATGCATTTCTTTCTATTCTAGATGCATAAGAACTAAGAGATTGTGTAGAATCTGCGGAAAGTAGATCTGCGGAAAGATCCACTGAATGATTCAAGACAATCAAAGCCAGATGAACTAGTATACCAGAAGTATTTTTGGGCAGAGAAATAAAGAAACGGGTACAAATGTTTATTACATTTAAGCGTAGACTTTTTTCAAAGGTGGTAAAAGGAGGTACTTAAAACAGGTTAAAATTACAATACTAAAAACATATCATGGTTGCTGGCAGTGGGGAGATAAAAAATTAATGCATTCTTAATTTCCTATATTTGGGGAGATATCTAGATTAAATATTTATGCTGGAAATTTGCAGATGATCACTGAATGAAGATAAATGGATATCTTATTTTTAAAGCGCTCTTGGAACGTTGATGAAAGTTGATCGTGTAAAGGCCACATGGGAAGTCTCAATGTATTCCAGATAATGTAATATGGATAAAATTTCCTGATTATAATGCAATTAAATTTAAATGAGCAATTAATATACAGTTGAAAGCCACATTACTTTCATAAACTAAAGACAGACTTCTACACAAGCCACGGGTCATTGTGCTTGTTTTGCCCGCAGACCGGTTTCCCTGTCACCCTCGGTCCCACTGCTGAGCAAGTTGGTAATGAGCCTCGAAGCCCCCTCCTTTGACACTGCGGGAGAGTCAGTCCATCAGCCAAAAAACCCCCAAAAAACCAAAACCCAAATATCTCCTTTCTTTGCCCTCTCAAACCGTTTTTGGACCCTCTTGAGAAGCCTACCTTGCTTTTCCCCAAAAGCCTCATCATTTTAATGATATACTTTTTTTCATTCCTTGGTGGTTGTGGGGCTTCTTGACATTAAAGCCAGTCCTGGGTGGGGACCCACTTTGCTTCTTCAGAATAGTCAAAACAGTTATTAAAAAGGAAAACACTTCAGAATTGACGGAAGAAGTGACACAAAGCGTCGAGGAAACAATTATATGTCAAGTGAAGTAGAGCTGAGTAGAAGGAAATAGAACCTAAAATAGGTCCTTTATATCAAGGAAAAAGGTAAAATAGGTCAGGTGTTCTCTTAAAAATACCGGGGAAAAAATAGAGTAACACAGGAGTTGGATAAGGAAACTAACACGCATAGGAGTGCAAGTGAATAAAACAAGAACAAACAGTAAGATTTTGAAAACTACCTTCTTTGAAACACCTGTGAAATATTCTTTTAGAATATCAGGCAAAAATACTAAAATAAGCCAGGTTAAAAGAAAACCAGGCAAACTATAGATACAGTAGAACCTTAGAGTAAGAATAACAACTTTATTCCTGTAAATAGAAAACACACACAAATAGATTTTCCAGGTTAATGTTCATTACTGAAAATTAAACAGATGAAATCGAAAACCTAAATTCAAAAAGCGAAAGGAAGTTAAACAGTGAACCCAGTGCGTTATACTTACTGGCTCCCCAAATAAACCTACTAAACATTCTTATAAACAGGTGGTGGCAAACACTTCTGGGACAGTTGTTTTCCTAAACAGTTGCAAATGTGGAAATTTAGGAAAACCTCCCAAATCAAATCTCAGGGGGGTGTTTTTTTGTGGCGAACGTTGCTTAGCAAAACTGCACTTCCGAGAGAAGAAAAGGAAATATAAGCAAACTCAGTTACGAATATGCACGTACGACGTTGTTAAAACGCCAGGTGTAGGATCCAGCAAAATGTGTGCATATATATGAATAAGTTAAGATTTATTCTAAAAGTGGAAGAATGGTTCAGATCGTGGAAAGCTAACATGCCCCTACATTCAAAGGATAAAGAGGAAGACAACAGGCTGTGCTGAGTTGATGCAAAACGTTTTTCAAAAATGAACATTTCTTCAGGACGAATGAACTAGGAATAGATGTGAGCTCAGACAACGTGCTGAAGACTGTGTTCCGGTGGGCACAGTACAACTGTAAGTCATTGGCATTAGACTCGGAGAAAAACAAGGAGAACCAAGTGGGTGCCCGTCTTCAGGACCAAGACGGCGAGCTCCTCGGGGATGGGAGGTGTGCCTCCACTTTGATTTTGCGTGGGTTCCGTATCGGTGACTTGGCCTACTGGCTAAAATGTACCTGTGGCTCCAAGTCAACACTCAGGGTGCTTTCGCCCTCACTTGTGGACGTGTGCAGGTGACAAATTGGAGTCTCCCTACGTGCATGTTTCCAGTAAGGGCAACACTCCATTTTCTTGTTTCGGCTCATAGATGAAGGTCCAGAAGCGTCTTCCCTGAATCCTCCTATCATGTTCCTCACTTTTTTTGTACTTTTTGCTGGTGGTTTCACGCTTTAAAATGGCCTCCAAGCATAGCTCTGAAGTGTATCTATACAAAGTGCAGGGAAATACGGTTGACCTTGAACCACATGAGGATTAGGTGTGCTGACCCCTCCAAGCAGTGGGAATTTCCCCTATAACATTTGGTTCCCAAAATCTTAATTACTCACAGGCTACTGTTGATCAGAAGCCTTGCTGATAACAAAAACAACGCATATTTTGTATGTCGTATGTATTCATTCATTGTATTCTTACGATAGAGTAAGTTGCAAAATAGCTCCAAGACAAGGAAAGACACAGATAGCCAAAGCATGTGCTAGACAGGACATCCGATAATCTGTTCTGACGTCTTTCAAGAAGGAAAGAAATTTTTTAACAACGTTTGTGGCGAGAATAAATAAACATTTTGTATAGAATCGGCATGCCAAAAAATCGTACTTTCACACATAGGCATTAAAAAAATGTTGGAGGAAATGATAGACAGACAGTTAGCTAGATATGAGGAGAGAGGGGGACCGTCCAACCTTGGAGAGAGACAGAAACTGCCAACCACCTCCAGTGTTAACCACTGCCCTGAGGTAACCTATAGCTTCATTACAATACATTTCCACTGTGGTTTTAACCCCCTTGTCGGGGAGGCGGCCGTGACTGTTCCTACAAGGACCATATGGGGCCCCAAACTTGCCCTCCCAGTGGGTAAGAAGACTCCCTTCCATGACTGGAGACAACCTCAGTCACAGACCCCCTTAGCTAAGACCTTTAACCCATGAAAGCATAAGAGACAAGACACCCCTTACCCCCCTCCCCCGTGCGGTCGCCACCGCCGGGCCTCCCACCCCCCCACCTTGGGGGTGTATTTTCGCTGTCAACACTATTAAACATTTGCTTGCTTGCTTATGATTTTGGTTCTGATTTCGTTCTTGGCCAAACTTAAGAACCGAGGCTGGGAATGGGACTCACTGATAACAGATAGATTAAAAAAAAAAAAAAAAAAAAAAAAGTAGGTCTTCCTCAACTCTGGTAATGCAGAGCGTGGTTACTAACAATATAAGCAAAACCATTTTACAGAAAAATCTGAAAATATGACACAGAATTTGGTTCTGTTGATGAGAACACTTAGTATCACAGGTTTTCTGTATTCTCCTGGAAGTAACTAAAAGCTCACCGACATTTTAATCAACATCCCATTAGGACAAATTGATGCTGAAATGCAGGTGGGAAATTAAAGCAGAAAAGCATTAAAAACAGTCCTGAGAAGGAAAAAGAGTTGGTGGGGAGTGCAGATTCCATAACAGATCATTAAATAACGCAATATCGAGACAGTAACGCAATAGACAGCTGAGTGCCTACTCAAGAATATAAGAAAGACAAGAACAGGGAAGCAGAAAAGCAAAGACTGGTAAGTACGAAAAGTAAAACAGAAAATCTATAACAGAAAGTTGGTCCAAAATGAAAACACATATGCGGACGTGCAGGGAATATTTGCCAAGGGGGAAAAAAAACACACATGCACGCACAGAAGTAAACAAATCAATAAAACTTTAAATAGTAACCTAGAGGACTGTGATCCAGAAAAGGCAAGCCACCTCATGGGAGAAGATACCTGCCATCTATTAATTAGCGAAGAGCTCATTTTTAGAAAAGTGCCTAAATTAAAAGAACAATCTATTAGAAAAATGGAAAAGAGCCGTGCCCAGGCGCTGCGCAAAGGGCAAATCCAAATGACAAATTATAAGTGGAAACATTTACCTCAGTAAGATAGCACGACATAACCACCAGCCTGGCAAATACATCAAAGCTAATGACACTGAGTGTGGGCGATTATATGGAACAGTGGGACTCTGATTCGCTGTTGGTGGCAGAATAAATTACACAACATAATTAGTTTAAAAAAAATATTTCTGGTAAAGCTGAAAACCCACGTCAACTCCAAGGAACGTAACTCCCAACGTGTGTGCTTGTGTGCTCCTGAACTTGTACAAGGCTACTCACAGTTGCGCGGTGAGTGATGCCTCCAAATGAAAATGAACCAAATGTCTATCAGTGGACTCGATACACACATCCTATGACATTTATATCATGTGTCCTAGATAGAGGGTGAAAACTGAACAGAGGAGACACACGTGAATGAATTTTAGAGATTTAATACTGAACAAAGGATACCAAGCATTACAGAATACGTAACGCTTCTATAAAATACTGAATAAAAGTATAATGCACAAATTAGAGAGACGTCACCACGCACCTATGACAGTGGCCAAAATCTGTAACACCAACACCAGGTGCTGACAAGGACGCAAGCAAGAGGAACCCTCATCTGTTGCTGGTGGGACTGCCAACTGGCGCAGCCCTTTTGGAAGACGGTTTAACAGTTTCTTACAAATTTAAACATGGTCTTAGCAGAAAATTCCACCATCAAGTTCCTTGGTGTTTAACCAAGCGAGTTTAAAAGTTACGTTCACACGAAAACGTGCACAGAGGTTTTTGCAAGCAGTTTTACTCAGAGTTGCCCAAATTTGGAAGCAACCATGGAGTCCTTCAGCAGGTTGGGTAAGTAAACTGGGGCTCACCCACATCCGTAAGGATGGAATATTATTCAGCAATGGAAAAAAAATGAGCCATCAAAGCCATGAGAGGACACGGAGGAACCTTAAATGGATGTGACTACGTGAAAGAAGCCAGTCTGACAAGGCTACGTGCCATATGGCTCCAAGTATATGACCTTCTGGAAGAAATACAACTACAGAGACAGCAAAGGGATCAGTGCTTGCAGGGGGTTCAGGGGTAAGGAGAAGAGATGGAAAGAGCTCAGGGGACTTTTCAGGCAGCTGAACTTCTGTGTTTTCCTGTGATGGCGAATGTATGTCATGATACATGTGTCAAGACCATAGCCCGAGCAGCATCAAAAGTGAACCTAATGTAAACTGTGGTGATAACGATGCATGAATGTAGGGTCGTTGACTGTGATGAACTCATCTGGGTAGAGGGCGGTTGGGGAGGCTGTCCGTGTGTGGGCACAGAGAGCGCATGGGTAATCTCTCTATTTTCTGCTCAATTCTGCTGTGCATCTAAAATTGCTTTACAAGATAAAGTCTATTTTATTTTGTAAATGTTTATTTAGTTTTGAAAGAGAGAGAAAGCCAGGGAGGAGCAAAGAGATAGAGAATCCCAAGCAGGGTCTGCCCTGCCAGCACAGAGCCCAATGTGGGGCTTGATCTCATGAACTGGGAGATCCTGACCCGAGCCAAAATCAAGAGTCCCGATGCTGAACCGACTGACCCACCCAGGCGCCCCTAAGGTCTATTTTAAAATGACTTTTATTATTAGGGATGCTTAATTAGGCATAAACCAAAGAAGGAAAAAATCAAGAAATGGGATAACATTAAAGTCAAGGTCATGGTAACTTACGTTGGGAAATGAGGCATTTGGGAGGTTTCCATGATGAAGTTCTTGGTCTGTCTTTACCTGAGGGGTATAGGTATTTATTTTGGAATTCATTAAATCATATTTTATAATTCACTAATCTTCACATTTGTATTCATCGATGTCCTATATGCTTATGACATAGTATAGGAAAGGAAAACAGCTACACACAAACATAAGCAAACCACAAATAGAGTCGTTCAGGTGACTTCGCCCCAACAAAATCATTTTATTCATTCTGGCACGGACATCCTCTCCCCAAGTATAGTCCTATATGATATTTAAAATTTTGCATGAAAGATGAAGGCATTGTGCCCTCTGAAGTGGTCCTAGCTCTGCGGGAAATTGAAAGCAGAGTTGTAGGGGCGCCTGGGTGGCGCAGTCGGTTGGGTGTCTGACTTCAACCAGGTCACGATCTCGCAGTCTGTGAGTTCGAGCCCCGCGTCAGGCTCTGGGCTGATGGCTCGGAGCCTGGAGCCTGTTTCCGATTCTGTGTCTCTCTGCCCCTCCCCCGTTCATGCTCTGTCTCTCTCTGTCCCAAAAATAAATAAAAAACGTTGAAAGCAGAGTTGTAAACGGTGCCTTGGAGACTCAGTTCCCCCAACTAAATTGAAAACCAGCTCTACAGAACTTAGCACGGGCGAAGTACGTACTTTCGGTGAAAGTGATTTGAGTCTCAACTTTCAAGTTAGGGCCCTCATGTTAAAGGAAGCTTCACGCATTCGTTGTGTCGATTTTAACAGCAAAATAATGTACATTTTCTATTTTGTCAGTGCATCGGACCCTTGGGGTGTTATTAGAGGACGGTTCGCCTGATATTTGCCAGTAAGATTTCCAAAAACAAAGTCAAACGTAGAGCACTGATCAAATTCTCTTTCACTAATTCATTAGTCACTATCACACACGTGTTAATACATTTTACATATTTTGGCAGGTCTACATGTCAAGGTTGCAGAACCATTTAACACGACCGACTACATTTCATTCAGGAGAGGTGGGGATAATATTATGTCTCCACCTGTGTTCATGACTTCGTGAAGAACAACGCACAAGGAAGGTGTACGTGGTTACCTGTCGTACGTTTGGGAAGACCCAGGATGTGGAAACATGAACGACCATGAAAGTATAAGGTATTCAATTACGTTTACATTACGGAATGGCCACTTGATCCAGCTGTGTTCCCAAATCACCCCCCTACGCCCTGATTTGGAAGCTGGCAGAGAGATCGGTGACGGTCATCATTTGTAGATCACAGTCATTTGAACTGAAATCACAAGTGACAAGGTGGAAAGAGAGGTGTGGCTGAGGAAAACCAAACAAACGGTTTGCATCAGGATTCCTTTAAACACTATTCCACGGAAGGTGATGCCGTGACTTTCATCCGGTCCCTTTATGGGGCTTGGATCTCACCCTCTCCCTCCAGCCCTGTTATCACCCAGCCTGGACTTCCTCAGTCTTACATCTCGTGATGAGGGTCTCAGGCATCTTGCGCCCAAAATTAGGAATCCTTCTCCAGACCCTCCTTCCCCCTTTCTGGGCCTCCACCCAGATAAATGGATGCACGGAGGGCACCTGAAACAGTGCTCCCTGGGGCACCGGGCACACAGGCACTGCTGTTTGTTGCTGTTGTCCTTGTGTCCTTAAGACACAGAATTTGACTCAGATGTCATCTAGGGCCTTTGAACTTCATGTTGTTGATACGTACTGGTGGTCGTATCTTCCTCCAAAACAGCAAATAAATCAAGTTGATTGAGTTCTAAGAAAAACACCGAAGTAACAATCTCTGCTGCCATTAATTTTAGAGAACCCACTCCCACTTTTCCCAGACCAGCCAAGAAAGCAGTTGAAAATGTAACACACTTTATTTTTATACTCGTATATTTGACACAGGAAGCTTTAAAGTGAGAGCTGAATCTTCAGTGTTCTAATTCCCTCTATTTTAATGCAAACGCGCGGATTTTTCCAAAAGCCTGGCCTAGAGTAGGTAGGTACAGGCTCACAGGGGAACCACTGAGCAAACGAGGTCCCGGCCAGATGATCTTGCCTGCCTGTTCTCTGTCGAGAGAATGTCTTGCTCTCTCAAGAATATTCTCTGTCTCGATAGAGGAATATTTGGAGTCTGAGTCAATGTGTTACTCAGAAATCCTGAAACCTTCAACTTGTAAAAATATGTTTACGATGAATCTTAATTGATGCTTCTTTTAAACCCTCACAAATCTCATTTATTTTTCCTTTGTGGCATTTTAAAAATAGGCAATAGATGTACAAGTACAAATTAAACAGGTAACTTCTGTCAGATAAAAATAGCTATTAGAAGCAGTGAAATTCTCCAAATGTGCTTGGCTCGTGGTAATAAAGACGTTTTAAAGTAGCACTCTACCAGATCCCAAATTCCTCAAGACTACTTTGCCGTCCGCGTCCGTCTCCGGATGCGAGAAAAGCAGAATAATTGTGCGATGAAAAGGGCGTGTAATTTAGGGTTCAAATGTGATTTTGATTTCTCAATTTTGTGTTGATTAGTCTCACTTCAATCCTGCCTGCATTGTCCCAGTGTCTTGTCAGCCCATTGTGTGTTCCCGTGATGAACACACTTACCACGGTAGCTTCAACATTAAGGCACTTTATGCAAGAAAGTACAAAATAGGCCTTGATGAAGGAAGAACAAAAAATATTAAGTTATTGCTCTGGAATAAGTCGTTTTAAACCTCACACGTTGCTGTTGGCTCACGTATTTTAGGAACCCAGAGACACGCACACACCTGTAAAGCACTTTTATTCTTTTGGCATATGCATTTAAAGGCTGTATGGCAGGGGCGCCTGGGTGGCTCAGTCAGTTAAGCGTCCGACTTCAGCTCAGGTCACGATCTCGCGGTCCGCGAGTTCGAGCCCCGCGTCGGGCTCTGGGCTGATGGCTCAGAGCCTGGAGCCTGCTTCCGATTCTGTGTCTCCCTCTCTCTCTCTGCCCTTCCCCCGTTCATGCTGTGTCTCTCTCTGTCTCAAAGATAAATAAACGTTAAAAAAATAAATAAATAAAATAAAGACTGTATGGCAATACTTTTATACGTCCATAGCATATTCATTGTGATAGGCCAGTAATTTAGTAGCCAAGTCAACATTTGCGACTCGTCCTATCGTGAGATACACAGTTCAATTTCGTATGAAAATTGAAGTGACATTTTCAAAGAGAAAACTGTTTGCACTTTTCTTATTGGGGAAATGTGAAATTAAATAATTTAAAATAATTGTTCCTGATCCTAAGTGAAGACTACATACTTTATATATCTACATAGATATATACTTTCTATATCTATGTATATATGTTACATATAGAGAGAGATGTACTTAAAATATATACATGTAGATATATGTGTGTGTATATACATATATATATATATATATACTTTACATATATACATATTTGGCTATTGATTTTTTTAATTAACTGCCTCATAAAATATTTAATAGATTCCCAATAAGACAAGGCCCTGTGAAGATAATAGAGAGAAAGATTTCTCCATGTAGAATTCATCTTCAAAAGGCCATTTTCCAGTATATATTTTTAACTAAGTAGCTTCCTCTGGAACGTACTGTCCTTCAGCTGGAAAATTAGCACATCTGCCAATTTGTTGGTAAGGTTCCTGATAGGTAAGGAATTCAACTAAAAATACGAATGGCCGGAAACTTTGGTTTCCCAGCGATGACAGTCCCCGTGGCCTATGTTAGATCTTTCGCATTGGAAGTGCATCGCAAGGCAGGGGGAGTCCACCGTGAGGGCAATAATCAGGGCCTGCGGTTGGCTGAGAACCCAGGGATCAGCCTAGAAGGGAGCCTCCCAAGGAGCCGAGATCCCAACTGCGTCATAAGAATCACAGAAACGATAGGTTCATTTCCCTGAAACACATTCAAGTCAGTTAGCGAAAATATTGTGCTTGCTGATTTCTCAAAGAGAGACTATTAAAATGCCAAGAAACATGCCAGAATAGAGAGAAATGGCTTTGATCCTCCCAGGACTGCTGTATGAGCTGGCAAAGAGGCCCAGCAGGTGCACTCACCACGGGCGGGCACGGTTTGGAGGAGAGCCTATGAAGAGGTAAGAGGCAAAGAAAACAGTGTCCCTGTGCCTGCTTGAATACGCTAAGGCTTATTTATAAGTTAAATAAATAAGGCATATGTATAAAACATTGTGATTACTTAGGGACTGATACAGCATTAACCATTTTACTTACACAGCATTCCGTCTATTCATCCATCTGTCCATCTTGCCTCTACTTTGGACAAGGAAATCATGGGGATCTTGCCTCTTGGGCTTGAGTGAAGCCCTGGGGTGCAGTTTATCTCCCAGACATGTACGGACTGCCATCTAGTGGTCTTCAAGACGGCAGCCCTGTGCCCCTGCACACCCCCGGGGGGACGGGGCTGGTTAGCTCTCAAAGAACACAGTCATCAGGTCCAGCCTCTGTGCGCTGAAAACCGACTTTACAAAAAGAAACGGTCAGCTCGCCTGTCTGTAGTGGTTCTGTCATGATTATTGCACCCGGCTGTTTGGAACGAGCAGTTATTCAAATGAGTTCGTAGGATACAATATTTGAGTAGCTACAACAGAGACCTCCACTATGAAATTTTAGGAAGTCTGTATTTTAGAATGTTTTGCTGAGAATCCCATTCCTTTCTGGAGCCTAAGAAGACATCACGAGTTGGGGCGCCTGGGTGGCTCAGTCGGTTAAGTGTCCGACTTCAGCTCAGGTCACGATCTCGCGGTCCGTGGGTTCCAGCCCCATGTGGGGCTCTGGGCTGATGGCTCAGAGCCTAGAGCCTGCTTCCGATTCTGGGTCTTCCTCTCTCTCTGCCCCTCCCCCGTTCATGCTCTGTCTCTCTCTGTCTCAAAAATAAATAAACGTTAAAAAAAATAAAAAAAAAAAAGAAATCATGAGTATATATCAACAGGCTCGGTGTTCACCAAGAGGAGGTCAAGTAAACTATGACAGTGGGCCGGCATCTCCCAGGCGGATGTCATTCGGCGAGATATTTTGTCCTTCTCTAAATTCTTTCCACGTGAACGGGCATGTCCTTAAAGGGGGTCCAGCTTTTCTGCAAGGGTGGGATTGCCACTCTTCATGGGGATTCCCGGCTACCGGGTCCGTTTAGATATCCCAGAATGCCTGTGCAATGGGTTATTGGGCATCTGTAAGCTTCGGGAAAGCCCACAGCACACACACGGCAGCCGTCTGTGTCTACCAGCCCGGGAAGCAAGACGGGCAGATACGGCCCGCAACAAATTATCCCCCAGACGTTTTCATCGAATTGAAATACGACAAAGCTGCTTTGAAGCTTTCGCCCTAAAATATATTTATATTAGCTTCGGAGTGAAGACCCTTTAATTTGTCTTGTGTAACACTGACATGACTCCAAAATAAAACCACCTCCTTTCTCAGTAATTACGTTATCACTACAGGGTAAGAGTCGATAGAACAAATATTGCCAAGAAATGTAACTTTCCATCGATTCGTTCAGGGATAGACTCAACCGGTGCATACATCTTACCTGGCAAAGAGCCCATTGTTTGCCTTCAGAAGCAAAGCATTTCAGTGGCGGAGTGTCCAATCGAGCCTTAGTTTTTGCATTGGGCCCTAGAACGTGCTGAAAAGAGAAATAGAGCCTAAAAGTAACTTTCCAAAAAGGAATTTGGGGAGAAAATCAATGACAAATAAGTGACTTTGATAATAAGAAATATTATGATAGGATCTCTGGGATTATCTTTCATCACTTCATTACATTTACTCTTAATTTTCTGGATGCATTTATAGTTTCTTCTGCATACTCCTTAAACCATCCAGCAAATATTGATGTAACACCCCCCCAACCCCGGCATTAAGCAATATCATAGGTACTAATCAATTGCATTTTTATGTACCTCATCTCAGTTTCTCTGGAATCCAAGCACCTTCTTCATTTCAATTTTATTGCCTAACATGCAAAATAACCTAGAATGAGGTGTTCAAAGGTCCAAAATGAGAGAAATAGATACAACAATATATTCACAGCGTCAATGATTTAAAATTTTAATCAATACTTCTTTTACTGCCGGTTGGAATTACAACCAAAACAATACAGCCAAAACAAGTGTTTTGCCAGATAAATACATTATACCAACCAGTTTTTCTAACATTTGTTCCCGTGACGTCATTCCTCCGTCTTCTGAGTACACAAAACCATCAAGGTCTTGGCGCAGAGGTAAAGTTGAACTTGCACTAAAAAGTGAAATGATAGCAGATAAAAACACAAGAGAAAGGAATTGCGCACTTTGAAGGCTAACCACAGCAACTGCAGAATCCATTATTTTATGAAAGAACACGTACGTAGTCAGAATTACCTGATTTGATGGAGCTCTCCCACTCCCTAGCTATGATCCTTCCAGCATTCTCCCCGGGATTCAGTTTCCTTGTGTGCAAAACGAAGATAGTTATTCCCACTTCCGGGGTTTAGGTCATGGTTATATTAATGCATTAAAGTGCAACTTTTGTATCTCAGGGCTATCTTAAAATCTTTGGATGCTGTCTCATCATAAAATACCTACCTGAGAATCCTGAATTCTTAAGGAGTCTAAGTGGAGAAAATGATCTATTAACTTTTAACTTGAATTGTATTACAATTACCCTAATGGGGGAAAAATAGCTCAAGGGCATTTTGATCACACAGAATTCCAGGAAGCCAGCAGGACTCTCTTGATGTTGGAAATTATACCGACTGCCAAATCCAGGTGCCTTTAAGTGCTGGGATCTGAAGAAAATTGGAGCTAACTACAATTTCATGAATATTAAAGAGTATGCCCTCTGGGAAAGGTGATCCTTTGTGAGCCAACAATGGTAATCCATGGTGAGTCGCTTGGTGCCCACACAAACTACACGGACCATGATGGTGAGGGTTATCGCACGAACAAGAGAAACTAGTCATTACCAGCACTGCTCTGATAAATGACACTCAACTTTAAGACAGAAATCGTGAAAATGCTGTTTGGTACAGGATTGAATCATCATAGATCATTTTCTTTTCCCTGGAAAACACCCTCTTCCTATCTATTGATGCTATATTACATTCTTTTCAAGTTGAAAATTGTCTACATTTGGGGCGCCTGGGTGGCTCAGTTGGTTAAGTGTCTGACTTTGGCTCAGGTCGTGATCTCGTGGTTCATGGGTTCGAGCCCTGCATCGGGCTCTGTGCTGACAGCTCGGAGCCTGAAGCCTTCTTCCGATTCTGTGTCTCTCTCTCTCTCTGCCCCTCCCCTCCTTGCATACTGTCTCTCTGTCTCTCAAAAACAAATAAACATTACAAAAATTTAAAAAAAGTTGTTTACATTTGTGTTCTGCAATAACTTTTCTGATGGATTTAAAGAAGTATACTCGTTTTGAAAAATTAGGTAAGTACACAAGTTCCCAAACCATTTAATGCCCAAATTTGATGGACCATGGACCGGGGCAAGTGCCACTTTTTCAACTCTTCATCCCTAACAATCTGAATAAATATTGAACTCTTCCTTCGATTTAGTCATCCATTTTGTTAACGCAGTTTAGTGGCAGCTATTATTTTAAAGGGAGAATTTGGATAGCCTGGGAAAGTAAAAGGGGTTTAATGTGTATCATATGTATAAGTGGACCTAAAAGGAAATTATTTCACACGGTGCTGGGGGAGGTGGGGAGGGAGAGAGACTACTGGCCAGTTGCAATATGCAATATTGCAATATGCAATATGGCGGCAATATGGAGGCAATATGCAATATGGTACTCTCTAAGCTACTTTCACTCTACAGCTCCTTCCTTGACTGTCACTGCTGGCTCTTTTTTATAGGTATGCTTGTGATTATATAGGTTTTACTTAGATAATCTAGGATAATCTTCTCATCTTAGCCTTATCTGCAGTGTCTCCTTTGGGATAGAAGTTAATATCTTCACAGACTGGGACATTAGAACATGGGCATCTTTGGGGGTGGGGCGTTGCACTGTCTACCACAGTGGGTCAGGCAAGATCTAATTCATGATGGGCAGCTTAGGTTGCATGGCGACTTGGTGGCCCATGGTCAAGCACTCAGTGTCTATTAGGAGCCCGAAACAAGACAGATGCTATTTATTAAAAAGAGAATGGTTTTCTGCATAGAATGGCACAGCTTTGCTCAAAAATTATAAAGGTCTGCACCATGATTCACCTATAGTACAATATGAGACCGCATGTCCTTCAAGGGGGTCCAGCTTTATACCCAGGAGTCCAGATTATCCTTAAACGGGGTCCAGATTATTCTGGAATGGGTATAATCTCCTGTGCTGGACCTCACTCAAAAGTGCTAGCCTTTTGGGGCACGTGGGTGGGTCAGTTGGTTAAGCAACCAACTCGTGATTTCAGCTCATGGGGCTCCAGGCTGACAGCATAGAACCTGCTGGAGCCTGCTTGGGATTCTCTCTCTTCCTCTCTCTCTGCCCCTCCCCTGCTCTCTTTTACTTTCTCTCTCTCAAAATAAAATAAATAAATAAACTTAAAATAGTGCTACCTTTTTATTGGTTCGAAACGGGACACCCATGTGAGTGTGTTTTTTTGTCTCTAGCAGTCAAATATCTCTGTTAGGCATTATGCTTCTTTCCTGCTCATATGAGAGTCCAAATGCAGCAACTTGTATTTTGCCTTAGGAACTATATTGAAACATGTCACAGACCCTAGAAATTTCACTCAGGTGGCAGCCTCTTGAATTTTTATGGAAATTGGTTGCCAATCTCTGGCACATGGAAATCTTATCGGGGACAAGCACCAGTGGGGACCAATTTGTGAGGTGAAGCTTGTAAGTTAAAAAAGCCAGAGGGAGGGGCGCCTGGGTGGCGCAGTCGGTTAAGCGTCTGACTTCAGCCAGGTCACGATCTCGCGGTCGGGGAGTTCGAGCCCCACGTCGGGCTCTGGGCTGATGGCTCGGAGCCTGGAGCCTGTTTCTGATTCTGTGTCTCCCTCTCTCTCTGCCCCTCCCCCATTCATGCTCTGTCTCTCTCTGTCCCAAAAAAATAAATAAACGTTGAAAAAAAAATTTTAAAAAAAAAAAGCCAGAGGTGGAACACGGGGGTTGTACCCCGGCCCTTACCTGAAAGCAAGATGCCTCTGATGGGTCTTTCCTTGGCTGATGTTCACACTCACGCCATGACTTTTCATATCAGCCCCTGGAGTGTAACTCGGAATTGTGACAAATACCCCATTTCCTTCTTACGTAGCTGAAGTCCAGTGACTGGGATGCAGGAATGGAAAATTAAATAGGATTTATTGGAAATGTGAAAGTGGAGGAAGAAGCAAGAGACAAAGAATGTTTGCCAAATAGCTCATCTTTCATTAAAAATATGCAGGAAAAAAATAATCGAGAAACAGAAGCATATGTAAATTATTTAAAATTGTGATCAGGGGCACCTGGGTGGCTCAGTCAGTTAAGCATCCAACTCTTAATTTCAACTCAGGTCATGTTCTGAGATCGAGCCCCACATGAGGTTCTATGCTGACAGCACAGAGTCTGCTTGGGATTCTCTCTTTCTCCCTTTCTCTCTGCCTTGCCTCTCTCTCTCTCTCTCTCTCTATATATATATATATATATATATATATTTCTCTCTCTCTCTCTCTCTACCTATATATATATGTAGAAACCTTTATAATTTATGTAGAAACCTTTATAATTGTGCTTAATTTTCACCCATAGTTGGATGTATATTCATCTAATTGTATACACACACACACACACACACACACACACATACACGCACACACACATATAAATTTTAATAATATATTGCTTGGTGAAAAGGCAAATTGTGGAACAACATATTGAATAAGAGCGATACTAGCGTATCCGTTTTGTAACAAAACAGCAATATTATGGCAAATTTAGCTTCAAGTGAGCACAGCTCAGCTGCGACCCTCCTGGGGACTGTGTGCTCATCAGACCTGACTGGGGAGGGGTCTGCTTCCCGGTTCTCTGCCGTTGTAGAGCTGAGGGCTTCTGTTTCCTCTCTGAGGCCACCCTTTCGTCTATGGGACACCCAAATCTCCTTGGGTCACAGGGCTCCAGACTTTGTGGGTAGTTTCTTGAAAGTCAGGAGAGCACAGAGTGACTTCAACAAGGCAGGGGCTGTCAACTTAGGTAATGCAACCACATGACCACCTCCAGGCCACCATACACGGCCTGTGGCCTGTACCATATGCTGTTGGCCAGAGGGGAGCCACCAGCTGTGTCCACCCTACAGGACAGCAGATCCCAGCAGGTGATCACTCCAGGAGTTGGGGCTCGTGGGAGGCCATCCTAGACCCTGTCTGTCTCACTTATTTATGTGGCTTTTTACAAAATGTAGGCATACGTACTTGTACGGATATGTACATTACTGGAATATATATTTATTTGTAAAGACAAAATATTTGGAAGAATATATCCTAGGAGTTAACACTGACAGTCTCTGTGAAGTAGAACTGGGTGCAGGAAGAAAAGGGCCTTTTAGCTCTTACTTTACGCATAACTATCAATTTGAAACTTTTACCACAATTATGTATTTTATAGGTATAATAAAAATAAAAGTGCAGGAGAAATGATGTTGTAATCGATAAAGTGGGGAAAAAACCCTTTCAAAAATGATTTGCTTTGATCAGAAAATTTCCAAAAGATATATTCAACAATATAAATTTCTTTTCTGCCAAGAATAGTTCATATTCAATTTATGTGCTATAATCTAGTCATTTTACTACTCGTAGGAGGAGATATTTTGTATCCCATAAACCTAGAAGAAAAATGCATAAGTCCTGCATTGTGTTATATCAATTTCACGACATTGCTCGTCAAACTGTGATATGCAAATAGATCAGAATTCAACAGATGGCAATTTATCTCGCATAGACAAGGAAAATCGTTGCTCCCAAGCAATTATTCCCTTTAAGATCATTCTGATAACTCATTAAAACAAATCTTGGATCACATGTGCGTTGCGTGATATCCAAGAATATATGTTTTTACAAAGCAGAATATCCTAAAGTTTACAATACCATTTACTAGTCTAAGATAAAATAAAATATTTCTTAGAGATTATTTACATGTATTTTTTTTTAATTTTTTTTCAATGTTTTTATTTATTTTTGGGACAGAGAGAGACAGAGCATGAACGGGGGAGGGGCAGAGAGAGAGGGAGACACAGAATCCAAAGCAGGCTCCAGGCTCCGAGCCATCAGCCCAGAGCCTGACTCGGGGCTCGAACTCACGGACCGTGAGATCGTGACCTGGCTGAAGTCGGACGCTTAACCGACTGCGCCACCCAGGCGCCCCATTTACATGTATTTTTAACATACTTTTTGAAATCCAAATTTCCTCCAGAAATAAGATTTCCTTAGAGTATTTTTCAGTACCAGGAATGAGAGCACTAGAAAGAAAATTTAGAGATGGATCTTGGATTACCCGACTGAAAGTTTATCATCAAATCCTGTCTTTGTTGTTCTCCCAACCCAGGAGAAGAGTAACCTCTGTTTCAACAATCTCCTCAGGTGTCCAATTTTCCAATTTTTGTGGATATGGCTTGGCCCACGGTGTACATGACCTCGCATATATATTGTGTTGGATCAATGCTAAATGCTGGGACGCTCCTGGGTTCTCTGAACTTCATCATGTTACTTCAGTTGAAATGACAGTGTCTGAGCTTGAAAGAAAAAATAATGGAGGTTTTCCCTCACTGGGATTTTGGATGGACACCAAACAATAACAGGGGATGGCTCTTTTAAGACATGATAGATAGAGATAGATAGACAGATAGATAGATGATAGAAAAAGATAATATCCCATGTTGCTTGAATAGCGCTCACACAATTACAGCCAAAATTTCACTTGTGTAGTGTATTTCTTTGGAAGAAGATGAGGCACTTAATTATCTTGAGTGCATCCATTTACGTATCTATATGTTTACGTACATATGTATGGGTCTGTAATAGTTGGTATATTTTATTAAAATATTATTAAGGTGTTATCATCTATAAATGTCTTACCGAAATGAGCCATTTTATGGACCAATGCATAATAACATCTTGATTTTTTTTTGATGTTTATTTTTATTTTTGAGACAGAGATAGAGCACAAGCAGGGGAGGGGCACGGACAGAGGGAGACACAGAATCCAAAGCAGGCTCTGGGCCCTGAGCTGTCAGCACAGAGCCTGAAGCAGGGCTGGAACCACGAACCGTGAGATCATGACCTGACCTAAAGTCAAACATTTAACCCACTGAGCCACCCAGGCGCCCTGTCATCTTGATATTTATGGAGTCATTCCATATTTTTAATTGCTATGCGTTGAATTTTGCCATATGAACCTGTCATACTTTATACATCACTTGCCATTGCAGAAGACATTTTGCTCTTTTTCCAAAGTCTCATCTGTAAAAGAAGCACTTTAATAACAGTCTTGTGTCTGTCTTCCTGTGCAGAAGTAAAGTCTTCCTCTTGGGCATGTACTTAGAACCCGCTTTCTTGGGGTGCGCGTGTGCATGTTTCATTTGCGCTAGGCTATGCATTTTCCACGGCAAGCTGGAGGGTGTGGTACGTCTGGTGTCCTCAACATTTTATTTTCATAGATTGGAATTTTGCCTATGTGAGGGGAAAAAATGGTTTCAACCTTTAATGATGTGTTTCATTGACTTACAACCTGTAAGTTTCACGGTGATGAGAAACATTCTGATGTATTTGTGTATCACTGTTTGTTAACCAATGTAGAGAAATCTGTATAATATAATGAAGGATTTATGCTCTGTCTTCTAGACTCACGGGATACAGAATATCTCTTTGTATGAGTACAATTCTGACAATGATATAAATGCTGAATTAAATGCACTATATGTAGCTATGCATATATAGTACACATAATATACATATGTATATTTCTTTGTATTTTACATACTGAAATTTCATCATGTACCTAGATCGTCAGTTTGTTTTGCTCTTGTCATTGTTTTGTCCCACCCAGGTCTCGGTGGCCTTTTAAAAAATCTGATGGTTTATGTCATCCCTTAATTACGGGACATGTTCAGACACTGTGCCCCTCCCTTTCAGGAGCCACAATTTATTGCAGGAACTTGGGCATTTGTAGGATCCCCCATTCTCCAGGGTCCTAAACCTTTCTTGTGCTAGCTCCCCAACATCTTCACAGCATCTGAGGTCCAGTGTGTGACAAGACCTCGGTGAATGTTGCCGTGTTTACAGATGAGAATTATCTTCAGTCCCCAAACGATTCCTAAGACATGTAGGATTTAGGCGTGTAGTTTATAATTTCTGCTTGGCCTGCTGGATGAATTCTTTTTTTTTTTTTTTTTGGATGAATTCTTGATGGAGCCAGGCCACTAAGTGAGCTACAGCACACGGGATTTCTCACATGGGACTGCGGGGCTTAGGTTTCTAGAATTAGGTTTCTTCTGCAAGTTACGTTTTCAGGAGTATATAAACAGGAAGGGACCATTTCAACTGGTACCATGTTAGTAGAGCAAAGAGTTACATTTTGGAAACAGACGGGAGAATCTGCCTTCCCAAGTAGTGGTTTGTATGCACCCGAAACCACACCAAAGGAATCATTGTATTGCAATAACTTATTAAAGTGTATCTTTATTTACTTCTTTTGAGAGAGAGAGAGAGGGAGAACTAGTGGGGAATGGGCAGAGGGTGGGGGGGGCAGAGAGCCCGATGTGGGGCTCAAACTCACAAGCCCTGAGATCGTGACCTGAGCCCAAGTCGGACGCCTAGCCGACCGAGCCACTCAGGTGCGCCCTGTATTGTAATATATTCTTTGCCACCTTTGTAATAACACGGGTAGTTTGCCCCAAACCCTAAGCTGTTTTATCATCAACTCCTGCACTCTCAGACATGGTGAACCATCTTGCCCTGTTCTCCACACGCTCTCCAAAATATTCACCCTTGCCTCCAACTGCCAATAGGCATTTCTGAATTCTTACTTTACCCCACATGGTGGTTCTCTTACACACTTTGAGGAAACAATGGTTTTAAATAGAATCCTCCTCTAGCCTATGGCTACTTTCTTTCCGCCCTTGTGTCTGTCTCCGGACCTTGAATTTGGGCAACGTGACTCATCTGGCGTTTGCCACTCATCCCCTATCTGCTAGTTTAATTGCTTTTGCTGTGTCTCTCCCACACGGCCAGCTCTACAGAGCAGGGGCTCTGGTCTTTCATCAAGGTTTATCTCAGGAGTTTTTGAGTTGATAAACACAGTAGCATCTTAATACGTGAATACATAAAACATGAAAGGACATGATGACGTGTCCTAAGTTCAGAATTTAGACGTAATGGACGTAAAAGGGAATCGTATGAGTCTCTTCCATTCTCCCTTGTGGTCCCCAAATCTATATGGCTCTGTTCCAGACATCTTAGCTCAAGAGTTTTAAAGATCCTTAAGCTTCATATGGATATATGAGTGTGTGTGTGTGTGTGTGTGTGTGTGTGCGTGTAACATCCCCCCACCCCCGCCACAAATACTTCCTCTTTAAGCTTGCTGTAATGAACACCGCCATGGAGTTATCCCCGAACCCTGCCTCTCTCCTCACAACATGGATCACCACACCTTGTCCTACACCCAAAAGATGTTTACATCTCTCTCCTCGTCGCCAACGCTAGTGTCTGAGCCACGACCCTCTCGCGGCCTGACGCGTGTGTGTTTCCAAGTGGCTCCTCTGTGTTCACATCCGCCCCAGCGCATTGCCTACAATGGCAGCAGGGCTGATGCTTTAGAACTGCCACTGAGTCATGAGAGACCCTTGCTCGAAACTCATAAGCGGTTGTGTTTCTGTCTCAATGCCTCAGAGTTTAGACTCATATTCCAAATTTAAGTGATTTTTACGGCTGTGCTCGCCCTGGGGTGCTATCTCTGACAGATGGGAGGGTTCGCCGACACCTTTCCACATCTCAAGGTACATGCTCTCCTCGAATCAGACATTCTGGTCGGGGAAATTGAGTGTAGTTTTCAGATAGACAGAGGTGAAGTATTTCCGTTGGAACCCTATTTGTTTTTTTTTTTGGGTTTTTTAATTTTATTATTTTATTTTATTTTTAATTTTTTTAATTTTTTTAATTTTAATTTTTTTCTTTTTTATTTTTTTTTCAATATATGAAATTTATTGTCAAATTGGTTTCCATACAACACCGAGTGCTCATCCCAAAATGGAACCCTATTTGTATCAATCCAGAATATAAACCACGATACAACGTAAAGGCACTGAGTGTTTTACTGACACCGGATCATTTTGAACCCATAGTTGACCAGTATCGTTTCTTTAAATACGGTGCAGACTGATTTAGAAAGGCAATTAATTCTTGCAATAATCAAACCGTCCAGGTTTTAAAGCGGTGTGAACGGCAAAAGGCCTGTTAGCTAATTCTGAATGTCCAGGAAGCAAAAAGGATGCCTGCTTACACGCACGTAAAATACGACCCATATTAATTCTGAAGTATAAATCAACACCACAACCAGCAGATACCCGGTAGTTTTCGGGGGGACGATTTGACAAAAACGTGGATTTCCCTACTGTTGACAAGACAGGAGGGAATCTGAATAAACAGCCACAACAAAACCTGCAGCAACAAAACGTAAGTTAAGGCATTAGAAATTCTCCAATTTGGCAAATTGCATTTTAACGGGAGAGAGCATATGAGAAACACGGTGATAGCTAATTCTGATGACACGCCACCCGGTTGCTGGCATCTGTGAACCCTCCCTGCTGCAATCGCTGCCTTATCCAGGGAGATTTCGCGTTTTCCGTCACGTATTTTGAAACACATGACGGGCTTTGTCTGTCGTTGGGGGGATAGATTTTTGTTTTTTCCAGCAAAACAGAGCAAGCAAATGAAGCACTTGTTCCAAATTCAATCCATTTACCCAGTGTGATTATTACCTTATGCTGTATTTACTATGAATCAGTCTCAAACAGTTACTTTTCAATCAGAAATACGGCATCTCCCCCCCAAACCCCGACCAAGTAATTGTAAGGCAGTTCGGACGGATGGCATAACCACCCAGATGCCTCGTCGTCCCAGCCGTTAATAAATACTGAGGGAAGTGGCCCGTTTCGAAGTTGTCCCTATTGCCACATGTCAGGTGCTGGGCTCAGGATATGCTTCTTATTTTAGTTCAGCTCTTTACCGAGATTTAATCGATACAGAAAACAGGGCTCGTGTTCAGGGCATGCCATTTGGTGAGCTGGGACGTGTGCCCAC
Source organism: Felis catus (assembly GCF_018350175.1). NCBI lineage: Eukaryota > Metazoa > Chordata > Mammalia > Carnivora > Felidae > Felis > Felis catus. The sequence goes on from NC_058371.1 coordinate 2,502,295, forward strand.
ACGGGGGAAACCGTCGCCACCGTCAAGGTCACGAACGTACCCATCACCTCCACACGTGTCCCCGTGCCCCGCCTTCTATTTCAGACTCTTGTTTGCCTGGCTTCAGGGGCAGGGCGGGACTTCCAGCTCTCCCAGGGGCGGCACCACAAACAGGGAAAGTCTCCCTGATGATGTTCTCCAGTGCTGCTGTGCTGCCTCTCCTGTGGGCGCCCACTGGACAAGGTCAGACTTGTCGCACGCAGATTCTGGCCCCATCTCTCTGCTGTCTCCCCCCTGAGCGGGCCTCTGGATTCACCCGTGGCCTCTGTAGACACCAGTGTGTGTTTTAGCGGACCAGCCGGCACCCAGCATGACAAGGAGGCCCGGCGACACCCCGGGCTGGCGTCGGATGCTGCCCTGGGAGGGGCTTTGGGGCAGTCGGCGCAGACAGGTGTGAGTGAGCGTGTTCTCTGTGTGGGAAGGTGGCCGCCTGTCCCACGGCAGGACGGCAGGTGTCTGTACTTGGTTCCCAATCCACCTTCCGTTTTGACCACTGTAGTCTCTTAATCCCGGCTGCAGACGGGGTCCACGGCTGATGGCCACGCTCCCTCCTTCCCAGCGGTTCGGGGGACACATGCCTCGGCCACAGTCACGGCCACGGCCCCGGGAAGGAAGGTGCCGCCTGGATCCTGGTCTCCAGCCACTGCTGTGCGCCCCCCGCCCCCTCTGGATTTTGTTTGCTCCCTGACCCACATCGGGACGAGGTCACATGCACACGGCTCAGCAGTGTCCCGAGGACAGGGACGGCTCCCAGCGGAGGACGGGCTCGTGTTGGGAGGAGTCGGTGTGACCTAGAACTCGGCTTCACAGATTTCCCCACCAGCCAGCACAGATGACACGGCGGCGACTCAACCTTTTACTTGGTTTGCACCGAATCTCCTGTTCACAGACCTGATGACTAACGCTGTTCATTTTGGGGAAGCGTTACGACTAGTTTCAAGCTGCCTTCCTTCCCTGGCAGGCTTGCCCGTGACTTGCTGAGCAGTGACCACGCTGTGGGCACCGACAGTGGCTTCGAGGCAGCTGCTGACGAGCTGGCTGTGCGTCCTCTGGCCCTTGGCAAAAGTGAGTCTCCAAAGCTGTGGTCTTCGGTAGAGATTTCTCACAAGGCCGTTTCCCTCTGCTAGCACGGACGTGGGCTCCAAATCAGTAACTGAATTTATTTTAGGTCAGTGCTTCCCCCACACCGCACCTCTATTCCCACAGAAAACGGCCCTGGTCGTCGGAAAGGTCAGCGGAGCCTTGGATGGAATTCTGTGATTCATTACCAATCTGTGCGGGAGCAGACGGGGCCATTGCAGGGTGAAGGGGGTGCTGACCTGACCCCCATCTGTGTGATTTTCAGTCCCGTCTCCTCCCCCTCAGAGCTCGTGAGTCACCTCTGCTGCTCGTGGTCCCAGGCTTCAAGGAGGAAAGCACAGGTTTTGTTTTGCTTCAGTAATGGTCAGCGAGATACAAATATTTGCACAGTGAAGTTAAGGTCAGACTCTCGGGGACTCGGAAAACTGGGGCAAGTGAAAGTTCGGAAACTGTTTTCCAGGTGTGCATAGCACCTACCGAGAACAGAAAACCGGTGTTTCTTTCCGCCCATCACCACTAAGCGGTACAAGAGACGTGCGAGGCAGGAGTGAGGAACAAGGACGAGAAGGCGTCCAAGCCTGGATCCGGGGGAAACACCTCCCCGAATGCTCTGTGTCTCTCTGACTCTTCCCACTGCTGTCCTTCGATCGGAAAGGGTTCAGAACAGGCAGGCTGAGAGCTTGAGAACTCAGGAGGAGGGCCCAGCGGGGCCGGGGGTCTTGTCTGGATCCGGCCACAAATCAACGCATTTGTTAATTCCCCTCCATTCGCTCGCTTCTCGGAGATGATGTGACGGTGCCCTCTTCCCTGCGGGGTCTCTGGTTCTCACCGAGGAAAACCCTTTCCGAGAGACACAGATGAAGTGACCGTTGACGATCACGTCTGCCGTGACAAGGTGTCATATCCTGAGTGCCTCCAACAACAGGAAGCTGTTTTCTGAGTTCTGGAGGTCAGACGCCCGAGGTCAAGGTGTCGGCAGGGTGGGATCTGAGGCTGAGGGAGAGTGGGTTCCCCGTCCCCCCAGCTTCCGCTGTTTGCTGGGGTCTTTTGGCGTTCCTTGTAGACACAAGCTGCTTTCGTCTTCCCATGGGCCTCTTGTGCGGGTGTCTGGGCCCAGATTCTCCCTTTTAAAGTGTTTTTAATTTTTTTTGTTTATTTATTAATTTTGAGAGAGAGAGAAGGGGAGAGGTGGGGAAAAGAGACAGAATCCCAAGCAGGCTCGTGCTGTCGGCCCGGAGCCCGACGCCGGGCTTGAACTCCTGAAACCGTGAGATAATGACCTGAGCCAAAGTCAAGAGCCAGACGCTTACCTGACTGAGCCACCCAGGAGCCCCCAAATACCCCTCTTTTTTTTAACGTTTTTATTTATTTTTGAGACAGAGAGAGGCAGAGCATGAACAGGGGAGGGGCAGAGAGAGAGGGAGACACAGAATTGGAAGCAGGCCATCAGCCCAGAGCCTGACGTTGGGCTCGAACTCACGGACTGCGAGATCATGACCTGAGCTGAAGTCGGACGCTTAACCGACCGAGCCACCCAGGCGTCCCCAAATTCCCCTCTGAAAACGACACTCACTATATTGGATCACTCCCCTATAACCTCAACTTCACTGACTGTATCTGCCGTGACCCTATTTCCAGGTAACTTCTTACTGTGAGGTATCAGGTGTGGGGGGTAGAACCACAACATAAAGATTTGGGGAGGACACAACTCCACCCCTAACAACCATGTAAAGTTTGAAAATAATTCTGTGCCTTGTATTTCTGTGTTATAGGCATCATCAAATTTTTTGAAGGTTATTTGACTGAAATAAAACGAACACTTTTTTTTTCTTCTAATGAAAATAAATTAACTTTCTTCTAGTGAAAATAAATTCTCCAGGGCAACTTTCTGTGTGTGATCAAGAGCTCTCTCCTTCCCCTGCTTATATTTAGAGCTTTTTTTTTTTTTTTATCTAATGTGTTTCCTAAAGATTTGAAAAATGCAATGTTTGTTTTTTAGAGCGAGATGAAAACCACACCTCTGACGGATTTCGCCACATTCGCCTTGAGGCCGCGCACGCTTTCACACCTGCACAACTCAGGCTTTGTGTTTGTATTACACTCAGAGGCAGATCTTGGGAGAGAAATCAGATGCAAGAAAAGTACATCAGTGGCATACATTTGGCTCGTGGAACCATTTCATGACTATGTATGATTTTTACTAATATATATATATATATATATATATATATATATATATGTATACACACATATATATTCACTTTATAGCTTTTTTCAGAAAACAAAAGCACTGAATGTGTATATTTCTGGCGGTTAAAACAGAAGGGATGCCCTTGGGGCGCCTGGATAGCTCAGTCGGTTAAAGTCTGACACTTGATTTCGGCTCAGGTCCTGATCTCAGGGTTCATGAGTTCGAGCCCCGCTCAGGATCTGCTGTGACAGCTCAGAGCCTGCTTGGGATCCTCTGTCTCCCTCTCTCTCTGCCTCTCCCCTGCTCATGCTCTTTTTCTCTTAAAATAAATAAACATTAAAAAAAGGAAAGGAGAAGGGATACCCCTTCAGTATCGCCAAATCCCATTACTAGCCTTTGAAAATGAGGCGACCACTTTTTATACCTGTCGGACAGGAAGCAAGTTTAATTCCTGTCCCCCCATGATATTGTCCCCAAACTACCGTCATTGGACAGCTCTCTCCTTTCATACATTGTGCTCAATAAATACTTGTCTCTGCATTCCACTATTTACCTCTTTATGGTTTTAATGCGGTGTAGACAACTCTTGTTATAGATCGTTGATGAAATTTTATTTAAAAATTATATTCATGGACACCTGGGTGGCTCAGCTGGTTGAACATTCATTTTGGTTCAGGTCATGGTCCCAGAGTTGTGGGATAGACCCTGTGTCGGGGCTCAGCATGGAGCCTGCTTAAGATTCTCTTTCCCTTTGCCCCTCTCTCTCCTTCTGCCTCTCCCCCTTGCTCATGTGCACTCTGTCTCTCTCTCTCTAAAACAAACGTTAAAATACTTGTAAAAAATAAAATAAAAAAGTACGCTCATGATGAGATTTTAATAATATGGATGGATACTTGTGCAATATTAAAGGAGAGAACAAAAATTTAATTATGTTAAGGATATAATCACTTAAGGAACCTGAGAAGCCTGGGGAAGGTACCTTTCAAACACCAAATATCTATCAAATTATTCAACATTTATTTATTTTTGGGACAGAGAGAGACAGAGCATGAACAGGGGAGGGGCAGAGAGAGAGGGAGACACAGAATCGGAAACAGGCTCCAGGCTCTGTGCCATCAGCCCAGAGCCCGACGTGGGGCTCGAACTCACCGACGGCGAGATCGTGACCTGGCTGAAGTCGGACGCTGAACCGACTGCGCCACCCAGGCGCCCCTATCTATCAAATTATTAACAGTGGCTCGTTCTAGATAGAAATACCTTATGCGCTTCTTTGCATTTTTATTTCTTTGCCAGTGTTTTGTTCTATATTTATTTTATATAAATTACATGGTGTTATCAACAGTTGAAGTGTTTCAAAATATAAGGCACAGACAAATCAGAAAGAGAAGAGAGGATAGGCTAGACAATTCTGCAAGCATCCTCTTGATTTGTGTTACATGAATTGCCTACATGGCTCCAGACAAAAGATGTGTAAGAGGGGACACTGCCCTTGTCTGCCCAAGACTCTGGTTGCAAGAGGCAGAGAAGCCAAGAGGCAGATTATGGCTTCCACAGGTGTCTTCCATCTCTCATGGTCCTCTACGATGTGACCTTATTCTCCTCCAACCCAGAAGTGAGGGCTCTTTCTCTTCCATTGGAGACGGGAGGGTGAATCTCTTGAAAAGAGTGTTGCGAGATTCTGTATGATTCCTGACTCACCCCAGAGAAGGGGATGCAAAGTTCCACTTGTTTCCTGGAATCCTAGCACGTGCCCTCAAAGCCAGAGTAAAAGACGTCCAACCGTCCTGAGGTCACCCCCACGTGGGGAACGCAAGCCATCTATAAAGGCGTGAGGCCGTTCTTGAGTCTTTCCAGCCCAATGTCCAGAGATGGGTGCGGTTGGTCCGTAGAGGGCTTCAGTCCCCCAGCTTTGGGGTCTTCTTTGGGCCTGAGACCCTAGGCATTGTGGTGTTGAAACAAGCCACCCCTGGCCTGTGTCCGTGACCCTGGATCCATGAGCACAGCCAGTGGCAGCTGTTCTGTTACACTGATTTGGGGGGTGTTATGTATGCGGAAATAGTACTGAGCATGTAATTCAAGCTGGATTAAGAAAAAGGGAATTCACTCATTGACATCACTCATTTAGTCCGAAACTTAATTTCGGTGCACTGTCTCCAGAGTCAAGTGCCTGATTTCCCCTCCCATCTCAGGTCCTCTTGAGGGTTTTCTGTTTCGTTGAGTCACTTCTATACATCAGAGGTGATGAACAATTCTCCACCATGCCTGCCATCATATCTAGCTTATTACAAGCTATTCTTTTTTTAAAAAAATTTTATGTTGAGAAAGAGAGAAGGGGAAAGGTGTGGGGGGTGGGGGGAGGAGAGAGGGAGAGAGAGAATCCTCAGCAGGCTCCAGGTTGTTAGTGCGGAGCTCAAAGTTGGGCTCGATCCCAGGAACCATGAGATTCTGATCTGAGCCAAAATCAAGAATCAGATGCTTAAGCGACTGAGCCACCCAGGTGCCCCATTATGAATGACTTTCAATTTTATGTTCTAACTTTCTAATGCATTCTATTCTCTCCATTTCCATGAAGTAGTCAACAAAGTGTCAACGACAAACCGTTAGCAACAAACTGTTCACAGCATTTATTTCTCTGTGTCTCTACTATCCACCCCCTAAGTTGGTTTTCTATTCACGCTTGCCACAGTCCACATCACCATGAAGATCTTGCCATTTTATGCTCTGTACCCTTCAGTCGCCCTGCTTGGCCACCAGATCAATACTAAAGTCTTTGGCATGTCCCACAGTGCTCTACGTAGACCCAGAACATCTGTCCAGCCTCATTTCAGCCTCTTACTCTTGTGGACTTGGCTCTCCAGGTACAGTCATATGGTCCTTGTCTCTATTTCTTGAATGAGTTACACCGTTTCCTACCATAGACTCTTTGCAGGTGCTGTTCCCTTTGGACGGTTCTCTCACCCGTTCTCCATAATGTACCCTTTGACCTAGTTAGCTGCAACTAATCTTTCAAATCTCAGGTTCAGCCATTTGCTTTGGGAAGACTCTCCTGAAACCGTCTCACTGAGTTTAAATGAGAACAAAGTAATTTTTTATTCACAGAAGACAAAACTAACTGAAACGTGATAAATATACCTTCTTCTACAAAAGAAGACTTTTCTTAGGAAAAAGCTAAAAGTGCACTGACATATACATTAAGCCCACAAAGGAGTGCGGTTATTTTGAAGTCAACAAGAAAATAAGCAGCAATGATTTTGATTGGCTTTCAAGAGGAAGAATGTCTTTCATCAATACTTAATATCCCACGTGGACCAGACCCCTTTTCTTTGAATCGGTAAGTGCTGCTGATAGAAGTCATGGAGATGAGGCTTCTAAAGTCGACACAGGAACGCATGCAAATTTCCTCCATGCCTTAAATGGCAACGCCTTGCTTTGTGGGGGCTGTCCTACTTCCCCAGCGAGCCTTCACACTTGCCATCTTGTTCTTCTTCACAAAGACCAAAGTACGCAGCAGTTTCTAACAGCCTACCGGAGCTGACTGCTGTCGGATCCAGAAGAAAGACTCAGTGTCATCGGCTTACACCTTCGGTAAGTGCACCTGACACTTAACCTAGGTTCTGAGCACTTATGAGCAAAATGACCTTTTCTGTGCCCAATCCTTGGCTGGGCACAAAAAGTATTTTCGTGTACGTTATGTCATTTAATTATCACAAAAAATTGAGGAGAAAGGTGGCGTGAACCTTATGTGTGAGGTCCACTAAGATGCATTCTGCTATTCGGTAATGTTTACCAATCTCCTCCTGGGCACCGTGCAAAGCCCAAGAGACACAACGGTAAACATGATTCCTTCGCTGATTCACAATAATCCAACGAGGACAATTAGGCATATCCATTAAAATCAGTGTGCTAAGTGCTTACATATAGGGATCTGGAGTATAAATCGTTAAATATGGTTCAAAGAGTTTCTAGTATCAATTTATATGTCACAGAAAGGAAAGAAGTACTAAAAGTCTTAAATAATAATACAATTGTAATTAATAGATTAATTAATTGGTTGACCTGGATTATTCTTTCTGGTCCTGGGTTCTTGTCCTGGGCTCGACTCATATGTCTCTTTTTCTGTCCGGGTCTGTGTAGGTGTGGGTACTGCCTTGATTTGGGACAGTTAGGGCTCTATGAAGAATAATTTCAGCTTCCAGTCATTAGTAGCAAGTATGCTTTTTACTATATTACTGATTTCTTTTTTTTTGGCTTACTTGAATTAGCAAAAGCATCTTGACCGCCTGCCGTATTTATCACCCAAAGAAAGACAAATGAATGTCATGCCTTTGTTTTGTTTTCCACGTTTGTTTAAATTCAGGGTGCCTTTTTCAACTATGTGATATCTTCCATTAAACTGGGGTACGAAAAGGGACACTAAACCGCCGCACAGCACGTGAAACTTCACGCTCAGCCATGTCTGGCTCCACCCCCCTCCCCACGTGTGGTCAGCTCCCCCAAGGATCACAGGAGCATTTCATTGCTGGTTAACCAGAATTATGGAACAGCACCACACATGTCCTAGAACGCAGGTTATGTGATGTTATGTGATTTGCCTTGGAAAGGGTCGCTATATTTTCACAGCATGGCCCCACCAACATGGCACACCCTTCTGTAACCCGGTGTTCCCCACTATGTATGACCTTCCATTGGTTCCCTTTTTGGTGGTCCACAGAAACACAGAAAGGCGAGCGTCACCTTTTGGGCGACACAAATACACCCTCTTTACAAGGAAGCAGGATGCAAGGCTTCATCGTGTTGCTTTTAGGGGTTTCGTTCCTTTTGAACTGGGCTGTGCACTCTGTACTTAGTCATTCCTGTGGGTTAGAAACGAAGACGGAAACTATTTTTTATAGATTTACGACTTTGTTTCATTCGACTGCTTACCTTACTGAACATTTATCTGTGTGTGTGTGCGCGCACGCGCGTGCATGCGTGCGTGTAAAGCGCTTTTTGCTGAATGCTGACAGCCCGTCCCGTTTCCATTCTATTGCACTCTTCTGAGTAGAAACATTTCTTTTGATATCACTTGTTTGCAACGCGCAGGTGTCCCTTTCTGTGGGTCAGTTTAAAAGGTGGCTGAATGCCTGGGTTCTGCCTTTCAAGAGCTTGATGGTGTTTTGCAAATGGGCAGGAAAAGTGAGATCCGCATTGCCTGGAGTGTCACGGGGAATAGTCGGGAAGACGTCCCAGAGGAAACAGGTTGAGCGGCCTCCTGGCAAGAGAGGCAGAGAGAGAACCCGGTCCGCTCTCCACCCAAGCCCCAAACAAGCCATTGACTCTCTCTGCCTCTTCATATGTAGAAACGAATCCTGAGAACGGCAGTTCGCGGAAGCCCTCGGGAAATAGGATCCAACGGGTATGCAGTGCTGGTGCTGTGAGGCGACAGGAACTTCGGGTGAAGGAAATAGAATGTTCCGGGAGGATGAGGTGGCCTCGTGTGCCGAGCAGGCCAGAAGCCCGTCCCGCGCTCCCCCATCGGGTGAGCGCGTGTGGGCAACAGACTCCGGGCAAAGAGTTCACACAGATCGTGGGAGCGAATTAATATAATACAGTTTCTTGAGCTCCTTATTTTATCAGGACTTGGACTGTGCAGCGACATTAAAAAGTAACTATATATCATTGACGGTAGCCAAAAGGCACGTGACTCAAGACTCTGTCGGTAAATGGATGACTGGATAAACAAAATGTGGTCTATCCACACGACGGAGAAAAGGAAGGCAATTCTGACAACTAGAAATGGTTAAAAATGGCAAATTTCGTGATAGATACAAATTTTAAAATTTTATTGATTAAATTAGTTGACTAAAAAATACCCCCCAAAATGATGCAATGGATAAAATGGAAACTAAGGTAATTATACTTCAACTAGCCCCTCAAAACATGCTCAGTAGATGCCAGTAATAAATTTCAGACCTACAAAAGTCTCTTTTTCTCCCATTCTATAAAGAATATAAAACAGAAGAAAAATGTTGCACTGAGCGTTCTCCAAAACTTTCTTATATTGTGAAACTTGTGCGGAAAGTAGGCTCTCGCGTCGTATGAGGATTTATTTTCCTTTGCGGAGAGATTTGTAGGAGACCATTCTGGGGTTATGATTTTGCTTCCGTGATAAAGATGCTCTTCTGATGCAGTGAACTAACCTTAGCGTTTCTCTTGAGGGTATGACAACTCCCTTTATTTATAACAGGACAAATAAATGTTTGCAGAAGGGTGACATTTCCAGTGAATTTAGGTAAAGAAACAGACGTGAAAGCTGGGCCTGCTGGTCCTGGTGTCACCAGAGCATCTGAGAAAATCCTTCCCGGCCATCACATTTCCCTTTAACATCAGACCCAGAGAGGGAAAAATGCTTGTTTATTCACTGAAACCTGAGTAACCTTCATTGCTGAAAACAACTTTGTGAGGCAAGGATGAGATACCCCATTACAACGTTACATACTTTTAAATAATTCTTAAGCTGACTTAGAAGAGGGTTGCAAATCCCAAGGGCGTTGAGTTTCCTGTTGTGGTAAACACTCCCCCTTTGCCCCTGGGGGACAGAAGGGTGTGTGTAAGACTAGAGCACAGATACTCTGCGTTTCCTACCAATGTTAGGTCTGGTCTCGTTTACAATATCTGCATATTAGCTCCCAAGTCTGAGTCTGGAACACCATGAAGGGATCATACAGCTACTGCTCCAGATATTCCCAAGTCTCATTTTTAGGTGTGGGTCTGTACGTTAGTCACCCTGGAAGCCAGAGACTGGATTGGAGACACGATCTCTTATTGCCTTAGCCAGTACTAACAGTAAGATTTGTGAAGAGTCTAAAGATGGTGATGTTTCAACGCTAAAAAAAAACTTTTGGCATCGGTATTTGTCACATTTGTTATTTTGTTCTGTTATTTCGTTCCACGGTGATACTCTGGAATAGTTCAAGCTGCCATTTTTACCACCCCTCCCCCCACCCAAGCTTGCGTAACTGTCTACGTAAGTTATTGGTAAGGCCCAAGGTGGCACTGAGTTTTTCAGGATGTTCACTTAACAAAGTAGACAAGTTTGGGGGCACCCGAGTCGTGCAGCCTGTTGAGTGTCTGGCTCTTGATTTTGGCTCAGGTCATGATCCCAGGGTGGTGGGATCGAGCCCCACATCGGGCTCTGTGCTGACAGTGTGAAGCCTGCTTGAGATTCTCTGTCTCTCTCTCTTTCTAAAATAAAATTTAAAAAAATAAAAAAATAAAGTAGACATGTTTTAAGAAGTTAGATATTTGGAAAAGACACACATCATATCCTGAGTATACATATGAATCCTGGGTGTTTATTCAAGACTCAGGGCACAGCTCTCTGTGTTTGTGTAAACCTGACCAGGGAAGCAATGAGTTTTCTTGAGAAGAAGCTTGTCTGACCACCAGAAATCAATAGGTCGATAGAAGACTCTTTGGGACTTGAATTAAAATGGGGTCTTTACTTTTAGAAACAGCACCTCTCTCCTTTCTGAAGACTTCCCGGGCAAGACCTTGCTGTAATCCTGTTTATTCTTATTCCATTACTGAGTAGCTCGCATGGGAATTAGTTTCCTCTTGCACTTTGGTCACCTGGGGAATGGATGTACCAAAAATGAAAATGCCTACAGCAAAAGACGGGGCTTTCTTTCCATTCGTTAAAAATGTCCATCGAGCACAGGAAATGGAACTCCTCATCAAGCGTTATGAACGCTTATAGGGCAGAATTTATGATGGGGCTCTGGTCTCACAATCATGGAACCTGTGTACCTTGAGGTGTGAGAATTACCAGAAGACTGCTCGTTTTTCTGTTTAGTTTCTTTTGGTTTTGTGTTGCTAATCTCTGAAACTACCCATTGGAAAAACTGTTAACATTTTATCGAGCAAGTTATAACTTAATCTAACATGCTAGTGTCCCTATATTCCGGAACATTCTCCAAGTTGGGGAAAACTCTTTTAAAATATGAATTTTCTTACGGTAAGTACATCAGGGAGCTGAGGTCAAAGAGAAACGCATGTTTCCAATTCGCAGTTTTGTTGGGCAGTGGTGTTTTCTCATTCGGCGCTCATCATCGTATTGCGTTGCAAGTGACGTAATGATACTGAATCGTATCACTTGCACTATAATGATAGGATGTGATGGACTAATGGAAAGACGGTCCCCTGCTGCAAGTATGTGTCACGGCTTAGCTGCAGCTGGCGAGAGCAATTGGCAACTTGCAACCTCTTTTCTGGCTGAAGATGTTTAACAAATAAGACTGGGGACCGGTTATGGAGGTGAGCCCTCCGGTTCAGAAAGTACTTTCCTCACGTACGTTATAGACGCGGGAAACGGTAAGAAAAGAAAACGTGAACAGAAAGAAAATAAATTCAAAGCTAAATGACACCCTAAAACGGATGTGGGGTCTTTATGAGCATAGATATCAGCATTGCTTAATTATGCATATGAAAAGAGAAATGTAGTGTAATTATCACAGCCACGCAGCCTTTTCCGTTGGATAGACTGGGCTTGTGGGGAAATCATTCAGCAAATGAATTAAGCCCATGTCGGGGGCAGGTGCTGTGCCTGCCAGTAGGGATCCGAACAAGTAGGGAGGAGGTGTCTTCCCTCGAGGACTCGGCTGGGGGAGAGGCCGGAGTGTAGACACATTAGCTGAAGGAGGTGAGCGCAGAGATAAAGGTCAGCTGAGAGCCAGCTGGCCACATAAGCACCTGCGCGTCAGGAAGCTTCCTCAGGAGAGCCCACGTCTGAGCAGGAAGGGTTAGCGTAGATGAGGTAAAAGGGAACACAAGGAGTCGGGTGCAGAAGTCTCGGGAGGCAAGTCTTGGGCTTCAGACAAGCCTGGCGGCCTGCATGGCAGTGAAGGCAAGGATATGCATCCATATCAGAGTGAACATTGAACTTTAAGGGGAAAGATCCACTTTCAGATGAAGGATATTAAAGCGGTCGGGGTGAAGTTTGGTTTGATGAGCTTTGTACACAGGACACGGCTGGCTGTGGATACGTCGGGCGTTTTCCCGACAGTTCTGCCTCTTTAAAACCTCGAAGCTTTTCTTTCTTTCTGAAGCCGGTTTTAACTGTGCAAATAACCCTTAGCCCATAGCCAAAGGGTTGTTTCCTCTCAGTATGTATTACATACGGGCTCATCTCCTGCAGGCGAATATTTGGTGTGTCTGCGACATAAGCGCGGCTCCACCCGCCTAAGCTCTGGACCTTGCAGAGCCATGGAGAGGGGCTGGGGCCGGCAGGGGATGAAACTTGAAGGTGTCATCTTTACTCACAGGACCTGTTGTGGGGACCCCTTCCTGCTGCGTCTTGAGCTCCCTGGGCTACTGTTGTATTATATCCCATGTTACTGCTCGACCGTTTCAAAACGAAACGAAACATCTTGGATGCTAGTGACTGATGGCCAAGTTCTCTTCCTCCGGACGCCATCTACTAGTTTTAATGAGGTTCATGTCTAACGTTGGTCTAGTGTGTGAAGAAAAACGAAAGCAAATGGGACGTTTTTCTGATCAAGTGTCAGATGTTTCCTCTAAAATATAGAGCTTTTCACACTAGAACATTAGAATGCACAATAAATGTACGTTAGTTTTATCACCTTTACAGAAACACGTTTGACACATGACGTCGTGTGAGTTTTCACTGCATGATGCCATGATTTCGTTTTTATTTTTTTGATGCCATGATTTTAGACGGACATCCGTTGGGATGCCTATCACTGGGAGGTTAGTGAACACAACTGTCATCTCACACAGCTACCAGTGTGTCGTCTTTGTTCCTCTCGTGAGAACGTCAAAATTCTACACCCAGCTTTCAAGTGCACCACACGGTTTAACTACAGTCGCCACACGGCAGATCCCCAGAACTCATCGTAAACTAGAAGTTTACACCCGTTGACCGAGGTCTCCCCATTTCTCCAGCCCGTCTGCCTCCTGCAACCACCGTTCTACTCCGTCCCCATGAGCCCCAATGTTTCCAGATTCCACATATAAGTGAGAACATATAGCGTCTGCTTTCCTCTGTCTGACCTATCTCACTTAGCACGATGACCTCAAGGTCCATTCGTGTTGTATCAAATGTTTATTTATTGTTTTTGAGAGACACAGGGAGAGTGAGAGTAGGGGGAGGGGCAGAGAGAGAGGGGGACACAGAATCCGAAGCAGGCTCTGGGCTCTGTGCTGACAGCAGAGAGCATGATGCAGGGCTCGAACCCATGAACTGGGAGATCATGACCTGAGCTGAAGATGGCCACTTAACCAGCTGAGCCACCCAGGTTCCCCCTGTCCGTGTTGTTTCAGATGGTAGGAGTCCCTTTTTCGGATGGCTAAGTAATATTCCATCGTGTGTGTGCATGTGTGTGCATGTGTGCATGTATATGTATGTGTGCGTGGACACATTCTCTTTATCGTTGGACACCTGGGCTGCTTCCATGTACTGAGTGTTGTGAACATGGGGGTGCAGACATCTCTTGGGGAGACATCTCCCTCAGAAGGGTGGCACACCACAGCTCCGTGGAGACAAAATCTCCCATGCTCTGGACGTTTCCAGACCTTGCTCTGTGTGTATTATCCAGAAATATCCTGAGTGAAGGAGTTTTTTTTTTTTTTTATGGCAATGCTATTTACAGAAAATATCAAAATGAAGTAACCATACATTTAGAAACAAGACATTTCAAGAATCAAATGCTACATCAAATAAAGGTTGAAACGACAACATTAATCTAAGCTTAGAGTAAAAGGTGAATTCTTCGGTTTGGAGACGCAAAAACAACAGAAAGGCTGAGGATGCTTTTGTTGGTGTTCAACATGTGAGGAAATGTAAAGCCTCAAAAAGGGCCTTGCTGTACAGAAACTTACTTCACAGAAGACACGGTCGTGGAGTCACTGTTACGGCACACAGAGCCAGAGGCAGGGTGACACCCTTTCCTCTTTGCTGACAAAGCAGGGGGAGTTCTATTGTGTCTGGAGCTATTATTGGCAGTAATCAATTGGAAATTAATCTGAAACGTGACGCTACTTCAATTCACGATGGCCACCAGAAGTTCATATATCTGGGGCACGACCTCATAGACGTCCAGACACCTAGCGTGTTAATCTTGTCCTACATCCAACCTCAGTGACATAATTTATAAAGTTGCTGAAGCTGGGAGGAAAAAAAATGATTAACTAAGTTTTACATTCTATCTTCAATTATGTAAAAAAAAAAAAAAAAACGAGGCCCAGCATCCTTAGAGATCTTCTTGAATGTTCAATGAAAAGTAAGTTTGTTTTTAGAAGACAGAAAACATTTCACTTTCAAAATGAAAATTCGTGATTTAGACAGATTGCAGTGAACAAATCATGTCATGAATATTTATTGTAACATTAATGTTGGCAAAAAACTACTCATAAATTGAAAAGTGGTTATAATTCAAAATTCAAGTGATGGGTTAGAGCATAAGATATACAGCAAAATGTACAACCCCAAATTCACAAAATTTATCGGAGTCACAGAAGCTGAATATTTGTATGTGATTGAATTTACGAAGCTCATTCCTCAAAGCGGTGTCAGATGTAGCCCTCACATCCACCCAAACCCATCCCAAAGGCGCCGAAGCGTCGGTTGGAGTCATTGCATCAGAAACTTAAGTTGGAGTCATGGTATCGTTTAGTAATCAGGGATCTTTTAAAACTACACTATTTTCATCGTGTTCATGAATTTGTGTCAAAATACGTTTTGCAGAAAAACTAAATAAATAACAACCGACATCGACAAAAAAGCATGCACATCTGGAGGTCAAGTTCCACCCCTCTCTGGCAGCTGGCCTCACACGGAGTAAAGAAGCTTCAACCGGAGTAGGTGGCAAAAGGCGAGAAGAGAGAGGATCCTCTCTGCGGAAGTGGGAAGCTTTGACACCGAAGAGAAATCTGCCCTGGTTCGTTACTTGTAGTGAGATGCACCTTCCTGGACAAGGGGGCACCGTGGGGCAAACCCATTATGTACGGAGCGGTGGTTGAATCTCTTCTGGCGTAGTTTGGAGTCATCCTGGTCAATCTTTTCTCAGATGAGGAGGCAAAAAGTGAGCAATGATAAGCTGGTAGAATTTGGTACCGAGTTTTGGCCATGAAGCAAAAAGGCTCCAAAGGAGATAAATATGGGAATGTTGGGTAAGATTAATCCTAAAGGTGATCGAGTTATATAAAGTGGAACAACCCCCTCCCCCCGCCAATAACAAATCAGTGTGTGTGTGATCACATAAACGAGTAGATTATTAGATTACAATCTCTTGGCATGATACGTACTTGAGGTAAACTTCAATGAAGCATAACGTTCCTACAAAAAGTGCACAGCCCACATGCTTCTGGATGGATCCAGTCTCGGAAATGGTCCGCACCCCGGTGACCACCACAAAGAACAAAACGTTTTCCATCAAAGCCACACAACTTTTCTGGCTCTACACCAGCCCTACCCGCTTTCTCACCATGATCACTGTCCTGACTTCTGATAGGAGGCGATGTTGTCTGTTGGTGAATTTCACTTCTGATAGGAGGCGATGTTGTCTGTTGGTGAATGTCACGTGGTATGCAAGCTTTTCTCTGCGGCTTCTTTCACTCGACCTTAGGTTTAAGAGAGGGATCTGGGCTCCGACACAGCAGGCCTTCCTCCTTTCCACTGAGGAACATTCCACGCTTTGGAAGGAATCCTAGTTTATCTGTCCGTTTCGGCACCGATGAGGAGATTGGGCGTTCCCACGTTTTGTTTAGGGACATTGCCTAAGGGGCGCCTGGGAGGCTCAGTTGGTTAAGCATCTGACTCCTGGTTTCCACTCAGGTCATGAGCCCACAGTTCATGGGTTCGAGCCCTGAGCTGGACTCTGCAGACGGCGACGCGGAGCCTGCTTGAGATGCTGTCTCTCTCTCTCTCTCTCTCTGCCCCTCCCTGCTCGCGCTGTCTCTGTCTCTCTCACAACAAATAGGTAAACTTAAAAAAAAATTTACAAAATAAATTCCCTTTAAAAACATTGCATGAGAGACGTTTTGGTGGACCTTTGGGCACATTTCTGTGGTACGTGCACTCCAGAGCAGAATGACCGAGGAAAAGGGGACAGTGAGCTCTGGTAAACACTGGCAAAGGGTCCCCCAGCATTCTTGTACCTCATCGTTCTCCCAAGAACAGCACAAGAGGGGGTACAGTGGCCACATACTCTCAGCGACTCCTGAAACCGTCAGTCATTCTCATGTCAGCTATCCTTTGTGTGGCTGTGTGTGTGTGTGTGTGTGTGTGCCCACACAAGTGTGCGTGATATCATATCGGGTTTACATTTTTCACTTCCGTGATAATTAATTGGGTTGAAAATCTCTTCACAATCATTGGTCACTTACACTTCCTCCTCCCATATTTTCCTTATTGATTCAAAAGAGCTAGGAGCTCTTCAGACGTTCTGTATACACACACACACACACACACACACACACACACACAAAGACTCGAGTTTCACTCTGGGTCTTGCCTTTCAGTTGTCATGCTCTTAAGTACGTGCTTTGATAAGGGGAATTACTAAAACCACATTTACCAACACTATCTCTTGTGGTTCATGCTTTTTCATCCTTTTGTAAAATATCTCCGTATCTCAGGTAACGAGGACATTTTACTGCTGGAAAATCTATACCTTTCTTGTTTAGTCTACACATTTAGCTCTACCAAGTAGGTGAATGTAATTTCTATGTGGTATGAGACAAGTCATTTTTTGGCCCTTTGAGTTTGCAATGATACCAGCCCTACTTCATGAAACCCCGTCTTTTTCCCTATCGTTTTGGCGGGTCACCCTGCGATAAGCAAAGTGTCCATGTAGTAGGGTCCCCACCCTAAAACAAAACAAAACAAAACAAAACCTCAAGACAACGTAACTATACACGTACGTGACAACATCCCTCACAACCTTGTAACATGAGACCGCTTAATCAGACTGCGTGTTTGTGTGTTACGTGGGAAACAAACAAAAAAATTAAAATGGATAATAAACTAAGCCACGTGGCGTTTGGCGCCCGGCTCTTCAGGTGCAAACCCAACTTAGCTGTGCCGGCACAAATAAAGTTGCTTCCAGAAAAACAAAAGAAAAAAGAAAAAAAAAAGCCTCAGTGTCACAACTCTGCCAAAACATACTGCATCCATATATGGGTATATTCTACTCTTGTGTCCCCATTGGTCTACATCAGGGATTTTCAGACTTTAGGATGCCTCAGAAACACTTTGGGGGGCTTATCACAACAGTATCTGACTCGGGAGCTTGGGGGATTGAGAGGGCGTGGCTAAGAACTCACTTCTAACTACCTCTTTGGTTCTCACTTTGAGAACCACGGGTCTATGTGGCCATCCTGTACCAAATCACTCTCCTCATGGCTTTAAATTTATAAATGTTCATGTCCAGTGCTATGAATCCAACAGGTTTTTTTTTCCTTAAGATCACCTTGCTATCCTTAGCCCTAAGAATTGTCATATAAATTTTAAATCACATTGTCAATATCTACAAAAAGCGTCCTGCTGTGATCTTTAATGAGCCACAGGCAATCGGTGAATATATTTCACATTAGATCATATCTAATCTTTCAATCCATTAACATGACATTCTCTCTCACCTCCTTCAATTAAATCTTACAATGTTTCTTCACTATGATTTACAGCTTTCTGTGTGGAGGTTTATTACATATTTTGTTAGATTTATTCTATTTCAATATACAATTATTAGTTTTATCTTAAAATTTAAAAACAATTTTAATGTTTTAAATGCTTTTTGTTATTTATTTATTTATTTGTTTATTTATTTAAAATACAATACAACTTTGCTCCTCAGTGATGAACCAAGGAGTATGTACCTGGCACAGTATTTCCAAAAGCAAGTGCTGCGGAATATCATTAATGGAGTTCTAATAAGTGGCTGAGAAAAATGGATCCTGTGGCCCATTAGTTTGAAAAATGCTGATTTAAACAAGGTCATCTGATGTATTTAGTGATGGACTTCCTGAAGTCTTTAAAATACAAGAAATTGTAGAACACCAATAAAAGGCTGCCTTTCCCCAAATTATTGACCATGTAGCCTCCTTTGGCAACAATGTGCAAGGCTAATACACAAAAGAACATTCTATTCTTAATAGACTTATATTCTTCTATTCTTAGTAGACTTAATAGACAATAAAAGTCTATTGAGTTTTGAGACTCCTGGGTGGCTCAGTCGTTGAAAGTTTGACTCTTGATTTCAGCTCAGGTCGTGAGCCCAGAGTCATGGGAATGAGTCCCTGTGTCAGGCTCCATGTTGAGTGTGGAGCCTGTTTGGGATTTTCTCTCTCCCTCTCTCTCTCTCTGCCCCTCCCCTGCCTTGTGTGCTCTCTTCTCTCAAAATAAATAAATAAACTTAAAAAAATTATTTCATCTTCATGTCTTCTGTTGCTGTTATATTGAAAAGAATAGGCTTTTGCGCATTGACCTTATATCTACCTAACTTTTTGAATCATGCACGAAGAGTAATAGTTTAATTGTAGAGTCCTCAGAATTTCTTTTAATTTTTTTCTTTTTTTTTTTTTTACATTTTTATTTATTTTTGAGAAAGAGAGAGAGACAGAGTACAAGTGGGGAGGTGCAGAGAGAGAATGAGACACAGAATCCTTAGCAGGCTCCAGGCTCTGAGCTTGTCAGCACAGAGCCGGACGTGGGTCTTGAACTCATGACCTGCGAGATCATGACCTGACGTGGGTCTTGAACTCATGAGCTGCGAGATCATGACCTGAGCTGAAGTTGGATGCTTAACTGACTGAGCCACCCAGGTGCCCTTAGTTTTTTTGTTTTTTTTTGTTTTTTTTTGTTTTGTTTTTTAAAAGGATATTCCCCTCCATTCCTGGCTTGCTATGTCTTTTTTCATGAATAAATATTTAATACTACCAAATGCTTTTCTATATCCATTTAGAAAATCATGTGACTTTTCACCTTTTTCTATGTTAATGTAGTGTATTACATTGATGGTTTTTTTTTAAGAGTTTTAAGTTTTCTAGAGCAGTTTGAGATATATAGCAAAGCTGACCTGAAGGTACAGAGATTTCCCATATACCCCTCACGCAAACAGAGCCTGCCCCATTATCAACATCTCCCAACGGATAGCACGTTTGTTATGACAGATGAACCCCCACTGACACATCGTCCTCACCCAGAGTCCGTGGCTGACATTAGGGTTCACTCTTGGTGTCGTCCGTTCTATGGGTTTGGACAAAGGTATGATGACGTATATCCACCGTTATAATATCACATAGAATCGTCTCACTGCCCTAAAAATCCTCTGTTTTCCACCTACTTTGTCTTCCATCCCCTTGATCTCTGCCAACCACTGATCTTTCTACTGTCTCCATAGTTTTGTCTTTTCCAGAACTCCATAGGGTTGGAATCGTACAGTATTTGGCCTTTGCTGAGTGGCTTCTTTCGCTAATATGCATGTAAGTTTCTTCTGTGCCATTGCTCGATAACTCATTTAAAGTGTCAATGAACATCTGTATGTAGGTTTCTGTGTGGACGTGAGTTTTCAACTCCTTTGGATAAGCACCAAGGATAATGGTCACTGGATCATACGGTGAGAGTATATTTAGTTTTGTAGGAAATGGCCAGATTGTTTTCCAAAATTGCTGCACCATTTTACATGGACTGCGTTTTGAATGGAAAGGTAACCTCACTTTCCTGGAATAAACTGCATTTGTCATAATGTATGATTATTTTTCTGTACTGATTCATTTGTTAATGCTTTGGTGGGGATTATTGAATCTGTGTTTATATGGGGGATTAGCTTGCAATTTTCCTTCCTTCTAATGATTTTGTCGGGTTTGGATTTCAAAATTATCCTGGCTACACATAATGAATTAGGAAAATGTCCTCCCCTTTAATTTCCTTTCATATTGTTAATGTTTCTTCCTTGAAGTGTTTTGAAAATTTACTGGCGAAGCCTTCTGGAACTAAAATGTTCTTTGTGGTCAGGATCTGAACGACATAGGCAAGTTTTTTTTACCAGACACACACCTATCCAGTTTGGGTAGAAAGCTTCCAGAGATTAGGAAGGTTGGAAATACATTAAATATCGAAGGCGCGTGATGGAAGGCGGAAATGTGAGTATCAGAGAGGAGAGAAAACAAGACCCAACAGAGATCGTAAACAACTGGACGGGGCTCCGGCCACACGTCTGGCGCTGGGCACGTATCTGGGGATTTTAACCGGGTACCACTTTGGTCTCTCAGCGTGACCTAAGCTTCCCCAGAGCGTGGCAGGGTGAACACATTTCTTCCATGGCAGCTCAGGCCTTCCCAAAGCAAGGGTCCCGCCAACCACGGCAAAGTCACACTGGGTCCAGATTCAAAGAGAGAGAAAGAAGGGCAGACAGTGTCTTAAGCATCCTTAACGGCCTGCCGTACCTGTTACTGGCAGCTGCTTTGTGGGCGCCATGCCTCATTACCATTTCCATTAGCCCACGCCACCAATGCCGAAGGCCTTTGTTCCTTGCGTAGGCCAAGACCTATCTCTTCCCAGTCCTTAAAGGCGGGACTGCTGGGACTTCACCTGCTGACTCAAGGAGGCTCAGCTTGTCCAAGGAACCATCTCTCCTGATCAGCACATAAGTCCCTTTGCCTTCATTTCCCCACACTGGTATTATCTCCTCTAGTTCTATTCCATGTGTCCGTAGGATTTTCTAGACTTGGAGACAATACATCACAGCACATTTACTTGGTTACTGTCTATCTCCCTCACTATGTTAGAAGCCCCTTAAGTGCAAAAACCTTGTTCTTTTCTACTGTAGCCTAACCCATTCCTGCATGTAATGGGCTCTAAACAAATATTTGCTCATGCATGAATCTTGCTCTCTTGCTAGAAGTTGAATTTCTAGAAATGTATGAACTCCCCCTTGGCACATGACTCATTCACTCGTGTGCTCATAGTCATACATATGTGCACGTGCATGCATACATGGACCATCCATAACTGACTTCACCTAGTAAGCTCCATGTAGATGGCTTTTTAAATTATGTTATTACTTTTCAACATTTTATTTATTTTTGAGAGAAAGAGAGAGACAGAGTACAAGCAGGGGAGAGCCAGAGAGAGAGGGAGACAGAATCCGAAGCAGGCTCCAGGCTCCGGGCTGTCTGCACAGAGCCCGGCACGGGGCTCGAACCCACGAACCGTGAGATCGTGACCTGAGCCGAAGTCGGACACTTAACGGACCGCCATCCAGGCGCCCCGGTTTTGTTTTGTTTTGTTTTTAAAGGCACGGCATACTATGAGTAATTTCAAAACAAAATGGTATTAAGCACTAGGTACAGCCATGAACCTAGCGTTGAGGGTGACGGACGTTAGCAGACCTTCACT
Source organism: Felis catus (assembly GCF_018350175.1). Classification (NCBI taxonomy): domain Eukaryota; kingdom Metazoa; phylum Chordata; class Mammalia; order Carnivora; family Felidae; genus Felis; species Felis catus. The sequence continues at coordinate 2,523,999 of NC_058371.1, forward strand.
GACAGCTACCGATGTGCTGCACGTGAGGGAAGCACTTTCCATACGTGAGCTCATTGTGTGTTTACAACATTGCTTTGAGACTTCAATTACTATCGTCCCCGCTTCACAGATGAAGACACTAGCAGCTAACGACAGGTCATTGGCATGAAGTCCTACAGATACCAGGTGGCTGAGGTGTGCTAAAAGCTCAAGGTGTTCGACTCAAAGTCCGCGTGCCTTGACCCAACCACACGACCGTCTACAGATGTGCACACGACCTGAGTCAGTGACACAGCTCACTGTCCGACCGGAACACATCTGACACACCTGGGAAACCGGGAGGGACACCTGATCAGGAGGCAAAACTTGGGTTATTCCAGGGAAAACGAGATGCACTGTCTCTTCGGGGCACACCTGCAATGGTTCAGAGAAAGGGTTTTAACTGGGAGGGGTGTCTGCCTTTGGAAATCCCCCCCTTTTGAAATACCGGAGAACCTTATCATGGTTCTGCAAAACCTAAAAAATAGGGAAGATTTTTAAAAAGCCAGGAATAAAACCAGACATTTTCTTACCACACACCCCAGCAGTCATGCTCCTTAGTATTTACCCAAGTGAATTAAAAATGAAAAATTTGCGTTCACACACAGACCTGCGCAAGGATATTTATAGCAGCTTTACTCACAATTGCCAAAACCTGTAAGTAACCAGGATGCCCTTCAGTGGGAGAGGGATAAACAACCTGTGGTGCATCCGGACAATGGGATATTATCCATTATCCGTTATCCAAAAAGAAATGAGGCTTCAAGCCATGAGAAGGCATGCAGGAACCATCAATGCATCTCCCTCAGGGAAAGAAGGCTGTCTGAAAAGTCTACACGCTGCATCATTCTAGAAAGCCAACGGGAAAAAGATCATTGGTTGGTTGGGGGCGGGGGGAGAAAAGGATGAATAGGCTGTGTACCAAGTTACCACACTGTACACCTTAAACTCAATGTCCTATGGCAATAATATCCCAATAAATCTGGGGGGGAAAAGAGTCAAAACTCCATTGAGTAATATACACATTTAAAAAAATACTCTTAAGCCTTGATACTTAAAAGATTCTCACCAAAAAGCAAATGATAGAGAGGAAGACTTCGAATTGTAACGAACTGGGGTAAGGGGGCCACCGGAAACACCCAGAAAAGTGAAAGATACATGCGAGACAGCACTTTGCCAACAACGGACAGCAGGCGCCTCAGTACTCAGTGAGTTCTGAGAGACGAGACACAAGGGATAGGAGCCTTCGGGCCACCCTGGCTTCCTGCAGGGGGCACGTTCCGGGCCGCACAGGGGAGGCCCACGGCAATCGGAGCAAAGCGGGCTACCTACAGTGAGCAGACAGGGCAGAGCTCTGGAGTGGAGATGGCTCTATGGGAAAAAAGAGGTCCAGGAATCTGCACGTGGGTTCACGGAGTGTTTGCTGCATATGAACGTGCCCCCGCGTAGACTGACCCTCCTTGAGAGCAAAGTCAACCTGGGTAGTCAACCCTCCTTGAGAGCAACTTAACCTGGGTAGCTGTGCCACGGACAGTTCTCGGAATTCGAGCAGCCCTGGAATCCCTCGAGTTTCCACCCAACTTAATTTCGGAATTCGGAATTGCACTTAAATGTTCTGTGGCAGCTTCTGTGCCATATGCAGTTCCCTGATGGGCGAGAAAAGATACCGATTCTCATCTTGCCCAGCTTTTCCTGTTGCAAGGACGCGAGTGGCAATCTCCAAGCCTTTACCACGCACAAGCGGAATCTGCCAGTCCTTCACTGTTTGGGATCAAAAAATGCTTTCTGCAAAATACTGTTCCCTGAAAACCTGTCCTGACTCTGTCCTGTCGCCTACTGTGCAATCCGTGGCACAGGTCTCTTTTAAAAAGTCCTCTCCGACTATTGTCCTCGGATTGTTCCCAAGATATTTGATATGATTTATCATCTGAGTGTGGATTTCCAGATCGACGTTATAATGCTAAGGATTAGCAGAATAATGGTTGCTGCTTTTTGTTCTGTTTGTGACGGGGACTTTGATTCTTTCCAAGCTTTAGGGAGAGGCTGTGCCAACGATAGAAATAATGATGTTTTAATGGTTGTCACTGCATTTTGTTTCTTGACTTATCCAGGTCTCCTTCTTTCTATTACAGTGATTTGGTTTGCCTTTAGGGAATCATCCCTGCCCCGTGCCATGCAATCTTGTTAGAATAGCCACATAGCCGCCCTCCCTCTTTACTCGGAAAGAGATGGCCCCCTGGCTCCGAGGATCAGCCCTTCTCCCCCTGACATTGGACTCCAGACCAAAGGCCATCATAGACTAAAACTGTGTGCCACTGATTCCCCCCACTGTTCTGCCTGATGGGACGTTCATATGTCCTTCTCTCTGGATTCCTAGAGCTGTTTTGTGTTCTGACCTGTCCAGGGTTTATATGCTCGATCTCTTTGTTTGTTTAAATGCTCAAAGACATTTATACGTACGATAACCTGAATGCGTGCCCCGTGCCCACCTTTACCCGAATTGGAATGAGAGTCATCTCCTCTGTGAAAATAGAAATCATTGTGTCTGATCTTCCTTGTTTTATGGAATAACAACAGTAGTTATCCTAATGTCCAAAACACTTTGAAAAATGACAAGGTAGGAGATACTTCAAGAATATAGTTGTCATGGCATGAATGAAAAACAACCAAAATTTAACATTTTGAGATGTAACATAACAAGGCATTCTCTAGGAAGTGTGAATCAATTACTCAGGCAAACGTTAAGATACTCACGGTCTCCCAGTGTAGGGCAATAGGATTCTCCAAAGACAAAAAAAGTCACATAGTGAACAATATTCAAGCTTCAAAGGAAGACACCCAATGAAATTCCACATCGTCAACTTAACCTTTAAAAATACCCGTCAAAAATATGAACTTTGAAAACAAAAGCATTTCCAGAAGCCGTCATTATTCCTTAAAGCAATTACTTGGCCCTATGAGACTAGATACTCATTAAAACGTAGCATTGAAAGAAGCCATCTTCTGTGTGTACACACACCTCATGGTGTAAATATCCTACTTGATACTTAATTGCATTAGGTCATTCCAATGTGATAAGTAGAAGAGAGTTGGGTTTTTCCTTCAAATTCAGCTGAATTTCTTTTGTTTTTGTAAGTTCTAAGACTCTAAATCTAAGTTGGTATTGAGGTTGGGACACCATGCTTTCAATAAATCATAATAGTAAAAACAATTGATTGCACCAGAGATTGATTTTGTGGGCAACGGCCATTTTTCTCTCCGACATGTTATTTTGAGTGCCAATATGTTTTACCGTACGTGAATATATGGTAGTTTTAAACTCCATGAGTCAAAATGGATTTTTATCAACCTTTTCAATATCTTTTCTGTCACAAATAAATTTTTTGAACAACAGCAAAGTACAAGACCCTTTGAATAGATACGGTTAAAGCAAAAATGACTTAGCCTAATTGCAAGTATATAAAAGGCTACGTATTTATTTGTACCAATAACTGTAGTTAGCGAACTATTTTCTTACTTTTATAAATGGACTATATTTAGGGGAAAATTAATTTTCCGGAAATGTACGAATTGTAAATACACTTTGTAAAAGCTCTTAACTAAATGATCTGTTTATCTCACATTATTTTTAACATTGTTCTTCTTTATATTTCTTTAGAGGTTCAATTTCTGCAAAAAATATTTGCTCCAGTGGTATCTATCCCCAGTCCCTTATTTCATTCCATTTTGAGAGAGAGAGAGAGAGAACAAGCAGGGAGGGGGCAGAGAGAGAGGGAGAGAGAGAGAATCCTAAGCAGGCTCCAGGCTGTCAGTACAGAGCCTGGTGCGGGGCTTATCCCATAAACTATGAGACTGTGAACTGAGTTGAAACCAAGAGTCGTACACTTAACCGACTGAGCCACCCAGGCACCCCTCATTATTATTCTAAATTAATAGAATTCTGTAACTATACTATGTATGTGATCAGAAAGTACTTTAGGGTTTACTTAGAACACTGATTTCAGAAAGAACTAGCATACCAATAGGATAAAGTCCTACAAAAGTTGGAGGCAGGAGACAGTAGTATTTAGTGGGCCCCAGTAGTATTCATGGGCCCCAGAATCCACTGTGGATTCAAAATCCAGCTATATAATGTTGGGCCAAGTCGGTAAAACTTCTATACCTCACTTTCTTCATTTGTAAAATGGGCAAATAGATGGTGAACTGGTTGATATAGTTTCGAAGGTCAGAGGAGCTAATAAAAGTAACAAGATGGAAGAGTGCCTGCCATGTAAAACTCGATGATTATTGATCCAACATGGTCCTCGCCCTATTTTGTTGCCAGTAGATTTTACTTGTCCACAAAGAGTTACTTTGCGGGGCGCCTGGGTGGCTCATTTGGTTGGGCATCCAACTCTACATTTGAGCTCAGGTCACAATCCCAGCATCGTGGGATTGAGCCCCACAATGGGCTCTGTGTTGAGTGTGGAGCCTGCTCAAGATTGTTTCTCTTGTTCCCTCTATCCCTCTCCCCACTCTCACTCTCTCTCTCTCTCTCTCTCAAATAAGATTTAAAAAAATAAATGGACATTTCTGTTTAGAGTCAAATAAAGGTCATTTACACTGTTGAACATTAAGTGAGAATATATGTGTAATACCATATTTCCAACATGATCATGGTGCCTAAGGAGTTGTGAACTCTATTTTCTAGGCTGCAATCTCTAGAAACATCTTTACACATGCCACAGAATTCTTCAATCTGCCCAAAATGCCTTAAATATATGATGTCTTTCATGCCAATGCACACTCAGTCTCTGGAAAATTCTAGTAGAAGGACTTGTTACCTATATCAAGAGATCAAATTTCGTGGAACAGTACAAGAAACTCCTCAAGCTTTGTCAATGATTAAGTTAAACATAGCAAACCATTATGTGACATGCCTTTATATACAAGAAAAATAATTGTTTAAGTCTATTTATTTATTTTGGAGAGGGAGAGAGCAGGCAGGGGAGGGGCAGAGAGAGAAAGGGAGAGAGAGAATCCCAAGTAGGCTCCACGCTGTCAGCATGGAGCCACATGTGGGGCTTGAACCCATGAACTGTGAGATCATGACCTGAGCCGAGATCGAGAGTAGAACACTTCACCCACTGAGCCACCCAGGTTCTCCAATAAAGAACAAAAATAAAGAGTTCCAGTCATGGTCAAATCAATCATCTCTTTGCTTTAAATTTTCTTATTGAGAAAATGTGTATGTATGCATATATACAGTTCTTTATTTTACCTTCTTTTTTTGTAGGACAACAAGCATTTTGTTGGTTTTGCAGCAGCCTCTTCAAGAAACGTCTCCATTTTTCTGTTGGTTAACCTCTAGGCCCCCATCACCCAATGTCATGAATCAGAAGGGAATACAAAATACTCCCAAATATTTCTCTGGCAGCTATCCTCCCCATTAAAAGGTCCTTCCAATGTCTTACCCTTCAGAATTGACAATAAAACTATGTATTTTTTGATCTCTCTCATTCCCCCACTGACTTGAATACGTCGATCAAATACAATTTTAAAATCTCTATAGAGATGGAATACACGCACAACTGTGCTTATACATTATGTTGCTTCCTCCTGTCTGCATTCGCTTCCCTCAAGCCAGCTGCTTAGCTCCCCAGTCCTCCACCAGCCCCTTCTGTCTTTGCTCATGGGATCCTCTCTCGGCCCCTTTCTCATTCTCCTCGCTTAGAACGTGGGAGCCCTCTGTTCAGTGTTCTTAATTGGGACCTGGTTTTCCCTCCCCTTCCCCCGGCCCTTCTTCTTCTCTTGTTTCTTTCTATTTTTAGAGATGTCTGGCTTATGTTGTTTGTCCGCTGATATGGTTACATCATTCCCAGACTCTCTCATTTTAGGTAACGGGCAGCTTTACAGAACAGCTAAACTTTCTCAAGCTATCATGAGTCAAGGACCAAGAAGTTGAATGAAATAAAGAGAAAAAGAGAGAGAGAGAGAGTTTTTTATAATTCTAGAGGCAGCCAGTGTCCTTTAGCAATACAGATTTTGAAACTGAGCCCTTCTAAATGCATTGTGCTTTCAGGGGCGAATACAGAAAACAATGAGGCAAATTCGAGACCCTGGGTTTCATCACAGAATCCTGAGTCACAGCTCAGTGCTCAGCGTGGGTCCACGTTTTCTCCTGCTCTACAGCTCAGGTACTGCTGAGCACTTGCGAGGGATCTGCATCCTACCCACTCCCGTGGGGACACTTTGAGTGGCAGGAGGGGCAGCAGTGGGTCACAGAACGCCTACACACAGGTGGGGCGAAGCACAGAGAAGACGTGTATGTTGCTTGCCGGTGATGCCTGGGACACGGGGCTGGATGCGGAGGAAGAAATCTTCCTGCATAAGGTCGGTGTGTTCACGACACGGGGTTTGGGACAGCCTTCTGAAGCTGCGTATTTTCATCAAAAGGCAAGTGAGAGTTTGTGCATCAGCAAGGAGTTCAGACAAGTAGCCGTGACCTGACAGAGCTGAGTGTTCAGGGCAAGCGGAATGGACAAAGACTGCACGTTCCTGAGGACAAGAGAGATGGTAACTTGAACACCTCCCCAGGCACCAGAAGGGACGGAGGTCAGACAAGTCCGGGAAGGCTCCTGTTCGGCGTGGTAGTGAAGGAGAAAGAGCCCATGCACATTCCAGACATCCCCTCTCCAACAGTATTTTCATGTAGCTAGAAAAGTATGTGCCCCTGGGGAGAGGGTGGGTGAGAAGAAAACTCTGGAAGGCTGGATGTAACCGGAGACCAAAAAAGCACTGAAATCACCAGGTTTTGGGAAGTGACAGCACAGAACGATGTATGGACAGACCGAATGAGACTTGGGATGAAAATAAATTGATAGAGAACATTGAATCGACATTACGACCATCTTATAAAACTATACCCACAACTCTCTTCGGAAGACAGTTACTAATGCGGAAGAAGGTGTGCATTCCTTTTGCCACATGACTCTGTTATTTGAAAACATCGCTTTTGTTTAATGCGACTGTAAAAAGCAAAGTTGGGGAGGCTGAAAACACAGCATATGTCCCAGGTTTCCATCATTCTTATATTAAATGCTTTTTCAGTCTGTCCGTAGAGGGGTTTCTTTATTTGTTTTCAAAGCCCTAAACTCGTTGCCTTCAAGGTAGATTGTGATGCACCGGTTGCTGGTGTTTCATAGCCTTTCCTGTTGGTCAAAATGTTTCCAGTGCTTTGAATCTCACGCCATGACACCTTAAATATTTTGAATATCATTCCTGTCTTTTAACCCAAGTATTTCAAGGTAAGCAACGTTGTCCTAGCATCACATTAACTCTTGAATTGTATCTCCAGCTGGGGATTACATTGTCCCTACTCAGGCATAGAAAGGATGTATGTGGATGATAATATAAAATTAGGTAAAAGTTCTACAATTTCACTGCTGTGGATGTTTCACACTCTTAAATAGTTTCTATCCAGCTGTGCAGGAAAAAACGATTTAATTCTTTTCCCCGGCAAGGTAGTCCTCTAAACCATGTAGAAAACATAATATGAAAATACAACTGACTTGAACCTAAATATAATATTGGCTAACTATATCTGGTGGTTGCCAGATGGCACTTTAGCATCTCTAGAGCAAAATGCTGATTTTACTGTCTTTGGATGCCGGGAAAAGTTTTGGCTTGTTCAAGAACCAGGGGAATTCCGTTAAAAAAAAAAAAAAGTGTTAGAATGAATGTACAAATTTAGCAAAGTTGCAGTACAAAATCAACGCACAAAAATTTTCCCTTGTGTTTCTATACCCTCAGAAGAAACAATCCAGAAGGAGAATTAAGAAAACAATCCCATTTATACAATAGCATCAAAAAAGAATACAAACTTAGGAATGAATTTAACCAAGGTGGTGACGGACTTGTACACTGAGTGCTACAAAAGCATTGCTAAAATAAATCCAAGAAGACGCAACTAACTGGAAAGAAATCGCCTGTTCATGGATTGGAAGAATTAATGACGTTAAGATGTAAATTCTTCTCAAAGCAGTTTATAGATTCAAGGTAATCTCTAGCAAAATCCCAATGGCCTTTTTCCCCCAGAATAGAACATTTCATCCTAAAGTTCATATGGCACCTCAAAGGCCTCAGAATGGCCAAAACAATCTTGAGAAAGAAAAAGTTAGAGGTCTCACACTTCCCGATTTCAAGACATATTATAAAGCTATAGCACTTAAAACAGTGTGGTATTGGCCCCCAAACAGACGTACAGACCAATGGAATGCAGAGCCCAGGAATACACTCTCACATCGTGACCAAACAATTTGTGACAAATGCCGGGACCGTCTAATGGGTCTTTCTAAAGAATAGTCTTTCCAACAATATCGAGAAAACTGGATATCCACAACAAAGTTGCCCCTTTACCTGATAACAGGTACAAAAAAACGACCTCACAATGCAGTAAACATCTCCCTGTGAGAGCTAACGATCTTAGAAGAAAATATGGAGGAAAAGCTTTAAGACATCGAATTTGGCAGTGATTGCTCCCATATGACCTCTAAAGCACAAATGACAAAAGGAAAAATGTATGAGTTGGTGTTCATCAAAATTCAAATCTTACACACACCGAAGGACACTGTCAACAGAGTAAAAGACAACGCACGGGATGGGAGAAAACATGTTCTTTTCTTAAAAATTTTTAAATGTTTTTATTCATTTTTGAGAGACAGAGAGGAGACAGAGTATGAGCAGGGGAGGGGCGGAGAGACAAGGAGACACAAAATCTGGAGAAGGCTCCAGGCTCCAAGCTCCCAGCTGTCCGCACAGAGCCCGATGCCGAGCTTGAACGCTTAACTGACTGAGCCACCCAGGCATACCGGAAGAAACTGTTTTCAAATTGTATATATGATAAAAGGTTCTATCCACCCTATATTCAACAAGAGCTCAATTTAAATATGGGCCAAGGACTTGAATAGACATTTCTCCAAACAAGATGTACAAATGACCAATAATCGCATATGAAGTTGCTCAACAGAACTGTTCATTAGGGAATTTCCACATCAAAACCACAATGAGAAGGGACAGCTGGGTGGCTCAGATCATTAAGCATCTGACTTCAGCTCAGGTCATGATCTCACTGTTTGTGAATTTGAGCCCCGCGTCGAGCTCTGCACTGACAGCTAGGAGCCTGGAGCCTGTTTTGGATTCTGTGTCTCCCTCTCTGTCTGCCCCTCCGCTGCTCATGCTCTGTCTCTGTGTCCTTCACAAAACTAAATAAGAATTTGAAAATTTTTTAAAAATAGAATCATGGGCACCTGAGTGGCACAGTCGGTGAAGCATCTGACTTTGGCTCAGGTCACAATCTCACAGTCATGGGTTCGAAGCCCCACGTCGGGCTCTGTGCTGACAGCCTGGAGCCTGGAGCCTGCTTTGGATTCTGTGTGTGTCTCTCTCTGCCCCTCCACTGCTCGCTCTGTCTCTGCCTCAAAAAATTAAATACACATTAAAAAATAAATAGAAAACCACAGTGAGATATCACTTCACACCCACTGGGATGTGCATTACTGAAACAGACAAAATAACAACAAGAACAGAACAAGTATTGGTATGGATGCAGAAAAACCATAAGGCTGTGTGTACTGTTGGTGGGAAGTAAAATGAATGGTGTCGCTGCTGTGGAAAATGGGATGGAGAGTCCTCAAAATACGAAACATAGAATTATCATATGATCCGGCAATTCGTCTTCTGGGCATATCCCTAAGAGAAGTGAAAGAGCTCAAAGAGATATTTATTTTCCCATGATCGTATTATTCACAGCGTCCATCAACAGAAGAAGGGGTCGCAAAACGTGGTAAACACTTGCAATAGAATAACGGTCAGCCTTATAAGCCCCCAAAGCCTGACGCATGCTACAAAACGGACAAACACTGGGGACATCGAACGAAGTGAATAATCCGTCATGAAAGGACAGGTAACATGAGTCCATTTCATGCAGTTCCTAGAATCGTCCCATCATAGAGACAGAAAGGAGAATAGTGGTTTCCAGGGGCTGGGGGGTCTGGGTGTTGGGGAGTTCTTCTTTAATAGGCACAGACTTTTGTCTGGGGAAGATGAGAAGTTTCTAGAGATGGATGGTGGTGATGGTTGCATAACAATGCAAATGTAATTAACGTTGCAGGATTGTATATTTAAGATGGTTAACATGGTAAATTTTATGTCATGCACGTTTTATCATAATTTAAAATACCATATGAAATTAGTTAATAAATAGTATATGACAACAAAAAACTGAGATGTTTATTTGAAACCACTCACAAAGGATGAAAGAATAACATATAAATAGTTTACAATTTCAAGGTCCTATACAAAAAGAAAGTATGACTTTGACTGAGAGCACCAAAGCCTGTTTAAGAGTCAGTCTTGAACATGTTTGAATCTTTATTGCAAACTCAATTCCAGATTCATTCTTCTAGAATTACCTTTGGATGCCATTGTTTAGAAACTATATCGTACTTGGTCATTTGTCATAACGCAAAACACTCGTCATTTGTTAATGATACAAAGAGTTTCTGTCTTTCTAATATGAAATATATGGACTGAAAGTACCCATGTTTTAGGGCTGTTAGTTATATGAAGTGTCTCACTTGCTTCTCAAAATTAAATTTAAAGGCATTTTTGACCATCTAATGTAACTGATCACACTTAGTGTTATTTAATAGGCTCAAAATGAAGAAAAGAACATCCATATGCTAGTAATAATGACTCACTCATTTCTAAGCTACTATAAACTGAATCTTACAAATTTGATTCCAATAAAGGCATCAGGTTCCCTTTAATTATGATTATTTACCACCAAATTCTAAAACTACTATTAGCAGAACATGAAATGATTTTTGATATAGAAAATGTGAGTAATATTTCGATCAAATTTAAAAAGGTAAGACAGTGGATAAAGAAATAAAGTAAAAAGGTAAGACCGTGGAGAATAGGAAAGGATAATTTGGAAAATAATCAATTTAATGAGAGCAGAGCTTAAGTATCATGCTATAAAGATGAAATAAAACAGAATTTTAAGTGGTTAGCTAATATACGTTATAAAATTGCCCAAAAATTGGAAAAGAAAGAAGAAAAAGAAAAGGTAAGTGGAAGGAAAATATAGAGAGATTATGTATAAGAAGCCATTACATTTATAGTTCACTGAACAGGGACAAGAAAAGGGGAACTCTTTAATGAGCATATCTTAACTATATACTTAACATATATATGTTATGCATATGTTATGCATAAGCGTATGTTATACATATGCTTAACAATTCTATAGACACAGAAATAAATATTATTGGGACATTAAGTAGGGATGGGAGAGAAGATAAAAAATAAAAAAGTATTATAAAAGAGAGCTATGAATTCAGAAAGATTCTCTGAAGTTGCCTAAATGTTGATTTTCATAGAGACCACTCAGAACATAGAAATAAATCATATTTAGCGCGTGGGGCATGGAAACAGGACAGAACACACCGGGCTGATGTTGGACAGGAGATGGTGAGAAAGCATGGTACCATTACTTACCAGCCCCAATGGCCAGAAGCCAACACCTGTCGCGGAGGAGGGTACAGGACACGGTGAGGTGATAACGAGACATAGCAGCCTTCCAAGGAAGAGCCCTGTGACCGGTCAGTGGGTCTCTTCGACACGGAAAGAAGAGTAAAGATGAGGTGTCATCATGAACAGCCGGGTCAGGACGAGGACACGGGCTGAGTAGCGGCTGAGTGGAGTGTGGGCTGATTTCCAGCAGCGAAATGGGAGGTAGTTGAACGAGCAATGAAAAGAACCAAATAGTGAATCCGATGAAATCACAAGGCAATCAGTTGTAGTCAAACTGCGAATGAATTGGCAATCAATGGGAAGCACGTAGCAGGCATAGGCAATCAGCCACGGAAATCCAAATCCAAGGAAGCAATGAGGGTTTGTAGAGTGTCTCCAGTAATGAGCAGGTTCCGGGGTGAGCAATCAGGAAACAGTAGGACAGACAGATTGCCCTGACACCAGTCCCCTCGGTGTGAAAGGGAGGCTGAAGAAACACAGCTTTGCAGAGAAGACGTGAAAAGAAAAAGGTTGTTAAGGTAGTAATACTTCATTCAATGGATATCACAGATCTTTAAGTAAGGAAAGGATCCTTGTTCTGCTTGCTATGTTTGGATCAATGGCAACAAATATTTACTCAAGTCTTTGTAAGTGTGAAGCATGATCTTAAGTATTGTGGAGATTTTTCTCATTTATTCTTCTCACAAACGAAAGGAACAGGTACTGTTCTCGTTTTTTTTCAATTTTTTCAATGTTTATTTATTTTTGACAGACAGGAGAGACAGAGCATGAGCAGGGGAGGGGCAGAGAGAGAGAGACGGAGACACAGAATCCGAAGCAGGCTCCAGGCTCCGAGCTGTCACAAGAGCCCGACGTGGGGCTCGAACTCACGGGCCGTGAGATCATGACCAGAGCCGAAGTCAGACGCCATACCGACTGAGTCACCCAGGCGCCCCTTGGAACAGTTACTGTTCTTATTTTCAGTGTTTGTTTATGGACATTAAGACACAGAGTTTAAATAAAAGATGCATTTTTTTAAACCATATGGTAGATCAGCAAAGGGTTATGTTTGGTATCCCAATGACAGACATTTTTGTTGAAAAGACCATAATGCTACTGCAATAAAATGCGATTATTTAAAATTTTTTTGTTTATTTTTTGAGAGAGAGAGAGAGAGAGAGAGAGAGAGAGAGATCACACAAGTGGGGAAGGGACAGAGACAGAGGGAGAGAGACAGGGCATGAGCAGGGGAGGGGCCGGAAGAGAGGGAGAGGGAGAGAATCCCAAGCAGGTTCCAAGCTGTCAGCTCAGAGCCTGACGCGGGGTTCCATCTCATGAACCCCAAGATCAAGACCTCAACCAACTGAGCCACCCAGGTGCCCCTCAAATGTTTTAAATTGAGATTGTTCATGTTTCTAACAGAGTTATTTCCAAACGTGACTTAGAGCCAGTAACCAGGTATCTATGTACACATTTTTACGTACAATTTCAAACAGAAAAGGTTTGACTTAAAAATCAAATCCTACCAAGAAAAATATTCTATAAATCCATTACAACAAAAAAATCAGATGCACAAACATGTTAAACATTAAGATTTTTTTTAAATAAGGGACAAAAGCAACGAAAAGCAAATGAAGGAGAAATATGAATAGGTAACAATAGATACTGGCAGTTGGTAAAAAATAAGGTGCGATTGGCAATGCCCACTGTGGATGAAGACCTTCATCTTCTCCTTAGTGGGAGTTTAAATTGCTACCAGAGAACAGAGTTATGGTACTTTTTTTTTTTTAATTAAGCTTCCTATTTTGAGATAATTACAGAATCCCATCGACTTACAAGAAACGATACACGCAGGTTCGTGTGTTCTTGACGCATTTCCCCCACTGGTAACATCTTGCAAGCCTACAGCGTGATGTCCCACGGAGGCCATTAATACTGACATGGCCAAGAAACAGGACATTATCATCACCTCCTTCCCTTCCTTCCCTGCCCTCGCCTTAACCCCTGGCAGCCACTGAATCTCATCTCCGTTTCCACAATCCTGTCATTATGAACCTTAATGGGATCAGGGGACCTGTGACATTTTGGGACTGGCTTTTTTTTTTTTCCTCCCCTCAGAACAATTCTCTGAAGACCCACCCATAGGGTGGCATGCCTCAATAGTTCATGCCTGTATCTTGCTAAGAAGCATTCCCTGGAGTTGAAGTACAAAAGTCTACTTAACCATTCGTCATTGAAAGATAACCAGGTTGTTTCCGGTGTTTGCCTTTGGGAACAAACCTGCCATAAATATTTGTGCAGAGTTTTGTGTGAGTGTAGTAAAATGTCTATTCATGTCTCTCACTGGTCTCCTAGTTGGCCCTTGTTTTACTGTTTCGAGATTCTTCGTACACTTTAGGTACCAATCCTTTCCCAGCATATGAGTTCCAGGTGTTTCCTCCTGTAGCACATCGTTTTATGTCATCAACAGTCTTTTGTAGAGTAAAAATGTTTGACTTTGATGAAGTGTAATCGATTGATGTTGTCTGTTATAGATTGTGTTCTTAGTCAATTTGAACATCCCTGCCTCTCTCCTAGATTTCAAATCATTTCTTCCATCCCTTTGCCCCGATATTTGGTTATAGATGTTCAATCAATTGTTCAACACTGTCATCGAAAAGACTATCTTTCCTTCACTGAACTGTTTTTACACTTTTCTTTTTTTCAAACACACACACATTTGTCAGGGTTTATTCTGTTCCTCTGCTCTATGTATCAGACCCTCCAGGAACGCCACAGTCTCCATTACTGTGCCACATACTACGTCTTGGAATCGGGTAAACCAATTCCTTTTCAAAATGGCTTTACCTGTTCTATTTCAATCTAGGTAGAGGTTAGCACCATCTTGCCTGTGTCTACAGAAAACTCTTTTGGGGTTTTCAGGGGAATTGTCTTGAACTTGCATGTCATTTTGTGGAGAGTTAATATTTCTAGAATGTTGAGTCTTCCGATCCAAAATATATAGCATATGCCTCCGTTTATCCAGATTTTCTCTGATTTGTCAGCCCTGCACAGTTTCTATTATACAACTCCAATGCATCATATTTCTTAGGCTTACACATAAGTATTGCTTTTAAAGCAATTGTAAATAGTATTCTATTTTTTAATACAATAAAATTAAAACTACATCAATTAGCAATGTTCATTGTCTACGTAGAGAAATACAGATAATACCGTATGTTTATACCTCTCTCTGCAACGGGCTGAACACACTCATTGGTCCTGGGGGCTTGTTTTGTTTTGTTTTTATTTATATATTACTTAGAATATATGTAGACAATCTTCTGTGTAGACACACCTGAAGATTTCTCCTTCTATGTTCTGTTAGGATTTTCTATCCGTATTTTTTATTGGAATTTTCTAAGTAGACATATTTGCAAATAGTGACAGTTTTATTGCTTCCTTTCTAACATGAGTCCATTTTGTTTCCTTGCCTTATCGAATGAGCCAGAACGTCCAAGACTAAGCAGAAGATGAGATATGAGAGTGAACACCATCACCTAATTCCTGCTCTGATGGGGGATCATTTGGTCTTTGACATTTATGTACACAGTTAGCTGCGGGTTTTGAAGAGGCTGTTTTTCAGGTTGAGGAAATATCCCTCTTTTCTTCCCTTTTTTCTGAGTATTTTTATCCTAAATGAATGTTCAACTTCATCAATTGCTTTTTTTTCTGCACTAATTGATATGATCGTGTGACTTTTCTTCTTCAACCTACTAATTTAGCAGATTACGCTGAATGTTTTAAATACATATCCAGCTTTGCATCCCTGGAGTAAATTTGGTCACAGTATTTAATTCTTTTTATATATTTGTGAAGTTTAATTGTTAATATTTTGTTTAAGTTTAAAATATTTTTTGCACGGATATTCATGGAGAATGCCAGTCTGTAATTTTGCTTTTTAAACTGTGCCTGGTTTTGGTGTCAAGGTAACATGAGCTTCATGAAATAAAATGGATGTATTCCCACCTCTTCTATTACACGGAAGAGACTGTGCAGGGCCAGTGTTAATTTTTCTGTAAATGCTTGGTAGTATTTTCCACTGAAATCATCTGGGCCTAAAGATTTCCTTTATTGCAGTTGTTAAATTACAAATTCATTTTTAAAAGATTGATGGGGTTATTTATAATATCTATTTCACATTAAATGTGTTTGGATGATCTGTGGTTTTCAAGGAAGTGGGGCATTTCATCTAAGTTGGCAGATTTATTTGTGTAGGGTCGATCATAGAGTATATTCTATTGTTATCCTTTTGAATTCCTTATAGCAGTAAATTGTTTCTTCTTTTTTCCTTGTATGTCTTACTAGAAGTTTGTTCCATTTCTTGGTCTTTTCAAGAGCCAACGATTTGATTTTCCTCTATTGTTTTTGTGTTATCAATGTCACTGACTTCCATTTTTATCTTCAGGATTTATC
The DNA here is from genome assembly GCF_018350175.1 of Felis catus. Lineage (NCBI taxonomy): Eukaryota > Metazoa > Chordata > Mammalia > Carnivora > Felidae > Felis > Felis catus. Next base: position 2,540,028 of record NC_058371.1, read on the forward strand.
ATTTATGGCTGCTTTGAGTTTAGTTTGGTCTTTTTCTCTTTTCTTCCATAAGCATTGAGCGCCACATTTCATGCACTAAAATTTCCTCTCACCACTCTCTTGTCTGTCATCCACAAGTTTTAAATGTTGTATTTTTAATTTTCATTCAATCTAATGTATATTTTAAATTTACCTTGAGATTTCTTCTTTGACCCCTGATTATTTAGGCTCTGATCAGAAATCTATTGTCATTTGAATGGATTTTCACCTACAGGAAAGATGTGATTTTTCTGTGATTGCTTTCAAGATTTTTAAGTTTTCTTTAGTTTTCAGAAATTAAGTCATGATACCTTGGCATGGATCTTTCCCGCTTGGGGTGCGCACGGCTCTTGAATGTGTACGTTTACGTATCTTGTCAAAATGGAGAAGTTTTCAGCCATTACTGTTTCAAGGCCCATATTCTACTTCCTGTTCTACCAGAACTACAGTGACACAAATATTAGATCTTTTTTATAGTCTCACATAGTCCTGAGGCTCTGTTCTATTAGTTTGGGGTTTGTTTTTTTTGTTTTTTGTTTTGTTTTGTTTCATTTTGTTTTGAAGTCTGTTTTCTCTCTGCTGTTCACATTAGGTGGTTTCTATTGTTCTATGTTCCAGTTCACCGATTCTTTCCTCCGTCCCTTCAGTTCTGATGCGGAGCTCATCTACCAAGCTTTGTCTTTTGATTACTCTATTTTCCACCTCTAAATTTTCCATTTGGTTCATTTTTACACTTCTTTGCTGAGACTTTCTGTTTCTTTGCTGCGGTGTTCTATTTTTTGTTTGTTTCAAGTGTTTATATAAGAGCGTTTGTTTATAATAGCATTGTTTCATGATTGCTTTAAAATCTAACATCTCTCACATCATGGTGGGTCATCTATTCGTTATCTTTTTTAATTATTCAGGTGAAGATCTTCCTTCTTTTTCAGATAAAGATGTCTCGTTGCATCTGGGACATGGAAAAATTTCATTAGGAGTCTCTGGACCTTATTACAATCTTGTGTTTCTGTGGGCTTCCTCTGACACTTCTCTGCAGGGGCATCGAGGACAATATCTCATTCCTGGCCAGCGGAGATGGTAGACCTGATGTTCCAGCTGGCTTCCAGTGACACCCAACAAGTGTATGCCTCATTACTGCTGGGTGCGGTTGGGATTCTCGGCCACCCAGGTAGTCCCCACTGACACGGACACTGCAGGGTGGTCGTTACTGCTGGATAATGGTGACAATACTGAGTTGCTTGTTACTGCCAGGTGGGCTGGAAGTCCGTCCTCTGTCCACCGACACTGTCCCGTTTGTCCAAGGGGCTTCCCCCGCCTCGCAGTCAACTGTTGCTACTTTCCCTCCGTAATTTTGTTCCCCATAGGGTCCTGTGCTCTTTCACCTCCTCCAGATTGTTCCAGAAGTTGCTCCCTTTCCTCAGGTTCAGTTTTCCTCCATATACCAGATCCATTCACTTCTATAACTGATTGGTCTGTATCCCAACCTCCATATTCTACAAAAGTCCTCAAGACTTACCCCAGTCCCTGTGTGTTCACCTTCCATTTTCTCCTGGTGCTTCTGCAATTGCACTTTCACTGCACCCCCAACACGCAAACATTTATAGCCAGTGACATGAACAATCTCCAGGCATCGTGTCATTCGGTTGCAAAGATCAGGTCTTGTTTCGCCTACTGGCCTTCCATCAATATCGCATCAGGATGTGGCCACCTCCAAAGATTGCCTTCAGCTCCAAATGCAGATGTAAAGGACAAAATTAAGATCTGGAGAACTCAATGCTGTGCTGTTCCTTGGGTCCTGAGATTCTTAACTGGTCTGCCTCCCCCACCCCCCCCACCTTTCATGGTTATCTTATGTCTGTTTTACAGACAATGTACAGGAGATTTAGTTGTCCTTTGTGGGAGGAAATAAGAAAAGCACATTGACCCCATCTTCCTGGAAGTCCAAGTAGAGAGTATTTATTCACAAACAAAAGCATCCAAACACTTCGACCCAATAACTCCATTTCCTGACATCTAATGCGAGAGAAAAAAAAACTGATATGTGCACAAAATACTTACAGATATCTCATGATTATAATAATGGGAAAAGTTAGAAATAAAGAGATACTGTTAGCGAGAAATTGGCTCCACACCTATAGCAGAATACAATGCAACTGTGTATAATAACGTGGCAACTCTATTTCTTTACATCGTGTGGAAATACAGTCAGGATATATTTCTGAATCACTACCAGGCAGATTTCAAATAGGATGCATAGAATTAACTCCTTTATAGAAAATACTGTGCTATATATGCGTATAAACATGTATAATTTTCATTTGTTTATGTAAGGAGACCCTCCTTAACCCCTGTCTCTGAAATCCAAGATCCTGGACTATTAGTGGATGAAATTATCCGTGTGTCCCATTGGGGTACCAGTGAAGCTCAGGGTTACATAGCTGTGACCTCCTAATCATTGGTTTGTGGCACAGGCGTCCACTAAAGCAAGCAGAGAAACACACGTTTCCTGTCCCCACACGTCTGTTTGCGAGGACTATGCTTCTCTGTCTCCGTAGAGCTACTGACCGTTGGGACCACACATGTGTACCAGATCCCCGAACACTCCCTAGTTGCGATCAGAAGTTAGACTTTTTCATAAAATCCTGAACCAGATCTGTAAACAAACCCTATCTGCAATCAGCAGTTAGAATTTTTTCATCAGCTCCTGAACTAGAAATCCCATGCACGGTGTACAATTTTATTTCAGATAATAACATTTGCTGCAATAAAAATCTACTTATCGGTAAATATAACTTCTCTCTTTTTCATTTCAAATCTTTAATCATTGTGAGTCAAACTGAATTATTCATAATTCTTAAAACAACATAATATTTGGACATGTTTGCTATAATTTAAAGTAGCAATTTAGATGGAAAGAAAACACTTCTCTTTATTCTTCATTTTCGCATGTAAGTAAGCAATTAATCTCGGTTTGAGTTTATATGACTGTTCAGTAGTCATGCCTTCCCATCCATTTACACATTTAACTCAACATGTATTCTGTAATTTTTATTTTTTATTTTTGTTGTTGTTAGAAGATAGCCCTCGGGCAAAATAAAGGAAGTAATTACTTTTTGTCAAAATGTTGCGAGACTGTAGCTCTGGGGTTATAAAGGAGACTTCCTCAAGCCTGTACGTCCTCTATTCACACCATTATTTTACTTACCCTGACAGCCCTTAAGAGACAAAGCTCATCATTAATGGAGCCACTATTTTACTTCTAATTTTAGCAGAAGGTCTTGGAGACGTGGTGTTGCAAATGAGATATATTATTTGAAAAAATATGGAGAAGTGAAAAGCTGTATAAGTGGTCTCCTTTAATGCATTTCCATTTAAATGGCCAATTTTATGAAAGTGCAAAGGGACCTCCAGCCATGCCCGTCTGATCATTAGTAACCGTGTCTCTTAACACAAAGGAAATCCGAGATCTAATGGGAACACAGCCTTTTTAAAAGAGCTCTTCAGAAAGGGGCTCAAAGTGTACTCCTACGTTTAGATTTATTCGTGGATACGAACGTGTATATTACAGGGCATCTGGTTTTCACCGTTTTATCGTTTATCGTCGCTGGAAACTGCTGAACCTGTTCCTGCTTGGACATATAGTTTTATAAGGACTTTTCCAGAGAGCGGCTTAGCAGGTATTTGTATTGGAGAGAAAACTACCTGGCCCTACGCAAGTTCTCAGAACTCCAATGATGCTTTCATATTAAGAAGGATGTGACAACAAGGAAGAACAATATATTATCACTTTTCATACTGATGAACTCGGAGCCCCACCTTGGTGAAAAATGACCCTAGTGGAAAGAGAATGGATTGAAATAGCCTACAGTGTGGAACAAGAAAGGGTATTAAACTGTTTTATTTTATTTATTTATTTTTGGGGGGAGTCTCCCTGCCTTATTTTGGAACTTACTTACTTTAGGGGGGAAAAAACCCTACACATTAAAAATAAATAAATCAGAGTTTGAGGTCCCAGCCTCCGACACAGAGGCTATTGGACAGATGTCTACCAGCGTGAGTTTGGCTCGATACACACGAGACAGAGCTCGTGCGGGACTGGGCCGCGGGGAGACCAGGGCGCTGTGCAGGCTGACCATGGCCGAGGGGTCTGTGCACACGCCCCTCCAGCAGGGGCCCAGGCTAGCCCAGCTCAGCCAGGTTCTTCAGGTCCCCGCTGGCCTTTCAGGGAACACAGGAGCTTCAGGCAGGACCACAGTCTGGGGACAGGTGCCTATTTTCACCCCGGGGGATAGCCGAAGGGGTATCTGCTAAAAAGCACAGATAGTGGCCTTGAAGGAAGCCCTTCCTGTTCTGAGAAGCCCCCCCACCCTGAGATTCCAGTGACAGTCTCTTCCTGGCAGGAAGCGGGGGTGGGGGCTCTAGGGTGCGCACAGCAGCCCCAGCGGTGAGGCTATTTGGCAGCCGTGGCCGACAGCCCTCATCTCCCACCTGCCCCCTCCACTGGAGCGTCCCCACCGTCCACCAGCACCTTGCCATTGGCTCCTAAGCCTGACCCAGACTCTCATCCCTCTGAGCTACGAGTTGCGGACACAGAGGCTGCTGTGTGTGTTTGCTCACCGTCAAATGTGGGGCACCAAGTACCAAGACGTGTCCAAGTGTGGCATCTGCCATTCTGTGACAGCACCCCCGTATCTTCGGTCTCGTTATTACCCCTGCTGGAATAGCGATTCTTTGTGCCGCGGCCCTATCGGCATAGAACCTGAGGCGACATTTGCCCCTAGGGGCCTCTGCAGGAAGTGTTCTGTCTTTGGGAGTGAAGACCTCCAAGTCTACAAAACCCAGAGTTTCAGGGACAGGAGGTAAGACTCCCTAAGTGGGTCACTGGGGATGACAATAAAAGAGCCCCCCCTCCCCACCCCCAGAACTGCACCTTGGACCCATATCATCTTCCTGTTGGGAGACACAACGCCAAAATGTGTACTTCGTGCTGGAGGACGGTGTCCCGTCCTTATAAAGGCAGTATCACCTGTGACCTTCAGAAGGTGGAGGCGACGAAACCCTGTAGGTAAGAAAGGTAAGCGCACCTTCAGAATGTGCGTCGTTTCTGTCCGGGTTGGACCACGGCCCCTTCTGATCTAAAAGGGGGTTGATAAAATCAGCTCGCCATCAAGTGGTTGGGCCATCTCTTAAAAAAACGCTTCAAAGGATTGTCTCTGTTACTGGACAAGGGACTTCACAGTTGCAGCAGCTATGTGACCCGTGCGAGGTAGCGACGTGACCTCTGCTGGGTACCACCCGTGCACATCATGTGATCATGGGGCTAGGATCGGGGTGGCCAGTGTCACCTAAGTAATTCTGCCCACCTTGTTGTCTCATGCTTCTGGGGTGGATACGTTCCAGGGCAGGTGCCAGGCATGGCGAAGATCTCTGCCCTCCATGTCGACCCCCACGTGTCCGTCATCTCACCCACACCAAGACTTCCTGGTGTTGTTCTCCTTCTAGTCTCCTGATGTGCCAGCCAAGCCACTCAACGCTGATCACACACCAACCTCAGGCTACTCGTGTGAATGGACCCGGTTCACTGTTTAGAGCAATGGATCCTCGCCACTCTCCCACTCTCTTTCAATACCCCTGAGGTGCCTGTCACTCATTTCTGAACCGACAGTCATTTCTAAGTCACATCCGCAGACCGGGCTGACCCATGCAGACCCAAGTTCAAGCTTTCTCCTCCTGGGTGGGCTTGTCAGAAGGATCATCCAGCCAGGTGTATGCAGACAGGCGGGTTGGGTGCCATTAGTGGTGGGTGATACAGGGGCCTGGTTATCTGGGTGTGACATGTGCCACTGCCCCGTGATTTCGCTTAATCTGTCTTCAGTAGGTCATATCTGGGCCACCCAAACTGATGACTCAGTGGTTACCGGAAAGCCTAGTTCATGGAGGGCGACTGTGACTACATGGCCACTTTTCAGCCCCTGTCTGACTGCAGCAGAATCCTTCCTGCTCTGAGCCTCCCCCAAAGCGGCTGCTTCTGAAGTTGGCTGCTATCTGAGCTGAAGAATAGGGCCTGGCCGAAGAGACACTGTGTTGGTCAGGATTCTTTAGAAACTGAGGCAGAATTCCTGTTACCATCTTGTGGCAGGATTCCCTCTTCTTTGGGATATCCCAAAAGACCTTACTCTTAAGACCTTTGACTGATTGGACGAGGCTCACCCACGTTATGGAAGATACTCAGAGTTTACTGATTCTAAATATTAATCGTACCTCCAATATGCCCTCCTCGCAGCATCTAGACTGGTGTATGACCAAACAGCTGGTCATGAAAACCCACCCAAGCTGGTGCACAGAATTAACCATCATAGGCATCGTTGTCCTTCTTTGGAGAGGTGTGCAATTCGATACTTTCTCCCTTAATTTTAATCATGGGCTCCAGCCTCCCCCTCACCACTGGATATATAATTATCTTACTGGCATGGCAGGACTCTGAAGGTGCACAAGAGTAGATCTCCAACCTATGGAACATGTCTGTCTCCAGCATGGGTGTATGACTTACCAGCATGATGTCACCGATTTAGCCGGTTAATGGGATATCACCAGGATGTTCAGACAATTCAGGTCCCTCTGGAGGACATGACCGCAGAGGGTGGGATATTTAACCCAGCCTTGGGGCAAAGCTCTACATGCACAGTGTTGTTTTATCCATGTGGACATGAGCTTGTTCTGATCCGTTTTCCACCGTAGCCAGACAATGGGTACTTGCCCACTCTGGTGCGGGCAGAGCACCAGACAAGGACACCCATGTCTGGTGAAGTGTGCAGAAGGCCCTCCTCGTGTTCCAAGGCCCACATGCGCTGGGCAGGATGCCGACTGGCAGTTGAAACGGTGATAGGACCGGTGCCCCCTTTGTACCGTCTCGCTTTGTAAGAGTGTCTCTCAGTCCCCAAGGGCTGGGCTGTTGCTGTTGATGCTGAGTCTTGGCCACATGGGGAGGGGACAGCTTTCGAGGCTTCCACTTGGGAATTTGTACATGACAGCTTCTAAGCCACTAGGTAAGGCCCCACTATGGGAAAGGTGACAGACTCAGACATGCCTACTCTATTCATTTAAGAACTGCAGGCATAGCCACTGGGTGGGTCTATGGATGGAGTGGGCCTGCCATAGACAGACTTCCATTAGGACTTCATTTCTTACCTGGTCATCATGTGCTCCCAATTTAACAAGGAACCATAAAGATGTTTAAAGTCTCTGAATATTAACGTTGCCACAGACCAAAGCACTGTGGTTACCCACAATAAATTATTGAGCATCCCCCTTCCTTACTGCCAATATCTTTGCCTATACAGAGTCTATACTATGGTTGAGCTGCGTATGAATTATAAACATCTGCAATACATCCAAGCCTTGATTCCATCATCAAGGAAATGAACATATCAGAGCAAGAAAAATGGGTAGATTTCTTGTGTGTCTAACTAAGTAATGTGACTATTATTGTACCTTCTCTTGTAGCTAGATTAGTACAAGTGACAGAGAATGCACTGGATAAATATGAGATAGCTCAAGAATTTAAATTGTTATGAGATGCACTTAACTGTGATGAACACTTGAACGACACAAATATTCCCCCAAAGAACAAAATGGATGCGTTCAATCATCACGGAATGCTGCAAAGTTCAATATTATAGCATCCACGTGAGACAAGATCTGCTCTTACTAGGGAAAAACAATGACATCTCTGTTCTCTGAATTTCCCAAAAATATGGGAAAAGTATCAGAAATGCAGTACACCTGTGCTAAGTTCTCCAGGAAATTTCTCTGTGACGAGGAGCACGCACTGCTGAAGATGTAAGTGTCTGTGCATCATTTTCCCCAGAAACTAGCAGATACGTCCCCTAACAAATAAAAGGAAAACCACCACGTACAATGTATTCCTTTTGGATAAAGAGTATGAGTGTGTGTGGGGGGATGGGTGTGTGGAATACCATGTTCCAAAAAAGATGCCTTGACTGTATTTACAAAACCAGATTTCGTTTGCAAAGCCTGGGAAATCTTTATGTGCTCCTTTTGGGGAGCAGAGACTTTTTAAATTTTAGTGCAATACCTCACAACTCGTCTTCAGTCTGCCGTGATTCCAACATGCCGTATTTAATGGCATTTCCACAGTAGGGCCTTGCTTTATTCGACGACAAGACTTTCTGCTCAGTTTTTTTCCCTGATAGATCCTGAAACAAAACTACTTTAAGACGCAAAGTTACCGTTCAGCAATATTTAGGGAAAACGGCTTACATAAAAAAAGAAACATTCAAGAGAATGTTTCTTTTGCTCCAATTTAGGAAGTCAATGATCGAGAATCCCCGAAGTCTTAAAATACCATTGCATATACTGTGAAACACAAGCTTTTCTTGGAAACGACGCCTGCCATTTTGTAAGTCGTCTCCAAGTATTTCACTGGAAACAAATGAGGGAGGACTGGTTTATCCAGCTCCTTAGAATGATTAGTGACTTACAAACAGAAAAATACAGTGCATGTGGTTTAGAGGTATGCCTCAATGCTTTCTTTCAAGAATGCCAGAGCCCAGTGACAACCATTAAGAACATTATAAATTTATCTTTGGGTATAGAGTGAAAAACAGGCAGCATTGTACAAGGGACTTGAGGCAATATTTTTAAACCTAGGATTTTCTAGTTTTTCTTGAATATGGCTCCCAAAGGGAAATATACGTGTCAAAACAAAGCAGGTGGAAGCAAAAGAATTCACACAGAGAGAGATTTAATTGCAGGGGGATTCGACATCGCCTCCAGGCATGTTTGCAGTAAGAGTATTAATGACTGGGTAAGAAACATAGCAAGAAATAGTTGATGTTGCTCAAGGAACAATAAAAGACCTGGAAACTTGCCTTAATTCAGTGGAGGGAGTAACAAGTTGGCACATTTTTACCTACCTACATAAATCTTTACACACTGCTAGGTAAAGATTACAGGATCCCAGAAGGAATAGAGCACAGGGCGTGTGGGAAAATGAACCCGAAAAATGGACATGGTGATCCCAGGGCCAGAAATGGGCTGAAGGCCAACTTCCAAGTGCTCTTAGCATTCACGTAATGGGAGTTGGTCAAGCGGCTGAGTCTGTGCTGTGGTCCTGACACACACACACACACACACACACACACACACACACACCCTTTGGTTTGGAATTGTATTTTTTAGACCTAAAACTTGAGATATACTTACTTACACATTCATAGAAAAATGCCACCTTCTTGCTACATGACTCATCTTCACAGTGTTGAAAGGGACTCACTATTGTCGCTTTCTTTTTCCTAACCTTCTTCAACTCTTTCTTCCTTCCTTAAACCTTTCTTCAAAGGACGGGACGTGCTACCCCCTGTGGTATTCCACCTGGACGTCTCGTCCACAAGGACTGCTGCTGGCGACACAGGCAGGAGATCACTTTCAGCTTCTAGCCCCTAGATATGGCCTCACCTTTCAGATGCACCTTTCCCAAGATCACATCCTGTCCCAGAGCGGTTCATAGCTGCTCCCAACCAACGTGGAAATAGAGAGGCTTGGGCATGGTGCAACTAGAGGAAATTCTGAAGGCCATCATAGTTCCAGAACTTCCCATGGGTTTGTCTAAGGTTCTTATTGGACCTCAATCCCAGCTTGACTTCTGCTGCTGCTTCCAGAAAACCCGAGCCACGGGAGCTGTGGGGCGGGTGAACAAAATGGGGCATCCCTCCGTGCCAAAGAGATGGGCCGGCAGTGTGGGTAATATTAAATCTCTTAGCCGGCATCAATATATCATATTAACTAATGCCTGTCATTCACATGATGGTCACTCTTGGGGGTGGACATTCTGTAGTTTGGACAAATGTATAAGGACCTGTCTCCATCATTACAGTATCACGATGAGTAATTCCAATGCCCTGAAAATCCTTTCTATATCATATATTCATCCTTCCCTCCCCTCGAATCCCTGGCAACCACTGATACTTTACTGTCTCCATATTTTACATTTTCTAGAACGTTATACGCTAGGTAGCCTTTTCAGACCGCCTTCTTTCACTTGTGCATTTAAAGTTCCTCCGCGTCTTTTTGTGGTCGGATAGCTCGTATCTTTTTAGCACTGAATGATATCCCATGGTATGGGTGTTTGTTTTAAGTGGCATAGCACATATGAAAAATGATGTAATTAAAAGGTAATGAAAGATCTTAGCAAAACCCAGAAAATCCAGTCTAGCCAAAAACATAACCCACGAGGAAAAAAAAAATTAAAACTCCCTGATTTATTTTAGCAAGGAACTTAAAAGAATTTCATTTAGTGAAACAGAAACTACAAAAAATGAGAAAATTTAACTACTGAAATGAGAGAACATGAAGCTAAGGAAATAAGATCAAAACAGCATCGTTATAGAACTCCTAAGTAAATTAGAAAAAAGCATAAAAGCATAATAAATACAGCTGATGACTGAATTATTAATAAATAGTAAAACTTTGGGGCAAGCACTGTGAATGCAGAAGAAAAGCCAAATAAATTAGAGCACGTATTAAAAAAAGGTCAAAAGCTGCTTCACAGAGGACAGGAAAATTACCGTTCCTAATAGAAAGAACAAAATAAATAATTTAGTTCGGTTATGCAAAGATTAAATTAAAGGAAAACGATGTTTATGAAAATCCCATACAGAATTACTAACTGGGAAATGTCTTGATATTTCAGGAATAAAGCCATATTCAGACGTGCAGGCCTGGGGGGCGGAAGGAGGAGCCATCACCGCACTTCGAGAGGGAGGAATCTTCGAGAATGCCGCTTTCCGCGTGACCGCAAGTGGATTGCACGTTCCCGGAAGTGCCTTCAAAGGGAGAGGGCTAACCTTGTGGTCCCCACCCCCACCCCCACCTCCGGGCCCGGGCCACCGCCCCCGCCACCTGCCGGTGAGGCGGCACCTCCAGCCGCGGGTGCCCCCGAGCACCTGCTCTAGGCCCCCGCGTCCGCCTGCTCGCACAGGAAAAGAGAGACGCTCTGTTGTTTCATCGCGCTATTTGGGGTCCCAGTTTATGTTAATCCAAACCACTAGTCAGTGAGCGCGTTTGCTGCGCTCAGAGTGAAGTCAGGCGGGTGCAGGGGAAGCAGGTGCCTGTGAGGATGCACAGCCGCGCGCTGAGGGGCCAGGCTTCCCCCCTCGGGGCTCCGCCAGCGGCCCGTGGAGACCCGGCCCTGGGCCACCGTGTTCCCCGCATGGCTGAGCAGCGCCTAAGGCAGGACGGCAACAAGGTCAGGGTCCACGGGACCACGGCGGGGGCGGCTCCAGCACCTGGGGTCACACCCGGGTCACTGCCCCGGGGAGGGCCACAAGGTCAGCATCCAGGGGACCACTGCGGAGGCTGCCCCAGCACCCGGGGTCATACCCAGGTCACCGCCCAGGGCAGGGAAGCAAGGTTAGGCTCTAGGGGACCACGGCAAGGACGGCCCCAGCCTACAGGGTCACACCCGGGTCACGGCCCTGGGCAGGGCGGAGAGATCAGAGTCCAGGGGATCACGGCACGGACGTCCCCAGCAGGGCAGGAAGCTGGTGGCGCCGCGGGGGTTAGCGCCAAGGGCAACCCCAGGCCGGGCGCCCCCGCGGGACTGCGCCCTGGAAAGGTCTGCCACCTGCCTGGTGGCGCCTTCCCTCCGGCATGTGAGGATGAGGTCCCTGCAACAGGTGGGAGAGATAGCCGGGACTCCCAGCTGGAGACCAGGGCCGGAGGTGAGGGCGACCCCTCCCCGCGAGCGGCCACACAGGTCCTCACCCCGGCCGCTGGCGGCGCCCTCCCCTCCACAGTGGCTGTCATTCTGGGTGTCCCCCGCTTCGGGATGGCAGATTGCGTGGGGTGGGGTGGGGCGGAAGCAGGTGCCTGGGGCAGGGGGGGTGATGGCAGGTGACCAGCAGCAGGTGCCTGAGGCAGAGTGGGGGGGGGGGCCATGAGGGCAGGTGGCCCCGAGCTGCACTGTATGTCCACCTGGGGCCCCCGCGACCATCGGGCATCCAGGCAGGCAGTGCCCAAATGTGTGCCCATGGGGGTGGCTGTCAGCCTCGTGTAGCTTCATGTCCACACAGAGAAGTGGCCTCTGTATTTCTGCAGACCCCACGCACGACTGGGGCCCACGAAATCGGTGGCTGAGCTTCTGATTTTTAGAAGCCTCGTGTAGCTTCATGTCCACACAGAGAAGTGGCCTCTGTATTTCTGCAGACCCCACGCACGACTGGGCCCCACGAAATCGGTGGCTGAGCTTCTGATCTTTAGACCCTTAATAGTCACAGCCAGACTGAAGGACGTCAGAGGAGCATGTCGCGGAGACCCCACGTGATCTGTGTTGTGTGTAACGACTTATGAGACTTTCAGGGATCCTTCTTTGAGGACACAGCTGTTCCTTTTGGGGGCAGAACCCAGACTGTTTGTTCACAGGGACCCGTGCAGTGGCCAAAGCGTGGGGACTGCATCCGGGGACGCTAGAGTCCACCGGTATCCCTGCTCCCCTCCTTCCAGAGGAAGAGTACTTGCGGAAGTTTGCAGAGTTCACGATGAAGAGGCCATTTTAAGCCCTCCTCCCACGTGAGCCCACGGAACCAATTTCTGGTCAAGGGAACATACAAGGGAGGGATTGGCGGGAAGCTTCCGGGAAGTGTCTTTAATGGGAGAGGACTTTCCTTTCTCCACTTCAGGTCTCCTGCAGCCTGGGTTGGAAGCGAGGACCGTGCCTGGAGGGAGCATCTCACACCGGAGGCTCCAGGATGATATAGATAATAGACCAAACGCAAAAGGCCAGCATCCTTGAGCATGGGATTCATCCAAAGTAGGGATACTCTCTGTAGACTTTTCCAAGAAAGAAAAATCGCACGTTGTTATAGATGTCTATTTCTTACAACTCACTAAAATCCTAATCAATAGACCAAGCAAAGACACTTGTGAGTTTTTTTTTTTTTTTTTAAGATAAGCAACAGGCAGCCATTGGACTGTTTCATTCAGAGAAATAGCAGAGACGTATGTGTGTTTTAGCAAAATCACGCTGAATTATTGAGTAGAGCGACTTGACAGTCGCGCTCATCGGCAACGAGGCGACCGCAAGGAGGCGGAGGAGGGTTGTGAGGAGAAAATGGAAGTGCCTGTGTAGGAAAGGACTGGGGTTAGGGACCTGTGAATCCTTCTGATAGATAAGCCCGACACATGTGTCCCTTCCACCCCCCCGCGTGGGGATACCGGCCTGGAGAGAACACAGGTGAAGGCAGGGTACAGTGGTGGTGAGCGTCGCTGCAAATTACAAGCATCAGTGACACGTTCAAGCTGTCGAGTTTAAACGATGAGCAAAAGCACCGCAGGCCATTTGGAAAGAACCACAATGCCTGGAAAAACAGGAAGAGCTGTGTACCAGAATCAAGATAAAACCAGGTAATGGGAAGAAAGGAAGTGGGACGTGTTTCAGAAGGACGTGTTTCGGGGAGATGGGTGGCACACAGACCAGAAATGAGTAACTTCTTAAGCATTGTAGCATAACTTAGCGACCTGTGCGTGGTAAGGTATTACTATCCACTAAAATGGCATAGACACTTTGAAGATAAGCTTTCATTTTTGAGTCTTGGTGCAAGGTAAATAGACCTATTTGTCTTTCTCGATGATCGATTGTATAAAACCGCACATCGAATAATTTGGATAATGTGGCTGACAACCACTAATTTGAAACAATGCCTGAGTGCACGGCAAAGATCAATATCTCACTGATACTGAGGAACCTGCTAAGCGGTAGGGATTTGCTCTGATGGGAAAGGGGAACATCCATGCTCCTGGTGTCACATTTTCATGGGGACAGTTTTCCACAAGACATGGCTGGGCTCTGTGCTCTTCACCACAGAGAATGATGAGGGTATTTCAAGATTTCCTTTCCTTCCTCTCTGTCCCAGAGCAGTGTGAGGAAACAGCCCTTCTAAGCATGAATGTTCTGCAGATTCACGCTTGTTCTCCTCTGCAGGCGTTCTCTGTGGTCTCCTGCAAGAGCGAAGGGGGGAGGTGAGGAAGAAATGTGGCTAATGCCGTGCATATGGTGGTCCTGATCCTTGGTCTCGTTGGGTTTGCCAAACAACGTGAAGACCAGGTAAGTAAATGGTGGGGTACAAGACAAGGAGCACCGTTCTTTGAGAGGGCAAGTGCCAATTGTAGTGAATACCAAACATGCCTTCTGGTTGACCAGAACCTTTGAGCACCCTTAAGATTTAGGGAGAAGTTTCAGCTTCATGAGTCCCAACTGCCGCAGGTAGAACCTTGAGACTTATTTCAGGCTCGGCTGATCAGAACAATATTACAAGGTTGGAAGAGTGCAAGCGGAGAAGGACACTTTCCGTGGAACTCATGGTGCCACCGTGGAGAGGGGCAGGGACCTCCCACACTCAGATGTAGGAGCAGTTGCAGAGGAAGTTCCTGGCCTAGATCTTCTGAAGTGAGAGCGAGCAGGGACAGTGACAGCAGCAAAGTTAAATCTGTAAGAGCCCCACAGAGCAGAGCATCTGGTTCCCAAGACAGCAGCAGCAGGGGTAACACCCAGCGTCTTCATCGGGCATTTCTGTGGTGTAGTTTGGGACCTTTGTCCCAGAGCATAACCTTGGGCCCATGTCTCCACTTTGCACATGATTCCAGGAGCATCTGTTGCTTATTACAAAATGCACTTACTGACACAGATCTGCATGCATCTGTGGGCATAGGAAACAGTCCAGGAGGACCAAGAGACTGTAGAAAGACAGGCTGGCCTCCCAGACGTGAAAGAATTTCCAAATCACTGGAAAAGAAGGAAAAAAAGGCAAGTAAGTTTGGGTAGACCTGAAAATTGGGGTTAAGCCTTTTGACACATGGAAGATAATTACAAACACCTCAAACGGTGTTCAGAGAAGATAGGTTCAGTGTTTTAAAAAAAAGGTTTTTATTACTTACCATGTTGGAAGAAGCATCCTGAAAAAGTGGAAAGCAGGTAAGAGACTGGTTGTAATCTAATCAAGAAAAGAAAGGTCACGAACTAGGAAATGGAAATGGGTATGAGACAGGGATTAATTCGGGAGCCCTTTTGGAGCTAATATAAAACAAGACTCCATGATTGGTTAGGGTGTGTTAAAGCGGAGAAAGAAAATAAAATAGTTCCCTAAGATGCTCCCCAAGTGACGATGGACATGCTGTCCCAGGATCTGGGCTTCCCTCACAGTCTCTGTTTCTCTCTTCATACAAAGAGTGACAGAAGGCATCAGATTAGCTGGGATTTTTCGCTGAAAATGAGGCCATAAGGAGAAACTGGGCACAGTTATGATGGTGTAAATCCTTAATACACAGTCAAAGCGGGTGCAGCAGAGGGGATTGGAGAAGCAGAGGAAGCCAGAAGTATGTTGTCCAAGATGCCCCGGGGGGAAATTGCTTTCAGGAAGTTGGAGCGATTGAGGGAAATAAAAGATGATCTTTGTGAAAGCGATTTCTATGGAGTGCTGGAGAGAGCCAGACTTCAGTTTTTGTTCATAACTGTGGGCAAAGAATGCATGAAGATACTGGCTGGGGACAATATTTACGAAGTCTGGCTCTGGAGATGACGGTGAAGACACAGCTTCTGGAGTTGGAGTGTGTGAATGTAGTACAACAAAGGGTTCTCTTTATCACTTATCTATCACTATCTTTCAAAGCTGGGAGAGAATGGAGTCCAGCTAAAACCTAATTTAAACCATCCGTATGAAGGGAAGCAGGGAAAGTGTAAATTACAGAAGAGAATAAGGTGTAATAAATTGTCTGCGTGAAACCTCTGTCACTTACTTTCGGTGACTATGATTGACCCTATATTTCACATAGTCTGCAAATATGGAAATTCCTATACGGCTCAACAGTTCAGTGTATTTGCCTTTCTTAAAATTCCATAGAAATATTTTAAAACACAAGAGAGTCAAATTGTTTTATATATCTGATATTGTGATGTAGAAATATGAAATAAATTGTAAAAAAGACAATAGTAAAGAATTATGTTCAACAGTCATTCTTTAACGGAGTAGTATAAAGAAGTAAAATATATAGTTTTAGGCTGTAATTGAAATTTTGTCATTTCCAGTGGGGACTGAAACAACTAAGATATTTTAGAGTTAAAAAAAAAAGTCCAAAACCTCACAGGTATCCTCTAAATTCTAAAGGAGATAGAATATTTCTCAACCAGAGAATATAATTTTCAACAGGAACATTGGGAGCAAGTCTGCAGCTTGCTGATAAGAAGGACAATGAGTTCCATACAGCTAAAAGTGGTTCCAGGGAATATGAACTATTTAAATTGAACACAATATAAAATCTCAAACTATGTCAGCACATCATAAGAAAATTATTTTAGAATGTAGATGCAGAGGAATTTAGAAAATAAGGTTGATGTAATAGGGGAACTAACAAAATTCAGGAGTAGAGGATAAGGTTCAAGTATCTCAAAGCGATGCCTCTCTTGTCCAAATACTGCCATTGTTGGGAAATAACTTGAAGCAGTAATGTGACTGTGAAATTGGAAGTGAAATCAAGTCTTCCCTTTCTAGAAAGTCACTACTCTTAGAAAGGTATATCGAACAACACAAGGGGTAAGTTCTTGGGAAAAGTAAGATGTTCAGGTTAAATAGAAGATGGTGTCATTTTAGACTTAAAATGCAGTTTCTCAACTCGGGTATGTTATCTGCATTTATTTATGATTTCCTTGGTGGACGTTTAAACTCGTGGATAGAATGCAATCTTGAAATATTCAAATGTGGTATACGAGTCATGGTTGAGAGATGCTTCTCGGAAATTTAACCTAGGTAACTATGCTGCTAGAGTGTAGCTCATTTCCGAAATCATAGTTTCATGAAGGAAGGTGCTAAGAGTGATGTCTTATGAGGAGAAAATCTGTCTTTTATTTTCACATTCCTCGTATTTGTGTTCAAATTGATATACCTATATTAAATGATATTTTATTTTTGTATCTGAAACTACTGATTTTGAAAGCTAATTTGTGAACACGGACATACACATTTTACTTGTTAAATGATGTCATTGGGAATGTCTGAGAAAGGACCCATGAGCATTTTCTCTTCCAGAAAAGAATTGAGAATCCTGGCAAAACTTGACAAACCGGCAAACAAACCAAAGGCTTACATTACTCTGGGGAGCATTTATTCAAGAACAGCTGAATGTCTCTAAAACCTGAGTTTTGCAACATTTTAACCTATTTTATCCCTGCCCCCATTCCAGCCCATGGTATCCTTGAGAATAAGCATTCCTCAGCCATGAGGAAAATCAGAAACCAAGCTCCCTCTGGAAGGGTAATATCAGAGCTGAAACGCTTTTAAAGTCCCATTCTCAGAACATTGCTATCATTTGACCTGTCCACTAGTCTCTGAAAAGCCCACTTTCAAGGCCTGTCAGTTATTTGGCCTGACCTGGTGATCACCCAGTGTGAACAGCTTCTTCCTCACGGTCATTGTTCAAAACAATTAGCGCCAGTTTTTTAACACTGAGGCTGCCAGACAACGAGGTGACCTTTGGGAGCAGGAAATAAGCTCAACCTACGACTTTAAAGAAAAATCCAGGGAATGAAACGTGCATAGGAACTTTGAAAAGTTCTGACTTGAATGCTGAGTGTTGAAGGCACAGGCCAACGTGCACACCTGGCTGTGTGGTACAGACTGAGAGTCTACATGGTTCCAGCTGTGTGAGAACTATCCCATCATTAGCTAATGAAGAAGAGTCTTTAGGGCTCACATACAACAAAGAATGCAGACTTTGCAGAATTGGCTCAGAAAACCACTAACTAATAGGAAGGATAACAAACCCTGGGGAGGGAGGTGAATCTAACTTCTTGAGTTGCTATATTATTTAAAATGTTCACTTCCCAATGGAATATTATGAGACATGCAAAGAAAGTGAAGTGTTTACAGAACCAAAAATATTCTGTGAAAATGGCATTTAAAGAAGCCCAGATCCCGTATTTACAAAGCGAAATTTTAAATCAGCTCTTTGAAATATCTCTTAAAAACTCAAGGAAAGCACATCTAAGTGTATTAATAAAGGGGTAGAGATATTATGAAAAAAATATCCAACTGAAAATTCCACTGTTTTTCATCTGAAATGAAAAATTCACTGAAAGGACTCAACAGCAAATTTGAGCAGGTAGAAGAAAAAACAAGTGAACTGGGAGATGAGTCAGTGGAGACTCTCTAGTCTACGGACCAGGAGAAAAAAAAATAATGAAACAAGAAAGGAATAGAGCTCAAAGGCCTGTGTGACATCAGATGTACCAACATAAGCACAATAGAAGTTCCCGAAAAAGAGGAGAGAAAGAGACAGAACAAATATTTGAAGAAAAGACCAACATTTCCCAATTAAAAACAAACAAACAAACACATTAGTATTACCTGTAAGGAGCCTACTGATCTCCAGGTGGATAAACTTAAACAGGTCCACATCTAGAGACATCATAATCAAATTGTCAAAACACATAAAGAATATTAGAAATAGCAAGCAAGAAGCAAGCCATTACGTATAAAGGATATTCCAAAGTTTAATAGCTGTGGAAGCCAGGAGGCAGTAGAGTGACATATTCAAAGAACTAAAGCAAAAACACTAGTCAACCAAGAATTCTATACCCAGCAGAACAGCTCTTTAAAAATAAAGGAGATATAAAGGGATTCCCAGATCAACAAAAACTGAGAGAATTTGTCACTAGAATATCTGCCACCAACAAATACTAATGACAGCTCTTTGGGAAAAAAACAGGACAGGAGACAGCAATTCAAATCCACATGAACAAATAAAGAACAGTAGTAAAGGTAACTACATAGGTAAACATAAAAAGCATTGCAAATATATTTTTTCTTTATAAAACTTTTTTTCTTCTATTTGATTTGAGATATTGCATACAATATTGCATATTGTAATTATAAAACTACAATCCTATGCATACAGCATATAAGGGTGTAATTTGTGTGATAAAAATGGCAGGAAGGAAGGTGGAGGCATATAACAACACAGTGTTTGTGTACTACTGAAATTTATTTGGCATTAATCCAAACTGAATTGTTATAAATTAAAACGTTAGGTATAGGGGTACCTGGCTAGCTCAGTTAGTAAAGCATGCAACTCTTGATCTTAGGGTCATACGTTCAAGCCCCATGTTGGGCATAGAGACTACTTTACTTGTTAAAAAATCTGGAAAAAAGTAAAATGTGAGGTATAAACCCAAAGTGACCAGTAAGAAAAATAAGTCAAAAATATAATAAAAGAAAAATAAGGATATTAAGTTGGTATACTAGAGAAAAATTCGTTTAGCATTAAGAAAGCAGCAATGGAAGAGCAGAGGAGCCATCATGGTATGGAACATATAAAACACAAATAGCAAAATGGCAAATGTAAACCCAGCTTATCAGTAATTACATTCAATGCAAATGGACTAAAGTCTACAACAAAAGACAGAGATATGCAGATGGACAAAAACAAACAAAGAATAACATGATTCATCTATAAGCTGTGTACAAGAGAGAAATTTTAGTTTCAAAGACACAGATAGGTTGAAAGACTAAGATAGAAAAAGATACAGGACAAATGGGAACTTAGAAAGAACTGGAGAAGGTTGTGTTAATGCCAGCCACCTTAGACTAGACTTTCAGAACCAATACTATAGACAAAAGTATTGATTTCAAAAACCAATACTATAGACAAAGACGGAAATTGTACAATGATAAAAAGATAGATATAACAATTATAAACACATATGCAGTGCTGAGAGGGAAATGTGTAACTATAAACTATATTAAACAAGGAAGACCTAAAATCAATAACCTAACCTTCCGCCTTAAGAAACTAGAAGAAGGGAACAAACTAAAACCAAAGCAAGAAGAAGGAAGGTTTGGAAATGCAAGATCTCAGGCCCACCCCAGACCCCTCGAGTCCAACAGCGTGAGTCTCAGCAAGACTTCCAGGTGATTCCCCGGCTCTCACACCTGAGCAGGTCTGCTCTAACATAACAACTTCCAATTAATGTTACCAGATGTGAGTTCGTTTCATACTTATTACCGCAAGAGGACAATGAGTCTTCTAGAGTTTCCGGTTTGTAAGTGACAGCACTGGGGCTCTGTGGTTTGGTGCCATGCTCAGATGGACTAGTGAGGATTCTGGCTGAAGCTATATCTGCTGGGCCACTGTCCTCAGTGTTATAAGTCACAGGCTTGTGGGAATAGGTAGTGA
Source organism: Felis catus (assembly GCF_018350175.1). Classification (NCBI taxonomy): domain Eukaryota; kingdom Metazoa; phylum Chordata; class Mammalia; order Carnivora; family Felidae; genus Felis; species Felis catus. The sequence continues at coordinate 2,560,287 of NC_058371.1, forward strand.
AATCCTCATGGAGTCTGGCATAAGCCCAGCATTCATCCAGAATCCCCACTCTTTCTAGGGCATTCTGTTAATTCTGTTCACCTTAGCTTTAGTGTAACAAGTGTGTTCCTCATAAAAGGAATAGATAGATGATAGATCCATAGATAGATAGCCATCACATAATAAATTACTACATTTGAATACTGAATTTTGATTAGAAACTAAATATTTCTATTATCATTTTTTCCTTGTGAGTGCATGTATTAGTATAGCAGCTTAACTGATGTAAAACAAGAAAAAAATCAATACTCAGTTGCTTAAAAAATACAGAATATTTTTTCTTTCAAGGCAAGGACTGGAGGAAGGATATTCAGGCTACAGATTCTCTTCACTGTGTTCGAGGCAGCTGCCGTAAAAAATCCTCACTGACTACCAGTCAGTTGAAAGGAGAAAGTGGTGGTCACGCAGATACATCCCTTTCCTAGTGGTCTAACCCAGAGCCTGTGGTCAATCTCTTCTATTCCACTTTGATTGACTAGAACTTTGTCACATGCCCACACCCAGTTGCCGTACAGACCACAATGCATGGTCTCCAGCTTGGGCATATCCTAAGCTCACACTCGCAGGGGTGGAGATTAGTGGAAAAGTAGTCATCTCTAAAAAGCTTGCATTTCCGAGGTTAAATGAACCTTCTCAATGCAACTCCATGCGTAACTCTTTCTTCGTCAATACCGATTGAAGTCGGCATTTTGATTAAGTACTACTTCTATATCTCCCTTTCCAGGTTTTGGGAGATTGAAAGCAATCATAACTTTTGAGCTGCAGAACACCAGGAATTGTTTAATCCATCTGTGTCACATGTGGACAGCACCCCCCTTCTTGCCTCCAAAAACCTTGTTTAATCCATCGACGAGGTTTACTCAGATAGATGATAGCAGAGTCGTGGTTAGCATCTAGGCGGACCGCTTTCCAAGACTGTGTTCGTTTTGCTGTCCATGTTGCCATATTGGAAATAAGAATTTCAGAATGGGCACAAATGTTTCCTTTACAGGGATATGATAAGGGAGCACTTTCTTTTGAGGGGATGCTTTGGGGAGAGCAGATAAGGGAAGTAATTGAAAAATACAGTCTATGAGAGTAATAAAGGCTGTAGATTTCAGAAAATAAAGCAGAATGTGTGATTTAGTATACTTTGAAGTTCAAGTGTAAGCTCCTTTGAAGCTATTCTTTATCCTACATCTTCAAGAAAACGTTCAGAAGAGCTTTGTTAAAAAGGTCAGTTATACAATTTTTGCATCATTTTAGCTACCTAGGGAAGGGTACATATTTTTAGCAATGACATTGAGCTTAATTCATGGGCTCACACAGTGAGGTACAATGTATGGTTGTTAATATAGACTATAATTGATATGTTGATTTTTCTTTTTTATTATTTTCCTAATGTGTTCTTTTTGTAATCAAAATATTAATTAATTTCAACCAATGTTTTATAACTTTTGAATTTACTTCTCTATTACATCTCTATTTACACCTCTATATGAGTTATAAATTAACATCTCTGATAAAAAAATGACATGATTTCAAACCTGCAGACTTCATAATTACTTAGGACATTACCACTGTACAAGCAAAAATTTACTTACAATGCTTCTGTACTCTTCTGCACTAAGCTTATTAATTTATGTCATAAAAGCAGTTGTGTGCTGGGCTTTGGTTTTCTTAAAACCCTTTAGCATAAAATTGGTAGAATCCAGTGATTCTATGCTTTCTTATTCAACTGACGTTTTGACAAGTCATTACGCCGCTTCTGTTCATTGAAGCAAGTGCTATAAACCAGGCATGGAATGTTCAACCAGGTTGAGTTGAGCGCTCTGCAAATCAGTGTACTATAAGCCAACAGTATAGATTTTTTTAGATGTCTTCAGCAGTTCAATTTAAGTAATCTTTCTTGAGTGGTGTGTGTATGTGTGTGGGTGTGTGAAAGAGAGAGAGAGAGAGAGAGAGACAGAGAGAGAGAGAGTCGTCAGTGTGGGAGATGGCGGATGGAGACAGGATGGAAAACACCCCCTTCTTGCCTCCAAGAACCTTTGACAGCTGTGTTCCTGCTTGTGTTTCCTAACTAGTTCCAGCTTTACCTCTCAGAATTCTGAACATATCAAAACACTGTTTACCAAATATGCATGCCTCGAGAAATTCTTAAATAATAATAGTAAAAGCGGAGGGATGTGTCAGTAGTGTGAAAATCGTTATTTCCAAACATTTCTCGACTGTGTGGATTAAGTCCTTAATACATGTATTTGGCAAGACTAATGCTAATGTGAAGAGGATGTTGAAGGAGGGGAAGGAGGAGGAGGAGGAGGAGGAGAAATGAAAGAGAAAGGAAAGTAAGAATGAGCAAAGAGATAAGGGATTATTAAGTAGAATTATGTATGAGTCTACAAAATTTGAAATTCACATCTGCAACACCATTAATTTTTTAAAAAATATGGATAAGGTGAACAGCAAGGCTAAATGAAAGGAACCATTAAACTAGTTGAAACTTGTATATATTCTACCTCATTGTAAATATAAGCAGTAACTACCAAAATAATATCAAACAGATAGTAACTGAGTCCAATCAGTTAGATTAAATATTTTTAAGCATGAGCCACACATAAGATAGTTCGGATCACACAGTCTGAGACACATCGATGTTTAAGATACGGTCTGTATTTAGGGGCGCCCAGGTGGCTCAGTCGGTTAAGCGTCCGACTTTGGCCCAGGTCATGATCCTGCACTTCGTGGTTTCAACCCCGTGTCAGGCTCTGTGCCGACAGCTCAGAACCTGGAGCCTGCTTCGGATTCTGGGTCTCCCCCTCTCTCTGCCCCTCCCCTGCTTGCACTCTGTCTCTTTGTCTCCCCAAAATAAATAAATATTTTTTTAATTTAAATAAACAAGAAAATAAAAGATATGGTCTGTATTTAAAATCTCAATCCCTTAGGGGACGTGAAGATTGCACAAAGTGAAAAATCATGAACCTGAATAAAAAGTAAAATGTTTGGGAGGGAAGGTCCAAAGCATGAGCATTATGAAAAGTGGCAGGCATGTTTGATAAAAAACTCAATAATCCAATGTACATGAGGCATGGGCCCCAGTAGGGAAATAGGGTGGCATTACTGGAAATATATGTTGTACCTAGGAGTGCCTTGAGTTTTTGTTCTAAGGGTATATATGTTATTTATTAAACATTAAGGCATATGGAAGTTTTCAAGTAGCGGAGGAACGTGAATAAAGTTGTAGGTTATCTGCAGTGGAGAACGATTTATGGCAGCTATGGATGCCAGAGCCATATGCAAAGCAGTTGTCACCATCCGAGGAAATATGAGGCAGCCTGTGAGTTGGGAAAGAGAGGTTAGTAGATCTTGATGTTGAGCAGGCAGAACCAATAGGTCACCTTTCCAGGGAAGAGAGAAGTGGAGAGAAAGAAAACAGACCCTGAGATTCAAGTCATAGGATCCTTTCTGAGAACCACTAAACACGCTGTGGGTGCCAAGAAGGGGGCACACTCATGAGGGATAGTAGCGTCCATACGTGCATGCATCAGCATGTGTTCACTTGGGAGTGCGGTGAGACTTCACACCAGCAATGGAGGTGGGAGATGAGCAGGAAGGTAAATCCCGGGGAAGGAAGGTAGTAGGACACCATTGCCGAGCCCACAAAGAGAGGAGAAGTTTGGGTGGGAGTGCGGGCCAACACACAAGAGATGGAGAAGACAGGTGGACACGTTGGCAGCCTTGGTGCTTAGAGTCGGGGAGGAGAGGGATGCGGAATAGAAGGAAGAATAACCACAAAGGATCAGGAATCATGGTCTGAGGGGTGCCTGGGGGGCTCAGTCGGTTGAGCGTCCCACTTTGGCTCAGGTCAGGATCTCAGAGTTCCTGGGACGGAGCCCCACGTTGGGCTCTGCGCTAAAGGTGTGCTTGGGATTCTCTCTCTCTCTCTCTCTCTCTCTCTCTGCCCTGCCCCTGCTCTCTCTCTCTCTCTCTCAAAATAAGTAGATAAACTTAAAACTGAGAAGATATTATCTTGAATGAGAATCAGGAGTGGTGCAGTCTTCTTTATTTTTTTCTTAGAAACATTATTTTAAGATTTTAAAAACATTAACGGGAAAAACGAAAACCCTCTTAAAATAACGGTTTGAAAGAAAACGCTGGAAAGGATCTTAGAGGTAAGAGAGAGGAAAATGTTAGACGCTGAGGAAATGGGTCTGCAGATCCAACTGAACAAAATCGATGACATGGTTCCGCATAAAAAAAAAGAAAAGAAAAAAGAAAAAAGATGAAGGAGAATCCAGAGATGACCATGTAAAAGGAGAAGAAACGAGAAGGAGAAAAAGACAAACAAGATGAGGTGAATAAAAGCAGTCAAATAAAAATGTCTCCGGAGAGGATGTGCTTGGGGACGATTAACACATGTGTGCATCACTCTGACACCACCTCCCCGCCAGCACCCAACAGCGAGGGAGCATCGCACACACCGCTGCCCTCTGTGACCCTGAGGGACTGAACGCAGATCAGCCCTGGGAAGCCAGCGGGTCCCCTGGAGGGAGAGACACCCGTGAAGTGAGTTTCTTGCTGCAGAGACTAGGATCCACAAGAGACTGCAGAAATACGAGCTTCAAAGGAGCCCCCAGGCACCCGATGGCAGGAAACGGGGCCAAACCGATGTCACAGGGAGGTCGAGGGAGAAGGAGACCCATCTGCGTGCTTGGGACGGTGCTGTGGAGTTGGTTCCGTGTATTTAGTCGATGCCAGCGAAGGCAAGTGCAGGTTACACCGCAGAGGGTGGGAACAGGGGATTGAAGGAGGCTGAGGACAACAGCGAATGACATGCACGGTGGTACCTACTGTAGTGGCGAGGGGCACGAGGGACTTTTCTGCTCAGCTTCAAGGGGAACAATTTTATTTACTTGTTTGTTCACTTACTTCAAGCTGTCAAGTAAAGACGACCAAGAGGGATTCGCAGTTTCTTGGCTGCTTTTTATGCGGCATCAAAGTGTTTGCACAACGCGACCCTCAAATAATTAGCTTTCTCTGGAGACTAATATTCTCAGACTCACCTTACAGACAAGCGGCACAGATCCCAGAGGCCGAGCCCCGGCACCGGGTCAAGTCGAAGGGCGTAGGTCGCCACGCGTAATTTCAAAGTCTACATTGGAAATTAATTCAGTTATGATCTTGGTATCTACTCCTCTGGAATCTATTTTGAAGCTATCTTCAGTGTCTTTGTACGTCCCCGAATCAGCAAAGAGTGGCTGTTTTGCTCTTGATGTGGTTCAATAAAATATTCTAGCGGGTTACTTGAGAGGACTGAGGGTGGTTTGTGCACCATGACTGTTCGTGGTTGCTATGTCAAGCCTTACCTCTAACACATTCGATGTATATTCTTACGCTTTGTTTATCTGTCCTTTGTCTTGTGAACAGAGAGTTTTTATAATAAAGCATGTCTTCGGTTTTTCATCGACTTCAGATATTCTCACTCTCCCTTTTTTTTTCTTCCTAATTAGTGTGACCAGAGTCAGCTCTGTATTTTTTTTTTCCTTCTCAAACACTCAGCCTTGGTTTCACTGATTTTTTCTATTGTTTCCTGTTTCAGTTTCCACTGTGATGATTATTTCCTTTCATTTACTAAATTTGGGTTAATCTACTTGTCTCATTCTCCTCGTGTTTTAAGGTGGAAAAGGGAGTCATTAAATCAAGGATATTCTCTTTTTCTAATAGTGGTAGATATAACTTTTACTCAACTTCTTTAGTGTTATTGCATTTATTTTAATATATTGTGCTTTCTTAGCCATATTGTTTAAATATTAGGAAGATGACATCATTGGAGAACTTACCTACAGATATTCAAAGAATAACAAAATAGGACATTTAAGCGAATAAATGCAACAACTTAGGGGTGTCTGGCTAGCTCAGTCACATGCAGTTTGGTTTTTTTTTAAAAGATTTTATTTTACTGCTTTTTTAAATGTTTTAATGTTTATTTATTTATTTTGAAAAAGAGAGACAGAGAGAGAGGGAGAGAGAAAGAGAGCTGGGGATGGTCAGAGAGAGAGGGAGAGAGAGAATCCCAAGCAGGCTACGTGCTGAAAGCACAGAGCCTGATGCAGGGCTCGAACTCATGAAATGTGAGATTGTGACCTGAGCTGAAATCACGAGTCAGATGCTTCACGGATTGAGCCACCCAGGTGCCCCTAAGATTGTATTTTTTAAGTAATCTCTACACCCAACGTGGGGCTCGGACTTAAAACCCCAAGATTAAGAGGCACATACTCTACCAACTAAGCAAGTGAGGTGCCCCAGAGTGTGCAACTCTTGATCGCAAGGTTGTGAGTTCGAGCCCCACGTTGGGTGTTGAGAGTACTTAAAAGTAAATAAAAACTTAAAAAAAATTAAATTCAATAACTTAGATGAATGAACAAATATCATAAGAGACATAGGCTTTCGAAGTTTATTTAAGAAATAATGGATAAACAGAATAGTCCTATGGCTATTAAATTGAATTTGTACTTAAAAATATTTCCTCAACAATTGGCAGTTACTTCAAATTCCTACAGTATCTTTGGTGAACTTTTCCGAAGTTTTAATGAAGAAATAATACCAATTCTACATAAATTCTTCTGGAAAATTGAAGATGTGAGCATACTTACCTGCTACCAAAGTCATGCAAAGGTGTTACAAGAAAAGAAAACTACAAACCAGTGTATCTCATAAGGATAGAATTAAGAATTCTAAGCTAAATTTTAACAAATTGAATCCAACAGTACAGACAACGATAATATGCCATGATCAAGCAGTGCTTACCACGGAATTCAAGATTGATTGAACATTAGAAAATTGCTGAGGTAATTCACATTAACCAACTAAATAATAAACAATAATACATTATTCTCTAAAGAGATGCTGATTAGGACTTAGCGAGACCCATCATGCATTCCTGAACAAAATGTTCTGTAAAGTAGGAACAGTAAGTGACTTCTTTTTCTCGACTTCATAAAATACATCCGGGACACTGACATTAGCCTCATGTTTACTTGGGAAAGGCTCTGTGCTTTCCTTATGATCGGAAACATGAGAAGCTCACCCGTTTCTACCACTTGTGTTAAACCCTGTTCTGTAGACTCTATCCTGTGACATAATGGGGGGATAGAAAATGAAAGGCACATTGATTGGAAACGACAAAATAAAGCCAAACCATGTATTCAGAAAATCTAAAGGAACCTATTTTATTTTATTTTATTTTTTTAAAGTTTATTTGTTGGGAGAGAGAGTGAGAGAGGGAGGGCAGACAGAGAAGGAGAGAGAGAATCCCAGACGGGCTCCTCACGGTCAACGCAGAGTCGGACAGAGGGTTCGATCTCATGAGCCAGGAGATCATGACCTGAGCCAGACAAAATAAGGATCAGACAACCAACTGAGCCACCCACGTGCTCCTAGAGGAAACTATTTTAAAAGCCAGTAGAACTAGGGTGGCTCAGTGGGTTAAGCGTCTGTCTTTGGCTCAGGTCATGATCTCACGGTCCGTGAGTTCGAACCCCGCATCAGGCTTGTGCTGACAGCTCAGAGCCTGGAGCCCGCTTCAGATTCTGTGTCTCCCTCTCTCTCTTCCCCTTCCCCGCTCATGCTCTCTCTCTCTCTCTCTGAAAAGTGAATAAGCCTTAAAAAAAATTTAAAACCCACTAGAACTAATAAGCAAGTGTCAGTTTTCAAAATCAATGTAGAAAAATCAATTGCATTTTTATATGATTGCAGTGACTGTTTGAAAACTGAAATTTTAAATATTATGTATTAGCATCAAAAAAGAAATACTTAGGCTATGTTTAATAAGATACTCTTTAAGATGAAAACTCCACAAAACATTGCTGAAATAATGCAGATATAGAAAGCCTAAATAAATGGAGAAATATGTCATGTGTATTGATGAAAAGATTAAATATTGCCACACATCAATTCTTGACAATCCTGATCCAAGCAAAATTTTTTTGTAGAGATTGATGAGCTGATATTAAAATATATACAGAAAAAAACTGAAGGAAATTTTATGGTATCCTGGACAAGACAAGACTACAGGGGCAGAAGTCAGGTCAGCGATGGCCATAAGCTGGGGATCATCGGAGGGGACAGACTCTAACCACAAGGGAACCCTCCAGGTGGCTGTGCCTTGGTGGTTACATGATGGCTTATATTTTCAAAACTCATCAAGATTCAAAACCATAAAAAGTGAATTTTACTTCATATAAAACCCTACCTCCATAAACCCTATTCAAACATACAAAACCTTTTTTAATCATTCTTAAAGTCTACAATTTTGAAATGATTTCCATGTGCATACATTGCCAAAGATTCAAGGCCATTGCCATCACTTTGTCGAGTGCTGTGGTGTTGTTCTAAAAGGAGGGACACACCTGCGGGCCCCCTTGTGCCCACAGAGACATCATATGCAAATGACCTTCTTCTTCCAGGTGTTCCAAAGTTCTGTGTTCTAAGTGGTCATTTTAGGCTGCTGGTACCAGAATAAATTGGGATGTTCACTTAAAAAAAAAAATATTTTCAGGCTCTTCTGCAACTGAACCCAAAATTTATCTGGCTGTAGAAGTCGGTGTTTTAATCCAGCGTCCCAAATTATGCGACCGTCATTAGCATCTGAAAACCAGTTGGGAGCCAGGGGAAAGGAAATAAGAAGTATTTGTTCATTTCCATGTTTCAGTGACCACCTGCCTTGGTGGGCTCATAAGAAAGGGAAGAGAGCCTCGTCTCTGTTCTGACACTAATTTGCTGTGTGACCTGAGTTGGGTGATTTATCTTCTCTGCGCTGCCTCACTGCCATTCACGAAGGTCAAAAGACACTTTTGCACATCTCTAATAGTCCTTGAACCTGTATTGACCAACACCTAACCACTCTGGAAGCCAAGCCTTACATGTATTTTGCTAGACTAAACTGAACTTACACACTTGTCATTATATCCACACATTGAGGCAATGTTGTCATCATTGATAGCAGTAACCCCAATTCTCTATTAACTCCCAAATTTGTTTGTTTTCCAGGCTCAGTTTATCTCAGTTGGCATTCTTGTTCTTAATGGTTATTTTTGAGAGAGAGAGAGAAAGAGAGAGAGAGAGAGGAACAGAGGGTCCCAAGCGGACTGTGTGCTGACAGCAGAGATCCAGATGGGGGGCTCAAACTCACAAACCAAGAGATCATGATCTGAGTCGAAGTCGGAGGCTTAACCGACGGAGCCACCCAGGCGCCCCTATCTCAGTTCTTATTCTTATTCTTTTTCAAAAAAAATGTCTCCAGGGATAGCTAAACAATTTTAACTTGAAATAATGTCAAAAATTTCACTCTGGAAGGTGACATTTTAAAAGGTTGATGAACCCGAAAATCATTTAACGTCTATAATTAAAGTGTAGTCCAGGTTGATGTGGAGTAGTGACATCTAGTGGCCAATTAGCTAAAATGCAGAACGACTGCAAGAAAAAAGGTATCTAGGCCAGAGCTCTTTTTCCACCAACCGTCCTACAATGTCACGGAGCAATCAAGCTCTTTCTGTTGTTTGTGTCAGGAAATAAAGGTCCACTACATTTTGCAACCAAATGAAAATGTTACATGCATCTTCATATTTCATATTGAAAATTTAAAGTAGGCTTTCTGCAAAATTTAGTATCCACTGTCACTCAAAATTTTAGTTTAGTCTGTTTTGCCAAAAAGAATCTTTTCCGCGCAGTCCTCCCCCTACCGAGTGACCAAAATGAACTTCACAGAACGTTTATTCTGTTGTTTATTTTGTTACTGCTTACCCGGTGTATTCTGTTCTTCTAGAACATTCAGTCCACGCTGCCAGCCTGTTCATCTATGATAGTCCTGGGTCCCTTTTTCTGACAGAGTCCCTGGGCACTTTTGCAGAATTCCACATGCCTTTCCTGCACCACACGCTTCTGTCTCCCAGTAGCAAACGCAAGTAGAAACTCTGAACTGAATGTGTCCTGTCTGAACATCCGTTTCCAGTGATAGCTTTGCACAGACTCCGTTAGTGGCCACACCCTTTGTTCCACCTGCACAAGAGACATATATGGAATCAGAAGCCACTATTCGGTTTCTCTCGAAAAAGACAGTATGTCACTTTCGCATCGCAGTATCAACCTGGAGACTTGCCCTCCCACCACCAGCCCCCAGGTAGATAACAAGTTGGGGAAAGAAAGAGTTATTGCTACAGAAGCCGTTGACTCTTCTAGAAGAAAATGTCACAGAGTTACTATAGGATGCCACAGATCTGCTACAAAACACTCTGTCTACTGTATAGATAGATATACTACACTATATATCTAAAACATTGGAAATAGGAGGATGACCTTTTAAAAGAGATTAGACATCAGCCATCATCAATGTGTAAATTGTTGGAGCCTGTACGAATATACTAGTTAAAATACCGTGGGTATTCTAATGCCCTGTGGAGACACTCCTTTTTGAAATTATTAATTTAAATTCGATGAACTATTTTGAAGTTGGGTTTGGGTTTTCATTGTGCAACATGAACTTTGTAACTAGCATATGAGTTGACAGGGCAAGAATGTTACATGATTTCTAAAATCTAAACTTAAAGAGTACGTGATGTTTTTAATGTACTGAAGTCGTTCCCTGTGTTATCTTACGTCCCGACGTAACGCACATCTTGCATGTAAGGAATTAAATAATAGATGAAGGCAGAATTCAACAATCCAGTTTTCTTAGGTCAGTATTCCTTGATCATTAGAATGAAGTTATTTAAGTATCTCTTTCCAGTTTCCCAGACTTATGTCTTAAAGAATGTGGCCAAAAGGCATATTTAGGAGATCAGATTTACACAGGGTATTAGAAAGACATGAAACGGTGGTGGTCGTGCTGGGAAGCCCGTGGTACAACACAGACACCAACAGCCCTCTTCCAGGAGGGCTGCAATCTTTCTGGAGGATGAGTTTGTTGCAGTTCAGAAACCTTGAACAGGTGCATAGCTTTCGATCTAGCCAAGGTGCCTCTAAGGATTTACGACGAAGAGGAAAATATACAGGTATGTACCGTTGGTTCTCCTTTGATGCGGTGGTTTTGTTTTATAAAGTTGCCACAAACACTGACTCAGTGAATATGAACCAGGGCTCTTAGGGGAAATTCAAGGTTAGGTTCCTGCAAGCCTCTGGAGAGGACGTTTTCATGACATGCTCACTCACGGCCAAGGGCACTGCCACTCGTGCCTGAAGGAGGCCTGTGTCCCACGCATTTTCTCCGTGAGGCACATCACAGCCTTCTTGCACTTTGGAGCAACCACACGGCGCCTCAGACTGCACCGGGCGTCACCGGACACAGCAAAATCGCCGAGAAAAGGCACAAAATTGAGAAAAAAAACGCGTCACTAAACATACCACAACGAAGATACTTGCTTACGGTGCGAGAGCTGAAACCAAAAGGGTGAAGCTTCACTTTCCTTTTTCATCTCAGCTGGGAATGTGAGCCCGGGGCGTGTCCACTTTTCGGCTCCCGCACGCGTGCACAAATGACCACACAAACACTGCAAGGACGGACGTGGGGATTACAACTAAATTGTAGAGAGTGGATGAATCGGCAACACAAAACCCACAGCTAATAAACGACTACGGTATATATTCATCCGTGCTCCTATGCAAGGATATATGATACGCGGACGCGTGTCACAGCGTATCTTTGGTTTGAGTACATCACAAATGCCTGAAGTATACACAGTGGTGGCAATACCACCAGCATATAATGTTGATAAGCAGTTAGGTTACAGGAGGTCACTACCCTGCCAGAGTCTTAGCATGCTGGGAAGGGGAGGACAAGGCACGGTATTTGGGGAGCTTGTGGAGTGTGGTGAGACGTGGACGTGGTAGGGGTGGGAGAGGTCTGTGATAGAGCAGTCAGGGTGAGTGTCCCTGCGGAGGAGGGCCGGAGGGGAATTGGGAAGGCAAGTCTTGAGCAGTCATTTGTGATTTGTGTCTACTGTGAGTTTAGTCTAGTGTCCCTTCGTAAGGATTTTCAGAACACCTGTGACACACCCAAGTCATTGCATCAGCTTAAATATTTTTGTAATGTTTATTTATTTTTGAGACAGAAAGGGGGGGTCGTAAGTGGGGGAGGGGCAGAGAGAGGGAGACACAGAATCCCAAGCAGGCTCCAGGCCCTGAGCTGTCAGCACAGAGCCTGACGCGGGGCTAGAAGCTGCTGACTGCGAGATGGTGACCTGAGCTGTAGTCAGACTCTCAACCGACTGAGCCACCCAGACACCCCGAATCAGGTTTAATATTATATAATATATACATTGCATGTTCCGAAGCCATCATACCTGCCTGGGCCAGGTGTCCCAGGCCACCGGGACGTAAGTCTGCTCAGACAGGCTTCCTTCTGATAGCTCCCAGAGAAGCGTTCTTAGCTTTACGTCAATTATTTTGCCTTGTATAGAATTATGTTTCACACCCGATAGAATATATATACATATACTGGGGCAAGTTACCCCCACCTTCCCTGCAGGTTGCCCAAACCCTGCAATCACGTTGGCATCCGGCATCCCCCACAGAAATTTGGGTGAATCCATGGGTTCGTTTGGGTTGAACAGAGGCCAGCCTGCCTCAACTTCAGACACAGCTGCTGTGCTGAATACCGTATTGTACTTAAGCCTTTTAAAACAAAAGAAAGCATACTTAGTCCTTCTGCAATCCTTACACAATATATTTCCATTTTGCAATCTTTAAGAACTATTTTCAGGTGTCTGCCTTCTGGGCAACGTTATTTAAAGTCGGACACTTATTTTTAAGCCATAAATGTTGAATAGAAATTTAAATTACTTATGAGAGCTTGTGAAGTCAAGGTTTACTGTTAAGTTTAATTTATAATAACGCTGATAGTGACCGAGGTACGCTTTCCTGAGTTAGGCTAATTTATTTTCTTCTTCCTTAACTCTCTCTAAGGTCTGTAACCCACTGGTTGTCCATGAAAATGTTAAAATGACTCTATTAAAAATTAATTTTCTTAGTCTATTTTAGTGTAAGGGATGTTTATTATATTCTTCCCATGGGTAATAAATGGCTTCTGATTGTATTTGACATAAATCACTCCCAAGCCTTGAAATTTGTATAGCGTTCTAAGCACATGGAGAATTTGTTGACCCAATAAAACTACACAACGAGGTTCTTTTCCTGGGCTATCTCATTTGTTCTTCCTAGGATAGCTCATTTATTTTTCACTATCTACCTGACACTGAGAGAGATTAGGGAACAGGCACAAACAGGCAAATTGCAGAGTCAGGATCAAATGCAGACGGTCTGCCTCGGAAATCTCCACCCTGATGTCCCGAGACAAGCCGAAAATGGGTTGTGTGATCATCGCGCAAAGCGAGCACAAAGGAATTAATCTCATTGGCTCCAAGGAGATTGTAGGAGTTGTATTGGATGCCAAGATATTTGTACCTGAAACGTATCGGGAAGATAATTTCATCACATCTGACTAAGCCGTCTCTTTCTCTGAAATGTTCTGCATGGAGACAGTTTCATCCACAAATGTTTAGACTCCGGGGAAATTTATGGGAGAGATTGGTGTCCTATTAAGATTATCGTGTGCTCCGTTCTCTAGGATATTATAGGATCCTTAGGTCTGTGTTTTACTAATCGTCCCTTCTCTGACTGGCACCATAGTGATTAGACTATCACTGCCCCTGGCATCTCCTTCAGAAATGAGTCCCTCTTCTATTCTTTAGATTCTCCCAGCATGCAAAGAATAGCACTGCTTCTGCCTCGACACCAGCTGGCTAAGGATGCAGGGAGGTATGTAGTGACTGGGCGCCCAGACACTCGTAGGAGAGTTACGGACGCGCGGTCGCAGGCTATGATGGTAGAACATCTCCTGTAGGAGGGGGCCGGCTGCTAGTTGACGTCCACGCCGTTTTCCTTATTAGAATGTTCCTCAATCGATTAGTGTGTGTGCATTTCCCCCTATTCTCCTGTACAGTAAACATAAATGTCTTTAAACACGGAGCTGTTTACGCGGTAGCACAGATCAAAACAGAGTAAATTCAGCGCATCAACACTTTCAAGAAGAGAACATTCGGGTCAGAGAACGACAGGGTCGAGCGGTCTTCAGAAAGACTGAATAGGAAGAGCCCCCCGCCGTCCCGGATTTCTTGACAACAAAACACAACGCACACTGCACGCCTGTTGGGCACCTGTCACATCACGACTTGAGGGGCTGGTAGTCTCTGACGGGCCTTTTAAGAGTCCCGCAACTCACTCGCTCACCACGCACTGTTTTCCCCACATACATCCACCGACTTCTTGTTTCCATGGAGGCTTTTTCTCTCTTCTCTGGCAGAAGGCCTCACCTTGCTTTGGAAGGAACCGGAGAAATGTTGTTCAGACGGTTGCAGGGTGGGGAACACGGCCGCGGCCCTGTTCCTATACGACTCTGACTCATCACCCGCGCCCGCCAGGCAAGCTGCTGACCTCTGCCTGGATGCAAGGGCGCACCGGCCAGCCTCCTGCCCTGAGGCTGGAAACAGAGCTGGCCCTCTGCCACCGTCTCCTCGTAGATGCCGTCAAATGGCAGAAGACATGAGCTCGCCTGCCCAGTTTACCGTTCCCATGCAATTTTCCTCCCGGCCTGCTCAGCCAGTTCTTTTGCAAGCTGTGATTTGGGGAAGGTGCAGGTGCGTGGCAGTTACTCTGTGTCTGGGGGGGGGGGGGTGCGGGACGAGGACACCTTTTTCCTTTTTCTTTTTCCTCCTCTTCGGTCGAAGTGGAGTTTCTTGGACTGACTTTTCCAACGAGGCCGATGTATGCCCGGTCGTCGAATAATCGACACCGCGGCCGCGCCGCTCCACAGCACAGACGGCGGGGCTGTGTCACACCCGGATTTGCACACCGGCCCTCCGTGTGTTCTGTGCAGCATGATAGGGGCTCAATGTGCAGAGCTATTATGCTTCCAGGACGGGAAACTCCTCTTTCTGGTGCCGTTTACAAGACACCCACTTCATAAAAGCTGGTGGCTTACCAATGCTCTTGAGAAATTATTTCTCCCTCTCTTGCTTATGGGCCAATTCCTCGGATAGAGACTTCCATTTTTTTTTTTTCACCCTAGTAATCTTTGATTTTGCTCAAGGGTAAAACCAGTCCTCAGAAGGGAGCCAGGGGAAATCAGTGCACCCACTTCCTGCCGCCACTGTCTGTGGGAGATGACAGAACTCAAGAAGGTGTCAGAGGTTGGCGGTCCGGTCTATGCAGAGATGACCAACCCCCCCCCCACAACAAAGAGTAGGATGACGCGGGGGGCGGGGTGCTGCTGGAGGACCACATGGTAGGTGGACCAGGACCATTTCTGCCAAAGGGGTAAGGAAGAGGCCTCTTCCATGCAAATGAAGGTCAAGTTCCTGGGATGATGCTTTCTCTGTTGCTCCATTTGGCTTGCTGGGGCTAAAATCCCATCTTTTGTCCTTGCCTTAAGACTGCCCTTCGCCGAAATGCCCAGGAGGCGATGACTGATTTCAAAGGTTGGGGAAACTTGGACCGGGATGTTAATTTTTCAAGCACTGTTTAATTTGTATTCCTGAATAGAACAATATTTAGCGACGAGGCGGAAGAAAGAAAATTCTCCTGGCAATTAGGGATCCACCCATCCCACCCTGAAACTTGTAGGACTCTAGGCAAAACGACTAACCTCAGTATTCCCACCTGTAACACAGCAGGCTCAGAAAAAATACGGATTTCCAGGATCCAAGCCACAGAGAATATGACGACTCATCGCTGCTAAATACGTGAGTATAAAACCTCACCTTCAAATGTACGATTCACCGTTCACAGTAAGTGGCATCGCTTTCCCCCAAATTCTAAGACTTTTAGAAGTATGATGCTGCCCCGTCCCCTTTCTCCAAAGTCAGAGGCCTCTGGGAAATGCTGTGTTCATTGATTCCAGCAGCTTATACTGGCCAAGCAGAGGAGCTCGGGATAACACAGCTTCAAGCCGTTTTTGCTCTGAGAGGCTTAAGAGGCTTCAAGCACCTATCCCCCTGGGGCTGCTGGTGCCCTGCTGGAAAGCCCCACGTTTCTAGCTGCTCCTTCCAGGCATCAAGACTGTAATTAGGAGTTCAATGTACAGTATAGCTAATAGCTTTATCGGTGACCGCCTTCCAGCCTTCCGGGCGGTCCACGGAAACTGCTGGCTTCCTAACACCTCTTTCTGCTCTTTGTTTTCCCCTGTTTCTTTCTTCCCATCCGAACAGAAAATTAAGACATTGGACAAAAGGTTAGCAACGTGTCGTTTGAACGCGGGCATTTTCACTTCGATCACTGATCACATGTCCTTTCTCGTAGGAGCACTAGCCGATTTTATTTGACCCTGCCCTCCATTTTCCCCCACCACATTCATGCTGCCACGTTGATTTGCATAATGTTTTGACCTTTGGCCAGTCAGTTTGGCTGAACTTGATCTTTCCTTCTCGTTTTCATGGCGCCAAGTTCATATCCCTTTGGAAATCTGCCATTGTGCTCTGGGCTCTCAATCTGCTCACGAGATTGTAAGTTTCTTAAGGACACATTTGTTTAATTCATCTTGGCTCATGCTATTTCCCTTCCCTATACACTTAAAAGTAAAAAAGCAGAAATGTAATATAGATCTTAATTTTGTGTGTTTTTCCTTTTATTACTTTTGTTTCTATTTTTTTTTTAATTTTATTTTTGAGAGAGAACAAAGTGTGAGCAGGAGAGATCCAGAGAGAGAGGGAGACACAGAATCCGAAGCGGGCTCCAGGTTCTGAGCTGTCAGCACAGAGCCGAATGTGGGGCTTGAACTCACGAAACGTGAGATCATGACTGAGCCAAAGTTGGACACTCAACTGACTGAGCCACCCAGGGGCCCCTTTCCTTTTATTTCTAATGAATAAGTTCCCAAACTGTGGATCACTAGGAGCATAGAAATAAGAATATGGTTCAGTACATGATGAGTACACCAATGTAGACTGGAGATGAGAATTCAGGTAGGTAGGTAGAGAAATGATATTTCTATTATATTTATAATAGTTGTGCAAATTAGGGCTTTGAATGTCAAAACAAAGACTCTTTTCAAGCTAGCAGCCAGTGTACTAATCTCTAGAATTCACTCAGTAATATTGTAGCCCCCAAAATTACAAAAATTTCTTGCTGCAGTAAAAATAATAATAATAATAATAATAATGACAATATCACCCTCCAAAGAATTTAGTAATTAGATAACATTTATTTTTGGTAAGGATAAAATAATTATGGAAGATTGGGACAGCAAGGCATGGTTTTAATATTTTGCATCTATCTCCTTGTACTTTCATAACCTAGATTCTCATAGGTATAATTTACATCCTTTCTTTAGGGTATTAGGATATATGTACGTGGAGGCATAACTACTGCTTTACTGCAGATTTGGATATTTCCATTCCTCCGAGAAGTTCTCTTCTGCTCCCTTGTAGTTAATCCCCTGTCAGAACCCCCCGGCCGTTGCAACTACTACTCTGACGACTGCTGAGCTTAGACTTGCTTTTTCCTGAATGTTACACATAGACAGTATGCGTCTTCCATCTTCTACTTGGACCAAGCCTTTTGTTGTCAATGCATGTTATATAATCCTTTCTATTGTCTGTTCCTTTATGTTGTTGACCGGTTCTCCTGCGTAGGCGGACAGCACTCTGCTCATCGACTCACTAGTTTGGATATTAGCTTTGCCCCCTCAATATTGGACTTATATGCCTAAAATTTTGTACATATGCATACAAAATCTCTGTGGAAAGGCGTTTATTTCCTTTGGGTAAATACCCGGAGTAGGATTGCTAATTTAATAAAAAGCTGTCACACTGTTTTCCAATGTGGTAAACCATTTGTACGGCACCATGAATGGATGAGTTACAGTTGCTCAAAATGAGTGCAAGCATTTGACGTGATTACTGTCCTTTTTGTTGTGTGTATTGATTAACAGCTCACTGTTATTGAGCTGATTAATCAGCTCTTCCAGTAGGTATGAAGTAGTAATTTTTTGAGATTTTAATTTGAGTTTCCCTATTGAATAGAGATGGTGAGCTTCTTTTCATGTACTTCTTTTGTCATTCACTACTTTTTTTCTGGTGCAACATCCCTGCAAATATTATGCCACTTTCTTCTTAATTCATCTTTTTCTTTTGATCAATTATTGAATTATTAAATACCTTATTAGATATGAGTTTTAAAAATAATTTATCCAAGTATGCATTTGCCTTTTTATTTTCTTAATAGTGTCTTTAAAGGGGCAGAAAATTTTAATTATTAGTCCTATTTAAATTTTTCATGATGTTTTATGATGTGTTTATTGTGTCCTCTCTAAGAAATGCATATTTAACCCAAGAGTAAAGGTTAAAAATACATTCTTAAATGTTTTGTGAGAGAATTTTTAATTTGCAAATCTTTATAATCCATGAGATGATCTAGGTCAAGTTAATTTTGCCTAAGGTGTGAGAGAAGGATAGAGTTTGCACTTATGATAATTTCTTTTTGTTTTTCATTTATTGCAAAGATTATCCTTTCTATATTGAATTACCTGAACAACATTAACAAAAATGAACTCAATGAGATTTTATGTATATTTCTGTAATTTTGATCTCGTTCCATTTATACGTCTAATATGGATGTCACACTGTCGGTAAGTGTCATGTTCCTCTTAACATGTTCCACATCATGTTCCATCTAAAAATCAGGCTATTTTGGTTAATTCAGGATGTTTACTTTTCCAGATAAATTTTATAGTTTACTTGTAATTTGCTCAAAATACCTGCTGAAATTTTTATTACAATATGGGGAAGTATAGAGCAACTTGAAGATACCTTACTTACTTGAAGCTTGAAGTCTTCAGATCCATAAACAAAATTTATCTCTGGATTTTTCTGTCACATTTAATGTTTCTCATCAATATTTTGTAATTTTCAGCATATGAATCTCATATATAGTTATTGAGATTTATCCCTACGCATATCATGTTTTTGATTATATAGTGTCATTATGTTTTGGATTCAATATAAAATGTTTATGCCACTATACACATAGAATTTTTTATTATTTTTATTTTTTTGTTTTATTTTTTATTTTTTAATATGAAATTTATTGTCAAATTGGTTTCCATACAACATCCAGTGCTCATCTCAACAGGTGCCCTCTTCAATGCCCATCACCCATTTTCCCTTCCCTCCCACCCCCCATCAACCCTCAGTTTGTTCTCAGTCCTTAAGAGTCTCTTATGGTTTGCCTCCCTCCCTCTCTAACTTTTATTTCCCCTCCCCATGGTCTTCTGTTAAGTTTCTCAGGATCCACATAAAAGTGAAAACATATGGTAACTGTCTTTCTCTGTATGACTTATTTCACTTAGCATAACACTCTCCAGTTTCATCCACGTTGCTACAAAAGGCCATATTTCATTCTTTCTCATTGCCAAGTAGTATTCCATTGTGTATATAAACCACAATTTCTTTATCCATTCATCAGTTGATGGACATTTAGGCTCTTTCCATAATTTGGCTATTGTTGAAAGTGCTGCTATAAACATTGGGGTACAAGCGCCCCTATGCATCAGCACTCCTCTATCCCCTGGGTAAATTGCTAGCAGTGTAGATCTATTTTTAATTTTTTGAGGAACCTCCACACTGATTTCCAGAGCGGCTGCACCAGTTTGCATTCCCACCAATAGCGCAAGAAGGTTCCCCTTTCTCCACATCCTCTCCAGCATCTATAGTCTCCTGATTTGTTCATTTCAGCCACTCTGAGTGGCCTGAGGTGATATCTCAGTGTGGTTTTGATTTGTATTTCCCTGATGAGGAGTGACATTGAGCATCTTTTCATGTGCCTGTTGGCCATCCGGATGTCTTCTTTAGAGAAGTGTCTATTCATGTCTTCTGCCCATTTCTTCACTGGATCATTTGTGTTTCCGGTGTGGAGTTTGGTGAGTTCTTTATAGATTTTGGATACTAGCCCTTTGTCCGATATGTCATTTGCAAATATCTTTTCCCATTCTGTCGGTTGCCTTTTAGTTCTGTTGATTGTTTCTTTTACAGTGCAGAAGCTTTTTATCTTCATGAGGTCCCCATAGTTCATTTTTGCTTTTAATTTTCTTGCCTTTGGCGATGTGTCAAGTAAGAAATTGCTGCGGCTGAAGTCAGAGAGGTTTTTACCTGCTTTCTCCTTTAGGGTTTTGATGGTTTCCTGTCTCACATGCCGGTCCTTTATCCATTTTGAGTTTATTTTTGTGAATGGTGTAAGAAAGTGGTCTCGTTTCATTCTTCTGCATGTTGCCATCCAGTTTTCCCAGCACCATTTGTTAAAGAGACTCTTTTTTCCATTGGATATTCTTTCCTGCTTTGTCAAAGATTAGTTGGCCATACTTTTCTGGGTCCAATTCTGGAGTCTCTCAGATAGAATTTTTTAAATTACAAAACTTTGCTAACTCATTCATTAATTCTAATGAATTAAGAAATATTAAGAAAAATAGGTTATTTCTGAGTAAGGTCTATTTTATTTACTTCTTTAGAGTGCAAGCAATTTTAGTCTATTTTTTCCTTATTTTGCTGTCTGGAACATCTGCTACAATGTTGAATAGAAATGGCAAAAGTGGGCATCCTCAAGATTCCCAGTATCAGAGGAAAGCTTTTAATTTAAATATGATATTTGCCGTAGATTTCATGTGGATACCTGTATTAAATTGGGATGATTCCCTACAATTTTTATATGAATGGTTGTTGATTCTACTAAGATTTTTTTTCAGCATCTATCGAGATGATAATATATATGCATATGTGTAATAATCAATTCACATTGTTTTGTTAATATGGTAAAAAATATCAGTTGGTTTTTGAATATTGAATGAAAGCTTACCTTTCTAGAATAACCTCCCCCTTGGTTACGACATAGTATCTAGTTTATGTTGCTGGATTTCATTTGATAATATTTTATTAAGGAAATTTGCATATATATTCATGAGGGAAATTATCTGAAGCCTTCTTTCTTCACAATATCTTTGTCTGGTCTTCCTAAAAGGATAATTACCCTTTCATAAAATTAGCTGCAAAATTACCTGGTTTCATAAAATTAGTTGCAAAGTGTTCCTTCCTATTTTATTTTCTGGAAGAATTTGTATGGAGTTGGTATTATTTACTTCTTAAGTAGTTGATAGAATCACCAGCTAAGCCGCCTGAGATTAGAGTTTGTTTTGAAAGGTTTTTCACTAAAATTTCATTTCTTTAATGGTTGACTTGGGTTATTCCTTTTTGAATGAGTGTTTACAGGATTTTGTTCATTGGTTTACAGTATGCTATCATTGAATGTCTGTAGGAAGTGTAGTGATGCCTCATCTCTAGTGCTGAATGTTAATGTGTATCTCTTCTCTTTTTTCTCTATTAGAATAACTAGGTTTTGTTTTCATTGATTTTTCTATTGTTTTTCTCATTCCTGTCTCATTGACTTCTGCTCTTCTTGAATTTTCTGTACCTAGTTTCACAATATAGAAGCTTAGAGTATTGATTCAAGGCTTTTCTTCTTTATAATGTGACAGTTAATTTTATGTCAATTTGACTGGATCAGAGGGTGCCCAGATATTTGGATAAACCTTATTTCTGGGTGTGTCTGTAAAGGTGTTTCCAGATGAGAGGAGCATTTGATAAAGTAGATTGCCCTTCCCAATGTGGAATCCCCAATCCACTGAGGGTCTGAACAGAACAAAAAGACAGAAGGAAAAAATCAGCGCTTCCTTTCTGATTTTGTGATGAGGCATTGAACTCTTGTTTAATCTTGGACTGGATCACACCTCCAGCATTCCTGGGCCTCTTCAATTGCAGAGGACAGTTTGGGGGGATTCTCAGCCTCCATGATTGTGGGAGCCAATTCTTTATATTTAATATCTTCACATTTATCTCCTGTTGATCTCTTTTTTCTAGAGAACCCTGACCAATACAGTCATATGATCTAAATTTAATGCTGTAAAATTCCCTCTAAACACTGCACTATGTCCTAAACATTTTGGTACTTTGTATTTTAGTTTTTTACTCATTTCAAAACAATTCAAAACAAAAAAAGTACATCGTGCTTTTTAAGTTATAAATATTTGGTCACATTCCAGATTTGTTCTTATAACTCATTGCCAATTTCATTCTTTTTGGAAAAAGAGTATACATTATATTTTTTCATTTTCCCCTCTTCTGTTACAAGTTCCATGTACAGTTGAAAACAAATAGTGTACCGTGCTTTTGTTCAGTAAGCAGTTCTAAAAATGTTAATTAGGTAAAGTTGGCTAATAGGATTATTCAGATTGATTTCCTGTCCACCTGCTCTATTAATTACTAAGAGGGATCTGCTGAATTCTCCAAATTTAATTATAGATTTATCTCTTTCTACTTTGAGTTCTTAGTTTTTGCTTTAATTATTCAAAGCTGTAGTGTTTAGTGCTTTCACACTTAGAATTGTTGGTAAACGTCCATCTTTTTCCTTACATAGTATTGTTCCTTACATAGTATTGTTCTGTACCCTTGATAATTCCTTGTTCTGAAATCTGTTTTGTCTCATATTAGTATAAACACACCAGTTTTTTTTATTAGTGTTTACCTGCAATATTTTCCCATCCACTTATTTCTAACATGTCTACGTATTTAACACAACGTGAGTTTCACAGTACGTAATTGGATATTACATGTTTAATCAAAGTGACAATTTCTGCCTTTTAATTGACAGGCTTTGACCATTTAAAATTAATGGAATTATTTATATGGTTGGATCAAAATCCCACCTTGCTTGTTGCTTGCAATTATTTCCATCTCTCTTTTTTTAATTCCTACTTTTTTCTCCCTGTGATTCTTTTTGCTATATTTATGTATATATAAACATAAACATAAACATAAACATAAATATAAATATAATACTTCACCTGGTGCTGTTTGGTACTTCTAAGAGTTTTCCTACTAATATATTATGGAGGTAAAGTATGTGATGATGTGACTACCATATTTCCGTCAAGATGAGAGTTTTAATAAGGTTTTAAAACTTGCTTCAACTTTTCATAGATGTCAGTGGTAAATGCATCCTTTCTCTATAGAGCACATGCTTTTAAGACATAAAACTCAGTATTTTTTTTTTAAATTTTTTTTTCAATGTTTTTTATTTATTTTTGGGACAGAGAGAGACCGAGCATGAACGGGGGAGGGGCAGAGAGAGAGGGAGACACAGAATCGGAAACAGGCTCCAGGCTCTGAGCCATCATCAGCCCAGAGCCCGACGCGGGGCTCGAACTCACGGACCGCGAGATCGTGACCTGGCTGAAGTCGGACGCTTAACCGACTGCGCCACCCAGGCGCCCCAAAACTCAGTATTTTAAAAGTATTTCTCAAATGGATTAAAATGAAAAGAACACATGGAACTGGAGTAAAGACCTAATTTCACAAAAGAAAATTAAATTAAAATTTAGAAACTGGATTGGCCCAAAGATGCAAAACTAGCCATGGCCAGAGCTAAAGAAACACACAACACAAAGCATCAGAAAATGTAAAGTATGCAACAGGGCGTTCTCATGTGTGGTACAAAGAAATATCCATGGCAGTAAACCTGATGGTTACAAATGGAATTAGGGGCGCCTGGGTGGCGCAGTCGGTTAAGCGTCCGACTTCAGCCAGGTCACGATCTTGCAGTCCGTGAGTTCGAGCCCCGCGTCAGGCTCTGGGCTGATGGCTCAGAGCCTGGAGCCTGTTTCCGATTCTGTGTCTCCCTCTCTCTCTGCCCCTCCCCCGTTCATGCTCTGTCTCTCTCTGTCCCAAAAATAAATAAACGTTGGAAAAAAAATTAAAAAAAAAAATCTGGTGTCTAAACAACTTTGACACATTTAGGCTTCTTTCGTTAAGTGATAGACCAGTGATAGACCAACTATATTTAGTTTTGATATCAAAGATATATTTAAAACACAATTATCAAACTTGATCTAGTAGAGATTATTAGAACCCTCCGCCAGTAAGTAGAGAAGAAACATTATTTACGTTTTTTTCAAGCACAAATCGAGCGCAGGCTTTGTTTCTAAATCCTGTTTCTCCTACTATTTTCCCAGAAGATACCTACAAAGTAATTTCTCATTGTGGACCTTACTAAAACATGGACGCGTTTACAGATTATCAGCTACCATCCCAATGTGGTATGTATTGTTACCAGAAATTCATATAAAATGTCATTCACTTTGGAATGGATATTCCAACACGTTCCGAGACACTAAATCCCCATTAACTTATTAACTAGCTAGTCCAGGAGTGTTTGAGGTTTATCTCCTATCCTTGCAAACAAAAGCCTTCCTAAAGCCTCTAAAAATGTGCCAATTTCCGTTTATGAGGTCCAGTCAGTTTGAGATCTTCAATGGGTAGGTCAGACTGGTGTCCTGTAGGGTATTAGATGATCACCTTTCTCTGGTCTAGGTCAGGAGTCTGCCAATTATCGAACATTCCGGCTGCCTGCTTTTGTAAATGAAGTTTCATTAGAATGCAGCCAGGCCCATTCATTGTCTATGCTGCTTTTGCCCTACAGTGTCAGAGCTGACTAGTTAGAACAGAGGTTGTATAGACTGCAAACCCAAAATACTTACAGTCTAGTCCTTTAAGAAATGGTTGGTCAACCCCTAGTCTCGATTGTGACACAGAGCGGAAGAGTTTGTGCCCTCCTGGGTGAACCGTGAAGAAGCACCAATGTCTCCACGAAGCGGAAGAAAATTTCATCTGCTGGTTCTTGCAGAGGTGGGCAGAGGCCAAACTGTGGCGTTTGCCAAATCCACGACTCTGCCCCAGGCGCCAGGAGCTGTGTCGATTTGCTTCAGTAAAGTCACGTATGGGAAAGACACCTGCTGCTGAATCCCGCCCGCTGAAGTTTATGGCAGTTCATAGTTTTTCTCCGAGTCTTGACCACCTTCTGTGCCGGCCTAACAAGCGAGCTGCATGGACGGGCTCCGTGGCTGCACCTTTGAAATCTGAGAAGGTGGCACTAATCTGCGCCTTCTCTGCAACGAACCTGTGCTGAGGATGCAGTCCTTCCAGAGCTGAGTATTCTGGCAAGGAAGTTCGATCAGCTTCCGCTTACTTTCTCCACCTAATAGCCACTCCATGGGCCAGGTGACCAACGTGAGGCTCTGCTTCTAGCCAAGTACGCCTGTTGCAATTAGAACCTGTAGGAATCACACATGGATGGTCTCCACAGCTCCTTGGAGTCCTGCGGCATGAACTTGGGCCAAATATCCATTTATGGTGGACTCACTTCAGTCCTCACTTGACATTGTTCCCTAGAACAAGGTCATGAATAGAGACTCTAAGACTTTAAGCTTTCCCCCAAATAAACCTACCTCCAGTTACTAGGGCAATTGTACTCTGAGCTTGTTAGGGCTATTAAATATTAGAAACAGGTTGATGTTAGTTAATTCCTGGTGACCCCAAATCAAATTAGGGGATAATAGTGGTCAGGGATCAATGGGATTTTGACTGAAGTCTGTGTATTTCAGTGGTCCCAACAGGTACAAAGAGGCAGTTCATCCCAAGCAAACACTGGTGTGCATGCCTGTGGTGCCACTATATGCTGTGGATTGCCCGTGTTTCATTTTCTAGCGGGAAGGGAGATCAGACATGTTAAAGACCAATAACATCACCAGGACAATTCCAGAATGCCAACTTTTGATGTTTGTTTTCTTTCCTATAACAACTCCGAATACCCATGCTGTATTAGTCAGTGCTCAGTTAGGAAAATGGAGAATACATTATGTACTTACACAGAGTTAATACAAGGGATTGTTTTTCAGAGGTATTAGAAAACCTTAAAAACCTGGAAAAAGATATTGCTAAGATAACTCAAAATAAAATGTGCAGGAAGTAGCTGTGATCTCTAAGGTTTGGGGAGAGGTTGGTATTAAGAAAACTTAAGCTTATAAAAAAAGTAAGCTCAAAGGATAAGGTCCACGGATTGGTGCCCACCCTCCCTCAGAGGTGACGTGAACCAGTTCTTGCTATGACTTTGGGGACGTGAAGGAAGAATCTATCATGTTGACACTCACATGTCTGGGTTGAGGCACAGCTCAGGGCTTCTTATGCCTCAGTGGGGGTCTTGGACCTCAGTGCTGAATCTGATTCCAGGAGTTTCAAAAGCTGGGACCACGCCACGGGAAACAGAAAAATAGGAAGGGACGGCCGTCTTCCTTCCCTCTACTCGCCACCCTCCCTCCTATTGATGGAACATAGCAAGAAGCCATCTGAGAAAGTCGCAGGGGAAATGTGGTTAACAGAGTTCATGCAGCAGTAGGACGGAGAAGGTAGCTTTGGAGCTCAGGGAAACAGGTATACGTTCATCAGTAGGCAATCTAAGTCGTGTTTTTGGAGAATGGACCGCCAAGGGCGAAAACGGAAGAAAGAAGACCATTCCTGAAGAGACGGCAGGGCTGACCCAGACCATTTAATAGTGAAAAGTCAGTTGGGAGCTGAATTTGGGACATTTAGGAAATCATGTGAGAAGTAGTATTTTGGCAAGTCAAGTTCTCAAACAGGGGCTAAATTCCTGGTAACCGATTGCACACATGTTGCCTCCTGTAACATATTAATGAAAGATGATGGTGCTGAAGAGTTATCTTTGTCATTTTTTACAATGAAGGAAATCTGAATAGTCGCCCTATGGTGAAGTTAGCACGTTGCTGTTTGCTAACCAGGTTGGACGGGAGTTACTGCTGCATTATAAATCCCTCCGTGAGCCAGTGTGGGGCCGGGGGGAGCACTTTTTATGGAGGATAAGTAATTCAGTCCTTAACTCACATAGCACTGAACTCATTTTGATTTTAATCCGTGTTCACCCTCGGACCCAGGCATGTCTCCAGATGGCAGCATTCAGAGGGGTGTGCACACTAGGGACGTGGTCTCATGAGGAATGGAAATAATTCATCAAAAAGAAGAAAAATTACAGCCCAGGAATTTGACTCGATAACAGGGGCCAAAATATTTTTGAGCCCTTATTGTGCGGCATGCTTTGTGGTAAACACTTTATATGTATCATTTTATTTAATCCTTCCCACTTCTCTACAGCTCTAGGATTAGGCATATCTTGGACATAAGAAGAGTGGCGTTCAGAGGGCTTACGTAATTTGTCTATAATCACACATATTTTAAGATCCCGAGCCAGAATTTGAAGCTAGATTTACCCCGGCCGTCCTAGATTTAACCACTCTAGCAAGGCCCGTGCTAGCTTGTTGCACCTATGCTCACGTCCGTGGTAGTCCTTCCCACACCCTAGGTCTGTGGCTTGAGTTGCCAATGGGACAATAGCAAACGTGACAGAAGACTGAATGGTGCTTGCACGTGGGAGCCTGCTACCTTGCCTTCACTGTCAGGTCAGGAAGCCCGGGGCAGCTGCTGGATTAGGAGAAGCTTGTGTCCCAGGGATCTGTCCTCCATCTGTCCAACAGACTGCCAATCCCAAGACATGTGAGTGAGACCATCCCACATCACTCAGCCATCAGACAATTCACCAGTTGCGCGCAAACCTATAAGCAAACCCATGGGAGCCTGACCCAGCCTTAGAAGAACAGAAGCATCTGGTCAGCCCACAGAATACACTGGTAAGTGATACACCACCTCATATCAAGACAATGGTCCAGAGTCAATGTGTGTGTGTGTGTGTGTGTGTGTGTGTGTGTGTAGCAGTGGATTCTGATTAAAGTGCCAGGACATTTACCCAAACGAACAGGTGGCATAAGGAGGCTGAAACAAAAGAGGGAACAAAAATTAAATGACCAATACATTTCTGGGGGGAAAACATCAACACCACTGTGTATCACTCAATGTGAGTAAACAATACAATGAGTCCCTAGTCAGACCCTATACGCTTGGAAACAGTGGAGAATTATCCCCAGGTTCTGTGAGGATGTAAGGCATGAGGTTTTCACATACTGCTGAAAGGAATATAAATTCAGACATCCTGCTGTGCATTTTGGAAATACTCATCAAGGCCTTATGAAAAACATATTACTTCTGGGGCGCCTGGGGGGCTCAGTCAGTTGGGTGTCTGACTTTGGTTCAGGTCAAGATCTCACAGTTCATGAGTTCAAGCCCCACGTCAGGCTCTGTGCTGACAGCTCGGAGCCTGGAGCTTGTTTCGGATTCTGTGTCCCCCTCTCCCTCTGCCCCTCCCCTGCTTGCTCTCTGTCTCTCAAAACAGAATAAACATTAAAAAATTAGAAAAGAAAAGAAAAACATATCACTTCTGTACTTAGGAATTTACGTTAAGGAAAGAAACTATGGAATTTCTAAGGGCACAATTACAAAGGTTCATCCTTGTGTTTTCCATTAAAGGAAGCATCAAAAATGAAAAAGTCCAAAGAAGCAGGCAATGGTTAAATAAAACAAGTCGACACAACAGAATACTATTTAATCATTAATTTTCCTATGACAGAAAGTATTTCATTAAATATAAAGATGATTGAAGTATATTGAATAAAACATAGGTTTAAAAATAAAACACTGTTTGTGCCAAAATACCAGATGTGCATTATTGTCCCAAATTACCTTTCAGAGAGTTGCCTACCAATTCCACTTAAAACCCTCTCGCATGTACGGGGCTCTGCCAATCAGGTCAATATTTTGAAGTACCGTTGAGGAAAGAAAAGAAATGTTATTATGAACAATGCAAATTTAGATGCTTTTGGACTGAAACACAAAAAAAGGCTAAAGGTTAAATATATGTAGATTTACCAACAATTTACCATATGTGTGTGTGTGTATACACAGATATCCATATTATATGGTATATATATATATATATTTCCAGTTGAAATTACCATATCTATTATATATGGATATACATCCATATCTATATCTTCCCAGTCGAATGACCTCAGGTTAAATAACATTTGTTACCATCATAAACCAGCCTTTTGAAGACTTCCTTAACAAGCAAACTGGTAACTGGCTGTGCTGTAGAGGTCATGAGACCATGAGGGGTTATCTACAGTGGTGTAAGAATAAGCAGGTGCTAATGTTATGCAAATGAATCCTTTTGACTTGAGACAAAAGCGTCAGTGACAGCATCTCATACAATCAAGAAATGTTATATTTTAAAATTTTTAAGTGGGTGTGAAGATGATGTAGTCTGGAAGACTGTGTTAGGTGACTCCAAACCGTCTGTCAAGGTGACGACAGCACACATGTCAAGTATGGGGAGATTTTGAATGAAATTATTTCATAAAGCCTAAGAGTGGAAACATTTAATATTTACAGATTGTTTATTTTATATGATGTGACTTAAATTATGTATGGTAACTAAATTAAATATTAAAGACTTATGAGTAGACATAATTCTTTCTTCTATATTCTTACATGTTTATATATTTAACTTTCCCATGATATTTTTGGATATAGGCATTGGTAAGTGGTCATTACCTTGTATTCAAGAAGGTCTTATTACTGGGATATATTCTATCCTATTTTACTATAATATACATGCATTATTATGAGTAAACACAAGCTCACAGAAAAAAATAGAAGCTGGAACATTTACATCGAATTCACTGAGTTAAAGTGGTTATCCGCCTAGAAGTGGGATATGGGAGTGTTTCATTTGCTTGGGTATTCTTTGTGTGTTTCTGTGAATTTTAGGATTTAATACAAGTGTTTTGTAAACTGTTCTACAATAAATATTGCATTTTTAAGGTAAAATGACTTTGTATATATTGACCTTATGCAGTTACTTCATAAAACATGTATAACATTGTTCTTCTCAACCTTTGAAGAGACCAGAGATGCCACCACTGGGCCAGATTTTGCCCGGGGCCTGGAGGAGATTCAGAGATAGAAATGGTCTCCATGGAGACATGACAGCCAAAGACATGACAGCCAGCAGCAGTGCCAGCAGCCGAGGGAGCCCGCAGTCCTAGCTCTCTCTGGTGGTTAGTGTTAGTCAGGGCTCTCCTGAGAAACAGAACTAATAGGATGTGCACGTTTATCTACTTATGTATTTATTTAGTAAAGTTTATTTATTTTGAGACGTTGGGGGGTAGGGGCAGAGAGAGAATCCCAAGCAGGTTCTGTACTGTCAGTGCAGTGCAGAGACCAACGCAGGGCTCGGTCTCACAAACCGTGAGATTGTGACCTGAGCCAAAATCAAGAGTCGGATGCTCAACCCACCGAGCCCCCCCCCCCCCCCCGGCCGCCCTGAGAGAGATTTATTTACTGGCTTACACGATTGTGGAGGTGCAAGCCCAAAATCCACAGGACAGGCTCGCTGTCTGGAGACCCGGGAGAGAGTTGTGGTTCACGTCCAAAGGCAGTGCATGGTCAGAATTTCCTATTTGAGTTTGGTTTTTGTTCTATTATGGTTTTAACTGGTTGGATGAAACCCATCCACACTATGGAGGGCAATATGCTTTACTCAAAATCCACCAATCTAATTATTAATCTCATCCAAACGCACCCCCTGAAGAAACAGCCAGAAGGTTTGACCAAATATCCAGGCACCATGGCCTAACCAAGTTGACGCAAAATTGACCACCACATTGCGAACAGTAGGATCTACCATAACTCCCAAAACTCAACAGGAGAAAACAGATAATCCAATTAAAAAAAGAGCAAGACATGAACAAAAATTTCACTGAAGAAAAGGTACAGATGGCAAATATATTATCATCATTAGCCATTAGGAAAATGCCAACTAGAAACACAATGAGACATCACTGCACGTGTATTGGAATGGCTGAAAAGAGCAAAAGACTTCCCACACTAAATGCTGTCCAGGAGGCCATGAAACTGGAAAGTGGATCACTTGTATTGCTGGTATAAATTTAAAGTAAAGCAGCACCTCTGGAAACAATTTGGCAACTAACCAGTCAGCTATCATATGATCTGGCCATTTCACTCCTAAGCATTAATCTGAACTAAATACAAATGTAAATTCGTTACAATAGCAAAAAAATAAATAAAAAAGGAACAGTATAATTAAAAAATGATGATCCGGGTTGTCTGGATGGCCCAGTGGGTTGAGCATAGGTCTCTGGATTTCGGCTCAGGTCATGGTCCCAGGGTTGTCGGATCGAGCCGGGCACTGAGCTCTGTGTTGATTGTGTTGCCTGCTTGGGATCCTCTCTCTCTCTGGCTCTCTCTCTGCCCCTTCCCCACTTGCAATCTCCCTCTCTTTAAAAATAAATAAATAAAATTAATAAATAAAAAGTAGTCAGAAGATCTGACTAGGAATGTTTCCAAAGATGTTCAGATGGCCACAGACACATGAAAAGATGCTCAACACCGCTCATGATCAGGGAAGTGAAAATCAAAACCACAGTGAGATATCACCTCACACCAGTCAGAATGGCTTTTACTAAAAAGGCAAGAAATAACAGGTGTTGGTGAGGATGTGGAGAAAAGGGAACTTCCTGTACTGTTGGTACAAATATAAATTGGAAAACAGTATGGAGGTTCCTCGAAAACAAACCAAACCAAACCAAAACAAAACAAAATAAAAATAGAACCACCATATGATCCAGCAATCCTAGTCATTATCCAAAGAAAACGAAAACACTAACTTGAAAAGATATCTCTACCACCATATTCACAGCCTCCTTATTTATAATAAGGTATGAAACCAAACTAAGCATCCATTGATGGAGGAATAAACATAATATTCATATATATAAAATGTTATATATATATATGTGTGTGTACATATATATATATACATGTATATGTATATATGCACACATATGTATGCAAAAAAGAATGATGCAAGGATGCCTGATCTCACTACTAACATATTGGAAATGTTAAAGAAGAATGATGCTATTTTATGAACACACTTACACGTAAAGTCAACGGACAGAAAATCCAACGGTACATCGCATGGCTTGCTTACGGAGATCTGAAATCAAAGAGCAATGAAAAGTTGGTAAATTCATTTTTTAAAGTCAATATACTAAAGAACAGTAAGTATAAACTGAAAACCAAAAATACACTAAGACACAAAAAAGAAGAAGCCGAAAGGAAATGTTTTCATTTAATAGGGTCTAGTTCCTTATATTTTAATACTAATTAAAAACACTTTATTAAAAAATACAACACGGGCCTCCTGGGTGGCTCAGTCGGTTGAGCGTCTGACTTCAGCTCAGGTCATGATCTCACAGTTCATAAGTTCGAGTCCCGCGTCGGGCTCTGTGATGGCAGCTCAGAGCCTGGAGCCTGCTTCGGATTCTGTGTCTCCCTCTCTCTCTGCCCCTCTCCCATTCATGCTCTGTCTCTCTCTGACTCTCAAAAATAAATAAATGTTAAAAAATGTTTTTAAGTAAAAAAAAAGAAATACAATACAAAATCATACCAAAGATAGACAATATAACAAACAATAGATAGAAAATATATCAGTATAATCACCACCTAGGAGAAAAAAAAATTTTCTGGGAATTCAGAAGACCACCTTGTTTTTTCTTCTCTCATATCTCCTCCAAAGAAACTGTAGTTGTGATTTTATAGTAATCATTTTGCATTTTAAAATACATTTTTAGTCTAAGCACACACCCCTAAACAATATAGATTTGTTTTCTGTTTTAATTTTCCACCTAATATGAAGGGGATTGCAGTTTGCTTTTATTTATGTCTGGTTTCTCTTGTGCAACACTATGTTAGTTTGGATTCAAACACGTTATTGCATGTACCTCTAATTCACATGTGAATATACAATGATTCCCTTATCCACCTGATTATTGATGGCCTGTTGCCCGCCCCCCACCTTCTTAGACAGCAAACCTACATACCACACCTCCATACCTTGTCTCTTCTGCTTTGTACTGAGCTCTCCACCCTTGTATCCCTCCGTGTTTGATGGTTTGATGCTGAGTATTTTCTTCTGACCAACCTCCAGTTCAATGAGTCTCTCTCTGCGGTGTCTAATCTGCTATTAAATCCTCCTACTGAGATGTCATTTCAGCATTGCTTTTTCAGTTTTACAATTTCTATTTGGTTCTTCTCTCTCTCTCTCTCTCTTGCTCTCACTCTCGCTCTCTCTCTCTCTCAAATTTATTTCTCAAAAATTACCATTTTGTCTTATATTTCCTCAAACATATTAAGTATAATGAAGCCTGTCTGGTCATTTCATGATACAGATCACCTATCAGATTATGGCTATTATGCAGCATTTTACTTTTTGACTTGCATTTACATTGCGATCGTTCCTCATATACCTGGTTGTTTTTTGGTTATGCCTTTTCATTGCATATGAAACATTTTGGGGATAATTCGAAGCATTGGGAAACATTATCCTTCTTAAAGAAAGATTTAAATTTGCTTCTACTTGAAACAACAGGACCCCAGCTAGAGGTCCATCAGGGTTAGGGACCACAGTGGATTTGGTCACTGAGAGACCAAATTCAATAATTTGGTCCTAATTTGACCTAATTCAATATTGAATTAAGTTGTCTCTCTACCTCTCTTCCTTTCTTATTAATCTCTTCTTGTCTGTCATTTAAACAATGCTTAGAGAGTTCAGATAATTGTCACCAATTAT
This sequence comes from Felis catus, assembly GCF_018350175.1. Taxonomy (NCBI): domain Eukaryota; kingdom Metazoa; phylum Chordata; class Mammalia; order Carnivora; family Felidae; genus Felis; species Felis catus. The sequence goes on from NC_058371.1 coordinate 2,593,845, forward strand.
TTTAATAAAAATGGCAAATTGACATTTCGCCTATGTGTGGGTCAGGAGCTAATCTCTAAATGTAACCATATGGCACACGTATGTGAATAGTTAATAAATTCTGATCAAGTAATTTCATATTAAAAATGACTCACATATTTGAAGCATCCTTAAAACGGTATTTTCAATTAAATTTGGCAATAATGAAAAAAATTCTTTACATGATCAGCATAAATAATGTAACACTTATGGGGCGCCTGGGTGGCTCAAAGGGTTAAGTGCCTGACTCTTGATTTTGGCTCAGATCATGATCTTACGGTTTGTGAGTTCGAACCCCGAGTCAGGCTCTGTGCTGACACTAGGGAGCTTGCTTGGGATTGTCTCTCTCTCTCTGCCCCTCCCCGACTTGCTCTCTCTCTCTCTCTCTCAAAATAAATAAATAAACTTCCAAAAATGTGTAATTGTCTGCTGTTGCTCTCATATTGTAGTATATCCTACTAGCTAATACTCAAAGATAAATTATACAACATGCTTTTAGAATGCTGTTAAATTGACAAATCGTTCTTTGCCACTGAGTTGCTAATCGACAGTGGTATGTTCTTAACTTCCAAAGTTAGTTACAATTGTTTTTAGCAGCTTTAGTGACCTTAGAATTTAGCGACATTAGGAATGCCTCTACCCCATTCCAGACAGGTAACAGGGGATCTTTAAAGCCATATAGTAAAGATAACCTGGGGTTACTTTGTCATAGGGAGACTGCTTCAGATAAAGCTTCTATGTTTCCATGCACTTCTGAAACTTCAGGCTTTGTGTACTTTGTGTTTCTGTTTGACCTGTTTACCTGCAGACACCGGAGGAAGTAAGAGTTTTAAAAGAGCGTGCTAAAAGAAGAGAGTTTTTAAGTGTTTATTTATTTCTTTTGAGAGAGACATTGCGGGTGGGGAAGGGACAGAGAGTGAGGGAGACAGAGGGAATCCCAAGCCGGCTCTGTGCTGTCGGTGCAGAGCCTGACACAGGACTTGACATCACAAACCGTGAGATCGTGACCTGAGCCGAAATCAAGAGTCGGACGTTTCACCACCCAGGCGCCCCGGATATCTTTTTTTTTTTTTTTTTAATTTTTTTTTTAACGTTTATTTATTTTTGAGACAGAGAGAGACTGAGCACGAACGGGGGAGGGGCAGAGAGAGGGGGAGACACAGAATCGGAAGCAGGCTCCAGGCTCTGAGCCATCAGCCCAGAGCCCGACGCGGGGCTCGAACTCACGGACCGCGAGATCGTGACCTGAGTTGAAGTCGGACGCTCAACCGACTGAGCCACCCAGGCGCCCCGGATATCTTAAAATTCAGCTCAGGGTACAGGGCGTCTCCTTGGTTGAGCAGAAGGAGCCGAATGACCTCAGAATGTAGACTCCTGTTGTTCATCCTTGGAGATTTGAGGTCAAATGACTTACCTGTGTCGTCACCCCCTTGTTCTGGGGCATTCCACTTCTCCAGCCCCCCGTCAGTGCTCGGCTTTGGCCAGTAGTGCCACACAGCTGATAGCCTGTCCTGGATCTAGAGGGAGGTCTGATCTGGGTCACCAAGGCCTCCGGCCACAAAACCCTTATTTTCCTAATCGATCTGTCCTTGTTTACATACTCAAGCCAATATCCTTCTGAAAGGGATTGTCTCCCACAGCTCATGGCTCAGTTTCTTCCACTTCTCTGCGTGGTGTAGCCTTCGAATTGATTCTGTTTCTTTGTAGTCAGCCGACTGCCGGAGAAGGAGAACCTCATTGATTTGTCCCTGGCCAGTCAATTAAGAAGTTTCTATATTGAACTCTTTGCACACTATCGGTGAAACAAAAATGTGGAACACGAGTTCTGATTAAATTTGTTTTGTTGCAGAATTTAGAGACCTGCCAGTCTGCAAAATCCTTCACTAAACATTTATTTGCTAACTAGCATCTAGCAAGTATGGTGAGTGGCTTCCTGCTGCCTGAGAAAAGAAACAAAATGGCTCATTCACTTATTATTAGAATGATAGGGAGCCTTTACTATTGGTAAATAGTGAATGGGAGCTGGCAGATGGCAGTATTAGCAAAACGGAGTTTGTTTGGATTGATTCATAGTGCCAAAGACATAAACAGATGCAAGCAGTTAAGCCTGGAACAGTAAATCCCTCAGAGGTTATAATAAAGCATCAGCCTACTTAGTTATAATTATGACTGCCTGAAATAAATTTAGATATAGAAGTATGGCTTGGATTGCTAGATTAATTTCCTCCATCACCGAAAGCACAGCATAATCCACGAGGAGGAAAGTGTCCCCACAAAGCCCTCATTTAGGAAAATAAAAACATGTATAGTATCTTTGGTGATGATTGATAATGAAAGGTGAATATCGCAAATACTGAAGAAAACTACTAGACCTATTAGATATTAGACAGAAAAAAATACCGTCATTTCACTGAGACCGAACCCATAGACGTTAACCTCGGCTGGACAGACTGTATATCTTATTTTTGACATAGGGTATTTGCTTCCTACTTTCACAACTCTGTGAGGGGGCAAAGGAACAGGTTGACTTTGTCCACATAGTTTACTATGACACCAAGACATTGGGCCTGTATTAGCAAGGACAGTGTTCATTTCTGTCACTTCTCACACCTACAATTTAATGGGGATAAATATACAAATGCATGTGGTCTTGAAGAAGGACACAGATGAACTGGACATTAACAAGTTGATGTTTAGAGGTGTTTACGTGACAAGGGGAAACCTTATTGCGTGGATCAAAATTATCCCCAGGCTGCAGTTGGAATGAGAAGAAAATGTACTGTCCACTCTTGGGTTGGGTCTTCCTCCCAAACGTAAAGCAAAACCGTTATGTGTCTGTGGTTGCAGACGATTCTCCCGAAAGCACCAGGAGAGGAGTGAGGATGGTCTGTCCACTTTTAGCAACCAGTGTCAAAGAAAGGAACAGAGAAGGAGCAACTGAACACCATATTGGCTTTGCCTCTTTATTGATGCTTCAGTAGAATTCACTCTCAAGCGATCAACTCATGCCTATTTTCAACCAATACCGAACAATTTTCCATCTCAACGTCCATGTGGATGAAAGTGCCATGTGTGACTCTAACACTTTTTTTTCCCCCATATTCCCGGAGTTCTGAATAGTATATCTGCAGGATAACAGATGTACTTTGTCCTCTCATTCATGAGTCCTACGCGGGCAACATCCAGGGCCGTAGGCTCTCTGAATATGTTGAATAAGAGTGTTTCCAGAGAAATGACACGTTTTCTTCGGCAGAATCATCTCTGTCTATATCGCCACAATTCGACAAATGATGGCTTAAAATCTACAGAAAGAACCACCAGGTCTGAAAGCGTGTCATGTCGATATCTTTGAAAATGCAGTAATTTTTTGGTTGAGAGTCACATCCCAAGAAACTTAACTGGTCTTAGCAGCAGGGAAAGAGGAGTTTATAGGAAGGCTATGAAGATTGTTAAAGTCACTAGTGCCCGCGGTAAAGCTGGAGTCTGCAAGAACGTGACAAGTCTGACGTGCCTGCCTTCCATCTCTGTGACTCTCTGTCCGTGTACGTTGTCGATCTCTCTCGTGGACCAGCTAGCTTCTTGTTTCCAGCACACGTGGTGGAAAACGATTGGTGTGAGAAGCACCCCGTGAGTGCTATGATCTAATCACCCAGGAGAAAGAAAATAAACTGTCTCAGACCTCGCCTCGAATGGGTGGACGAATCAACTGAAGCAGCGAGGGGATTCCATTATAGGAACGTGGTTGTGGAGAAAGCGAGCGCTAGAAAACCAGCCCTTAGCTTCACTGCAATTCTAAGATGGAACGTACTCTGTATATAAGTATATATACATATATGCAATTGTACATATATATTTTTATTTAGTAGGGAATTTCATCCGGACCTAACTGAAAGGGGCAAATCGCCCTTTCCTCAACAAACCACTCATTATTAACAGGTCTCGCATTATTAGGATGAGGGGAAGATGGCAGGTTCTCCTTTAGCAAGGCAGTTTCTTCTGTGTTGCCGGGGGAAGGGAGTTGGCTGGGGCACCAGAGTCCTAAGTGGGACTAGATATCAATGCCTAGGTGGTAGCTACTCTGACCCACAGTTCTCAGCTGTTGGTTCCTGGGAAGGATTCAGTACCAGCCAGGTTGCTGTCCAGTACAGTCTTCAGCCCCAGATTCTGACTCTGTTAATTATGGCAGAAGATTAATCTGTAGTGATCAATTTCCATCTGTTCTTTGTGACTAATTCTGAGAAAAATCATCACAAGTCACATCGATGGAGGGTTCGTTGTTTAGTCAAATCTCCCCATATGTGTTCCTCCCTGCTGATTTTTGTACGACACTTTCTGTAATATTTCCCCCGCAGTCGTTCAGGCCAACTCAGGGAGCTTGTGCAAAACACGATGGTCGAGCATTGTCAAATATTCTAGCAGGAAAAGAGTGCAATTGCTGTCATCGATGAATTGGAAGGAGTTTACCAACGCAGCTCATTTAGGAGGTAGACTGTGACACGAAAACGTATTGGTGGATTTAAAGATACGAACTGTGATTACGGGAAAGTAATTCTTAATAAGAAGGTCCATCAAGGTGATAGCCTGTTGAAATGGATAGATTTTGGGGGAACGTGCGGTAAGAAAAGATACTTGGACTTGGCAAAGGAAAGGTATTTTTGAGAGTAATCTCTCATGGACTAAATCATAGAGCGGTGTTAGTAAAAGCCCAGGTTAATGAAAGGGAATCGAGAAAGATAAGACTGAATAGACAGATAGGGCAAAATTATAGAGTACATTGAGCATAAGTCTTATACCCTTCATTCGTCAGGCCATGGGAAGCCCTTAGAATTTTATGAGCATAGAAACGTGTATCACTGTTTGCTGCTTCCGAAATAGCTCCGAAATATCAGTGACTTAAACAAGAAATGTTTGTTTCTTAAGTGCATCTTCCCGTCAGATGGAACTCCTAGGCTCCGCTGGATCCCCTAGGCTTGGCTCCAGAAGTCAAGGTGGATTCACTTAGCCCACAGACTAGTAGCGACCTACTTTTTTTCACAGAGGGTCCAAAGAACAGGAGAGGTAAGCAAAATATGTACCACCTCTGAAGGCCTTGGCCGGAAACTGGCATGCATAGCTTCTGTCCACTTCCTTTGGTCAAAGCAAGGCCCACATCAGTGACATGTGGGGAAACATACTGCAAAATCACACAGTAAAGAACATGGATACAGGGTGAGCGTAAATAACTGGGGACAATGATCCAACCTACCACAAGTATTATGAGCAGAGTGATGCCTTAGAAACATCTCTCCGACAGCAACTTATTTGATCCACTGGATTGACAAAGTAGTGTTAGGGGTTGGGAAGACAGTAACCGTATTTCACGGAAGAGTTATATTTTTGGAAAAGCTTTTTCAATTTTTTTGATATTTCTCAGGCTACTCGGGATTTCTAATACTCCGTTAGCCAGTGTCAGCCATATCCTTCTCAAGACCATGAAGGGCCTGAGAGTTCACCCTGCTCTAACGTTACCAGGCCACAGCTTCATGGGTTCTGGCAGAAGACACGAGGCCCCTGGACCAGAGACACTACACATTATTACTCATAGCACAGCCGAAATGTTGTCGGTTTCAGGTGTCATAGTTGTACTCATATACAAAATATAAATTACCCAACATTTTTATGGGTGTTGTCTAGATTGTCTATACTGTGATAAGATTTTTTCCACTTGTTTTATTGGTTGTTTGTAGAGTTGTGTAGAAGTCTTCCAGGATGTATGTAGGGTTTGTTTGTTTGTTTTCTCTTTTTTGGTCTGTCAACTTTGCTTTATATACATTGTAGTTAAGGTAAGATAACGTATATACATTTAAAATTGTGACATCTTTGTGGGTGTCATGAAACATCTCTCTTAAACTTCAGAAACAATTCTTGCTCTGCAGCCTGATATGATAAAGCATCCTTCCTTTGTTTGCCTTACAGTTTGCACGGACTGTCTTCTTTTTTCTTTTTTTAATGTTTCAAGTTTTTATTTAAATTCTAGTTAGCTAACATATAGTGTAGTATTGGTCTCAGGAGTAGAATTTAGTGATTCATCACTTGTATACAACACCCAGTGCTCATCACAAGTGCCCTCCTTAATTCCTGTCGCTCATTTAGCCCGTCCCCCACCCACCTCCCCTCCAGCAACCCTCGGTTCTCTATAGTTAAGAGTCTCCCGTGATTTGCCTCTGTTTTTCTCCTTTCCCATACTATCATCTTTTGGTTTTTGAATTCCACATAGGAGTGAAATCGTATGGTATTTGTCTTTCTCTGACTGATTTATTTCACTTAGCATAGTACACTCTAGCTCCACCCATGTATTGCAAATGGCAAGATTTCATTCTTTTTGATGGTTAAGTGATATTCCATTGTGATATGTGTGTGTGTGTGTGTATATATATACTCTTATACTCTTCATATATATATATATATATATATATATATATATATACACACACACACACCACATCTTTATCCATTCATCAGTTGATGGACATTTGGGCTTTCTAGATAGTTTGTCAACTGCTGGCAATGCTGCTGTGAACATCAGGGCGAATGCACTCCTTTTTGTCGTTGTTTTTCTAAGGTATTTATGATTTTTTTTATTTTTTGAGAGAGAGAGAGAGAGAGAGAAAGAGAGCTCACAAGTGGAGGAGGGGCAGAGAGAGAGGGAGAGAGAGTCTTCAGCGGACTGCAAACTCGGCACTGGGCCTGACATGGGGCTCAGTCTCACGACTGTGAGATCATGACCTGAGTTCAAATCAAGAGTCAGATGCTCAACCTACTGGGCCACCCAGGCGCCCCCACATGCGTCCCTTTGAATCAGTATCACTGTATTCTTTGGGTCAATTGCTATGTTGGGTCATTGCTATGTTGCAGGATACTTCTGTTTACCTTTTTGAGGAAATTCCACTCTGTTTTCCAGAGTGGCTGCACCACTCAGTGCACATTTTATGACCTGATTTCATGTTTTTCTAATTGTCTCACCTCTTTTAAATTCCCTTTTACGTCCTTTATCCTTTTGCAATAGTCATTTTTTAAAATTTTTTTCCAGTTTTTGTTTTATTAGCTTCTTAGTAATACATACACATTATTGGCATTTATTTTTCTAAAACTATGATGCTGATTACTCTGTGACAAATATAGCCACTTACAGTTTTGTCCTTGTTTACTCTATTTGTTGTTCTTCTTTCCCTCTTAAGTATCCAGGCTTCCTCCTGAGAGCATGCAGTGTTAACAAAGCCCAGCACCTTTCTTTGTATCCGAACTCAAAGGCAAATTACTGAAAGTCAAAACCGCTGAGTGTAAGGTCCCCGCTCAGCCCCTCCTTTCTCAGCTGGACGCTGGCCCGGTGAGTCCGGGCTGCCGGTGAGTTAGGAGGCCCAAACTTCAATTTCATTTCTCCAGCCCAGTAAATTTCCCAAAGCTCTGTTGGCTATTTACTTCTTAGAAACATCTCCACACAGAGCCATGAATCTGTAAGAGGCCAGATGTGAAAAGCGGGTTTTATAATACACACTCACCTCCGTGTAGTTCTCTTTTCTTTACAACTTTGGCCCTGGAGACCCGGTTGCCCTAACAGATTTCATTGCCTTTGAAGAGACGTTCTATTTTTGTAAACTCTCTGCCTTTACTATTTGTTCTCAGCAGGCGTGTTGTTTGCACAAGCCAGAACCATGAGTGTGTTGTGTGTGTGTGTGTGTGTGTGTGTGGGTGGGTGGGTGCGTGCGCGCACATGTGTTTTGATTGCTCTAGAAGAGGAAACTTGGAAAACGTGTATCAGACCCTGACAGTCTGGTGTTATGGTGACCTGGAAGAATACAAAAACATTTGATTTCTGTGTAATTATCTTGAAAACCTTAAGAGTATTATGAAACCTCTTTTTTGCAGATATAATATAGATAGACAGTATTTTAGAGATTCTTTGGAGGTTAAAAATAGGCATGGTCTATTCTATTCTTTTTTTTTAATTTTTTTTTAACGTTTATTTATTTTTGAGACAGAGAGAGACAGAGCATTTTTAAAATTCTTTTTTAACGTTTATTTATTTTTGAGACAGAGAGAGACAGAGCATGAACGGGGGAGGGGCAGAGAGAAAGGGAGACAGAATCAGAAGCAGGCTCCAGGCTCCGAGCCATCAGCCCAGAGCCCAACGCGGGGCTCGAACTCACGGACCGCGAGATCGTGACCTGAGTTGAAGTCGGACGCTTAACCGACTGAGCCACCCAGGCAGCCCTGGTCTATTCTATTCTACATGGTCTATTCTACATAGTGGTGCATGTGTAAAAAAGAAAAAATAAACGAGTGAACACTTAGCTACAGTGTCATCGAGAGATCCACTTACACGTGGGTGAACTCCCTGCACCAGTGACACAGACCTTCTGGTCAGCTCTGCACCCACGTGCAACCAGCACATCGCCCACCGCACCCCGCACCCCACACCCCCGGGGTCTTGCTGCCGGCCCTTCCCTGCTTCCTCCCACACAGTGTGGTTCTGTCCTCCAAACCGCCCCCTGGATCTTTCATGGGCTGTGTCTTCTATGGCCAGAGCTAAGCCTTTCCCGGGTCTTTCCCGTCCAAGTGTGGCTCCAGGTAGGGAGGGTCTGTGCTCCGAGACACGGACACATCGTGGGCTTGCACCGCTCTCCCGTTCTGTTTTCTGTGTCAATCCTCAGCACCCTGATCCGCCGCAGTGTGTTATGTCAGAATCCATTCCACACGCTGGCTTCACGATGTGACTGCCTCTGGTTCTTCCCCTAAGCACACACATACACACACACACACACACACACACACACACCATATAGGCATATTACACAGACACATGCACACATATTATAATCATACAGTTAACAGCAACAGAGAAGAAGTAAATAAAAAGTTGTGAATGAAAATACAGGCCAAGTGTGTGTGTTTTGGAGCTCTTAACTTTTTCTTCCAATCCTAATGTTTATTTCCGATAATAATGCATCATGAGCTTGGAAGATGTCCTAGCATGGGAGAGATCACAATTCAATAATAAAATAATTAATAATGATAATAATAATAACAGTAACAGTGTCTGATTCTTTATATAATATAGATTTATGAAGAACTACATTATAGGAAAATGAGTAATAGAACCAAACACCCCATGCAGTGCATAAGGCCGAACTAAGACATTTAGAGGCATGGGCCCCCTCTGTATTATGGCCCTTTCCAACTACAGTTCCGTTTCCCCATCGCTTTTCCAAATGAAAACCAATTCTGTGCTCAGCAAAATGGCATTTCATTCACGATGACTCCTGGGGTACTCGTCCGAAATAGATGTGCTGTCGGTGCCCTAAGTTCAAGTGGTCGGCACTGCTTTTGGCCTGGATATTTCCGGAGGTTCTAGACCACTTCACAGTCATGCGGGAGAATACCCAGTGAGTCAGGAAACTACGGTGGGCCATCTTGTCCCTTTGGCGCATCCCAAATGGCCTGACCCACACAGCGCCCTGCTTCGCGGGCTCAACCACACAACTGAGGGTGCCCTCCATCTTTCTGTGGGTTTTGTTTCCCCAAACCACTTCCCTTGGTCATAGTTATGCCAGTGGCGTAGCTAGGATTTTCCCTGGGGGATAGAGGCAAAAGAAAATAACCCTGTTCAGGCGCTCCTGGAATTAAGTCTCTGGATGTGGTGTGATTTTCCAGGTGCAAGAACATATTATTTAAATACACATTTGTCAGAAGAGATTAGAGATTGGTGAAGAGCTCCTCAATATTTAGGTGAATGTGTGTTCAACCTTTAAGACACTGTCTGTCTTGCCTCCGTTGGCACATGGGAGTGCGAAGGAACTGTTGAAAAAACCCATAAGCCTGTTGCCTTTCTTTCTGGATGTATTCGGACATTAAGATAACTAAAAAATATTCCTGAGTCACCACAGTTTAAACTGATTCAAGTGTGTAAAGGAAGAAGTAGCTGACACATTTGCTTCGTAATTTTATCCAAACACAAAATGAAGGAAAGAAAAAGGATACGGATGAGTACATTACGAGGCTACCTGGCTGCTGGCTTGTACAAAATATTTAAAGTATTTATTATGTCAATAGTGGGTTTTATTTTTTTTAATGTTTTTTTAATGTTGATGTATTTTTGAGAGACAGAGAGAGACAGAGCACGAGCAGGGGAGGGGCAGAGAGAGGGAGACACAGAATCCGAAACAGGCCCCAGGCTCCCAGCTGTCAGCACAGAGCCCAGCACAGGGGCTTGAACCCACGAACTATGAGATCGTGACCCGAGCTGCAGTTGGACATTTAACTGACTGAACCACCCAGGCGCCCCCTCAGTAGCTGGTTTTAAGAACCCACTTCAAAAATGTTCCATGCTATTTTACTGTGTTACAATAACATTATATCATACTTGAAAATCTTGTCTTTGTGATTACTAAAATAAAAAAAAAAAACAGTTTTGCCGCGAAGTAGTGATCATTATGTCCTGTTTGTTTGTTTGTTTGTTTTTGGTGCACATTTTTCTTATGAGAAATGTTTCAAGGGGCTTTGGGTGTCTTACCAGGAGACACAGTTTCATTTTCAAAATCATCCTTGCATATTACATCACATTCTCTCTCCTATGAAGGACACTGTGACGCCTTCTTGGAATGCATTCATTTCCAGGTCTGATTTGTGATAAACGGGAAGAGAACTTTCAAGAGTGAAAGCTTCACATCTACTTCATGCATATTTCCCTGAAATGCAGATTTTTAGAACATAGAATTGAGTCGGTTTTCCCGTGTTTAAACCCAAGCTCCGCGCCTTGCTGGCTGTGTGACCAGACTACATTAGTAAGCCTCTCTGTGCCCGCTGTGAGAGTTGGGATGAGAGCAGTATTGTGTAGCTCCCATGCTGTGGTCGGGAGGAGAGAAATGGCAGGGCTCCGGGGAAGGTCCCCGTACAGAATGCATTCTGGCAGGTTCTGCTCCTGTCTTTGCTGCCTGTCTGTAGGTGAACGTCCAGGGTCCCTTGTTGCCTTTCAAGGCAGACATAAAAGAGATTTAGAAAATTGTGAAACCCTCTACTTAATTTATTTGCTTTGGAAAATAGTTATCTTCTCTTAAAAAAATACCTTATTTATCTTGATGTACAATGGATTCGTCATGGTTATTTTTAATTTTTTTTAACGTTTGTTCATTTTTGAGACAGAGCGTGAATGGGGGGAGTGTCAGAGAGAGAGGGAGACACAGAATCCGAAGCAGGCTCCAGGCTCCGAGCTGTCAGCACAGAACCCGAACGGGGCTCGAGCTCACAGACCGCAAAATCATGACCTGAGCCGAAGTCAGGTGTTTAACCGACTGAGCCACCCAGGCACCATGGTTATTTCTAATCGAGTTAGTATGTTTAATGGGCTGCTTTAATCCCTCACATGCTAAAATTCTCACCCACATAATTCAGAGCGATTTGGGTCCTCCATGATTTTTACTTCTGTAGGTGTGTTCAGAGACGAGATGTGTGACGAGTGTTGTTCTATGTCCGTCTTCATGTGGACCCACCTTTATTTAATTGTGACATCTCCCGCGGTGTTCCCTGGGGGACTGAAGCCTGTGCACACTTGTGTTCTGGACACTTGGCGAACGGCTTGTCTGCACTTGACCCGCGGTGGCTAAAGCAGGCTGGGATTTACCTCCCCCCCAAATTCAATTGCAAACTCTTTGGTTTTGCTCCTGGTGCGACTGTTGTGAGGACCACATTCCATATGGCGTGCAAATAATGAGATTCCTTACCCTCCATACAAAGCCCCTAACATTTATGGAATGCCAACTGAATACCCTCCTTGGAAGCCGTGCCAAGGGGGGATGTGAGGAAGGTCAGGCCAGAGCGTGCGGATGGCTGAGCCCGGAAGGTGCTGTCAGGCTGCAATGGTGACCCCCCACCCCCCATAAGGCATCACACTTCTATTGACCAGACTCAATGTGTGTGCAAAGGTGAGTCTCAGCAAGGAGAAAACTATGTCTGTGACACCTGTCACAGCAATTCTTTGGGTGACATTAAGCAAAAAAATATAGGGTAAACACACCACCTGTAACATAATAACCTTTTTGAAAGGGGATAAACTGGTAGGAATCTATTTTAGTATTTTAAGATTTATTACCTTTGATGCTATTAATATGGGTAATTATTGTGCTGGAATTCTCTCTCCGTGGAAAATACTGCTATTGAAATAAAAACTGCCTCTGTATTTTCTTTTGATTTTTTCCCTTTAATTGCCTCCTCTCAACACTTTATCGTTCATCAGTGTATTTTGTGTGTGATCAGTCTCAAAACATTTCCGTCCATTTATTCCAACGGTATTCATTAATTATGCCCTGTGTCCTGACACACCTGATCAAAAAGTGGGTCACGTGGCATGTGTCACGATCGGGTCTGTGCCCTGGGGAGGACACACACGTGTGCACAGGGAACGCAGGGAAGGAACACAGGTCAGCCCCGGAGGCCGAGGGCGGTCCCGGGAGAGAAAGTGACTTTCGGTTGTGCGGAACCAAGGACAGTCGGCTGTCAAGAGGATGATGTGAAAGGTTTGAAATCCAGATCCTGTAGTGAAAAATAAATCAGAAGAGCAGAACTATCCAGAAATTATGGAGATACAATACAAAGGGTGCACCTGAGAGTAAGAGCTGAAGTTATGGCTGCCTTCCTCAAAGTGAACAAAGAAAATGAATTAAGCATGTGTGAGTGTCTGGAATATTCACGACGCTGACTTACCGTGGTCCTTTCCAGAAAAGGACCTTTCTGGAGATCCAGAAAGATCCAGAAAAAGATCTTTCCAGAAAAGATCTTTCGGAAAAGATGCCATTGCCATGTGCCCCCATGTGCCTTCCGCTCCTGTTTCCAGGTGGGCTCATGTCAGTAGGTCACACAGTGTTTGTTCCTCTAAAAACTGAAACAAATGATAAGGGATCTGCTGTTCCTTAAGAGGCTCCTTGAAGAGTATTCTCTTATCACTCGGTATTTTTTTTCTCAAGGCAGGATCTTCCCAAGGTCTCCTAACAGATTTGTGAGCCCCACTTCTGAATTCTTCTTGTCCCCGTGCTCAATCAGGACAAGTGTGGAAACACCTGTCTCTGACAGACTGCCCGTCTCGTCCTCTTTCATTTCCAATCACACTGCCACGACTTTCTGTAAAGGTGGGTGTGTTTAAGTTCAAACCCACGCATAGGGGCGACAACTAGGTATGTCAAAATCATACGAAAAGTCACCATGCGGTTATCGACGGTGATTCTTCGCTAGTCACCGCGCTCGGCGATCAAATTATTTACTGACATGTTACTGGTGTTTCTAAAACCATCTCCATCAGGGGATTTTTCATTTCGGTGTGCTCCTGTTTGAAAGGAAAAGCCATCTTGCATCAGTGTTGCTAAGTTTATGCTTGTATAAGACAGTGGAAATAGCCGACTGATTGCTCAAGAGGAGTTTATATGTATCCTGAGAGAGTTGTTCGGTTCGGTGCTAATCAACCAGAGGATGTTTACTGAATCCTTCCTGTGAGTAAGACATTGCTGCCCGAGGAGCTATAAAGGAAATTGGGAGGCACGTGACATAGGACTTGACCTCAATAAGCTTGCAAAATTTATGTAGCTATGAGCCACAAACCATACACTCATCAATAGAACTAAGCATGAGAACATGTATGTAGAATAGCAGTGAAAGTCAAGGTAATATAGGCAATGAGTACTGGCAGATATTACGCCCAACAGTGGGGGGTGGGACTGTGCTGTGGAAGATGGGTGCTGTCCATGGTCTAAGGAATGTGTCCACGCAGACGCTGCCCCTGTCCTGCAGGACCCCGGGGCCATTCGGGATCCCGATGACCATCGATGCCATCTTTGTTCAAAACACACGGTATCTGGGGCGCCTGGGCGGCTCAGCCGGTTAAGCGTCCAACTCTGGATTCGGCTCAGGTCATGATCTTACAGGTTGTGGGATCGAGCCCTAGACTCTAACCCACCCACCACGGTCCAGAGTCCTGCCTCAACGACCACCCGACCCATCTCTATCGTGCTCCCATTCTGCCTGGGAGTGAGGTCAGGGGTCTCTCTGTCTCCACTCCTCTCTTAGCTGTAAAGTCTTTGGATCAAAGATGAAATTCTTAATGCCAAAGACTGGATTCTTTTCTTCATCTTTGAATCTTCGACTCCTACACCAAGCCTGACATTGAGACAGAACAAAGCAAAACAAAACAGATAACAACAATACCAAAAAAAATAAATAAATAAAATAACCACGCACAGTAAGGAACAGCAGATCAGTCAAAATGGTACAGAAGATCTCTTGCCTCATGCCCGTGCTTCCTCGAGGCTCCTCTGTCTTAGGCAACGGGGCCTCTGTCCCTATTGATGTCTGTCCATCACTACTGAACTTTGCCTCCTTACATTCTCCATTCCAGGCCTGCCACTCCCTTGCTTCTCCTTCTGGAACTCTTCTCATGCTCACCCTGCCTCCTCCCTTGCTGGTGCTACCCTGCTTGTCCTCGCCACCCCGGAAGACCTCACTGGCCCTCTAACTGCCTCCTGCGCACATGGGGCCCACTTTCCACCAGCTGTCAGTGTGTCATTTCTGTAAGAGTAGATTTTTACAGCACAAATTGGCTAGCATCACACCTCTGCTTAAATCTGCAGTGATGTATTGTATTGTCCTCTGTTGCCAGCCCCTTGCCACGTATGGGAAATATCACACGATCTGACCCCTGCCCGCCTCTCTGGGAACAGATGCCATCATTCTGTCCCATGCTTCCTGTGCCCCACACACCCGCCATGTGCCTCCTACCTAAGTTTCTGGGAGGAGACTCCTCCCCACCTCAGACCTCCTGTTTCTTCTGCCTGGGGGCTCTGTCCACGCGACACTGGCTAACCCTTCCCTGAACCACATGCCTGTGTTCCACGGCCATTCCTCAGAGGTCACCTCCACCCCCTTATCCGAGTCCCGCCTTCCCCCACTGTACCCCCTCAGCACTGTGTTCTCACCCCATAGACCTTCTGACGGTTGGTAAACATGTGCTCATTTTTCCTCCACGAAACTGCACATCTCTGTTGTCCACTCTTTTATCTCCAGGGCCTGGAAACATGGCTGGCACCATTGCACAATGTCTACGCAGCCCAGTACATTCTGCGGAGCGACAGAGAGGATGACAAAGCTCTCGAGGAAGTGCTAGGTGTACATGGGTCCAATAGAAATGAGTTTCCTTGAAAGAACTTTTATCTGAAAGAATATGGACAGACACAGAGGGCGGAAGGCAGCTCACGAAGCTTCCCAAGGAAAACACAAGCAAATGATGGAGGTTGGCCCAAGCGAGGTGTGTTTTCCAACAAATCCTCTGCTCTCGCTAATGAGTGAGGAGGAACATTGGGTTTCTGGCTTCCTCACTTAGGAGCACTGGGGGGACAGCAAGAATTCAATCCACGACGTGTCACGCAACCGTGCTGTGTCCCACCTCTCTGACACGCCGGGCACTATCACCCCCATCACTTCCAGCTCTGCGTGCCCTCCTAAAAGGGAGGCACTTCTGGGGAAACACTGAGACAAAGGACATGGGAATGAGGCAGGCTTGATGCCCCTGTCTCTACTTTCTTTTGATTTCCCTGGAGACCCTCCAAAGTCTACATTCAGCTGGTTTATATCCAGTATGGAAATACATACGATGAAAAGATGTAGTGAACTCAATTCACACACCTTCCGGAGGCTGCATAAATATGAAATAAATGGTACTCTGGGGACGAAGGGCTTTAAAAAGAGTTAGTCTCAGCCTTGACATTCCAAGTATGAACACTTGCCTGTAGAGCTTCCATTTGTAAATGCTACTTGAGTATTTTCAAGAATTAGCAACGTAAAATTAGCAAATGAATCCTGTGTCACGTCTTCCAGTAGGTAAATCAATGGGTTATATCCTCATTGATTATCTACAAGAGTCTTTTAGAGAATGGATCCCAATTCACCTAATATATATATATATATATATATATATATATATATATATTTTTTTTTTTTTTTTTAAAGAACAATCTGCAGGATAAATTGCCAGAAGCAACCCTCTCCGTAAGCACGGAGGCCTGGGAAATGGAAGACAGAGCCAAAGGCGTGAGATGACGACTTCTCACCAGGGAAATTACAGTGGTGCCCAGGACCAATCTTGTTCATATCCTGAGCTTATAAAAGCACACGGCAACCCCTGACTGCCCAGCACGCAGCAGGCTGGGATCTAGCATTTGTTACTGATCTTTGGAAGAAGAGGATCCCGTGGGTATGGCTGAACGGGGACGAGCCCCGCCGCGAGCCCTGACTTTGGCCCGCCCCGGCCCTCCACCTTGGTTCCTGAGGGCACAGGGATGCGGGGCAGGACGCGTTAGGTGTTTCCCCAGGCACAAAGGTAAACACATAGCGGGATCGCTGCCATAAGTGTATCATGCCCATAACCGCTTGACATCACCGGTCCACACCACAGTGACTTCGCTGAGAGCTCACGGCTTGTCCGTGAGTCAGGGGGAGGAGCTCAAGGCACGTGCCAGCACGGTGTGATGACAACCTGGCATCTTTATCCTTACGTGAGCCAGCCGTGTCCAAACAAGGGCAAAGACCTTCCATTTGTGGAGGGGAAAAATTACGCAAACTAAAAGGCAGCTTACCTGCCGACGGCCAAACAGCTCACTTTTGAATCCACACAAGAAGCATCCCGTGGGCTGCCCTCCTCTGGGGCTGGGGGCAAAGACCAGCGCTTCCCTCCGGCTCCCCTACTTCCAAGCCCAAGAACGTCTTCAGCCACAGAAAATCATTGTCACTAAGGGGCACCTGGAGAGTGCCTGTGCTTCTGTCCCCGTGTCCTTGCAGCCAGAGCTCTGGACGACAGGGAGTGGCTGGCTTCTGCCCCCACCTGCCCTCCCCTCCCTCCCCCTCTCCCTGCCCTCTCCCCCCCCCCCCCCCCCCCCCCCCCCCCCCCGCACCCTCCAACCTCCTGCAGAGCCAGGCAGGCATCTCTGTTACTCAGCACCTCCCCTCAGGTCTCGCAAGAGTCCCGGACAGGAACCCCTGCTCTTTCAACATTCTCTCTGTTGCAAACAAACTTAGATGCTTTTGCATATTGATTTGATGGCAAAGTTATCGAAGTCTCGGAAAGGTGGTAATACTACGAGCAAAGTCCTTTTCGATTATTGTCTGTCACTCCACTTGGCAGGTCACAGCACCGCACACGCACACAAGGGCTTCGTCCCGCAAAGTCGATCAGTAGAGAAAATACTCCGGTGAGAAGACCTGATTTGTGTACTCTGTCCATTTCATATGCTAATTTGCTTTCTTAAAAGAAGATGGACCGTTGGGTCCTCTCCAACCCTATGGTTAATTATGACTGAACGCAATTCATAGAATTGAAGTGTTCACATTTTTCTAGAATTGGTTCCCAAAAGACAACAACAGCAACTGTTTTCAAGGGTAAATGGGAAAATGTTGTCAAAACAATAATGATTTAGCTTTGCGTGAGAAATCGTATATATTAGCCGCCTTTTACAAGTTCTGTATTTTACTAACAGAGGCGTACTTTGGAAGACTGAATGCGCAAAACGGGCGATGGCCAGGCCACAAAAGCAGAATTCTGACCCACTCTCTGCAGCAAGGAGCCCAGAAACCAAATGGCCCTCTACAGTCACCAGCCTGGGGGGCCCAGCCTGCGGGAGGTCAGGCCTCTGTCTCTAGCAATCCATCCAGGAAGCCCGTCCGGTGGCCGCGACTTGATCAATACCTGAGAGCTTCCCTAACGTTTCCCCCTCCTCCAGCTCAGGGCCAGTCACAGAAATCACGTAAGAGGCCATACTTCCAGTCACCCCCACCCACAGCTTCCCGAGGCCAGCAGCCTCCCATCAGGGCACGCTTGCAATAGCTGAAGCCGTCCCTTCTCCCCCTGTAAATACTTTCCCACGCCCCTGCGCGCCTTTGAGACACTGCCAGACGTAGAGCAGGATGGCCAACCCCCTTGCTTTAGCGAGCTCTGACTAATTTGCCTGTTGTCCCTCGGTTGTGCCACATTGTGTCTTCTTCCTTTACATTAATGCTCCCAGAAGGGCGTCTTCATCTCTTCTAATTGCAAAATTCTACGATGGTTCACATTCTTAGGGTTTACCTCTTTACTTTTGAGCCAGAGAGAACGAGAGAGCGCACGTAAATAGGGGAGGTGCGGAGAGAGAGGGAGACAGAGAACTCCAAGCAGGCTCAGCACCGTCTGCACACCCGATGCGGGGCTCGAACTCACGAGTCCCGAGATCACGACCTGAGCCGAAACCAAGAGTCGGATGCTTAACCGGACCGAGCCACCCAGGCGCCTCGGTTCACATTCTTTTGTTCTGTTTTCACAGAAACGTGAACAGCGTGGACCGTACTGCGTTTCAGATGCGGACCCCACGGGAGACAAACCCTGGCTGAGTGTTTTCCTTTTTGTCCGGAAGGGCAGTAGAACCATCCCCCCCCCCCCCCCCCCCCCCCGGGGCATGCAGAGGTAAGGTCACCTGGAATCACTCACATTAACTCCTAATGGAAGGTTAAGGGTTGAGCTCTTTAGCATAAAGGGGGTTGTCTCCCTTAAGAGTGTAAATCCCTTTTGAATTTCCCTGAGGAAGCTGGCCTGACCAGGAGGGTGTGTGGACAGCAAGGTAAGTAACCTCTGGGTGTTCTGATGGTTTGAAAGAAAAGCTCCCCCACCTCTTGGGTGTTGATGACGGTCCCAAAGGGAACGGTTAATTTGGGACGGTGGGACTCACTAGGTTAAGTGTTAACTATTACATTAACAAGTAGACAAGCTTGGATGAGGTTCTGGCCTAGCACGGCCAGTATGTGCTATTTACAGACCTAATCAAATAAGATCGATAGATTTTGGGTCCCAAATGAGGCGTGCTTGGCTAAGATTTTGAGTAAGAGGTTGGGATCACACGTCTTGAAGATCCACTTCGTCGTTTATGTTGAGAATCCGGACAAACACGCGAAACTGCAAAGCCTTGGACAAAATTCTCCGTTTTGAACAGCGCCACCTGGTGGCAGGATGAAAACAGCACCCACACCGCGACGGGACCAGCTCTTGACCCATCTGGAACAAGCTGGCCCAGTTTGGGGTCCAGGGGTAATTCAAGGGGGACATAAGTTCTGAAGACACTAATAATTAAGTAGAAAAGTTTAAAAAAATATATCCACATTCCCTAATGAGTTTTGGTAACTTGCATGCAAATTATCCTTGGAGGAGTATTTGCCCAATTAATTATTAGCACTTGAGAATTTCTTTCCACGGAGGCTGTGTGTGCCATTTGACAATTAGTGAGTTTCAGAAGCAAAACAGAAGGCATCCAACTGAATGACTTTATCAACAAAACCAGATAGAAATATTTTCAATTCATTTTATAATTAAATTTAATTACAGCATTTATTTGGATTCCAATAATGGCAATTAATGAACAGTGAGACAGACCCTAACTAAGCCATGTATTAACACTAACAGCAAAATGTCTCCTAAGCAAATGGATAAGCTGTCAGAGGGAAAATTTTGAAAATACTTAAGATAAAGTTCTGCAAGCTTTTTTGTTTTGTTCATTTTCTCGTAAATGCTGTAACGGTTTTAAATTTAGTATACAAGAAACTTCATTTACTCAGTTCCTACGGTAAATTTGGCTTTCTGTTAAATCTTGATATTGATGTTTGATCAAGTTTACCTGGAAAAATTAACCCTGGAAAAATAAAAAGGTAACAAAAAAGTGAAGAAAATTTTTGCAAAGATCTTTCACACAATTTAATATCTGATAATTGCAGACTATACAGAAAGATACAGACACTCAATAATTCAACCCCTACCTTCACGGTATTTGTAGCCTATTTGAAGATACAGTAAATAACCAATTCGCTACCAGAAACTATGCCATTGACAAAAGTCACACTTTTTTAAAAGTGTGGTACAGGGGCACCTGGGTGGCTCAGTCCATTGAACATCCAACTCTTGATTTCGGCTCAGGTCATAATCTCAAACGTTCGTGGGACTGAGCCCCAAGTCAGACTCTGTGCTGAGAGAGGAGCCTGCTTGAGATTTCTCTTTCTCTCTTTCCCTCTGCCCCCCTCCCCAGCTCATGCTGTCTAAAAAAATAATAAATAAATAAATAGTACAAGTATAAAGGACTAGAATAGTCCTTAAACAGACCCTACCGTATAATAATATAACATCTATCAGAATTTTGCCATCACAAATCAGTGGGACAAAAAAAATCATGGTATCAGGCAATTGTTATACATGGAAGGGAAAATCAGGTTAAGTGCTTAGTTCTTTTTTTTCTTAATGTTTATTTTTGAGAGAGAGATGGAGAGCGAGCAGGGGAGGGGCAGAGAGAGAGGGAGACACAGAATCCGAAGCAGGCTCCGAGCTCTGAGCTGTCAGCACAGAGCCCCACCCGGGGCTCGAACTCACAAACCGCGAGATCATGACCTGAGCCAAAGTTGGACGCTTAAGCAACTGAGCCACCCTGGCACCCCAAGTGCTTAGTTCTTCATGATCACAGCTTTCTATGCAGGTGATTTCAAGAGTTAAATATTAAAAGTCAGCCTGCCAGTTAACAGACCTCTAAAAATTAAGCCTCAAGAAGATAATGCTTTTCAATCTTGAAGAACAAGGGAAGCGATCATTGGGGGAAACGCAGCGCTATTGGAAGTTTAGAGCAGATAATACTTGGCTGCGGTGAAGGGCTCTTGTGCCTTGTGTGTATTTTGTAGCATCCCCGGCCTCTGCCCATTGATCAGAGTAGTGCATTCTCTTTTTACAGTTGTGACAACCGACAATGTCCCCGGATATGGCCAGTGGTCCCGCAGGGTGGCAAAATCACCTCTGCTTGAGAACCACTGCTTTGTAAGAATAAAACCATCCATAAGACCAAAAGGAACCTTCCACATTCTTGCCCTTGCAGGAAAAAGATGGGGGAAAGAGAGCATGAAGTAGGTGAAACAGATCATGAAAAGATGCCCGAGGCCTATAAACCGAGCGTGTAGTGTTCTAGAAATCTTAAGCCTAAGATGTCTGCTACATTGTTAGTATATCGATCTATTTCATCCCGCTTTGGCCATAATTACTACGAAACTGGTCTGGAAGTTCAGCAGAAAGCCTGAGCCCCTCCGCTGACTAGGTGAGCCAGCACAGACGTTCAGGCCGAAGACACTGACCTGAGCTTCAGAGGCGAAGTCAGCGGAGCTCATGGCGGTCACTTTCTTGGAGAGCCGCCATGCTGGGCCTTATTCTAACCATGTGAGTGCTTCCCTTGATGGCGCTATGGGAGCGGAAACTCCTTGCGATAGGAATCAATTACATTACCTCTCTTCAGCTTCTTGGTTTTTTTAGGTATGACTTACACGCAATAAAACACGCAGGTCGTAAGTGTTCCATTTGGTTGGTTTGGACAAACATTCACGCCGCAGAAAACAAGATACAGAACATTTGCATCAACTCAAGAAGGGTTCTCTTGTCCTTTTCCATTCAATAACCCCCTCCAGAAGCAATCACTTTATCTGATTTCATCACCACAAATTAGTTCTGCTTATTGTAGTGATTCATAACACAGACTCATGAAATATCTCCTTTGTGCTTGACTTCCTTACTTATCATAATGTTTTGGAAATTCATTCATGTGACTGCATATATTAGTGTTGATATTCTTTTTATTACTAATTAGTATTCCATTGTGCGGCAATATTACAATTGGCTTATTGGCTCCCATGTGGATGAATATTTAGTTTTTTCCCAGTTTGAGGCTGTTGCGAATAAGGCTTCTGTGAACATTTGTGTTTATTTCTCTTGAATGAATACTTAGCAGCGGGATTGCAAGGGGTTAGATGAGCTGAGTGTGTAACTTTAGGGGACACTGTGACAAAGTTACCAAAGCAATTTGCTGTCCTGAGCAAAATACATGAGAAGATTCCTTGTTCGTCATCCTGATCAACATTTGGTAGTGTCTATAATTTTGACTTTGGCTATTCCAATGAACATGAGATGTTACTTCATGATTTCATTTGTACCTTGTCATTTACTTATTGGATACTTGTACAGCATCTTGAAAAGTGCTTTTCAAGCCATTTATCAACGTTCTGCTGATAGGGTTTGTTGTTCGTTGTTGATCTGTAGGAGATTTTTTTACATACTCTAGATACAAGTCTTGGTCAGATAAATGCATTACAGCTATTTTTCCTTAGTCTGTGGATTGGCTATTTCTTTCTTAGTGGCAAAGAGTGGAACATTTTAATTTTGATGAAGGTAAAATGATCCATTTTAATAGCTATTTGAGCGTGTGTGTGTGAGGCTGTGTGTGTGTCTTAGAGGGGTTTGCCCTAACCAAAGTCATGCTGTGTGTTCTGGGAGCTTCTCAAATATATGTTTAAGTCTTTGATCCATTTCAAATGATTATTATGTATCGAGTGAGTTAGAGATCAAGGTTAAGTTTTTATTCCGTACACATAACAACTAGTAGTATCTTTGTTTAAAAGACCTCACATGGGGCGCCTGGGTGGCGCAGTCGGTTGAGCGTCCGACTTCAGCCAGGTCACGATCTCGCGGTCCGGGAGTTCGAGTCCCGCGTCAGGCTCTGGGCTGATGGCTCAGAGCCTGGAGCCTGTTTCCGATTCTGTGTCTCCCTCTCTCTGCCCCTCCCCCATTCATGCTCTGTCTCTCTCTGTCCCAAAAATAAATAAACGTTGAAAAAATAAATAAATAAATAAAAAATAAAAAAATAAATTAATAAAAGACCTCACTGTTTCCAGTGTATTACCTGGGCATTTTTGTCAAAAGTCAATTGACCCTAACTTTGTGTGGTTCTGTGTCTTCACTCTACTCTGTTCCACTGATCTTACAACAATACCACACTGTTGTGATCACCATGATGGCACATGTTCCCTCTTCTTTTCCACGAATTCCAAGGAATCCCAGATTCCTTACATTTCTATATATACTCTACTTCTCAGAAAAATCTGCAAGGATTATGAGTAGGAGTGTTTTGAATCTATACATCAAGTTGGGGAGTATTGACAGCTTGAGAATATTTATTAATCCTAAACTATTTATAAGAATAAATATTTATTCTTCAAGACTACAAATATAGTGTATCTCTTTGTTTACTTGGGTTTTTTAATTTCCCTTAGCAACATATATTTAACATGATTCCTAGGTTGTTCATTTTGTTATAAAATGGTATGTTTTCAAAAAGCGTACTTTCCAATTAGTACATAGAAATGTAATTTATTTTCATAAATTGACTCTGTATTCCACGATCTCACCAAATTGATGAGTTTCTGTGGTTTATTTCTACTTGGTTCAGGGGAGTCTTCTACATACAGAAATAAGTCTTCTCTGAATCCGGACAGTTTTACCTCCTTTCCAAGTTTATACTTCTGCTTACTTTTCTTGCTTATTTCATTGGCAAGGACTTCCTGTACAATTAGGAATGGAAATCGCGAGAGTAGATAATCCTGTCTTCTCCTGAAATGATGGAGAGAGACATCATCTTTGTCTTCCATTTAAGGAAGATGCTAGGTTCCGTGTGTGAAGATTCTGTTTTTTAGATGCAGGTAGTTGCTAAGATGATTCATCATGGCTGGGAGTTGAATTTTGCCACTAGCTTTTTCTACATCTACGGAGGTGATTGTGCGTTTGTTTCCACCCAGTACTCAGTTCACGTGGTGAATGACACTGATAATTTTGAATGATAAACAAACTTTGCTTTTCTTGGTTAAAATCCATCTGTTCATGATATATTATCTTCTTACATAAAATTGCATTCAATTGACGTAATGATTCGCTCAGGGCTGTTGCTTTTCCGTGTGTGAATTTACTTTTTTTTGATTTTCTTATTCGGTTTTGTATCAAGATTATCTTGGTCTCATAAAACTAATTTTATGTGTACTGTATTTTAGGAGTATTATATTTTCTGAAGAATTTGGCTAAGCTTGATACTATTTATTATACACTTATTTTGAATAAAATCTACCAGTGAAGCCAATTGGGCTTGGACTTTTGGGAGAAAGTTTTGTGATTATGAATTCAGTTTTTTAAAAAGGTATAAATATTCATATTTTTCAATTTCTCCTTGAATCAGTTTTGACAAATTATTGTTTTCAGGGCTATTTCCCATTTCACCTAAGTTTTCATAACTTATTGCATAATATTTTATATTATTATCCTATTATTTTAAAAGTATATGATTTCTGGAAATTTGCTTTTTATTTTCTGATGTTTATAATATGTATTTTCTATGTGTTTTGGTTAGACTTGCTGGGAGTTAATCAATTTTATAGTAATTGTATGTAGGTATATATAATACCTACTGTGTTATACTGTACTGTACCTACTGTATTATATACCTACTATATTATATATAATATATATTATATAAATATATATCACGTATATAAACATAGTTTTTAATTTCTATTTTCTATTTCACTGATTTCTGGTGTTAGTATAACTTTTTTCTTCTATCTACTTGGGTTTAGTTTGCTCACTTTTTTTAAGCCTCTTATTCATTTTATATCGTTCTTATTCACAGACCTTTAAAGCTCTGTTTCTTTTTCTAGACACTGCATCCCCAAATTCTGATAAGATGTGTTTCTCATTAGGATCAAAATATTTCCTCTTGTGAGTATTCCTTTGGTTTGTGGGCTATCTTAAACCTTATTAATTCATTTATTAATATGATATTGTAATTTATTTCTAACTTAATGCAGTATGGCCAGAAAATATTCTTTGTGAACTCTATATTTTTTCATATATTGGGCGTTGTTATCTGACCCACCGCAAAGTTAATATTCTATAACCCTTGTAATAGAAACAGTTTATACCATGACTGTTTGCAATGCTCTATCAGTTACTGGAACAAAAGGTTTTAAATCTCCAGCCATTGTTTGTGTGTCTGAAATTCATCCCTTTTTACTTTTATTTTTATAAATTTTCATTTCATTTATTACAGGTTTTAAGGTACATACACTTCGGACGACTGTTAATCCTTCTTGATGAACAAGTACTGTTATCTTTAATAAGCGCGCCTCATTATTTGCTGTAATACTCTTGGTCTCAAAGCCCGAGCCACCTGGTGTGAATCTTCCCACTTTTACCTTCCTTTGCTCAAAGTTTGCATGGTATGCCTCTTGCCACTCTATTACATTTGGACGATCTGTATCCTTTTAAAGGGTGTTTTTTATAAACAGCATGGACTTATGTCTAGCTTTCTCATCCAATGTGACAATCCCTGCCTTTCAATAAGAATGCTTCATCCATTTACGTTAATTTTACTTAAGATAGGGTTGGAAGTTTATCGTGTTGACATGTGTTTTCTGTTTGTCCCAACTCTTCTACATTCCTCTGTGTTTCTACTCCTACTTTGTGTTAGTATCATCCAGCCTACCACTCCGACTGGCTGGTTTGCTGTCTCAACTCTCTTGGCTGCGTTATCCTGCCCCCAGCCTCCAGCCGACCAGCCTGGTGCACTCAGGAAGGAAGGTTAGTTGTCAGACGAGAGCCGATTCATAACGCGGCTGTGCTGCCTCAGATTTTAATACATCAGGCAAACCCACACCTGGGATATTAAAATTTGCTTTGTTTCTTCTTTTATTTGTCTGTGGGAGAGGCTTATTCTTCCAAAAAAATCTGCCAAGAAGGAAAACAGCTGTCAGCCTTGTCTCTCCCAGTCTGAACCACAGACAGAAAGTAAGTTGAAGAAAAAAAAAAAAAATGACCAGAGACTCAAGATGTGTAGGGTTGTGACAAAGAATGGGCCACTCATCACTGGTGTCCCAGAAGGAGAAGGCAAAGGATATGGAGCTGAAAAGATGTTTGAAGAAATGATGCTTGGAAACTTCCCAAACTTGGCAAAAGACATAAACCCACAGATTGCGGAAGCTGACTGAACCCGAATATGTTCCTCCTCAAGTGAGGAAATCTTGTAATCTCAGAAAAGAAGCGAGATCTTGTGAAAGAACAGCCTGTAGTATATATAATAGTCTCTCATTCACCTCTTCAGTTTTCTACGTTCTGTTTAATAGTTGACGTAAAAATTGCAGTATCGTCTAACGTGATCTTGATGCACATAGAGGAAATACTTACTATAATTATCTTAAAAATGAGAAAAGATAAAAGGGTATGAAGAGAGATCAGGTCTCTATGTTTTGCTCAAACAGGGAAAAGGTTGACCCAGTAGATTGTGATAAGTTATGTGTGTACGGTAACCACTGAAAGCTAGACGAAGACATACACATAAATACACTATAGACCTATAGACAATGAAAATGGGAATCTACAAACGTAGTCAAGTAACACAAAGACAGGAAAAAATAAGGAAATGGAAAATGAGAAAACAGGAAAGAAAAAGAAAACAAAACATAAAAAATTTTTTTAAAAACCCACAATTTTTGCTTTGGCAAAGGCTCTGGGCAGCATGAGAAAATGAGCTAGTGCGTAGTGGGAGAGAACATTTACAAACCACGCGTATGTTGAAGGACTCACATCCTGACTATACAAACACATCTCGAAACTCACCATGAAAAAACAAAATGCGACCGGAGAAGTGGCAGAAGACATAAAGAGACATTTTCCTGAGGAGGAGTGATGGATGGCCAATCAGCATTTGAAAAGACGCTCATCACCAGCTGTTGAGGAAATATGAGCGACAGTAACACGCTGTCACCACACATCCATCAGGACGCTGGAATTAACACCAGTGCAATAACACACGCTGGGGAGGATGCCAGGAAGTGATCTCTCACTCTGCTGGTGGGGAAAACAGTTGGACAAGTTCTTAAGAACAACAAGCATGCACTTCCCATATGACCCAGCGATTGCACTCTGGGGTATATATCCCAGAGAAATGAAAACTGCATCTCCACAAGAATGTCTACGATTGCTCAAGACAGCTTGACTTTAATAGCCAAAAACTGAAAACACCAAAAATAGGTGAATGGTTAATAAAACCATCACGCCTTGGAACACTACTCAGCCAGAAAAGGAAGCAAACTGTGGAGAGACGTGGCCACTTGGGTGGATCCCCAGGGCACCGTGCTGAGTGGAAAAGTCGCGGGTTGTGTACCCCGTGATGCCATTCGTACAACACTCTTGCAATATCAAAATTATAGAGACGAGGACCAAAAGCTAGGGGTTGCCGGTGTTTAGAGATGACGACGAGAGGCATAGGCATGACTGGAAAGGGAGTAGTGGGGGTGAAGTCTTTGTGGTCATGGAATGGTTCTCTACATTGGTTGTGTCAGCGGCTTCCCGAATCTGCATGTGATAGGATCATGTGCACGCACATTGTACCTGTGTCCCTTTCCCGGTTTTGATAATGCACTGTCCTTACTTACCACATACTCTGGGGAGACTAGTTGAGTGTGCATGGGACCTCGCTATACTATCTTTACAACTTCCTATGAATCTATAATTATTCCAAAATAAAAAGCGAAAGAAATATTTTTTAATTTAATATTGTTTATTTTTGAGAGAGAGAGACAGAGAGACAGAGAGACAGAGCATGAGCTGGGGCGGGGGGCAGACACACAGAATCCTAAGCAGGCTCCAGGCTCTGAACTGTCAGCACAGAGCCAGATTTGGGGCTTGAACCCACGAGCCGTGAGATCATGACCTGAGCCGAAGTCAGACACTTAATCAACTGAGCCATCCAGGAGCCCAAAAGCAATGTTTTTTTATAAGATAAATTTTATTTTAACTGTTCAACTTTTTTACACAATCCAAAAATTTTGGTAATACATAAACAAAGGATCCTTTATTGAATATCCATGTAACCTGGCTATGTATAACTTACTCATGTGGACATATTTCCCTTATATTAGCTTTTCCTTTATATCAGCCCTGTGGAAAAGGCAGTAATGAATAGTTTATGCTCATGTACAGAAATAAACTAAAGCAGAGAGAACTGAAGGACCTACATGCACACCGTGAGTAGAAGACGCACCAAGGGGGCCCCTCGGTGGCTTAGTCGGTTGAGTGTTTGACTCTTGGTTTTGGCTCAGGTCTTGATCTTATGATTCGTAAGATCGAGCCCTGCATTGGGCTCTGCGCTGACAGCGTGGAGACTCCTTGGGATTCTTTCTCTCCTCCTCTCTCTCAAAATAAGTAAACAAAGTTAAACAAAAAAACAAAAGCAAAACAAAACAACCTAACCAAAGGGAAAGGGACAGCGTGGGACGAGAGATATGACACAACGTAATTTGTTTTGAGAACAGCTAGTATTATTGGCAAATGGGCCAAGTGGTGGAAACGGCAGAAAGTTACATGTGTCGAAACCTGGAAGAAGCCAGAGAAATAAGTTGGGACTGGAGACTGAACCCAGTATACCAGTTTGGGAAGTTGGAAGTACATGTTCATGAGAACAGGGACCACCTGAAAGGATTTTACCTGACTGACTTGGGTCTCAGATGGATATCGTAGGCAGTGCATGGGCTCTGCAGAGTCATTTCCCTCTGCTCCTAGACTCTGGAATCCTGGTGACAGCCTTTGACAGGTGCAGCGGTGTGGCAGAGAGGAGGACTCAAATCCAAATGATCCACATTCGATAGAAATACAGCACAAACGTAACCCTCTCCCCCACTGCACGACAATTGTCTGCCTGCTGGGGGATGTATCTGGATCCTGAAGAACAGAGAAGTGGAGAGAATGATGTGGGCTGAGCCCGTCACTCCATGGGAGCCCCGAGGGACGCTTCTCTGCCACCATTCAGCTGATCTCAGGTGCGTAAATCCTAAGACGCAGAAATAAGACAAACACGGAAAACAATGCCCATGCAGCTCAGCAAACTTTCTCATCAAAACCAGTTTTAAGACGAACAGCCCACATCTTCGGGCAGGAGAGTTTTGCAGTATGAACACAAATGAGGCTGTGCCCGTGTGTGCGTGTCTAGAAGGACACGCCGATGACACTCTCCAGTGAGTAAAGCCACGCTGAGCGGTTCGTGTATTTCTATGCATGTGTGTCCATATGACAAATAAGCACACGCATCTTTGTTCCAAACATGAGGGTCCTTAGCTGTCCTTAGAGACGACGTGCCATGAATTTTACTAAACACTGGATGTCACTGTTGTAGTTTTATAATAAAAAGTAAGAAGTTACGGAAACGAAGAGTTTCCTAATCAATATTCTCAAAATAGCTAGAGAAATCAATTCATATTTTATATTTTTCATTAAAAAGAGACGTATCCCCTTCAAGAAGTCTGGTTTCTTTGTAGGACTTGCTGTTTTTAAAGACCAAAGAAATGCACACCGCATTCTCTGGGCATGGCTGTAAATCGCACGTCCGTAAATCACTTCTGAAGTCCCCTGCTCGGCAACGAGAGATCCATACGACTATATCAAGCGCGTGCTGAGGAGGTATGTTTGTTGCTTTCTGTGAAATCTGGGATCTGCCATTGGATGCTCTTTTCCTGGGCGAGCCCAAATTGACCCTTGCAGTCATCGTGATGTGCGTGCAAAATTACAGAGCACTGTTCCCTCTGGCGTCTCTGTAATGAACGATGTGAGCTAATTGCCTGTCACTTCCTCCCAGCTGAGAAAATAAGTTTCTATCACCAAGCCGACCGATCCGTGCCAAATTCGGATTGCTTTCTCGGATTTGGGATTGACGTTGGTGCAGAGATTTCTTACAAATCCTCAAACTGTCAGAACGTGTCAGTGCCCCGTACCGTTTGCTGTATTCGTTCATTGGCTTCTACATAGCAGAGCACATTGGTGAGGTTCCCTGTGACAACCCGACGGTAGCTGAGAGAGACACGCCTCGCTGTTTGAAAATACGCTTTTCATGAAAAGCAATTCTCTAACCCGGTTTGGCGAAGATGGTCCAGGTTAGCAAGACACGTCCGTGTAACTGGCGTGTTGGTAAGTGTAACTTTCGTCAATAGTTATTATATAAACTGCCAGCCTCTTTTAGTAGTATGACACCACAAAATACGTGTAATTAAAACAACATTGAAGGTCGCGAACGACTCTTTGATGACTCAGGAATCGTTTCTGTGTCTTTTGGTGTCTGAGGTGCATAGCAGCATCAGTTATGGAAGTAGACACACGCCATCCCGTGCCACCGACTTTTGTCTCTTTCCCCAAGCAGCAAATACCTGACCTCAAATGTGTACCTAAGACAGCCCCTCAATAATCATTAGCCGTCGAGGAGCTTAGAAGGCAGCTGCTGTGGCTCCAATACAAAGCTGTTCCTTGGTAAGGAACAAATTTAACACCAAATGTTTCTAAATGTTTTGAAACAAAACATACCCATTTTTCCTTATTTTTTTTAACATTTATTTA
This sequence comes from Felis catus, assembly GCF_018350175.1. Lineage (NCBI taxonomy): Eukaryota > Metazoa > Chordata > Mammalia > Carnivora > Felidae > Felis > Felis catus. Next base: position 2,624,176 of record NC_058371.1, read on the forward strand.
TTTTTGAGACCGAGAGAGACAGAGCATGAACGGGGGAGGGGCAGAGAGAGAGGGAGACCACAGAATCGGAAGCAGGCTCCAGGCTCTGAGCTGTCAGCAAGGAGCCTGCTTGGGGTTCTCTCTCTCCCTCTCTCTCTCTCTCTGCCCCTCCTCAGCTCTCTCTCTCTCTCTCTCTCTCAATATAAGTAAACTTAAAAATAAGTGTCTTCGATCCCACCTTTGAGGGATAATGGACCTTCAAAAACGTGAAAAAATGTACTGTGTGAGCCAACATACGGGGCCAAGGAAATGGGAGGTCGTACAGGGCTTTGGTGGGGGTTTTGTCTCTGGTTTACGGGACAGGTAGGCACGCACTGAAGATAGAAATGGAAGAAGAGGGGTGTCTTGCTGACTCAGTGGGTAGAGCATGTGACTCCTGATCCTTGGGTTGGGAGTTCATGCCCCACGTTGGGCATAGAGCTTACATTAAAAAAAAAAAAAAAAAGAAAGAAAGAAAAAGTGAAGACAGAATGTGGAGACATTCTGCATAACAGGTAGGGGGCTGGGAAATCCTGGAATATTTTATTATTTTTTAAACATTATGTATTGCTTTTATTTTTCTAATTCTCTGACTACAGGATAATAAGGGAGGAGGAAATATTTGTAGCATTACTATATGATTGCGTGGATGGCTAAAGACATACTTTTCCTTTTCTAGAAAGGGATTATACATTTTTCTTGCCCAAACTTGGTACCAATTCTTCCCCAATATCTGATAAAAATAAGATGATAATTGATATGAGAAGACGGTTGACTGAGATGCTCTGTGCTTTATCAGCAACGACTAATTATTAATTTCCTGCTGACTACAGAAGCCTGCAGAATTTAATCATAGTAAAGAGCCAATAATTTCCTTTGGACTCACAAATAAGAAGAAAATTGAAAAAAAAAAAAGAGCAGTTTTAAAAATGTATCTAACTACAATAAATAATCCCTACAAATCTTTTCATCCTGGAAAATGGAATTCGGAATTACAAAATTCTCTGTTACTTTCCCCAAACCAACACAGGCAACATCTCCTTTTTCTTTTTTAAAATAATAGGTTTGGACTTAAAATAATGCAAAAGCTGTAGTGCTATTAACATTTGATATGAGTTTTCTTTCATAATAAATGGATATCCTTCACAATATGGCAAGTACCAATTGTTGAGAGAATAAAGCCGTTCTAATTAAATGGAAGTATTTTACATCCGTAAGTATGGAAATGAATCATGCATATTGCATCGTGGATGGCTTGAGTGCCCATTATACTAGGTTGAGCTGTAAAATTATCATTTTAAAATATTAATTTATTTTAATACATTCTTAAAATTTCCACAGGCAGATGTAAAGAGTCTGTTTTTGTTTTAGCCAGTTTTATATTTTGAGTACTTAAGATAATGGAGTACCCTGTACCTATGAAGTGAAATCGAATTTCATTGCTACTTCTTTAGGAAGTGTTTGTTTTAGCGCATTTTTGTGATAAGCGTATTATTGTGATGCAAAGTGAAATGAATGAAATGAGCCCCCATTTAGTTATAATAATCTTTGCAGCACATTGCTTTTCCGTTCCCCAAATATTTTATTAGAGCCAGTATACAATTTCAAAATTAACATTTTTCTGGGTTCATTTTTACTTGCATTTTGTACCTCGCTAGCAATTGAAAATGTTAATGAGAAATAAAATTAAATGAGAGATTGAACTGGGAGAGGAAAACAACAGAATTTGTAGGTAGTATGCAAAAGAATTCGTTCACTTTTATGTGATTGAAGTGATCAGAAAAGTCCAGAATTTGATCCACTGAGACAGTTTTTCCTGTTCAGTTCTCCTTTGACCGACTCATTTACCAATATCTTTAAAAATATTATGAGCATTTTCAAGTGCACACAAAATATTGGATCTGTACTGTGTGGGCACATATCAGCCATATGGATTCAAATGATCAAGATTTTACCCTAGCCGCCTTATCTAACCCTTTTTTTCTGCTTATTGTTTGCAGTTTTCAAAGCAAGTCCCAGACACTGAGTCATGTCCCCCCTACATACTGCTGTACATATTTATAAAAATTAGGAACATTCTTGGGGCACCTGCGTGGCTCAGTCAGTTAAGCATCCGGCTTTGTCTCAGGTCATGATCTCAAGGTCGGTGAGTTCCAGCCCCGCGTCGGGCTCTGTGCTGACAGCTTGGAGCCTGGATCCTGCTTGGGATTCTGTGTCTCCCTCTCTCTCTGCCCCTCCTCTGTTTGAGCTCTGTCTCTCTCTCTCTCTCTTTCTCTCAAAAATAAACATTAAAAAATTCTGAAACAATTAGGAACATTCTCATTATAACCAAAATGCTATTGCCATACCTAACCAAAATAATAGTTCATAAAAAACAGCACAAACGTAGATTATTCTCTCATTTTTCTGACTCTTTCAAAACTGGTGGTCGGTTTGAATCGGAGTCCAAGCAAGGAGGGCATGCTACGTCTGGGTCTCTGAAATATTTTTAACGTAGAGCGTGCATCCATGTGTGCCACTGCCTTCACCGTGGACAACATCAACTCCACTGTTTTTTATTTTACTTTATTTTATTAAGGTTTATTTATTTTTAGCAATCGGCCCATCCAAGGTGGAACTCAAACTCACGACACGTAGACTGAGCCAGCTAGGCGCCCAAGTCTGTTGTTTTTTAGAATATTCCTCATTCTAACAAAACAAATCAGCAAAGAGAAAAGAGAGAGACAGAGAGAGAGAGAGAGAGAGAGAGAGAGACAAAGAAACAGACTCTTAAGTCCAGAGAACACACTGATGGTTTCCAGAGGGGAAATGAGTAGGGGGTTGGAGGAAATGGGTGATGGGGATGAAGAGGGGCACTCAGCACGAAGATCACCGGGAGACGTGTGGACGTGTTGAATCACTATGTTGTACACCTGAAATGGATACTACGCTGTGTAATTGTTTTTAAAATACTACACTGTGTAATTGTTTTTAAAAGAATATTGGAATTTTTTTTTAAAGAATAATGGAATTGTTTTTAAAAGAATATTCCTCATTCTGTGATGTCTATTGACTTTCTGCTGATATTTTTTAGGTTTATTTTTTTTTCTCGAGAGAGAGAGTGTGTGTGCGTGAGAGAGCATGGGGAAGGGCAGAGAGAGGAGGAGAGAGAATCTTAAGCAGGCTCCGTGCTGTTGGCTCAGAACCCGACTCAGGACTCCATCTCACGGAATCGTGAGATCATGACCTGAGCCGAAATCAAGAGTCGGACGCTTAGTCGACTGAGCCACCCAGACGCCCCATCTGCTGGTATTTTTTTAAATCTGTTCTTTATGACTGTGTTGCCTACACTAGAAGTCAGCTCTGTAAAGCCTTGGTTCAGTTTCCTGGATGCTGCTGTGTCCCTTCTATTGCAAGAAGACAGAGATACCTACTGTCTGATTGGAACCATTTTCAGAGATACTAAGTTTGATCGGTTCCAGCATTGGTGGCACAGTCTCTCCATCGTGGAGTTGTCAGGTGTGGGGGTCACCATCAGAAGGGCCAGAGAGAGAAAAGGTGACCACTGGTTCCCACTAAGGACTGCAAATGTGGAAGGAGACAGGAGACCCCAACAGACTTCCGTGTTAACCATTTACACTGCTTGCCCTTTGATCTCCGTGTGCATGTCCTACTTTTGCAATTCAAAGAATAGAATATCTCCAAGCGAAGTGTATCTTTTTCTCTCCCCTGGGTTTCCTTGCCACGTTCTTACCAAACAGCATATGCAGACCGCAGTGGCATCCAAACACCTGCCTCCAGACTCAAAACCGATTCTTTCAAGTGCAGGTCGTGTTTTCATTAACAAAACACAGCTTTATTTACCTTGCCATTTCTCGCTAGAAATCGAAAACTATGTGCACGACATAGTGCAAGGAGCTTGTTGTAGGAACGTGAGAGCTATTGGAACTGGTGTTGTAAGAGACTCTGGGGTTTGGCTTTTCATCTCTACAAGCTGGTCACAGCGATCTGCTCTGAGTATGCAATGTTTAGGTGCCTGCTGCTCAACAAATGTAAATTCTCTTGTTTCTTTCCACGCTGGGTGACTATGTCTGGCTAAGCTTGTCTAGGGAATCTTAGAGATCTGTCAAATTAAAGTATGGTGTCTTCTGCCAACACTCATATAATTCATGGATCCCATAAATAACATTATTCAAAAGCACCCGTTTCTCCTGACACCACTTCATGTGGCTTTACAGTACTTTCATTTGTTTCCCCCACCTACCTAGGGACCCTCCAAACTACAGTAGTGTATGGAACACACACACACACACACGGAAAGAGAGAGAGAAAGAGAAGTATCGACAGGAGTCGGTGCTAGCAATGGTCTTGAGGGGTATGGAGACAGAATAAAACCCGTTCCCTGGAAACCCGTGGGGAAGGGCTGAAAGATGGCTCTACCCTTGGTCTCACTTCACAAATCTCTTGCAAATGGACATAAGTCCACACGTAGAAGTTGTTCCATTGGCTCTTCTCTCAACCCAGGGGCTGTTGCCTCTTCAACTAGAAAATTGTCGGGAAGTTGCTAACTCCAAAATGGGAACAAAGGTGGTCTGCATTTTGGATTGCTCTACTCCCATTTGTCTCGAAAATGGCACACATCCAGATGGTTTAGAACAACCTCAAACGGAACAAGGACACAGTAAGGGACGAATAACTGGCTGAGAAGAGATAAGACAGGGGAGTCTGCCTTCGACATCATCCTCTTTTTTTTTTTTAAGTTAGATTTTGGATTTCGAACTCAAGGAAGGCAAACAAACAAGGACACACTCTGAGAACCCAGTCTCAAATCCCAAATTCTGCCGCCATATTTTGCCATGTAAAGTCAGCAACAGCACTAGTGTTATCACGGAGAGTCGAAACTAAACTTAGCATCAGATTTTTAACACCACAATACATACTTTTGTCTCCAAAAGGTCTAATGCAATTTCGAAGCCTTTTGGCTTTTTGTAAGAAAAAAATGGAAGGATTCCAGTCTGGCTTCTCTTCCTGCCTTTGCTCTGTGCCCATAAATGAGGCAAATTTCTTGGCAATCCAACGATCACTGCTCTCGTCTATAAATCAGAGACCATAATTGTCCTACTTTATGAAACTTTATGTGGTGTTAAGTCACACAAGCCATGGACAGTTTTCAGAAAATACCAAGGACCCAAATTACACTTCCCAGGACAATGATTGTCAGTGAAGTGGCATTTGGAGGCACGTGTGAAAACGTGTAGGGATCCTGAGGGCATTCTTGTGCAGACAGCAAGAGGAAACATCGTATTACTTAATTTCTGTGCTTGACCTGATACTTGAAAAAAATCCATCCTCGGAAAGATAAGTTGCAGCTGGCAGTTCGTAATCGGCTCTCTGACCTGGGACAACTTTTTCAGAGAGGGAATGCAAGAATCGTGTACCCACAAATCCCTTCTCTCCTCTTTGCCACATGGATGGTTTTAAAATGACTGGAACTCCAACTGCCGTAGGCTAATTGAGTAAAAAGCACCACCAACTATATAACCCAGAGCCCTCATTCTCAGTGGTTTGCTGCTGTTTGTTTGCACTGGGAAACTTTCCCCTACAGCCACCATCTTAGAAGGGGAGATAGCTGTTGGGGAGGCTACAGACCTTCAGTTTTAGGAGGAGTGCAGGCCTGGAGACTTCACGTCCAGCCTCGTGACTAGTTGGTGATAATGTATGCATCCTTGAAATTTGCTCAGAGAGGAGTTCTCCAGCGTCAAAAACAGCATAAAATGGTAACTAAGTGAGGGGTTGGCTATGCCAACTAGGTCGATTATAGTAATCACCTTACAGTGTGTATGTATATTCGCACGTTGCATTGTACAAGCCTAATATGTATACATACATATCATATATGCATATATATTACATAGATATATAGATATATATATATATATATATATATATATAAATTTGTTTGTCAATCCTACTGTGATAAAGCTGGAAAAAAATCATTAAAATTATTCTAACCAGGGGTGGGGCTGTGGTCCGTGGAACTGCACCTGTACGTCTCACACATGTGACCTTATTGTCACCTGCAAAGGTGGGACTATGGCACATTCCTGTTTGTCATATTCTGCAGGCAGTGGCACAGCCCCGAGACTTAGAAAACAGGATGGACTGGGTTCTGGACACCTTCTTGTCTCTGAGGACAAAAAGACTGTGTCTTCTCTGCTGATAGGAGAAAGCTAGGTTTCCTAAGACCACAGGGCAAGTCAGGTGGACATTGTAGATGGAGAATTGGGGCGTTTGTCAGCTGATGGGGGGCAGACGGTGGGGAGGACAGGTTTGCGGTCTCCCCGGGGGGGAGAGACCAGCCCAGGCAGGGGGGTGTAAGGCCACGGAGTGTTGGGTCCCTGAGTAAGAACTGTGCCCCGAGAGCCAGCAGGAGGGTCCTTGCAGGTGCCTGCAGCCTCTCCTGGCTCTCCAGGGTCCCAGGCAGGGGCGCAGAGGTGCTGGAAGGCAGAGCTCGGGGCAGAAGTCATGGTTGAAAGGAGGGTCTCAGCCGGGATCTGCAGGTCACTGTCTCCCAGCCCCAGCCACCAAGGTTGACAATGTGCCAAGCTGGGAGGGCACTAGACATTGTCATCTGCCTCGAAGAGGGGGGCCTGGGAAAGATGTTTATGAGGACGGATAAAATGATTTGAAAAGCCCTCTGCCCAGGAGACATAAGCCAAATCCACTTTTGCTGCTCGCGTGCGGGCCTCCCCGCAGGTCATTGAAAGAGGGACCGTGGCTCCAGTGTAGCAGCAAGGACACTGACGCCCCTCTCCTGTTCCCCTGAGCTTGTCGTGGGCTCTATCATCACCACCCCAGTGTGGAGGAAGGTTTGGCAAACGCTGTCCCCAGGGATGAGGCTGATATGTGCAAATATTTTTCTCTCTCATTGTGATGCAGAAATGCCTGTCTTAACCTTTCAAGAAAATCCAAATGACCCCAGAGTGCAGTGATTTTGAACCTGGACACCCTTGGATACGCTTTAGGACACGTGCGAACCCCAGTGTCGTGACAGCGTGGGTGGCTCTGTCCACTGAAGGGGCTTGGAGTGAAGGCAGAGCATGCAAACCCAGAGGTTGGGAGCCACCGCTGTCAGTGTGAGGACGCCCTGGCCCATCCACGGCAACTCATTCCTAATGATTAATAGCGATCATTTACTCCAAGCCCCATGTATGTTTTCACACTTAGGGCAACGTAGGGAAGAGGACGAAGTGACCTAAGGATCGTTGAGTCCTGCCGTGTGACAACACCCCGCGTTGCCGAGCTGCTCTAAACACATGTGAGCAAGCAGACAGAGCCTGGAGGCCCAGCGCACCTGCCATCGGCGTGATGTAGAGCCCGCTTGGTCCTCAACGGCCAACAGTTGTCAAAGCTCAAGGATCAGTGAATTAAAAGGGGAGACAAACAACCCCCCCCCCCCGAACTGTTAGACGCGCCCTGCCGGAATCATGGCACCGTCCTATGGACACGTCGGAGGCATCATTCAACATCATTCAACGCGTGCAGAGCATCTTCACTGAAAATTGGAGGACGCGGATTAGAAGGTGGGGTTTCAGGGCGCCTGGGTGGCTCAGTCGGTTAAGCGTCCCACTTCAGCCAGGTCACGATCTCACGGTCCGTGAGTTCAAGCCCCGCGTCAGGCTCTGGGCTGATGGCTCGGAGCCTGGAGCCTGTTTCCGATTCTGTGTCTCCCTCTCTCTCTGCCCCTCCCCCGTTCATGCTCTGTCTCTCTCTGTCCCAAAAATAAATAAACGTTGAAAAAAAAAAAAAAAGAAGGTGGGGTTTCTTTTCTTTCCGGTTGCAATTCCGCTAACAGAAATTTTAGGCAAAGTGCCGGAACCTTCGTCTAACCCGCAACTGGCCACTGATGCCAGGCAAGCGTGAATTCTCATCCGTGATTTTCCAGAAGTCATTTCAATCTTTCCTGAATGAAGCATTTCATCTTTTCTCGTGATTACAACCCCTCCACCTCCACTTTGTGAATCATTTAGTTCACATATAAATACAAATACCTAAATTTAAGTGATGTTAGCTTCAGGAAAGGACACACGTCTTCAGAAAGCTAACATGGAAATACTCTGATTGCAAAAATAAAGAAAAAAATAAAAACCCTGTGAAGGCCATCCCACCACATTGGAATCATCTTTGCAAAATTCATCCCTGTCTTGCTTTACTATTTGACTTGGTCTCAACCTGATGTTGTGTGGGGACTTAGCTCATGATACGGGTGATCCAAGAGAAACAATTTTAATTTATTTTAAGTTTATTTACTTATTTAGAGGGGGGAAGAGAGGGAGAGAGAGAGGATCCCAAGCAGGCTCCACGCTGTCAGCATAGAGCTCGATGCGGGGCTCAAACTCCCAAACTGTGAGGTCATGACCTGAGCCACCCAGAGGCCCTGATACTTTGGTTTTAAATTGAATATTCTTATTAGAATGTTGACTCTTTGGCACTTGATTCCTTGTGGTTTAATATCCAATCAGACATGCTTTTGTTAAGATTACATTAGATGATTGTATTTGTTTCAAGAAAAACTTAGGGAAATATGGGTAGAAGTGGAAAAAGATATAAACCAATTATCAAAGACACTGGGGAGATAAAACGCACCTGATCAGTCTGTGTATATTTCATGTAGAAAATTGAGTTAAAATTCTAAACGATCCTTGCAGGATGCAAATAATCAGGATTTCAGAAGATGCAAGCTTTTTAAAATAATCCCATTTTCTGGGCCCCAGATGCAGTAAATCACAAACCTGATAAGGCAGAAAACCCACCCTAGTATCTCCTTTAGATCCGAGCATTTAGCAATTTGTGATTGTTTCCATGCTAAGAACAAAAGTTCCTGATAGTGCGTATCACAAACATTTTGTAAGGAAAAGCTTGTGTCGCATTTCACAAAAGCAGCATAAGGCAAGGAAAGCCTCTCTCTAATTGACAATGACAATAGTCACCTAGGGAGTTCACGGTGGTGTCTCTTCCACATCTATTGCTTGATCAGAGTGAAGTCACATGCTTCCTTGTCTCAGGTCAAATGGCAGGATACACCAGGTCATTATTTTCTGCATCTGTTACCGGATTCCAGTCTGGTGAGCGGGGCTTACTCTGCAGTTTCTGGGGAGCAGTGAATGTAGCCCGTCTCGTACCGATTCAGAACCACCCCGGCTCAGGGTCCCTCGTTGTCCTGAAGGTCCGAATAGTGAGCTGCACCGACAAGGTCAGGTTGGAACACGGGCACATCATTCTTCTCTAAACTCTGGGCTGAGGCGATCACCTGCCTGAAAATTATTTGCACTCCTTTTAAAAAGTAAATGAAATGAAAACAGGAGTTACATGCTTCTCTCAAGTATGACTTGCCCCACCATCCAAAGTGCCCCCGGGACCTTTCAGATAAATCCGAAACCTAACAATTCACGTAGATCGGGTGGAATTGCTAAGTGTGTAGTCCTCGTGTTAACCCATCCCAGAAATATATGCGTTTGCTATTTCCCTCAGTAAAACATTATTTCTGCCTTTGAACTATAACAAGGTCCACGGTTACTGTGTCAATGAAACCCTGGGACTTATTTTTTAATTGATTTATTTTAATCTTCCTAATTTGAATGGAGGTTGTGAAATAAAGATTTAAAGATCTGCAGATAGCTGAATCGTTTTTGAAAAAAGAAAGGATGAGAAAGAAATAAAGAATATGGAAGGAAGGAAGGAAGGAAGGGAAAGAAAGAGAAAGAAAGAAAGAAGAAAGAGAAAGAAAGAAAGGAAGAAAGAAAGAAAGAAAGAAAGAGAGAAAGAAGAAAGATACAGCATGATTACTATATTATTAAATGATGTACTAGATGAATGTTATCACAATGTACATCGTGTTATACATGTTATACATGGAAGTCTTGTGAATAATAGCAAGCACGTAAAAATTTTTCTTAATTCTCATTTTTCAGATGTTCCATGCATGCAGTCACGTCACTAGAGAATGATGATTTGATTCTTCCTTTTAAGCTGTGCCTTTTTGTTGTTGTGCTTGGGTCTCTTGGTTTTCCGCACTGGCCAGAAACTGCAGGGTGGTTTTCAGGAGAGCTGATGATAAGGGTGTTCTCGCCTGTCACTGCTCTCAAAAGAAATGATTTTCAGGTTCACCATGGATGTTTGCTGTCTGATGTTTCCAAAGAGCCTCCCTATCATATTATGAAAGTTATATCCTTTTTGTCACCATTCAGCTAACAATATTTCTACAGTCAACTCTGCATTTGTGGTAACTGGAATGCTCACAACCCTATTTTTATAATTTCAAAACATAGGGGACATTTACAGGATTTTTTTGGTTGTTTCTTTTCTGGTTTAATTGCTGGTTGTTAAAGGAATTAATTCTTCCCTTTACCTAAGTTACATCTTATGTAGAAGGCCAGTTAAAAAAAATAGGTACAATTACTGAGAAGGAATTGAGTTTATACATTCCTAAAATATTATCACTGAACTAGGAAATAAGAAACTATCTCATTAACATTCTGAGTTGGGATGTGTTTGTTCTTATTTTTTTTTTTCTAGACCCTGGGCTTTATTTATAGGTCACTTCTATGTTTCATACATTCACAGTTTGTATTTAGGAAAGTCAATAATATCCACCAATGTGAGGAGGAACCCGAAATACAACTTCATAAAGATTAAAGATCATCTTAGGTTCAATTGCTGTTATTTTGAAGCCAAATTTTTAGCTATATTGAACACAAAATAACACGATGTATTGGTTAGTCCCCAACAATTTTCATTCAAAAGGCTAATATTTCATAGAAATAAAGAAGGAAGAGAGACTTAAGGTCTACTATGAATACATACTCTTAATTATTTTTAACCACTTTTAAACAAGATTAAACTATTAGATGAATTTCACTAAACTATTATAAATCTGGACAATTGTGTATCCAAAAATAATAGTTTTACTCTTTAGCGACCTTATTTTTTTTCCCTCTATTTTTGGTAATATTTGGAGAATAACATTTAACTCTTTTAAAGAAAGTAAGAGTTTTTCACCTCACTGTAAGTTCTGTAAAGAAAAATTGAGAAAAATCAGAAATACTTAACAACCTGCAAATAAGCTTAATAATGATACGGAGCTAAAGTCATGAATGGGTTAAAATCAGGACTAAAATCAAGGAAGATACAGAATTCTATAAAATACATGGTTTCTACTATACTTTCAAGGGAGCTAAATGACATAGAGTATACTCTATTTTCTTTTTTCTTTCTTAAAGTTTATTTATTTTGAGAGAAAGAGAAAGAGGGGCAGAGGGAGAGAGAGAGAGAGAGAGAGAGAGAGAGAATCTGAACCAGGTTCCACACTCAGTGCAGAGCCTGATGTGGGGTTCCATCCAGCAACCCTGAGATCACGACCTGAGCTGAAATCAAGAGTCAGACGCTCAACCGACTGAGCCACCCAGGTGCCCCAAGAACACTCTATTTTCAAAGAATAATATTTTCTCTGGGACCCAGTAAACTACGTCCCAGGATGAGATACTATCCCTTCCTCTGGAAAAATATATATATATTATTTATTTTACACTAAAAGTAATACAGAGTGTTTTCTCTACGTCTATTCATGCAGGCTTCAAGCTATTATGAAACCAGGGAGAGAGGAAAAATCAAAATGAGAATTCTAAGGGCCATACTTTCTAAAACTCAAAACTCATGCTTCTTAAAATTGAATTTGGTCAATAATTTTTCAGTTATATGACCCCTTTGATCTAATAATCTATGACCTAGTTTTATTTATTCATCTTAAGTCACCTCTCCACCCAATGTGGGGCTTGAACTCGAGACCCTGAGATCAAGAGTCACACACTCCTCTGATGGAGCCAGCCAGGTGCCCCAAGTGCTCAAGTGTTTTAAATATATTAGTCTTGTGGCTCCGTCAGTTAAGCGTCCGACTCTGGATTTTGTCTCCGTCATGATCTCATGGGTCATGAGATCGAGCCTCATATCAGGCTCTAAACTGACAACACAGAGCCTGCTTAGGATTCTCTCTCTCTCCCTCTCTCTGCCCCTCTCCCTTTCTCTCTCTCTCTCTCTCTCTCTCTCTCTCTCTTTCTCCCAAAATGGATAATAAAATAAACTTTAAAAAATGTGTTAGTCTTTCAAACACAAGGAGTATAGCCAAGTCTTCAGGGAAGACAACCCCCCTTCTGACGTTGCTAGAAGGACCCACTCTCCTCACAGGACTGTCCCTCCAACCCCCCAGAAAGTGTGAGTGTTGAGGGACATACTCTGGAGACTGGCGGGAAGAGGAAATAATCCTGACATCAGAGCAGGAAAGCAACATAGTATATTGATTTAAAGATCACTATATCGATTTGAATTTCCTAGAGGACCTACCTGCCTGCGCTCTGAGGTGTCCAAACTGGGGGGCGTCATTTTCTCTTGTCACAGTCAGAGGCTGCTTGTGGCACTGGTGGCTTGACTTTTACCTACTTCTTTCTGTCCTGGTACAGTGTCTACTTCATAGAGTAAGTGCAGACTGATCTCCTTGAATAGACCTGACTTACAGTCTGATTTCTCTCATCATTTTCCGGAACAGGCCATCACATAAATGTACCTTCATTAACACATCTTTGGTCTGATCTTTACTATGACTAGAACGTATTGAATTCTGCTGGGTTTTGGTGCTTGTAAGGGCCCCATTCTGGAGCACACACCTGCATACATGTTGTGGGATTTCATCTCCACGGTTACCTTCTACTTCCTACCGTGAACACTGTGATCGTTTCGGCAACAATCAATAAAAGTCCTCCAAAGGAAACTGGCTGAAAACAGAAAGATATCAATTGATGCATCAGGAGTGCTACGTGGGACTCAAGCAAGTGTCTGCGTGACGGTGTTCTGATCCAATAGAGGCATCCGGAGAGACTCCGAAACGGAATCATCGTTCTACTGACTTTTCAACTTGTGATCACGGGACAAGCATTGTCCGAGATGTCAAAAAACCCTCTTTTGTGAATCAGCTAAACTGTCGATTTTTCAACTGAGCTATGTTCATTCCAGAGTACCGCAGGCTTAAAAATCTGGAAAGCACTTCAGAGATCATCCGGAACGGTAAGGCCATTTCATATTTAAACAATGAGTCAAAACCACTTTGTATTACGATGCGACGAGCTATATAAAAAGAAACGTTGGTTGGAACTATTAAAACCCTTAAGATTCCAGTTGAGGAATCACTCAGAAGCTTGTGCTTTCTGAGAAGAATATTGTTTTTACACCCAATCAATTTTTCTGTATTTTGATCGACAGAATCAATGGCTACCAACTGTTCGGTGGGGCCCCACCATCATACACCATCTCTTTATACAGAGCTTCTTGGTTCAAAATAATATTTCTAAGCCCATGTTTTATAAATTCCTACTCTATTTTTCCCGAGCTAAGCGATGTTTCTCCCGGAGCAGTCTAGCTAGCTCTCAATATCAGGACTGCACAGAAGTCCCTATCACTTCCAGCTGTCATGGCCTGTGATAATTCTACCATTCAGTGTGAGATTCGGGTCCTTAAAATCTTACTTTGATTACATTCACCTCACTTTCAGAGTGCAGCTGAAAAAAAATTCTTCCTGTTTATATGGCTAAAAATCATCTTTGAAAGTAGTGGGGGGGGGGGGGCGCCTGGGTGGCGCAGTCAGTTAAGCGTCCAACTTCAGCCAGGTCACGATCTCACAGTCTGGGAGTTCGAGCCCCGCGTCAGGCTCTGGGCTGATGGCTCGGAGCCTGGAGCCTGTTTCCGATTCTGTGTCTCCCTCTCTCTCTGCCCCTCCCCCGTTCATGCTCTGTCTCTCTCTGTCCCAAAAATAAATAAACGTTGAAAAAAAAATAAAAATAGAAAGTAGTGGGGGCAGTTCATTAAATTTTCTTAGTGCTTCTGAAAATCTTCCAAAATTAGTATACCTTTATTTAGGAAAAGAATATGTTTGTATGTTTACATATGAACAGAATATATTTATATATAACATATACATATCACATGCATATATGTATATATGCAGAGCTTATATATGTAGAATCTATACAAAATCTACACAAAAAAGTACATGATAAATATATATATGTATGTATACATATGTGTATATATATATTTATTTAAACAAATATGTGTGTGTGTATATATATATATATATATATACACACAAATGTTTTCTGTGGCCACAGCTCCATGATGGTAAGGAATGACCTACACACATCACCTTAATCAGCAAATTTACTTTTGAGTTTCTCAGAGATTAATAGATTTTGCCTAGAACTACAAGATTGCCTTGGTGACTTTTTGTGTTGCATTTAGTGATGGCAGAGTTCTCAAAAAGAAACAGGCTGGAAGCACATTAATTTGTAAGGCAATCTTTAAAGCGATTTTTTTATTTTAAGAATAAACTTGCTAGCATTCGCGATGAATTATACCAGCACAAATGATAACTGTTCAGAATTGTGATGACAAAGAGCACTGACATTTTTTTCCACCGAGATTTAGTTTCTTTTCAAAGCACCTAAATGTTCGAAGTATCTGAGAGAGACAAGCTGATTTTAATTTAGTATTAAAATCAATTCATTCCTGCTTGAATTTAACATCTCTTTCTAGATATCCCCTGTATGTAATGGAATGTTTCCACAAATATTATAACTTATCATACCAGCAAAGAGACTGTTCAGTTTCCCCTCAAAGCTCAGTCATTAATGTCTGACAAAGTTAGCCTGAGCAAACATCGTAAGTTCTTGGATCGGTTCCAGAATGTCAGTGTAAAAACAACCAGGAGGACCTCTGTATGTTGCAAGGTCCTTAGCCACGTGATTAGCTTCAAACAAAAGCAGGACCGTGCATTACCTGCAGAGCTAGACCATCTCATTGTCTAAAGCCCGTGAATGAACTCCAATCTCTCAGTGATGTTTATGTTGTCAGCAGAGTTCGGCATGTTCTCCAAGGGACCTCGGAGCGATTGCCATCATATAATCGAGTATGACTTTAGTACTGATGCACAGTGATCAGTCAACTCAGTTGGTGATTACTACCTAGTACCTGTACCCAACATCGTGTTTATACTCTTCATATGTACTTGAGTGAAAAAGGTATTTCCATCAGGGTTATTCTTCCTTGCAAGAGGCAAGGACTATAATTTTTTCTATTACTGTTTTAGTCGACATTGCATCCACAAGACATTATAAACACACTGTGTTATCAACGAAAAGAATCAATTCCAATTACCAGTATTGCATAGGTCAAATTTAACTTTAAAATACCCTATTCTAAATAAAGTATTGAAGTATTTCTTCCTTACAATACTCTTTTAAAAATGCTTTTTGTCATAATCAACCTTTTTTTTTTTTTTTTTTTTTTTTTTTCAGAATCTTTACTAAGACAAAAAATGTACTGAAAGCCAGAACAGGGCTCTAACTTAAGCATTCTTTTCAGGTGGTCCATTAGGGAGGGACTTTTCCCCCTGATAATAAAAATGAGAAAAATCTAAATTCCCGCATCTACACTATAATTGTATTGTTCAGGGAAAATGCTTCTTTGAAAAATTGTTGGTATGTAATGTAAGCACATAATTAGCACCTTCCTCTAAGTAACTTCGTAATCAGTAAGCACCGCATGACACGAGCAGTTTTCTTCCACAGGAAACTTCAATAAAATGCTACTTTCATTTTAAATGTATAATTTTCCAGTGAAAAATAATGCCTTCTTCAAAAACAGAATTTTTGTGTTTTTTAATTTTTTTTTACTTTATTATTTATTTGTTTGTTTGTTTTGGGAAAGAGAGAGAGAGTGGGGAAGGGGCAGAGAGAGGAGGAGAGAGAGAAATTCCACGTTGTCAGCACAGGGCCCGATGCGGGGCTCGAGCTCACGAACCGCGAGATCACCGCCTGAGCCAAAACCGAGAGTTGGCCGCTTAACTCACTGAGCCGCCCAGGCGCCCCTAATTTCTGTTTTTCTGTGTAATCTCTACCCACCCATCGTGCATGTGCTCCGCACATCGCTTATGTTTTAAGATGCATGGTGGGGGATAAGCTAGTCTAAAACCCCAAACGTCGGTCCTGGGGAGGAGATCGTTGAGTATGGAAGGATACTAGGAATAATAACTAACTCGGCAGCTTTTCTGTGTTCTCGGATGACCTTGGAAAACTACACCATACATAATCACTACTACACAAAAGTAAGGCGTCTGGTGAGTACCCTTTTAAATATAGATGTTGTCTGTCCAAAGGCATCGGCCTTAGAATGGTCTTCCTGTTTTTCTTACGAGCGTGCAGGATTTGACCATGTACCGCCCTCATGTCATGTCTTCAGAACTGTCCTCAGGCCGTGGCTACAGGGAGAAAGGAAACTCTCGGGAAACCCAGGAGGGCCGGGCTTCTCGGGGAAGCTATTGCAGAATGACACTGACGGCCGAGACGGGAGAGAAGGGAGACCCTGCCCCAGACGCCTCTCTTACTTCCCCAAGCTGGGTAGGTCTGGACCCTTGGATCTTTGTCTTCTTTTGTTCTCTCCTGTTTTCAGCGCGTCTGCTCCTGGTGGCTGAAGGCATCTTCTGAGAGCACTCTCTCCGTGCTTTCTCTCCCTAATGAGAACCGGGGGAAATCAGAACTGGGTACACACGTCTTCTTTACGAGGGGCGCTAGAAAACTTCTTTACTTTGAACCTTCCTTTTCTCACTTCTAAGGCGGGAATGATGCCGCCAACCTTCCCGGAACTGTTCGGATTTGGATTCCTGACATACAAAGACCTCGTGGTTCATGAGTCTGAGCCCTGCGTCGGGTTCTGCGCTGACAGTCTGCTTGGGATTCTCTCTCCCCCTCTCTCCTCCCCTTCCCTGCTCTCACTCTCTCTTTCTCAAAATAAACAAACTTTAAAGAAACAGAATAACATGAAATGGAAAACCACTGTTTTCTGCTCACTTACATATCCCCGCTATACGTACTTACTTCTAAAACAATACCCAAGTGTGAAAGTCTCATTGAGAACTGAGCCTGCCCGACAGACACTTTGCAATTCCAGAAGTTATATCACGTAGTGCTTAGTGATGGTAACAGGTACACCAGCTTAACCAAATTTTAACAGGCTCCAAACACTAAATATGAACTCTGCTAATTCAGTCCATTCAATGTAATTACTGTGACCTTTTAGTTTCAGGTAATTATTCAAATTAATGGAAACCCAGAACTTCATAGGTTTTGTAAAAAAAAAAAAGAAAGAAAGAAAGAAACATTCACTCTTTATATTCACGGTTACCTTAGGGGATGGGATGCATAATCCATATGCAAAGACACTCTAGTCAATTTTACTGAAGCGCTTTGGTACTGGAATTTCATCCATGTATTGAAATATCTTGAAACCGTGATTCTGTTTTTATCTCTTCTGCAATTAGGGAAGTTGTTACCCAGGCAATTTTTTTTTAAATTTTATTTATTTATTTTGAGAGAAAGAGAGAGCATGAGTAGGGAAGGGTAAGAGAGAGAGGGAGAGAGAGAATCCCGAGCAGGCTCCACACTGTCAGCATAGAGCCTGACACGGGCTCCGACTCATGACCTGTGACATCATGACCCGAGCCGAGATCAAGAGTTGGATGCTGCACTGACTGAGCGACTCAGGAGCCCCCTACCCAGGCAACGATTAATAATAACATACATAGTCAAAGTCATAATATATAATTTTATACATGATCTTTGCAAATGTGAACAAGATTCATGATTCGCTCGTTCTTTTCCCACTTATATTGAGGGTTACGTTCTATTTTCAGAGTCATTCTTGACATCCCATGAAAGATGAAAGTAGGTTGTGTAAATCGGACACACTGTTACAAACCTGTGTGATCCCAGACCTAATTTCCTTGGTTGGCCTTTTGTTCCCCCCATGACTAGAGGTTGGCTTCCGTGTGGTGTCCCAGCGCCTGTCACACTAAGGAAAGGGACACAAGCATACGTGAATGCGCTCAAAGGAAGTGACTTACGTGGTGACCTGGTGAGTGTCTAGTGCCTTGTCCCTCCCCAGTCCTGGTGCTGGGAAGGCGGGAAGCCCATACCCCGGGGCCCCTGAGCCAGGTATTGGCCTCTTTATGTGGGCTGCCAAGACTTACCAACTTTGGGCACCCCCCTGACCCAGTGAAAGCCAAAAGACATGTTATGGAGCTCACTGTCACCCCCGTATCAGAGCACATGACTTTGGCACTACTTGTTTCCTGGGTCAGCAGTAAAATGAACACGCAGCAGCTCAGTCAGAATGCAAGCCATTATTTCTAACAGATTTTGAACCCAGGGCAATCTCCGTGACCCGGCTGGGTTCCTCAGTGCCTCTGGCTTTAAGCTAAGGATTGCCTCAGATTCTCAGGTACCGCCTGCAGAAGCAGGGCTTTGCCAAACATTCCAACACCAGTCTCATAGCCTGCATTTTCACAGAATTCTAACAAATCAGTAAGAGAACATTAAAACAAAACCAAACTATGGTCAAAACAGCACCGGAACAGCTCAAAGTAGAACATAATGTCCAAACGCCCAATTAGCTATTGGCAAGGAGCCCGGCAACATCATTCTTCAAGAACATGCAGACTGCGGCCACAGTGGGTTACCTCTACAAGAACCATCAGTAGGGCTGAACTTGAAACAAACCAACAAGCCACAATAAACTTGTGAATATTGGAGAAAGGATTGGAATACTGGAAACTTTTGGCAAGTATAAAGAACAGCACGGAGGGACCAGAGCCCGCATACATTGCTGGAGAGAGTGGAGCCCGCCATGATGGGCGGCCGGTAGGCCGTGAGCACTGAGCTGGAGGTAAGGCCTGGCCCAGCACCCAGTCACTGTACTTCTGCTTACATATTCGAGAGAGTGATTACAGACATCACCCAAAACACACATACGGTGAGACGCAGAGAGGCTTTGTTGATAATACCCCGACACAGGACAAAACAACAAAACACAGTTCCCATCTAAAGGAGTACAAATAATTAAATTCTGTTTTGTCCATGCGCCACGGGGTGCCCTACATAAAGATTGGCCTATGGGTTTGCAAACAGTTCTGAGCTGTCATGTTGATCAGAGAGCATCATGCGACGTGAATGAGGGTTAGGGTTAGGGTTAGGGTTAGGGTGCACCCTTTTCATGAAGATCAGAGACAGGGAAACCAACTCATGGAGTGTTGAAGGTCAGAAGAGGGGTTAACTGCCCTGGAGTTTGGAGGTCATTGACTGAGAAATCTCGAGAGAAAGGTCTAGAGTGCTGGCTGTTCCGTGTCTTCATGTGAGCTGGGTCCCAGGTGCGTCCACGTGCAGTCACCAGGCTGTGCCCTTAGGTTCAGGACACGTCACACTTATGCTGCTTCCTCAGTTAAAAAATATTACAAGGAATCGCTCTCTGTTCTTTCATCTGGTGAGGTTTTGAATGAAAAACTCTCTCACCCCAAGGTCCTTGGTCCCTATAAGTCTCCTTCCAATTACTTCTAAGATAACCACATTAAAGATCTCTTGCCCTCAAAAGGTTTTGACCTCTAGAGAGTTTGGAGCAGACTGGTATCAGTTGCACTGAGAAGCTTGTTTCTCTTTGGTTCAAGTTACTTGCCTTCATAGAAGCATAGCCTCCACTCCAGGTACAGAGCTCTGCTTCTATTTTATGGTTTTGAGTCCCTGTCTTTGGAGAATGCCTATGAACGCCTCCCGCGTCTGAGTTTTGTCTGCCAGCTTCCTGCTCTTGTGAGCCTGAATCCTTGGGGTTCCCGTCCCTGTCATCCACCCAAGTGTGCTTACACATCTGGGTGCTGAGCGTGCTTGAGTTTAACACCCAGTCATCGGACGCTATTAGCCAATTCCCATACGTAGTCCTGTATCCTTCCTGGTTTTACTTAGAAATTCCTGCTCATTTGTGGCCAATTCCTCCATTTCTAATTCCCTGATTCAGAAGACAGTTGACATCTCGTGCCTGAATTAGGTGAGGCTCCGATGGCTGTTCCATCAAGCAGCTTGTATTTATGCAGCCCCTAATGGGCCAAGGCAGGATATTTAAAAAATAGAATAAAACATGCTTCCTACTCTGGCAATTTTGACCGAGGGTAAAGCACACCACATTCCTCAAAATAAAAATTAAATATAGATAAAGAATGTATGAAATATTTAGCCTCTAAGTTATATGTTATTCTTTCCCTGACAACAATATCATAAAAAAAGCTTTTATTCACAACTTTAATACTAAACAATATACTGTAATATATTCAGGATCCTAAAATAATAGTTTATGCCAGGCCGTTTTTCATCTCTATGTTGCGCAAACATTTTAGATTCCATTATTATTTACCTCATTTATTTTTATGAGGTGTTGTAGCTCGTCAGATTAATG
This sequence comes from Felis catus, assembly GCF_018350175.1. Classification (NCBI taxonomy): domain Eukaryota; kingdom Metazoa; phylum Chordata; class Mammalia; order Carnivora; family Felidae; genus Felis; species Felis catus. The sequence goes on from NC_058371.1 coordinate 2,644,549, forward strand.
TTGAAGTTTGACCTTTGAAGTTTGGTGCACCGCTCATAAACTTCATATGAATAAAACACAGTGTGTTACTTTCCAGCTTTGAAGTTGGGTGGAGAATAAAGAAATACATGAAATGAGGCCGTATAAACTTGCGTTTGATAGCTGCTCCTGATTTCCAGGACATCCAGTTTTGGAGAATTTTGGAATCAGTTTCAAACCCTGTTGAGTAAGATTGGCCCCTGATGGAGGAGGTAGGGTGTATACCTGGATGAGATCATTAGTCGTGGCAAACACACGGGCAGAATGTGGAGCACAGCTCTGGAGGACTCTGAGTTGATTTGTCGCCGAAAGAAGCCCGGCCAGTGATACCAGAAAGGGCTCTAAAGAAATAGTAATCCTATCTATGGTGTTAGGCGGAGAGAAAGCAAGGAAAACATTCCAGGTGTGAAGGACATACCTTTGCATGATCACAGGTGGGGCGATGGGGAAAAATGGCGATTTTGCAAAAGAGGAGCACAGTTCCGTCGGAAAGGGGAAAATCAGCTGTGATGGAGAAAGAGAGACATCTGGAGAGCGGGCTTCAAGCTGGATCATGCAAACGGCTGCAACACGGAACATAAGCTTCTCATTTAGAAAATGAGAAGTCATCAGACTCATTTAGCAAGAGGTCGGCCTCATGAAAATGGTTTTGTGTTAGACCGACTCTATTTCTGACTTCTGGATACATTAAATATATATCCAAGAGAACTTAAAATGGAAAGGCAGCAGCGATAAACCAGCTTTTGAAATAAGCGGCTCATAAGGTGATAGGGTCCGGACTAAGGGTGACATTGGAATCAAAGTAGGGTTGCATTTCAAAGGGACTTGAAAGGAAGTTTGATAGGATTTGGTAACTCTTTGCATAAGATATGGGGAGAGGGAGGAAATATCCCTATCTCATCCGGGAAATGAAAGAAATGAAGATAAATGGAAAATTCAGAAGAAAATGCAGAACTGAGGAGAGAAGAAAATGCAAACGTCTATCAGAGCGAGTTAATTCATAAAGTGCGTTTGTATTCTAATAATTTAGCATATGTATATATACATACATATACACAAATTCAAGTATACATAAAAAGCCTAGTGTGTGTCACAGTACAGTTTTAGAACAGATGTGATTCCCTCAGCCCCACTCTTGGATTATCTTCCAGAAAAACTATCTGTACGAAAATCTTTGCGTCAGGTCTGTTTTAGAGTGTGCACGTGCGTGCGCGCGCGCGCGTGCGTGCGTGCGTGTGTGTGTGTGCATATGCACGTATAAAAGTCAGGCTAAGGCTCAGTACGAGAACACAATTGGGAACAGCAAGCAGACCCCGCGATGGAATCCTGGACAGGCCGCTTTCTGCTCAGAGGGTCCCGAGGACCATCGCTGGTGGTCAGTGGAGCGCCCTCATCCCCGGCATGTTTCACTACTGAGGACGGACCCTTCCCATCATAGCCTGGACGAAGGGGGGATTTAGGTTATGAGCTCCGCCATTCCAGTCGGGCATAAGGATCGTCAGATTGCCAGCTTTCCCCAACTGCCTTGGAAGCCTGGGGAAGGTGGGTCGACCACCGTCTTTGGGGATGTTGTGAAAGCCAGACGCCCGCACTCCCAGCCCAGAAAGAGTTTAGGAAGAGCCTCGTGCTCTCGCAAGAGAAAATCAGGCCCGGGGTTTGCTTGGAAGGGAGGCCGAGTTGCAAGAGGGCTGGCTAAACAGTTGTGCAGACTGTCCCCAGGAGGGATAGAACCTGTGACCTGGAGGGTGACATCGGTGCCAGAAGGCTGAGCTCCACGAGCTCACGGGCTCTCCTCCGGCACCCTGGCTTGCCCTGCACCCTGCGGACCTCGTCCAAGGCTGATGCCTGGAAGGATACTACTAGTCTTTCTCCCATCCCCCTCTTTTCATGGCCTTCAGGCCGACGATCACGGTCAAGGGCCCGGCATAGCCCAAATGGGGACGTGCGGTCCTGCTTCAGGACGAAAGCCTTACTCACTATAAAACCACAGAACCAGAAATGGGGACAAGGAGCAGGAGTATGTTGGGGTGTCGGCCCGTACTGCATGGAGGCTCACTCCTGAGACTTAGGATTTAACACGATGACGATTTTAGCCATTCTGCCAGGTATCAGGTGACATCACAGTTTTCGTTTACATTTCTTTGATGATGAGTGATGTTGAGCAACTTTTCACGTGTCTGTTGGCCATCTGTATGTCTTATTTGGAAAAATGTGTATTCAGGTCTTCTGCCCGTTTTACCAGATTATTTCTGGTTTTGTTTGTTCGTTTTGGGTTTGTTGTTGTTGTTTTTTGTTTTGAGTTATAAAATCAGCAGTATTTTTTTATTTTTTTAATATGAAATTTATTGTGAAATTGGTTTCCATACAGCACCCAGTGCTCATCCCAAAAGGTGCCCTCCTCAATACCCATCACCCACCCTCCCCTCCCTCCCACCCCCCATCAACCCTCAGTTTGTTCTCAGTTTTTAAGAGCCTCTCATGGTTTGCATCCCTCCCTAAGTTTTTTTTCCCTTTCCCTCCCCCATGGTCTTCTGTTAAGTTTCTCAGGATCTGCATAAGAGTGAAAACATATGGTATCTGTCTTTCTCTGTGTGACTTGTTTCACTTAGCAGTATGTTTAAAGATGCAAACTTTTTGTTAGAAGAGCTATCTCATTTTTTAGAGGAAATCAAATAAAATATAACATTTTGATCATAACATTTTTCCTTTGTAACTCGGGATGAGAAATACTTTTCTTGTGCCCATTCCTTGAGTTTCCTTCATTGAGTTTCTAAGAGTTCCCTAAATGTTTTTTTTTTTGGTCTGTCATCGATTTGAGAAGGGACTGAGCCCAAGTCCTTCTGATTCAGGTGGTCAGGATTTAGGAGGACCAGTGTGGTAATTCTAACCAAGAGCTGTTTACCTGTAGAAAATGAAAAGGACCTCAGAGCACTAGAAAGTCATAGAAATTGTATACCACAAAATGCAATATTATATATATATATATATGTATACACATATATATGTATATATATACACATATATATGCATATATATACACATACATATACACATATACATGTATATATATACACATATATATGTATATATACACATATACACATACATATACACATATACATATACACATACACATATAGACACACACATATATATATATACACATATACACATATATATGTATATACATATGTATACACACACACACACTGTACATGCATATTCATTATTTACCTATCACACACTTTCTGGGACTAGGATCCAGAACTGCAATCCTATCTTTCATATGATCCCCGGTTCCTAAACGTATAAGAATCAATGTCCTCAAGTGTGTAGTGACCTTTGTCATTTGGGAACAGAATTAACTTGTTCTTAGCATCTGAACACACACACAGTTTACTGGAGCCCCGGTCCTTGCACCGAGCCTTGCTGGATCCTAATTAAATCCACATTTCTCCTTCCTTCTGGAAGCAAGGGAAATCACATCCCACCTCTTGTCACACATAGGTGCGGCCAACAGAACGGAATGCGTGACCCGGGAAGCAGGTCGTGTGTTGAAAATACCACAGCCACTAAACTTAAGGAGTCGAGTCTTTGAATCAGTGCTCAGGGGAGAGCCTTTTGTTGCCCAGAATACTTATTTTGGATCCCACAAGAGTAAGATATAAGGAAGTCGACCCATTTTCTTTCCATTGTCTTCGATTTTGATAGCAGTTAGCTGTCCCCTGGCCAGCACAGTCTGGGAAGTCTGCACGCCTGCTCTACTGCAGGTCCTGTCTCTGGTGGAAATTAGCAGGGCACAGGTCTGTCACCAAAGCGGCGGATTCCCATCTGGAAATAATCGCATGCCCGAGGTTCAGCCAGTTCACTCTTACATCTTTCGAAGGAATATTGGAAAACAAAAACAAACCAAGGAAACCCTGAAATGAACCTTTACATTTACAGTGCTGCACGGCTCAGGAAACGTTTCAGTTTAGCAGATTAAAGGCAGTTTAATTTGCTTGCTGAAAAACCTGCATGAGGAGGAAACGCAGTTGAGAACCCCAGAAATTAGAATTCCTTCATGTGTTTGTAGCCCAACGGCAGTACTTGGTTATTTCTGCCGTGAGGTCCGCGATCACAAGTTCTGCGGGCAGGTAAGCTTTGGCTCAACGAGATGAAATGTCAGATTTTTTACATGTGGTATTTTTTTTACAAACTTATAATTTTGAATGGTGTAATTATATTCAACTACAATTTGCTACTTTACTTTTTTTTTTTTTTGCAGTGAAAAGATTGGATGGAAAAAATCTAATTGTACGTTCAGGAAAGCAGATATTTGTATGTTAGGAAATCGATTTCAATGTTACTAATAATAGTGCCATAATTAAGATATAAAGAACATTTAAATGGGGGAACCTGGGTGGCTCAGTCAGTTGAGCGTCCGACTTTGGCTCAAGTCATGATCTCACAGTTCGTGGATTCGAGCCCCACATCAGGCTCCGTGCTGACCGCTTGCTAAGAGCCTGGAGCCTGCCTCGGATTTTGTGTCTCCTTCTCTCTCTGCCCCTTCCCCACTCACACTTTGTCTCACTCTGTTTCTCAAAAATAAATAAATGCAAAAAAAATTTTTTAAAGAACACTTAAATGGATATTGTCTGACAATAATTAATAGAATATAGACAATGAAACAAAGGTTGTGGAAATATGTAGAAGGTTTTCTAAATAGGTTACCAAAATTATTCTTGATAGAAATAAGCAGGAAAAATTACAATCTGCATTCAGTTGAATGAAGAATAACACGAATGAAAAAGGTACTAGGTATTCCTGCGTATCTATTATTCACGCTCAAATGTATTTTTTCTATCTCATTAATATCAATTACTATTCACCATTAACCATACTGAAACTATCATGAGACTCAATTTCACCCTTTTGATGCCTTATGACATGATTCTCCCTCTGAATGCACTTACCGAACTGCATTTTATTTTAAGCTGGAAAAGACATAACTGGAATTTATTTCACACAGTAGACAGAACAGATTTAGCTGCCAAAGTATACAGTCATATCTGCCGTTACCAAAAGGTCGAGAGACCTAGGAATCTCCATATTTCATGGGCAAAGAAGATATATTTTTGTTTGCACATAAATCAAAAGAAAATTATTCTTGGAAAATGTATTACTTGTTAAATGTCAATATAAGGGAGATTTTTATTTGTGTATATTTACATTTTGCAAGAAGAAAACAAGACGGCCAACTTTTGGAACTGTGGGGAAATAGGAGATCACAGCAAACACTGTGGACTCTAACCATATTTGGATGGGCTGCTGTCTCAGACTATTGCCAATTCCTCACAGAAGTGAGAAAACCATGGTTACACATGGGGGACTCTGCCAAGGGAATCCTGTGACCGTCTCCGTACGTTGTTCGCACAAATCAGCAAAGAGTGGTTGGCAGAACGCTGGTCTTCGGGACTAACCACTAATTTAGAGGAAACATAGGCTCACAAACTGTTTTTACTTTTGGTTATTTTATATCGTGTTTAAAACTTTCTCAGGGCACCTGGGTGGCTCAGTTGGTTAAGTGTCTGACTTTACCTCAGGTCATGATCTCACGGTTCGTGGGTTCGAGCCCCGTGTCGGGCTCTGTGCCGACAGCTCGGAGCCTGGAGCCTGCTTCGGATTCTGTGTCTCCTTCTCTTTCTGCCCCTCCCCCACTTGTGTTCTGTCTCTCTCTATCAAAAATAAATAAATGTAAAAAAAAAATTAAAAAAAAACCTTTCTCTAAATGTCTTGAGTACAAGGAAAAAATACAGACAGCCAACACAAAATGAATTAAATTAGAACCACAGAACGTCTGCTTCAAACTGTATTACTGGCTCCAGGTGATGAAGAAAATGATATCTTTTTTCTTCCAGATCAGCAGAGGGAAATTGCTTGTTTATACTTGCCCTCGGTAACGGACATTCTATCCAGGACTTCCCTTCAAAATCGCCACAGGAGAGATACTACTCTACCTAGTATTATGTGGGCATTTACAGTTTTAAAAATATTTTCTTGTGAATTTTGCTCTTCACAATTACATAGTTACTAAGACATAGTCTAGATAAGACTGTAGTAAAATGTGTTATTGAGGTGTTCCTATGGGACCGCTCTGAGGGTGCATGCGAATGTAACTTAACACTTGCACATTTATTAATTTCGGTATACAAGTACACTTCTCCTGGAAAGGCTGGACTGTCTCGGGGCATTATAATTGTTCCCTTGGTTGTTACCACTACGGAGCATAAGATTAAGGAGCAAAGATTTTGATCAGCCACCTTTCTTTGTTTTAATGGAGAAAACTCTTTCATATATATCAGAAAGAATAACTTATCAGGGTCGCGTTTATTTACGCAGTTAAAATGTGAAGATACTTTTATCGCAAACATTCAAAGAAGAAATAAGTATGTAGCATGTAAGTGAGAGTCTCCCTTAACTACCTAAGACTCCTCTCGAGAATAATTGCAATTTCTTCCCTGAGGAAATCATAGCTTTTACCTAAAACTGAGCATGATCCCATTTTTGAGATGCCCCTGATTGCCGTATTAATTTGATTTTCCAGGCTGCTATTTATACTTGCCTAGAAGTGCAAACATTATTTCATACCTCCCCGCTCGAGTCACATTGTTTCAAATGGTTAGAAATTGACCACAGGACTAATCATGTGGTCAGATGTGGTTGACACCTTACTTGAGTATTTTTAGCCTCAGTTTTCCAGTCTTCACAACAAGGATGGTGCAAATATTAGCCTCCAAAGATTGCTGGGAAGAACAAAGGGAATGATAGATCTGCACACTTCTCATCTCTGAATATCCATCAAAATCACGGTTGTGAGTCTCATGGATAAACTGGGAAATTCGCAAGGAGTGTGTCAAGAGTTTGTGTGTGGTCAACAGCATTGTACAACACGGCTGTTCAAGCGATCCATGATTTCCTCAGAGAGGTCGACGCTTGATGCCAAAGTCAGAAAGAGGCTACTTAGTGATCAAAGTAAAACTAAATAAAAAGCACAGGGAATGAACGCCTACTCAAGTCCAAGGGACGTCACCATCTTCTGAGCCATGCAATTGCAATGGCTCTCGAGTGGAGAAGAAGTTGAGGTCAGTCTCTGAACTTCTGGCGTCAGTGCTTAAGAATGCTTTGATTAAAGTTTCCTTGTTGATATTCCCACTGTGGTCAGTGTTTCCTCACCCAGACCAGCGACCTGTTTTCTCCTGTCTTCTCCTCTCTCCCTCGTCTAGATCTCGCCCGTTGGTGTTATGCCGATGACAGTTAACAAAAGGGAACCAGTACTCGGCTGCTTACTTCTAAATGAGCTTGTTCCTGTAAAGTAGCTGTCGGAAATTATGTTCCTCTCAATCATTTCCACAGCATGGGCTCACGTCACCCAGGGCTCGGAAACGGTTTTCATTTTCTGCATCCATTAACTGGTCCATTCAAACTAACCTTAATTGACAAACTGGAATTCAAATTTCTGTCTCAATGGCCTCGAAAGTATTGAAATGTCATGAAAATATTGCAATCGGGACACAAGCTACACAATCTTGACAAATCCTGCTCCCTTGGGTAAGCACCGTGACCGTCCAGCTCATATAGGGATTCGGAAAAAATGACATTTTCGACCAAGTGTTATTAATGATTTTTTTTTTTTTGGTGGTAGTGGGGAACAAATGTCATGTGATACACACATCCAACTCATCTGTGGCTGTTTAAAAATCATTTTAAGCCCATGTTCCTAATAAGTTATTTGTGGAGCCCATTGGCCATATGGTAGGAAACAAGGCATTTGTTCACACACAAGCACACCCCAGACCTTGAGGATGTCAAATTTGGAGCAGCCATGCCCCAGCCTCCTCCCCTTCACCTCAGGTGTGTGATGTCACGAAGACCCATGGCAGCATCAGTGGCCCATGGGCGTGTGCCAAGGCAGAAGTTTCCCCAGGCTTTATTTTTTTCTGGGTGATAGGATGTATGGCCACCGAAATTTTTAATACGCGTTACATTGCAGGCCCATTTGTAAACACTATCAGTGGTTTGGTGTCCTAAATGGTGTCATTTCCTGTGTAGTTCGGCATCCTAAATCGTGTCGTTTCCCGTGTAGTTATTAGCCACGTCCCTTTGGCAGGAATTGAAAGATGCCACATGGCAGAGACTGCCAGACTCTGGGGCAAGACGAAAAACCACAGCTAAGAGTGCTCAGCTAGAGGCGCCAAACTCTTGATGTGCCAAGTAAAATATGCACGTATCCACCACCTACCCCCAAGTCATTTATTCGCTAGGAAGAGGCACACTTATTGAGCAGCTGCCAGGAGCATAGGCACGAGCAGGAGAGCAAAGTCCCCACCGTCCTGGAGCCACTATTGCCCCGAAACACTGTCACGTAGCCAGAGGAGTGGGGGTAGAAGCAGAAACGCAATGCTTTTAATTGATACCTGCTGTTTTATGTAAGAAGAATCCTGTAGGATCTCTATGGCTGTCGGTTCACTTTAGACTTCTGACAGTTTAATTTAATTTAATTTTTTTTTCTAAAATTGTTTTGGTTTATTTATTTATTTGGAAAGAGAGACAGCTTGAGCGGGGAAGGGGCAGAGAGAGAGAGAGAGAGAGGGCTTGAATCCACAAAACCGTGAGATCGTGACCTGAGCTGAAACCAAGAGTTGGATGCTTAACCGACTGAGCCACCCAGGTGCCCCTGACAGTTGAACTTTAGAGGACATCTTTGGACCGTAGTGCACGCCTTCCTACATGGACCATCATATGTTCAAAAGGACAAAACACTACCAACATACCCTATCACACGCAGCCAGACTTGGGGATTATTCTTATCTGTGTATAATTCATGGAGATATTTTTAGGCTTCTTAAGACTACATATCTTTCACTATGCATCCTTCGTGTATTCCCTGTCTGACTTTATAATTTTCGCTATTATTATAATTTCTTCCTGGTTTACATTGCTTTTTTTCCTCCACGTTTGAGGGCTCAGATTTAACATCAGTTACGGGGGTGGGTCCTTCCCAGATCTAAAACATTTGAGGCGCCCACCGAGACGGTGAGCCATTGAGTATTCGCTCCACCTTCCTCAGGCTGCTCACTGAGTAGAAAGCCAAGAAAGCTTGTCTCTCATATGTATCAGGCATTTGCAGAACAGCACTGAAATCTATTTCAGTGATAAAACTTCCGATTTGTGTTTTTCCACATCAAATGTGCTTCTCCAAAGTAACCAACATGTGACGTTCATTAGTTTTATGGTGTAAGTTCGTATTTGTAGAGCTGAACACGGATGCCTACTCTTCCAATTCACCTTTTGAATACTAAAAGGCCAATACTACCTAAATTCTGGAACACTGGACCTTTATGAAGGAGATCATCAGGCTCCACGGGACAGCCAGGCACAGAGTTGCTGAACTCCCAGCCCACGTTGGCCAGCAGTTTCTATCCTTATCTTCACTTTCATCTTTTTAATTTGGGTCCGTTTCCTCTAGGTTTGTGGTTAGTTCCAGTATTTACCCCAGTGACAGCAATAGCTCTCTCTTCCCAGATTCTACAGACCTAAAATGCCTGCAAGTTATTTATGTGAATTCATTACAGTAGTCTGTCAGCTCTGTGGATTCCCGGCTTCGAAATTGGTTAAAGGTTGGATCAGTAACCACGACTAAATACAAAAAATCAACAAATATCTTTTCCAAGCAGCCATGTCACGATCACTTAGGTACTTACTTAATTTCCTTCTCTCCTTTATCACTTTTCCTTTGGTTCGTTATTTCTGCTTTCAGGTGTAGCCTGGCATTGGAGAACCACACATCACTGCTTTGCATTGTTCAGCCCTGATATGCTTGTACACTCTTTCTTATTTACACGGCTTGTTTTTGGACCCATGCTAGGATCATTATTCTGCAAACAAAACAAAACTCTGCAAACTTTGCTGCTTGTCTAGTGTGAGCATACCCTTGACAGAAGGCGTATTGTATATTTCAAATCTCCCAAATCCTCTCTTAGTCCCTAATCTGTGTTTCTTTCTTTCTTTCACACACTAATTGGGCATATGGGGCCAAGGGCTGCCTTCACCTAAGTGTGAGGGGAGGCTATAGAGACATGTAATAGTGGAGATTGTGTGACTTAATGTGAAGAAAATCGAGTTCTTTCCTTGGCTCTCTCATAGAATATCCGTATGCCTTCAAGCATCTTTTTGTACCCCGTTGCGTCTTGGGTTCATCATGCATCAATTTCGTGAGGGTGTACGATAACATCTCTAACATCAAAATCTGTGGTTTTATGACACTAGTTGTGGAAGATAACAAGGTACTCAAAATGGCAGCAATAGCACAGGACATGAAAGTTAGCTTTCTGCTCCTTCAACCTCCTCAAGAAACTACCATTTGGTGTGTTGCACATTATCACTAATATTCTTGGGGCTCGGGAAGGCAGTGCAGTGGTAACTCTGTGATACTTTATTTCATATGCTAATTAACAGTATGTTTATAAATTTAGAATCGGTCTCAGCCTCGGATTCTCCCTGATTTCCAAATATATTGGCTTATCGGTGAAAAGAAAAATGGGTGTTCTCACCATCAGTGAACACAGGACTTCTCAAATTTCACCTTATCAAATACTTTCATAAAATTAATTATTTCCAGGAGGCCTGGGAGGCTCGGTCAGTTCATGAGATCGAGCCCCACGTCGGGCTCTGTGTTGACAACATGGAGCCTGCTTGGGAGTCTCTCTCTCCCTCTCTGTCTCCCTTCTCCTCATCCCCTGCTCACATACTCTTTCTCTCTCTCTCAAAAAAAAACGTTATTTCCTTTGTGCTCACCTTATGTAGTACTTCCCCATTTCCTACATTTTTAGAAAGCTCTTGAATTCACCAGCATACCATTATTTTATTTTTCCTTCAGAATCTTACAAATGTTCACACTAGTAAACAGTAAATTGTAAATAATAAATAGTAAATCCATATTTAGTGAATATGGATCCCTTCCTCCAAGTTGAGAGACGTGAATATCAAGAGGTAGTAAGCGAGGGTCTGACCTGGTGCCTTGCCATTGGGTGTCCCCTCCTTGCACTGCCGTGTAGAAGATACCCTACTGGGCTGGTCATGCCATATCTCATGGGGGCCATGGTGGAAGCAAATGCATTTCACCCAACCCTGTTCACTTGTACTCAGCTTCCTGATCTCACGTGTAGAAATCTTTGCCTCAGTGCCCACAAGGGATAATTTGGCACATGTTTTAAAAACCCTTTTACTTTTTGCCAGTGGGGGATTTTAAAAACAGACCCCTGAGAAACGGTTGAGTGTTAGGCATGTGGCAGACTGGTCATGAGTCAGGGCTCAGAGGATGATAAGAATGTCTCCTCCCTAGAATGGTGTGACAAGACAGTGACTTGATTATGAGTTAAGTGCTTAAAACACTGCTTACCATATACCAGGTGCCTGGTGTGACCCATTATTTTTGTTAGTGGCACTTATTAATATTAGTCACTCTGCCCCCAAGGGATTGACCCACCTTCGACACCTTCTTACTGGCTTTGCTGTTTGTCTTACAACCTTGGCTCCGCTTTCTTCGTGCAGCATGGGGTGCTGCCTCATGAATTCCTGTCCCGCTCCCTCAGCCTGACCAAGCGGCCATTTTGAAATCACCAGGAAGATTTATGAATAACAAAAACTTCTTTTCAATGTACATCTCCAGTTATGTGGCTATATGGTTTTAGATGTTCTCAAATCAGAATCCTTGTATTCCACTAGCTTTGTGACATCAGACAAGACACTACTCTAAATATCAGTGTCTTTGTCAGCTTCATGGTGACACCATACAACTGTATCTCATCGGTTTCCACAAAAATTAAAGAACCATATGTATGCATGTGGTTAGTACAATGTGTGTTGCATAGAAAATGCTGAAGACGTATTAGATTCTTTCTCCAGAGTATAATACATAGCCATATTTTGGAGTGATTTCTGGGTTTTAACAATAGTTTTGGAAATTAAAATTATACCCTTAAACTGCTTAAAGATACTGGAAAATAATCTAGGAAAGCATCAGATTCTGGAATTCAATCTGTTATAATACTAAAATTGAAAGGAATCGTATGAAGTTTCTAATATAATTTTTCTTGACGTATGAGGAAAGTGAAAATTTTTATTTCATAGAAAGAATTAAAGTAAATGTCATTGGAGTAAGTATGTTGTGATTCGTATCATGACATCAGCGACGTAGATTTATTTTCTGAAAACAAAAGGAACAAACTTGCATTAATTAAATACCTATTTAATGCCAAGCACTAGCATTGTATTCTTATAGCTTTCTACAAGCTGACTGCCACCCATCTCTACGCATTACCCATGAAATCAAATCCATGGGTTTTGTAGATTTTACAGCTATAAAAGCAGAATTTTACATACTTGTAAGTCCTATGAGATGCAAATTAGATGCCCCAACAGGTACACGAAAATGGCTAAAGTTTGGAAAAGGAGAAACCGAAATGGAGACAAACTGTCTGTAAGTGGGAGCCAATGGGACTTACGCGATGATTTATTAAAATGCAGAACGATGCAGTTACTTTGGGGAGATGTTGTAGCAGTTTCCTTTTTAATTTTTTTTTTTAACGTTTATTTATTTTTGAGACAGAGAGAGACAAAGCATGAACGGGGGAGGGTCAGAGAGAGGGAGACACAGAATCTGAAACAGGCTCCAGGCTCTGAGCTGTCAGCACAGAGCCTGACGCGAGGCTCGAACTCATGGACCTGGAGATCATGACCTGAGCCGAAGTCGGCCGCTTAACCGACTGAGCCACCCAGGCGGCCCTGTAGCAGTTTCTTACACATGTAATTTATCATGCGATCTACGAATCACACCCCTCAGTATCTGCCCAAGAGAAATGAAAACCTATTACCACCGAAAATAGCCTATGTACACTATCTTTATCCCCGGGACCAGGAATCTTTCGTAGTCCAAACAGCCATCACATTTTGCAAAGACAAACCATGATGCATCCGCACGGCAGAATACTACTTGGGAATGGAAATGGTGCGGATCCCTAGTACCCCAGCAGGCAGGTGGGTGCAGGCAGGACAAAGCTCGCTAGGTGTGTGCCTTTCCTATGGCTGCTGTCACCAACTGCATGAACTTGGCATAGAACACAACCGTTTTATTCCCGAGTAGTCCTACAGGCTAGAAGTCTCAAGCTGATCTTACTGGGCTGTGCTTTCTCCGGAAGCTCTAGGAGAGAGCCTGTTTGGGGGCCTTTTCCAGTTCCTCCGGTGGCCTGGAGTCCTTGACACGACGTCCGTTGTTCCATCTCCCAAGAGCATCACTCCAGGCTCTGCCTCCGTCATTACACACAGCCTTCTTCAGCACGATCACAGCTCCCTCCTCCGCCTCTTCTCTGCACGCCTGTAAGTACACCGGGAGCCACCTGGGTAAGGCAGGATGCTGGCCCCATCTCAGGATCCTTGGCTGGATCACACAGCCAAGGTCCTGGCTGTCACACAAGGCACCATCCCCAGGTTCATGGACGTCTTTGGGGGCTACTTTCCCGCTGACATCACAAAGCGAAACTGCCAGACACAAACGTCTACAAGCTTTATGTTTGGATGAATAGAAACTTCTGGAAAGGGCGACACTTTTCGTCTTTAGAAACGGTAATGGTGACTTTAAAAAGCACTAGCATACTCACTTTTTTTAACCATTAAAATATTTTAGAAGTGGGAGAGAAAAGTTTGCTGTGATGAGCAGAAGCAAAGCAATCCATTCGGGTTTAATACAACACTAGTTAGCTTGTAGGCCACACCAGGGTCCCAGCTATAAAAGAGAACATTGGAGAGCAGATTGGAAGAACATCAAAACTAGGTACAAATAAAGCCACGTCAGTACAGTTTCCAGGAAGCACGTATGGGAAATCCAACTTCCTGGGTATCGCCAGACCTTCTTTTCTCGTGCCTTTAATCCAACTAATTGCCGTAGTTAATTTTAATGTCCTTTCAGTCCCAAGCTTGCCAATGATGAAAGACACAACGAATTTTCTTCAGAGAATTTCAGAGAATTGGTTTAAAACCTAACCAATTATTTGTGCGTGTGTGTGTGTGTGTGCGTGTGTGTGTAAACTTAAGCTTCAGTTTGTTTTCAGTGAGATCCTAAAACATGCCTTTCAAATATCTGTAATTGTACTCAAGTGTTTAAAAGCCGCAAATTCAACCAAGGTGCGCTGACCGCTCTCCAGCTCAGCCTGGCGCGGTGTTACAGACACAGCAGTGCGCCCGGTGGGTGCGGACTGGCCGCCCTAGAGAGGACATGTGATTCGGGGAGCCCATAATTAAACACACAATGAGGCATGGATTGTTCAGTTGGTATGAAAGCCACTAATGTGCACTATTCCAAGCCGCATGCTTTATATGTGCTGTATGAAAACCTCATAGCAAGACGAGCCCTGACGGTCTTCTGGCCCCACAGGCTCAACACACGGTTAGAGGAGCCTTAGGTGCTCCTGGGGTTACTGCCAGAGGAAGACTGTGGCCAACCCCCACCCTCTCTAGCTTCAAATGAACATTTGCCTTCAGTTTTATTTTCTGGTTTTCTTTTTTTTAATTTTTAAAATTCCTTTAAAGTTTTTCAATGTTCATTTATTTTTGAGAGAGAGAGAGAGAGACAGAGTGAGAACAGGGTGGGGCAGAGAGAGACAGAAAGAGAGAATCTCAAGCAGGCTCCAGGCTGTGAGCTGTCCACACAGAGCCTGACACGGGGCTTGAACCCACGAACCATGGGTGACACCATGACCTGAGCCGAAGTCAGGCACTCAACCGACTGAGCCACCCACATGCCCCTATTTTCTTGTTTTCTATTCACAGACCAGTACTTTCCTTTAAAATGGCAATAAACACCATAGAGCGTAATGGTATGAAGCAATCTAGGGGGGATGGAATACAGTCTGGAAGCTATTTTGTTATCTGTACACACATTTTGGAAAGACTCTTGAAAAAGGGAATCTGCTTAGAAAACAGGCTTCCAGTACTTGTTCAATCTGAGATTCAAGTACATTGTGAGTGTGTGTGTGTGTGTGTGTGTGGCCCAGCACTCAACTGTCTGGTTAAAAAAGATCTATGTGTTTATCACTTTATTCTGCTGAACAATGAAAAATGGATAAAGAAGACATTAGTGGAAATCGATAGCTTTTTGAGAAGCATCGGGCGAATTTATCTGCCTCTTGACTATACGGGGCATTCTCTGCATACAGACTATTCAGGATCACATATGGATGTTAAAATATCAGCAGAAATAAACAATCATTTTTAAGCCTCAGAGCTTAGAAGTTAAAAAGCATTAGTAGGCAAGTAAATCATTTTCATCCAACAATAAGAAAATAGCAAATTAAATATAAATATGATTTAGGTTGATTGGGACACTAATTCAAAGAGTTAACAGAGTGATCTCTAATTTTGTTCAATGGTACTTTGGTTTAGAAGGGAGAATCGGAACCCCGAATTTAAAGTAACCTACAACTGGGGCACCTGGGTGACCCAGTTGGTTAAGCGTCCAAATCTCGATTTGGACTCAGGTCATGATCTCATGGTCGTGGGATCGAGCCCCACGTGGGGGAACTTGCTGGAGATTCTCTCTCCTTCTTCCCTGCTTGTGCGCGCGCGCTCTCTCTCTCTCTCTCAAAATAAACACTTTACAAAGTAACCTACAATTCAGACAAGCACTGGGAGGCGTGAGCTGGATCAGGTGGGCCAAGAAAAGTGAGGGTGGGATTTCAAGATCCGCAGTGGCTGAGCTCAGCGGAGGGAAGAAATTCCCATACGGCAGGCGCTCCGACAACACATCTCAGAGTTTTGGGGGCCGTAAGTCTGAGATCAGGGGCCGGCACTTCAGCTTCCCCAAGAGGGACTCTTCCTGGTTAATGAAGGACTGCTTTCTGTCTTCCCATGGAAGGAAGAGAGCGAGCTAGCTAGCTCACCTGTCTCTTCCGATTCAGCACAGATTTCATCCTGAGGGTCCACCTTCATGACCTCCCCACGCTCCACGCCCCCCTCCTGACACCACCACCTTGAGGGGCAGGTCTCAAAATGTGAATTTTGGGGACACAAACATCCAGTCCCTTGTCTATGGAGCAGGACGCCAGGAGGTTTTGCTGGTGAGCATTTTCACTGATGGATACCCACACTGTGGAGAAAATCAACGTGTTTGGAGTGTATGGGTAACAGATCTCTTCTGTAATTTCTGGTAACTCTCTCAACGCAAATAGTGTTTACTAAAGCCTTTGTACGCGGGCGTTGCACAGTTATCAGATGGAGACAGGTTCACATGAGAGCCCAACAAAATGGATGCATTTTAGATTAAGTATGGAACGGCGTTTCCACTGTTTTATTAACAGACATAATAGAGAGAATCGGAAATACATAGAGTTAATGTAATGACAGCTGTGGATGATGAGGGTGGTTTGATGACAACAGAATAATACGAAAACTCAATGCAAACAGTAACTGACTTCTCTGAATGTGTACCAGAGATGTGTGTTTACTATGTGTGGATGGATGTGCGTATGTGTGTGTATGTCTGTATGTTCGCGTGTGGGCTTCTGAGAGACGGAGTGAGAGACAGAAGTGAAGAGAGAAGATGGGCATATCCACGAATCATAGCCAAAAAAAGAAAAAAAAGAAAAGGAAAAACAAAGGAAATCTCAGGGCTGCTGCCGAAAGGACATTGAGTCACTCGGTAGAAAGTTGTTCCAGACTTGTGCTGCAGGCCCACGTTAGCTACCCAGAGATCAATATTTAAATGTAAACAAAGGACAGTTAGAAATATTAAAGCACTCCTAAAATCCAGAAATGAAAAGCATTTATAGGAATGAAAAGCAAAAGATATGAACACGAGACTCTAAAACCATCGAGAAGCAGATGCTCCCGCGTATCCACAAACGTCAAACCGTTTGAAGCATCACGTTGTTTTGGGTGACGGGAAAGACTTGGCTGGCATCTCTTTGAAAGTAGCAGGAGGGGTCACGTGCAATTTTATGTGTAATTCCTTCCGGTTTTCAGCGTGTTGTTTGCAACACGTGAGTCCTTAAACCATGTCGAATTGAACACAGGCAGTCCTCATGTGATTGTGCTTTGCAGGTATTGGGGTTTTGTGCAAAATGAAGGTTACTGGCAACCGTTCATCGAGCAAGTCTACCAGGGCTGTGTTTCCAAAGGCGTCTGCTCACTGCACAGCTCTGTGTCCCCATTTTGGTGACTCTTGCCCACGTGTCAGCGGCCCCCCCGACCGTCTGTTCACACCGAGACCTCAGTGGGGGCACACGCGAGTGTTTTAAAAATACACAATGAAATAGGAAGGGTGGATCTCCTGCAGCCACCTCAATCATTCATTTGGGGACAAAAAAGAAAAAGAACAATTAAGTGTGTGCAGTAACTTGAAGAGATTCTTTTTGTGGCTGAAATTCCTAGCGAATTTCTCTTAAAAAAATTCAATGAAAGAAACTACGGACAATCATAAACCATTCAAAGCAAGACTGGCCCGAATTAACCTTCTCCATAACCCTGTGCCTCTCCAGAGATGTTACCTTTTTTCAATCCTTTTGAGTGAAAGAAAGGGAAACTTCAAGTAGCTACAATCTTTTAGAAATAAAAAAAGAAACCTCATTGAAAAGTGAATTTATAACAATGCAAATACTTGGAAGTTTTACATTTGAAGATGCTCTTTATTTGCGGCATGTGGGTTTTAGGAGATGATGATCTTAAAAGGTTAAACGTAGGAAATGGCAGCGACGTCCATCTGCAAATTAGATCTGTAAATGGACTCTGTTTCGTCCTTCTGCAAAATTTGTGTTAAAAAAAATGTGCTGTTACCCTTTGCTTCATTTGGGGGACTTTAACATGTGAGAAGGATTGCAGATAAATGGTTTCCTGGCCCCAGATGGAATCATGGAAAACCCCACAAGGAGCGTTGGGCTGTAGCTCTTTTTCTGGTGGGGAGAACCAGGCCCTCCTCAGATCACAGGAGGGCAGGTGGAGATGGAAGGTTGGAGAGACGCTAAACTTAGTTTTGAACCCCACTGTCGCATCTATCGGAGGTGTGACGATCCAGATTATCGTCCCTTGCTGCCTTTGAGTTTGCTTTTGTATTAAAGGGGATTAAATGTCTGCCCTCCTTTTGTTTTGAGGATGAAATGAGCAGGTCTGTTGGGGCATGAGGACCCTTTGATTCTCAAGACAGAACCATAGTGATCACGTACCGTTATGTGAAGAAGTCGACGTCTCAGTCGGCCCACTTGGAAGATCTGGGGACGGGCTCCATTTTAAGGGCATGAATCCAGAGCAAAAATGGTATTGACAGCGGTGCTGTTTGCTTGTTCTATTTCTTGACCTGCTGAGGTCAATGCTTCTCACACTTCAGTTAGTTCACAAATCAGCTGGAAATCTGCTTCCACGCGGGGACGGCCTGGGTTTCTGCATCTCTAACAAGCCCCAGGTGTTGGCCCTGATGCCAGTCCCCGAACCACCCTTTGTGTGGCATTGACCCCGTGGCTCATGAGGACGCTGAAGCCTCTTTCTAGGTCATATTGAACTTTTGACCCACAGTCCTTCCCAAAGAAAGTGGGAAATGATAAGCTGACTTGGGTCGGGAACGTCTGGGAAGGGCTGGCTGCTCGGGGATGCACCTTGTCTCCTCCCGTGGAGGACGCAGGGCAGGATAGGAGGGGTCAGCCCCACCCTCCACCCGGGACCTGACAGGGGCAGCTGCCCAGAGGGGAGCATCACGGGAGGACAGACAACTAGCTTCTACAACACATGCATCAGGCACCCAAGCGAGGGCCTGGAAGGTATTCAACCCATTTTACTTGAGCCCAGATTTCTGTATCCTCAGCACTTGATACGGTTCTGGCACAGAGGCCAGTTCAATGAGTGAGTGATTGCGCCTTTTAAAGCGTTTGGACACAAGTTAAGGATTTATCGGGAGCGATACTAAAGGAGCTACTTAAGGGACCGTGCTGACCACAACAAACTGAGGAAAACTACTTTGTGGAAGAAATATGACGGAAAAAGTCAGACTCAAGGCTCACAATTAAACCCAGGGAATCATTTCTATGTCTCTTCCTTACTTAAGCTCCTGGGGACGACCTTACCAGCGTCCATTTATAAGGTCTTGGTGAAATTTATTGAGTGTAAGCGACGGCATAACAATCAAATTTTCATTTTTATATTAACTCGCAGTAGATCGCATCTTTCACGAAACGATGACCGAGAGCGTGGAGAGGAAAAGCCGAGAAAGCAGCAAGAAGCAAGGAGAGTCACCCGCCTTTGAGCCCAGAGCGGGGAAGGAGGAGAGAACCAGACACTACTGTGGGGAGGTGCAGGGGAGCAGCGTCCTTTAGAGAGAGCAAGGCAGGGTCAGAAGACGCGGAGGAGAAAATGCTCAGGGAGGAATTTTGGCTGACAGTCAATGGCTAGCTTCGGTGAGCACAGGGAGAGAAAGCTCAGGCAAATCACTGAGAGTCCAAATCGGGTTCGGGTGAGCCTCACTTAATCAGGAGACGGTACGTTCCCGGACTTGGGTAGGAGAGTAGATTTCTACCGAGTTTGATTCCTGGGGTATATCGGGAAGGATTCAGCCAGAGCGTGGGGTCATTGCTAGCGCTGTCTGCTCCTTGCTGTGACCTCCTGAATGAAGGGACTGATGATGAAATGAACCCAAGAAAGCACTGAATCATGGGGCACCCCGGAGGGGCTCAGTCCGTGAAGCATTCGACTTAATTTCAGCTTAGACCGTGATCCTGGGGTCGTGAGATCGAGCCCCGAGTTTGGCTCTGTGCTGACAGCACGGAGCCTGCTTGGGGTTCTCTCCTTCCTCTGTCTCTGCTCCTCCCCTGCTCACACTCTCTCTTCTTCTCGCTCTCAGATTAAAAAAAAAAAAGGTACAATTAAATTTTTAAAAAAGCAGAAAATGCTAGTAAACGATTTTCTACAGAAATCAAAAGGTCCCGAAGAATCTTAGTTCAGGTTTCAGTCATTGTGTTACAGTTCGAAGCATCCAGGAGGGTCTTGCCACCAGGAGCGAAGAAGTACAGTTCTTCTCCAGAGGTGTAGACTAGAGCAATGGTGTCAGGGTCCCAGCATCAGGTAGGAGAATGGTGGGTGGCTGCACTCTTCTACGACCGTCAGCACCAGAAGACGGGTGACACAGGACAGAGACAGGCGTAAGTGTAGTCCCAAGCTCAGTTATGAAATTCCCTACCCGTTTCCACATTTCCTGCTAACTTAGCACACAGCGTAATCCAACGGTTAGCTCGAGTGGGGTTGCACAGCTCACGAGATTTTGTACGTTGCCTTTTTTCTAACATCACATGGAATATGCTTTTCTCAGAGGACACTGGGGAAGGCTGCTACCCCGGCAGGGGGGCGGGGGTGTTCTCTGATGGGGTCACATCAGGGATGGGCAGGAGCACACTGCTTGCAAAGCTCTGCATTATCTACTCTAATTTTTATCATAGCCCTTTGAAGTAGGAATTTTCACTCCCCTTTGATAAATGAGCAAACTGAGTTTAGTCTTTTGTTAACTTAATTTTCTAGCATGCCAGGCATTATTAATCAAATCAACCTATGATCATTGTAATGGCAAGATATAACACCTGCTCTTTTTTAATTTTGTTGAGTATTCTTATGTGTTTTTGAGAGAGAGAGAGAGAGAGAGAGAGCACAATCGGGGAAAGGACAGAGAGGGAGACACAAGATCCAAAGATGCTGAGCTGTCAGCACAGAGCCCGGACTCAGGGCTCGAACTCACAAACCACAAGACCATGACCTGAGTTGAAATCAGATGCTTACCCGACTGAGCCACCCAGGCGCCCCTAACATCTGCTCTTAAGTATCAGTTAGCAACTGAGCGTATGTTCACTGACCCACGAAGAAAGAAGGTGAAGTGAAAGTTCAGACGAGAAAAGTCCATTACATGTATGAATCCTGTCCTTGGGCAGGACTCAAAAGCAAGACGCTTTGGGACCAGACCTCTCCCTGAGACGCACAGCTAGAGATCGAGGTGGGGTGGTGTCTCAGAGCCACTAACAAATGCAATGATACAGAACCAGTGGGTCAGGAGCATAAACCGAGCCCGTCCACGGGCTGGTGCTGCACAGTCATTGGCACACTCTTACCTGTGCAGAAAGTGCTGTCTTCTCGTTTGCTCCTTATTTGTTAATTTGATTAAATGGAAGACAAATTAGCATCTGGGGTTCTGGCTGAGAAGGTTACAAAAGGAGACAGATGATGATCTGGGAACCAGCCCCTGAGAGAGCGAAAAACACAGTTGAAGAATGGTTTGAGGACCGAATGACCTTAGTCGGTAGATGTATCTCTGAGCCATAATGCTCAGTAACTGAACTTCTACGTTGTTGGTACTTTGCATTTTTTTGTTAGAAATCAGTTCTGTGAGGGCATGAGATTTGTCTTTAATGAGCCCCCAGTACCTCAACGGCAAGTTGACGTGTTTGGTACAAATTAAATGCTCAACTGATATTGTATAAATGAAAACACACCTGGTGAGAGTCACCTATTTGCTACAGTTTCTCATATTTCCTGCCACTTAATAATCCTTCCCAAATTACTTTAGTATAAAAAAATACATAGAGCGGCTTAAAAAAGGAGACGCTCACGTGCCATGTACCAGGACAGCCCGTTTTATGGTGTCTGATTTAAGAACCTTCGTGACGTCGGCGGAGTCCCTGTGGTACCATGAGATGAACTTCGTCTGGATCATATGCAGGGGCTGTACGTCAAGGAACGGTTTTGTCTGTGATGGCGATGCAGGCAGGCCGGGTGCAAGGACCCAGAGGGGGTCCCACAGGACCAGCCGGGAGGGTCCCCGTCGCACACAGGATAGAACTCTAACGCGAACCAGCAGGAGGCGAGAGCAGACTTTATGGACCGTAGAGAGAGTGCAGGTACAGACACAGTGTCTGGGAGACTCAGAAAAGGAAAGGGGGGGGGCCTCGTCCTCGCGTGAAGTCTGGGCTTTCTGTGGAGGATGCTGGTCTGGGGCCCGTGTCCTCTCCGACATCCAGGAACAGGTTAGAACAAAGTGTCCTTCACACGCCAGTTATTCCTGGGAGCAGGGGTCTTGGCGTCGAGAGGTCTAGCGCCCGTGGTCTGGATGCGCATACGAGGGCTCCTCCTGTCACTCTCACCTGCTCCTTCCTTACATGTTTTCTGTTCTAGAGAAACCCTTCGCCCCTTGTCCCTTACGAGGAGGACATACACTGTTTGCAGGAGGAAGCATGGCTAAAGTGGGGGTACATGCGCTCGTAAGAAGAGAAGCAGGAAAAAGGAGCAAATGGCAGATTTTTATAGACTCCTTCAGTGTCCCCATCTCAGTGGGACAGAGGACTTCTTATCTGACGCCGTCGCCGATATCGATGGGCAGCCAGGCCTGGGTGTTGCTTCTGCAGCGCCCTGGCCGGTCTGCATAGGTGCCGGAGGCTTCGCACGATGTCCCAACCAGGGACGTGTCTGCTGGCTTTCTGGATACATCTTACCCAGCGGCCCCCTTCTGAAGGCCCATCCCGTGACTTGGAGGTTGTATCCTGGAGAACGCCAAGCCCTCTCCATGTCCCCGACACCGAATGAGGAGGGGGAGTCGAGGGCTGGATGGCGGAGTCACCAGGGGACCCCAGTCCAGAGGTCTATTAGCCAGCGGGCTCTCCACTCTGTTAGGAAGCCTGAGCTCTGTCTTTGTTCTGTGAAGTGTCTTTAACTCTCAGATGTCCCAAATTCCTCCACAAAAGAAAGCCGGGGCTTTCCAGCCACAGCAGGGAATTATGGTGCCACAGCCTGGGGGAGCCGGGCTTTTCCTGGGGCCAGGAGACCTGGTCGGGCAACAGACCCAGAATGGGTGTGGGATTAGCAGCCTTAAGCCTATAACCGTATATAAGTTTGAAGCCCTCGGGCTTCAGGGAGAGAACCAGGGGACTCCAGCCTGAAGTTAACATAATAAATGTTTAATTTGCCTTCAGGGGAGGTGACAAGTCGCTAAGGGGGCAAATGGTGGTGAACAGGGCCTTGTTAAAAGTCACCTGAACGTTCAGTACCCCTAGGACAGATTCCCCCAGGGTCGGTGTGTCCTGAGCTGTCTGGGAGATGGAAACTGGAACCCCAAAAGGTAGTTTGGTTGTTGTTTTGGTCTACAGAATCTTTCACAAATCGTTTTTTCCCCGGAAACTTCTCTTTTCTAGGTTTTTGTTAAAAAAAAAAAATAACAGGAGGCTTGGATGCTGTGTGAACTCTATACACACAAGGTACAGGGAACTCTGGCCAAGGACGAGCTGCCCCTTTGGGTCATGGCTCATGTTCCCCAGCTCATTGGGGCTCCCACCATCTCCTTATCAGTATACATGTTTGTTTGCTTTAATTTCTTTTAGAAAAAGAGAGAGAGAGAGACGAGAGACGAGAGACTTAAGTAGGTTCCACACTCAGCATGGCGCCCAACGTGGGGGCTCGATTCCACCACCTGGGATCATGACCTGAGCCAAAATCAAGAAGCAGACACTTAACTGACTGAGCCACCCAGGCACCCCCTTTTCCCCCCCGTTTCCCTGTTAAATAGCCTTTGTCAGAAAACTTATCCAATAGTTTAAAAAAGGCACTATTGAACTTGAACCTTTGATTTTTTTTTTTTTATTGGACGGGCTGTTTTATAACTTTATAGGGACAGAGATAAACCTATAAAGGTTCTCTCTTCTGCTAGAAATGAAAAGAATATCCAACCGGTGGGAAAGATAACTGACAGGTGGTGCTTCATTGTCCTGTTCTCATCAACCAGTTTTGGATGTAACACCAAGTCCTCCCCTAATTTTCCTTTATTACATGGCCCCTATGTACACCTGCTGTACAATAATGTTTGGACTTGTGACAACACTTCCCTGGGTCCCTTAGTAATTGATGACGTAAATAAAACCTTTGCCGGAGGTTCCTTTTATATTTGTACGAAGCTATGATTCTAATATTTTACAGTAAAGAAGACAAGGTCTCTTTATCTAACTGTTTTTTTTCCCTTTAATTAGTGTTTCAAAAAGCCATTGAAAAATGACCCAGAGCCTGTGTATTGACAGTCAAGCTGGGTGTTAATATTGACCAAGCACTGTGACCTTCTTCACTGAAGGTAATGAGGCGCGTTGCTCAAGATTATAGTTGAGGAATGTTTCAGAATTGATTCACTGCTAAGAAAAAGGAAGCTGCTGTTTCCCTGTAGAGTAAGAATCCAGAACAGGAAAGCTATAGATTATATATGATACGGGAGCAGTATTGTCTTGGCATATAGTAACATGAAGGAATCTTATTGTCCGACGTGACAGAGTGATTAAATCCCGGAGGAAGTGCGGGAGGTTTGCTTAGCACCCTGCTAGTTTTTTTTACCTGGCTCCCCTTCTCCCCAGATTACATAAATTTTAAGCAAATCGATGGATTTTGCAACTTAATATGGCAAGCTTTCACGAAGCATACAGCAATAATTTTAAAAAGAAGTTAACAAAGGAAGAAAGCCCTTGTAAATATTTTCTCGGTTTAGTGAGAAATTACAAGATAAAGCAATTGTGCAGGGGGAGGATAGATTAATAGATTAGGGAATTAGCTATTGTTTGTGAACAGATACAAAGGCAAAAGCAAATGATTATTAAGTGTGAAGAAGTTAATTAAAATGCAAATATTATGCTCTGTTATGTATTAATAAATAGCAAGGAATTTAGGGAAACAAGCAAGGAATTAAAACATGATTATATATTTTAATTAAGTGTTAATTCATGGCAGGATGTTAATGGGGATTATATGAAAGTGTCTGGGGAAAAGTCAACCATCACCCGTTAGTGACGGATTAAAAGTTAAGACTGAAAACTCCAGAAAAGAATGACTCTCAAACTATTGTTGAAAATATCTTGGCATCAGGGCACCCGGGTGACTCAGTCGGGTGTTGGACTCCGGCTCAGGTCATGATCTCACTGCTCGTGGGTTCGAGCCCCACATCGGGCTCTGGGCTGACAGCTCGGAGCCTGGAACCTGCTTCAGGTTCTGTGTCTCCCCCTCTCTCTGCCCCTCCCATGCTCATGCTCTGTCTCTGTCTGTCTCTCAATAATGAATAAGTGTTAAAAATTTTTTTTTAAAAAGAAAATATCTTGGCATCAATATCAGACTCTTGAAACTTAATATTATAATTAGCTTATAACATATCATCTCTAACAACAATAATGAAGAATCTTTGTGTTTCATGTCTATAGGCAGTATTTCCCCTTTTTAACAATTCATGGATTTGTGAAATTTTTGAGTTAGGAGAGAAGCGAAAGATGTTCTACAGCGAATCATGATCTGACGAAAGTTAAACAGCTGGGTAATGGCACCTCCTTTATTGCCACAGAGGTTGAGGGCTTCCCATTCGCCCTCCTCTACTCTGGGGTTCTGCTGCTTCTTGGGACCCACTGAGATCGGTGGTTAAATTGACAACGAAGCCCCATTTTGCCAACAGTTGGGCAAGCACGGAACGCGCCTTTCTAATGCACGGCGAGCATCTGGTTTAGAGCGTGCAGCTCAGGTGTGGTGCTCCAGGGGGACGTCTGTCCGGAGGCCACCAGCTCCGGGTGCAGGGTCACCCACAGGGCAGGTTAGGTTACGGTACGGTGCGAGGGCGGGCTCCCGGGAGGCCCAGCTCCAGCCGGTGCTCTGCTCAGAAGGGACTTAGGACGCCTGGCACACAACCCGCACATTCTGCCAGCCAGAGCTGGAACCCAGGAGGGAACAGAGCGCAGGGTGTGCCAGCTGAGCTCGCTCACCCAGCTCCCCTCCCTGAGGCGGGATCAGGAAGAGAACTGGAAAAGGAAGCCACTGGCTTGGATTAATAAGGGAAGCAGCCCAGCCCCGTACGGCTGCCCCGTCACCCCTCAAATGTCCCGCAGCAGAGGCCCACAGACCTTGAGTCCCGCTCAGCTGACTGGACTCCTTCCCAAGGTAGAGTCAAAGGGGGACAGACAGAGCAGAGGCTTGGGGACCTATTTGTTCTCATTAGAGGGCAAGCAGAAGCACGGGAAGAAGGCACAACTCACGCACCTTCCCCACGCCCTTGAGGTGTCCGGGACGTGTTAAGGTACAAGTATTTTAACGTATGTCTGATTCCAACTCCGTGATTCTACGTGACCTTGAGCACACATGTGATGTACAATGTCTTGTCCCATTTTCCTTTCTCGTTAATTTATTCAAAACATAGTTCCTGAGTTTCTATCATGTCCCAGACCTGCAGAGATCAAGATTAAATCATACATTAGTCAGGGGAATCCTGTATAGGCAACCACATGCAAAGTAATACCACTAACAACGCCTGCAATAAGAAAGAAAGAAAAACGGAAAGAACCAACCACCTAGTAAAGAGAAGCAGTGAAAAGAGAAGGAAGAGAAGCCTGCCTTCTTTCTTTCCTTCTTTCTTTCTTCTTCCTTCCTTTCTTTCTTTCTTTCTTTCTTTCTTTCTTTCTTTCTTTCTTTTTTCTTCTTTCTTTCTTTCTTTCTTTCTTTCTTTCTTTCTTTCTTTCTTTCTTTTCTTTCTTTTTCTTTCTTTCTTTCTTTTTCTTTCTTTCTTTCTTCTTTCTTTTTCTCTTTCTTTCTTTCTTCTTTCTTTCTTTCTTTCTTTCTTTTTCTCTTTCTTCTTTCTTTTTCTCTTTCTTTCTTTCTTCTTTCTTTCTTTCTTTCTTTCTTTCTCTTTCTTTCTTTCTTTCTTTCTTTCTTCTTTCTTTCTTTCTTTCTTTCTTTCTTTCTTTCTTTCTTTCTTTCTTTCTTTTTCTCTTTCTTTCTTTCTTCTTTCTTTTTCTCTTTCTTTCTTTCTTCTTTCTTTTTCTCTTTCTTTCTTTCTTTCTTTCTTTCTTTCTTTCTTTCTTTCTTTCTTTCTCTTTCTTCTTTCTTTCTTTCTTTCCTCTTTCTTCTTTCTTTCTTTCTTTCTTTCTTTCTTTTTCTCTTTCTTCTTTCTTCTTTCTTTCTTTCTTCTTTCTTTCTTTCTTTCTTTCTTTTTCTTTCTTTCTTCTTTGTTTCTTCTTTCTTTCTTTCTTTCTTTCTCTCTTTCTTCTTTCTTTCTTTCTTCTTTCTTTCTTTCTTCTTTCTTTCTTTCTTTCTTTTTCTCTTTCTTCTTTCTTTCTTCTTTCTTTCTTTCTTTCTTTCTTTCTTCTTTCTTTCTTTCTTTCTCCTTTCTTTCTTCTTTCTTTCTTTCTTTCTCCTTTCTTTCTTTCTTCTTTCTTTCTCTCTTCTTTCTTTCTTTTTGTGGAAGTCAAGAAACAAGATCTCCTGGACGTTAGTGCTTTGCTTTAGTTCTGGGATAAATGAATGGGAATTAGGACAGGCTCATAACCTGTGCTTGGCGTTCCCCTTTTAGTCCCCTGGACCACTTCCCCTGCCCAGGTTCTCTGGCCTGCCTGCCTGTGGCTGTGCTGCCCTGGGCGTGTGCCCACGTCCAAGCAATGAGAGGCGTCCACAGCGAAGGAGCGAAAGTGGGGTTGAGATGGTTGTCTTCCTCCTCTAAGGGCGTATCTCCTGTGATAGCACTAAAGCTGCGGACCTTCCCGGGTTCCCAGAGCTACGCCCTTCCTTCCCAGCCCGCTGGGGAAGAAATGCCCCCTCTCCTCTGCTACCCTGGGGGTCGCTTCTGCTGTCTCTTAGGGGGGTTCCTGGCATGTAGTTCCTTTATCGAGCCTTCTTCAGCTACTCTATTTAGGGTGCTGTCTCTTTCTACCAGCTCTCGGTGTAACTTCGTGCTTCCTCTCTTCCATGGACCGATCCTAAATTGTAGGAGCTGCTCTTGTGTCATTTCGGCTTTTATTATGTGACTGTCTCCGGTGCAGGCTCTAACACCTGTGACTGAGTACATCCCAGCGTCTGGCTTGGCCTCTCCTCTTACAGATTCGGATGTGCAACACGACACTTGGGCAATGAGCACTTTTGGACTTTTCCTTAAATACCTGTATCTGAACTCCTACTTCAGATACGGAGGAATGAGCTCCTCACACACTACCCCTCCCTCAGTTAACAACCACCGATTCTGGACAGAACACCCAAACAAAAACAAGCGGTGGAAATAAGCCCCCTCCCCAGAATTCTCTATTCAGCAAAAAATGGCTTCAAGGATACATGCAAAAGCAAGGCATTTTCCGGTTACACAGACAGTTACCGTCTCCAAGACTGTTCACTCATTCCCGAAGACCCGCCTTTCTCAGCCTGAGAATTACGCCTAGCATTTCCCGTAGTGCGCGCCAGTTCTGGAGGCCCTGGACTCGCCCAGCTGGTCACACCCTGGACGTTGCGAATGGTCCATCGGCAGGATTTGGTTCTATTCTTCCGAAAAATGTTGCTCTTTGGTTCTAGACCCTCACGCGTCGGGGAGACAAAGACACCACGGTGACCTTTGGCTCTACGTTTTCCATTTTCCACATTATGATTTCAAGTATGTACCGGGATCCACTTCGGAGTTGAGACATGGCACAGATTTTGTTTGTTTTCTTTTGTTTTGCTTTGTTTTCTACATCAGCTTGTTTTGCCTGATTTCAATGCTTTGCCATATACAGTCACAGAAAGGAATTCCCTTGTTTTAGAATTAGAGATTCCACCACTGACGAACCAGCAAATTTGACAGAATAAAACTGGATTTTTAAAGATTTCCTGTTTTGTGGGTCTTGCATTCATACGGAAGCTAAAATTGATTCCAGCTTACAACGTTGGAGCACAGAAGATACAGTTTTCCCTAGGGCGTATTTATATGCAATTCCCAAGCCCTGTGATGCACGGAATGATTGTATTTCCTACCCTACCTGATAACTAGTTAAATTGGAAGGTGTAGGTTTGGAGGTGGTAAGGGGCCCCGAGATCGTTAGGTGAGGAACCTAGCAGACGATTCATATTTGACTTTATCCTCTTAACAGGACACTGCAGGGCACAATTAGAGCGAATGATTGAACCCTTTGGGGTCATTTCACAGGCTGGCTTCTGTCATCCATGGGGATCTCGGTGCCACTTTGTCGCCCCCAGTGGCTGTGTGACTCACTGTTCTGTTGGAGAGAATGGAATGTCAGGAACTGCTTGTAGGTGGAAACCTGCTTAAGTCAAAGTACCTGCTGTTTGAAATATTTTCAAACTCCCTTTGAGCGTCGGTGATGGCTGTCCCAAGCCAGTCAGAAGTGAAACACCTGTTCCCATGTCTAAAAGTGAAGCACAGTGTGTTTATGGGGGCGCTAAATTACTCTACGAACAAGTTAAGCCTTTGGATTCTATGCCTTTGTAATTTCCCTGAAGGAATACACTTTAGAGGCAGTTTAGGTCTATTGCTGTTTTGTTACTTCCAAGGATCTTACTTTTAGGGTAAAATCACATTTTAGAAGCCTGTGGTAGAATTAGAAGCAACACACATTTTAGAAGCCTGTGGTAGACATAGGAGCAATGGGTGAGTTTATCTTCGGATACCCTGCAGAATCTCCACGAGACCAAACCTGAAATGCCTCCATGGCCTCAGCAACAGACTCCCTGACTCCAGATAGGTTTCCCTTTTTATCTTTCCACCATCATAGATTCACTCATGGGGACCCCATCATTTTTATCAGGCTCTTCAGTACAATGTAAGCACCCTTAGAAAGTATTAAGCCTACCTGCTAAACTCGTGCTGTGATAATGAGAAGACCGTGACTTCGAGGAAAGTGAATGGAGAAGAAAGGTGGTAACCACATACTGCAGTAAAACTCTGGCTGGGGTGGGTGTCATTCACACAATTACAGAGGACCCGGAGATCAACAGAGTTGATGTAAATTCACAAAATCATAAAGACGTCATGACTGGGATTTCAATTCAGAATCATTCGAACCCTGGCAGCAGAAGGGGAGACTGGCAAATAAAAGTGAGTGCCCGAATGACTGATTTCCTAAGTTCTAGGTTCAGATTTCCTTCTCCCTGACATTAGCGGTCTCCAGTGCGATTCATGCATTTTGCAATCGGCAACTTAATGATAGCAGTGAGCAGGTACGCAGCCTAAAATGCAGTCATCAGGACGCACCGTATGAATGTTGTTGGGTTTCTTGATTGGTTTGTTGGGGAAATGATGGCAACAACCAGTGGAAATTACTAGAGGATTACCCAAAGAATTGCAAGTGGTTGCCTCTAGGGGGGACCGCTGATTGCTGGAGGCTGACAGACTTTACATGTGCGAGTATATCATGAGGAAAATTATTTTAAAGGAGAGAGAAAACAATAATTATCCACTTGATGTGAATTTTAAAATGTGCGTTTGTAATCAAGACCAGTGTTCATAGTGAAATGTCAGTAGGAAAACAAATTTAAGACAAAAAGAATCTTATAAAGAAAATCGCCCCTTCTAAATTATACATTTTTTAAAAGGAATATTTTGCCCATCACCCCCAAAGAGAGCGTCAGATGCAATTACTCCCAAAACATACTTATTTTTAAAATAAACATATCATAAATTTCCCAAGACATATACACACCCTTATTGTTTCCGAGTTGTTGATGCATTCAGTGTTTCTTCATTAGGCAGCTCGAAATGAAATAAAAACGAAACTGGTACAAACTGTAATTGCTAAAAGTCTTAAGGGAAAAAGAACAATTTTCCTCATTATGACAATTCTTTGTAAAAAATATATCATTTTCATAGCTCTTCACAAGTTGACTATATTAGGCCGAACAATGTTTGAAGGAGCCCGTCTTTGCTTTTAACGCGAAGCCCAATGAAACGAACAAAAGTAAAGACTACTTCACGTTTAGCTATTTTATCAGGGCAGGAAGTTCAGGTCAAGGAGGAGCCTTGTGTGACGGAATCAGAAATGGTGGCCACATCACAGAGAGTTCTAGAGGTCTGATAGGACATGTCGCAGAGCGACGATGTCCCCTACTCTGTGCTGGGCACACTGCTGGCTTCTGGGAGTCAGGCCATCGGCCCAAAACCTCATAACTCCGCAGTAGACAGGCGAGGGCCCGAGGAACTCAAATAATAATTGAATTCATACAGAAATAATCGGCTGCTGTATAAAAATATTATAACCTGAGTAAGTGCAGGGAATCTCCTAGAAGGCCATTTTAGAGCTCAAAATCGGCTTTCTTGAGAAAAAAGTTGTCCTCTTCCCTGAATCCTGAATGGAGCTGAGGATGTCAGCTGGCCAAGAGGAGGGAGAGGCTTCTGGTCCCAGTCAGAATACAGACAACGATTAGAAGGCAAGAAAAATCATCTCTGGTGCAGAGTGATTTAGAGATTGCTATAACTTTGTCGCAGAAACTATGCACACAAATAAAACGTGCCATAGCTTGATGATGAGCATAACCATTATGTAAAGCCGTAGGTGCTGGGAGTGGGAGACTCACATTGCTGTGGAAGAGTGCCTAAAATGAGGGGAATAAGCGTGTACAATACACTCGCTGCGTGCCTCTAACTACTGCTCATCTGTGCACCACGAGTAAAAAAAGAAAAACACTCATGATATTTCCACATTTCTCGTTAACGGAGCGTTAAAACGTAATACGAGGGAGCACACACTTTGCAAACATTTTGACTGACTCGTGTTCTAAAAGGTTAATACCAAGTTAAAGAATCCTGTTTTGTATTTCAAAATAAATTTTCAGGGGAGCAGATTTCAGGACAGTGCCATAATGAATTTGGAGATCTGGAATGATTTCTCTCACACTATTTTGGTGAGCCATTGTAATTGAGTTAAACTTCTTTATTGAGAACGTGTATAATTGAATTTTAAGAGGTCATGTTTTTTTAATAAAATGTGTCTGGACATTCTCCTTCATTATTCAGTGTGATTCCATTAACCTCGAGTTTGAGCCTTTGGAAGAACAAACGATCATTGACATTCTCTATCTGTACTCTAGCAGGCTGGGACCCACATCCTCAGATTTGCTTACCAAGGGGGAATTTAAATTGTTTAGCTAAGTGAGAATAAAATTCAAAATTATTGCATTTCATCCTCTGAACGACGTTTTTAACTTTTTGCGGGAGAGGATATGAAGGTTATTGATTTACCGAAAACAAATCCAGTTCACCGTCAAGACTGAGTAAAAGGTATTGACGAACACCTTTGTTGCATAAGCCATTGACTAATTTTTCACATTAGTTCAGAGGATGGACATAAAGTACTTAGAAGATGGAGCATCACATTCTTTTAAAAAATGCAACGATCTTTAACTGTTTCTGATGTTCTACTATTTTAATTACTCAGAAAAGCTTTCGCTTGAGATCAAAAATAATTTTATTCCTTTTCAAAAGCTCTTTTCATGTGTGCATTTAACATATGCATTTTAACATATGCCTTTAGACAAATGACCCTTAAAAACAAGTTGTTCTTTACAAAGGTAGATAGATAGATAGATAGATAGATAGATATTATGTAAATTAAGGTTATTCGAAGACAGAAACATACTATTGTCTTCTCTCAAAGCATAGGTCAAGGGATAAATCTGACCTAGAAAGGTAATTTTAACGCTATATGAATTTTTCCACACTAGAGTAAGATATACCAAGAAGAGAAACACTTCAATTGGCCTGAACAGCACAAGAAGATGAGAACCCATGGATGGGGAGGTGATAGGAATGGTTAAGGGCACGTACTCAGGAGATAGAGTGTCGAGGTTAAAGTATTGGCTCTGCTTCCCTCAGTTACATGATGGCGGTCAAGTCCCTTCACATTTCCGATGTCCGTTTTCTCACCCAAAAACAGGGGGGGGGGGGCGGTGACAGAGTCTGCCTCATCCACTTTGGAGAATCGAGTGCGTGTTCACATGCCAGGTGCCCCAAGCACTGCCCGGCACACGGAAGGCGCACGGCTCGCTGCCTGTTGCCACTTGACCTCATGCGCCATGCTGTGCAGTGGGAGCCAAGACGGCTCATTATTTAGAAATTACTAAGTGCGAGGTACTTCATTGAACTAAGCACTACGGATGTTCCGAGGGTGGGAAACATTCACGTATTTCCCCCATTTCATTGCTTTCTTCTCTTCTCCTTATTGTCTTCTTTATACACACTTTGTTCTGTTTTGCTACTTTCCTAGATTCTTGAGATGAAAGTTTCCATATGTTGGGGTGCCCGGGTGGCTCAGGTGGTTAAGCACAGGACTTTTGATTTTGGCTCAGGTCGTGATCTCACGGTCCTGGGATTGAGCCCCGCGTCAGACTCTCCCTCCCACCCCCCACTGCCATCTAAAAGAAAAAAGAAAGTTTAGATATTTTACTTCCAGTATTCTTTCTAATGTATTTGTTACAAACTTCCCTCTGAGCATTTACTTTCATCTAAACATACTGATATTTTGAAATTTCATAAGGATTCACTTACGGTACTTTTAAAAATTGTGCTTTGAATTTTTAATCGAGGTTTACGTTAAAAGGTATTGCTTAATTTCTGATCTGTGGGTAAATTTCGGCTTATGTATCTCTTACTGCTTTCTGGTTTGATTCACCCTAGTCAAAAGCTGTCATCTGAATGGTTTCAACCATTTGAAATTTCTTGTGGATTGCCTTATGAGTTAGCACAGGGAAAATATTAGTAAATGCTTCCAGAGCACTCGAAAAGAATGTAAATCTATCGCTATTGGATACCATATCAATCATATACATGCATATAAATATATGTGCATATATATGCATATATGTATCATATCAGTACGGTCGTTTGTTACCAGTGTTCAGATCTTTGCAGTCACAGATTTTCATCTACTTGTCTATCAGCTTTGTGGGGCTTACGTTAAAACTCCCCCTACAATCGTGGATTTTCTGTCTCCTTTTAGTGTTGTATTTACCTTATATATTCTCAGAGTATCCAGCAAATCCCCCCCAGATTGGACGTCACCTGCAGCGTCTTCCAGGCACAGGATGACTTCTAGAACATCACCTTCTTCCTTGGACGTGTGTCTTCTCCCGGTCTCCCAGAGCCTCACCTCCTGTGCTTGCAACCAGGAGCCAGTCTGCGTTTCAAGAATTTCCATGCAGACTTTTGTCATTCCCTCCATGGGATCTCCCTTTTCCAGCACCCCTCCCTCCAGATCCCACCTGTGTTGGCACCTCTGGTCTCTGTTCCCTTCACCCAGTGAGACAGGTGAGCTCTCTGTGTCTCTGCCCTCCTGCTTCCTGCTTCCTGCTTCCTGCTTCCTGGAAGTTACACGTGGGCTTGCAGGTGCAGGCTCCTGCAAACTGTCACCCATCGCCTGTGAACAATGATTGTGTACACTGTGTCCAGCTGGTAGAGTCATTTACTTTGAGAGGCTGAGTCTGACCCTGGCTGCTCGAAGCCAGAAAGAGAAGACTTGGGTGGTTCTCTTTTATTAATTCAGTCAACACGTCCATTTCCTCTTTTTGAACCTCTCCAAAACCATGGCTTAAGAAGCGATGAAAGCCCGAGTTCAAAGGTGATCCCGCTCGGTCCAGATAGCTCTCCTCTTGGCATCCCATCCCCACCTAGCGTTGTCACGGCAGCTTCCTGCGGCCGTCATACGAGAACCTTCTGTGGACGTGACTCTTTACGGCAGATCCTGGAGAAGACGTAGCTTTTCCTTCTTGGAGGTTTTTCTTCTCCCACACCTCTAAGTTTAGAGACTTAGAAAAATAAGGCTTAGACATGCTGAAGAGATTCACTGACTTCTGAACAGTAATTGTTCTGGGTCCAAGCGGCCAGTGGCCCAGCGGACACTGCATCGTTTACAGCCACGTCCGGATGGAGCTCCCAGAGGCGCTGACCTCCTCAGCTCTCGCCTGAGATACTGCCCAGGTTTTGTAAAGCCACGGGTCATAAGAGAAACAAGTATTTTCAAACTCCCTGAAATAAAATAGGTTCATTTTTATTTCCACATTGACAATTTGCATTTTTTAATCCTTAAGGCTTCTGTCCAGCATAAGAATGAGGTCTTTAGTAATTTAATGAAACATATTCATTTGCAAATAATGTTTGTTGCTTTAAGGAGGTTCGTTATTATTTTGCACCAGCCACTCACCAGTAGGTTACTTTAAGGCAAGGACCAATTCTTTTTCTTCATGTTCATCTAACCGCATATTGTCAGTACAAGCTTGAGATACACATCTGCTGATTTATACTGTGTGCGTTGGTGTCTGTGCAAAGGACATCTTAATTTGGGGGCAAACTTCGAGAATTTTAAACGACTATAAAATTTTCATGAGTACAGAGGCTGACAAAGAAAGACAACTCACTAAAGAATTCTGAAGAAAGGGAAAATGACTCCCATGTATTATTTTGTAATAATCTAAACCAAATGCCCTGAAGCCCCAGTGTCTGCTGCTCTTATAAGAAAAGAGAGAGAGAGAGAGAGAGAGAGAGAAAATTGGAAAGTTGTTTTCTTTTATGTGTCTCTTGAAGATGATTT
Source organism: Felis catus (assembly GCF_018350175.1). Taxonomy (NCBI): domain Eukaryota; kingdom Metazoa; phylum Chordata; class Mammalia; order Carnivora; family Felidae; genus Felis; species Felis catus. Next base: position 2,679,957 of record NC_058371.1, read on the forward strand.
ATCCACTTCCATGGAAAATCTTCTGTCCATTTTCCAACAACCTCAAAGAGTGCATCAGGAAAACGTGGGCAGAAATAAAGGATTTGGAAGAAAGAAAAAGACACTTTGCCATCTTACCGAATTGCGATATTCTCTCCCTCCGCTCATGCTTCCATGCGCAAATCAGGTCTAAAACTAAAAGGGTATGAATTATGCCAGGGTTCACTCACTGTAACAAATAACACCGTGTCTCTGAAGAAAGAAGCTTTGGGGTTTCAGGAAACATGGTGTGAGAATCACAAATACACAGGCGTGTGTCCCCTTAAAATTCACCTGCTGAACTCCTAACCTGAGTGCGACTGCATGTGGCGGTGTGGCCTTGAAAGTGATAATTAAGCTACAGTGGGGCCGGTAGGCTGGGGCCCTAGGCCACCTCGACTGCTGTCCTTATAAGAAGAGGGGAAGGCACCGCACGTGTGGCCAGAGGGAGGTCACAGCAAGATCGACAAACCGAAGACCGAACTCAGGAGAAGCCAGCTTGATCCTGGACTTCCAGACTCCGGCACCTCAAGAAGTAAGTGCCCATTTCTCCAGCCACGCAGTCCGTGACACCTTTTCGGAAACGAGAACAAAATACGCCCCAACAAAACAGCCTGGACTCTTAGAAGAAGTGGGCTATTAAATAGCAGACATTTCTGAGACGGGCAATTTTGCCATTCATCCGGATTCAAAATATTTTGCGGTAAGAGTCCACGCTGTTTGACAGCATTTTTCAGCACCTTCCCTCAAAACCAGTGCTTCCTTGTAAAGGCATTAGACGGTTGGACAGACACAGAAGACCACGTAAGGTTTTGGTGGTGTGGAACAGGTGTTCTAATCTTCAATTCGATGACACACATAAACATAGAACGCCAGGCTCATTCAGATCTGCCGGGTAGGTTCCCGGACAGTAGAATGATGAAACCTCTCATCACATCCTGCTTCTTTCAGCAACCTGAAATAGGTCCCAATTTACTCAGAGGCACCCTGGCTTTTCAAATCTGTGTCAAAGCCTCTCCCAGACACGGTCTCTAACTTTCCAATTTCACCTCCCATGACCCCCCACGGTGGTGGAGACCCCCTGCGACAGACCTGGCCCCTGTTTTGCTCACGTTACGTCCCCCGTCTGGATGATTTATTCTTCTATATATATATTATCCTGAAAGTAGTCACATGCTTTCTGGCCCAGGGATAGGCTATTATTTCCTGGTGACAGCGATGACTACATCACTTTTCCTTGCTCCTAACTTCCCATGATCTGGGGTGATGTGACGAGAGCCAGATGTTATCCTATATGTATCAGGGTCCATACCACAGGCGAGGAATCCCAAAAATGTTAATCTGGGGACTTACGCAGGAGGGGTACAGCTGGCCACCCCACCTTCCCATAAAGAGAGAAAAGGCTTTGCTCCCTAGTGTAAACAGATTCCATGGGGAGAATAGGGGCAAGATCCTGGGTTCTTACCCTCTGGAATATAAATGAATGTCTTCCAGGTAGACAACTACAGTCTCTCTGAGTTCACAACTACTCGAACGTCCACACACTCCAGATCCCATCCCCTCTGAAATGCAAACACCTACCTTCAGGGAGGAAATCCCTTCCTGGCTATTCCATACCTTCCCAGTGTGGTCGTTAGCCGGGTCCTAGTCACGTAGGTTGCGAATGCCCTACCGATGTGGAAACACAAAAACATTCACTGTCAGGCGGGGAGTGTTATGATAATCACCTTGATTCCTATCATTCCCAGTGCTTTTTCTTGAATACATTGAGCACCTGATTGGTTCTAAGCTAGATAGAGTGGGGTGGGGTAGAGTGGAGCAGGGTAGAATAGAACAGGAGAGTAGTAGGATAGAATTCTACCGAATTGAGCTGAATTAGACGGCCTGAGGTTAATTTTAATCTCCTCTTTCTTATTTTTTATAATTCTGTCTGGCTTCTGCCGGTAAGATAATAAAAAATCCAATTGGTAGAACTTTCAGTGTTTACCAAAGAAAAGTGCCGTTGTTAACTTGGGTAAATATATAATAAGAGTCAGCTCCAAAATATTCCATATCAAACAAGATTCCTTGGTTTGAGTTGCACGATTTAGATACCATCATACTGCTCTTGGCCAAATTTCCCATTCTGTTTCATGCCAGGTACGCGGCCCATTTAATGAATATGAGATTTTAAAAGTGCAGTTCAGGCTTAGGGACTATGCCCATGCTGTATATTGTAACACTTGTTTGAACTTATTTGAGAAGAATTCAAATCACACCAAACAGAGGAAATTCTGGGAACATCTGCCAAAATGGATATTCAGATCTTCTGCCGTGCATTTTAAGGAGGTTAGTCTATGATTTTTAGATGAAAGACTTTGCTCAGGGTCTTAGAAATATAAATAGGGGGGAAAAAAGTGAGAAAAGAGAAAGGACAAGCTTTGAGTTAATCCAATTTCCAGTAGAGATGAAACAGGTACCACAGAGTTGAAAAGCCAGTTTCTATCCAATGTGCTTCGGCAATCATTCTTTAACTTGTTTTCGTAAAAGAACACTTATGCTTTCCCCTGGAGAAAATGACCTTTGACAGCATTTCGATATTTCAGTTTGTTTGTACACGTCTGACCTCAAAGTTAGCAAGAGGGAAACCAAATCTATTTTCTAAACATTGTTGGAGATGCGGAACACTCCTGGCTTCTCCTGTCTTTAGCGCTAAAGTCAAATCTGTTTGCCACGTGTACAATGTGGAGGTATTTGTCGAAACTCGGGTCTAGAAGGAAGAGCAGGCTGACAGTGAAAACCAGCTGTGTCTGAGCAGCCCTGGAGGGGACAGAAGTGCCAGATGATGAACTCACTTCCCTGGGAGAGACGGCTCCCTTTCTGGTGCGGGCAGGATGAGCGCTGGAAGGTTCCTTGTGAATGCGCTCCCAGAGAGCCCTGTGTGAAAGTTCCCGTGTCTTCCCTCTTGAGAGAAACAGTTTGGAAGTTCACCCAGAAAAGTGGTATTCCTACAAAGCGAGAAGGAAAAACAATACATGTTTGAGCCCCCGGTGTTAGATCTTGACAAATGCGTGTCTGCTTTAGATTCTCCCGCAAAAATAAATAATGATTTGAGTAAAACCAGAAACAACCAAAAAATCTGATAGATTAAAAAGAAAAAAAAAGTTCCAATTCTGGAACGTTCATTTGAAAACTTTTAAAATGATGCCACACAGTCTCAAATTTCAATATTGGGTTTATTTTACTCGATATGGCACTTCGTTTTTTGGGTTTTTTTTTTATTTAAATCAGGAATTGTGGAGAGAGGAGAGATCAGAGATGATGTACTTTAAACGACCACATCACGGTATCCATAAGACAGAACCCCAACGTGGTTGAGTTTCTTGTTCAAGTCCGTGGAGATATTTTGTGTCCAAATGACAGCTAGCAGGTAGGTGCCCACATCCCTCGGCCAACTTGGGAATCTGTGACCCACTACCCTGCATGCTAGCCAAGAGGATTGACTTAATTATTTCTGAATTTCTGGCTCTTGCTCCATGGCCCGCACCCATCTGGTTCTTAGCAGACACTTGAATTAATGCAACGAAGCTCCGCAAAGTGGGAAGTCTTCCCATCAAGAGAAAATCACTTTGCCAGTCTTCATCTTCCTGTTTAGCAGCAGAGGTTAACAGCCGTATTTTGGAACCAGATCGCCAGATTCCTCATCCAATTCAGTCTTCAAGAGCAAATGCCACACATCAGTTTTCAAAGAACAACAGCCCCTCACGGGAGGAGATGGGGTTTTCTCCCATGACAACCCAAGAAAGGAGTTCCTCTCCTTTCCAGAATCACAAACTCTTTTCAAAAATCATAAAGTCCTTTAATTTTCTGCTTCAGGAAACAACGGTCTCTGTTTTGTTTTCATTTTAAGAAAACTCATCACAGCTTTTCACCCTTTCTGAGACCCAATCATACCCTAAATAGGACAACTGAAGAATAGAAATTGTTGTTTTCATGTTGGTGTCCTTGTTTGGGGGGACCTTTAAGTGTCCTCGGGGAACATGTCCAGTCTTGCCTCAAGCATTGAAATCCAGCTCTACAGTGACGCCAGCTAGAGCCCCGACCAAGTGCCTGTCATATGTGTCATGGGCAGAATTAGCCCTCGATGCTTCTGACCACCACACACACACACACACACACACACACACACCAAGCTCACTTAGAATCATGTGTTCAACCTCCCTTTTGAATAAAGATTATGAGGACGACGTCTGTTGTGTAATGAGTGAGTTAACCAGGTAGTTACTGGGCACGTGACAAATGGGGACCTTGGGTTAGGTCTCTTAACTAGTGACCCGGCATGTTTTTGTTGCCTCATACTGCTTCTTACCTTCTTCATTTGTTCTTACTCTGAGAGCCCATTTCAGACAAGCAGTAGTAGGTTAGTCTGAATTTAGCCAAATGGGGTTAAACTTGACCCTGGAGCCTCACTGTACCAGTTTGTTATTGTCTCCATGAGAAAGCACCTTCTATTTTATCTGTCTCATTTTTCAAATTACACAAAAGCTTTGGGAAAACCACCCATTGTAAATTAGAAATGCTTTATACCGGAAAAAATAGGAGCTGATTGTAATATCTGACACAAAGAGGTTATCTTATGCTTGAAAGCCTATTTGCAAAAGAAACTATGATATTGTCACAAATTAGTTAGCAAACACTGATGTATAATATATGCTGATAAAGACTGTTTTTATATTGTTTATTCAATATTTATGGAGCTCCGTTACAAGCAAAGCATCTAGAAATATTAAAATCACAAAGATAAATAAAACGAAGTTCCTCTGCATGAAGCAATTTAAAACCTAGTGAGAGGGAGTTAGAAATACACACGAGAGGGGTGCCTGGGTGGCTCAGTCCATTGGGCATCCGACTTCGGCTCAGGTCATGATCTCACAGTTCATGAGTTCGAGTGCCGTGTTGGGCTCTGTGCTGACAGCTCAGAGCCTGGAACCTGCTTTGGATTCTGTGTCTCCCTCTCTCTCTGCCCCTCCCCTGCTCACACCCTGTCTCTGTCTCTCTCAAAAATAAATAAACATTAAAAAAGTAGTCTATTAAGAAATACACATGAGAAATCCACAGCTGTGACCATAAGGAAGGGGAAGGAGGGGATCTCAGGAGAAAGGATGCAATATGGAAGCTTCATTTCCACAATGGAAACCTGATCCTGGAACGCCTTTACCGGGGATCTCAGTGAGAGCCTAGTTGCAGATCCTAGATACGCCTGTATTGTAAGTGGATTAAAATGTAATGCCGTGGATACCATACGTACACGAAGCCTGGGAGAGGAGGTTGACAGGGCTGAGCTTCTGGGAATGGCGCTCAGAATGCTCCTGCAGGATTGGACAACAGCCTGTTGAAAACGAGCAATTTCACAGCAACGTGAAACAGAGCCATTCTGCGGTGGGACAAGGCGAAAGCTAGCCAACGCCGTTGGATGTGTGCGCACTGGGGACACGCGAGAAGGTGGCCCTCTGCAAGCCCTGGAGGGAGGCTTCAGGAGAAGCCAGCCCCGCCCCCCACACCTTCTTGGAAATCTGACGTCCGGGACTAGGAGAGCATAAGCCTCTGGCCGATTTCGGTAGGGCAGCCCAAGCAAACTTACAGAACGGTGTATCCAAGAGGGTGGACGCGGTCCAAGGCACAGCTATGACCAGGCAAGCATCCCGGCTAGCGTGGGTATCACTTCCTTCCCAGTGGTAGCCTTACCCTTCTTCCTCCCTGTGCCTCAGCCACCAGGTGTGGTAAGATCCCCAATCAGAGAAGGGCCCCCGCTTCCTGAGAGCGTCCGATCCAGACAAAAGCCCTGCTCCCTCCTGCCATCCCACAGATTATGTGCAGTGAGCCTATCAATAAGCCGCTTCTAACATAGTCTGATGGGCACGGGAGAGGTTTTCTTGCTGCACGCAACAATCGGGCCAACCTCCTCCCCTGTTTTCTGTTCCTTGGGTATTTCTGTTCCTTGGGTTTTCTGTTCCTTGGGTTCCAGGTCACTGGAGACATTATTCAATTTCATTTCTTTACTTCCCGAAGCTTATTTACTGAGCATCTCCTGTGACCCCTGCGCCATGCTGGGGATTGGAGATCTCAGCGATTAAAAAAAAAAAAAAAAAGACTCCTTTTTTACTTGCAAATTCTAGTCAGTTATGGGCAACAACAACTAACACATAAGAATAAATATAGACAATTTTCAGTTAGTATTTCTTAAATTGAAGGAGAACATTAATTCCTGATGTAAGAAATGAAGCCCAGGTACTAAGTATTCTAGCTTTTTAGTCTTCATTCTAAAATAGGGGAACTTCAGGGCTGCCTGGGTGGCTCAGTTGATTGGGCATCTGACTTTGGCTCAGGTCATGATCTTGCAATTCGTGAGTTCCAGCCCCACGTCGGGCTCTGTGCTGACAGCTCGGAGCCTGGAGCCTGCTTCGGATTATGTGTCTCCCTCTCTGTCCCTCCCCTATTCATGCTCTGTCTCTTAATAATAAATAAACGTTAAAAAAATTTTTTTAATAAAAAATAAATAAATAAATAAATAAATAAATAAATAAAATAAATGAGGAAACTTCATTTATTATTGACGTGTTGCTGAGGGACACAGAATTCTATCCATTGAATATCTCCCCCCCCCCAAATAAAACACGTGGACAAAAATAGAAGATTAAATCCAGCAATGCTGTGGAAGACGCGAAAACCGTAAAATTGGAAGAGAGTCGAGCGTAATTCAACCTTTTTGTTTTGAGGATCCAGACTCAGTAAGGAACCATCGTCCCCCGACTCTTGTATCATTTCTTTCTCTCTGTCTTGCACGTTGAACTCCTTCCTGCCTACTAGCTCCCTCATTTTCAGTGTCACTATTTTCCATCGTTTAAGAAATGAATCTCTCCACCGATGCTTTTCATCTGTTGTTGCAAGTCCAGAGTGCAGCCTTAGGAAGGAGCAAATGAGGCGTCGCACCAGTTCTCCGGCATAATCTATATGCACCACACAGCCTCAATATTTATAATCTTGATTAAAATTTAAACTAGAGCTCAGACACTTCCAATGAAAATACTATGTATATTTCAAGATAGTTTTCTCTTTTATTATTTTAGGAAAACCATCAAGCAGACGTCTCAGGCAGGCAGGAGCCTAAGTGCATGGGAATATTCCGGAACAGCCTCGTGGCTGTACGTCCGTGCGATCTCTGCTGGCAGGTTTCGCAGTGGAAAGTGGGAGATCCGCTAATGTTGAGTCATGTGGATCACATAAGTATTCTTACTCCTGTTTCAGGTATGTGTAGTTTGAATTCCTCCGTCAAGCATGTATTAAAAAAACATCATTTTCCTGGGATTCTTTTGTGCCAAGCACTGTAACACGCAGTGTGAACTGTTGTTCCAGAAACAGAAAGCAAAAAACCCCCTCAGCAGCCTTCTTGTCTACCAGCCTCTCCCCATACCTATCTGTCCATTAAACCCATTGCCTTAAAACTGAAAAAGAAAATTCAGAATTAACACAAGTTGCCAATCGACACTTCATTCAGTGTTGTGCACAGCATTTGGAGGGACTGGACACTTGAAAATACTGTTTACCTAGTAACTAGGTGTTCTGGGTCAAAGGGAAATACATTTTTTTTTTCAAAAGGAATCTCTTTAGACAGAGCATTAAAGTTGATGAATAAAATAAATAGGTAAAAATAGCAAAAAGAGAGAGAGAGAGAGGAGAGCTCCCGTTTTTAGACAGAGATGGAAAATGGACTGGGTGCCTGAGGCTTGCAGGGAACAGGGCTGTGCAAAGAGACAGCACAGGGGCCCCGGGGGTCCTGGAAACGCCCGGGCACTGGCCAGTGGTGATGGTCGCACAACCTGGCAAACTGACCCTCAGATCAGTGAATGGTACACTCAACACGGGTTTGAACTGGATACTTCAATATGTCCTTTAAAACGTGTAGGGAGTTGGTCTTACGATGTGGGGAGGAAAAGGCTCTTCATTTGGTTGATACATGGCTCCAAGGTGTGGACTAGGGGCCGGCAGGAAGCTGAAGCCATCCCCAGCCCTGTTCACCTCCCGCTGCCCCACGAGAGGCTGTGGCCAAACAGCCGTGTCACCACCTCCTGCTCCTGAGACCCGCCAGGATCCCCCAAAGGGCGTAGCCAGCCTCATCCTCGGGACTGATGTGCCAATGCCACGGTCGTGGTCAAAGAGGGTTTGTGTGAAGTGTGCTCACGGCCCAGCATCCCACGATGCTCCCGTGAGGTTCTCAGTGAGCAGACTGAGGAAGAGAAAGAGGAAGCGAAAGGGCCAGCTCGGAGCACCAGCTGACTCAGAATGCGGGACACATCAGTGCGCTTCTGCTCGGGGCTTGCAGAGGCATTTCTGCTTGCAGAGGCGTGTTGTCTGTTCTTTGGGTTTTGTTTTCCCGCACTATTTCCATGTACCCTATTTAAATGCATATGTAACAAGACTCAAGAGGCCTTTTCTACATGATCAGAGATGAAGGAGGCAGAGAGTTACCACAAGTGATGAGGAGCAAGGAAAACAAAGGAAAGCGGGGGGCAAGACCACTGGTGGTGGCAGATTCGGGTCCTTCCTTCCCTCATTCTAAGGCCACCTTTGTCCATAAGGATCTTGCAGAGAAAAATGGACAGGAAATGTGAAACCAAAGTTAATCTAGATATGTTGTCATAAAGGCAATGAAGGAACTTCAGATCCGGGAGGGCCAGAGGCATGATGAGGCGGAGGGAAGGCTGAGGAAAAGTCCGAAAGGTGTGAAGGGTTCATCGCTCAAGCGCCAGGGAGAGGCTCACACCAGCTGCCTCAGCAATTAGGGCGAAGCGCTTGCTGTTTTCTCTTCTGGAAACGTTGCTGTAGCTTCTTGGTACTTGATGGCTTCTGCTGTTTCCACGAAATTTAACTTCTCCGCCAATGATGTTCGCAGAGAGGAGTAATCGCCTTTTTCACTCTGAGGATTAAAGTGCAGATTTTAAATATTTCACAGGCAAATGCAACGTAGATACGAACCTCATAAAATATTTGGACATGTTAGTTTTTCATTTTCTTTAAGTCTTGCTACAATAGTTCGCAGAGTTTAAAGAATAGTTTAGTTATGCCAGGAACTCGAGGCTTTAAGAGACACGTGTAAATCCTGTGTCTCTCTAAATGCAAGTAAACACAGTCCAAATGTGACTTGGAAGACAGATACCTTCACGTTCTGCTGTCACATTTCTTTTTTATATTTAAGTTTATTTATTTATTTTGAGAGAGGGAGTGGGGAGGCACAGCGAGTGAGGGAGAGGGAGAATCCCAAGCAGGTTCCACACCATCAGGGTGGAGCCAGATGTGGAGCTCGAACTCATGAACCATGAGATCATGACCTGAGCCGAAGTCAAGAGTCCCGTGCTCAACAGACTGAGCCGCCCAGGCGCCCCTGTTCTCACATTTCTTAAGAACAAAACAAACACTCCATGGTCCTTAATCAGCGCTGCTCCCTTCATGATTGCCTCCCTACCACACTGAAAAAGCTCCAGTTACGCCATTTTATTCCAGTTAATATTTTTGTTACCTTTGGTCTGGCTGCAGCTCTACACCAAATGCAAATCCAAAGTACTACAACAAAGCCTGAAGCTCAGATGAATTTAACTTATACTTATACTTTATACTTTAACTTAACTTATACTTTATACTTACACTTTATCAGCTTAGAGTCCCCCTAAAATCATTTCTACTTAATTCTTGTCCGTTCGCAAGCACATTAAAACCAGTGATTTCCAGCTACATGGCTTTGGTATCTTTTAAAACGCTTAGTATATTTTAGAGAGGAAATAATTGACTCTTGTGTACTGCTGAAGGTCCTGGTTTCTGTCTTAAGGATGGCGATGTATCTTGGGTATATGTCCACTTGACTAAAATGAAAGCTGTTCACACAGATTTGATTGTTATTTATTTTTTGCAGTGCCTTCTAGAGGAAATTCAAATTTCACCTAGAGATGAAAGAAATGGACTCGGACGTAAGCACAGGAAAGATCATGTTGGTTTACACCTGACATTCTGGAAAATGGTGCCTTAATGCGATGACATTTAGGTGAGGCATCTCATTAATACATCTCCCTTTAACAAACATTCTCATGAGACAAATGCTAACTTTAATTTAACTTCCTAAGCAGCCATTTAAATAGTCAGAAATATCATGAAGCTGGATTTTATCATCGTGCATGTGAAGCCCCTGGAGGACCTACAGACCCGCAAAGAACACTAATTCATCTAGTGAGCAGACGTGGACGTGTTTCACTTGTGGCACCACCATTATGCTAGGCCCCACCGGTGAAACCGAGGTTGGGGCCCTCTGAGGTGTCACAAGTGGTGGTCCAGGGGGTTGGGGGACAGCTGAAAAGATGCTTGAGGCTATGAAATCTGTAAGGAAGAATCCAGTCACGCTCCATGTGGTGAAATAAGAACGAAATTCTCCTCACAGTAGCTCACAACAAAGGAGAGGACAGAGCTCACACAGTTGAGGTGAAACAGAAACTCAACAGTATGTCAAACTCTGCGTTACCCGCTAAAAGACCTACAATAGTTACTTAGTACAAAGGATTCGAGGCCAGTTTCCAGAAGCCAGGCGAAGAGAGCAAGCGTGAGGCCCTCCGTTGACCGCTGGCTCCATGCAAGACGCGGTCCCCGGTCCACTCACAGGCGGGCTATGTGCGGGTGGGCCTCACCATTCACGCCCATCCTCAGCTATAGCTTCCGCAAATGGGATCTCAAGCCGGCGTGGCTGAGCCTGAAGGAGGCCCCATCCCTCACGGGGCTCTCCCCGTGCTGATCCTCAGTATCTGTTCTGAGGCAGAACAGAACTGTTCTGAGGCCTCGGACAAGTGTTCCCTAATTCTGAAGGTGAAGGAGAAGGGGTCCCTTTCTTTCCAGGAGGAAATTTTCGTTTCCTGTGCAAATTAATCCTCTGGCGACACTGTGATTTATAATAAAAAATAATGTGTACAACAGCACTATCAACAACAGGCAAAGTATGGAAAGAGCCCAAATGTCCAGCGACGGATGCACGGATAAAGAAGATGTGGTTTCTATACACAATGGAGTATTACTCGGGGAGCAAAAAGAAGGAAATCTTGCCATTTGCGACTACGTGGATGGAACCGGAGGGTATTATGCTAAGTGAAACCGGCCAGTCAAAGAAAGACGAATATCATATGTATTCACTCATATAAGAAACTTAAGATACAAAACAGATGAACATAGGGAAGGGAAGCAAAAAAAAAAAAACCATAAAAACAGGGAGGGGGACAAAACAGAAGAGACTCTTAAATATGGAGCACAAACTGAGGGTGGCTGCAGGAGTTGTGGGAGGGGGGGATGGGCTACATGGGTCAGGGGCATTAAGGAATCTACTCCTGAGATCACTGTTGCACTATATGCTAACTAACTTGGATGTAAATTCAAAAAACAAAAATAAATTAAAAAGAATTAAAAAAAAAAAAAGACCAGAAGGGCGTCTTTTGTTATTCCGAACAAGCCCCTTTCAACCACACCAGAGTTTATGTTAATGAGTTAACTTTGGAAAGCATTGTAGGTTGGGGACTGGTTTCCAGGGAAACGAATGATGTGACTGGGGGGGTTGAAACTTTCAGCCTCACCCCTGGCCTCGGGGCTGGGAGCAGGGCTGGAGGTTGACTCAATCCCCAACAGCCAGTGATTTAATCAGCCCTGCCTGGGTGATGAAACCTCCATAAAAACTAAGAAGGACAGATTTGGAGAGTTCCCAGGTTGGTGAGCACGTAGGGGTGGGGGCAGCCGGCCAGTCCCCGGGAGGACAGGGTGGCTCCCCACCCTTCCCCCCTTCCCCCAGACCCTGCCCCGTGCATCTCTCCCTTCTGGCCGCTCCTGAGGTGTATCCAGTCCAGTAAGTAAAATACTTTCTCGAGTTCTGTGAGCCCCTCTAGCAAATTACTCAGACCCGAGGAGGGTCCTGGGACCCTCCGGCCTGCAGGCCAAGTCCAAGGAGGCGGTGGCCGAACTGAGTTCGGGTGTAGGATACGCAGCCGGAGAGGCAGAACTGGTTGGTGTGGAGGTCTCCAGAAGTTCTATGAAGTGAGAGCGAGGAGGCCCCAGGCTGAGTGTCTCCTCTCAGGGTGGCCCAGGGTGTGCACACACCACAGGGGATCGGGACAGAGCGCGTCCCTCAGCCAGAGACGTGCAAGGCTCACCCCTCTCTCAGGACTGCAGACACCCATTCCTCCTTTCCTTTGCCTAGAAGCCATTGGAGGGAATCATCCCGTGAGGAGCTGAAAGTGTGCTCGAAGCCGGCCTGGCCTCCAAATGTCGACTTCAGAGGGGAAGTTACACTTTTCAATTTCCTACGTCATCGGGCGTCTCTTCAGTCCAAGAGACTGTTGGCTTGAACTCACCAACCGTGAGCTCATGAGCTGAGTGGAAACCAAGAGTCAGAGTTCACAGGCGCCCCACCCCTGCCTGGAGATAACATCTTCTCTGCTTTCCTTCCTCTCGGTGGGACTCTAGCCTGGGGCATCGCCATGGGGGTGAAAAGCACCCCCACGCCATTTGCCCCAAGGGGCTCTCACACCCTGACCTCTGAGCCAGGGCCTCCCAATGACAGGGGAAGGCTGTGAATTCCTACCTATCTTGGACCTAAATTAAACCCAGAATACAGAATTAGGACTGTCCCTCAAGGCGCTGCCGTCATCCTGAACGCACACCGGGAAACACGAGGGGAATCAGTAAATCCGGGCAGTGCTGACGCCGGGGGTCCCGATGAGCAGGCAAACAGGTGAATCCCGCCCGTCCCGGAGCCTCCTCTGTACTTGGGAAGGGCCCCCCTCCTGCCCGGGAGGGACGTCTGACCAGCACCTTGCCCGGAAGGCAGACCCAACAGCAGTTACAAAGCCGGGCGGTCTGGCGGTGAGGCACCGACGGCTGGTCATTCGCCGTAGAAGATGTGGGGCCACCGGACTCCACGCCTCGAGGGCCGCACAGAGGCTTTCCTCGCCGGATGGCAAAGGCCTGTGACTGTGCTCCTCAATCTGGACACATTCTTCCTCTTCCACCTTCTTAAATACCATTCATTTCACTAACCAGCACCACCGCAGGAGATCCTAACAACCTTTAGGAGAGGCTGCCCTCTGGTTAGATTTCAATACGGATGCATTAGGGGCTAAGTGACAACCTCTAAGGCGCTCACTCCCCTGAAAATACTTCGTTAGTAAGGGCCGCGTCAGGACTGAGGATTCCAGGTAGGGAACTTCCAATGCTCATTGGAGACCCCAGGGTGTTAGGCACACGGAGCCCGCTGCTTACAAGGCGAGTTTTAAAGTAAACCAGCAAACGCTGCATCTTCTGGGCAGGGTGGGACGTTGCGTGATCTGGGCATTTCTGAGCCCCCACAGCCCTGGGAGACCCCGCGCTGGAAGGGAAGGAGCCCGCGAGGCTCCCTGTCCGGGGAGCTGTCAAGATGATAATGCGCTCCTTTACGGTCAGGTAGCTGTTGAGAAAGCGATTGTTCTCAGGATCGGTGAGTGATGCGTCGAATTTATAGAACCCTCACCAGCACTTTCAACCATTTTCCCAAACCTGCTCTCATGTGCAAGTAACTGTGTCACCGGTTCCCCAGGTACGCGGGCTCAGGATGTGAATCCTTCCCGACCTTTCTTTCTCCCGTCCGATTCTGCTTCAAAGCTGGTAACTCACATGCTCTTCTTCCTTTCCCTTCCTCCTTCCTTCCTTTACTTTCCTCCACCCTCCTCTTTCCCTCCATTCTCTCTCCTTCCCTCATTTTTTTTCCTTCCGTAGTTTCTTCTCTCCTCCCTGTACAACCCAGTTCCTGCTTCTCAAGTCTACCTCTAACTCCCTAGTTCAAGTGACAATGGCTAAGAGGTACAGAGCGCTCACCGGGGGCTCGGGCCTATGCCCAGCCTCTGGGGAGTGAGTAGTTGAGCAGGGTTTCAGCTCCCCAAATCCCCACCCTATCCTGTACCTTATAAATTACTGCGTAAGCCAGACGCCTTTATCTGGGACATGCTCGACCGGGAAGGCTTCTGGGACAACCGCCATTAAACTGATCTTCTCGGGCAAACTGAGACATAGGGTCATTTACGTCCCGGTGAAGGAGCGACAGGGTCCCACCTTTAACCTCCACGCCCACCTTCCCCTGCACCTGCTCACTGTTGCCCAGTGCCAGACGCGTGGCCGCCCACCTCCAAACTGTTGGCTGGTCCCTCATGGTAGACCAGAATAAGATAACTCCTTATCTAGAAATCACCTGCTATTGTCTTACTTCAGATGACTTTCCAAGTATCTACACCCAGTAACCTGTTGTCCTGCAAACCTCATTCCTGGCTGCCCCCTGAACATGGCTGGGACTTTGTCCCCGTGTGCTGACTGAAAAGCGGTCCCCTCCACCCCCGTTGCTGTCTGGCAATCTTGTCTCGCGGAGTGAGAACTGCGAATTTCAAGACGTCTGTGAATATGGCAACTGAGTATGACTTCCCGTTATTTGCACTCGTAGCTATTTTAATCAAATAATATAAATATAAATCCAACCCAGATGAGTTAAAGCAACATTTATTAGCCAAAAATAAACTGAAAATCAAGCTTAAAGTAAGGCAGGATCCGTGTAGTAAAATTACCTTCCTCCCTCTCCCTCTCTCTCTCTCTCTCTCTCTCTCTCTCTGTTTCAATTCCTCTCAATTTTACTTCTTATTTGATTTTCTGCTGTCCCCCTTATAGGTGGTTTGACTCTCAGGCAGCTCGGTGATATTCTTAGACCTACCAGCTGCTCCAGGCTTCTATTCCATACTCTTGGGACCCCAAGAATAAAGACTATTTTATAATCGTTTCAGAAATAAAGGGGGTTTGGAATCAAACACAAGTTATATGTTCATTCCTACACCAACCACAGGATCGAGCACGCCGATCCGTCCACCCCAAAGGAAATAAACCACGTGAAATGGTGGTTGACCCAAAGGAAGCTAAGAAACACTGGGTGTGGGCCGGGCAGGGATAGCAGCCGGGTCTAGGGGCAGAAGTGATGCATTTCCCCTGTACCTTTAGTTGTGTACATTTCAGTATTCTCCGTCATTAGATTGTCAGACTCCTGACAATAGGAAATATACTCTTTGCATCAGTGAGACTGCACGTAAAAGGATATCCTAATAAAGGCTCATTAACAAAAAGGGCTTTTGTGATTTCACATCGTAAGAAACTGAGAGACAGTGGTTCTGTGGTTGGTTCAGTGGCTCGTTCATGACCGCTGCACTTGGACGTGTCCCGTACGGCTCATCTGCCGTCCTTCGCAGGTCGGTGCTCGTGCTCCGCTGGCTCTGGTGACACAGGACTGTGGCAGTCCTCAGCATCGCCAACACGCACCCACGTGCTGCAAAGGGCGCGAGGGGCACGCGTCTATGTTCGCCTCTTGGTGCGAGGGTTGGGACGTTTCCCAGAAGCTCTCCAGCAGATGTTAGCTCAGGGATCATTGGCTAAAGTTGGAAAACACTTCTGTGTCGTGGGTACAAGGAAGTGTCAGAAGCCTTCCCTCCCAATTTCAGGCTCTGCATTGGAGAAATCATGTCTGAAGACCAGGGCGAAGGGCGCGGGCTGAGGTTATCTGATAGAGAATGGTAAGTGCCCGGTGCACTGATGTCTGTGTGGTTGCTTTCCATAGAGGCCATTACGCTAAATCAAAGCAGAACATTTACTGATCATAATATGAGTCTTTAAGATTATGTCTAACGAGGAGATCTGTACCCTAATAGAATTAGTTTGCCAAAGGAGAAGCTTGTCCAGATGTGTACTTTTCTCTATTCGTTTGGAAGCCTGAGCCGTGCTGACAAACACGGTGAGATGTACAAGCCGGAGGGACGGTCGCGGAAAGACCCGGCTGAGGCTGGGAATGTTCTGCAACAGCGAGATGCCCTTCTGGAGCAGTATCATGGCATCTGGAAAGTTCAGAGAAAAGAGACTGGCACGTTCTGTGTAACAGCCCCCCATCTGTCATTAAGTATTAAGTAGCCCAGAGATAACCCTGTCAGGGGCACAAGTTCACCTCTGACTATTTTAAGCTCTACGACGGATTGGGTTGACTTTCAATACATAAAGCTGTATCAATTATGCACATAACTTCCCGAATCTGCTAAGTGCTCTACCATTTATTAGCACGAACGGCTTTTGTTTTTAAGGATAAAATGAGAACCCAGGAGAGAAAAAGAGATTTTCAGCTGAAGAACGGACCTGGATCTGAAACAGTCCGGGCAGGTGTTCTCTCCGGCACGTCATGCCTCCTAGGGCTTCCGGGCCAGTCTTGGGTTCTTGTCACTTCACGTCACACAACCCCTGCTACTCAGGCTAAGTTCACATGGAGTTAAATGAAATGCAGTATTTGACAGTTTCCTTTTGGGTAAAAATTGCACGTTATAATCCAGCGAGGCTTGGCAGGTGTCCCTGCTGCACAATGGCACACGTACTCTAGGTGCGAATAGACTCTGGTGCGTGACTTTCTCATCACGGCCTCCGCATGTCACTGTGGCCCTTCCGTCAGAGCGCACGTGGAGAATAGACCCGGCGATGCGTTAATTGCTGATCTCACAGTAGCAGCTTTGGTGCCCGTGTTTCCGCTAGTGTATTTAACACGGACTTGCCCTGGAAGGACCCGTATTCTGACAGTGAAAGCATAACTCATATTTGGTTTAGTGGCAGGCTTTGAACTTCAATTAAGGTGCTCGGTCCTTTCTGAGTAAGCAAAACTTACCCCTGCTTTGCCCCCAAATGCAAAGTTTCTGCTCATTACCTAGAACTTGCTGGAGAAATCTATTCTTAAAACCGGTAACTACGTGTTACCGAAGGAATCCTTTCTCTCAAATTATATTGTCGACAACATAAGATACACGACGTTGGCAGTGTTTGTAAAATATGTATATAATTCTGAATTCTGAATTAAGGCAGAAATAGTTCAAAAGTGCTTTACGCTTTCTAGGGAGGTAAGATTATAACCCGATTGTCCTGATTGTTGCTTGTCCTAAACCAAACAATGACTCAGAACATTTACGTGTGTATGTATCTAGATCTATAACTGCATCCATATCTCTGTATAAATTTATAATTTTATCTTTGTATATAATGTAAGTGTATATAAATGTCTATATAACAGGCATGTTTTATACACACGTGCTGGAGTAAAGTATCACTGAATAAGAGGAAGACAAGCTGTATTTTTGCTATTTCTAATGATGTGACTTTGAAATGACATGTCCCACTTTCCTTATCAATAGAACGATTATATTTGTCCAGACCGGAGTTTCCCAAAGTGTGCTCCTTGAACTCCCGTCCTGGGAGATCCCCTGCGAGAGAAGGCTGCCCTTGACTCATCAGTGTGGGGAAAGCTGAGCGCTAAGTCCCCTCACGGACAAGCATAGTGCACCCTGGAATCTGAAAGCCTTTGCCAATTGTTACAGTCAAAGCAAAATTAAAAAAAATTTTTTTTCTTTTAGCTTTTAAGAATTGTTTTTAGGCAGCAGCCATTTCTTGCTTTGGGAACACATTCTGTATCACTGGGTCTGACGATTTCCGGTGTCCTCTGAACCCTAGCTGCCTGAAAACAACTTCAACAACACTGCTTCCGGGGATTTGCTTCTGGGGATTTAAAGTACACTGTTGAGGGGCACCTGGGGGCTCAGCTGGTTAAGCATCCGAGTTCGGCTTGGGTCACCATCTCACGGTTTGTGATATCGAGCTCAGGCTCATGTCGGGCATCGGGCTCTGTGCCGACAGCTCGGAGCCTGGAGCCTGCTTCAGATTCTGTGTCTCCCTCTCTCTCTGCCCCTCCCCCTCTCATGCTCTGTCTCTCTCTCTCTCTCTCTGTCAAAAATAAATAAACATATAAAAATTTTTTTAAAAAGACTCTTGGTATGATCTGTGTATATCTGTTTTATATAATATATATGAGTATACATACACTATGTAAAAATACTTATGTAAGTTATATATATGACTTTCATGTATTATACATGTAAATACATGATGAAGGTGGAAGTTAGCTCTTTCTAGGACAACTAGAATAATATTAAAAAATTTTTTTACTGTGTTTACTTATTAGTTTTGAGAAAGAGAGAGACAGAATGCCAGCAGTGGAGGGGCAGAGAGAGAGAGGGACAGAGAGAACCCCAAGCAGGCTCTGTGCTGCCAAGGGCAGAGCCCGATGCCAGGCTCAAACTCACGAGCTGCGACATCATGACCTGAGCCGAAATCAAGAGCCGGGACGGACATTTAACTGAGTGAGCCTCCCAGGCACCCTGACAAGAGATAATAATTCAATTAAAAAAATAAAAGAATGTCTATGTGCCGAGGATTGTGCAAAATGCTAGAAATAAAATAGTGACGGATGTTGACAATAAATTATCTTTCTCTCAAGAGCCCAAACGCTTCACGCAAGTACCTGACAGGAGCGATTGGGAGAGAGGAGCGCACAGAGACCTGGGCACTGACTGATTCATCAGGAGCCCCCTGACTCCTTCATGATACCCAGCGCCCCCTTCCAGATTCCAGATGACATTCCCAGAGAGCAGACATCAAAGCCCATAATGCATTTCAACCACATTGCCATCTGCATGTTATTGTGAAGAATTAAAAGAAAAACGTTGTTGCAGAAAGAGGTCCGATTCAATTATCCAGATGATACAGGCATTGAATCAATCGCAAACATCATGACTGGTAAATGAGGCTCCAACGTGTCCCCCCCCCCCCCGCCCCCGCCATGGCGGTTTGTCACTGCACTGGGCTATTATGTGATTCTTGCGAAAAGGGTAAGACTCACGCCATTGTTGAGAGGCTGTGACTTTAGGATCTTAGGAGGAAGAGCAGGATAAAGGATATAGATGCTCCAGTTGATAAGGTTTGTATCCAGCAGGAACAAGAATCAACCACGTAGCAGGAATTCTTATCTCTAGTTTCATCTTCCGCTCAATGGTGCATCTTACCCTTGTCACGGAGCCATGATTCCGTGACTCCTGTTTGTTCCCAACTGCACACGCACTCCCTCAAACCCAGGAGCAAGCATCGCTTTGGCTCATATCTCCCATTGCAATTAATTTTGTGAAATCAGGGAAAGGAAGCAAAAATACATTTTAGGAATTACGATAAGGAGTCTACCAATTAGGAATCACCTCCAGTTACAGTTTTTTAAGTTTACTTATTTATCCAAGCAATCTCTACACCCACCGTGGGGCTCGAACTCATGACCCGAGATCGAGAGTGGCAGGCACATGCTTCCCACTGAGCCAGCCAGGCGCCCCTACCTCCAGCTGCTCTCAGCATAAATCCCTGTTGAGGGCTGGAACAAATTGACAGCTGGTTACCTCACTTTGTTCAAAGAAATGAAGGCGTATGGTCCAAGGCCATGGCCATCAGGAAGAACATGACGTTGCGGAAAGACTCAAGAAAAGTAAGGCTTTAGCCACCAGTCACCAAGGGGAAGGGTTTCCGGGTGAGTGGAACAGCAAATGCATCAACCCTGAGGTAGGCATACACTTTGGGCTTTCGAGGAACAGCCAGGAGGCAGGTGGTGTGAAGCAGAAGAAAGAAGGACAGAAGTTGCTGGCAGAATTCGAGCTTGGAGAGACAGAGCCGGGTGACGTGAGACCTTGCCAGTCACGTAAAGAGCCGGCTGCTGTTCTAATCATGACAGACGGTCCTTTGAGAGTTTTGAACTGGAGAGTGCTGGGTGAGATTGACATTTCCACAGGATGCACCCGGCGGTCCTAGAGAGGACAGCCCGGAGAGGGTGGTGGTTGCAGGGAACCAGCGGGAAGCCCTGTGTTCCTTTCGAAAGGAAATGATCAGCTGGGTTGGGGCTGGTGAAAAAGTAGGGCCGGGATGGGGAGGGAAGAGTGGGTTTGGCCTGAGAACGTGGGGAATAGAGATACCATTTGCCAAGTTTTAAAAAATGAGGGGTTAGGTGCAGGTTTGGGAACATCTATGGACCAGAATATGTTTTGCTGAAAATCAAAGACTACTGACTACTTAAAAAGCAGGCCGCTCTTGGCATTGGTTCGGGACCTGTGGCTTCGGGAGGACGTGCAGGTCATAGGATACAGAGAAGGGCTTTGAAGGCTTTCCACGAAGACTTGGGCTTTAATCTCATTGTTGTCTCTTTCTGTGAGAGCTACAGAGACATCGGGAGGAAAGCAAAGGGCCACCGGCCTTGGGAATTGGTGTGAGAACACGTCTAGGATGCGGTGCCCAGGAAGATCTAACTGAGAGTGACAGTGTCCGTCTAGAGTCCGTAGCTTAGGGGAGTTAGAAGGACCCGATATAGAAAATTCAGGAGGCATCCAACTAAATACAGTTTGTAAACCGTGGGCTTAGAGGAAAACAGAACAGTAAAGTTAGACGCTTAACTGAGCCACCCAAGAGCCCCCTTTCTGTAATTTTCTATGGGAGACATTTGCCCTCACTTTGGGAGACATTGACATTAACTTTCTGTTACTGAGAAAGAATGTACTTCATTTTTCTTACGTAATATGAGTGGCTGTTTTTAGGTGAGTTTGGCGTAGCAGCCAGAAGGGAGAAAGCCTTGAGAACAGATTGCTGAACGAGGAGTTCTAACCCCACACTCTGCTCTGTTCATATCATTGGGAGCAGCCGTTGGTTTCAGAGAGGTTTTTGAATGTTTATTTTAAGTAGGTGTGTGTGTGTGTGTGTGTGTGTGTATAATCTTTCTTACTAAATATTTGTGAAGATGTCATCACTCTATCTCTTTGTGTGTGGATGTCATTCTTTTTAAAATAGTATTGTTACTTGGAATCACCTAGAAGGTAAAAGCTCAGAAGCTTTACTTCTTCAACAATAATTAGTTGAATGTAGCTTAGAAAAATAGCTGAGGGGTGCCTGGGTGGCTCAGTCGGTTGAGCGCTGACTTCAGCTCGGGACATGATCTCACAGTTAGTGAGTTCAAGCCCCGTGATGGGCTCTGTGCTGACAGCTCAGAGCCTGGAGCCTGCTTCGGATTCTGTGTCTCCCTCTCTCTCTGCCCCTCCCCTGCTCGCGTTCTGTCTCTCTCTGCCTCTCAAAAATAAATAACGTTAAGAAAGTTAAATATGATAGAACAATATATACTAGCAGTAACATTTCCTTCTCTCATATATATATTGCAGACATATGCATGTCTATGTATGAGATGCATATATATTTTACGATGCATATACTGTATTTTCCTCCCTTGAGAAATGAACTAGGTTTTGAATACGAAGCGTCTCCCCAGTGAAGGCACGCACTGTGCAAATAGCAAAGGAACACAAATAAATAAAATGGTGCCGTTCCCCAAGACTTACAGTCTAAATTGGGGCAAGAAGCAGATAAACACATTGATTTTGGGCAGCCTGGTGAAAGCCCTACTGGTGTTACGACGGTCATTCCGCGGGGGTCCGAGGCAGGCAGTGGCTCACTCCATGGTTTTCCTGAAGCACCACATGAATTTATAGAAGTGATTATGCAGAACGCCACTGGGATCCTCTGTAATGAGTAAATAAAACCCTATTATGTTCTGAACGGCCAGCTCAGCAGCCAGTAGGAAATGCTGGATCCCAGAGAAGAAAGAACTCTACCTTCCAGACCATGGCTAACGCTGGGGGCCAGGGGGCCCAACACGGGTTCAGAGTAACCCACGTTACATTGTGACCAGGTGAATTTGGTCAATTCAAGAAAAGGTGGTTCCATAATATGTATCTTCAGAATTCTTAGTGTTTGGCAACCCTGCTCATATCTGAGCTTCCAGAATGCCTGTTGATGGGTCTGACATCTTCCTGTATATTTGAAGAACTGGGAGCCAAGTGATCTGTACCAGCTTACGTGGGAACTCAACATGAACAGCCTGACAGGCAGTAACCATGAAACAGTTCTTTTATTAGAGCAAATGTGGTTGTAAGCCTGAGCTGTTCACATAACTTCTCTAAAGATACAGCTTTTGTTTTTTGTTTTTTGTTTTCTGATTTTTCGTTTTTCCAATTAGGGCTTTGGATAAGTATTTTCCAAACTGTATTCAATGAAACCATAGGGGTTCCACCAAAGACCTGAGGTCTTTCATTGGGGAGGGAGCAAGGTTGCTGACAAGGATTTCAATCCCCCTTAACTATATCTTCCAAGCACAGAACAGCTCGGTTTTTATCTAAGTTTTATACGGTATTTCCCTTTGTAGCCTGAGTGTTAGTGCTTCTAATTTCCCTTCTTGAAAGGTTTTACCACATTCTCGGGGCCATCCAGATGTTTCATCTTGCCGTCTCTCGGAACGACCCCCCTCATTTTCTTTGGGACTGTGGATCTCTCCCTTGCTCTCACTGAGAACCACATGGGGTCTGAGTTTCAGTCTAAGGGCCCCTATATCCTGCTTGATTCCAAATCAAGTTGGGTAGAATAGGTATTCTCTCTTCCTTTTGACATTTTGCATTTTCTGTATTTGTTTGTTTTGAGATTTACCAGATACAGGGCTCCAACCTCTAGTGGTTAAACATACTTCCTAAATCAAGGGTCAGCTAACCTCACGATGTAACTACACTATAGGAGAGGCAACGTTTTATATTCCCCTTATTTGATCCTTTCCTGTAGGGAACCTTCATCATCTTTTGTACAAGGTTATGTTGTTCCTTAAGTCCTTTCTCCATCACGCAAAGGGGAAAGGTAACCTGAGCCTCAGTCCTGCAAGCATCTGTGGACAGCCCACAGATCTCGTGGACTTCCAGTATTGAACACATAAGAAAGAAAGTAGGTGTCCTATCCCACTTCCATCTGCCCCTCATAGGTTCATGCCCCAGGTACATATGTCAGAGTTTTGGGTACAAGTGACAGAATCCCAACTCAAATCAGCTTGAGCTGAAACAAACAGACAAACAAATAAGGAATGTGTGTACCAAAAATAGATAGGGAAGAATAAATCCATCATTCCCAAGGACTGATTTGCCACAGTGACATCTGAACTCTGTCTTCACATCTTAATCTCGTCTCTCCCTTCTGCCCTGGGCTAGATTAGTGTGCTCTGATGCCTCCTCGTGGAGGGGCTGACCTGACAGCCTTGGAATTTGTGATCCAAAGCCATATATGACCCCCATTTATCTTACTCCGAGTTCTACTATAAAAACGACAAAAGATGAACCCTGGTTGGCTTGGGTTAGGTTGAGCCCAACCTGTGTGAACATTTGGGATCGATACAGGGGTTGGGAGGCCACGAGATCCAGCATTTGCTCAATGAAGAACACATTTTCTTAATGAAATTGGGGAGGGTGGGAAGGTGCAAAGTACACTGGGAAAGTTAGCGTGGCAGATGCCCACTAGACTCAGCCATCAGTTAAGTAGCAATAAAATTCAAGACGCTTCACTTTATCACAGATAAACAACAAATTCCACACTGAAGAGTGGTGTTTCCCCTATTAGCACGCATTGCATCAGCACCCGGGATCCCTCACGTCGTCCTAAGGAAATTCTGTTCTGTCCTCCTCAGCCAACAGAAAGTCAATGCCTTAAACCCCTTCACACACATGTGTTTTAGGGGCAACTCTCATTGTTGACCAAGGAGACAAAATGAGTTCAAATCTCTATCTGATAAAACTATAGGACGCAGTAAGATCCTGGGTAGGCACATGGTTAGGGCAGTTCCCATTTGTCCCATCATGCGTGTGAGATTTAAGTTTATTTTTAAAGATTTCTGCTGCTAACAGTGTTTGACTATGACTGGCTTAGATGGCATCCCACTTTCCTTTCGAATAGGATTTTTTTGTTCCATAATAGTTCTTCAGAAGAAAGTGAGACTCATTAATATTGATAACATTTTATCCTATTATAAAACTTTTGAGATCCATCAAATGAGAAAGACCCCAGATGCCAATCAATTATAGTTAAGTTGAAGTTGAATGTACTTGCTGTAATTCTTATCTCTGCTTCCCTTGTGGATACAGAATGAAGGAGGAAGATTTGCATGTGTAAATGACTTTCCTCAGCAGAAGCTCTATATAACATGGAGTTTAAAATATTAAAGATTCATAAGGAAGATATCAAATATCTACATATCTAGTTGATAGAGTGCCATGTGCCATGGCGTTTAGTGTCTTTAGAAAGCTCTCCATTTTCCCCGGATTTAGCATGCATGGCAAGTAGCCTTCAGCAATTGACTGAAATCAGAAAATGTCAAAGCTGTCTTTAGAAGATGGGGCTATATTGTTTCTTTTACACCAGTACTAAATCAAGGAAAAATCACAGACAAAATGGAATGATATTATATCTTCTATATCTAATTTGAAATGTTACATATGGTAACAACTATTGCTAAATTGTCCATAGCTAATTGGTCCTAAACTAAAATAGATAATTAAGTATGCTCTGGACTATTAACTGACTCATACTTTAGGTATTTGCCTAATTAGACATTTCCGAAACTATACATTTGCATTGGTTAATTTTTATGAAACATTCTGTGGTGAATTTTTAACAATTTTTATTTGGTGTTTACCCTTTTAAAGTTATTCCCATAAGGACATTGAGGACACATAATCTACTATAATTATTGCAGTGGACTTTTTTCTTACCCCATAAAGAAAATGATTATACTATACAGAAATAGCAATTTCCACTTTTTGGAGCATATTTGGAGTGCCTTCACATACATTACTCCTTCTGGTATTCTGCATGGCTGGATCTTTCCCATCTCATCTTAAGGACATTTACACAGCGGTACAGGTTTTGTTCATTATATGATCAGTACAGGGTAGTACCATATGAACTCAAGAAGGGTCTCCCCCCACTGAGGGATACCGGATGGCTGGGCATCACTAGCAAGACATTCCCGATACCAAAAATCTTCAGCTGCAGTTCTATAGCTTGCAATAAGACCCTTTAGGAATCTAGTGAAAACGAAGACATTATCAGACAAAGGCAAAGTGAAATAACATGTTCTTAACAAATACCCATAGAGAAAGACTAAGATAAGTCCTTCAAACAGAAAGGAAATGATAACAGAAGGACTCTTGGAGCATCTAGAAAGAAGCATGACCAGAAAGACCAGATATGCGTGTACAGACAATAGACGAGGTCTTCCTAATGAGTCTTACGATCACATCTGATGATCAAACAAACACTATGCGATGCCATCTGAGACAGAAGACAATGGTATTTAAAGTAGATAAGATAAAGACAACTAAGTAGAAATAAGGCTTCCATACTTTACTCAAAATTAGTAAAATGCCAGTACCGGTTGACTACCATCAGGGGTATCTGTGTATATTGCGATACCCAGGCACCCACGATAAAATCAATACGAAGAGATACACTCAAGGGCACTAAACTTATGTCCAGATGGAATCCTAAAAGATTATCAGGTAACCCACAGCAAGGCAATGGGAGATACACAAAGAAACAAGACACAGAGGAAACAAACATAAAACTAATACAATAACGGAAGATTAAATTCTCACGGATCGATGGCCAGCTTAAAGGTAAATGATCTAAGTACACCAATTAAAAAGCACAGACTGGCAAGTGTGTAAAAACAGAATCCAACTACGTGCTGTTTGTAAGAGACTCACTTCAGTTTCAGTGCCGTTAGTGAGTTGAACATGAAAGGAATAGGAAAATGCATACTGCGAGCATTTGCTTAAAAACCAAAGAAGTGGCTATATTAACATCAGATAAACTCCATTTCAGAGCAGAGGAATTACTAGAGACACAGTAAAAGATCGATCTACCGGGAAGACATAATGACCCTAAACGTGCACGCACCAAACAACAGAGCCTCTAAATACACGAAGTAAAACTGGCAGAGATAAAAGGAGAAACAGACAAATTCACAGTCATAGCTGAGGATTAAGCAGCTCTTTCAGTAACTGATAGGCCACTGGACAGAAAACTAGCTGCTGAAGATCTGAACAGCGTAGTCGAGAAACAGAATCAGAAATGTAATTAATTCCTAATAAACGGAACACTAAGTCACGCTCCTAAAAAGAAGAAATAAAATTCGCGCTTAGGTCATATCACATTTATAGTTTCAGGAGTTATACAGAATATAAAGACATTGAATTCACGTTGTGGAAACTGCTTAGTAACATAACAGTCTCCAAACACCATGACTTTTTGGCAATTGTATGTCATCCTACACGAGTCTGTCAAGATGCGTCGCGCGCACATCTCCGTTATTCTAATGTGACCACTGACCCACTAGCCGTAAATCAACACACACTGAAATAAAAATAATAATAACTTTCTGCGTATAATGCTGGGGATTTTTAAGCTATTTTCCTCAACTCTTTTAGGAAACGAGGAAGTGATGTGGAAGAGTCTCGGGAAAGGAATGAGACATGACTCTGGGTGTAGACAGAACGGGACAGAGGGGCAAGCAGTGGCGACAAGAGGAAGGTCAGGTAACAGGTGCGAGTTTGGGCGTGGAAGTAAAATAAGAAATATGGAGCCAAGGCTCACAGGGAGGAGTGATGGGGAGGACCGCAGAGCACAGCAACACCTGCTCCTACAGCCACAAGTCATTAGTGGCTTCTCGAGGCCATTCCTGCATTATCTTTCTTAATGTTTATTTATTTTTGAGAGAGAGAGAAGCAGAGACAGAAGGAGACACAGAATCCGAAGCAGGCTCCAGGCTCTGAGCCATCAGCACAGAGCCCGACGTGGGGCTTGAACCCATGAACCCCAAGATCATGACCTGAGCTAAGTCGAACACTCAACTGACTGAGCCACTGGGCACCCCTATTCCTGCACCATGAAGTTCAGGACAGGAGGTAGACACAAGAGATCACCGGTTTCCAGGGCTAAAGGGAGCTCTGAGTACAGAGGCCCCAGTAAGAGGAAACAGGGGGGGACTCAGTTGTCCTAAAGGTGTGTGTGATGGAGAAAACGGAGCCTTGCAGCCTGGCAGGAATGGAGTTTGGAGAGCGAGGAGCAGTCAGCAGTGACACTTATTCACCGACACCTGGCATCGAATCGTTTCCACCTGCAGTCAGTCACTTGCTCCTGAGAGGAACGTGAGGTCAGACGAGGAGGTGGAGAGACATCCGCTGTAGGGAAGGGAGGACTATTTTCACAGGGCGTTACCGCACACACAGCATATACAAGTTCAGTCGAAAGCAAACAAGCCAACAAAACCAATAAAGGAAATGAGATTGAAGATGTACTCTAGCAGCGATGCTATATTTTAGGACATAATGTGAAACACACAGATTTTCCCATGTTTTGACTTTCTGTAACCCAAGATTGCAAACTGCGTGTTCTGGTCTTCACCCTCGTGCCTACAGGGACCATTAATTTGCACACAAAGAGACTGGCAGGGCTCAGAAGAGCAGGCAGTCATACACGGATTGGCAGGTGCCCACCAAATGAATCAGCCTGTGTCTGAACCTTCTAAACCACGCCCCAGTTCTGTGAGTGTTCCATGGTTCTGTGATGTGATAAACCGTTCCTTTCTTGTGGATTTGTGATAAATGACATTTTGTCTTGTTAACAAAACTCACGGCGAGTTGGGTTCAACTCGCATGATCTCGCGGTTCGTGGGTTCAAGCCCCATGTTGGGCTCTGTGCTCACGGCGTGGATCCTGCTTGGGATTCTGTCTCTCCTTCTCTCTGCCCCTCACCTGCTTGTGCTCTCTCTCTCTCAAAATAAATAAATAAACTTAAAAAAATAAAAGATCAAAAGGAACACAGAGAGAGATAGAGACAGAGAGACAGAGAAAAAAGACAATGGCTGAGATTTTTCTAAAATTGAAAAAAGGCACAAAACCACAGACTCTGGAAGTATTATAGGCATGCACACATGATAAATAAAAATTGGTGAAAAATTAATTATATCTTGGCACATCTACAAAATGCCATCACAGCAACATCTAGATTAGTGTTTACCAAACATTGGGTCCCGTAGCTCAGCCAACACATAAAGTTAACTTTCACATGGATTAAATGCTCCAATTATATCAGAGTTTGGCAGAATGTGTTTGAGAAATGGTTCTATTATATGCCTTCTATAATAATTCACTTTAGCTCCAAAGACACAAATAGAGTGAATGTTAAAATGACAAAAACAACATGTACCATGGAAATGGCAACCAAACACAGAGCAGGGATGGCCACACTAATGACACACAAAATAGACTTTAAGCCAATCATTGTTACAGGAGACAAACATTATATATTGTTGACTTCCGGTTTATTGTCTTGAGTTCGGAGAAGATACTTTGGATGATTTTAGTATTTTTAGGTTTCTTGAGACTTGTTCTGTGGCCATGTGGCCTATCTTGGTGAAAGTTCCACATGTACTTGGGGGGAAATATATATATATATATATATATATATATATATATATATATATATAAAGAGTAATGGAAAGAATTGAATGTGGTAGCCTCTTGGGGGGATGTAGGGAGGAGCTGCTGTACCTCGTAAAATACGGTAACTCCAAATTAGGAGCAAGTATAATGCCACTAAAAATAAAAACCGAATGAAAAATACAATGATAAGAAAGGGAGGCAGTGATTTCCTCATCGGTATAAAGAGTTCATATACTTCCTAAAGCTCAAATCCACTTCCATTTCAGTATGAGAGCTAGCTGTGGGTGTTGATCAAAGAAGGGAACAAAGTCTACTAGGTTTTTCACACTTTCTAATATATAAGCAGGGCATCTGAAGACAGGGAAGCTTGAAGACGGACTACACAGTTAATACGTGTTAATTAGAACGTTAATGAGACCGAGTGACCAGTGAAGGTCTGAATCTCAGTGTATCACTGATTTGATGATTCTGCCATCCTGATTATGTTTAGTGTGAAGCACACGCAATGCGGATAATTAGGTTTCTTTATTTGGTGTGCAACCTAACAAAACCACATACAAGCCCAATTTGCTCCTACTGATGGACAGAGCTGTTCGGACACCCTTGAATATCACGGGTTGGAGTTTTACGCGTAATTGAACGGTACAGCTAATTAGTGCGCAACGAAATAAAAAGAGGTCAACGGATGAATAATGAAAATTCTCCACTTGAAGAGCAAAATACCATTCTGAAGGCGATGACTTCGATGCAGTGTCACTTCAGCCAGAATTTGTGAGTCAGGCTTTCGTTTCAGGTCTAGGAATTTTCATCTATTTTTAATTAGGTCACCGAACTGGAGCTCTGCAAGGAAATGAGCAGAGAAGTGATGTATTTACACACCGAGGATCCTCGATCGTAGGTTAATACGTGTAAGCAGCTTAAATAGTTCACGACACATCATAAATGCTCCATAAATATTACGTATTGTGCCCATTACTCCAAACCTAAAGGGAGATGTCACTATTTACTTTGCAGCGGTTTTAGTAAATAAACCTCATGTTCTGTGTGGTCACACGGAGGAGTTAGGAGCAGTCCTTTTTTTTTTTTTTGTATTTTTCACACACATTTCTCTTTAATGAAACCAGTGCGGCTTTGTCCTTTATTTCCAAAGTATCTCTATGAGAATTAGGGTCTGTGAAATGAAGTCGCTTGCTCTCTGTGCTACCGCCGAGCATAATTTACTACCTCCCTTCTCTGCTCCCCTCCTAGGGCCATGCCAGCTCCGTGGTGGTGGCAATAAATGCAGCCTCCTGTTCTCTTTTGGAGCCTCAGCACTTTGGGAGGCCAGCGTCACCTTCTTCTGGCTCCTTATTTTGCGATGTCACCGGGTCCCTACGAGGCTTCGTTGGGCTGGCACCCTGAGCACACTTCTAACTCATCCGCTGTAATACTGTTGACTTTTTCAAAAGCACCAAACCATAAAAAGGATTCGACTGGTGGTAATATATTATTTTGAACACGCCTTCAAATAGGTAACGTAAGGTATGAAGTTTAATAAAAAAAATTCAAAAGACACAAAGAGTAGGAAGCGAGAGGTATTGAGTTTCATTGATTCCACAATGGAATTAATTATTTTTTATATTCTAACACATTTGATGTGGAAATACGGAGACAGACCCCCCCCCCCTTACAACCAGGGGTGCCCAGCATTGTGATCGGCATTGCTCTTTTTGAACCTTCTCCTGGTTACATAAAATAAAGGCATGTCTTCAAACGGGTGCTGTCTGTCTTAGGTGCCCCGAAACACGGTAAATCCGCCAGAGCCACGCGGTCTGGCTTCCCGGACCAGCACTGTGCTGATTGTACGCCCTGCTGGAGATGCGCTGCGCGGCTTCTTCGATCTGCAGTCACATCGTGGACCCCAGGGGACACCGATGTGAGGCGTCTACCCCTAATTCCCTGTGTCTGTGTGCCTCACAGCTGCTCACACCCATCCACAGAGATGTGCTGTAACTTTCAGTACCGCTGTCCTGTGCACTTCTGGGGCTGTGCCAATAAATTTGACATAGGACATTTATATATATGACATTATCGACGTAAATAAAAAATATATAGTCATGTATGGGCAAAAGCATTTTTAATTAAAAAAAATTAACTTTCATTCATTTTTGAGAGAAGGAGAGAGACACGGCGTGAGCAGGGGAGGGGCAGAGAGAGAGGGAGACACAGAATCTGAAGCAGGCTCCAGGCTCCGAGCTGTCAGCACAGAACCCGATGAAGGGCTTGAACTCAGGAACCGTGAGATCATGATCTTGAGCTGAAGTCGGACGCTTAACCGACTGAGCCACCCAGGCGCCCTAAAAACATTTTTAGTTTTAAGATACATATTCCATTTAAGTTGTACCAATTTGCAATCTCACAGGCAGTGTATAAAGGTACATTTTGGGTCCACACTCTTAAGATTGCGGCTGTGTATTGCACTGGGTTTTTTCCTCTTCCATTCCAAGGTGAGAAATGGTCAGTCACTGTACTTTTAAGCTGTATTTCTCTGATTGTGAGAGGGCCGAGCATTTTTACGTGTGTGAGTGCATTTTCTTTCCTATAAAAGTCTGTTCATACATTTTAAAGGTTTCATTAAGTATAATATGCAGAGAAAGAGTTGATGCCATAAGACTGTTGTGCTCTGTTCCCATAGCTGCAACTGCACTTTTTTTTTAATCTAGAGAAAAAAGGAGAGACAGAGAGACAGAGAGACAGAGAGAATCCTAAGCAGACTCCACACTCAGTGAGGAGCCTGATGCAGGGCTCGATCCCACGACCCCGGGGATCATGACCCGAGCCAAAATCAAGAGTCAGACAGTCAACCGACTGAGACACCCAGGAGCCCCTGTACTTTATTTTTAATCATCTTTTGCTACCACTCAGGTGTTTTTATCCCAAGTGGTCAAGTGCAAAGAGGGAAAAGAGCATTTATTCGACACTTTTATAGAGGTCCTTAACGGAGACCCATTGCATCCACACTTTGACCAGTGCAGACCCCTGACAGGCACCGGTGAGGGCCGTGTGGACCATGTAAATCCGGGAGAATCTTGGGGACTGAGCAGGCATTAACCTCTAAACCCTAAGCCCCCTGCTGGCCAGAATCCACCCAGCAGATTTACCAGAGGGGCTGGGTAATGCCTGTTTTTGTGTGAAAAATATAGAAAAACCCAGCAATGGCTTGAGCAAAATCCCCCAGTTTACAACTCAGTCTCCAGAGCCTCCTTTTATCCTGACTCAGGAAGTGGCTGAGAGATAAGCCCTTCTGGAAACAGCTTTAATTAGGGACCAAAACTCCCAGGTCAGGCGTTAGGCCAGGAGAAGGTGGGGGAGGCAGACAGGGATATTTCTGAGAGCGCGCTTAGGGGCCAGAGCCAGATGACCCTGGAGAACAGTCGTTGTGGGAGACGCATGGGGCATCTCGACTACCCGTCCAGGACTATCCTTTGTGAATGGAAGAGGGTGCCATCACCAGACTGCAGAGCAAACACAACACCAGACAGTTTCAGGGGCCAGAAGGGTGTGGCCAGTGTCAGCCAATGGGACCGGACAGCAATACTGTAACCTGAAACAGTGTCCCCCAAGGGAAGCACCAATCATGGTCTTCAATGGGGTCAAAGGTCCAATTCTGAGAACCTGAGGGCAGGCGGCTTCTGTGTCAGCATCACAGCCTGGTCATTTGTGCGTGCTCCTGGACACGTTCCCACATCTGTCACGCTGCCGGGCTGGGTGTCACTGGGGCCAGTCTGAGCAATACAGGCGGACCAGGTGCTGGACTCCTCTCAGTCTCATCAGAGGACTTGCCCTCTTCCCTGGCATCTCCATGGGTTGTCCAGGTGGTTCCATCAGTGGTGGCCACACTTTATTTCCAGGGTTTATAGCCCCTAAGAGGAGTGTCTTGAACCTTCCAGGTTTTCAAAGGTCAGAAAAAACAGGCTGTGATTGACAGCCTAAGAACCGGTAAGGGCTGAGCCTCATCAAGGAGACAGATCATCAGGGAGAGTCCCGGCTGGATCCACGAGAAGGTCTTCTAAGTTCTTCCCACCATGGAGCAATTGCATTCATTCTGTGCAGCTGAGGGTGCACACACACACACACACACACACAAGTCCAGTGGACTTCCTGAGTTTAGCTCAGCTGAACCATCATTGAAACTGGACCCAGCTTCTAAAGGACATTGTAAATCAAGGACCCTATTGAGTCAGATATTTCCTTTCGGCATCAGATCGGCAAATAAAGTTTCCCCAGAGGAAGTGCTATCGGTCTTTCATGTAGAACCACAACGCTGTGGGGACAGAGCGACCACGTCTTGAGCGTCCCAGTTTCACTCAACAGCCCAAGCCCATTGAGACTTTCTCCATTATCAGTCAATGAATCCAGGGTGACCCACTCCAAGATGGGAATATCAGTCTGGAGGGTCTCAAAGCCTAAGAAGCTGGTGGGGGGGGCCTGTTTTAATAGGAATTCCACAGCAAACTTGCAGACATTTTTCCGAAGGGCATACCAACAGCTGTATCAGGGAGGCTGGCTTCTCCTTCCCAGAGCCCATAGTTGGCAAAATCAGCAAAGTCTTGCAGATCACAGGGACCACGAAGGTCGTGGGAACCCAACGATAGTGAGCATGTCGGAGCTGGATGTCTAGCTGAGCTTCACTAGAAGGGTGTCGATTTGCAGAAGCCCCAAGTGAGACACACACAGTGTCCAACACTCAAGATTTACAAGAAGGCGCAGAGCCTCCTTTGTGGTGGTTGTGATGGTTCAGTTTATGTGTCAACTCGACTGCGTCATGGGATGTCCACATTGCTGACAACACGTTATTTCTGGGTGTCTGTGAAGATGTTTCTAGAAGAGATTAGCCCCTGAATCTGTAGACTGAGTCAAGAAGACCCCCCTCCCCAGTGTGAGTGGGATTCATCCAATCTGCCGAGGGCTTGAGTAGAACAAAAAGGCAGGGCACGAGTGAATTCTCGGTCACCCTGAGCTGGGACATCCACCTCCTCTTGCCCTTGGACGTGGGAGCTCCTGGTTCAGACGCCAGGACTTACACCCCCACTTACATATTGTGGTATGTCACTTAGGAGACTTGGATCAGAGGCAAAGACCTCTGTTACTCACAGGAGAGCAAACAGGACAAGTTGTATGTTCGCACCATTTTCCCTGGCCTCGCGATCCCGGTGGGGGGTGGTGACACAGAGCCAGGTGGGTGTGTCATACGTGCTCGCTTGAGTCACAGCTGAAGAACTTTCAGTATTAGGGATGCTACATTTGTGTATAATGGTGTGCTAAGAACCTGCCTGCCCTTTACTCTGCAGGAGACCACTTCCAAGAGCTTCGAAGACTTCCCAGACTTCCAAGAGCTGTCTGCCGTATAAAAATCTTTGACAGGAATGTCTGGGACAAATGGCAGTTAATGCCTCTATTCTCAAGTCATGGAGAAACACGAGAAACCCAAGGGGACTGTTTGCAAACCCCCATGTGCCTCCTGTCAAGACCACACCAGTTGGCGCTCAGAGCTTATAAAACAGTTGTTTTATATATTTTGCCCGAGTTTTAAAGTTGCTTTCACAGAGGCTACATGTAACACCAACGAACTTTTCATGCCCAGAACCAGAGGTCCCTCAGCTAAATTTTAACTACAATGTATTGGGCACTTACTACCCGTCAGAGCAGAGACCTAGATAAAATGACGACGCACGCACTCCTCCGCGAGTTGATGGATTCCTGGCAGAAACATGCTCATCCTTATATGAGTAACACCAAACACAGTGAGTTCCGTGAATGTCACACTCCTGCTAGTCTACACGAGCCAAATCTAGACAGGGTTTGTCAAGGAGTGGATCCTGGGGAAAGGATTACCTGAACCAGGTCCTGAAGCATCAGAGAGCTTGCACGATTACATAGATCACCTCCAGCAGAGTCTTGACCTGGGGGAGGACCTCGGAAACACAGACAGCTTGTCCAGAAGAGCAGCCATATCAGCGTCTGTACCCGCCCTCCCGTGGCCTCAGTCACGGTGTGTGAGGTGGTTCCTCCAATCTCCTATTTGAAGGATTCACCCACCTGAATTCCACGCGACAGCCACCTCCATAGCACATGGCTTGGTTGTGCTTTGTTTTTTTTTTTGCTGGTCGACAACTTAATGGAAATCCCACAGTGCCAAAAATGAACTCCGATAGGGTTTCTTCTCCTTCTGTGACTCACACTGATGTGTACGCAGCAGCTCAAGACCCTAAGTCTGAGAGCTTCGCGTCACACGTCCTTTGATTCCCTCCCCAGGATTAAACACGGAAAAAGCCAGGTTGACTCTACCTCTTAAGGGCTTTGGTCTCTATTGCTTTTCTGTATCTGCACAGTTACCATCATTCACCAGAACCACTTGCCTGACCTATGTGACCTCTGGGAACCTCCTAACGTTCCTGCCTAACAAATCCTTCGCAACAGAGACAACCGTGGCATAAAAACCCAAATGGGTCTTTTCATTCTCCTGGTTACATGATCCAGTGGTCTCTCCTTCTTTAATGACAAATGCTGACCTTCAATTGCTTCCACAACTTTCTCTGGGGAAAAGAAAGGCAAAGGAAGTCCCCATACAAAATAAAAATTGAAAGGAAACTTTCCCATATTTTTAAAGCCAAGCTTCCTTTTGGGAAGTAATTCTGATAACATAAAAGGGGAGGCGATGTGAATCATCAACTACACATCTTCCTCAGCTTACAAGGGTTTACACCCCCACAAACTCATCCCGAGTGGAAAATGCCAGGTCAGAGAGCATGTAGTCTTCCCAAGCTACCGGGCGTCCCAGTTTAGCCTCACCCACCCTGACCACTCAGGACACGGACATCAGCCCACATGTTGGATGACATTATCTGCCACGCAGCCTGTTCTAAAGTGTTGACTGTCTCGGGCGATGCGTCGAATCCTGCGCTGAAAGGGAAAGCCAGAGGGTCTGTCTGTGCGGGATGCTTGTTGGCCTGTGGGTCGTGGACCCTGGTGATCGTGTGGCTGACTCGGAGCCGTGGCCGCCCCTGCCCCGCCTCACGGGAGAGGGTCCACCACCTCTCGCTAGCCCAGGAGAAGATCAAGGTCCAAACTCGGAAGGTTTCTACTGAATGCGTATCATTCCAGCACCATGGAAAGAGAAGGACTGCTTGTCTTGGACATGTTACCATCGCTAGAGAAGGGAGGACACTAGCACACATGCGCGAGACTCAGAAGCTCTTGAACCATCTAGGCCACTGGATGCTTCAAAAATATTTCAAACCCTTTCTCTCATTCCCTCGACCCAGATATGTGGCAAAATCCCTGAGATTCTTCCTTCAATTTTCCTCCAGGAGGAAACCGGCTAGAACAATTGTTGTTCCACATCTGACTGATTTTCACTCAATTTGCATACGTGTGTTCCCATAATAGTTTCATAAATTTGGGGGCCCTGGGCAGGACAACAATATATGTGCGTGTGTGGTTTGGCTTTTGTAAACATTTCTGAGAAAGAGAGAGAGTCCCAGGCAGGCTCATGCTCAGCGTGGAGCCCAACGCAGGGCTCGTTCCCGTGACCCTGGGATCGTGACCTGAGCTGAACCCAAGAGTCGGATGCTAAAGCGACTGAGCCACCCAGGCGCCCCGACCTTTATAAGAGTTTAATGGCAATATGTTAGGATCAAATCAGGAGAAAGTACCACGCAGTGGTTTTTGATCAGATGGAGTTCAATATAAACCATTATCACCTATAAACAGAGCTACTTACTCGGGAGGAATTACAAGAGTCTGAAGAGCTCAGGAAGCAGGTAAGGGACCAGTCACTGGCTCTCGGGGCGAGGGAGAGTGCCCAAGGAGGAAACAAATCTGGGGGGAGGCTTAGTCCCGCTGGGGGGGCGGGGAGTACGTGGCCACCTGGATGGCAGAGAAGCTCCCCGAGATGGGGAGCCCATAGAACTCTCTGGAAAGCTCCTTCGAGGCACCAGGAAGTGCCCGGGGGCAGGTCCCCTGTGCGGCTGGGGGCTACACAACGCACACCTGGCCAGCGCGTCCGGGCGGAAGCAGAACCCAGGGCCCTGAGCTCACAGCAGGGCACCAGCCGGCCCAGAACACAGATTGTGGCTTCCAACTCTGTAGTCCTGAAGCAGGAAATAGCAGGTGCATGTGGGACCGAGAAACAATAACTTTCCGTGCACGTCTCCTCGTTTCCTTCTCTTCTTCCGTCCAAAGGGGGACTAACGGTCCCAGTGCTCATTTCTACCCCTGGTCTCGTGCTCTCTTTGACCTTCACCCTCTTTTCTAAAGTCTCTACAAGCCCAGTTCTTCTCTCACTCTCGTTGACACACTCTCCTTTAATACAGCCTTCCCAGGGAGCAGTCACAGTTTCGGGAACTGACGTGTCGCACAGGCCTCTGTGGTCTGCACCTGCTGGTCTTACCGGCCACTTCTAGTTCTTTCCTCCCGGGCCATTTGCACGTCAGCGCCCTGAGCTTTCTTGGGTTCCTCATTTGTACGGGGAAGTTTCCCTCAGACCCTCCCACTGGAGGCTCCCAGGGGACCCTCCTCTCTCTGAAGAGCCCCCGCCGTAGGCCGGGGAGAGCGCTCACCCCGAGTGAAGCCTGGAGGAGACAAGTTGTTAGCCCCTCGGGGGTCTCGCGCGTCCCGTTCCACCACCAGGTCTCAGGAACAGCGGGACCAGCGACCCCAAAGGCCACCTGCAGCAGGCCAGGCTCCCTAGTGTCCGCAGGGTTCACCCCACGACCCCAGGGGGTGCCCGAGACCACAGAGCATGCCCCACCCTGTAGAGGTGGGTTTGTCCTGTACACACACCTGTCAGGTAAAGATACGCCAGGCACAGTAAGAGATGACCAACCACAACCGAGAATCTAACAGAACAGTTGTAACCACTTCCTGTGATAAGTTAGGTGACTCTGCTCTCTCTCTCTCTCTGTCTGTCTGTCTCAGGATATTTTCCTGTCCTGCACTCACCATTCTCGGGATGATGTGAGGTGATTAAACACCTGCCCGACAGACCGAGGGACTGAATGACGTGGGATGACGTAGCTACCGGCCTTCTGACGCTCTGTCTGGAGTCAGAGCCACCCCTTCCCGGTGGCTGATGGGAAATGAGCCTGCAAAGCACCCCGGGGAGGGGAGGCGGGGGGCGCCGCTCTGTCCCCAGTCCCCAGAGGGAGCGGCATCTAGGAAGCCACGAGGTGCCGTGTCCCTGCACACACAAGCTGAGGGAGCCACAGGATGGGAGTGTGGCCGAGGCCGTGGGAGCAGCACCGAGCGCTGCGGGAGGAGGGACGGGAACCAGAGTGCCAGGGACCCTGGGGCCGAGTGTGAGCCCCTCCTCGGGGAGGCAGCGTGCACACCGTCCCCTGGTCGGCCTCTGCCTTACCCACCCTCCCGGTGGCCGCAAGGACAAGGTGGGAGAGGAGGGTGGGTCTGTGGTGTGGGCCGTCCTGCCCGGGGGGTGTGGGCACCTCTCGGCCGACCCGTGCGCTCCCCTGCACCCTTGGGAGCTCCTTGCTCGCAGCGCGCAGCACGGGGAAGAGAAAGTCCTACCGCACATTTATGCGACACAGGGGGATTTCGAATTCGTTGCCCTTTACATCCACTAAGCAACTTTTTAAATTTTATTTATGTAAGTAATCTCTACACTTACTTGGGGCTTGAACTCACCACCTGGAGATCGAGTCCCACACCCTTCCGACTGCACCAGCCAGCTGCCCCCAATTAGCAATCTTTTTCTTTCCGTTAACAGAAACTGCCAACCCACGATAACGGTGTAATGTGCGTGTCCAATCGGTCTTCCCCATCACAGTGCGAACTTCACAGTAGTTGGAAGTTCAACTCACCTACCTGTAGCCGGAACACCTCACACAGCACTTTAACCACAACAAGCATTAACAGTTTTTAAAAAATTAAAACAGGGGCCCCTGGTGGCTCGGTGGGTCGAGCGTCCGACTCGGGCTCAGGTCACGATCTCGCAGTTCGTGGGTTCGAGCCCCGCGTCGGGCTCTGTGCTGACAGCTCGGAGCCTGGATCCTGCTTCGGATTCTTTGCCTCCCTCTCTCTCTGCCCCTCCCTGCTTGCACTCTGTCTCTGGCTCAAAAAGAAAACACTAAAAAATAAGTTAAAACAGAAACAAGCAAACAAACAAAAAAAGAGAGCACCTAGGTGGCTCAGTGGGTCAAGCGTCCGACTTCGGCTCAGGTCATGATCTCGCGGTTCGTGGGTTCGAGCCTCGCACCAGGCTCTCTGCTGTCAGCACGGATCCCACTTTGGATCTTCCTTCTCTTTCTCTGCCCCTCCCACGCTTGAGCTCTCTCTCTGTCTCTCTCGAAATAAGGAAGTAAACTTGAAAATAAATACACGAAAATGGAAACAGTCCAGGGGTACTTTATGCAGTGTCTCATGGACGATACTTATTTATTCCAGAGATGAGTGCATGTTAGCTGTGAATCAAGCGCCCTGCGGGTCTGGGGCTACAACTGTAAACAGGACACGCGAGAACTTCCCCCAGAGCTCCCATCTCGAGGCAGCGGGTGACAGGTGGCACACAACGCCCCGGGGTTAGGGGTGTTACCGGGGGTAAGTACAGGGTGCTGGGCACGGAGAGCCGCTCGGTTTGGAACCGGGTAGATGACCAGCTCAGATCCGAATGAGAGAGAGGTTTCCGCGGCTTCTCTGAAGAGGAGCTCTTGTGGCGGACACACTGAGCTCAGAGCCGACCGAGCGATCTAGCGGGTGCTCTAGCTGGGACGCAGCCTGACCTCCCCAGCTGGGCCAGTGGCAACGGGGACAAGAGGGAACAGCGACCGGCACGGATGGGAATAGAGAGGCTGAAAGGAGGGCACCCCGGGGCAGGGCTTGGAGGACAGGAGGAGGGTGGTTTTCTGGCATCTGGTTGAGCCGCGTGCAGGGACGGTCACCAACATCTTAGGACCACTGGTTAGCCGTGGGACAGCGCCCCCTCGTCCATTACTATGTTGTGCGCCTGCTTTAGTCACCGCAGTCGTGTTTAAGCGCAGAGCAGACAACACCATCAGCGGTGACAGTGTTAAGGGGCGACGACTGATGTGTGGTGATGTCTCATTTCGCTACCCTAACAGGGACCTCCCCTTTGGTAACAGACTCACTGGGCCACTGGAAACGGACCATTTGCCAAGCAGCCCTGATAATGAAATCACTCTGTCATGTTTTGCTGGAGAGGCTGTCAGCCGCGTCTCGGGGCTTTTCATTTCCTCGTGAGAAATCAGGCAGCCGGAGGGACTCCCCCGTTTCTTACTACCAGCAGCCTTTCTGTGGCCACAGTCTGACTCTAGGAGAGACTGATGATCTGGGCGGAAGAGGCTAAGTCCTCCGCTTGCCCGGCTCAGCCTTCTCTTTAGGTTACTTTCTATAAAAGGGGGACGGAATCATTCTTTGTTGTAAACATCACTTTCAGCAGAGTTGAGATTTAAGTGTCTATGGAACATTCACTCACATTTTTTTAGACTGAAATGAATAGAGGTCACCGCTGCAGATTTCAGAGTTATTTCCAAGAGGAGCGTTTCATCCTTCCAACGCCACGGCCGGAGCACTGGGGCCACTGGAAGCTTACAGGAGGCGCGACTTCTCAGGGGCCCCGACACCATTCCAGCTGTCGTCAGACAGCTGTTTTCCATACGTTTCTGTACTCGCACTTAATTTTCCTGTTTCCTGAAGGGTTGCAAAATTTGTGTGATGCCAATAAAACTTCGCATGACAGTTAAATAGGACAGGGAGATTTTAGGGTGCTTGGGTGACTCAGTCGGTTCAGCATCTGACTCCTGGTTTTGGCTCAGGTCAAGATCTCACGGTTTGTGAGTTCGAGCCCGGCATCAGGCTTTGTGCTGATGCCTTGCAGCCTGCTTGGGTTTCTCTCTCCCTCTCTCTGCCCCTCCCCTGCTCATGCTCTCTCTCTCTCTCTCAAGAATAAATAATTAAACATTTAAAATTTTTTAATGCTTATTTATTTTTGAGAGAGAGAGAGAGAACATGAGCAGGGGAGGGGCAGAGAGAGAGGGAGACACAGAATCGGAAGCAGGCTCCAGGCTCCGAGCTGTCAGCACAGAGCCTGACACGGAGCTTGAACCCAAGAACCGTGAGATCATGACTTGAGCTGAAGTTGGACGCTCAACCCACTGAGCCACCCAAGCGCTCCAAGGGAGAAAGGAAAGTGGGAGGGCCCAAGCCAGCAAATGTCCACTGCAAAGTATCATTAATAAGCATGTTTTTATTTGCCTCACTTACATAGGGCACCACGAGGGACCAAGGAGATTTTCCTCACCCTGACCCTCAAGGAGTCTTTCGTCAACCAGGGAAAGCACATGGCCTGAAATCCGTAATGTAAAAAATGTGACTTTTCTGTTCTTTCAAATCGTGCTGTAACTTTATCTCTGTTTTGAAAGCAGATGACAACAGGTGATGAGTATACCTGCGTCTTGGAAACGTCTTTGCAGAATCGGCCACGGGATAGAGAAATCAGTGCCTCCCTTCCCCTCCTAAAGGAGAGCCAGAAATTCAGAGGGGGTCTTTGAAGAGAGGAGAGTGGACAAAGAATTAGCGGGTTCGTCTTTATGAGCGAATTAGAACGTGGAAGGTGCCCGGGGCGGGTTTGTATATAAGCAGTGATATCACACTTGTTCACTGGGTTGTTCAAATCCTTCCGTTTTTCCTGTCTGTTCCTGAGATCTGTATGTCAAAATCTCCTACAGTACTTGGGTTTGTCAGTTTCTCCTTCCAAGTCTGACAATGTTTTCTTTGTTATTGTAAATGTCTTACCAGCTGCACACAGGTTCGAGATCCCTTTGCCCGTCTGGCGAACTGTGTTCTGTTTTTTAAATCATCGACTAATCACCCACAATTGTGAAATAGAAAAGTGGCCGTTCCCAGGTGAAACTCTATTTGTGTCAGAAAAGGAGTAGGACCTGAAATGAATTAAGAATCATATACGGAATAGACAGTATTTTTATATCCCACATCAAGCACTTTTCTGGGATTTTAGGAATGTCTCTGTTTTGACCTGTGGGCCTGGTTAAAGAACCCATCGTCGCACCTTTCTGTTCCTGGTTCTTGGTGGTTTCTGGTTTGCCAGCTGAAATCTCTACACGTAGATTAAATATGGCAAGGATAGCGGGAGAGCAACTCCAAACAGGTTTGCCATCCTGGCCAATTTTGAACATGTAATTTTCTCCTCCTCACAAATCAGCTTGTGATCAACGGTTCGAATTTTCTAAGCACCGATACGTAGTGAACGTTTCAGCGTGCGCTTGCTCTAGGGGCTCACGTACCGCGTGTCGTTTTCTGTCCTACATCTCCCCACCATGACTTTTAACCTCCTGTAGAGAGTTTGCCAGAACATCGACACTGTCATATTCCTTTATGTGCTGTCTATGGGCAATGCTTAACTGTTTCATATTTTATCTAATTTTTATTATTCATCCCCCAAGTATTTTAGGCTTGTCCCCTTTTAACACCATAGAGAAGAAAATCTGAATTTAGTCTGATAATCTCAGTTATTTTATTTTATTTTATTTTATTTTATTTTATTCCCAGTGGAGGTCCTGAAGATACATCCTTTTTTTTTTTTTTTTTTTTTTTTTTTAATTCAAGTTAGTTAACATACAGCGTAGCCTTGTCTTCAGGAGTTGAATTTAGTGATTCATCACTTACATACAACACCCAGTGCTCATCCCAACAGGTGCCCTCCTTAATGCCCATCTCCCATCTGGCATATCCCCCCACCGATAATCTCAGTATTTGAAGAGATTTCTTACACACTACCTGGTTTCTGTGCTTTGGTTATTTTTTATAATTTTCTCAAAACCATTTACTTATGCTTTTAATGATTGATCTCATTGTGGTTTTTTCCACTTTGGTTCTCTGCTAGGCAGGAAATTACACTGTCTGTACGCTGAGATGTCAAACAACCATATTTGACCTCACAAAAATCTAAAGTTACTTGATATTAATGTAAACCAAAAGAATCAAGAAACTAAAACGGTTAAGAGCAAATACAAAATGGCAGAAAACTAAATAAAAGTGAATTACAGTATGCAAAGAAACAATTGAAGACATCAGAAAATGTTTTCCTGTGAATAAATTAATAAAGAAACTTCTGGGGAGTTTGATTAAGAAAAAGGGGGAAATTAGAAAAAAGATAACAATTCAGGTACAATAAGAATATTTAAAATTATAAACAGCAGCAACTATACCAATTAATTTGACAAGCAGAATGAACATTGCCAAAAGAGTCAAGAAGAAATACAGAACTAAGTCTATCTAACTGCCTAACAGAGGATGATTAATTTATTATGACCAAGAATCAGACGCTTAACTGATTGAGCCGCCCAGGTGCCCAGATGTAGACATTGTCGGAGCCTTTGTTCTTCCTACCACAAAACACATATTCCAAAACTGGAGAAACTGTTTAAAAATGGGGCAGATATGGAGCTGGAATACCTGTGATGGTGATATTAGATGAAAGTCTCAAGTGTAAAAAATCCAGGCACTTGTCAAGTTATAAAGGTAGAAGTAGCGATATGTATGCATACACACGCACACGCCCCCCCCCCACACTTCTCTTTTGTGTGATATTTATGTCACCATTTGACAATCAACATTAATATATTTAACCCAACGTTAAGGGAACAACTGGCATTCAAGTGTTCATGTAAATTGAACAAGAAAAGGGAAGATTTACCTTGTGCAACATGATGGTGGACGCAGCCCCTGAGTGACCACAGTGTGCACACAGGGCCTCCGCCCCCCTGCCCCATTGCGGCACGTCTGTCCTACTGTTGGACAAGGGACCCTGCGTTGCTGTTTTTGCTGGGCCCCCAAACCAGGCAGCCAGCCCTGCAGAGGCTTAAACGAAAGAAACCGCGAGCCCCACGCGAGGCACTCTGTGCGTCACAGCAGCCGCACCGCTCATGGCCCGTAGGATGAGAATTCCGCAAGACGGCTTTCAGAACGCAGACTCCAAACTTTTCATTTTTTATTTTCAGTGACGAGCTTTCGTATAGCTCCTAATATTTTCAATACTAATTTGCTCCTGCCTTTCTTCACTTACGCTCTAACACGATTCCTGGGTCCCTTCCCACAGGTACCTGGCTTTATTAAGAAATCAAGATCCTAGGGGCACCTTGGGTGGCCCAGTCGGTTAAGTGTCCGACTTTGGCTCGGGTCATGATCTTGCGGTTCGTGAGTTCGAGCCCCGCGTCAGGCTCAGTGCTGACAGCTGGGAGCCTGGAGCCTGCTTCAGAGGCTGTGTCTCCCTCTCTCTCTGCCCTTCCCCTGCTCACACTCTGTCTCCCTCTCTCTCAAAGTAAATAAACATTTAAAAAAAAAAAAGAAATCTAGATTCTTCAGGAGCGTCTGGGGGGCTCAGTCGGTTGAGCTTCAGACTCCTGATTTTGGCTCAGGTCATGATCCCGGGGTTGTGGGATCAAGCCCCGCATCGGGGTCTACACTGAGCGTGGAGCCTGCTTGGGGATTTTCTCTCTCTTTCCCCCTCTGCTTCTCCCCTCGGCCTCTAAAATAAAACAAAAACAAAATCTAGATTCTTCACACTTTAATTAGCAGAAAGAAACTTCAGGATGGATGGAACTGTCTTATTAAGCACATATATTTTCTGAGGAATGCCAAAGACACCGTGTTCACAGAGAGGAGGGGTTTTTATGCCACATCAGAGTGAGCCAAAAATTGTCCGTGAGACATGACAGGCAGGGGAAAGCCACTGGGTGTGGAAGGGTGAGGACTTTGCACCAAGCATAGAAATATAACAGGTGCACATGGGGGAGGGGAAGGAAAGATGATACAAAAACAGAGAGGGAGGCAAAGCATAGGAGACCCTTCAACACAGAGAACAAGCTGAGGGCTGGTGGCTGGAGGGGAGGCGGAGGGGGATGGGCGAGGTGGGGGAGGGACATTAAGGAGGGTGCTTGTTGGGATGAGCACTGGGTGTTGTATCTAAGAAATGAGTCACTGGGTTCTACTCCTGAAGCCAATACTGCACCGTAGATTAGCTAACTTGGACTTAAATTAAAAGAGAGAGAGAGACCATGGAATTGCTAACATTTTGTCACGTTCCGTGTCCTCCAAGCCACAAAAGGACTTTGGCTTTCCATCATGGAGACCCTCGTTGCTTGTGTCTTTGTCAAAATCCTTGACTTCTTCCTTTCCAATGAACTGCAACACTTTCAAGCCTCCCCTCTGCTTTGCACAC
Organism: Felis catus; assembly: GCF_018350175.1. Lineage (NCBI taxonomy): Eukaryota > Metazoa > Chordata > Mammalia > Carnivora > Felidae > Felis > Felis catus. The sequence goes on from NC_058371.1 coordinate 2,724,537, forward strand.
TTTCCCTCTTGCTAATTAGACCTTCGTCAACAAGAACGGCCACCAGGGCAAGGGGCCACTCCGTGCCACGCCTCGCCTTCGGTGTTGGGGTCTGGCTTTCTCCCGAGGACACGCCACAGGCCTCCCGCGTGGGGAAGAGGTCCGTGGGTCTGACGGCTCCTAGTGTCCGAGGCAGTGAGAAAGCCACTGGTGTGGGAGAAAGACTTTTTCACAAGTAAGGGAATGAAGCAAAGCCGGGGGAGAAGACTGTTTTTGGGGGGGAAGGGCCGGCGGTCTGGGGAGACACCGCGAGTGGTCCCTCTGGCTGTGCTCCCACAAGCACGACTCGGCTGGGTGCTTTCGCTGGGCGTCACGCTGAGCAAGACGGCAGGGGACCAGCCACCTCTGATGACTGCGGTTTTCCCGTGACCACCTTCTAAACTCTTGCAGCTGGACCAACATGTTTGCGTCTCGGTTTTCCCCCGAAGTGGGAAAAACCAAATTCTGGGGGATGGAGCTGCTACGCTTTAATACATCTAACACAAATCTCAGCCCCTCTACCCGGCTGGCATTATGCCACTGTTCAGGTGATCACGGAAGGTTTTCTTTAGACTCCTGAGCCTGTGTGTTCCCACTGCTGCTCTACTTTGGATCCGTGATCTTCTTCTCAGGGCAACAAGCCGCATCGCCAAGGAAACGGTGCAACGCAGGAAACACTCTGGTTCCTCAGCCCCGGATTTCACATGCCCTCGGACAGAGACCGGGGTGGGAGCCTCTCTTTGAACACATATTGTGGCTAATATGCAAGGCTGTGTCTATTTTCTTTCCTTTCCGTTTTTCTTTTCTTTTTTCTTTTGTTTTCTTTGCTTTTGTCTTTTCTTTTGTTTTCTTTTGTCTTTTCTTTTTTCTTTTCTTTTTTCTTTTCTTTTCTTTTCTTTTGTCTTTTCTTTTCTTTTTTATTTCCTTTCCTTTCCTTTCCTTTCCTTTCCTTTCCTTTCCTTTCCTTTCCATTTCTTTTATTTAAGGACTGAGATATGCTACAATCGTAAGGGGCAAAGCATTGCCTTCCTCTCTCTTCCTTCTTTTTTTCTTCCTCTTTCTTCTTTCTTTTTTAGAACTGACTTTAATTTCCCATCAAGCAGAAACATTCTAATTGTTTACCAATACTTCTCCAAAGACCATGGACTTCCAGGAATGATGGGGATTAAGGCATGAATATGTGGGGAATATCGAGACCCTTAAAGGAATCCAGGTTCTCCCTCATCTACCGGGCGAATGACTCACCATTAAGAACCATTTACTCTGTCAGAATCTGATCTCACTCTGAGAGTTTCTGAGAGCCAACTCAGGAAAGGGCGCCTCGGTTTGCAACCAGATTATTGGTCTTCCTATATTGGTCAAATCATGTCTGAGGCTGACACAACACTCTAACAACAGATACGCATCTCTTTATTTTTATTTTGGAGATATGCATGCCGTTGTGGACATAGGGAACATACAGTGTCAGGTTACAGGACGTTGTGGAGTGAAGCGTGAATCTCCTTACCCTCTCGTTCGGTCAGGTTCCCTCCGCAGAGGCAAACACTGCTAACCACTTTCTAAGTAGTCTTCCAAATACTGCGTGCACACTCACGAGTGTTTGCAGCCCTTTACTGGCACATATCAAATAACAGCAGAACCTCAGCTCTGCATGATGCTTTTTTATTTTATTTTTTTAAGTTTACTTTTGAGAGCGACAGAGGCAGAGACAGAGCATGAGCAGGGGAGGGGCAGAGAGAGAAGGAGACAGAATCCAAAGCAGGCTCCAGGCTCTGAGCTCAGCGCAGAGCCTGATGCGGGGTTCGAACCCACGAACCACGAGATCGTGACCTGAGCCAAAGTCGGGTGCCTAACCCGCTAGCCACCCAGGCACCCCTATACTTTTTTACTTTAAATAAGTCTTGTACATCATTAGATATTAGTACACCTTAAAATGCCTACTTCCCCTCCCCCCAATTGCATTGTATTGCATTACACAGAAGTACTATAATTTATTTAAATTCTTCCTTATCAATGGCTTTTTATCTTGTCTCCAATATTTTACTCTCAGCGCTGGAGAGAACGCAGGCTTCATCTCCTTGTTAGGACTTGAAGGTTATTGTTACACGACATATTACTTACGGTGGGATTGCTGAGCCGAGGGCATGTTTTTTCCCAGCTTTATGGAGATACGGTTGACATATAACATTGTGTCAGTTTAAGATGTATGACCTAGGACTTGACCCACCTGTTTGTGGCAAGGTCATCAGCAAGATAGCACAGCTGACAGCCGTGACGACCCTTTTTCACCTGGGCTGAGAACCCTTCAGATCTCCTCCTTCCCCGGTTGATGTCGGTAAGGCGTCAGTTCCCACCAGCGAGGTGTGAGCGTAGCTGTTCGCCACCTACATCTTCTCCAATACGTTCTATTTCCAAAATCTGTTTTCATCAACCAGTTGAGGAGGAGGACAAACTCGATACTTTAATTTTTCCTCTGCTTGGCATCTGTCCTTCCAGAGCTGCCTGTGACCCGGGATCCGGATCCAGGGAAGTGCCTTTGTCTTTTCCGCAAGCTCAGAGACACGCTGTGTTCCGGCAGGAGATGAGGGGTCCCACCCTGGCCTCGATGGTACCAGTGGGAAGGACAGGGAGGACAGAGGCCACGCCGGGTGTCCCAGAGCCCGAGCCCTCGGGCGGTAAAGGATCCGACAGCTGGAGGCCAAGTCAGGTGAGGAGCAGGCTGCCAGTGCCCCGGGCGACGTGAGCTTTCCAGGTTGTCTGTCGGCTCTCGTAAATTGCCGTTTGTACTAAATCCATAAAAATGTAATCATGTCCCTGAGCCGTGTGTTGCTTATCAAAATGTTTGATTAAAAGTGATATTTATCTGGGGCACAAGAAAGAAAGACACGGCCCCATCAGTCAGAGTCACCCAGATTCTGAAGACCACATTCTAGTGCTAGTGTTTATAGACCTGTCTGTTGTTTCGAGACGACCCTATCCTAGAGCCCGCGTATAGCCCAGCACCTGTAGTCACGTGTGACGTGCACTTAAAAGTTTGCTAAGAGGGTGGGTCTCATGGTCAGTGTCTTACCACCAAAAAAACCCCAAACCAAACCAACCAACCAAACAAACAAAAAAACTCAGGAAGATTGACTATAACATAAAATTACTTACATCAATATAAAATATTGCATTAAAATCATTCACCAAGCATATAACAAAATAGAGCACAAACAGCTCCCCCACTAACCTTGCCTTCAAGTGACTCTAAAATATGGGTGTTTCCAATGGCTTCACCAACCACCCACAGCCTGTCTTTACTTACAAAAGGGCACAGGCTTTTCAAACAAAGCGATACTGGTGTTCCCAATGTAGGAAAGAGTTTGGGAAATTGGCCAGAAGAAGTTACGAAATCATCCGGCGTCTCAGAGATAGGAGGAGGCGGGCAAGGGCTCACGCCTCCGCCAGCCTGACCGCCATGTCCATTATTTTAACATTTCGAGGGGAAGGCTGTCAACCACCAGTTAAGGCATAAAGTATGATAAAAGTAATGTGGACATACTTGTACAACTTTGTTAAAGTTAACATTTTTTTCTATTTGTTTCAGATTTTTTAAAAAATAAAGATTAATTGTACAGTGAGAGATAAATGATAGATGATTAATGGATTGATGGGTGATTGATAGCAAGATAGGCAATAGATTATATAGATAATAGATAAATAGGTACTACTGTGTACTAGGCCATTAAAAAAATTAATGTTTATTTTATTTTTGAGAGAGAGAGAGAGAGAGGGATACAGAGCTTGAGTGGGGAAGGGGCAGAGAGAGGGAGACACTGAATCCGAAGCAGGCTCCAGGCTCTGAGCTGTCTGCATGGAGCCCGATGTGGGGCTCGAACTCACAATCCATGAGATCATGACCTGAGCCAAAGGCAGATACTGAACCAACTGAGCCACCCAGGGGTCCCTACGAGGCCATATTTTATGCATCTTAAATCTACTTTCACATTTTCCTTTCTTTACAGCCCCATCAGGTAGATATTACTTTTATATCCACCTTCGATGACACTGGTAAATACCTTGCCCAAATTTCCACTGCAGGCAACTCCATGTACCCCCTCAATTCCATTCCTCTGTTCCCTCCCTAGAAGGATCATTAATCTGAATAGGACATTAATTCATTCCAAGCATTTATATATATACATATATATATATGTGTGTGTATATATATATATACATATATCCACTTACAACATAGAATATTAATTTGCATAGTTTTTAATCATTTTGGTAAATGGGGTCATAGTGTTCATTTCTTTTGCAGGTTTTCGTCCTTCCTTCCTTCCTTCCTTCCTTCCTTCCTTCCTTCCTTCCTTCCTTTCCTTCTTCCTTCTTCTTTCTTTCTTTCTTTCTTTCTTTCTTTCTTTCTTTCTTTCTTTCTTTCCTTCTTCCTTCCTTCCTCTTTCTTCTCTTTCTTTCTTGTTTTCTTTCCTTCCTTCCTTCCTTCCTTCCTTCCTTCCTTCCTTCCTTCCTTCCTCTCTTTTCTTTTTCTTTCTTTCTTCTTTCTTTTCTTTCTTTCTTTCCTTCCTTCTTCCTTCCTTCCTCTTTCTTCTCTTTCTTTCTTGTTTTCTTTCCTTCCTTCCTTCCTTCCTTCCTTCCTTCCTTCCTTCCTTCCTTTCTTTTTCTTTATTTCTTTCTTTCATTATTTTTATTTAATTTTTTTTTTCTTAAGGACATTTCAGGCCCAGTGTGGAGCCCAACATGGAGCTTGAACTCACAACTCTGAGATCAAGACCTGAGCTGAGACCAGGTCGGAAGCTTAACCAACTGATCCACCCAGGCGTTTTTCTTTAAATCAAAGGTATGTTCTTGAGACAGGAGCCCCTGGTCCCAGGTGCACACATATGGGCTTGTGCCTCCCGAGAGGACTGGATGTCTGTTACTGCACCGAAAGCATTCAACTTACCACCCTAGGTGTGTAAGGACAGGAAGATGGGCTACAACTAAATGCTGAGTAGTGTCAGGTCAGTGACCACGTAAAGACTCATAGGGCACATCCATGTGGCAAGTGTCTGGTACAGACAGGTGTGCTGGGCCTGGCCCAGGTCCCCAGGCTGTGAGATGCCCTTTTCGTGCACAGAGAAGAAAGCAATACATCTTAATACTCTTGGAGTGATTTCTCTCTTCGCTCTCCCCCATTAAGCACTTCCTTTACACATAACCCCGTGGATGAAGCAGTACCAGGGGCCTGAAACAATGGCACCAGCACCTTCCCTAAAAGAAACCTTGGGACAAATTAAAAGCTGCTTTAATAGCCACAAGAGGATAACGTGACAAAATGAGATAAACCAAAAGACGTCTTCTAAGCGGTATTGCAGAGCTACCCTTTCAGCCCCTAACATCTCTTAACGTAAGCTTTCGAGACAATGTCTTGTCATCCCTATGGACCCTGAGCACTGCCCAAAGCTGCTGGTCCCCTCTCTGGTCGGGTTTATGCACATGAGCGTATTAATTCACCTGACGAGACTTGCATGGAAGTCTCGTGGAAAGTGTCCCGGCTTCTGAGCAGTTCTGTGAGCCGCTTTACCTCCAGTCCTTGGCTGTTGCGTATGTTCAGGGACACCAGGGCTTGGGGGGTGGTGGGTCCTGGTTGCAGGGGCTGGACGTGGAGGGGAGCAGCCGGGGGCAGGGGGGCGCTGGGCCCCTGAGAGGCTGTGTCAGGGCACATCACGGAGATGCTGTCTCCATCTGTTAAGTGCAATTACACTGATGGGTCCCCTAAATGCAAGTAGAAGTACCAGGTCTGGAAGGTTGAAGAAGAAAAGATCAAAAGGTGGGAGGTAGCTGATTCAGGAGAACAGCCCAGACTCGGCCGTGGGGAAGGATGGGCTCATCTCCTGGGCGGTCAGTGTTCATCCTGCCACACACATCTCATGTCTGTGTCTCCAGGAGGAGAGTGGTTCTGGCTCGCGGACAGATGGAGGGCTGTGGCAGGCATGCTACCAAAACAGATTGTCACGAGGGCACAGGTTCCCAAAGGATAGCCACGTGCTGCCGCCACCAAAAGGGGAGACCCGCCAGACTTCAGAGGCAACGGCGTCCAGAGAAGGAGACAGTGCTGTGCGTGGCTGTCCTGGTGCCGTTAGTCAATGGGATGACCCTGTCATCCTCTGGAAGGAAGCACCTCCACCACAGTGACAAAGTCAGAGCTTCCTGATTATTGCAAAGAGCCGTCGCTTAGAACGGACTGCGTATCCCTATGTTGTGGGCATCCCAGGTCATGCCGAGAATGTGTAAAACTCACAGTCCTTCCAGAAAAAGTCCCCAGCAGTGAGCATGAGAGCTGGGGTATACTTGGCTCAGGTTCTGTAGCCACCTGAGGACCTACTCCGTGCAGAACGCTTGCCACATGCTAAGTACGCCAGACGCTGGAGACAGATTTTGGAGACGACGTAGTAATTCCTAGTCAGTTTTCTTTTTTCTTAATTTTTTTAATGTTTTATTTATTTTTGAGAGAGACAGTGAGAGACAGTACAAGCAGAGGAGAGACAGAGAGAGAGGGAGACACAGAATCTGAAGCAGGATCCAGGCTCTGCTAAGCTGTCAGCACAGAGCCCGACGCGGGGCTTGAACTCGTCAACCTCGAGAGATCATGACCTGAGCCGAAGTCAGCCGTTTAACCGACTGAGCCACCCAGGTGCCCCTCCTAGTCAGTTTTCAAGATGCACAGGTAGAAAAGTCAGCTCAGATTAAAGTTCTCACATGGGGGCGCCTGGGTGCCTCAGTCAGTTAAGCAACAAACTCTTGATATCGGCTCAGATCACAATCTCATGGTTCTGTGAATTTGAGCCCCACATCGGGCTCAGCACTGACTATGGCGAGCCTGCTTGGGATTCTCTCTCTGCCTCTCTCTCTCAAAATAAGTAAATGAACTTTAAAAAAAATTACAAAAAAATAAAGTTCTTGTTTGATTTCAGCGTGTTAGACAGTGTGTTACAACCACAGGATGACTTCAGGGCTCTTGAATTCCAGTTTAATTTCTTAAAAACTTCTTCAGGGCAGATTATGTGTGAGCAATTCTGGGAGATATTAACACTCCTATTGTGGAGTAGTTATACCTCTCGGAATTTTTAACTTGGGGTAATTTTTAACACAGTGAGGACCAAACAGAATCATTTACAATGAAAATGAGAACTTTTTTTTTTCATTGCAGAAAAAGAAAATCCTGATGAATTTAATAACGTAGTTTTAGTGAAAACAAGAAGGTGAGGAGAAAACTGATCTCTACTGTCACCCTGTCTAGCTGCGCATCCTTGGGCAAGTTGACCAGCCTCTTGGAACTTCTGCGTCGTCATCTATAACATGAAAATTTACACCGACTTTGCTGTATTCGGAGGACTATCTGAAGTTAGGCAGGTCGTGTGGAAGGAAAAAGGTCTGGTGCATAATAGGCCCTAAAAACACCCGTGGACCCAAAGAGATCCAGAGTCTAAGTGAGGTATCAAAACTCTGGTTTCTCAGAAGTCACGGTGGGGCTATTTTTTTTTATTATGATTATTGGTTGTTTTTCATTTTGTAATAACTTGACTCCCAGGAAAATTAGTATATCATTCTGTTTAATTGCAGGACGTTCAGCTTGATGGGCCACCGAGGAGTTGTAAAGTGTTGTGTTTTCTCCCAGCTCCAAAATGAGTGGACCGCAGGTGGCCTTGAATTTTAAAGGCTGAGGGAGGGACATTTTTGAGCCTTCTTCAAGTGTGATATTTGAAATGCTTTGTTAAATGAGTCCCTCGAGTCCTTACGCGTCATGTTCCCACACCGTAGACCTCTACAGAAAGAACTCCCCTCACGGGGTTTAGGTAGACCACGGAGGAATACGTCAGCTTCCCCCTGCCACCCTCCGAATCATGCTCACTCCCAAGCGTGCTGTCTGTTCATCACGCCCACGATGCCAACGTCGGGGGGGGGGGAAACGCTGAGCCTGGTTCTCAGTGCAATGAGAGCCCCTTACGAACGCTTGCACTCTCTTCCTCCCCTGACACAGACTCCATGCCCCTGTTATGGTGAAATAAATTCGTGCACATGTGAGGCTAAAATAAAGTCACACCAAAAACTGGAAATCTAAAATTAAATATTTAATTAGAACTCTGATTTGCTTTAAAGGTAGGTGGCATTGCACAGGCTATATTACACTCTCTTTATAATGTTTTTGACAAAAAAGAAAGATACTGTTCATTTTAACAGGCCACTTTAATATTAATACATGTGTAATAGGGTCGGAACTGAAAATCAGCTAGGGGTGGTACATTGTACATTATTGGGAAAATTACAGTTCTGTATTTGTAAAAACATTTATTTTTTTTAACAATTTACCTACATTAATCAAAAAATTACAGCATATTTAATAATTTTACAAATTCTTCATAAAAAATATATCTCTGTACAAAAAAGGTCGTTTGCACCTACTTCATGTCAGCAGCATGTGGCGAGATGGTAACACGGGGCGGGCAGAGGTGCGATGGGTTTCCTGATCGTGATACCAGCGTTCTGTCCCCCTTTTTTTTATAATAGCTTTTTGTTGTTGTTGTTTACAAAATATCTTACAGAAGAAAAAAATTATTGCAGCTAGCCTGAAGAAAGGCAAGATGTGTGATACGAGCAGCAGTTTTAAACAGCTCTGAAGCACATAACCTGTGTTAGCATGGGGTCCTTCCCGCACACGGTTCTGGGCGCTTCCAGAAGGAGTCTTGCAGCCCCACGGCGGAAGGCGCATGTGCGGCCCACCTGCACGCGCGCCTCCACACCTCGCAGGGGATCTGGTTCAATACCGCGCACACACCCTAGGAAGAAACTCGGCGGACTTCTCGCAGGACCATCGCATGTTGTATTTGGGGTTTAATAACATGCTCCAAAGTGGCAACCAAAGGTCGGGTTTACTGTGCACACAAAGGAAAATGATATCTAATATCTGATATGTGGTTGCCGCGTGTATGTATGTCCTGTCGTTTCAGGAATTTGTAACGTCGTTGACCGGCAAGCAGGTCAGGGATGGGGGGAGAGAGACATTGATTCAGACTCTGAAGTCAGCATTTTGCACCTAGTTTGAATGACTCAAACTTAGATATATGTACAATATATTTATATGTATATATGTATGTATATATATACACCTAATATATATAGTAACCCTGTTCTCCCCTGCACACAGCGATCCTGGAACTTCCTCACGCTCCCTTTCCGTGCCCGGTCAGTGTGCGTGTTAGGAGCCTGGCTCTGGCTGACCTTGTCTAGTCTAAGGAGAAAAATCCGCGTAAGGGCCCCAGGCTGCAAAGCAAATCTCCAGTCACGTTATCGGGTTGGCCAGAGGAAAAGGTGCTGGGAATTCAGCGTGATACTAAGGAATTCGTCATTTGGAGTTCGAAAGGCAAAGAAGCAACTAGAAGAGGTCAGTTATGTCCTCCTAACAGCATAGGACCCTTCAAACGAGCAACGCGACAGTGGGCACCAAGGATCAAATATCCGCTAAAGCGTTCAAATCAAAACACATGACATGAAAGAATGAACTATTATCCTGACAGGTTTTTGTGTCTTTTTTTTTTTCCTTTTTTTTTTTTTTCACTTTTGAAGCCCTGCATTTAAACATGCAACAGAGACACCACTATATCGGCCTTAAAGCTAGGTGTGAATACGCCCACAACAACAGGAATGAAACGCTCTACAGACGCTGCTCTGGAATGTGAGAAGGGAGACGTTTTCCATATGGGGGGTACGTACTTAAAATGCAAATAACAAAATAAGCACTGCCTTTTCAAAACGCTTTTAGCCAACAGTTATAAATAAAAATAAACTCGGTCTTCACTGTGGTTTTGTGACATCACCATCTCATTGCCATGTCTTCTATTTCATCCTTTGATGTTTTTATCCGCACTGGGGACCACACCCATTTCCTTCCTACCATCATTCAGAATTTAACGTATGAGAAATTTTTAAATGTGAAAAATCCAGTTGTCTTTGCATCTGGAACTAGCACGAAACAAAGGACACAGTGATATGTAAAATGTGTCACCGGGAAAGAGGAGCATGTGTAATGTTTCCTGGCCTCCGGAGGGACATCTGATGCTCTGCTCCCTGACGGTTCCCACTGAGTTCAAGGGGCGACTGCACAGCACTGTCCTTCAACGCCACGGCGGAGAGTGGCAGTGCTCTGGAAGGACAAACTGTGATGCGGAGGGAAGACTACAGTGAGCCAAGCCTCACAAGCTCATGAGCTATCTAAAATAAATTACTACTGACATTCTCCATGGCAAAGAGAAGCTCAGCAGCCCCCCGGCCACGCAATACAGCAGGACTGGCGGTCACGGGTGCTGCTAAAGGGAACAGAGTGTGCGGCAACTGCAAAGCCCTCTGGTGTTTCCCCCCTCTCTCGACATCGTCAATGACTTCAACGCACATACGCAGCTAAAAGAAGCAATGATAAAATAAATCTCTTCAACACCACGTTTCCCTTTAAAACCTGTGCCATATTTGGGGATGTTTTCTTTTGCTAAGATGCCAACTGAACGGATGGATGGTGGATGTTTCGCTGGACAGCATGAGAAGATGCTTATATACAATGGATAGTGTGTATAAACCCTGTGTAAATAGTTTATTTTTTTTATCAGAATCTTACTCAGTCATTCATAACACACTAGTGCAAAAAATTGTGCATCAAAAATTCTGCAATAGAACGGCTGACTGGGAAATTTGCAAATGGCCCTAGGAATGGACACCGAGGGGAGCCGTGAGTCCTCAAAGCTTGTCAGGTCTCAGGAAGGACAGAGTGAAGCGTTTGTAGGTGTGTGCATCTCTACCAGAAAGGTTTCTTCAAGAGAGCTCTGTTGTTGTTGTTGTTGTTGTTGTTGTTGTTGTTGTTGTTGTTGTTTTTCAGAGTATTCATATTTATGGGGGTTAAAAAAACAAAACAACATATTGTGGTGCTATCATTTTATCACCGCACCCAGGGGATGTATCCACGTGCCCAGAAGATTGCATTGAAAGGCATCCCAGCCACACAGAAATACGAAAGTCTGAGGCATTAAGTACAAAGTATTGGCGTGACTCGGCAGTCTTCCTTGAGTGTGCCTTGATCCCGAGCAGATGAAGCCAGGCATGGAGAATCCACGTTCAGAATGCAGGTCTCTGTGTCACCCGATCCTCAGGAGACTCTGGCGCACGTGACTGGAGATTCCCGCCGCACGGACGCCAGCAGAAGATGTGAAAGATCACCGCAGCAAAGCCAAGACTAGAAGGGAGAGTGGTATATGGCACCAAAGGAGTTACTGCTTGTCCAACAGAGGTATGGCTATGAATCAGTCCTAATGGGGCACTGAGGGCTATACCACTGTGCACACTGTGTTCAGAGTTGTGTCAAACCGCACAGCCTTTGCCTCTGTGGGTTTTAAGTTTGTATCATACATAGGGTTTTCAAATGAAGCTTGTCCATTGCTGTTTTCGTGTCCGGCATAGCCGTTGTATTGAACTTTTGGTCTCGTTCTAGAGGGGAAAGAAGGAACAGACCGTTAGTGCCCAGATTTCAAGAAAAGAGGCACAGTAGCTGGGGCCTGAGTACAAGACGTCACGCCCGACTCAGCAGGGAAACACACACACACACACACACGGTTGTGGGGAAGGGTGCGCATCGCCACGCTCGTAGACCTTTCTCTTTTTTAGAATTGGTTGTTGGGATTACAGAGACGGTTAAAAAAAAAATGGAAGCTGTTTCTAAAATCAAAGAGTTAGCTGCCATTTACAAATATTCTTTGCAACATGGGAAACTCATCAATGCTGGGGTCCGAGTTTGGTTTAGACATTTGTCATTTGTAAGTTGTTATGACCCTGAGTAAGTCACTGTTCAGTCACTCTCTAAAACGTAAGATGCTGAATCAAGATGTCAACCCTTTAGGACCGTTCAGATCAATCGAAAATAGGAACATAAACTTCAGTTCACTGCTATTATAATGTTCACCAAATACTAGCTATTCTTGTAATATAATATAACCAGTGACTAAGTTATGGAAAAGACATTCAACTGTTTGTCAAACTACTGCTTACAGGTTCTAATTAAAGAAACCCCCTGTGTATGATCTAACTTTAGAGAATTAAAGTAATTTTATTTTTTTTATTTTTTATTTTTTTTAAATTTTTTTTTTCAACGTTTATTTATTTTTGGGACAGAGAGAGACAGAGCATGAACGGGGGAGGGGCAGAGAGAGAGGGAGACACAGAATCGGAAACAGGTTCCAGGCTCTGAGCCATCAGCCCAGAGCCTGACACGGGGCTCGAACCCACGGACCGCGAGATCGTGACCTGGCTGAAGTCGGACGCCCAACCGACTGCGCCACCCAGGCGCCCCAAAGTAATTTTAGATGTAAAAGACTTAAAGCTGTCTAGTCTGTTCCCCCATGGTTTTTTTTTTTCCAGAGAAATTATATAAGGCAAATACATCAGGTGGTAAAAACCCAACTTTAATGTCAACAACCACACTAGCAAAAATATTATCGATGCTTCTGTTTTAGTGATTTAGCTAGTAAATTTTCTTAACTTACATTACGTTCATTGAGAAAAAAGAGAATTCTGAGCGTGTACGTTTCACAGAATGAGGTTCCTGTCAACTGCCCCAGGAGTTGGAGAGGTCTTTGACATTGAACTTGAAAATGCTCCAGTAGCAAAATGGAATAAACTAATGCAGCCAAAAGTTAATGAAGTTAAAAGCTGGCTAAATCCCCTGTGTAGTCTCCCCGGTCAGGGGTCACCACCATTCCCAAATTGCCAGGGAAACCCCACAGAGTTGGATGGGACCCGAGGACTGCAGAGAACGAAGCATGTGGGAGTCCTGTGTCAGGAGCCCTGGCTCTGATGGAGGAAACACTCCCAAGTGTAATGAGAGTAAGTCAGAAAGGAGCAGGAATAAGGTTTTAACTCGAGAAACGCGGAGCCAACTGCTTAAGGAACTTTTACATCTGTAGAGGGTAAGAAGCCAGTGGAGAGAAAACGCATAGCTTGGTGCGTTCCCTGGGTACATGGCAATAACTCAAAGGAAAATGAACTTACGACGTGCCTGGGTGATCGGGCGTGGCTTGGTTGCTCCTGCAGAAACCCCCCAATTCTGAGAACTATAAGCAGTCACACTGGCTTAATGGCTCATGAGAGCCATGAGATTAGACAACCTTCTGTCACGTTCTAGACACAGCGCGGCCTCTCGGATGACAAGCATGATGGGCGACATCGTGCGAGAGCCACACTGAGATTAAATCCCACCAGCCTACAAGCGTGGAAGTGAAGGAAGGGGTCAAATTCACAAAAGGACCAAATGGTGTCTCCCTCCCCACTGCTTCTGTGGTCTGTGATCTACCCTCACGCATTTCCTGTGCTGATGCACCAAATACTGAAATACAGAACGTTGTGGTAGGGAAGCTTCTAGGGTTGAAAGACTACAGCTGTAATATATACTGAATATTCCCCCCAATGTTATGTCATCTTAAAATTAAGATATAACCAGAAGTGCTGGATCGTGTAGGGCTGTCTTTTGAAAGGATCAGAGATGCACCGGAGGGAGCTGTCTCTGAGACATACAAAGGTCGGCCTCGCTGGGAGCTGCGTCAATGAGACGCTCACTGGCAGGTGGGGATGCCGTCTGACTCCTGCACGTGGGTCCCCCTGTAGGGGGGGGCTTCCAGAGACCCCCCTACAGACAGGGAAATGTCAATAGGTGGGGTAAAAGAACTTTAATGAATTGCATGTTAACCTTGGGGTTAACATGAATGCCAAAAAAATTAAAAAAAAAAAACAAAAAACAAAAATGAATTTGTAGGAATTACAAATTCCTACTGTATGTGTATCTATAAGGGTATTATGTTTCCTAGAGAACCTTGTGAAAGAAGATGTACTTTTAATTTACAGAATTAATTTAATTTAAGAATAGAGGCACTTCTCAGGATGGTGTTTTATTGGATAAAGTGGCGGGATATCTTTTCTCACATTTACTACATTTTCAACTAGCCCCAAGGAGAAATTTGAAGATAAGGCTCACCAGACTTATATGCAGAGAGTACTGTTTTCTCCATAATAATTATTAATAATTATATAATAATAACATTAGTTATTTAATTATATGTCAATATATATTAATACTTACTAATATAATAATAGTAATTATTATTATTAATACAGATGTGTCCATCTTTAATTTTGTAAGTACTTTCTGAGATTCCTTTTACTGAATTATATTTTTAAAATAAGTACATTCCAACTAGAGGAAAAGTATACACATGCACGTGATCACATAGCAATATAATTTTGAAGTGACATTCCTACTATTTTATGTATTTTTGCAAAGCATAAGAAAGCACATATTTGAAGCTATGCTGTGAGACATTAAAAAAAAATCCTACACATTTTCCTTTTTTTTAAACCAGGATTAAACAGAAATATCTGTATCACATAAATGAACATAGACCACATTTAACATACCTTAATATCTTAGAGAATCATGGGGTTTTTTTTTCTATTTTTCTTTTGTTTTCTTAGTTTCTTGTTATTATATGTAGGGAATACCACTATTCCAAGTAGTATTTTAGAACAGTTTGGCATATGCCAGGTAATATCCAGGTAATATATTATCCAGAGAAAGACAACATGTATACGGACTTATAATTCCTCCACAGCTTTTTTTTTGGGGGGGGGCAGGGATCCACATTAACTCCAAGGAAAGGATCTACTTCACTAAAGTTGTTTTTCTGCAATTTTGACATGTTTCAGTTAGCAGGGATATGCAAATTAATAGATATTCAGAACACTTTTTCAAGCGATGGAACATGTGATATCTCTTACTACATAGTGAGAGCTCAAAGAAAGCAATAAACCCACAATTTCTAGATCACAGATTCATGGAGCTGAAAGAACTCAGAGACCATTCTGTTCAAACTTCTTCTGGAAGGTGGAAATGCTGTCTCAGTGTTCCCGACAACCGGCCACCGATCTTAAAAGTAGAAATGTAATCCTTTATTGTGTCTTTGAGTGGACTACGAAACACAGCATGTCATTTCTTAATCCATCTATGTATTCTCCTAACGTTCATTACTCGAAGTTGCCCTGCTGAAAAAGTACGGTGGACAACGCAAAGCAAAGCCTTGCCATGTGGGCATCGTTAACGTCAGAGAGAAAACCATGGAGCCGTGGGGAACGTGTGACCGGGGGCAGTGCGCATTCCCCAGACCAGGGCCTCGCAAGCACACCGGTGTTTTACGGTACCTGTGTTTGTAGAGGTAAAACGCAAATCCGGACAAAATCAGGGCAAAGAACGGAACGAGAATCGCAGCCGCGACCGAGCCGCTGCTAGTGCCGTGGTAATGATTTGAAGGGTCTTGGTCCGAGTTTAAGGGATCTGGAGAACAAAACGAATAATTAGTTTGCAGGTCCCGCGTTCATACTGGAAGATAAGCCTCTGGCAACTTTTATGAACGGGGCCCGAGCCTCCAAGGAGTTGAATTCCATCGATAAACAGACAGTCTTGTTGAAAGATTTTAATGTCTGTTAATGATCAAGTTACAAAAAATGAATTATTCCTTAATGACCTTCAAGAATACCATGAAAATAATTTCACGTGTCAAATGTGAGAAAGGCGAAAGGGGCACCATACATTGTGACTTTGACTTTTGGTCAGATACATTTGCATTGAAACTGAAACTGAAAGCATCCATATGGTTTTGTCTATGTATGTGGATGTATCTATGGGTACCATTGGCTGTTATATCCTGTCCTAAGACACAGACTCCAGCGAAACAGTAGCTGATGAAATTACCTAAATATTCCAGGGGTCTATATAAATGACATTACATTCTCCGTATGCAAATATATTGGTGTAACCTCTTTCATTTTAGGTACATTGCAGAATTCGTTAGGGTTTAAGAATGCTCAACAAAAGGATATAGCTCAATGTCATCATGCCAGTTTCCATGAGGACACGGAAGGATGATAAAACGTGATCTCTGTCCGTCAGAAGGGAAGGCGGATGTAAGCATCTCAAATGTCATGAAGGTGACGTAACTATGAATTTATAATCCACAGGTACAGAGTGGCAAATAGATGCACGGCCAAGACAGAGATGCAAACAATGAAAACTCAAATTAGAAAACACTTCTCAAGCGATTCCTTCCAGATAAGAAAGTTTGATCTAGGGGCGCCTGGGTGGCTCAGTCGGTTAAGCGGCCGACTTCGGCTCAGGTCATGATCTCGCGGTCTGTGAGTTGGAGCCCCGCGTCAGGCTCTGTGCTGACAGCTCAGAGCCTGGAGCCTGTTTCAGATTCTGTGTCTCCCTCTCTCTCTGACCCTCCCCTGTTCATGCTCTGTCTCTCTCTGTCTCAAAAATAAATAAACGTTAAAAAAAAAAGTTTGATCTAAACTGTTTACCCATAACACAAATTTTGAAATGTATTTGGCTTAATCGCTTGAGCTCACTCAATGCACGTGTGTGAGGGATTACGACTGGGGTCATCTGGATAGAGCAGAATTGTGAAAAATAAGTTGACCTGCTTTTAGAAGTGTAGTACCAGAATTTACGGAATGTTAAACACAAAAGAAGTTTTGTTTCATTTTCTTTCACAAACCATGAATGTAAGTAAACAATCAAATATATTTAAATAGCTTTTCAAACAAAAAATCCTCTTTTCACATTAAAAACATGGCAAGAATTTGACTTGTCATTGCTTCCACAGATGCCGGATTGCACTACTCCTTACCATCCTAAGTTCTAACATGAACATATTTTATAATTGATGTTCGCTCTTGTAACTTGACCATATTTCTTTGAGATCCTTCTTCATCAGCACATATGAATCAGATAATTTTTCACTTTCAGAGGCATCCACAGCCCACCATGCGAGGGGAAAATGCCACATACATGTTCTCTCTAAACTCGCGCCCAGTTGGATGCCCCCACCCTGGGCAGTGAACCGGGGTGACTGATGCATAGCACCGAGGTGGCTCGGAAGCCATCCCATGGCTGTGGCGGCTGGGGAGACTTGAGGACAATGCTGAGTGTCCCCGGTGATGGGTCCGGCAGCAGTGGTGCAGCAGTAACAGCCGGTGTCCAGGGTGACAACGTCCTGTACAGGGCGCCGAGGCAGCCCGCTCAGATGGCACCCACTCCACAGACTTGCAGTGACACTGAAAAGTCAGGACACTTCCCTGCCTCAACAGTGCACACGGCACACGGCCACAAGTCCAGCAGGACCTGTGTGTATTAGGACAGGAGTTGCATTGTGCCAAGGGGGCTCGTCGGCTAGCTTTCCTCTTGAACCCCCAGTGCCTACGAGAGAACTGAGGACACAGTAGTGGCTCAATATGTGCGTGTCAAGTGAAAGACGGTGCTGCCAAGTGGTACTTCAGCATCTATCAGTTTCCATGAAGTTACCACACCTCATTCCCCAGCTTTCTGTAGTTCTGTGAATCTCTTTGCCTCATTCTAATGAATTTGTGTTCTGCTTAAATTAACCGAAGTTACTTTTTTGTTATCCACAGACAAGACTGTCTACGTTTGAACATAACAGTCATTGGACTTTTCATCAATAAAATCGTGGAAAATCAACCTGCCGCAAGAGACTGCCCATCGTAACACAGAGTAACATAAAAGAAGGTCTTTGGGAGCTTCTCAATGATCATGCCTTCAGGAGCTCCTGGCGAGTTTCATGTATTTACTCTCGTTTCAAAGATTTAAAGGGTAATACACGCACATGATATTCATTAAAATGGCACAAAAGATACACAAATAATATAATGTTCTTCCAGCAATGGACTATTAATATATACGTTTGTTTCCCTTTTCATACTTTGCTAAAAACATGGGAATACGATATACATTTTTTTGCGTTTGGCTTTTTCAACTTAACCATCCATCTTTGAAATTTTTCCATCAGCACACATGAATTAGGTTTATTTTTTTTTAGGTGTATAGTATACTATTAATTGGATATGCCAGAAATTTTTCAGCCAGTCTACCTTTGAAGGACATTTAGGCCATTTCTAGTATTTTTCTAATGTCGCAATGAAATCTTTTTTCTGTAGCTACCCAGCAGCAGGAGTCTAAACATACAGGATAAATTCTATGAAGCAGAATCATTGCCTATCAGAATTTGTAACTTTTCGCGTGGCTAAATCTTACCAGGTTGTCCTCCAAAGTGGTGCTCTGATTTCATTTCAACCATTATTTCATGAGGAGTGCTACAAAACACATGGGCAATTGTGTGGTATCCAACCGCTAGCCTCTTCCTCTCCCCTACCCTCCCCTCCCATTGGCCCTCCTCCTTTATACTATCTCTACTCTTGCTGCTCTGACAAATCATTTGTTCCTCATTCACATATCTTTGCTTAAGAATGAGGGCAAGCATCTCTTCACACGGAATAAGCTAGCCATTCAATTTTTTAAAAGATCACTATTGAAAGAACTTCATACACTAGAGTACCCACCCAAAGTATATCTAAATCTATCGATAGACAAAGATCGTATATATATATATATATATATGTGTGTGTGTGTGTGCGTGTGTGTACATGATATACATATATGTGTACACACACACACAATGGGATATTACTCAGTCAAAAATAAAAAAAAATTAAAAAAAAGAATGAGGTCTTGTCATTTGTGACAACGTGGATGGACCTGGAGGGTATGATGCTGAGTGAAATAAGTCAGACAGAGAAAGACAAATACCATAGCTTTCACTCATATGTGGACTATAAAAATAAACAAAAAACAAACAGACCCTTGAACTGAGAACAAACTCATGGTTGCCAGAAGGAGGGTGGATAGGGGGGTGGGTGAAATGAAGATAAAGGGGATGAAGAGGCACGAATTTCCAGTTATCAAGTAAGTCACAGAGATGAAAGGTACAGCTTAAGATATACTATGAACAATAATGAAATAACGTCGTATGGTTGGCAGATGGTGGGCGCGCTTATCGTGGTGACCCCTGAGCAAGGAATGGGCTTGTGGAAACACTGTGTCTACACCTGAAACTGACATAACGTTGCATGTCAATGTCAATAACAAATAAAACATAAATAAAAGTAATGAAAACAAAAAAATAATAATAATACAGCAAAGGTACAGTCCACAGTCTTTTAGTATGTGCACATGGTGTCATAATCATCGTTACGATTTAAGAACACTGCTGTCTTCCCTAAAGGAAACCCAGTATCCTCACCCTCCAACCTCTAGCTCCAGGCGACCACTGATCTGCTGTCTGTGTCTTCAATCTGCCTATTCTGGATGGTTTGTTTGTTTGTTTATTTATTTAAAATTTTTAATGTTTATTTACCTTTGAGACAGAGACAGAGTGTGAGCTGGGGAGGGGCAGAGAGAGAGGGAGACACAGAGTCAGAAGCTCCAGGCTCTGAGCTGCCAGCATAGAGCCCATCGCGGGGCTCCAACTCACGAGCTGTGAGATCATGACCTGAGCCGACGTCGGCCGCCCAACCGGCTGAGCCACCCAGGCATCCCTGGGTGTAATCCTATGATGTGTATTTTGTGTGTGTGTGCATGGCTCCTCCTCCTAAGTATAATGTCTTCAAGACAACATTCCATTGTATGGATATAGCACGCTTTGTCTGTTCATTAGTTGACAGACATCCGGCGGCTTCCACGTCTGGGCTACTGGCAATAATGCTCCTACAAGCATCGGGCACACGGTTTTGTGTGAACATATGTTCTTATGTGTTCTGCTGGCCATGCCTGCAGGAGTGAAATGGCTGCATCTTTTGGTAACTTTCTGTGTAAGTGCTTGATGAACGGCCAGGCTGTTTTCTACAACACCTGCACCACGGTTACATCCCGTCCGTGAAGTAGGACAGCTCCAATCTGTCCACCATTTTGCCGCCTCTCACCCACATGACCATCACCATCCCAGTGCTGTGAGATGGTGTCTCACTGTGGTTTACGTTTCCTGAATGACTAGTGATGTTGAGCAGCTTTTCGTTGCTTATCGATCATGTGTACCTACGTGGAGAGAGGTCCATTCAAATCCTTTGCCGACTTTTCAGTCAGGTTATTTGCCTTTGTTTTCTTGAACCTGAAAAGCCCTTTCTGTATTCTGGAATACAAGTCGCTTAACAGATGCATGTTTTACACTGGTTTTCTTCCATACTGTTTGCGTGTGTATGTGAGGTTGGGGGTGGGCCGATTCAGTTTAAATGGGGAAGCCAATTTATCATTCGGGTTCCTACTGGAGTTTCTGCATTAGGGTGGTCTTTCAACCCAAGCTGGTTTAGTTTCCATTTAAAGATCACTGTCGTCCCGTTTATCTATTGACTGTAGACGATTGAGAGGTGGTTTATTTTCATCCATGAAAATAGGGGTTAGCCAAACTAGTGAGGCGAACTATTTTTCCTGACAATAAACTCATCATCACGTGGGAATAAAGATTCCGTGCTAAAGCAGGCTGCTATTTTGTCGGATTAGGAAGAAACGGCGTCGTGCAAGGAAAGGGGCAACAGCACAGTGATTGTACGGGCCGGGTTTGTCGGGTGAGTGAACCCAGAAGTCCACAGGGGATGGCGCACAGCTCCCCGGGGCGTCCTTAAGCGGAATTACTGGAGCATGTGCCGGGGGAGAAGGGAGGGCATGTAACTCTAGGGTTTTGGGCTTAGAGCAAGAACAAACTTGACTCCTCATTCGCGTTGGTCCAATGCATTTACTCTATGTCATTACCTCAAAATAACAGAGCCCCATTTAAAGTACCACTGCTCACATTGTAATTTAAAGCTCTGCTAGTTTGAGCTACTGCATTTGGAATGGTGGCATTAGAGTAGTTTACGATTGATTACTCTTTTTGGTAGAGTTTTTATTTTAAATATAATAATACACAGGTCGGTATATGTTTCCTTTGGAACCCCTCAGTATCTTGGTAAGAGTCTTATGAACTGAGTCGTGAGTGATAATCGTCACAAAATATTACACCCCTGTGCCTCTGAAAGGCAGCTCAGAGGTCAAAGCCTATATGGATAGAATGTTCCCCCCCAAATTATTATGCTAATAGTGTTCTACAAGTAGGGTATAAAGTAGTCTATGTTGTTCAGGAGAAATGGGATGCTAATCGCATTACAAACATGTGTTTTCTCATCCCCGTCGGCAGTGACAACCGCAGCGACTCTCGTGTGCAAAGAGCTTCTGCGTGCACAAAGTGAACGCTTTCCGCGGTCTCTTAATCTTCCCGACCACCCAGAAGGGACTTCCCTGCTGAGATGTCAGATGAAGACAGGCCCAAGAAGATTCTAACTCCTCCTCGATTACAAAACTAGCTGGTAGATGGGGGAAGAGTCTAACCTAGTGAATTTTTTTTTTCACATATTTTCTTTCTCCGATAACTCAGGTAGAAATCAAGTAGCAGAGAAAGATCGGAAGCAGGGAAGGAGGATCTATCTGTCTATCTGCAGTAAACTTTTTCTTCCTGTAGAAGTCATGCGCCTCTCTCCCCGGCAATATACGGTCCTCGCTTCTTTAGTGAAATATACTGAAATAGACTGCTTCTTATTAAATGTGACACATTACATAAAACTATTGATTTCAGCAACTATGATAGTCGTGTGAGGTGCACGAGGAAGAGTTTTCCACACTTGACCGGCTGGAATCTCTAAAGGCAGAGTCTCTGGGCAGAGTCAGCTTGTCCTCTGCCTGGACACCTCCCGAATGGAGGGCCCTGGTGTCTGTTTCTACTGTTCCCCAGAATAACTGCTTTAAAAATCTGATGTTCCGATCATTAAAAATGGAAAACCTTTGTTGCCATAATATACGTTTCTTAGAAGTTAAAGATTTTTTCGTGTTTTCTTGGTTACTCCGAGTCCCTCTTCTAATTTTCTTAGGGCTATGTAGTTTACTTAGTTCCTTAATTGAGCTTCACCTTTGCTTCACTGTCTCCGTGTTTTTAGTATCTCTTCATATAGTAAGGATACTAGTTCCATGTCTGGCCTACATACTGCATTCTTCCAGCTTTGTATTTGTCGGTTCCGCTGTGCCCAGCATTTCTTTTCCGTTCTGTTGTAAAACACGGTTGTCTCTCCCGGTACTTTTGTTTATGTTTCCTCCAAGGTCGTGGCCTTTCCATTTCTTTTCAGCACAATAACGTGAAGGCCAAGTTGACATGTGCTTTAAAAAAATAACATGCGAGCATTTACCTTGCCTTTCCAGCTTGAATTTTCCGAAGTCTTTTCCATGAATGTCACCTTGAAAAGTAAATCCTCCCCTTTCAAGTCCTGATGACACCTGATGTGCATGAAGAAGAGAAAAACAATGCATGGCGGGGCTTAATAATACTCTGTTCTGTCATAATAGAACTGTATTCTCACAGCTAGATAGTACAGGTTAAATATGGTGTCTTGTGTCCTTCCTTCCAGTGACACGTCAGTAGTTAAAAACTGGAAAAGACACACGTGAACTAGGATTAACATAAATCCTCACTATTTCATTTTCACCACGAAACAGGTAGTAAAATCGAGAACATGCGCATGGGTTGTAAAGGGGGACAGATACAGGAATTCATATATAACCTACGTCATGTTAAACTCACTTTGTGACACACTCTTGGCTGCGGAGCATCACATGAGGCCGCATACCCTTATGTCGGACAATGAGTCGGCACACAAACGATGGTTAACTTGCAAAGAAGGATATTAGTGGCACTTGTTAAATTTCTATCTGGGAATGACTTTTTCTTTAGAACTGTCAGAGCGGTTACGCAATGGCCATGTTCAGACTTTGGGGTGGAATGTGGGGTTACATACAGGACGTGCGTCTAAGTGCCTGCTCTGTCCCTGTGTGACGACCGTTCACAGGAAGTACTTACATAGCCATCTAGTCCCCAGTTGTCATTTTCAAACTTGCTTACAAAAATGTCTGCCGGACCTTTAATTTGGAAAGCCTTCAGAAGTAAGTGAGCTTCTTCCTTCTTGTAAACACCTACGGAAAATCAAAGTTGGTTATTCTTACATTGGAGGATTCCACAAGGGTTAATAACTCAGATGTTCAATCCGTTTGATTTGGAATACTGTACAGAGAGGACAATATCAGAAGTAATGGAAATTATAGCTGTTATTTTTATATTTGAGCCTCAGTAGTTCTGTTTTCCACGTACCCATCCGCTGCATTGCATTCGACGTCTTTATCCCACAGAAAGAATAAAGGTTATACACACTCAGTTATATTATTGTTTTAATCTAGCTTTTTAAATTCATATTTTGGTCATTTGTGAGGACAAAGAGACCCCAGCCAGAAGCTACCTCTTGTTTTGTTTTTGTTTTTGATGTTTATTTATTTTTGAGAGAGAGAGAGAGAGAGAGAGAGAGAGAGAGAGAGAGAGAGAAAATGGAGGAGGGGAAGAGAGGGGGGAGACAGAATCGGAAGCAGGCCCCAGGCTCCGAGCTGTCAGCACAGAGCCCGACACGGGGCCCGAACTCAAGAACCGGGAGAACATGACCTGAGCCAAAGTCGGATGCTCGACTGACTGAAACCCAGGTGCCCCTAAATATGGCTCCTTCTAAAGACAGAGTGAACAGCACGGCGAGCGGAACCTGCCGAGCATCCCTGAGTAGCCGGTGCGGTTCTGGGCAGGACAGACCGCACAGTCACACCTCTCGGCCTCCCGTGAGGCGGCGAGAATGACACTTAACAGTACGGCCCAGAGATGAGGTGACGTGGCGAGGCGCAGGCGGGGACTGCGCTGACAGCCAGAGCTCGCTCCCCACCCCATGGAGGAAGTAGGTAAATAAGTAAACAAACAAGTACTAAATGAATAATAACCTAAAACCAAAATGTCCTCCGTGCCAAGAACACGGGGTCAAAGGAAGATGCTGCTGCCCGTTCCAGAAAACGTGGCCGTGAGCTACTAATTCACACTACCTGCAAACTAACTAGAGAAGCTAATCTCTACTGTCCCAGGACCCGGTCTCCGCTGGTGGGCACATGGGGTGGAGAGGAACCAGTGGGGCCCAGCTGACAAGAGGGACTGCCCCGGGCCTTCTGGGCTGGTCTTCCTCCCGCCCTCAGCAGCTCCGTGTTGGTGGCATTGCATCCAACCTCTAAAACTCTGAAACCGAGGTCTACACGCTGTAGGGAGACATAATGAAATACGGTCTCGTGTGGCAAACAGCCACCCCCACAGGGCCTCAGTGTGGCCGCGGCTGGCTCTGCACGCTCTGCCTTCCTCCTCCCTCCCTCTTCGGGGAGCCACCTTCTTTGAGAAAGGAATAAATCCAAACTCTACCAGGAGAAAGATTAAGCCAGGCAGCTGGGGAATACTGAGGGATCTGGACGTTTAAAAAAGTTCCTGGGTGGATTTTGATGACGGGTACCTTTGGGCACGTGGCCTAATTACTTTTCCACTTAGAGGTTCAACGTAGGAAGTTGCGTGTGGCTGCGAGACCGTGGGCTCACAGGTGCCTGCTAAGCCTCTCGGAGTTGAAATGATTTCGCTTTTCCTCAATCCACAGTATGTATATTGGGACGTTTTCCACTTCCAGGAAGCAGGAAAGGGGAATGTGAGGAAGCGGGGGGGATCTTGAGCCGCCATCATACTTTCCAGTGGCTGGAGAAAGAACAGGTGCCATTCGGGGCCCCTTGGTATTCAGGCCCAGGGCTGGGCCTTGAGAATAGCTCAGAGAAAATCCCTACCCTCCTGGAGTTGGTCTATAGACAAGGATACATAGCTGTGAGAAGTGAAATAAATGAGAAGATTTTAAAAGACATTATATAGTCAGAAAGGCGATACCCTTATTAAGAGTGTGGACTCGAGGTTCCAAGTGCTGAAATCCTGATTTCTGAGATCAAATTCTACCTCTACCAAAGCACCTTGGCAAAGACACTTCATTTTCCTGGGTGTGTGTGTGTCTCTCTCTCTCTCTCTCTCTTTCTCTCTTTTATCATCAGTAAAGAATGTGTCTGATAAAGACGCTCATATCATAGGACAGACGTAAGAATGAGGAAGATAATATATGTTAAGTACATAAAATGGGGTCTGGCATATAAATTAGAGCTGCTTTTATTTTAACAGCAGGATGACAAATAAATCTCACGAGGACCGTGAGTTGAAAACAAGGATACTGACACAATGAAGTTTGGAGACATGTAGCTCTGGATATAAATCTTACATCTTTGACTTAGTATGTCACACGCATAATCGCAAGCACATTAATTAGCTTTTCTGGGCTGGTTCTGTAATCTTTAAAAATGAGAATACCAACCTACCATGGCTATCGAGAGGATCCCATGAGACACAGCTTATGCAAAGCCAATGTAATTTTAATGAGCATTTAATAAATGGTAGCTCCCTCCTCTGTGAGGAGATAAAGGGTCTGCCTCGGCCCACATTCTTCGTTGAGGAAGATGAAACTCCTCAGGGCCTACCTGTCAATTTCAGCTCCACCTGCGAGGCTTCGAGGAAGGTCGCGTTCACCTTACTACTTGTTGCGTTGAACCAGTCAACTGTTAGAGTTGCAGGTTGTCTTTTCCCTAAATATTCATAATATCCCTTCCACACTGAATTGATAAAAAATACATCTGAAGGAACTGTGGGGGGGGGGAAAAACCAGAGGAATGTTAGCTCACACAGAAAAATTAAATTTAGATATTCTACAACACAGAGGCATAATACGTGTTGAGTGAGAGATCACAGATCATGACGGTGATGAGGACAGAGATGACCTATCCCAGGCCCTCTACGGCATGTATGCGATGGAAATGGAATGGGGAGGGAGACTGCTGTGAGATGCACCCCCACGTCCGTGTGTTGATTTGTGGCAGAAACACTTTAGGTGCCAAAACGTTCCTTTTTTAACGGAGCTGCCAAGGCCAGAGGGTGCGGTGAACCAGAGCGACTGATATGAGGTGAGGTTATTGTGTCTGATAATAAGATGTTAGACTGACCCGGGAAACCACGACCGGTTGTTCGTTAACATCCAGGTCGACTCTTTGGAAGACACAGAAAGCTCAGAGAGCTGGCACGTATCTTCCACCAGGAACTGCCTGCCCTCAGAAAGCTTGCACGTCAAAGCGCCAGTAAAGGGCGCTCACCCAGCTCATAGAGACACAAGTGCTCTGGGGCGGGAGGTCTTTATCTCACAAGGAGATCCCAACCCACCCACCCACGCTCTTCTATTCTTGTGAAAAACATCCCTGATTGCTAAGAAAGTTAGAGCCAACGATGTCAAATGCCATGGAGGTATGTAAAGATGCATTTCTCCCTAAATCAAGGTTTTTACCGAATCCACTTGCTGGAACCAATTTCTAGGACACACATAGACTATCTACGTTCATGTGCCCCTTTCAGCGCAACTGGCCATCGTCCTGTCTGGCCAGCTCGGCCGTGCCTATGAAACCGAGACCAGCTAGGGAGGCAGCCAAGAAGGAGCGAGCGTCGGCCCTTCCCGTGGCTCTCAGTAGACTCAGCTTGCGATCATAGTGCTTTTTACAAGTTTAGGAAAGGTTAAAAACTACGATAGCAACACGACATCGCACACATCTGCTTATTGATAAGGGACGTTCAACACGTCTGCCTATCAGTGGCCGTTTTGGGGCCCAGTTTTCAGGCAAACCTGAAAAGACTGTATTTTCCTTCACTAAAATTAACAGGCTTTAGAATCCTATCAGGGTTGTTTTCCCTAAGAGAGAATGTACCCACTCGGCTGACGCTATGAATGTACTGGTTCCAGCCCGTCACTGATGAGTGGCTCATGTTGGTGTATCAGAGGAATGGGTCATGCCTGACTGGGTGCAGGAAGGTGTAACCAGCATCCCAGAGCTGGCTTGCTTGTATCAACATGGCCATCGGCAATGTGGTGACGGTGATCCCTGGGGGCCTTCTCATCTGCTCTGTTGCTGCTGGTTTGCAGCGTGACACGACAACCGCAAGCGGAGATTTGTTACGACGCGCTACCTCGACAGACAACCACAATTAGCAAGTCCCCTCGGAGGGAATGAGAAAAGGTGGACGGATGAGGATGGAAGCACCTTCAAAATAAAGTACGCAAGTATCTCAATATCTGAAACAAAAAAATAAGCAAACAAAAACAGAACAAACACACCATCACAGCAACAGATTGTGTTTCCTTTCACTGAGGACAATGTTGTCTGGATAAAGACTATTGATTTCCGTATTCGGTTTGTAAATACCATTTGAATAGCGATTTTAAGAAGGAGTTTTTACGCTTCATGGCGTACATTGGAAAAATTCCTTTCATCGTGTCGGGACGTTGGCCTGGCTGAGACTGCGGTGTTTTAACACAGCGTTGTGACTCAACGGGAGCGTTACACATACGGTTTCCGCATCTGATGTCAGGACAGACCTTCCTGTCTAAAAGATCGGTGTTCAGAGTCGAATAAGGAAACTACTAGGGAAATGACCTTATCTATGTATGCAAGTTTTCTATATCTGTTAAAAAAAAAAGGTTGACTTACATTGTAAGTTGGGGACACAATGCATGATGAAAAGAGTCTCTAACTTTATAACACAGAGGATTTGGAGCAGTAAGCATGTCGCTTAGGAAACAGGACTGCATCTTTCGATTTTCTGTGTGATGCATCTAGCAAGGCACCACATACAACAAAAAGCAATAATTAACACGTTGGGAGGCAGAGGATGCCTGGATTATGGAGATACGGGGGGAAAAAATGGAGCTCTACATCCGATCGGCTCAAGGTAACAGCTGACGTTGTCCCAATGCCTCATTCACATCAGCTTCCGGTTTAGAGGAAAGAATCGCAACCCTCTTTATAAGGCTCTCCATTATATCACATCCTATGATCAACAGTTCGAGTCCGTTTCTGCCCACACAATGCCCGAGGCACCTTTTAATGAAACCGTGTGTGATCGTGCCGCAGGTTCTCGTCTTAAGTAAAGTGTTGTCATTCCGTTAACAAACCACCGTCAGGAAAGAGAGAAATGTGCGTGGGCTCGGCGCGCTAGGTGGCTGGATCGCTAACCCGCTCGTGGTCTAGTGGAGTCGGAAGTTTGCGTGTTAAAATCTGTTTCCCTGTACAGAGTAGAGAACAAATCGCTTATGTGGTTGAGATCTAGGACTGTTCTGGAATACAAACCTGGAGTTTTAGTAACTGTCTCATTAACTTCTCCCACTCCTTTACCTACAAGTAAAAAGACAAATTATCATTTTCAAAAACATTTATTTTTGAATAAGTTTGAAAAAATGTCAAATTGAGGCAATTTTCCTTTCTCCAGATTGCTTGAAGGTACAAAATAGGAATGTCTTCTACATATCCATTTAAACCCCTACATTCACAGCAGAGTATCCTTTGTGTTTGTCAAAAAAAAAAAACGGAGCTTAATGGTGAAAACCAGTGCAGCTGTGACAGGTGCATGTCTGTGTGGTGTGCTACAACAGAGAGCCTTGCAAACGAGGGTGGTTGATAACCATTTTCTCGATCCTATTTGGGATATGCTAGCCGCCAGTGAAAGGTGGCATACAGAACAACTAAGATTTCGTAGCCTCTCTTGACTTTCCAAGTCAAGAAATCGACAGAGATTGAATAACACCAAATTGTTTCCCTTGCAGGACGTTTACTTTCGTCTATCACGTCGGATTTAACTCAAAGTCTCTTAGCATTTATAGGTCTGCATCAAACTACAAATTACGTTTTTAAAGTTCGCATTCTTCTGCATCTGATGGAGAAGGGCAAGAGAGACAAGAATTCCTAATTTGGAAATATAAATAGGCTTCCAGAGAGTAAAACTAAAGTCACAGATTTTATCACACTCCATATTTAGTGTTTATGCCATGTAGTATTTGATGCGTGTGTGATCTGTGTTTGGTGGGGAATCTCCAAGTTCAGCTGTCATCAGATCTGACCCTGTCTTAGGGCTCTCATTTGTAAGTACACAAATACGTGGGTAATTGATGCATCACCTTCGTGCCAATCGCTTTTGTCATTTGAACCAATGTAAAGAATACACAGATGTATATCCCGCCACCAAACAGCCTGTGGTCTTAAAAATAATGGCTTCGTTTAT
Organism: Felis catus; assembly: GCF_018350175.1. Classification (NCBI taxonomy): domain Eukaryota; kingdom Metazoa; phylum Chordata; class Mammalia; order Carnivora; family Felidae; genus Felis; species Felis catus. The sequence continues at coordinate 2,753,579 of NC_058371.1, forward strand.
ATATCCACCAATCCTGGGTGATATTTGCCCATTTTCATAAAAAAAAAATACACTTTCCAAAAATATGGTGTGTATTATTGGCCTTTTAGCGCATGATGCTTTTCTTGAACCAGACAGCTTTTCTCTGTGGCTTCAAGTGTGACTAGCAAATAGTAAAACCTACATGTCTACTTAGACTATGCCTCCGTTGTACCAAACACTTACTACGCACACGTTCACACACACAGCTCACCACATGAAGCACAGATTCAGCTGGGGTGACCGACATCACTTCCATGATGCTGTTTACTTATGGATCTTACGACGGAAGCTAGCCCGATGGGCAGTTGATGCTCCTGCTAGGGGCTCGGCAGGGAGGGGTGTTCACTCCCTCCTCAGCGACTTACTTTTACAGACAGGCGATTTTCCCGTCCACCTCATATCTGCTTTACACGTCCTGTGCTCAGACCCGGCCGCGAGGAAGAACCCCGGATGGCAGGTGTACACCAAGGTGTAACCGAAGGTGGGGAGGTCTATCGCTCTCACGTCCGCGTGGGCTGGTGTTTCTGGCTGTCTGCAGGCGTGGGCTGAAACGGCACGCGTTCTGTTAGGAAGCACTGGCACTTTGCGTAAGATAGAGTTAGAGTCTAAAGAAATCAGGAACTGCGGCAAAATTTGGAAGTGGCTGCAAAGTCACGTTGCAACTTAAAATTGAGAGTATGGTATCTTGAAATATCCCCAATATTCCCTGAAACTTTTAACATCACGAAAACTTGGGATTTGCCAGCTCTCCCTACCTATCCTTCCTTCCCTGCCCCCTCCTCTCTCTACTCTCCCTGTCTGCGTATAAGTAAGTGTGTGTAATTAATTACGTGTAGAAATTTAGAATATAAATCAGAGCGCTGAAATAAATAGATCACTTCTGATCTACCATTAAGATAAATGATATGTCACATTTCCTTAAAAGACCATCCCTATAAGCTAAACACACACAGATTGGCACAGGTACAGAAATACACTTTTTTTTTAAATTTATATTTCATTTTAATTTTTTTAAGTTTATTTATTTATTTTGAGAGGGAGAGAAAGAGACTGACAAGATGGGTGGAGAGAGGCAGAAAGAGAGGGAGCGAGAGAGAATCCCAAGCAGGTTCCGCACGGACTGTGCAGAGCCCCATGCGGGGCTTGAACCCACGAACCGTGAGATCAGGGTCTGAGGTAAAGTCAAGAGTTGAATGCTTAACCAACTGAGCCACCCAGGCACCCCTTCAATTTTTATTTTAAAGAGACTGAGAGAGAAAGAGAGATAGAGAAAGAGAGAGTGCACATGTGCAAGAGGGGGAGGAGCAAAGGGAAGGAGAGAATCCCAAGCAGGTTCCACACTGTGTATGGACCCCTACTCGGGGCTCGATCCCACGACCCTGGGATCACGACCTGAGCCCAAATCAAGAGTTGGATGCTCAACCAACTGAGCCACCCAGCCTGCCCCACAAAAAAGAAATATGCCTTGATTTTTGTCTGATGGCAGCTAACAAGGCTGTTATTTAGTTAATTCAATAATTTTGGTAAAAATTTGATTTATGTTTAGAAAGCTGAGTGCAATGTTATAGATTCTTACTTCTCTTAAAACGTAATTTAGGAGTAAGTAAGATTGCAATGTTTAAATCTCAAGTCACTTCTTACGTATGTCTCAAGAAATGGACTTCTTCGCAGATGATTATAAAACAAGTTGACAACATTAAAATTATGAATGCAACTGTTTTAAGTATCATACTATTTTCTGCTTCAGTAAACTTTCAACATACGAATACCTGATAATAGCAAGCTCCAAGATCCACAGACACAAACACACACGTGTTTGTATATGTACATATACACAGACATACAAGTCTATATGCAAATATATATACACATATATATGCATATCTGTGCACACATAATATCCACATATATCATTTGACTAGAGTATTAGAGATGATAGCTTTGAATTAAATATACATCTGATAATACTGATAAATACACAAAAATCACATTTTATACACCATTAAAAGAATTTTTCATGACCTTCTACTTTTTTTGATTTTCTTATTTAACACAGTAAGATTAAAATTTTTTATTTCATTAAGCTGATAGAGGGTGAAATACTGACTTATGAATTGTTCCCACAATATCTTTTCTATTTCTCATGATTAAGTCACAGAATAAAATGTTATCCTACATAACAATTTGAATGATAAATTCATATGGACTTCAAAAATAACGTTTAAGGGGCGCCTGGGTGGCTCAGTCGGTTGAGCGTCCGACTGTTGATTTGGGCTCAGGTCATGATCCCAGGGTTGTGGGATCAAGACCCATTTCAGGCTCCACACTGAGCTTGGAGCCTGCTTGAGATATTCTCTCTCTCTCTCTCTCCCTCCCTCCCTCCCTCCCCCCCCACCACCCTCTCTCCTGCTAGCTCTTTCTCTAAAATAAAAAAAATAACATTTAAGATATTTCTATTAATATCATGACATATTTCATGATCCATTTTACCCTCTCTTTAATAATCTGATGTAAACATTCTAGAAGAATAATAGCATGGATAAGAAAGTTTCCTTTCTGTGAGTGTTACCGATGTCATTCACTTGTGTTTGGTTTAGGGCATGTTCTCAGACCTTAGCGTGCCCCAGTATCACCCGCAGAGCTGGGTGATGATAGCGTGCTGTCCCTCCTTTTTGCTCCCACTGGGGTTCCAGCCCCTGAGTTTCTGATTCCCAAAGTCTGGGGCCACAGCTTGAGAATTTTAATCACTACCCAACTCCCAGGTGACGCTGATGCTGCTAGTTCTAGGGAATCCAACTCTGAGAAATTCTGGTCTAGGGAATTAGAAATGATCAAACAAAAATCAGGCAATTCCTCATGATTTCCCTTGAGGGCAAACGCCTCCCAGAGGTTCGAGAACACATAGGCTGTGGCTGGCTGCGGTGGAAGAAATCACACTTACGTATACATTCTGTCTGTATTCCACTCCAAGTTAAATTTGCCAGGCAAGTCCGAGTCGTAGAACCTTGGATGTGGTAACCTTTTCTGCACCTGAAAAACACGGTGCTTCCAACCTAGAGAGGAAATCCAACATGGGCTTCAGAGGCGGAGCGGACGTGCGAGATACAATGTCATCACGCCGGAAAGCTCATTCCGGGGTAAGATACGCGAGTGACATCTCTCTTCCATGTCAGGCCATTGTTTGAGCCAGCATGGACGTTTCGACTGCGTGTTATGGCTGAGTTGCTCAATGCACGAGGTGAGGATACAGGCAGGGACAGAGAACCGTGGTCATTTAAGAGGGAGTTTACTTGGGTGACGAAAGAACGCTTTTTCTCTTTCCTTTTGGCCCTCTGTGTCTTCAGATTGTAATAATTTTTTCCCCTTTTCCATTATTTCCTGCTATCCCTATTTAAGGTGTTGGCTTTATCCAATTGCTTTTGTTGACACTGCTGGGGATTGGCCAGCTCCTGCTCTATCGTAGAATCTCTCGAAACTCAGTCTATCCTCCTGAAGCAGCAGATAGTTGGACTCTTTATTGCCACCCGCATGCCTGAAGTATCTTCCCAATAGACCTTCACAACCTCCCCTACCTCCCCCCTTAGTTGTTGATATCTTGCTAACTTTCACTTCTGCACATTCTTTCCTGACCTTCCAAGGATGCATCATATGCTTCTTACTGCAATGTCCTAGAAGCACCTGTATGTTTATCTACTTCCCCAACTTAACTGGAAATGCCTTGAAGGGAAGGTTCCCAGTGGTCTGTAGACATGTTTTTTGAGGATCATTGATGGTCATGTGTTGAAGGGAATCAATGATCTCTCCTGGTCACCGATCACTTATATCCGGGACATGCAGGTTGGGGAGAACAGAAAACGGACGAGAAGTACGCTCACAGAAAGGTGGTCTACACCTGGAAGGCAGCTTCGCCCACCCTGTGGCTCGGAATGGGACCAAGTGGGTTCCTAAGGCATGAATTATGAAGCCATGTAAGTGCACAGGTGAAGAGTGCACCCTGATTCTTGCTCAGAGGATTCAAACCAGGTCCTTAATTCCTCTACATGTGTCTTCCCGTCTGGGTCAGTCCCTATCTCCCTCATTGGGATTTTGGGGAGAAGAACTATGAGTAAAACATGGGGTAATAGTTGCTGCACTGAATAGTGATGAAGCGTGTCAGAAAAAAAAAAAATAAATAAACAAGCTGTTCCTTACCACTGGCACCTGAAAGTAGAGATTGGAATTTATACAGAAAAAAAAAATCAAATTTACCTAAACTGCAAAGGAATAACGGATTTGAGATGCAGAGATGGGTAAAGCGTAATCCATCACCTATCAGGAATACCCTCCATCGAATTTCCTTGTCAGGATGTCACTGACCCCAATCGGACCTCCTGGCAAATACGCGACATTATTTACTAGCAGGAAGCAGAGAGAGAGCCTCTATCAGGTACTGGTCGGAGGAAAAGACAGTGTCCTTCTCAACAGAGTATCTTTTAGCAGAAGATGCCTGGCCAGTCCAGATTGATCACTGTAAATTAACCTGGTGTTTATGAATTGACGGGACGTGGCCCGCCGGAGACTGGAGGGCAGCATTTAAATTGCGTAATGAACACAGCATGACGAGGGATGTTCTAAAACCGAAGCGGCTCACTCTGCGTGAGCACGTTGCAGAGCGCAGTGCTGAAGAAAACAAAACTCTGTTATATTCACAACTTGATGTGTCCTGATGAAAACGAAAGAAGAAACCAGAAACATTTTGGGACGATTCCTCTGACAGGGTTCGCCATCTCCTTAAAGGGTGGCATCTGTGTCTTTAAAGTATTGGCAAATCTTGCTTTTGGATCCAACCTATCATTCTTGTTAGTGTGACTTGATCTTGTCATCAGAGGAGTGAGAAAGGCATCCATTCCTATTAGTTTCTTAAGATAGATCCCAGGGATAGGATGCCGAGTGTAGTCACTAAATGTGGACTTCACGGGGGCTCTTTGAGGGCAGATAAGGAACCCGTGGGGAGTCAGTGAGAGCATTACTCAGTACAGTCTTTGCAGGCCTTGCCGTATATGTGGCGTGACATTTCTACACGCCAGTTAGCATTTCCCTGAGGATTGGGCCATATTTGACACCTAACATAAAATACGCCAGATTGTGCCTCATAGGTACCTACGACAAGTTCCTCTGGGGGGCGTAGGAATGCCATCAGGAAGTAGCCAAGGTGTGTTAGAGCCAACCAAGAAAGAATACGTTAGGTTTCAGGAAAGCCTCAGTGAAGTGGCTGAAGACAAAAGGCTTTTTATTCTAAATTAGTGGGCTCTCTAACTTGAATGCACTACACATATTTAACTGTGGCTTTCAAAGCCATCTCATCATCGAGCTGTGAAGTCACTTGATCACTTAAGATGGTGGAAACATTTTATTTCAAGGTTCATTACCTCCCAGTTTTGGTTATTCCTCTAATACTACCTAACGTGTTGATGTACTTTTTATTTAAAAAGTCAAACGAACGTCAAACGTGATATCAAGTATGCAAATAGTTCATACACAGAGGTATCATGGAAAAGAAGTATCACAAAGTAAGCCTACTAGCTGAGGAGGCTGAATGCGTTTTCTTCTGTCTTTGTCTCTAAAATCTAGTATTATTTGCCCATGATGCATCGGGTCACTGAACAGGGTATTGTCACGTGTAGCTATTCAGTGACCACCGGTCACTCTGGAGAACTGCCAGGACAGTTCAGCGAACAAAAAAACATCACGTCATGCAAACTTTCAAGTAGAAATCAATATGACAATTGCTACTGTGTGAATTAAGATGCATCCAGCTATCCCAATTCTGACAGTTAACATATCACGTGGGCGTCCTCTCCGCATCAATGTATCTCCGCAAATATACGATGAATCGGGGTACGTGAAGCCATGCGCACATGTTCGAGTGTCACTTGCATTTTATATTACAGAGAAACAGGGTGAAATAAAAATGGAATACCTCATATCCTCTGGAGCTATTCTGTATTCCAAAGTGTGGAGTGCCGGGGTCTGGGCAGCTGTTATGAGCTGGATCTGAAACGCACATAAAAACAAAACAAAGAGCACCAGATACGGTTACTCTAGGGACTCTAACATTTTTACTCGAAGGTCATAAAAATTTAAGAAAACTGGGAGGGTCTGGGCGGCTCCGTTGGTTAAGTGCCCGACTCTGGATTTCAGGTCAGGTCATGATCTCACGGTCTCCAGATTGAGCACCGCATAGGGCTCTGCTCTGAGCCTGGAGTCTGCTTGGGATCCTCTCTCCTTCTCTCTCCACCCCACCCCTGCTCATTCCCTCCCTCTCCCTCTCTCTCTCTCTCTTTCTCTAAAAATAGACAAAGTATAAAAAATTGAGAAAATTATATTTTGGCAGATATGTAAGATGTTTTGCATTAAAGTTAAAAATCAAGGGGCGCCTGGGTGGCTCATTCGGTTAAGCGTCCGACTTCAGCCAGGTCATGATCTCGCGGTCCGTGAGTTCGAGCCCCGCGTCGGGCTCTGGGCTGATGGCTCAGAGCCTGGAGCCTGTTTCCGATTCTGTGTCTCCCTCTCTCTCTGCCCTTCCCCCGTTCGTGCTCTGTCTCTCTCTGTCTCAAAAATAAATGTTGAAAAAAAATAAATAAAAAAAAATAAAAATCAAAGTAAATTGTTATTTTAATCTTCTTTTCAGACTTCTTTAGGTATTCCTCTTTAGTCCTTTATCAGATTCTAAATTGCTCTGTGTATTATTTTCTGTATCAGAATGAACACCCTTTTCCATTTTCCGGTCAGACATAGTATACTGGTTGGTCCACTAATATGCTGTCTTCAGTAATTATTATGATCCCTCGGTTCTTAAGGAGTTCACTAGTGGTCATCTCTTTCAGTCATCCATTACGTGATCGCAAATTTCTTGAGTTAATTTTCCTCGAGACTTCAAAATGGGAAATATATTTAGTGCTTCAAAGTTGAGGCATATGGTAGACCAAAAGTGACATTTCTCTCCCCAAAAGTGTCGGACTTGAGCAATGAGGAGTGTGTAGCTTTATTATTTGCTGCTCTCTAGATGCTCGTATGAAAAAAATCACCTAACTTACAAAAAAAAATGTTTTCGAGAGAAACTAACCTATTGGAAGGAAGAAAACCATTTCTTAGTGTAGAGAGAGGAACCGTGAAGCAACGGTTTAAATGAAATAGCAGTAAACATGTCTATTAATAAAAAAAAAAAGGCAGTGCTTCAAGGAAATTATTCCTGAAGCTCTTTGTGTTTAAGTAGTAATCAGTCAATTTCTTAGAAACCATGACTATAGATCATTAATTGTTTACTACAAAGATGCAGAACATCTACTCCTTGGCTCAGTACAGCTGGTGAAAAACTTAACCCATCAATCAACATGAATCTGCAGCCATGAGGTATGAAGAAAATTGCTCTTAACAGAAATAAAGGGTAATGTTTCTCTGCCACTAAGAATTTCACTTTTGACAAATACAGCTTGTATCTGAATCCTTTCTAGGAGACAGAAATGCAACATAAAAAGGCAGGGCTTAAATCATAAGGAAAGCGTCTTCTGACTTGTAAGTCTCGTTGCCATATTCCAAGGTCACCAGAACGTCGTGCCCGACTCCTTCCACCACTGCTGGTGTGGGTGGGTCAGTAGGGACTGGCCAGTGAAGATAGACTGGCACCAAGGGGACGACGCCCAGACAACAGCCAGGCCGTCTTCCCGGTGATGGTGGCTTTGGAGAAGGGCAATGACAGTGTCTTCAACAAAGCTGTCTTTCCCTGAAAGAATGCTCCTGCCGCTTGAGGTGCAGACAGGGAAACAAGACCTAAATTCAAGTCCAAAGTGGATCTGTAGGATTTAATCGGAGTAGCCGATGAGGGCTTGCCCAACGAACCATCTGTGGGCAGAGGATCTGTGAAGCCACAAACGATCCCATTTTAGCGTGCGGGTCCCCACCCCCGAACACCCTCGGGGTGGTCTTGCCAACAACGTTCCTACCGATGCAGGTGGGCTGGGTGCCGCTCCACGTGCCGTCGGCCTGGCAGGTTCTTCTCGAGGACCCCACCAGTATGAAGGGAGGTTTGCACTGGAAGAAGACTTCAGATTTATAGGTGAAGCTTTTGCCGCTGAGCCGCCCCTCCGCGGGGGTGCCGGGGTCTCCGCAGAACACAGCTGTTGGAGACAACAAGGCAGTCAGCCAACAATAGGAGCCGCCGCATCGGGTCAGCCCACTCGGGTCGTGTAACTAGTGTCTGCGAAATCTTTGGGGACAACTATTAAACTGGGAAATGACGGAGGGGCAGAATGCGCATTTGAGTGGGGAGGTCTCAAGCGTGAACGTTTGCATATGGTAGCATGGCTATAGAGGACACGTTGCTGTTCTCCTCACACCGGGAGCTGAGGGTGCTCCTCATGGTCCAGTGCAACGTGACCCAGGCACAAGCATTACTGGGGGACTTACGTAGGCACTGGGGCACCTCCCCTTTCCACACCCCACGGCCTTCGCAGGAGAGGATGGCGGAGTGAGAGGGCTGGAAGCCGTCCACGCAGCTGTAACTGATGCTGGACCCCCAGTGGAAATCTGCTCCCTCCACCTTCCCGTGCTGTACTTGAGGAGGCTGGCCACACGTGACGGCTGTTTCAAAGAACAGACGAGACTGAACATCCGGAGCATCCGCCACGACCCTAACACTCACAGGATGCACGTTTTAATTCTACCCGGATCACAAAGGACATCTACATAGGGTTGTTTTCTTTTCATACGAGAATTATTGAGGAAGACAGCACATCGAGATAATAAAACTTTTCTCCAATATTTCTTCATTAATTTAGATCAAGTACATAAGAGCACAGCAAAGTCACAACATATCACACGGTGGAAGAAAGCAGGATTGAACATGACATTCTCAATACGTACAAGGCCAAGAAGGGAAGAAATACTCGTATTCAATGTATGTCTTTTCATGATGGTTCTCAACAACAAATCAAATCTGCGCTTGCTTGTATGACATGAGTACAGACTTCTGGATTTATATATATAGTTGGCAAGCTCTGTGTTTTTTTAACACATGAAGATATAATATGTGAAAGACATAGGCTGTGGATCCATTTGCCGAATAATTAAAAACCAAGCACTTGCATGGTTAAGAAGATTCTGTGGAACACCACCGCCCAGTGTATTATATCAGCCCCCGAGCAGGGACGCAGTTCTCACAGATGATGAGTGGTTGGCGTGGCCCCAGGTAGCCCCCTTAGAGCCTAGCCATTACCCTGAAGTGCAGGGGGCTGGGGACTGCGATCGACAAATCTTCTTGGAAGATCCAAGAGCTTTCTGGATTTTTCACCCTGGAGGAGGCTTGCCAATGACAGAAGGCAGCAAGAGAAGGGACCCAGGTGTATACTCTCACCTGCATTTTCTTCTGCGTGCTCACACTCAGGCATTCTCACGTCGGAAGACACAGTCACACATGCACAGTCAGCAGTTGGAAATGAGCCTCTCTGTTATCTCTCATCTATTCAGTTTTTTCAACCAATATTTCTTGAGAGTCCACATGTGAGGGGGTAGGGGGGACACGTGCTCTAGACAAGGGATATCAAGTGAGAAGTCCCCTAGGAGGGAACAGTAATGAGCGACGTGGTTTCACAGAATCACGTGAGGAGGTGACTAGCCCCAGACAGGTTCAGAGGGAGAGAGTGGTCTCTTCTGGAAGGGCCTGGTTGCCCACGGAGTTCCTTCCAACTGCACTGGCTGTTCAAAAGAGGAGCAAAAGTCTACAAAAGCACGTGACATCACAGAGACCAGTGCAATTATTGGTCGCTGTCATGAGCACGTCACGTGACTAGATGGCTCCTGACACTAGTGTGTGACTTTCAGTAAACGTTTATCCAGCGCCTGCAACAGACACAGCATTAATGATGGCTGGCGGAAGACAGGAGCCTCTGCGACCCTTATGCACCGGTGGGAGGGAAAACGTGGCCCACCAACAGGCCCACGTCGGAAGGGAGAGGGAGCCAGGTGGTTGAGCACCCAGCTCTCACGGAGGCCTCACACTGAGCTATGTCCACACAAGCCCCAAGACCCATCTGCCTCTCAGAGCCCACTGAAGATGAACGCTTCCTCACTAGCAGTTGCCAGGGTCCAACTCACAACTCCCCCAGAACCGTCTGGGTTCCTAGTCCAACAAAGAGCCAGGCACTGCATTTTTGTTTGGGGCCAGCCACGCTCAAGCCCCACTTGTCTCCCTGTGCCCCTCCTGCCCCACTCTGGCCCGGCTGATAAGGAAGCTGGCACGTGCTCTCTCCAGTGCTGGCAGAGGAGCCCTAACCATGCAGATCGCTGTCTTTGGACAACTGTCTCCAGCACCACTGTTTTCTCACTGTCAAAGCCCAGCCCTCAGCTACATCATTCAAGTCACATCCACTGGCGTCTCCCTGACCTTCTCTCCCTGCAAAGTCCAACCCCCAAGTCATAAACCTTTTCTACCGCCTCTATATTTGTAGGGAGTCTTCAGACTCAGTGTCCGAATCCCACAGAACATCATGGTACCAACATGGTCCGCCATTATTTGATGATTGGCTTGTCTCTCTAAGTGGAGTTTTAAGTCCTATAATTATTCTTCCCCATCATACCTGCCTTAAGCCTTAATAAATCTGGGGTTAACAATGTTTACCGAGACAGAGGACATCACTGGGATTCAAAATACTTAAGACTTAAAGGCTGTACCCCATCATTTGAGAGCTGATGTCTCCCAATCTTGGTTTGTACACTGAGCCATTTACTAACTCTGCTAGTCTGTTTTCCCATCTGTAAAGCTGAGATTAATGTATTAAGAAAATGGCAGTGATTTTATTTGCAAATGAGTTCACGAGAATTCCTAGCACATAGAGGACATCATAAATGCTTGCAAATGCAGTGAAATGGAATTCAACAAACGCTTCTGTGTCAGCAAGACCAGAAAGGTAATGACACAGACCTTTGCAGGTGGGTTTGCTGTTATTCCATGTACTGTCTTTGGTACAACGGATGGTGGATGATGTGACAGGTTCCAGGAGATAGCCAGGGTCACACTGATAGCTTACAGTCTTATTGAAGGTGAAATCCGTCCCAAACTGGATGCCATTGGCCAGTGTACCTGGGTCCCCACAGCTTATAACTAACGAGCAGAAGACAAAAAGCATTAGAAAGGTAAAAACAAAAACAAAAACAAACATTAAATGAATTCATTTTGGTTTCTGTTCATGTTACTCCCCTTATGCTGATATTCAAAATGATTAAGCAGTGGGGCGCTTGGGTGGCTCAGTCAGTTAAGTGTCTGACTCTTGGTCTCGGCTCAGGTCACGATCTCATGGTTCGTGGGTTTGAGCCCCACTTCGGGCTCTGTGCCGACAGCGCAGAACCTGCTTGGGATATTCTGTCTCTCCCTCTCTCTCTCTCCTCTCTGCCCCTCCCATGCTCACTCTCTTTTTCTCAAAATAAATAAAAAATTAAACTTAATGAAAACAAACCAAATTGATTCAGTAGTAAATTGTTACAGCAGTACTGTCCTCTGCTGTTTGCTGACTGGTTGTTGGGACACTGTGTTTGGAATCGCTTGTTTCTATTCGATCCTGGTTGGCTGTGGGGATGCCGGCTGCCATCTTTGTCCCGTCCTTAATTATGTACCGTGTGTACTCTCATCACAAAGTTAAGGACAGAGACAAAGGCTGCGATCAGAGAATAAACACTTTTCTTATTTCTCTGCAAACGAGATGTTCTACAGAGAGGACAAACCTTGACTTTTGTTGGCCCCAATTTTCCAACGTCCAACCCACTAGCCAATGGAAATAGCTTTGGGGGCGCCTGTGTGGCTCAGTTGGTTAAATGTCTGACTTTGGCTCAGGTCATGATCTCACAGTTTGTGAGTTCAAGCCCCACTTCGGTCTCACTGCTGACAGCACAGAGCCTGCTTTAGATTCTCTGTCCCCCTCTCTGCCCTCCCCCTGCTTACACGCATGTAATCTCTCTCTCCCCCCCTCAAAGATAAGTAGACATTAAAAAGAAGAAAATATTTTCAACCATATAAATAAGAAGGTGAAGAAAGATCTAAAACTGTCTAATAAATAGAGCCATCATATATATGTAGACCTTGTTTTTGCCATGTGTTAAAAAAATCAATAAAGTATTTAACAAATAAACAAATTTTTCTCGGTCAAGTCGGTGATGTCCTTCGGCCCACATGACAGCTGTTACTAACTTGTACAGTCGGGGGCTGTGCCGGTCCAGGTCCCGTTGGCTGTGCAGTGCCGAATCATTAACCCCGAGGTCTTGTAGCCTTCCCAACAGGCGTAGATGACCGAGCTGGAGAACAGGACGCCGTCACTGCTGACAATCATGCCGTTGGTGGGCGTGCCAGGATTCCCACAGGACACGGCTGTGAGCGACAGTAACACACAAACACAGTGAGCTCCTACCAAAATGATCAATACAAGAGACCAGAGGCTGTCAGTGTCGTAGACGACATGTTTCTTTTTAAGAAAATAGGACCTATTGCTATGAAGATGTTGAATATATATCTTACATTATGATTTGTACCGTTATTTTATCGATGAGTTACAAATGTGAAAATTGTCTTTTCACAGTATTCTTCCTAAACTACTTCAAAACAAATTAAAAGATGAATTTAAGCACTGAAAATTCCAAGACTTGCTTCTTTGGGATTTCACGTGTTTATAATAAAAAAACATTTTTTTTTAAAAAGGATTTTTTTTAAAGGATCTATCTGATACCAGCAACTCAGAAGTCACTCCCTTCACGTAATAACCGATTTTTTAGAAATCCGGTCAAATCGGGTCATATTTCACATCTGTAGAATTCATTTTGGAAAATAAGTGATGCCTGAGGAGTATGAGTGAGTACTTAAACTGTCTTGTAAAATGGTCTCCTCATTGTTACCCCATCCAACGGCGGCTGTTTTCAGTGGCCTTGGACAGGCTGCACTCTGTTTCTCTCTAGATGATCCCAATGCCCGTGCAGGCATTAAGATGCCCTCTAACGATGGCAATAATGAAAGGCTGGGCAACAGTTCTACGCCCGGTGTACCCCCCTCGCACATTTCTTAGCCCAGAAAGCTCAGTGGCTTCTGGGTGTGTATCATGTGATGGTTTTAACCCTTAATAGGATTTTCTTGACTTTTGTACTCGCGTTTATTTATCACAAAGATTGTGTTTTTTTCTCCTTAGCACTCCCACATGATGCACAGCAGGTAGACATAGAAAGAATATGACCTTTCGTTGGACGCTCACAGCAGAATGTATCCTGAGACCATTTCTGAGAATGGCTGGAATGTTTACAAATGCTCCTTCCTATTTAGTTGTGCCACTTTCAAATCTAGCATTCAGAACAAAGATAGACTTTTTCTAAAAATGTGGATGAAAACAGGGGCACCTGGGTGGCTCAGTCGGTTAAGCATGGGACGTTTGATTTCAGCTCAGGTCATGATCTCACGGTCCGTGAGACTGAGCCACACACTTGACTCTGTGCTGACACAGTACAGAGCCTGCTCGGGATTCTCTCTTCCTCTCTCTGCCTTTCCCCTGCTTACACTCTCTCTCAAAGATACACGTGTATACTAAAAAAAAAAAAAAAAAAAAAAAAAAAAAAAAAATACAGAAGAAAACAAACTGACTACAAAACTTACATAGTATAGAAGAGACACTGTAATGGACGTGAAGGGAATCGCCGATCATATTGTGCTGAAAAACATGCTGACCCTGAGGTTGGACTTGATCGTGTCTGACAACTACAAAGCATGCATGCTGGTGCTTCTCTGTCTGTGCCCATGACAGACATGAGTCCACCACAACCCTCTTCCCTAATGGATCTGGTGTGAACTTACAGTCTTTCCTAGCACGGATCTTTCAGCATTTTTCTGGCTGTCATTTGAAATGAGATCTATTTGCCAATAGTGAAGCAGATGATATTTAACATTGAACATCTGAAGCCCAAAAGTCTTGTGATGGCTATACTATCAATCAAAATGTCATGTTGCCAAAAGCCCATAGGCTGGACTCTTCGAGACGATTACTCATTCAATCAACACATGTTGATCCATCATTGAATATGTGACATTTGTTGTTTGATGTACCAATGAAAAGCCCGACAGAGAAGAGACTTGTATTGATCCAATTCGTAATTTAGCAAACCAACCAGACAACCATGTTCTTACATTTTATTCTAACCATAACTACGATTGAAATGTGTAGCAATTTTCAAATGTCACCTGACAAAGATAATGCTAAAATGGGATGCAAGACACAGGTGAACATATTCGAGCTTAATTTACAGACAGATATGTTGTCAGGGTAAGAATACCCATCATGATAATGACATCCTAATGTTCAGAAAGTCCCTGAAACAGGGGTTCCTGGGTGTTTAGTCATTTAAGAGTCTGACTCACGATGTCAGCTCAGGTTATGATCTTGCAGTCCGTGAGTTCGAGCCCCATGTCAGGCTCTGGGCTGACAACACAGAGCCTACTTGGGATTCTCTCTCTGTCTGCCCCTCTCCCCCTTCATGCTCTCTCTGTCTCTACAATAAAATAATAAATAAAATAAAATAAAATAAAATAAAATAAAATAAAATAAAATAAAATAAAATTTTAGAAAGTCCCTCAGATAATTGTATCCTGCAAAATCAAATTCACGGTTAACTTTTTTTTTTCCCCTGACAAGGACAGTTTCACTGATGGTTATGCCCATGAAAATGAAAAAGAAAAATGAAGATTGGAAGTTAGCCTTAATATGTCTGTGTTTGCATTAATGCCTCCATGACATAGGAGGACCTCCACTGAGGAAAAACAAGAGATGACATTTACAGTCACAGAAGGGAAACAATATATTCTATAAGTAATAAGTTAAAAAAATTTAAATACATCTTTTCTTTTCAGTTACACGTGGTTAATGTGACTCCTTTTGGTAAAAGATCATTTTCTTTTACTTGATTTGTAATAAAAGAGCCTTATACTCACTCCAGAAACCGTGTATTGTCTACAGATGCTGGGACTGTTCAGGCAGCACTCTGCATTAGGGACATGGCTGCTAAATCGAGTTAAATAGTGTGGATTTGAATCTTTGCTCATACAACTTAAGTACACATGAGCCATCAAATCAAGTTATTGACATGCAGCGTCCTCACTGCAGAATGGGTATAATAAGGGTAGTTACTCTCACTTTTCATAAGATTAAACAGAATACATGCAAAATGCCTAGAAGGCAATCTGACATCTTAGTAGCAGTAAAGGTAGACGGGGTGGCTGATGCTGTTGTTACCTTCATTATAAACATTGTGCTAGCTTGTCTATTACCTGGAAGAAAGGTAGGCTTTATCATCAGCTCCTGGGAAACAGGATTCAGAGTTGCCTAAGGCAACTAAAAGCAATGAGGCCAAAGATATAAGAAATGCTTATATCTAAGCAACTTCTTACGATACATCCATTTGAAAAGTTTAGTCGATGAGTCTATGATTACAAGCCTGGATGGCTAGCAAAGAAAACATGATCTGAAATGATGGAAATACATTACAAATGTAAGTTCTTTGACACTTAAGAGTTTTCAAAATATTTTTATTTTGTGTTTCATAAACTCTTCTCTTTTTTTTTTTTACCATTTATTGAAATGCCCCATCAGGCTCTAATGCCTTTAATAGATTCAGAGAAGGTAGTTCATCAGGTGATAGATGGTCTCACCGGATTGGATACAGTCATAGCCAACACTGGCGGAAATGCCAAAGTCACTGGTAACGCCCTTTTCTGTAGAGAATAATATGTTCCCCAAAGGTTGGGCTCTATGATAACAAGTGAGAAAAAATAGCCACAGATTGCCCAAAAAGATTTAAACATGTGTGTTTGTGGGGGTGTAGGATTAGCCATACATTCCTAGCCATCATTTGTTATTACTGTGAGTGTGAATTACACTCTTACTCACTCAACTTCCCATGATTTCTGAACACCGCAGTTCTGAGGTAGTCAGTTTTGTAGGGCATAGCATGTTTGGGCACTTTTGCCATATTGAAACATTTCAGCTTCTTTCTGTACACAGATTTTAATAGCCAAGTTTCTAAGGATTTTATAAGAAACACTTGACTTTCTAACTTTAGATAAACCAAATGCTATTCTAAAAATACTTTGCATGGTCTGACTTAGGTACATTTTGAAGTAAAATCCAATTAAGCTCTCCTAATCAAATCAATGAATTCATTTATGATTTGCTCGAATAGAACCCATGGTGTTATATCATAGCACCAAAGTGAGATTCCTACGGAAAAATATCACTCACTCTTAACTGTTTTAATTTTTTTCATCTTTTAAATGTGCAAAACTAAAGTGCTTTTGGTAAACCTGATATAGAATATACAGTCCCAAGTGAATGAGCATTCCTTTTTTTTTTTTTTTTTTTTGTAATGTTTATTTATTTCTGAGAGAGAGAGAGAGAGATAGGACACAAGCAGGGGAGGGGCAGAGAGAGACGGAGACACAGAATCTGAAGTGGGCTCCAGGCTCTGAGCTGTCAGCACACAGACCCACACGGGGCTCAAACTCATGAACCTTGAGATCATGACCTGAGCTGAAGTCAGACACTTAACTGAGTGAGCCACCCAGGTGCCCTGTGAGTGACCATTTTTAAGAGAATATGAAGGCATCTAAGTCAGGTTTGTTCTGCTTTTGGGAGCTGTATTTTCCCAACATATTTGGTTAACTTTTATCCAATAATTTATCAACCATTTTTCTGCCCCACTCTTTCTCTGTCCTTCTAGAACTTCAATTACAAGTATGTTAAACTGCTTGATATTATCCCATAGGAAATTATTAGGCTGTTGTTGTTGTTTTCTCTCTTTCCTTTGTTTTCAGATTGGATCCTTTTCAGCGAACTATCTTCATGGTAACTGACCCTTCTGCCATTTTTAATCTGCAAAGCTTATGTAGCAAAGTTTTTATATCAGATACTATAGTTTTCAATCCAGACAATCCCAGAGTCTCCATCAGATTGTTTTTTTATTATTTTCATTTCTTATTAAGATTCCATCTGTTTATGATGCTAACATACTTTAAGTCCCTGCAGATATACTTTCTTAACGTTTATTTATTTATTTTTGAAAGAAAAAGAGGGGGTACATGTGTGCGTGTGAGCATGCAGGGGAGGGCAGAGAGAGAAAGAGAGGGAGAATCTCAAGCAGGATCTGCACTGTCAGCACAGAGCCAGATGTGGGGCTTGAACTCACAAACCGTGAGATCATGACCTGAGCCCAAATCAAGTGTTGGACCCTTAACCGACTGAGCCACCCAGGTGCCCCAAGTACATGAAGATATTTTAAATAGATGCTTTAAGTCCTTATGCATTATTTTCAACATTCGGGTCATCTCAGGATCAGATTCTATTTCTATTTGTTTTTTCTTTGCTTGTTTGATTAGGGGTCATGTCGTTCTGAGTTATGCATATGTAGTTATTTTTTATTTATGCTGGACATTGTGCACAAAATGATGCATGGATTATGTCCTTCCTTCCAAATGTGCTGGAGTTTGTTCTGGTGGGCTTTTAAACTAATTGTACACCCTTTGGGTGTTGCCATCAGTTCATTCTTTTTTAGAGGAGATCTATTCAGTCTTAGTCCTACCATGTTTTTGCTCTTAGTTCTAGCACATTACACTTGTTTTAGGGAATGGTACATATTCATAATGCATGGGGCTTTCTGGGCATCTGTGAAATGTCCCAAGTGCACAGTAAGAGCTCTGACTGGCCAGATGTCCAGTGTTTCTCAGTAGGGTATGACTTCTAGTATCATGGGTCCACTCTCAACTCTGCAGCAGAAGGTTGTTGTGTCAATGGGTCTCACCTGTTCTCATCTGCCTGACCCTGACCCAAGTCACCCAGTGAACGTCCACCAGACTTATGGGGCTCTCCCATTTTCAGCCAGCCATTCTCAGATTCCATGTTCTGTAAGTTCTGTTTCAGTAGCCTAGAACAATTTTTGTTGCATCACCTCACCAAGCCACCATACCACCTGAGTTCCACTTTCTGACTGTGCATTAAGAAAAATATACCAGGAGGTTATGGGCTCACCTCACGGATTCCTTTTCTCCTATGGAACACAGTCATGCACTGTCTGTTGTTTAATAAGATAAATGTCTCATATATTTTGTTGTTTTATAGTTGTCCCCAGAAAGAAGGCTAGCCTACTGGCATTCAACATGTCATGGAGTAAAGTGGATCTCTTGTTTAATTTTAATAATCTTCAAATATATTCTGGACAGACAATTCCCAGGCGTAGTATAGAGGGAAAAGGTTGAGACGAAACGTAAAGGTACGTTACGGAAGTCATGTACAACTTTGAGGTACCATATTATAGAGTAGAAAATACTCTGGTTTGGGTGAGAAAGATGTGCTGTCATGCAAATTGTAATATTCAAATTCTCCAAGAGAGGGGGAAACTGAGAACATTGTGTCTAAGTAACACTGTGTCTACTAATTTAGAGTCACATACTTTAGCCAATACAGGAAAGTGTCATCCTGTAGTTCACAGTGGCAGGTGGCATCCCACCATTACTATTCAATCATATTTGAGTAAAGTCAACTTCTTTAGGGCCTAATCTTAATATTTACAGTAACTCGATATTTACGCTAACTTAATATTATGCTAACTTGATTGTGAGAAGGTGATTTGCAATAAAAAAATACCTTGGGTTATTATATACACATATCTCTTTACCTAGATATAGTTACTTCTAGGATAATCTATTACTCTGATGAGATTATATGCACACACGTATATATGCATACACATATATATGGTATATATATTCACATATACATGTACATATATAGGATTGTATTTCCTATATGATTTTATGAGATTATAAGTAATAGTCTGATATATCAATACGTATATATTATTTTCTATTATTCTATATAATACATTTAACAAATATATTATTCTATATATTAAATGAGACAAGAGCAGATACCAGTGAAGACGGCACAGAGAAAACGAAGATGAAGAAAACTTGGTTTCTATTTCTGGTACTGATATTGTTTCAGTTTATTCAAGTCGGTCAAATTATACAGCAAGTGTTTCATTCATGTAAAGATGGATATTTAATTTGTGTCCTCATTTTAGACTCAAACATTAAGTAGCTGAGAAGTTTGTATGAAAAAAACCCCTACATTTGGAACATTTAAAGTCTTATCTGTCTGAATTCTAAGTCAGTTACTTTCTGGGCTCTAAACAAACTTGTGACACCGCATCCCACCTTGGCTGAAGGCAGGAATCGCCAATACTTGGCATGGTGAGGTATGCATGGTGTTTCTACTGGAATTACCGAGGCATCCTGCCGTGTCCACTTACGCCTCTCAAATACTAACACAGAGAAAATTCTCCCCAAAATATTACGCACAAAATCAGCCAGGTTCTTTCATAATACCTGCTTTGGACAGGGGCCACCAAGAGATTGGAAATAAGATGTGAAGTGAAGACTATCTCGGCCCGCAGAAGTTACGGTCAGGGATTTACACCCTTCTACTCACTGTTCCTTTTCCTGAGCTGTTCATTACCAGCAACCACACAATGCCACCAAATCCCACAGAGATTATTATCAGAAGATCAGAAACCTCTTCTAGGTTATAAACATTCAAAAGGCAAGGATCTGGGTTAGATGACCTGTTGAGCACTCAGAACACCTCCATACACCCAGCCATGAGTTTGGATGATCCCCTTACACAAGTTGGAGGAAAGTAGTGTAATGACACAAAGGTTCCATCTCTAGGATGTCTGTGGAAATCACTGGCCATTTTAGAATGAATTACATGGTTCCAAGTGCACAGGTTGACTTTCAGGCTTGACCGTACTCACCTTCACAGACGGGCTGCAGTCCTGACCATGAGCCATTCAGCAAACACGTCCGCTCAGGAGAGCCCCTCAGCTGATAACCCATCTCACAGGAGAAACGGAGAAGGCTCTTGGCCTTGAGTTCATCTCCAAGCCGGGATCCATGTGCTGGGGTCCCCGGATCCCCACAAAATCCAGGATCATTTCCTATTGAACGCAGACACAAATGGTAATACAGAATACTGTTAGACTTGTTTACCACAGCTGCTAAGTTTAAGGAGAGTGCAAAGTCACTCAAGTGCATTACAGTCACACTGCATTCTGGAGATCTTCTAAGAAAGACTTTCTCGATTGTAGCACAAGTGGAGAACATTAAGAAATTGTTCTGTGTGACTAAACAAACTAGCTTATTAAAATGCAGTACGGGGGCGCCTGGGTGGCTTGGTCGGGTAAGCATCCGACTTCAGCTCAGGTCATGATCTCACGGTCCGTGAGTTCGAGCCCCGCGTCAGGCTCTGTGCTGACCGCTCAGAGCCTGGAGCCTGTTTCAGATTCTGTGTCTTCCTCTCTCTCTGCCCCTCCCCTGTTCATGCTCTGTCTCAAAAATAAATAAACGTTAAAAAAAAAATTAAAAAAAAATGCAGTACGACAACAGTTTATATTCTCTGGAAGAAGTAAAATCCTGGGAATGATGAACGCAGGGATTGTCCACTGGATGCATCAGTACAGATAATGAAAGGGAAATGGGACTAAGTTGTATTGTGTAAGAACCAATCAAATGAGAGGTTTGGTTCTTCTCAATTATGTCCAGAGCTGCTGACTCACTGACTTTTATTTATTTACTTAAGAATTATTCATGAAAGAATTAAGATGACGTTGTTTTCAAAGGGGGTCGATGGAATTATCAATTTCCGACACAGGAAAGATGTGGAAGAACTGAAAGGAGGTACGGAGAAGGAATCAAGAATGACCAGGGACAAACTGAGTCCAGGTAGGCAGGCCTCTTGGCCAAGGTGAAAAAGAACTCCCAGGACTCCCACAGGAGGAAATGGGAAGTGACTGGCACTTGAAGGTATCGATGAAGATTGGAGATGACCAGATGGCACACGGGCGTGTCTGTACCATGACACCACATCGTAAGCAATTCCTCACCTGTACAGTGGGGTAGCGCCCCACTCCAGTGACTATCCTCTTGACACACTCTAGTGCTGTTGCCTACAAGATTCCTGCTCCCTTTGCACGCGTAGTGAACTACGGCACCATATGTAAACAGTTCTCCAGTTAGGATAGCATTGGCAGGAACCCCTGGGTGTCCACATGATATAGCTAAGGAAAAAAATTAAAATAAATGATTACATCAGTCCTGTTGAAGTGCTTATGTTGGTAAGTCTCCCATACAGACACCCATACAAACATCACCTATAAAATGAAAAGAGCCTAAATATACTGGCAAATGCCTGCAGTGCCCCGTAAATGGAAAATCCCATGTTCCAGATGACAGTCCCCCTCCTAAATATCCATATATTACTGAACACAAGGAAAAGGGTCTGTCAGTGAATCTTGTTTTAGCTTTGTTTTATCTTAAGGTAGTTTTGCTTAAGATAAAAATTTCCATGTAGGCTTTCAAAGAGAAAGTCACTCTACCTACATTTTTTCTCCACCTGCCCTTAACTTTATTAAAAAAAAAAAAACAGTATTATATTATACAAAATGTTACAAGTTACCTAGATTCCTGAAAACTATTTCCATGTAATTCTACAAGTATATGACTATTACTATGACAATCTTATACTGGCTTCTGGGGAGAAAAGTCTGTTGTATCTGCTTACTCTTCCAGTCTGTGGATCCAGGAAGACCCTTTTAACAATTTTCCTTGGAATAGGTTGTGGTCTAACATGTTGAATTAGTAGTAATAAGAAATGAGCGATTAACTTTCCCTCAGTATATTCTATACAATAATTTCAGCTTTCCCGTTCACTTCTTTAAAATGATGCCAAGTCAGGCCTATAATCCACTCATAAATTATCCTTAAAAAGGAAAATTCCGGAATCCAGATTAATGTAGGCTAGTGAAGATTTAGCTCTCCTTTTCTGTAAAGTCCCAGCTTCGGATTCACAGTGGACAAATTTTGTGCGGCACGCAACTCTGGCAGGACTCAGGCTATTGACAAATTATTCAAAGCCCACTGATGTAACACCCGAGCATCACTGCATTTGATCACTGGCGACCCAAAAGTGATATCAACCAGAGAGGTAGATTTAAAAGGCGGAAACACATTAGGCATCCCCTGAGTCACATTCGCCCTTATATCGATATGGTCTTACACTGACATCCATTCATTGGTGAACGAGATTCTATCTAGATGGAGTCCTAAAAGGAAGCTAATTAGGGCCGAATTAGTAAACGGTTGGCAAATGACCAGTTCCAGGTGAAATTAGAAGAGAAAAAAAAGCAGTTGAAACAATAGCAGTAAAAGAGAGATGAAGCTTAGCAGCTGTAGCCCAAGTACAAGCAAATGGCCCCTCGGAGAACCTGTATCCCCAGGCTCATGGTAATTCCGACTGTTAATGACAGCAAGCGGTGGGAACCAGCCACCCAGGAGGATGAGAGTCACTTACAACCTAGTTCCTCGAGATCTGGAGCACACTGGCATCATTACAAAAACTAATGGAAGTCTCACATCAACCGGGGAAGATGCAAAAGAAATGTGTGGGCAGGCAGAGACAGAAAAACTAATTTCTCTGAAAAATTCCCGTGTGTGAAGGCCTAGAAAACCAGAAAGCAGCCAAAATATGATGAAGATTGTAATCAATTTATCGATGCATTTTTGAGCGTGTGAAGCCGTGCATTTGATTTTGAAAGAAGCCACGCTTTCTCCAAAGAAATTAATTCTCTCATTACAATTAGAATTCGAGACGAGTTTCCATGTAGATTGGGAGGGTTGTGAGGGACACTGAATTACAGGAAAAACAATCTCCAGGACTAATTTATTCTAAAAATGTACTAAAAACGCTATAATGCAAGAGGTAAGACAGATTATCACTTTTTTTTTTCAGTAAATTCAATTTAAGGTGTAATTGTCATTTCCCACATCCTCTATGCACATAAAATGAATACGAAGAAGATGACATTTTGATTTTAAGGACTGTTTTGTTTCCGAATGATTTTTAAAAGGCCAAAAAGACCCCTTTTCCTAAACCGTCAGACTGTTGGAAAAAGAGGATGTCTTTAAGCTAATGGACAATATGGTCTATCAAGTTAAAAGAAGGTAAGACTGAAAGCTATTTGGGGAAAATGTATTCTTGCTCATCTACATGGTCTAAAAATACTGATAACGTCGTGAGAGGGGCCACATAATGATGACCTATAACTGCGTCTGCCTAGAAATACTGCCTCCGTTCTTTAGGGCAATATGCTTTCCTTTTAATCATATGGGTCAGGAGGAGGATACGGTCAAGAATCTATCGTCCTTGCTGTAATAAGCAAACACAGACTCAGAATGAGTCCAACCACTGCCCCAAACACTGGCTCTGCTTCCTTCTGAAGCTGGTGTCAGAATTTGCTTGTGTCCCCTCTCCTTTCGTGACCCTTGAACTTGTCTGAGTTGCATTTTGTGACTTCTGGCCAATCAATAAAGATAACATAATAACTTACACAATCTGTAAAGACTTAATTTTTTTTCTTTTCTCTTTTGTTCTGCTCATGGTCTTACAGGGCTCTGTGGCACAAGAATCCAAGATACCCCTCACTTACTCAAACACTTGGGTAAAGACCGATCCCACAAGCCATTCGCCGTACAGGTTAAGGCAGAAGATCCCAACAAGTAGAATCCCTTCTTGCAATGATACATGATACTCATTCCGTATTCAAAACTCTCAGGGAAATTCTGTTGCCCGTGACGAATGGCGTTTTCCACAAAGCCTGGATCTGAGCAGTTCACCACTAGGGGAAAAAGAAAAAGTTACACATCATTTAGATACACTGATAAGCAAAACAGATCTGCAAAGAGGCCCCACTCATCATTTTAGAAAGGTTGGAAGATGACACCATCACAGCTGAGGTTTATCATAAATGTTCTTCCCTTGACAGATTCTACTTACTGCTGGGGGCCAATATGCTTCAAAAACTGTCAAGCAATGTACCTGCTACTACGGCAGTTTTTACAACATGAGACCGATTCCCTGTATTTATTTCCTAATAACAGACTTCTTCAATATAAAGTCTAAAAATGGTTTTCTTGGTTAAGATTTTAGGTCAGGAAAATGTTAAAACAGAACCCGCCGAAATTAGTTTAGTTTAAATATTCTTACTCGCATGTAATGTTTCAGGACAGTCGGTGACACACTAATCCCTCCCCCCCACCCCCTGCCTGCATTAATTAATGCTTCAATATGTGTGCCTAAAGTAATTTCTGCTATATGTGGAATGCAAACAAAAATGACAATTCTTCCATCAACGCTTAATAGAAATGTAAATCAAGCCAGCCTCTGATTTCAGCCTCTTCCCCCTTTAGAAACAGCCCCGCAGTGAAACAGTCCGCTGTGGCACTCAGGACATGCTCTGGTTAATCCGAATGGCACTCTATTAGCCTGAATGCCTGTTGGCATCTGTAAGGGAATTAGCAATGTGCTTTCGCAGGTGCAGAGGAAAAGAAAGAACCCCTGATTATCTCAGGCTTTGACCCACCACACCAGTGAATGACACAGCTGCCGTGAAAGCTGCACTCTCTCCAGATATTTCTGGCTCAGAAAGGGGCTGTTGAACTACTTCTCAGGCAGTCGGTGCACGTCACGGGTCCCAGTGGCTGGGGGCAAAGCCTTTCCTTATCTGTGCATTTGATTTCCACTTGGTAGTAAGCAAGGTGGAGGGCAGAATGGACAATTACAAAGACCCCTTTGAGCGCCGTCACATCGTAGTCTATGCTTTTTAGAACAGTCCTGACTTGAGAGAAGAAAGATTCAAGTTCTCCCGAGCCAAAAAAGCCCGTGTGTATGGAGCACGGCAAACACCGCACGCTAAAATTATAACCGGACCCACTGACATAGCGGGGATCACCCGCCTGGAGAAAGTCTAACGTACTAGAAAGACTGATGATTTTTATAACCTGGCGTTTCGAGTTGTGTGTCCAGCCCAGGAGACAGAGATAGTTTGCTACCGATACACCTTCATAAGCAGCAAAGTGCTTCCCTGGCCGGCATGCCGCAGGCACTCTGTGTTCCCGTTCCTGTCCACGTTCCTCTCGGCAGCCAGTCCGAAACATGGCATCGGGGTCTTCCGTCGTGGACGGAGTGAGCCAGGTCCCGGACGCCTCCGCCAGGACACCCAGCAGATCCCCAGTGCTTCACAGGACTCCGCACGCCCTGGTTGAGCTCCTACTTCTCTCTTCTGTACTTTCGTGTTTTGCCCCGGCTTTCTTCGGTACAGGCCAATCGCGTGGTGGATGAGAAACAGGAAATGTACAGAGCGACTGTCATGCAGGGTCCAGAGCTCAACAGAAGGACCCAGCTGGAGAGGAGAACACGGAGAAGAGGGAGGCCATTGGCAGAGAGGTAGTAATTAGTGATGCTGAGATCCCAACTGCCTCCTTCTCTCTGCAGGCCAAGGGATGGGCTGTTGTCTGAGTTCCTCCACGGCCAGAGGACGAGGATTTAGATTACTCGACTTTCATGCCCAACGGCTTTGAAACCCTGGGCTTGGTTTCTCCCCGATGGCTCCTCTTGCCCATGCGGAGGGGAGACAGGAGTGCCCTCATTACCAGCAGCCACTGTGGGACTTGGGCTGCACAGAATCGTCTAGAAGGAGCGCCGGAGTGCTGAGTCCCAGGCACCTTCCCTTTCTTTCACCCACTTCAGCACCCTTCAAAGGTGCTTCAATTTACGAAGAAGTAAAAATGCTTCACAATGATCATCGTTGCCTGAGCGCCAATGGGGAAAACTGAACTGTTCCTTACGTTGGAAGAGTTACGTCTACAAAACCCTAAATCTTCTCGTGCATTTCTTTGGTCTTGTCCTATCACATCATTCCTGGGCAGCTGCAGTCAGACACATCCATTTCCATTCCTTCCGATTTATTTCGGAGGCTCCAGTAGGAGATTCGGCTGCGCATCTCTGCTGGGGGTAGGAATAACTTGATTTAGCAGTCTGTGCCGCAGGGGGCTCTGAGATGGTCCGTGCCGAGGTCGCACGAGGGTGTGCTTGGCCACATGGAAGGCGGGCTGCCCGTCGGAAGAATTCGCGGGTGTCCGCGAACAGCTCTTCCATCCAGGTCCTTCCTCCACTTTTGCACGGGATCCCCGTCTCGGGGTCCCGTGGGCCCAGGCCTGCGTGAGTGGCAACCGTGAGCTGTCAGCAGGGTGGAGGGGATCAAATTCCTTCAATGTTCTCCTCACGTGTGAAATGACCCACGAGGTTGATGAAGACCAGCCAGACCTGCTGCAAAGACCTGACCTTCTATGTTTGCCACGTGGAGCCCAGGAGAGGGTAACACCTGGGAGAGAAACCAGTATCTCACTGTGGAGCTCTTGATCTGGTCTTAAGCTGTCACTAACCAACACACTGGGAGCCAAGATGTGGACTTGAGGTCCAGGTATTAAAACGTGATGCAGAACTAAATTCCATCAGCTAGAAGGAACAAGATGCCCTAGACGCTGGCCCAGCAGGGAGGAGTTCAAGAGGGGGCACGAAGTGTGTTCCCTGGGGACCCTTGGGTGTGTCAGAGGGCAAGGGAAGACATTAATATAATGATCAGTGGCACGCCTGAGGTCACAAGGATGGTCACTCTAGAACTAAGTAAGGATTAAGGGCTCCTGATTA
Organism: Felis catus; assembly: GCF_018350175.1. Classification (NCBI taxonomy): domain Eukaryota; kingdom Metazoa; phylum Chordata; class Mammalia; order Carnivora; family Felidae; genus Felis; species Felis catus. The sequence goes on from NC_058371.1 coordinate 2,780,251, forward strand.
CCTGTCCAGTAAAGCATATTTATAAAAATGCATGAGTATTTCTTGATAACATGAATCCCAAAGGGATCCCCTCCACTGTCTTTTTTTGTTTTTTGGAGAATAACTGCTATAAATTTTAGCTTCCAAAAATTCTGTAGAGGCTACGTATGGAGCCTCTTCTCTACACATAATCTTTATTCTTGGAGAAGTTATCTGGAAAAATATTTGCGCAACATAGAGAGACAAAAAACATTGCACATCCAGGGTGTCTGGGTGGCTCAGTTGGTTAAGCTTCTGACTTGGGCTCAGGTAGGTTCGAGCCCCACGTCGGGCTCTGTGCTGACAGCTAGGAGCCTGGAGCCTGCTTCCGACTCTATGTCTCCCTCTCTTTCTGCCCCTCCCCCACCATGCTCTGTCTCTTTCTGTCTCTCAAAAATGAATGTTAAAAAAAAATTTACAAATAGCACATCCTATGATTTCCACTTTTCAACGTGTATTCTCTTTCAAACTGTTTTGAGTAGTAACAGTCCATTTTATCCAACATTGCCCTAAATCTGCTCGTGCATTCTTTCTGTCCTGTCCTATTGAATCAGTCCTAAACAGCTGCAGTCAAATATTGCCCTCATCTGAATATTGAGTGCATAGATAACCTGAGCAATGAAATATTGTAATGCCAGTTTTTGAAACATGATTTGCTAATTGTTGGATCCAATGTATTCCACCTTCAGTCTCTAAGAGCGATTCACTTTCTCTTGACGTGCTTCAAATTGTAGGACCCTGCAAAGCACTCAGCCTCTCAATCCTGTTCCGTCCAGACCAGCGTGGTCATGTGCCTGTGCACTGTCTCATTAGATGCCACCTCATTAACCGGCCCTAGTTTGTCGTGTGCTGGAATCAATATCCTCCCCAAGTTCTTGATTCTGTACATAAACCCCAAAGCAATCACCATGTTTTCGTGTAAAACCTCTCTGATGAAGGAAAATATGACAGATTTCTCCAGCTGTTCAAAACTAGAAACTAGACCGTTCGCTTCTTCCAGGTCGTGGGAAAATAAAGAAAAAGGCACCATGAGAACGTGCCACAGTCACTAATGGTGGGGACCTGGGTGGTCTGGACAGTGAAACTCCTAAAATACTTTGCCAGGTTTGTTACGGATTTGATTCCACCCTGTTATTTGGCTGGGGAAATCTCTGAAGACTTCAGTTGCTTCTGAATCGAATAATGGAATTCTGAATTCCGTCTCCGGTTCTCAGAAACAATTTTCATAATACTTCTTCTATTAAACACAAGAGATTTCTTTGTAGGCTTCTTATATCACTTGTCCGTTTATTAAAATTCATTAAGTAGCGATCAATATAAAGATTATAAGGCTTTACTTGGCAGGTGTCTGAGACGATTATAACAGCACCATGCAATTTAACCTCTATATCCAGAATCTGGTTCAAAGAAGGAAATCCAAAACAGAATCCAAAGTGCTTTTCAATTTTTGATGTCAACACTGTTGCCTACAGGTCTAGTGTTTTCATTTTTCACCACTTTATGGAGATAAGAGTGACGTGTGAAGAGCTGCACATAAGTCATAGAAAACGGGATAAGGACGATCTGGGGATAAGTAGACACCCGGGAAACCATCTCCACCACGAAGGCCACAAACATCTCCTCTCAAAGTTTGGTTTCTGAAAAAAGTATAAATGACGAATCCTGACTTCTTAGCTGACAGCTTGCCTTGGACTACATTTTTGCCATCTGTATTCACTTTGAAAGGTAAGCCAGGGGGATGAAGTGTTTTGTTTTGTTTTTGTTTTTTTTAAATTTCATTATAATTCTTACACTGAAAAGAAAAGTAAATAGAAACTGTTTAAACTTGAAAACTAGGTTTTGGTTAATGCTAAGGCTAAGCTTTAGGTCATAACTTGAAAAACTGGAGGGGCGCCTGGGTGGCTCAGTTTGTGAAGCAACCACCTTTGGCTCAGGTCATGATCTCACCGTTTGTGAGTTGGAGCCCCGTGTCAGGCTCTGTGCTGACAGCTCAGAGCCTGGAGCCTGTTTCCGATTCTGTGTGTCTCCCTCTCTCTCTCTGCCCCTCCCCCACCCATACTCTGTCTTTCTCTCAAGAATAAACATTAAATATACATATGTGTTTATATATATGTATATATATATATATACATATATAAAATCATAAAAATACTAAACATACAGATTTTCAAATGGCAGTAGGTGACATTCTGAAAACACAAGACAGCCAGTTTTCCGTATATCTGGGAGGACAGCCCTGTTTCTTTTTTTTTTTTTTTTTTAAATTTTTTTTCCCATGTTTTTATTTATTTTTGGGACAGAGAGAGACAGAGCATGAACAGGGGAGGGGCAGAGAGAGAGGGAGACACAGAATCGGAAACAGGCTCCAGGCTCCGAGCCATCAGCCCAGAGCCTGACGCGGGGCTCGAACTCACGGACCGCGAGATCGTGACCTGGCTGAAGTCGGACGCTTAACCGACTGCGCCACCCAGGCGCCCCAAGACAGCCCTGTTTCTGACTGTATCTCAGATCAAATACGCTTCAATGGTCTGACGCACATTCACGACTGTGTTCCCACTGTGACAGACCCTTAAAGGAAAATGACAGGGAGAGACAGCATGCATGTGGGCGAGGAGGGTGGCCGATGGGCTGAATGTTACACTGGAAGAAGCCTATGTAGGTTAAATCGATAACAAACTATCATTATCTCATTGGTGCTGGACAAAGCACCGTGGCAGATGTAGGAGGTGTAAACGCAGAGAGGTTTAGTGGCAGCATGGGGACTACACAGTGGGACGTCCTAACAAACTTAGAATCCTGTGTGAAACACGCAAGACTCAAAAGCTACGGGCTTGATGATGAACAATTCCATTATCTACATCGCAATTGGTTTTAGGTTCTATTTGTGCTTGTAAACTCATACACGTTTATGGGTGTCTTTGTTACACTTCTGACCGTACTTTGCCACGATATCAAGGTTTCACATCCAACCTTAAAAATATGTTGAAAAGTGATTTTTAAATAAAAAAATGGAGGGTATTTTTTTTCAGGTAGCTTCCTTAAGTTTACATTTTAAGCAAGTTTTATTTCTGGACAGCTATTCTAACAAGTCAGATGTGAGCTTGAAATCTGGCAGAGAGAGCCATTATGTTAGGGTGCTCTTTAGCTAAAGCCACAGAGAAGCAACCGTGTCCAAATTGCATAGGGATCGTGCAGGGAGCACAGAAACTTTAATTCTGTGGGTAGACTGGGCACTTGTTCAAAGCTTAATCTAGTTCTTGAAAAGGATCATGTATCATTGCTACAGTCCAGCCCCTGCCTCACTCAGGAACATGGAAAACATAGTGAGGATTCCACATAGAATTGATGCATAACAGTAGAATATAAAGTTACTATACCGTTTTTCCATTTTTATTAAGAATTTTTTGTTTAGGGGCGCTTGGGTGGCTCAGTCGGTTAAGCATCCGAATCTTGATTTTGGCTCAGGTCATGAACTCATGGTCATGAGAGATCAAGCCCAGTTGGGCTCTGCGCTGGGGCAGGCATGGTGCCTGCTTGGAGTTCTCTCTCTCTCTTCCTCTGCCCCCTCTTCTGCTCACACACACTCTCCCTCTCTCAAAAAAAAATTGCTTTACTGAAATTCACCAAATCACACACAAACTGGCAAACAGTGAATATGGTAAAACCTTGGATTGTGAGTAACTTGTTCTGCGAGCATTTGCAAGACGAGCAAACATTTCTAATACATTTCAACTTGATAAAGCAGCGATGTCTTGTAATACGAGTAGGATGTGACGTCCAATGTCACATGATCACAACTGAGCCAATGGTTCTTGAAATCACTTTGATATACCAGGGCTTTGGATTACAAATACTGGAATGAACGATGCTTGCAAACCAAGGTTTTACTGTATATAATTCTTATTCCTTTTTATTTTTTCTGACGTTTCACTTCCAAAAAATCCTCAGCAGAGTATACCTGGTAAGATGTAAAGGAAATTGTTCCAATAAAAATTCTGACTCTACTGACAAGCACAGTGGTCACAGGAGTTTCTGACTGCCCTTTGCCCTAGGGGCTCAGTGATAGATCAAACCCGGTGGTAAGAGATGACTTTCTCTCAATGACAGCTGTCCATGCAACACAGGACATGAGTCCCAAGCTCTGAATTTAGTCTACTGAGCGAGGCAGAAGGATACTCAGGGTGGCCCTGATGACTTCTGAACTTCACTTTCTGTGGTATCAGTGATTTACAATCAAAGGAAGGAGGGGGGAAGGAAGGAAGGAAGGAAGGAAGGAAGGAAGGAAGGAAGGAAAGAAGGAAGAAAGGAGGAAGGAAGGAAGGGAGGAAGGGAGGAAGGGAGGAAAGAAGGAAGGAAGTAGGAAGGAGGGAGGAAGGAAGGAGGGAGGAAGGAAGGGAGGGAGGAACCGTCTTCTATTTTTTTGATTTTTTTTTTTTTGTCTGAAAATCTGTGTTTACATTTCTTTTTGGTCTGCACTCCTGCTTCTTCCATTTTCTTTTATGCCTCATAAAAACCTGACCGTGAACAGGAAAACAAGAAAATAATGCCTCGTAACTTAAGCATAGCCAATTTAAATTCATTGGTGTTAGGAAGGAGTAAGAGTTAGTTCACTACATTTTTTTTAAAAAAAGCACTCATAATGGTTTGAGTTCTGTGTAGTATGTTTTAAAAATGTTTTCAACAGAAAGAATTACACAAAGTGTAGAGGACAAGGATAAAATAACTATGCAATATTCAGTATATTGTATAAGACAAATATTTTTGGACTTGTTCACTAACTGAATGATTCAAAATTTTAAAAATGGGATTACTGGTCACAGAGAAAAGCAGCCAAAACAACAACAACAACAACAACAACAACAACAAAACAAGAACAATTCATGACTGTTTTTCAAATACATGAAAGTTATGTTTTCATTTTTATCAATACCTGATAAAGATGAAGTGAATTGCAATTCAGACATTCAGGGTTGCTCCAAAGTAAACGCTAATTAATTATCGTTGATTACAATCGATTGCCTGACTTTCCTGAGTGAACATACATCTCAGAGGCATGTGGTCCTGGTGGGAAGAACAGAGGACCCTCCTGTTTGCTGGGCACTTGGTGAAGTTTCACAAGCCCCGGTTTATGCAGAGCTCACAGAAACCCATGACGAGGGCACGCTTCCCTGAGTGTTCCTGTAAGGAAACTGATGTGAAGGTGACCACTGACCGCAGACCCTGGACTGACGCATCCAAGATGAGTGAGTTCGAGAGCTCGGCCACAGCCCTGTTTGGGCACAGGCAATGCCGTGTCACATGCTGAAAAATCTAGACCTCATTCCCCTTCCACCCCCAGAAAACACTCTGCAGGTGGAAATCTAAGCACAGCTGCTGGGGGCCTGCCTTCCCCCTGTCCCTGTTCTTCCTGCTCTTGGAGAGAACCTGCTGTACATTACCTGGGCCCCCGGGCCCTGCTTTCAACAGCTACTCCGGGCTGCCCCGGGTCCGTAGACCCACAGAAGGGGTGTGTTAAATAAAGCCACAGACATGGGATTGGTTCTCACATTTCCCTTAATTTGAAAATGGTGCCATTTAAAAATTTTGAGAACATGTGATTATATATAATTTTTCATAGACCTAAATGCAATCATATGCATCATGGTTCTTTAGTGATTTTATTTTATTATATTGTATTGTATTTTAAAGGTTTATTTATTTATTTTTGGGAGAGACAGAGAGAGTTCCAAGCAGGCTCCACGCTGTCAGCACAGAGCCTGACATGGGGGCAGAGCTCAGGAACCATGAGACCATGACTTGAGCTGAACCTATGAGTCAGACGCTTGGTTGACTGAGCCACCCAGGTGCCTCTCTAGTTATTTTTTTTTTTTATTAGTGACTTTTTATTCCTCTGTAAGTATAACAGAAATTTCACTAACCCCATATTTTCTTAATTTTATCTTCACGTGTAATAACATAGGGACTATATTTTATCTCTCTGAATTTAGAATTTTTTTATAAGAAAGGAAAAAATGTCTAAGGTTTGCACACAAGACAAACATTAATACATTACGAAAGGAAATACTAAGTGAATGATACTGAAAATTTGTCAGACTTGGTATTCTCATGGAACTGACCGGACCTTTGAGGTTTGGAATTCAGGAGACAGAGCTCCAAGAACGTTTTCATGTAGGAACTTGGACCTCCAGGACCATGTGCATAATCTGGTTCTTAAAATAGGTGTGAGACATTTGTTTTCATTCTTCCTCAGGAAACCTGCAGCCATATCATGTATTGTATCTTTCTTCCAGAAAGGGAGAACTACAAACAAAAAAACACACCTCCTTTTACCTTCCTAATCCCATTTGCAAAGACAGGGTATGGCATTACAGCTAGTGTCCTGGATGTGAACTTCCCTTTTTATTTATTTATTTTCTAAAGTGTTTACTTATTTTTGAGAGAGAGAGCATGCAAGCAGGGGAGGGGTAGAGAGAGAGGGAGACTGAGGATCCATAGCGGGCTCTAAGCCGTCAGCAGCGAGCCTGATGCGGGGCTTGAACCCACGAACCGTGAGACCGTGACCTGAGCCGAAGTTGGAGGCTCAACTGCCTGAGCTCCCCAGGCGCCCCCTGAGCTTTCTGACTGATCACAAATGCTACAGGCTTGCACAGAACTTCGTCCTGTTAATGGCTGAGTCTAAGCCTAATGAGGTGGCCCCACAGTGGACACAGACTGTGTAGGAATCTACATGGAGTCTGGACTCACTTCAGCACCGACTACTTGGGAGTTCTGTTCCAAAGTTCTGGGTGGAGTCTCTCTTTCACACCGTGAGCTACCTAAATGTTGTAGGAGCACCCGGTGTTCCACACTTCATTGACCTACCCAAATCAGACATGTGAGAGGTACATATTATCAAGAACTGGGGAGAAGAGATCAAGCACAACGGGGGCGCTGGCGTGAGACACGGCCTGCCAAATTTTCTGTGGAATTATTCAAGGAACCACGTGAGACAAGAATCAGGTTACACTGCAACAGGCGCAAAGAATCCCTGACGATTTTGTTTCAAAAGTAGCTATTCTTGTTATCTTCACCTTGTTGAGTTTTACGACATTTTTTCCCTAAGGCTTCACTGCCTTTATGAGCCCGTCCTCCTTGAAATCATGCTTTCCCTGGTTTTATAATAAATATGTAAACTCTGTGCACTAGACTGTAGCTCTTAGCTCATAAACGAAGGAAACAAACAAAAAAGATAGAAAATAGGAAAACATGAGCAGAAGGCACCTTGGAGATGTTCCGGTGGTTTCCAATCCACTCAGCACCTGTAGGACGGCATTTACCAGGCATCCCCCCACCCCTTCATCACATGTACTGGGAGGAACAGCTTTCAAAATGAAGCACAAATTGAGAGTTCTATACCGCAAAAGACAGCGCCCAGAGAATGAGAAGATAAGCCAGAGTGGGAGAAAATAATAGCGAAGAAGATGACTGATAAAGGACTATTAATCCAAAACAGACAAAGAGCTCTTAAAACTTTGGAAGAAAACAAGAAATCCGTATGAAAAATGGGCCAAAGACCTTCACTGATGCCTCCCAAAGAAGATATACAGAGGGAAAAAGCACAGGAAAAGATGCCCCCCATCCTACGTCATCAGGGAAATGCCCCCATCCTAGGTCATCAGGGAAATGCCCCACCTGCTAGGTCATCAGGGAAATGCCCCACATCATGTCACAGCATAGGTCATCAGGGAAACACCCCACATCCTATATCATCAGGGAAATGCCCCCCATCCTAGGTCATCAGGGAAACGCCCCACGTCCTATGTCATCAGGGAAATGCCCCCATCCTAGGTCATCAGGGAAACGCCCCACCTGCTAGGTCATCAGGGAAATGCCCCACATCATGTCACATCATAGGTCATCAGGGAAACACCCCACATCCTATATCATCAGGGAAATGCCCCCCATCCTAGGTCATCAGGGAAACGCCCCACGTCATCAGGGAAATGCAAATTAAAGCAACAAGGAGAACTACTATCCACCTGTGAGAATGTCCAAAATTCAGAATACAGACATTGCCAAAATACCGACAGGGATGTGGAACAATAGTGACTCTCACTCCTTGCTGGAGGGAACGCAAAATGGCGCCCCCCACTTTGGAAGACACGGTGGTGCTTTCTGACAACATTAAATATGCTCTTACCATACATCTGACAATTATACTCCTTGGTATTTATCCAAAGGAGTTGAAAACTCATGTCCACACAAAAATCTCTATATGGATGTTTATAGCAGCTTTATTTGTCATCACCAGAACTTGAAGCGACCAAGATGCCTTTCAGGAGGTAATGGATAAATAAACTGTGGTCCATCCTGACAATGACACGTCATTCAGCGTGAGAAAGAAATGAGTTGTCCAGCCATGAAAAGATATGGAGGAACCTTCAGTGCATATCACCAAGTGAAAGCAGGCCGTCTGAGAAGGCTACATCCTGTGTGATTCCAACTATGTGACCTTCTGGAAAAGGCAAAACTATGGAGACACTGAAAAGATCAGTAGTGGCCAGGGTTTAGTGGGGGGAGGGACTATGAACAGGTGGAACACTGAGGATTTTTAGGGCAGTTCAGCTATTTGTATGACATTGTCAGGGTGCATACGTGTCATTATGCATTGTCCAAACCCATAGACTGTACGACACGACCAGTGAACCCGGGTGCGAATGGACTCTGGGTGGTGAGATGTGTTACTGTGGATTCGCCGATTGTAACGAATGCACCATCTGGTAGGGAACGTCAATAATGGGGGACACTGTGCACGTGTGGGCAAGGGATACCTGGGAAATCTACGTCTTCTCAATTTTTCTGTGAACGTTAAAACTTTCTTTTCTATGCTATAAAAAATAAAGTCCCCTGAAAAATCAAGAACATTCCTATTTTTTGAGGAAATGGAGAACAGTAAGGAGAGGCAAAATTAATGCTGAAGAGGTCAGTACATATCCCAGTGCTACGCTGGGCCCGAGGCTTCCAAAGGACCTTCAGCATGGTATTGAAAACCCTGAAAACCGTGAATAAATGGCAGCATTTGATTTCCACTCCTCTTCTTTGGTAGAAGTTAGAGAAAAGTGGAATACAGTCCCCTCCCCAAGAAAAAGGTTTAACGAGGAAAATCCCACCATCCTGAGTTCATCCCATCTGCCATCTGGCAAGCACATATTCCGTGTCACATGGATGATGTCTCAGCAGCTGTGGGTGACATTCTGCCCACCTAATTAGCGAGCACCTCCGGTCTTCGTTGTCATCGACTCCAAGGTATGAGTGATTTTACCCACCTCTCTACTGGCAGAGCAGAGCACAGCATTTGGAACAGAGCACGTGCTTAGTAAATGTTAAACGAAGTTGAACGGAAGGGCTTCGGGGGAGCAGGAACATGGCGTGTTTGGATGTCCCTAAGACATCAAAGGCACAATCACGCCGTGCCCCTGTGTCCAGACAAACCGGACCGAACTTTCCGGGCATTCGTGCGTAATCGTGGCTGCAGCTGTGCTGTGTTCCCGTCGCCCAGGTGGAGAAGAGAACGGGATCCAAGCGGCCTCGTCTCCTAGACCCTTGCGGCCGCCGAGCCAGCGCAGACGCCAACAGCTGTCTTCCCGCCACTGCCCACACCCCCCATTTCTTGCAGATCTGCACCCCTCACGCTTCCCTGCGAGAGGCGAGGGTGATCCCCTCGGCTGTGTTTGGAGCGGCGTTTGGAAGCATTCGGGGTGTACCAAACCATCCCGGCGTTCAACGAAAAAACGCGAAGGGGCGAGATGCCACGCGGAAGCCAGCTTTCTGTGCTGGTCCGCACATTCAGAGCTGCCCTCTAAGCCTGTTCGGCCTCCTCCATGGCCCCCGGCTTCCACGACTCATAGTAATAAGAAGAGTGACAATACATAAGGTAAACGTGTTAGTTTTCAAGCTGGCCAGACCCCACCCCACGCCCAGCCACGTCACAACCAGAAGCCTGCTTTGCGGGGCTGAATCTAATACTAGTGTTTAGAGGGAAGGGAGATTCGGAGACTTCACCTCGTCTGGAGCTCGGGCCGAGCACTCGCGTATAGACCCGGACCAGAACTCTACAGTCTGGGAGCCAAATTTCCCATCGCTGTTTTTAAAAATTGCTGGGATCCTGTTCTGCTCTTGTCTCACGTGGATGTAGCCTCCTGGGGACCCCAGTGGGGAGGTGGGCGATCGTCAGTGAGAGGAACACTCGTTGTCTGGCTCCCGTACCACGTCACTACCATAAACTCTCACCTTCACCCTGAAGCACCAGTCACCTTCACGTGCGACATGTTTTCACGGAAAGCAATGGAGGCAGACCCTTAAATACGGGCTCAAACATCTAGAAATGCAAAACCCCCAAAACAGCAGATCTTGAAAATTCAGGTCTTAGCCTAGATCTAGGTGGTGATTTTTGAAGAAATGAATGGGTCGGGGGGGAGGAGAGAGAGAGATTTAAAAGCTGAGAACTTCCTAAATGTACCCCCAGGTCTAGAAGCTGAGTCCAAAGACATGGTACAGATGAATGAATGGGTAACGACGAAGGGAAACGGAAGAGGAGCCTACTTCAGAGTCCTAGACTGTTCCGACTGAACACCTGGCCAGTCTTCGCCATCATCCTCCCAACTGTCTCCCCCCACCGCCCTGCCGGCCCCCCAGCAGTGAAAGCACCTGCAGAGTCCTGTCCTTGAAGCATCACACACACGGGTGCTTTGGGGTGTTCATCAGCCCGCTGACCTCAGCCTGCAGGGCTCGTTCCGGGAGCCCTCCCCCCTCCCTCCCCAACTCGTTCCCGCCCCCCCCCCACCTCGACACGTGGGCAGGGCGCTACTCCACTGGCCGTTGCTCCGACACTGGGCCCGAGAGGCGCCCTGCAGCAGATAGCCCGTGTTGCAGGTGAAGTTCACGACGTCGTTCAGGTTGAACTCGCTGCCGTTGGTGAAGCCGTGGGCAGGGTTCCCGGGGTGGCCGCAGGTGATGGCTGCGTAAGAAGACAGGCCCACAGCAGCGTCAGAAAACAACCAGGTCGTCACCCCCCCCTTGGAACACCTCATCGAGACCTTTACAGGCGTGCCCACGTACGGACTCAAAGCCGGCTGTCAGATACCTTACAGGCTGTATTTACACTTGGAAGGGAAAAGGGTGACAAAGAACCATAAGCAGACCTACGTGTGTTTATTATAATTATGGAAAATAATCTACACCTGGGAGATGTACTTTCTTCGTCTTACTAATTATTCTTATGTCATGACAGAACATCAAATAACTCTATAATAAAGCAGTGAACAACGAGAGGGGGTAAAATTCTTACACGAATTACAAGTTTTGAATATCTTCCCCTTAGAAAACACCAGCTAGTTTCGTGGAACTCTCATTTTGAAACATTACAGGGACTTGGCTGATAAATTGAATATACATCATTTTTTCCAATATCAATTTAAACATCAGGAAAGTAGCAAAATAAGTGTGCATGCTCAAACAGTATTTTCTTTGACAGTCCCCATTGTACCGTCTTTAGAAAGGTAGTGAACTGTCATTAATGTCATGTCCTAAATAACAGCAATACAAATCCCAAAGATTCCTTCAGAAGCCCTTTCAAAAGAAACACATTACAGTCATAAAACTGGTGTTTTCCTCCTCATTTATCTTGTCAACGGTTCTTTCTTCTAAGTAAAGCTTTCGCCCCTGAACTCTGCCCATTTACCACCGCACTTTCCTAGATGATACCTGTCATTATCTATGGCTGCATCAACATTTCCTCTGTATAATTCGCAGGAAAATAAAGAATATACTAGGCGAAAAAGACTATCGGTGTAAAACAAATTTTGCAATAGAGAGTACAGTGTCTTCTAAAAACACTAGTTGGTAGTTATCTTGGATGTTATAAAGTTTGAGGACAATCATTCCATGAGATTCTACCTCTTTCTTTTAAAGGAAGGACTGCTGGCCAAACTCTGGATTCTCGTTGAAAGAAAAAATACGAAACAACACGGAAGATCAGGGGTGTGTAGCACTCCGGGGGACTCCGGAAAGTCAACCCGCGGACAGACTCCGTGCCTTTGCCCGCCTTCTGTTTCCACCCTGTTTACCCTGTGATGGAATCAGGCAAATGAGTGCACGACATCGCTCGTCCTGGGATCTACCTGTCTGAGAGGAGTTAAGGAGCACGTTCACTGCGGACCAGCCTCTGGAGGTGCTGGAAGGGAACAGAGGGGGAGGTGGATTGGAAAGGAAGGGAGGAGCCCTGCCCGTAGCGTCTCTCTCAACACAGGTGAAGGGACGCGTCTCCATTCTGTCTCACTCTGGAGGTTACACACGTCTGTGCTAAGACTTCCTCCCAAGAGAAAACGTGACCAAAGGAAGCACATGCTGAAATGCGTTCACGGTGTACTTACGGACACAGACGGGGGTCTGTCCGGACCACTTGTGGTCTTGCAGGCAGATTCGAACGGAAGTTCCAACCAGCCTGAAGCCAGGATTGCACTGATAAACCACAGTGTCCCGGTAGCTGAAGCCGTCTCCGCTGATGTGACCGTTCACGATCGGGTCCGGGGAACCGCAGTGGCCAGCTGCAGACACGAGTAAAACCAATAAACGTTTTGCAGAATCGGTCTCTGAGAAAAGTACTGCATTCACAGCCTGTTTACCTTTACCGTCAAGTGCATAACGTGTTGGAATTTTTCCCATTGATACGCAGTATTTTATATAATTTTTTTGCTTTGTCACATTTATTGTTCTCAACAATTGTGGGTATCGAGTCATATTTCAAATATGAAATTGCTAACACAGAGGAATTGCTAATGAAGTTATTTCCCCGATTATGGTTTCCCCATGTATTTTCTTTACTTATTTTTCTTACCGAGATTTTATGTTGTTACCGCTTTTCCAAATAAAAGCCAGGAAAGGGGAAGAGACACTTGGGATTAGTACTATTATGTTTTGTGACATGTTGACCATGGGAGGTAAGGATTTCCAGTGTGAGAGAGTAGATCGTGGAACTATTTGTGAAATGTCAAGATAAATATCAGAAAATATGCTTAATTTCTTTTTTTATGTTATTTATTTGGGGGGGGCAGAGAGAGAGAGAGAGAGAGAGAGAGAGAGAGAGAGAGAGAGAATTGCAAGCAGGCTCTGCACCATCAGTGTCGAGCCCGGTGAGGGGCTAGAACTCATGAACCGCGAGATCATGACCTGAGCCGAAATCAAGAGTCAGATGTTTAACGGACTGAGCCACCCAGGCGCCCCAGAAAATACGTTCAGTTGCAAACATGTGCATTCGCTTAGGTTTGAACCAGTGTCTAGGTGGAACTGGCTTGTAGTCACTGGGAAGAAGAGTCTAGTATTCAGGGGACGGATGTCCTGAGGACAGAGCAGGTGCAGGAGAAGCAGGCTTATGGATGTTAGCTGACGCTCCCTGAGCTTGCCCGTGGGAAGTGTGTGGGGCCGGGAAAGAAAAGGCAGGAAGGTGCCATCAGGACGGACATTCACACTGAGGGAGAGGTGAAAAGCGATGGTGGGAAGGAATCTGAAATGCGAGAAGGTCATTCATTGGCAAACGTTGTCCAACAGGCTCCAGTAACAGAGAGCGTCCGTGTGCAGAAGGAAGAAAGGGGCGCTCCGTTCTCTGTGAGCAGAAGGGTGGGGCAGTGTGACGACGACCCTTGGCTTGACTGCACTTCCGGCAGCTCCCGAGCCTTCTCACCCATGCCCCTTCGTGTAAAGTCCAGTGTTAGCAAAAACTGTGCGAGGTCAGTTCAGTGAGAAGCCCCCACCCCCCCACTGTCTGATGGGTTTCCATCCCCCACCACCCCCGGGTGAGGTCTGTCCCCCTGGCCTGCCTTCAGCACCATACTGCTAGGTCAGGTTCGCCGGAGCCCCCCTTACCCCGATGTGCCCTCTTGGGGACCCCCGCCCGGGACCGCTCCTCTCCGGGATTGTGACCCCCACTCCCAATGCAGCACAGATGAGCGCCACCTCTCTCCCCGACCGGAAAATCCCAATGCAGTGACCCCACACCTAGCGTGATGGTACCACACACAGTCTGCCTTCCCATCCTTAACAAGCGTCCTTCACACTTTTTCCCCTTTAAGAACCACACGGTGCCATGTGGCACAGAGGGAACTTGGAAGAGGGGGGCTCGGTGTGGCTCTTCTGCTCTCCACCTGCCTTCCTGCGCTCTCCCCTTCCCTTCTGCTCCATTCTCCTTCCCCTCACCTGGTCCCCTCCGCCCCTTCCCTCCTCACCTCTCCCTTCCTCTCCTATGCAAAGAACGGCTAATCAACAAAACAGGAAGCATTAGGAGTACCTGACATTCCAAGGATCCGTGTTACACGTGGGTTTGGGATGCATATGAAGAAAAAGGCGTTCACCACAAGTTCCTAAATGACCCATACAAACCTCAAAGCTGATGTGCATAGGGAGGGACAGGCGGGAGTAGAGGCAGAGTATTTTTTTAAATGTATAATTATTTATTTTGAGAGACAGAGATTGGGGAGAGAGAGAGAGAGAGAGAGGGAGAGAGAGAGAGACAGAGAGAGAGAGAGAGAGAGAGAGAGGGACTGAAACTCTAAGCAGGCTCTGTGCTCAGCTTGGATCCTGACTCGGGGCTCGATCCCACGAACATGGGACCGTGACCTTACCTGACATCGAGAGTTGCACGCTTAACTGACCGAGCCACCCAGGTGCCCCCATGCAGAGCGTTTTGATGTTGACTCCCCCTGTTCATTTATTTCCCAAATAGAGCACACAGCTGTCAAAGCTTTACACAAAGCAGACCACCTCCAAGGTGGAGAAAGTTGTCAAATCGTTGCCATGCAACAATTGGTGCTAACTTCATCATTCTGAAGAATTTAAAATAATAATCTATGTTTCTGCCTCTGACAGCGTTTACCGGCACCGTGTCCTCCTGGGTTTTGCACTAAGTGTATTATCGGCAAGGTGACTTTGCAGCACGGAGAGGGAACAGACCCGATCGATGGCCGGGTATCCCTGCTCGAACAACGTTTATAAGAAGTCGGGCCAAAAAAGTCATGCTAGATTTGGTCGAGTCTTTGTCGCCTCGACAGGTTTTTCCCATTCGGCCAGATCGATTAAGTCGATGCTGGCAAGAGGCCCGGTCACCTCCCCCAAACCGAGACCTGATGCATGCAGAGAACTCAGAGGAGGAAGGATGTGCTCCAAGGTTGAAGAATGAGCCTCCGAAGCTGGGAATGTTATCACAGAACACTGACCTGGGCTCCACAAGCCCTCTGCCACTCGAGAGGCCGTCACGCGCAAAGTGTGCCCTGTTAGGCGGGAGATGGGGCCATTTTCCAATCCGGGTGACGATGACTAGTAAAAGAGCCAGACGAGGGGCAGCACACAGGCTTGGCACAGAGGTCCCACGGAGAGCCCAGCCACTTTGGAGGTGACCATTAAAACATGTACTTTCTAGAAACATGTACAACAACACAATCCGATTTTCAAAGAGGGAGTGGGCCACCTAACTCCCGGTTGTTGCTCTAGAAAAATGCCAAGCGCTTTGGGGGTTATTTCTGAAGCCTGCCACCACTCCATGAGAAGGGACTTGGGGTGCAGGGCAACTGGGATGCGAAAGGGGGGTGCGTAGCGATGGGAAAGCCTCCACCATTTATAGGATCTGCTTGGTCTCACCCTTGACTTGGACAAACGTCCCTGGCCAGACTCACTCTGAGACCTTAATAAACATTTTCTCTTTCGTAATGGGTTTTTGTAAGAGCACATAGTTTGAGTCTGCGCTATCTTCTGGAAACCTGGGACAGAGCTACTCTTAATGGTCAGGAAGGTATCTGTATACTTTCGATATTGAAGGGAAAAGTTGACAGCCACATGTGGAAGCAACAATTCCCAATGGCGCCTCTTCCCTGACATGTGGTCATTTCAGTTCTTTTGAGGATCTGGCCTTCAACACGAAAAGGACACAGAGGATGTCCTTCCAAAGCACTTCATTTTGGCTCAGGGCCTGACAGGAAGAATCCATAGCATCACCTGCTGCTTCTGCGTCCTCATTTGAAAACATGTAGACCATGTGACTTCCTGATTTGAAGCTAACACGTACCAATCTGACCTTCACTTATATGAATTTTCAGCCCATGCGTTAAAATGTTTTTAAAACATTCAAAGTCTTAAACCAATTACAAGCCATTCACAAATACAGAATATTCACACAATTTCACTTAAGAGTATTTAACCAGAATGTTGACAGTATGTAAAAATATCATGGGCAGGGGGGAATCTGTGTTAGGTAGAATTTGAGCTCAATATACTCGGAAATCTCTTTCAAATGTAAGAGTCTATTACTTGATGACAATATTGTGCTATGTCTTTTGTGAGTTTCTTTATCCTTGATGTAGCCACATTTTGTGTTCGATACACTATGTAGGAAGCGTTTCTCTTTATCTATCATACAATGCTTTGTAATTATCTTCATGCTTCTGTCCAGTGGCTAAAATGTATGTCGCCCATTAAATCCCTGTGACAGTGGACAGTGAGGTCCTTTCCATTTTGAAAGTATATCCAAATCCATTACCTGCTAGGCGATCTGACAGTAATTTAATGATGATTTCCTACTGGCCAGCAATGTTCTTGGGGCATGGGATTGCACAGAAAATAAGATACAACCACAGAGAGTGAAAAGGCGATGGGGGTTCTAATTCGGAAGGGCCTGAAGGTGTGTGCATCCACGGGAATGGGGGAGCAGGGCGGGACATGCAGCCAAGAGTGGACACTGGAGACCCTAAAACAGGCAACATGACCATGGTGTTATAGAACCACATTATCCATTTACTGGAAGGGCATCCACTTTTATCTGCTTATAACTGTACACACTGTTCTTTACTTCATGCGTCTTCCACTACTTGGATGGGTTTCGCTACTACAATCCTGCTAAGTGTAAGCGATAGCAAAGGATAAGAAAATCTATTAACTACAAAATAAAAAAAAAAGAAATTCAAAGCAAAGTATCAACTAATTAAAACGATGTGAGTATATAGTTGGTCCTAGATCCTACTTTTTGTTGTTGTTATTTGTTTGCTTCTTTGTTCTTTGCTAACATTTGGCTTCCGCTTAAACACAGATCACTCACTGTTTTCTACAGGCAATTCTGTAGCCAAGAGAATCACACCAGGAACTCAGTTCTTGAGAAATATCAGCTGGAAATGCTTTCAGTAAAGTGTGCAAAGAAAATCTGGGAGTGACAAGCATGCGGGCTGCTTTATTTCTGGATCAATCCTACCTGTGAATTTAGTAATCTGCCACTAAGCGGAACCCGAGAGCACCGACTAGGGCTCGGGACGAGGCAGAGTGGTAAAAACTGTCACTCTACGGGATTTTTAATTCTGTAGCCAGCTAGATAGGTATAGGAATATCTCCTACAGGAATTGCCAAATTTCCTTTTACTTCAAGTAAGAATGACCAAATCTATTTCTTCCACGGTTCTGGAACGTTACATTTTCTACCTTTTTTCCAAGTGCGGAATCAGTATGTCTGCACTGCAGAAATCACCCAACTCTTATAACTGGTTGTGAATCAGTAGCTGAATTAGGAACTCAGTGCCAGCGTGGGTGCTGCCCAGTGTCGGGCGGATGGTTCTCTGGAGCCCACAGGCTACACCATGAGTGACCATCATTCTATTGGCCTATGGAGACCATTGAAGGATAGAATAGGGACCCTTCAGAATTTCCAGAACAACCGAGATTTCATTTGTGCTGCAGTGGAATAGGCCAGGTCACAGCCACCTGGATGTATCACCTCCTTTGCCAGGTAATTGCTTTGTGCTACAGGCTTTGAAAATTCCTGGCTTATAGTCTATGCTATTCTGTATATAATGAAGGCTGCATTATTGTTTCCATTCATAAACTGTTACTATATTGCAGTTAGAATGCTCCAGATAAAAAAAAGAGAATGTCTTTTGATAATCTTTCTCTAAAATTGGGTTAGGAGGGATAAAATTTGCCCAAGAAGTTTTTTTTTTTTAATGTTTATTTGTTTTTGAGAGAGAGAGAGACAGAGTGCAAGCAGGGGAGGGGCAGAGTAAGAGGGAGACGGAATCTGGAGCAGGCTCCAGGCTCCCAGCTGTCAACACAGAGCCCGACATGGGGCTCGAACCCACGGACCATGAGATCACAACCTGAGCCAAAGTCAGACGCTTAACGGACTTAACCAACCTTGGCGCCCTGCCCAAGAAATTTAACTAAAAAGAGATGGGTAGGAAGGTAGACTGAAAGCTGGAAACAAGTGGGGGGGGGCAGGAATTACTGAGGCCAGGAAGGGGTGTCCTGGTTTCTTGGATTCCCCCTGGGTCAAGGGTTCCCTGCAAACTTGCCAGAGGCAGGATCAGAGGGGCTGGGACGCGGCTGGGATCCCTGGGGAGCCCAGGCTGCTGTCTGCAGTCTTGGGGGTCAGCAGGGTGATCATCCACCACACGGCCAGCACGTGGGGACCAGGCAGGCAGCGATGCAGGCTTCACCCACTACTGCAGGACTCAGAGCAGGACAGGCTCCTCCAAGCAGCTCTTTCTAGATCCATCTAAACCCCATGTCTTAGCAGGTGTGGTCTAACATTTCTGAGAGGACACAGGTGCTTTCCTGAACGTGTTTCTGGTAGAGTGAATTATTGTGAAAACTTGTTCTCGAATGAACCGGATTCCTCCAGCACTTGTAAGGATGCTATCCGTGCTTTCTGGAATGCTCTATTTTAGAGCAGGAACCTTATCCATTCATAGGATGTGAGCAATATTTAGAGTAGCTTCCTACGGTGTTTCTCTATTTGTTTCTCATTCTGTAAGGAGCCATGCGGTCCACAGCCCTTTGAAAACACACTGATTTCTACTGGTGACTTTTCTGAGTGACTGACCCAGGGTGTCATATGTCAGCTGGCAGATATACCTTAATATCCCAACACATGCAAACGCTGAACACTTCCAACTTTCAAGTTACAGTAAAACCTTGGTTTGTGAGCATAATTTGTTCTGGAAACATGCTTGTCGTCCAAAGCACTCGTATATCAAAGTGAATTTCCGGAACCATTGGCTCAGTTGTGATCGTGTAACATTGGGCGTCACCTACGACTCGTATCGCAAGACATCGCTCGTACATCAAGTTAAAATTTACTAGAAATGTTTGCTCATCTGGTGGAACCTTCGCAGAACAAGTTACTCAGAATCCAAGGTTTTAATGTACTTTCAAGTAATGCGTGTTAGAGTGTCTTACAATTATGTGCACTTGTACGATTTTAGAAATGAATTCGGTGATTTGGAAATGTAAATAAGCTCCACTTTCGCCCATATTCCATAGAAACGCACTGCACCAGTAGAGATGGTGGGCATGCTATCTCCCACGTTATAGGTGTGCACTCTATGGACCCAGAGCCCTGCATCCCTTGGTGTGGAATCCGTGCCATTAAACGGAACTGTATACCTGGATCTCTCTCCTATCATCAGGTCACATTCTCACACACACACACACACACACTCCTCCCCAACCTGAGAGTTCACTACTGTAAGGTCACCTTTTCACTGCATTGGTTTGTGTCTGCACAAATACCAATATTGATCTGGGGATTAAAACGGAACACATTTACACATTTTTAGAAAATCTACAAACCAAATATTCAACCTCCATATTTGCTTTGTGATTATTGGTACTTATTGCTGAAAATAAAATAATAATCATTATAAATGCCCAGTACCTGCGTAAGAATTAGAAATGCAGTTTGTCCCATCCTCTCCATTCTGGGCAGTAACACTGGCTTTGCGCTAAAGGCAAGGTTATTTGGCAGTGGATCCCAAAGCCAATTGACAAGCTCTTCTTGAGTATTAACAAACAGTCACAAAATGTCAGACGGTTCAGATTCTTACATGCAGAGAAACTCGTTGGCATTAAACACCATTGGATGCATCTGAATCTTCAGATCTGTACGTATTAAAGGAACACGTCTGAGTGCTGAGAGACAAGACTTTGATCTCCCACAAGTGTGATTTCTAGGGGCAGTGCTCAGCAACTTTGCCTAAGTCTGAGAAAATGTGGTGCCATGGACAGCAAGGGAATTTTTCCAAGGACATCTAGGTATCTGCTTATAGGAGGTACACGACACTTAGTGCGTGAGTACATCAAAGGAGGGCCCAATCTTCGCCGCAAAATGTTTGTCTCAAATCTTTTTTGACACTTCCTAGTGCCAAGAGAATTAGTTTAAGCCATACTTAATATAAATAAAAGTTTCAGGATTTGGGTAGTCTCTGGGGCTTTCAGAAGTCCTTTATCTGTCCCTTTTTGTACAGCTCCCCAAATAATCACACTGTCACTTTGCACATACTTCCTTCTTTGCCTTCCCCTGCCTGTGTGCATGCGCTCTCTCGTTCTCTCTCTCTCTCTCTCTCTCTCTCTCTTAAAAATAAACTTAAAAAGGGGTGCCTGGGTGGCTCAGTTGGTTAAGTGACCGACTTCGGCTCAGGTCATGATCTTGCAGTTTGTGAATTTGAGCCCCGCATCGGGCGCTGTGCTGACAGCTCGGAGCCTGGAGCCTGCTTCAGATTCTGTGTCTCCCCCTTTCTCTACCCCTCCCCTGTTCACCCTCTGTGTCTCTCTGTCTCTCAATGATAAATAAACGTTAAAAAAATAAGCTTAAAAAATACCCAGACTTCTAGATTTTTTGCTGTTTTGCTGCATTGTGAACTCAGCAAATAGACACCTAATCTTTCTCCCCTACGTATCTCCGCCGGCAGAGTGTGATTCCGAGAGCAGGGTGTGGCCCCGCACCCCAGCCTCGAGCCTGTGCCTGAACCAGAGCCTGAACCCGAACAATCAGATGGCTTCTCCTCCATGAGCGCGTTGCCACATTAGTGCACACCCCCCTTTCCTGGGACTCTACACAGAGCACTTCCCCAGGACAGGCTGCATGCCGGTGGGCCAGCCTTCTGGACCATCCGGACCACCTCCTGCAGCACTGGATGCACATCGGAGTTTCTGGGATGAACTCGCTCCACTTCTGCTTGTGCACATTCCCACCATCGCTCCAAACGGCTTCCTCCACCGGCCAATCTCCCACCCCGAGTTCTCTCTTTTGCCCTTCATTAATCTCACCTTCTTATTAAAGGCACTTGGTATTTATCTTCTTTATTCCTCTGATTATAAATTCCTGAAAACAGAAGAACTGGATCCTATTAACCTTTACACCCTACGCCACGTTTCCTGAGGAATCGGATGAATATCATTAGAGAATATTCAGAAATACGGACAGAAGCGCTTGCGGCTGGGGAGTGTTTTGTGACATTTATCTCCCAGCCACTGACGATGCATATGTAACATGTGACGACTAGCACTGGCCGTTGCCAAATATTTTCCCTTCCCCGGCATTATACAGCTAAATTGTACACAGAACGTTGTGTACCAGAGATCAGGGGTGGGGGCGTAAACTTTCCACTCCGCTGCTGCAATTCTGCTGTAATATAAGCATTACCGTAATTGGCTGTTAAATTTTTTTTACACGGATCTATCCTAAAACACCAGGCGTTTGCAGAATATTTGCCAATTCTATTCTCTAAGAACTATGAGAGAGTATGACCCAACAGTATTATTTTGAATCATATCATCTAGCTATTTCAGCCATACGAATGTCACCGTGCTATTATACGTACAAAAAAATTCATCTCTTCATAGGCCATTATAGTACAGCAAAGGCAACCTTATTTCGAATACTAGCAAAACAACCTACCAAAAAAGGAACATGTTCTTTGTGTGGGTAACATCTCGGTCTATCACTGACATCTCGAATACCACGTACTAAAGAGGTGGCCAGGTGCCGGAGATGAAGCGTTATTACGTGTGAGAAAGTCTAAATGATATAAATGTCATCAAGAGGTTAATGTAGGTCTCTACAGCGGGAGACCTGGGTTACAAGCGTACCACCTCGTCTAGTCTGTGTGCTGTCTGCTGGGCTCAGTGCAAACTACCACAGGGAAGATAAACGGAAGGGACCATGGGGATCATCAAACTTCCCCGATGGATTCTGAGGTACCTGATGAGTAGATATGGGGTCAGCATTCCCAGCGCTTAACTGCTTAGCCCAGGGAGATGTGTAGCATCGCACAACACAGATGGTAAACTAGAACAAGCCCTTGGTGATTCGCAGAGCGCTGGGAGACCCCAGTAGTAAGGCGAGAATGACAGCATCGATTAAGCGCACGCTAAGATCCTGGGGTGCACACAGGCCTCCCTTTGCCTGGAGCTAAGCTACCATGATGTCCGCACACAGGGTCGAGCGGCTTCCCTCACTGCATCCTGTCTCAAAGGTTCTGGCATAGAATTCAGACCAGCGAGCTCCCACACAGCGTGGATTCAGTGCCGGAGTGTTTAGCAAAGAAGACTATCCTTCATCTCTGTAAATACAGCTCTCCTGCAGATACAGTCCCCAGCGTCCCAGTGTGAAAGTGCTGTCGGTCCACGTGCTTAGCCATTTCTGCTGCAGTGATCATCGGAGGACCCTGGCATGGTCTTTCCTGCTGGAAATCGCTGGAAATAACCACAGTGCTACAACTGGAAATATGATCCACGTTCCACAGGAAAGAGAAGCAACTTCTCAGGCCAAAGTATTTCTTTTTCCAGTAACCATTAAAAAACAAGATGCCTCACACACTTGGAAAAAAATGCTTTCATCAAAGCATTTTGCATTCTAATGAAAAGCATCTGGGACGTGGAATCAATGAGGCTCCAAGTCTAAAGGAATCCTACACGTAAAAGCCTACCGAACGGGCGACTGCCTTCTGTGTGAACTGCTCTTTGCATTTTGGGGCAGATCTAACATGTTAAAAAATAAATAAAGGCAAGGAACTTCTTACACGTAGTCTGAAAACTATTTTTCCGCACAGTGTCTGCCATTCCAAACAAATGAATCAAACTAGGCATCACTAATGTCAATGGCAACCCTGGCTCTTGCCTTTGGTAGATGTACTTAATTCATTTTATTTTTGTTTCTTTGCTTTTTTATCCCCCTGTCCCCACCTGATTAAAACTTAGAGATCTCAATACAGGTCTTTGTGGTGGGCACTATCCATCCATCAGGGCTGACACTGGTAACGTAAAACGGTTTACCAAAATGGGTTTATTCCACCTCTCGATACCATTTTAAATACTTGAAAATGGCTATTATTTACTTCCTAACTTGTCTTGCAGTCAAACTGATGATCACAGGTTCTCCAAACATTCTTCACCTGTCACGTTTACTACATCCTTGAGCACAGGTTCGTGCCAGTTTTTCACCGCCCGCTTGAACTATTTCACGGAAGCGGTATCATCACTGTGGACGCGGACCTCCTAGCCAGAGAATGAGGTGGGTCCTGTTCATGAAGCCTGGACGCCATCAGTCTCAGGGCTACCTCTGCGTTTATGAGCCTTCTCACCTTGAGAACACCAGATCCTCCCATGAGGGCTAGGGTTTCATAACTTTCTCCTCGTCGTGTACATTGCAAGGTGTTTCACTTTTTACTTAGAGTGGAGCTTTCCATGAATTGCATTATTTTCATATGTGTTTTGTCTGTCACTGAAATTGGTGACATTCTGAATCGGTTGCCAAATATTTACTCTCGCTCTTTCAGCTGGCGTTATTACGCCTCTACTCAAGATGTGGATAGAAGTCTTGGGGTAGACTTCTGGGAGAAGTCTGGAATGAGGGAGAGAACTACACAACTGGAAATCTGCTTTCCAGTCGCATCAACCCACTAATTGATGTCACTGTGGAAAGCTCCTTCCGTCGTCGTTAAAAGACAACATAGCGCTCCTATACTTTCTTGACTGTGAGAGTCGTAACAGAAAACCTTGATCTACGTCTTGCCAAATTCGGAAGCACCATTTCTAAAGGGTATTTCTAAACACCCATCTAAAAGCAAGGTCAGACAAAGATGAACCCAGACTTGCATGTTATTTTGTGAAACTATACGCGTTCTTCATAAGCATGCGTCACCACAGATCTTGCCAACGACAGAGTTGACCAACAGCTCTGTGGATCATCAAATTAACAGATCCGCCGTTCCTGCCAGCTTGCTTCTTTCCTTTTCGTGTGAAAAATCACACTACACGTTCCTTTTAATAACGAGCCACTGGCAGAGGGACTGTCAGTGACTTGGACACCTCCTCCAGGGTCCCCCCAGCCACTCCACTCAAACTCTCAAGTTCTCCTGGACAGACTCCTTTTCTCTCCTGGGGTACTGGTTTCTGATACAAAAGCAGGTTCTAACCTTTGCATTCCAGAGCGATTCATGACACAGAAGACAGAATGAAGAGGAAGCTGAGCCCTTCTGCTTTACTTGGGCCATCCACTATCTCAATACCAACCACAACGAGTGAATTTGGTTCTTATTTCAAACCTGCATTCTACAGGGTCCTTACACTTTCATGGTCCTGAATCTTTTCACTGCACCCCGCTCGTGGTGAATCTATCCTTCACAGCATGACCTTCACCTGTATTTTAATTCCCTTGGTACATTGTAGGGTTATTGTTTTGCTTGCAAACTGAGTTTCTTGTAGAACATCTCATGTAACTGTCTCCATTTCTTTGGGTAATTTTCCATTTTTCTCTTCATTGGGGTGATCTGTTTCTCAAAGTCAGAAATTCTCGGGGTTGTTTTGTCTTCTTTAAAAAGGGATGTCTCCTTTAAAGTTGATTCCATGGGGTTTTATCCATTATTTGCCTTGATTTCTTAAAAAGACTCTCCCTGACTGCCTCCACTGTCATTATAAGTCATTTCCCCTTCATCACTGTCCAGTTTACCCTCATAGGGTCCAGGAGAACCTGAGAGTCCCCCAAGGTCATTCAGCTGGGTACAAATCCAGATTTTCTGGAGATCCATAGCATTGCAATGGACAAAGAAACAATTCAGAGGGCAAGAAATGGAGGGAAAATACTGGCAAGACTGGTAAGCAAGAGGTCTGGGAGCAGCGCAACATGAAGGATGAGATTAGCCACATGCGACGACGAAGGCACCAACCTTCTTTTGAGGGCACGCCTGGGGTGAGCAGCCATTTTACCCCCAGGATCAACCAACCAACTGATGCCACCTTACTGGTCAGAATTAGCACAATGCACGTAGTGCACTCTTTTATTACATCTTCCTTTGAGAAATACAATTACTGGCAAAATAACACAATATCTGCTCGGATACGTTAGTTAGATACCCTAATGTTAAGAAGTCTGTGTTCTCCGGTCAAACTGCCTAGGTTTCCATTCTGTTTGTGATACTATTGATTTTACAACGTTGGGCAGATTCCTCACTGTTGTAAGTCATTTCTTAGCTATGAACGGTAGCCGTGAGCACCTCCTGCGCATTCTAACGAAGTCAATATAATTGAAAATTGTCTTGTACATGTTTCACTGTCAATAAATAATATCATTCAAATCACTGTATACAAGTCAGGCATCCGGGTGACTTTGAGGTTATGGTGGTATCCGTTATCTACTTTATCAAATCTTTGTGCCGGATTTAGGACTGGATCCTCTACTCCCTTTATCTGTCTGGCCCGTTGAGAATTTTCTCTAGCGCTGACTTTACCTCTGTTCTCCCGTCTGTTTCCCCCATCCCCACCCCGGCCTCGGCCATATCTCCTTGGGTCCCACAGACATATGTTCTTACTGGTTTATACTATGTTATCTAGACATAAGTGATCTATTATTCAGGACAAGAGATAACCTTTCATTGTCACACTCCATGCACACGCATACCTCATTTTATCTTGCTTTGCCAATACTGTATTTTTATCAAGTGAAGGTTTTTGACCACCTTGCACTGAGCAGGTATATTGGTGCCATTTTTCTAACAGTGTCTGCTCACTTTGTGTCTCTGTGTCTCGTTTTGGTAATTCTTACAACATTTCAAACCTGATTATATTTGATTATATTTGTGATGGTGCTCTGTGATCAGTGATCTTTGCTGGTACTATTGTAATGGGGTTTGGGGCACCCCAAACCACGTGCATATGAGACCGTGAACTTGACTGATGGGTGTCATGTGTGTACTGACTGCTGCATCTGTCTCCTCCGGCTGTCCTATTCCCTGAGACACAACAGTATTAAAATTAGGCTAATTAATAACCCCGTGATGACCTCTGAGTTTTCAAGTGAAAGAGCCACACATATCTCACTTTAAATCAAAATCCAGAAATGAATAAGCTTAGTGAGAAAGGCATGTTGAAAGCCTTGGGCCAAAGGTTAGGCCTCTTGCCCCAAACAGCTGGCCCAGTTGTAAATGCAAAAGAAAAGCCCTTGAAGAAAATTAAAAATGCTACTCCAGGGGCGCCTGGGTGGCGCAGTCGGTTAGGCGTCCGACTTCAGCCAGGTCACGATCTCGCGGTCCGTGAGTTCGAGCCCCGCGTCGGGCTCTGGGCTGATGGCTCAGAGCCTGGAGCCTGTTTCCGATTCTGTGTCTCCCTCTCTCTCTGCCCCTCCCCCGTTCATGCTCTGTCTCTCTCTGTCCCCAAAATAAATAAACGTTGAAAAAAAGAAAATGCTACTCCAGTGAGCGTACGAATAATAATAACCTGAAATAGCCTTATTGCTGACGAGGAGGAAGTCTGAGCGGTCTAGACAGATCACACCGGCCCCAGCATTCCCTTAAGCCAAAGCCCAATCCGGGCAAGGCCCGAACTCTCTGTAACGCTACGAAGGTGGAGAGAGGGGAGGCAGCTGCAGAAGAAAAGCTTAAGGCCAGCAGAGGTTTGTCGGTGAGGACGAAGGAAAGAAGCCGTCTCTGTAGCGTAAAAGCTCAAGGTGAAGCAGCAAGTGCTGAGGCTGAAGCTGCGGCGGGTTCTCCAGAAGATCTAGCGGAGATCATTCGTGACGGTGGCTACACCAAACAACAGATTTTCAGTGTCGGTGAAACAGCCTTCTGTTAGAACAAGATGCTGCAGAGCTTTCCCCGCCAGAGAGAAGTCGATGCCTGGCTTCAGAGCTTCAAAGGAAGACTGACGCTGTTGTCAGGGGCTAAGGCATCCGGTGCCTTGAGTGCAAGCCGATGCCCACGTACCATTCTGAAAATCCGCGGGCCCTTCAGAATTGGGCTACATCGGCTCTGCCTGTGCTCTAGGACGAGAACAACACAGCCGATGGCCACATGTCTGTTTCCAACACGATTTACTGAGTATTGAGAACCCACTGTTGAGAGCTTATTGCTCAGAGGAAAAAAGATCCCTTTCAAACCACTGCCACTCACTGACAGCGCACCTGGTCACCCAAGAGCTCTGATGGAGGCGCACGATGAGACGAATGCGGTTTTCACGCCCGTTAACAGAGCATCCATTCTGCAGCCCGTGGATCAAGGAATCATTTCAACTTTCACATCTTACTATTGAAGAAATGCATTTCACGAGGCTATAGATGCCATAGATGGTGATTCCTCTCATGTATCTGGGCAAGTAACCTGAAGACCTTCCAGATCGGACTCACCACCCTAGATGCCATTAAGAACATCCGTGGCTCATGGGAAGAGGTCAAAATATCAGCATAAATAGGAGTCTGGAACAAGTGGACTCCAACCTTTATGGGTGACTTTGAGGAATTCAAGACTTCATGGGGAAGTAGAGGCAGACGTGGTGGAAGGAGCCAGAGAACGAGAGTCACAAGTGGACGAGGGGCCGCGTCTCATGATCAAACTTGAAGAGATGAGGAGACGCTTCATGGGGACAAGCAAAGAAAGGGGTTTCCTGAGATGGAATCCAGTCCTGGGGCAGATGCTGTGATGGTCACTGAAATGACGACAAAGGACTGAGAACACGACATAAACCGAGTTGAGAAAGCCGCGGCAGGGTTTGAGACGGTGGCTCCAAAGCCGGAAGAAGTCCCACTGTGGGCAAAATGCTATCAAACTCCATCACATGCTGCAGAGAAGTTGTTCATAAAAGGAAGAGCCGGTCTATGTGGGAAACTTCCACGCTGCCTCATCTTAGGGAACAGCCACAGCCACCCTGACCTTCAGCTGACCCCATCCTGATCAGTCAGGAACCATCACAACTGAGGCAAGACTCTCCACCAGCAAAAAGGTTGTGAGCAGCTGAAAGCTCGGATTGTGTAGCAGTTTCTAGCAATGAAGTATTTTTAAATTGAGGCGTGTACATTTGACCCTTGAACAACGCAGGTTTGAACTGTGTGGGTACACATACACGTGGATTTTTTTCAGCAAATCCAGTACTGTAAATGTATTTCCTGTCCTTTATGGTTTTCTTAATAAATTTTCTCTCGGCTTATTTATTTAGTTTGAGACACAGGGGGGGCACGGAGAAAGAAGGAGAGAGAGAATCCCAAGCAGGCTCCACGCTTAGTGCGGAGCCCAACGTGGGGCCTGATCTCACAACCATGAGACCTTGACATGAGCTGAAATTAAGAGTTGGATGGAGTTAGGGGCACCTGGGTGGCTCAGTCGGGTGAGCGTCCAACTTCGGCTCAGGTCATGATCTCATGGTTCAGGAGTTCGAGCCCCACATCGGGCGCTGTGCTGACAGCTCAGAGCCTGGAGCCTGCTTCGCATTCTGTGTCTCCCTCTCTTTCCGCCCCTCCCTCACTCGTACTGTCTCTCTCTCTCTCTCTCTCTCTCTCTCTCTCTCTCTCTCTCTCAAATATAAATAAAAATATTAAAAAAAAAAGAGTTGGATGGAGATTAAGTGACTGAGCCATCCGGGTGTCCCTTAAGGACATTTTATTTTCTCTAGCTTACCTGATTATAAGCATACAGTATATATTACACACAACATACAAAATACGTGTTCATTTATATGTTATCAGTAAGGCTTTTGGTCAGCGATAAGCTATCAGAGGTTCAGTTTTTAGGGGCTCAAAAGTTGTATGTAGATTTTTGACAGGAGGGAGGAGTCAGAGCCCCTAACTGCCGTGTAGTTCAAGGGTCAACTGTACATCATTGTTTTTCCACGTAGTGCTATCGCACACTTACTGGACTACAGTATAGTGTAAATATAGCTTTCATGTGCATGGGGAAAACAAAAAATACACTTGACTCACTGTATTGTAATATTTGCTTTATTGTGTTGGTCTAGAACCAAATCCACAGTTATCTCGGAGGTGTGCCTGTATCACGAATTACACTTTCAAGTCGCAGTGGTAGTTGTGCAACTGCGTTCGCTGACTTTTGAAATATTTATACTAAGTGTATTACCCATCCTTTGCTCGTTGTGTTATAAATATATGTGGCAATGTGTCCTATCTAATATTTTTCTAGTTGTTTTTCTTTCATATTCTCTGCCTCTTCCAATTTTATCATTCCTTATATTTTACATCTAGGTCCTCCTACGCTAATGTGTTATATATTCTTTTCCAGACAGTTTTATTCCTCTTTATTTTCAGTTTCCATCCCTTCAGAACACTCCCTCTCCCAAAAGCTTCTAAGACATATTGTATCGTACCTAAGCCATACTTTGCGGCACACTGGCCCAGACAACTATACAACACGCTGTTCGACCTTTCGACTTCGAAGTCCTTATCTGCCGTCAAGAAGAACACCAGAGAAAAAGTGAAGGTTTCTTGGGAATCAACAAGACCCCAGCAGACCCCAGGATGTCAGTGATAGAAATTGTGCCACTCAAACTCCGTGAGGCCACAGTAACCATCTCACCTCATGAGGCTTTTGTAACCAGTAGGTCACTAGTCAAATGTAAATTGTCACTGCTTTCCATTATCGCAATTAGAGCAGACGAGTACGTTTCTTAGACCACCTGGTTGCCTTCCTAGCACCAAGTGTCTGTCACTCAAGGTAACAGAGAAGAGCTACCCCAAAGGAGGGCCGCCTTACGGAGAGTGGTACTCAATGACCAGACATTTTATAATGACACGTAGGAAGGCACAGAAAATCTCAGAGGCACTAGTGACTATCAACACAAAATCCCACACACATTCCAAGGAAGTTTCACAGTCTACTGACAACCATACTGACCACACTCAGCAATAATATATGTATTTACACACACAGGGTATGCTGGCAGCTTCCATATAGGTATGACAGTAACTTAAAGAAAGCAGGTGTCAGGGGCACCTGGGTGGCTCAGTTGGTTGAGCGCCTGACTCTTCATTTCAGGTCATGATCTCACGGTCATGAGATCGAACCCCGCATAGGGCTCTGGGCTGAACATGCAGCCTACTTCAGATTCTCTCTCTTTCCCTCTGCCCCTCCCCCCTGCTCGCTCACTCTCTCTCTCTCCCTCTCTCTAGAATGAAAAAAAAAAAAAGAAAGAAAGCAGGTGTCCTTTCATGAATAAGAGTGAGAAAGAAACTCCTTTCGTTGGTTGATTTTCTCTGGAATTATTATTTAGATTCATTTTCTCTCTCTCTCTCTTTTCCCCCAAATTCTCCTGAGCATTTCTTCAAATTATCTCAAGTAAAAAGACCAGATTTTTACTATTCAAAAATTTACTGGTCCTGGCTTCCTTCCTGAAGTGATTTCCAGCCCATGGAGAGTCAGAGGCTTAAACTTTCCAGCTTCTATAGCTTTTGAGCGATTACAAAATTATTGAGGTCCCACAAAGAGGTCAAAAGGACAAAAGGCAGTTAACATATTTTAAAGATGACTTGGAGACCTACAGGAGCATGGTAAGTCCGTGCTTTAAGCTGCCAATTCAACAATTTCTTATGTTTATTCCCTAGATTTTTTTTCAACGAAAAAGATTTTCAACTCAATTTTTTAAAATTATCATGCAGAAAATTTTAATCTAAGCGAAGGAAGAACATGTGACTGAGCACACACTCTTCTCGAAATAATTCATTGTACTTATGCTGATTGATCCTAGTCACTTCCACTTACTGACACAATGTAAAATTTCTTTTAAAGATAAAGCATGTCGTATTTTTGAGTATCATTTTTGTGTGTCCTAAACTGATGGCATAAAGTTGCGATGACACCCTCAGCGCTGTAGAAAATAGTTTCTAAGTCACTCAAGGCAATATGCGACTTTCATTTATTGGCCAGATTAAAAAATAATCCCCTTCGATACTTAAAGAAGTTGCTGTGTGAAGTGTAGCCCTAAGACCGCAGGTAGGATTTAGTTTCTCTGTTGGAACATTTATAGCAAGAGGTGTTATGCCTTGCCCAACCACAGTCTATTTTTCAGGCTTAGCTAAATTAAAGAAATACCAGATGATAGATGGATTTACCCAGACAGCGAGTTTCGGAGCCACTCCAGAGTCCATTTGCTAAGCATTCTCTGACGTGAGACCCCACCAGGGTGTAGCCCGTGTTGCACGTAAATATAGCTGTGGCCCCATAAACTGTGAGCGTGCCAATCTTGTTACCGTTTGGCGGAAAGGAGAGGCTTCCACACGAGATCACTGGAAGGCAAACAAAAAGCGAATGTTACTTCAAGTCTGCGGGTTATTCTCTTGCTTAAGCATGACAAAATCCTCAGCCTTAATTCTTATCAGGGACGGGGATGTCTGGTTAGGGTCAGACAGGTCAACTATCTAGGAGGCTTAATTTTCCTCCTCTTACGCCCTTGGAATGGAAACGTGCGCGCTTAGAGCGGATTCCAAAACCATGCGGTGGAGGGACACAGCCACGGGGGCAGATCAGTCAAGCGCGCGGGCCGCCCGCCCGCCCACCCTTCCGTGTGTATCGGCCACGAGAGCCACGAGGCAGCCACCGGACACCTGTTGCAGAACAGGAGCGGTCGTGCCCGGGGCCGTCAGCCGCACTTAGTGACGTGTGATGAAAACAGGACGCCCGTGTCAACCGCAGGCCTGGCTCCCCGTTCCCTCCAAGTACTTGTGTGACTTGTTGGGACCGTGGAGTCATCAAGGCTGACTGTTCCCAGAGGCTTACGTGTGGTTTTGGACGGGTCACGACCAAGGGTCTGAAGACTCTTCTGAGGGCACCAAGAACTTGCTGAGTTACTCTGCGTAAAGGGGTTAGGGCCCAGGCCGAGGGTAGCTGATCGTTACGGAGTTCTTATCGATAGCGAGCTGATCGGAGGCAGCAAATGAAGCGAAGAAGAACACAGACCCTGGCTCCAGGCTACTCAGCTTCGGTCCTCGCTTTGCTGGTTACGGGGAGGCCGGTTTCCTCCAAGATTCCGGGGTCCTCCTTAGTTCCTCTCTTACGCGTTCCTACCAACGCCTGCCCGCAGAGCCACGCGCTGGCTCTAACGAGAGGGTGCGTGCAAGTGCCAAAGCGACGCTTGGTACCGGATCAGGGCTCGGTCGGGGCCAACTGACGCGGAACTGACCTGGGGACCTATTTCGTGGGCTGAATCCGTGTGAACGCCTCGATTGACGATTCAAGGGACGACAATGTTTACGGCTGTGCCACGTAGACCGGGGTTTTGAATGGAGCCGATCTTACTCTGAGGGGTCCCCGCTGTGGTTCCATTTCAAACAGACAGACGGACACAGGCAGCTGGCGTGTGTCCTGGGGAGGATGTCTCAGCAGGAATTCGGACAGGGGAGGTCATGATCGGAACGTCATTGTTGTTGAAGTTCCAGCTTCTGGGATCGCTCAACTCGTAGGGCTGTGTCTCATGTGCAGCGACGCTGCTAACACATGCCCGGGCCCGAATGTCAACGGATTCCCGCAGAAGTTAATTTTTTTTTTTTAATTTATCATGAACTTTCCACTAAGCCCTTCCCAAACATACTGCGAGCTTCGCCTTGAGTTAGGATATTTAAAAATCCGCGCGCAGCCACTCAGCATAATTAGACCGTGTCCTGAAACGTCCGGAGGGTCAGAAACGCGCTAGCGGCCATGAGGTCCCCTGGGGCCTGAATGCACCCTCGGTGGACGGCGAGCCCGCTCTATGGCCACCGCTCCTTCACCTCCGGGGAAACGTCCCTGCGCCCACGGCATCTGGGGCTTGTCCTCCGTCAGGCTCACCAGCCTGTAGGGAGGACTAAGGGAGCACGGCCGCGGCTTGTTCGCAGCGGGGCGATGGGGGCTCAGCTGGCAGGGGACCCACACGGTGATGGTGACAGCGATACCCACTTGGGGAAGCTGCCCCGACACACACACGCACACACGCCACACACCCCCCCCCCCACACACACACCACACTCACAACACACATATACACCACGTATACACATACGCTTTGTCAAACATCCAAGTAGAGCCTCGTTTCCATGTTGTTTTCTCCTCCCAAGTATTTGTGCAGTCCACACCGCCTCCCCTCACTGTGACCAGGGATCACAAGCCATGGGTGTCTCTCCCCCCAGGGCAGCGTCCTTCCTCTTGCCTTCAGTTCTACAATTATGTGCATGTTGAAATCCTCAACTTAGAAAAAAAATCATGTTGTGACATGGTGTTTCTAGACCTGTAAGGCCAGCTTTCCGGTCAGAAATACGGATAGTGTTAGTGAGTGTGGCAAATAAATATAAGGTCAAGAGTAGGGACTTTCCGGTACATTCTACCTGGAAAAGTCCTCCTGAACGTGCAGATGAACATGAACACAAACAGATGACATGACATGACTGTGGATGGTTCGGGGCGGTTTATCGTGAAGATAGCGTCACAGGACAGGTGACTGTTAAGTATGTGAAGGCATGCTGTGTAGACCACAGTCTGGAATTGCTTTAGTAGGCCCGGAGGAATGACGCCAAGATGCCTGGTTATAAGTCAAAGAGAAGGCCTTGCTCAAAGTGAAAATATTCAAACATGACTCAGCTGCCCCTGGGGTCATGACCGCCCTGAGTTATTTAAGTTATTTTAACTTTAAAAAAATGTATCAGTAGGGATAAAAATTAATCAAAAATATCCATATCAAGTCTTTCTGGGGGAAGAAAAACAACATTCTCAGTTTGGTCACAAAAGTAATAGTTAGCTTGGTCAGCTCTTCCTACCCACTGATCATATGAACAACATAATGCATACCCTTGGGCATAGATGCTAGATGCTGGTCTCTAGCACCCTTTTCCACCAAAAGTTTCCAGAGCTCCTTGGAGAATGGCTGATTCCTTGTTTAGTTAAGAAAAACTCAGGATGAGCATAAAATATCCTGTCTTCCTGAGAAAACAGGGACAACTTGAAAGACATCATAAGGAGAAGATGAAGAAACCAGGGAGAAGGGACTCACTCTGGCCATACTGGAATGATGAAAACTACAAATAATGATTAAAAAAAAAACAGCAATCAGTGATTTCACTGGAACCCACTGATTCTGGAAAAGGCCACAGGTCCATGATATTTGAGATAGATAAATATCAAAGTGTGATGTGATACAACAACCCATACCAATGAATGGCTGACAATTTCCAAAATACATGTGTATGCCAAGTTGGCTGGAGAGATCTCCAGATATATGGATTTCTGGCTGTTGTTCCTGGACCAAACTTAGTATTGGGATCACCAGACTGAGGTATGTTAAAGCCAGAAAGACAGACTTTCTAGAATTTCAGAAGAATGGAGGCAAATACACAATTTATAGATGGTAGAAACCCAACTTTGCTTTCTTCCCCCCAAAGAAGTAGAAACCTCCTGCTAAGGAGTTTGGTTCAATAATCAGGCTGGCCCTGCCCCCGGTTTTTGTAAACATTCTTCTAAACACGAGTCTCCCTGTGTCAGTTCTTCTGGAATGGAGATTTGGGACTTTAGTGTAACGTGTTGTGGCATAGCAAATACCCACCTAACGCTAACACCATCCTCCCCAGGCACACCAGGCAACAAGAAAGCCCAGCAAAAACTAGACTGGACGGTTGCATCCGCAGAAGCCCCGCGTGAACTCCCCACTTCCAAGCAGTTTACGTGCGCCTACTTTTAAGACTCTGATTCTGGATCGAAACTGACGGAATGTTGCCTAGAAAGTCTGAGAGAGGCAAAAGGCAGAGGCTCCCCAGTCCTTTAGCCTCCACTCTCCTCGCTGAGCTTAGTGACTGAGTCTCTGAATCACACCATGGAGCTTTGCAGTGGGTGCCTGTAAGGGAGGCCCGCGTGGATGTGGGAAGGAGGGGATTCCCTAATTCGGACCGAGAGGAACAAGGAGGAAATTCAGTATGAATGAAGTCAAACCAGGACACTTGTGACAAAGGCAAGGGAACCGTTAATGATTACTCTGGAAAACAGGCTTCAGGCAGGGCTGTCTGGGGACCTGGTGGTGTCATGCACTCGGACTATGGAGGAGGTCCTCAAGTTCACTGACCCTCCCTAACTTACCTTCGTGCTCCTGCCTGAGCGCTTGATACATGTTTACTTACCGTTGGCTCTATTCAAAGTTGAATTAGGATGGCTATGTCAAAGACAACAAAGCATTCTTTTGTCATTTTTCTTATTTTATTCTGGTTTCTTCTTATTAAGCTGTGTGCTTGATAAATTTGACACTGGTCTACTTGTTTCTGTGCATGATAATTTCCTCTGAACAACCCACTAAAGAGTATGTGTTAAATATATCTGAGTCAAATAGTGCTCTGAACAATACTAATATTGTTTTATTTTTCTATTTATTCATATTTGTTATAAAACCCACTCAAAGGCTTAATTGCTTATCTTGTACCTATGAGAATAATAATCTCCCTTTTCAAGACAGTCATTATTTGAGAACACAATATCTTCAGCATAAATAATATTTCCCAAGATCCTAATTAGAGGGTTTGAATAGTCAGTGCATGGAAGGAGTTATCTTTTGAAACATAGGCCTGGATTTGTTTTTGAGTTGATCTGAAATATCGGAGTATTCGAATATTTTAAAATGTATACAATGCAATCATTAATAAATAGAACTTTTAATATTTAACCCAGCCATCATACATTTTAAGTATGTCACATAAAAATCCATATTCATCATTATAATGATGAGAAACGCCATTTGGTTACATTATTAATCCATAGGGGCAATCACTTACAGTGGGGGGGGGTGGTTAAAAGGTGGCGGTCAGTGACGTCACTAATTCAGAATGGCTACCTGACCTGGGAAGTGCACTGGTCACTCACCTCGACATCTGGGTCTCTCGTCGCCTAGGCTCCACGTTCCATTGGCTTGGCACTGTGCCAGCCTCTGGCCCTCCAGGTAATAGCCAGGACTGCAGCTCAGCACGACCTGAGCTCCATACTCGTTCAGTGACCCCGAAACCAGTCTCCAGGTGACGTGCTCCGGGAGCTGAGCTTCGATGCCAGGACAAATCACCGCTGGAAATGAAACATACTTATTAGCATCACCATTGTTTTCTCGAGAGATCAGATCACGTTTGCTTTTAATGGTAA
Source organism: Felis catus (assembly GCF_018350175.1). Lineage (NCBI taxonomy): Eukaryota > Metazoa > Chordata > Mammalia > Carnivora > Felidae > Felis > Felis catus. The sequence continues at coordinate 2,816,462 of NC_058371.1, forward strand.
GACCCTTGTCTCTGAACTTGATCTTGCAAAACAGAAGCCGCTGGCCTATTATTTCAGGAGCTCTTCTCTACTACCCACATAGTCACAGGAGGATGATCATGCATGGAAAATGCATTCGGCGGCCTCATTGCAGGTGCATTGGCGATTGTGCAGTGACGCTGTGATAGAAACGGATAAATCACCCACGAGAAGTTGCACGGTTCACCTGCATGGAAAATCTTCATCAGGTAAATGAGCACATGCATAGAAGAATCTTACATATCGTTTGTCTCAATTTACTCTGAGAATCTTGGAATAGAATTGAGACATTGACAACGAGCTTGGGCACAAACGATCAGAAAATCGTATGCCCCCATTCCCTTCCTCTCCATGAAACACACCTACATAAGAATTCTGTATGTTACTGGACTTACAGGCACACAGCATCTATCTGCAGACTGCATTAATACTGTCAGGACAAATGTTTAATAGATCTTAAAAGAGACCATCCTTTCATGCTCTTAGGAGAAGGCCTAGAATTACAGTAACTACTGAATACAGAGCAGGAGCTACAAATGTAATAACAGTGATAATAGTGGTAATGGTGTCGCCTGCGCCATTTTCTTGGGGTGGACTTCAAGCAATCTGCAAATATGCTGAAAATGTATGAAAAATTTAATATATGTGAGTATATATATATATATGTATATATATATATATACACATATATATATACTAAAGTAAAATAATATATGAAATGAATTTTACAAAGTTGGCACTCCATTTCTCCATATATGAACATCCAAGGCAGTCGACCACCTTCAGAACTGAGCTGATTAATTTATTGAGCCTGGAAGACTTAGCTGGAGAAATCAGAGCTTTTTCAGAATGATATTAATAAATAAAATTACTTATTTAAAAGTAAATTAGAAATCAAATTCTATATAGGTTTATCATAGTTGAATCAGACATATCCAAATGTTACAAAAATCTCACTGAATCTTCTATCCGTAATTTACCAGTACTAAGTGCGAATAAAGTGAAAAAAAAATGGACTTTTCAGTATTGTTACAATAATATCAATGATGAATAAAATGTGAAAAGGATTTGCTAATTTGAAAGTAATCCTTAGGTCTGTTTCTCTTAAGTATTTTTAAAGGAAATGATTGTCCAAAATTTGTATGGATTCAAAATGGATTAAAATCCTAAGTGCGAGTCCTAAAACCATAAAAATCCTAGAAGAAAGCAAAGGCAATAATTTCTTTGATATTGGCCACGGAAAGACTTTTCTAGATGTGTCTCCTTTGGCAAGAGAAGTAAAAGCAACAGTAAACTATTGGGACTACACCAAAATCAAAAAGCTTCCATACAGCAAAAAAAAAAAAAAAAAAAAAAAAAAAACCAACAACAAAGCAAAAAGGTAATATACTGAATGGGAGAAGATATTTGTAAATGATATATACATTAAGGTGTTAATACCCAAAATATATAAAGAACTTATACAACTCAACCCCAAGAAAACAAATAACCCAATTAAAAAATGGGCAGATGACCTGAATAGTCACTTTTCCAAAGAAAATTACAGATGGCCAATAGACACATGAAAAGATGCTTAACATCATTAACCATTGGGGGAATGCAAATGAGAACCCTGTGAGAATGGCTAAATTAAAACACACACACACACACACACACACACACACACACACACACACACACACAGGAATGTTACTCAACCATAAAAAAGAATGAAATCTTGCCTTTTGCAACAACATGGGTGGACTTAGAATAATGCTAAGTGAAATAGGTTCATCAGAGAAGAACAAATATCATATGACTTCACTCCTATGTGGAATTTAAGAAACAAAACAAATGAACAAAGGAAAAAGAGACAAACAGACTCTTAAATATGGAGAGCAAACTGGTGGTCACCAGAGGGAGGTGGGGGAGGGGGGATGGGGAAACAGGAGAAGGGGATTAAGAGTACATTTATCCTGATGAGCACTGAGTAATATATAGAATTGTTGAATTACTGTATTGTACGCCTGAAACTAATAGAATACTCACTGTATGTTAATTGTAATCTAACAAAAAGTAAAACTTATATGGATATTTAAGTGTTTTGCCTGAATAATACAAGCAAATTCTTCTCTAACTGGAATACCTTTAGAATTCCAGGCAGGATGGCTATTTCTGAAAAGTCTTTAATGCCTTTAACCTTGTAAATCCATAGCTCCATTTCAATCCCACTGCCTATGTCAACTAAAGTTCATTTCATTTAGCCAAAAACTGTACTCCTACAATGAGCTGAATTGTTTTCAATGACCTGAACTAACTCTTACAAACTCTACTTGTGTCAGGAAGGATTCACTGTTGGCATTTACAGTGGAAATGGTCGTTTACTTTGAGCTCATATCTACGGTGGTGATTTCCAAATTCTGTATGATTACCTCCTTCTTTGTGAAAATGCTCTTTGGTTTGCCTTAGAATTATCTGATTCTGTTAAACCAGAAAAAAAAAAAAAAAACTGATCACTTGAATCTCTTTCTCCCTGGTAGGCGTAGGCTAATAGCTCTTTTACTGTAAGCACTAAGTCTTTTCACATTTTTAAAAATTTTTTTTAACGTTTTTATTTATTTTTGAGACGGAGAGAGACAGAGCATGAACGGGGGAGGGGCAGAGAGAGGGGGAGACACAGAATGGAAGCAGGCTCCAGGCTCTGAGCCATCAGCCCGGAGCCCGACGCGGGGCTCAAACTCACGGACAGCGAGATCGTGACCTGAGCTGAAGTCGGACGCTCAACCGACTGAGCCACCCAGGCACCCCTCTTTTCACATTTTTTATTGAGTATGTTTGCCCTAAAACAGGTGCTGATGACATATATTTATAAATCTGAGTGAGTGAACATGTGTGTGTGTGAGTGTGTGTTCACACTTTGAAACTAATGTGCCAAGAAAGTGTTGTGGCAGCAAAAAAAACCCCCAAAAAACAAAAAACAAACCTGCAAAGGAATGGAAGTGATGAAACCACACGGGTGGAACCTGAGTAAAGGGAAAAGTAAGACTGGAATAAATATTTAATGTGAAAGTTCTCCGAAGGGAGAGGGGCAAGAGCAGAGGTCCTCAGAAGCCGTGGCAATTGGGGTTCTATTTAATACCTTCAAAGATGCCCAGAGGGATAACCTATGGCAAACGTCTAAGCGTGAACAAGTGAGGCCGTGGTCTGGGTGATGACATCCCAAGGAATGTCAACCAAGATGGTGCCAGAAAATGGTTTCCTCCAGATGGTGGAGAACAGGGGGCCACTTGGTCAGTTGTATCCAAGTGGGTGTCCGCATTCATATGCAAACAACATGAGAAACCCAGAAACCAATGAGCCCTAAGGAATTAGTGCCGATGAAAAGTGTCACAGAAGGCAGTGCCCCTGGTTGCTTGGCCTGGCGGCAGGGGAAACCCCAATCTTGTGCCCGAATTCTGGGCCTTGTGGGAGGAAAAGGGACTTGAATAGGCACAGGACCCTTTGTGGGCCCCAAATACCAACTTATTCTCCCCTTGGCGTTTCTGTAAGGTGAGCAGCCCCGGTCACACAGATCAGAGACCTGACAAGGGTTTTCCTGGCTTGTTTGGCTTGTTCTTCCTTCCCTCTCCCCCCCGTCCCCCATGGGCAGGGAGAGATCCGCTGGTCCTCCCCATGCCACCCCCTTCTCCTGAAGAGCCTCATCCCACCCCCTTCTCCGGCTCACCCTCACCCTCTGCTCACACACACACACACACACACACACACACACACACACACACACATTTTCCGTCTTGCAAACATTTCAGTGACAACATAAAATATTTTGCATTTTACTTGAGAATTTATACTGAGAATCTGATTCTACCGCGAGTGATTCTGATTTGTTACCGACTCCTTTGGCCAGCGGCAAAGCAGAAAGACCAACCGTTGTTTTGTATAAGGTATTCAGACAATGATAGTATTTCCACCATAAAGAAAGCCCTTTAGACTTCCCCGTCCCCACAATAAATTACAGACACATATCATACATTTTCTGGGGTGTTCCCATCAGCCCCTCCATGCAGGGATGCAACTCTCTTTTCTCTTTTAACAACAGATCCCCCCATTATACCCCACAAGGGGAGTGCTTCTTATCACCAAGTTCAAGCACATTTAATTAGATTTGTAAAATCTCCATTGGATGCCATCGCAGGAGAATGATTTAATCAGTCTCGTAAATGTTCTTTGCGCTCACAACTTGGGCGAGCTTTCAGCATGCCATTAATCGGTTGTCCTCACTGGTCGAGGGCCCAGAAGCCAGCTCAGTTCTGGTGCATTAGAAGCTGAGGAACAAGCCTGCTTGGGCTTAGGTAAATAAGGAATGTAAGTTCTTTGAGCAAAGGCATCCTACAGAGATTTCAATGCAGTCCACACCCTCCCATTTCAACACTGCTCTGGGAGGAAGCCCCACCACAAAGACTGGATTGAAAACATGAGATTCTTAAGGAAATACATTGTTTCTAGATTTTTGTTTTAAGCTCAGATGTTAACCAGTCCTGAGTGTGTGAGTTGTTTAGAATAAGAGTAGCAAATTAGTAAAGAGCTCAAATCACAGAGTTTTAAAAGCAACCTTTTAGCAGGTAACTTACGGGCTCACTGAGAGTGATCAGACTTCCGCTACCAGACAAAAAAAAAATGTCCCAACACTTCAAAGCCCCTAACTGCCACCCCTCTCCCCAAGATTCCTGACTGAATCTAAACCCTCTGAACATTCTCATGTTCTTTCTAGTCCTGGAATTGCCAGATTTCTTCTCATTCAATTATGAAGTTTACAAAAGCCCCTTCTTGAGATCAGACATTTTTCTGCCCCAGGCTTCTTGTTATTTTGCTGCTATGTTAGTTTTAATAAGTAGATCTTAGTGGAGTCAGACCCTAGAGTATTTACCTAACTAACTGTAACTAAGTAAAAAAAAAAAAAAGAAAAAGAAAAAGAAAAGAAAAAGAATATTCCAGCCCTTTCCCTAGCTTAAAGGTAAACACCTTCCATGGAATCTGATTTCAATAACAAAAAAGACCAATACTGAATTAACTTCATCTGCTTAGTGATACTGGTAAATACTGTTCAGATTTTTTTTTTATAATTCTATAATCGAAGTTCCCTATTAAAGCCATTTTGTTCAATTACATAAAATGGTTTATTTTTTAATTATACTAAACCAACCCCTGAACGGGATGAAAACAGTACTGATAACCAAGGAGTAGATTTATAGTAAAATAATCTTAGTATTTCACTCCTTATCCACTGGGCTCACAACAAAGGAATCCACAGTATTTACATCACCAATGCCTGTCTTTTAAAAACTTGGCTTTTCAGTTCCCTCTAAACATCCCTAGAAGTTTCCTGTTGTGGCCATGTGTCTTCTTTTTATCTGTGTGTTTTTTCAGTCCCGTAAGTTGCACACGTAAGGTCACGGTTTCAGTATGCACCAATAACCAACACTGAACCAGCTCTTATAATTAGGAACATCTTTAGAGTTTTTGCGGAAAGAGAATTGTTCGCTTAAAAATAGTTGATGCATTTGTTTAAATGTTCTTTCCCATTTCCCCTAGTGAGACTTTCCTCCTTCCGTTGTTTTAAGTAAGAGTCTAACAATGTCTCCGGGGTAATTTGTAGGTTATGATGAATGTGACTCTAAATTCTGACATTGTTGTAAATACAACATAGTCAGTGCCGTGAGAGCAGGGCCAGGGCCCTGCCCAAGGACTTGTGGACGCTTTCATGGAGACAAACCACACAAACTAGGGACTGGCATCGAAGCCGGTGGCCATCCGGCTGAGATACGCCTGATATGAAATGCTAAACAAGCGGATGACACCTGCTGTGGTCACATCCTCAATCTCTAATACTTGGGACACAGGTCTGCAGACATCTAAAGGGACAAGATAAAAGAAGGGTGGGGAGCCGTGGATGCTTCCAGAAAGTTGGTGGTTTGGTGCTGTAGAGGGGGTGCGGGAGGCACCATGAAAGCTGGCACATGAGAAGACACGATTTCGACCCAGTGCTGAGTGAATAGGGAGCTGTTTCCTCTGATGGTGTGGCACTACAATGACACGAGGACATTAATATGCAACAGATACGTTCTGCTTACACACACTCTCTCTGCTAAGACTCCACACACACAGGACCACGTGGAGCATCATGACCGTGTGTAAGATGGGGCCAAGCTAGGAACCTCGGAACTCGCGAACTTCCCTTCTAGTGATGCGTACAATGTTCCTAAATTCTTATAATTTAGTGCATGAGGTCATACATGGAGCCAAGTCATTTTTCTCTTCAAAACACTTCAGTAGGAGTGACAGATGTGTGGAAACATTCTTTTTGGATGGTACATGATTGTAACATTTCAAGGAACCAGCATCACGTCATTCTGTGGGGACACTGATGTCAAGAACTCATAGAAATGTGTGTTAATTTTCCTGTCTCTCCATAACTTTGGGTTTAGAATAGTTAAGTGAAAATATACTTATATTATACTTATATTTATACTTAGTAAATGCATACGTATATTTACTGTGTATATATATATATATATACTTTAATATTATATATATATGTATATTTAGTAAGATGAATAGACTTAATCATTCAATGTAACAGAAAAGAATAATCATTAGTTTCGACATCAATGTATGTACAGAATATGCAGAATGATCACTAACCCTGAAGTGTTGTGTGTTTGGGGCGCCTGGGCAGCTCAGTCGGTTAAGCGTCCGACTTCGGCTCAGGTCATGATCTCACAGTAGGTGGGTTCGAACCCGGCATCGGGCTCTGTGCCGACAGCTCGGAGCCTGGAGCCTGCTTCGGATTCTGTGTCTCCCTCTCCCTCTGCCCCTCCCCCAACCATGCTCTGTGTGTCTCTTTCTCAAAAATAAATAAACTTTGAAAAAATAAAAACCAAAATAAAGTGTTGTCTATTTAATGCATTAGTTACTTGAAACTATCAATGTCTATATCTCTATCTCTATATCTATAAAACCGTGCACAATTTCAAGTTTGCAGGACTATTTTACATTTCAGGAAGTGTGTGCTCCGTGCTTGACCCAGGTGTGGAAACATTCTGGAGCACAGCTACACACACCAGAGGCAGACCCTTGGCCAGCTGACAGCAGCACGGCTCGCCTGGCACACATCTCAGCCTGCTGGGCTGGGCAAAGGCTCAGCCATCCAGACTAAAAGGGAGAAAACCTCTCATGTTCATGAGTCACTCTGCTTACATGGCAGCAAATTAAAAAAAAGCAACTGTAAAAAAGCAGTTTCCTCACATCTCGTCTGACGGGGGCCCTGATGTCCGTTCCACAGGCACTTACAAAGAGATGGCCGTCAGCCCAATGGACAAATGCACCTGCTGTTGCAGGGTTTACGCTTTTCAAAGATAAAACAATAATAACTAACATATTCCATTACTCAGGGGCCGCGAATGACCTACAAGACACAAGACCCAGATTTACCATGGGGCATTCCAGGGCACATTTTCTTTCTTATGTTTATCAAGGCACCAAGGGGAACCTGTTCACAAGTCCAATTAAAACGCAAAAAGCTAGACTAAGCCATGTTCAGTCTTTGCAAAAGAAAATCACAGAGTGGAGCACAGCTGGCCCTAAAGCAGGGGTCTGAATCTAATCTGAAACAATATCTAAACTCCAACGGAGCACCACGATCCCAAAAAGACAGTTTCAATAACCACAGCGAGTCTGCACAACCTTAATGTGCAGCCTTCAAACCCCTCCCCCAGCAGAATCTACAGTAGCTGAGGTTTGGCGCTAACAGTCGGCCACGACAGAGGCTTCCAGGGCTGGCGAGGACTCCTCACCTTGCACACGACTGCACAAACCCATCCCGCAAAGTGACGCACCTCAACGTCGAGGAGCAGGAACCCAGCCGGCGTCTAGTGGCTGTTTGAAACTTCGTGTGGGCTCACACAGCACATGACCCGCCAGGTCTGCTCCCCGGGTCTGTGCCGGGCACGGGACGAATCAGGGCGGGCTGGGCACGGGCTGGGGAGCGCTGGGGGACACTGCGCACGTCTCCGGCACAGGCTGCCAGCTGAGGCTCTGAACTGACCTTTTGGCCTGGGCTATTTTCCAAGTCTTGTAACAAACAGACTTCCTTGGAAGCTGGAAATAGATTTGTGCCTCCTACAAAAGTCCTTTTTTCCCTTTAGCTTTAATATGCATTAAATATGTACTTAAGTTAATATAAATATGTACTTAATTTAATATGCATTAAAAAAGACATATGCATATGATGATTATGTATTTAGATCAAGCGGGAACTGGATTCTTCTTCATCGGCTTTGCTAACATCTTCACTGAAATCCCTTGTAAATGCATCCTGTGGGGCAAGATGGGCCCATTCACACTAGCTGCAAGGCGGAGTCCAGCCTCCAGCAGGGAGGGGCCGGAGGCAGACAGATGGCTTCAGTCCCGACTCTGCCGTGGACCGACCATGCAACCTTGGGGGGTTTTCCACTTTTGGGGGCTCCAGTCCCCATCTGCATCATGCGGATAATGATAGTGCTGCAAAGGTCCATTAAAGGGCTCAGACTGCAGGTATGTAAATGCTCATGACAGGGCCTGGCGCGTAGCGGAAAGTCACAGAGGCCTGATGTACAGCTGGTGTCATGACTCAGGGCTCAGCAATATGACGTACGATCAAACGATGTTTGTCAAGGAGCCAAGGGTAACGTATCGTGTGTATTCTACTCTGAAGGTGGGGGTGATCAGTAAAGACAACAGAAGCAGTTCCTAGACCATGTCCTAAGGGACTAAGTGGATAAGTGTATATGCTCCAAAACATTTTATATACGGTATTCTTATATTTATAAACACACATATATGCATTACATATATAAATGCATATGTATATTTTACATAAATACATAAATACACAATCATGTATATTATACACATGTATTTATATGTGTCTATAATATATATGGGAATAAACACATATGTATTTATATATGTGTGCACACATGTATATATGTACTATTATACACATATGTGCATATATGTATTATATATAGACGAATGCATACACGTACCTGTATGTTGTACAGACATGGCCTACAGGTAACTTATATGTACATAACTTATATATAAGTTTTTCTATGAGTGGGCTATTTGCAGGTCACATAAAGCTATTTGGCACAATACGACTTTATCCTGTTCTCCCTCTCCTGGAATATACAGGCGTTACATTTAACCACGTAAAGTGCTCATGGCACCTGGCACGCATAGTAGGTCTCTGATAAATTGTTCACAACAAACTTACTTCACTGACTAATGCCTTTAATCGAAAAAGCAAACCTCTATATTGGGATTGGGATCTGGAATTCGTTTTTCATTAGACGGTCATCTTAACGGCTTTGATTGCTCCCGTATGCAAAGTGCATCATGCTTATCTGTCCATCGTTTGGTCAAACTATGAAACCCATACGTTAATACCCAGAGCCTCCCTTGTTCTCTAATGCCGTTAGCATGAATCAAATCTTCAGCGACCCAAATCCAGTGTCAGCAAATAAGTTAAAATGGAGAGAAAGGAGCCTCAGGCACCTGCTGCAGGGACATGCGGGACTGCGCGCAGCAGGCAAACTGAAGCGGTTACTTATCGCAGCCTGCACGTCCGTAAAGCTAACGGCCAGACGAACTGATTTTATTTACCATCTACACGTACTCTTTTATCAAAGGCGAAGTGTTTCTCACCTCGGAATCAGGGCTCCGGTCTACACATTACTGCAGTCAGTAAGGAAACCGAATGGCGTCACGTCTACAATGTACACAGAGGAGTCGGTCTCGGGGAGCTCAACAGTAACCAAACTTTCCGACTCGCGAGTAAAGCTTCGTGCTTACTCTCTGCAGTTTCTGAATTTAAATGAGGTGGAGAAAACGCCATCCCTCCCCCTCCAAAAATGAAATAGGTTTTCCAAGTCCCTGAATATCAAGGAACTTAAGTGAAATGTCCATTTCTCCCTTTTGTAAAATCTAATGGACAATAGTGAGGCCAGAAATACTTGAAAGTTAGAAATAACACTTAAAAAATTCAGCGCTAATTTTCCATTTTATTATAAAAGTTGTATGTATTGTCCGTGTTACTGAAGCAGTCGGTATCAAAAGCTTTAAAATGCAAATTGGCTTTTTTTCCATGTAACAACCATTTCACTGAGCATACTATAACTTCTTTCTACTGGAATCCTCATTTGTATGTAGGAAATAATTTTGTGATTTAATTTTTTATTGCAGCTTGAAAGCAAGCGTCCGTGTAGAATATGCACTTTTGAAGCAGAGAAATTCAAATGCATGTATAAATTAGACCACCTTATGTGTGTTGTATTACGTTTCCCGTCGGCACAGAATAGTTCTCTTAAGTGATGTAATATTTGCCTTTGAACAGCCAAAGGCCCCTCATTCCTGACTTTTCTAGAAAGTTTTAGACATAAATTCAGACCACGTCCTTGAAATCATTTGGTTCCACTACAGACAAAAGGCGGCTCCCTGACGCGCGGTCAGCGATTTAACGCTTCCCAGGATGAATTACGTGCTGGGTTACAACGGCACCCACTTCCCGTCTCTGTGCTCAGTTCTCTAACACACAAGGCTTCTGAGACATGAGATTGCTAGGGGCAGAATGGGACGGAAGCAGGGAGCAGGGACTCTCTCCCTAGGTCTTCCGGAAACAAACCCCATTGGCTCCTCTCTACATCTGTGACTCCGGCCAGCGGACCCCACCGATCCCTCTGAGGTGCTTGTCCGTCTGGGGGGATAACAACTGCATACGTCCTGAGAGGTGAGTGAGGCGATGTGTGCAAAGCTCACGGACTCCAGCCTGGAGGGCAGTCGAAGGTCCAGGACTGGTCCTGAAGGTGCTGTTAATCGATGTGGCATGAACATCTACACATGCACACACTGAACGTGAGCTGGTCGGGTTCCAAGTCAGACTCGCTGTAATATCTGAGTTCGGTCTACGGGCTGTAAGAGGAGCCTCAGGGACACACAGGGGGCCCTGCCTCGGCCTGGTGCTCCGTACGCAGAGCTTGGGGACTTGGTGGGACAAACGTGGCACGGGCGGAAGGGACTTGAGGAGGGCGCAGGGAGGTCCGTCTGAGTCCCCACCTACTGGCTGTGGGGAGACAGGAGTGTTCTCAGCCCCCAGGCCCGGCCCGGCTCCTATGGTTTCTCTGCTGTTACCCCACTCTCTGGGCATTTCTCTGAGCTGATGGGGGTGCTTAAATCACCACTCCTCACGCTCGTCCCCACTCGTCAGGAAACCAGTCTGACACTCAGCCTGTCTAGAACAGGCACAGAGCCTTGAGTCCATACTGGACCACGGCACGGGACTTCCCCAGGCAGATCCCGGCAGCGTCACACTGTTGTGCTGTCATGAGGCCCAAAGCACGTCTGCCAAACCAGTGTCCCCATATAGCTGGCCCTGGGGCAGCAGGGGCCTCCACCAGGGCGGTTTCAGTGCCATGGAGTACTCCCCCAGATGTTTTCGTAATGCCCAGTCACGTTCATTTGGTTGCAAACTGCAGATTTGGGCTATCTCCGCTATTTGCCTTTTATTAAATCAGGAAGGTAAGGGAAGCACTGCCTTCTCCACAGGATTGTTGTTATGACCGAATGATGCAGCACGGACACGCCTGACGCAATCCAATGTCTACAGCTGCCGTTCAAAAGCGCGGTCCCCGTTATTACCATTGTGTCCCCAGATCACGCGCTCCTCCCAGTAGAGTGCCACCTCTTCTGTAAAAACCGATCCCAGGCTGAGCATCCATATGATCTCATCTACATCTTTTTTTTAACCTTTATTCATTTTTGAGAGACAGAGAGAGACAGAGCGTGAGCGGGGGAGGGGCAGAGAGAGAGGGAGACACAGAATCCGAAGCTGTCGGCACACAGCCTGACGTGGGGCTAGAACCCGCGAACCTTGAGACCATGACCTGAGCCGCAGTTCAACTCTTAACCAACAGAGCCACCTTGGCGCCCCTAACGTCATCTACATCTAATCGCTCCCTGCTATGACTGTGTCAGGCTGTGCGTCTGGGGTCCCGTGCATTGGTGCAGACTCCAACAAGGGCAAAGGCTTGTCTCACGGACCTGCCTACGCCAGCAGTCGTAAGCCAGGTGTCCTCGCAGACCACGCATCACAGAGTGCTGGGCGGACGAGCCAGGGTGTGTGCAGCACCTCCCGGTGTGACGACTTTCTTTGGCCCCTCGTGCCCACTGTGGGTCTCACACACTTCCTCCACGGGGTCCGAGGCATTTTATCTGCTTCTCTCTTTGTGAAATGTGCTGCTTCTTTCTTTCTCTACTCCCCAACTAAGGACTTAAAAAGCTAGGTCGTGCCTCTTTCCCTCCGAATGCTGACATAGTTGGCTCTCTGTGTTGGAGTCTTATGATGCCAACCCATTTACTGGCAAATATAGAGCACTGGCATCGGCATTCTGTAGTCCCAGCCGTAAAGAGGTGCTAAAAACCTGGGTATGCATAATTGCTTACACCAATGAGGGGTGGCCTTGACACTTAAATACGGCCCGTACGCCATCAGAGCCAGTTTTCATTTATGCACAGGGCATTCCGTCCAGCCCACGCTCAGGACGAAGCAGCTCAACATTACGGTGACACGCTAAAGGTTCTTGCTCATTGCATCGACCTGTGGAGTAACAGGCACATATGTGAGGCAGCCTCTACGTTCAATCCAAAGGAAACGCCTCATCAGTTAAAACAAAATGTCAAAGAAAACGCCACTGAGACTGTCTGACTGTGATCCCCAATAGGCTGGATTATCTTTAAGGAAAATGATGGCTTCAAAGCCTTCCACACAGCTTTACAGATCATGGAAATATCTGTCCATCGGGTCATTTTTAGTAAAATCAATTATGTCCCTAGAAATACTTACAACTGAAAACAAGATCAATCTTAGAGGGAACTGCAAAACATTCTTTCAGTTAAGCTTCTAAATTGTTGCATTCATATTAAATACATTTTGAAAAATGTCTCATTTTATATTGTTTTAACCCAATAAAACAAAAGGGGGAAGTCAGAGTGACATTGGCAAAAGAACGGACACACAGGTAGGTGGAGGAGAGTAGGAAATGCAGAAATTGAGACCCATGAACACAGTGAACCGATCTTTGGCAAAGGAGCAGAAGGCAATACAAATGGAGCAAAGACGGTCTTTCAGCAAATGGCACCGGGCCACGCAGACGTGCGCGTGCCAGGACTTCACACCCATCACAAGGATGACTTTGAAATGGATCAAAGACACAAATGGAAAGTATAAACCTCTAGAAGTAACATAGGAGAAAACGCAGGGGACCCTTGATTGGGGGGATAACTATTTAAGTCCAACACCAGAGGCATGTTCCATGAAAGAAAGAACCAGTAAGTTGTACTCCATCAAAACTGAAAACTTCTGCTCCGTAAAAGACACCATCAAGAGATTGAGAAGAGAAGATGTAGCCTAGGAGGAAATACTTAGGAAGGACATCTCTGATAAAGGACTGTTAGCCAAAATATACAAAGAACTCCTAAAACTCAACAAGAAACATCTTTTTTTTTTTAAAAAAAAAAAAAGAAGGGCAAAAGCTCGAAACATAAACCTCACCAAAGAAGGTAGACTAATGGCAAAGAAATATATGAAAACATGTCCCACATCATATGTCGCCAGGGAAATGCAAATTAAAACAACAAGGAGGTGGGGTGCCTGGATGGCTCCGGCAATTAAGCATCCGATTTCGGCTCAGGTCATGATCTTGTGGTCTGTGGGTTTGAACCCTACATTGGGTTCTGTGCTGTCTTAACAGCTCAGAGCCTAGAGCCTGCTTCAGGTTCTGTGTCTTTCTCGCTCTCTCTCTGCCCCTCTCCCCCCTCTCAAAAAATAAACATTTAAAAAATTAAAAAACAAAACAAAACACACATTGTTAGAAAGGCGAAAATCCAGAACACTGACAACAGCAAATGTTGGTGACAATGTGGAGCCACAGGAACTCTCACTCACTGCCGGTGGGAATGCAAAGTGGTGCAGCCCCTTTGGAGAATAGCTTGACAGTCTCTTAGAAAACTAAACATACTCTTCCCCTATGATCAAGCAATCATACTTCTTAGTATTTATTCAAAGGAGTTGAAACTTACGTCCACACAACACCTGCACTTGAATGCTTACAGCAGCTTTATTCATAACAGCCAACATTTGGAGGTAACCAAGGCGCCCTGCAGTACATGTGGGAGGATAAATGAACTCTGGTCCATCCAGAAAAGGAAGGGACCAGTATTATTTAGCACTAAAAATAAAGGGGCCATCAAGCCATGAAAAGACACAGAGAAACCCTAAATACACGTCAGTAAGTGAAAAAAACTGATATCTGAAAAGGATACATAATGAAAAAGTTCATCTCTATGACCTTCTGGAAAAGGCAAACTGTAGAGATGGGGAAAAAGATCAGTGGTTGCCAACAGTTGAGGGGCGGGGGAATGAGGGTGGATAACAGGCAGAGCACAGAAGATTTTCAGAGCGGTGAAAATGGTCTGTATGGTACCATAATGGTTCGTATTTGTATTTATCCATTTTTCCAAACCCACAGAACATACGATACGAAGAGTGAACCTTAACCCAAGCTATGAACTTTGGGTGACAATGATGTATCGAAATGGGTTCACCAATTGTAACAAATGAGCCTCTCCATTTGTTGGTGAGGAATGTAGATAATCGGGGAAGGATTTATGGGAATCTCTGTACTCTGGTCGATTTTGTTATAAACCTGAAGTTCTTCTAAAAAACGGCCTATTAAAAAAAGGATGTGAGAATAAAAATTACATTTACATAATTTACATAGTTGCCTTATCATGCATCATGTCTTTCTCAGGCACTCAACAAATTTTAAATGGCTTTGCCTTTAAAACCTAGCATACACTTGACATTTCAAGCACAGCACCCAGAGAACTTACAAAACAAAACAAAACACCAATGCCTGTTTTCCATCCAAGACTAGTTAACTCAAAATCCCTGAGAGTCAGACCTAGACATCAGCAGTTTTTAAAGCTCCCTACACGATTGTCATGTGTACCCAGAGTACAGAACCATTGGCATAATGAAAAGCACATAGGACATAACTGGAGAGGAGCGACTTCAACTCTAACTCTGCAAACCAGTAGCTTTTATTTCGTTGATAAGGCCGTGTGTGCCCTCCCTTTTCAGAGCTGTCAAGGGATTGAGAGATAAGCTGTTTGAAACATTTGGCACATAGTAGATACTTTACATTGTCAAGCGTTATTAATGACAACCTCTAAGTTATGTGCAAAGTAAGCAGGGTGTTAAACGCCCAGGAAATTGTTATCATCAGTAACCCCAAACATCTAGTGTTACTGCCATCTACGGGGTTAAGCTCATTTGAGGAAATAATTTTATTTAGGATTGAACGTAAAAACCTACTGATGTATCTTATTTTTCTAGCTTCCTGTACTGTTTCTTAATTACGATAAAACAGTACTTTATGAAATAAAAACTAAGAAATATTACTATTGTCTCATTGACTGTCAGGAAAAGCAATAATTATTTGAAAGGTAAAAATAAATAAATGAAAATGATCACAAGGAGTTTAAGAAGTATGGAGGAAAGTCAACTATGTTCTGTAAACATTTATGCATTTGTAGCTAAGAGTTTAAATAATTTTAACATGACCAAAAATACTGTACTGTGCACAAAAAGAGATCAATAGACTAATTTTATAGTTGAAGATCATGTGAAACGTTTTTCAAATATCTTCAGAGCAAAAATATTGTATGTGTAGAAATATTATATAACTTTCCATTTTCAGAAATTAGGTAGTTAGATTTTTTCCGATTTGAGGCTAGTTTTAATATAGCTGCAATGAAAGTTTTGGTGTAAATTGTGTGTGTGTGTGTGTGTGTGTGTGTGTGTGTGTGTGTGTGCATGAACTTTGGCTCTGTTTATGGAGTTAATTACTATTTTTTAAGACGACAGCTCTAGAATGGGCCCAAACTTTTGACCCTCTTAAGAATATTATTATATACCATAAGTCGCTTTCCAGAAAACTTACTGCACTTTGCAAATCAGTGACTCATTTATTGAGCACCGACATATTACGTAGAATGGGTGATCCACAAAGAAGCCGGGCACTGCCTTTAACGTGAAGGGATTTACAAACAGGTGGGGGGTGAATCGGAAACTCACGCTGACTTCTGCCTTCGTGTTTTGTGCGGAGACCCACTGCTAGACAGTGTGTCTCCACACCCTCTCGAACTCACCTACCCACGTGGAAAGAGACAGCCTAGTGAAGGTTTGCTGTAAACATCAGAGGGTCTAGATCCTGATGGAACCAATGTGATTCTCTGCAAGCAACTTTTCAGAATCAGAGCTGACTTTACATACATGGTTGGGATATTTTACGCAGAATAAATTGCTTTTAATCTTAGCACAGCGCCGGAGACCAAGCCCTCACGTGCTGTGGAGAGGGTCTCTGCACACTTGGGAATCTAGAGTTCTCCTAACGGTGAATCGTGCTCCTAATTAAATCTGCCAAGACATGTGAAGGCACTTAACACTCACGTGTACACGCAGGAGGCTTCCCCGTGTTATTCCACAGTCCATCTTCCCGACATACGGCCGCTGCTTGTTGGCCTGCTTCCAGCTTAAAGCCCTCATTACATTCATAGATCACTTTACTATCCAGCGTGAACTCGTTGCCCGTAAAGGAACCATTTCCCGGGGACTCGGGGATTCCACAGGACACAGCTGGAAAGAAGTGGCACAAATGGGGAGTTATTCTTACAAGACGTTATGATACTGGCTCTGTTTCTATTTTTATCTCTAGCACATATACAAATGGTAAGACATTTATATTTCTTTTCGTTACGTTTATTTATTTTTGAGAGACAGAGACAGAGCATGAGCAGAGGAGGGGTAGAGAGGGAGGGAGACACAGAATCCAAAGCAGGATCCAGGATCCAGGCTCTGTCGGCACAGAGCCCAACGTGGGGCTCCAACTCACAAACTGCGAGATCATGACCCGAGCGGAAGTCGGACGCTCAACCGACTGAGCCACCCAGGTGCCCCTGAACTCTGTCATACAGTTTAAACGCACTGAGATGTTTTCATCACATGGCCGGGCTCAGGATTGCGCAGTATCGTGCTTTTTACATCATTTAATATTGGAAAGAGAGGATAAAACGGTATCTTTCCCATCACAAAGTTGACCGACGCGTTGGTGCTGAGGTTTCACAGGGATCAGAGCCAATCCCCAGTCTGGCCTCCCTCACCCCCCACGACTGGGTTTTCCTCGAAGCGCCATCAAGTTCTGATGAGAGGCAAATCACTTAGCCGACATCCTCAATGCGTCCACAACCACAGTACCTGTTATCTTATGAATTATCTGTCAGAAGACAGGGCCTGAGGAACCGAAATACTGGAGGAGAAAGGGAGATTGCTTGAGCAGAACAGCTCAGTCCTCCAGGCGCTAAGCAGCCCCGCGTTCGGCATAAGGCCGGCAAGAAAGCAGTACGAAGGAACCAGGCATTTTTTTTTTTTTTAATGTTTCTTTATTTTTGAGAGAGACAGAGACAGAGACAGAGGGAGACCCAGAATCCGAAGCAGGCTCCAGGCTCTGAGCTGTCAGCACAGAGCCTGACGTGGGGCTCGAACTCATGAACTGTGAGATCGTGACCTGAGCCGAAGTCGGACACTTAACCGAGTGAACCACCCAGGCGCCCAAGGAACAGACATTTTTTTTTCAATATATGAAATTTATTGTCAAAATGGTTTCCATACAACACCCAGTGCTCCTCCCAAAAGGTGCCCTCCCCAATACCCATCACCCACCCTCCCCTCCCTCCCACCCCCCATCAACCCTCAGTTTGTTCTCAGTTTTTAAGAGTCTCGCATGCTTTGGCTCTCTCCCACTGTAACCTCTTTTTTTTTTCCCTTCCCCTCCCCCATGGGTTTCTGTCAAGTTTCTCAGGATCCACATAAGAGTGAAAACATATGGTATCTGTCTTTCTCTGTATAGCTTATTTCACTTAGCATCACACTCTCCAGAGGAACAGACATTTTTTAACAAACAAGAAAGATGAAGAGAGTGTTTAGTATAAATATTTCCTTCTTCAATTTACTAGCTCTGATCCAGACTCATCTACTACGAGACAGAAACCAAACAAACAGACAAAAAACACCTCTCATGTGAAATGACTGTAAGTTACAACAAGGGCACAAAGTAGGAAAGCAGGACAGAGGGATCAACAGTAATTCCCAAGGATCTACACCCAATTCGGGTGCATTTGTCAAAGAAACGTTTTGCAGTAACTACAGTAACGGCCTTCCTTCACTCGGTCAATATTTAAGGTATTATTCACCTCATGGGTTTTAAATTGGGGTGGTTTAAAAATTTTCCCACATTGATTCCAATGAGAAACTACGTGTAGCATGTTAGAGCTGGAAAGACAGACTGAAAGAGCTTACATAAACTTATCAATTTACGGATAAGGAAAACTGAGGGTCAGAAAGGTGAAAGGACTTGCCGAGGCTATCAGAGAGACTGTGTGAAACCTCAGGCCACAGAGCAGACTGGTGACACCCAGCTGACACCACCTTCTGTTCCACGAGAGCCCCAGGGAGGAGCACACTGAGCTACACTGGTTCTGAGTCTTTTCCTTGTCATTTTGTTCTTTTCTCCTTAGCGCAATTCGTGAATAAATGCGATGGAAAATGGTCAGAGAAGGTAACACATTTTTTAATGTAGTGGGTGATAAAAATCAAATTTCTGGGAAGTCCAAGCACTCAAATTTCTCTTGTGCTTAATTTTATAATCTGCTATTTCAACATCTATCTATATGAAAAATACATATGAAAAAAATTACATGATATACATATGAAGCATACTATAGTAAAGATTTGCAGTAGCCAGGGGATAAAAAAATCTTAGACATATAGACATCATTTTTGTTTTACAGGGCAAACTTTATTTTTTTTAATTTTTTATATTAAATATAATTTATTGTCAAATTGGTTTCCATACAACACCCAGTGCTCATCCCAACAGGTGCCCTCCTCAATGGCCATCACCCACTTTCCCCTCTCCCCCACCCCCCATCAACCCCAGTTTGTTCTCAGTATTTAAGAGTCTCTTATGGTTTGCCTCCCTCCCTCTCTGTTTGTAACTCCCCCCCCCACCCCTCCTCCCTGGTCTTCTAAGTTTCTCAGGATCCACATAAGAGTGAAAACATATGGTATCTGTCTTTCTCTGCGTGACTTATTTCACTTAGCATAACACCCTCCAGTTCCATCCATGTTGCTGCAAATGGCAGGATTTCATTCTTTCTCATTGCCAAGTAGTATTCCATTGTATATATAAACCACAATTTCTTTATCCATTCATCAGTTGATGGACATTTAGGCTGTTTCCACAATTTGGCTATTGTTGAGAGTGCTGCTATAAACATTGGGGTACAAGTGCCCCTATGCATCAGCACTCCTGGATCCCTTGGGGAAATTCCTAGCAGTGCTACTGCTGGGTCATAGGGCACAGCCGCTGTGGAAAACAGTGTGGAGGTTCCTCTAAAAACCTACAGACATCAGTTTGAATAAAGCATTCCAAATAACATCTGGCTTTCCAAAGCCATTGCTTTACTGAGGCAATGTATCGATCATTTGCAAAATGTTCATCTTAATTTCTTGAAGGCAGCGAATGCCCCTTGTGACTGGATCTCTCAGGGTCAACAATCTGTTTCCTCACCAATTCCTCTCAGGAGTCACTCAAGTAATCATTGGCTCATTCTCACAAACCTTAATGTCCCTGCCGCTAGCTGAAGCGTGCCCAGGGCCCAGTTCCCTTCTGGCTCTCATTTGGGATGAGAAGCCAATGAAATGACATTCCTCTGGCAGATGAAATGAGAAAGAGGACATTATACAAACACCCAAGAAACCCTACCTTCAAGGGCTTCATACCCCAGAGGCCCAAACAGAAAAGGTATCTAACTACTTATGTTAAATCTGGAAGCTTATTTCACGCGTGAACCCTGATACGGGGGACTTCAGAAGACCCACTTTTTGTCATCTGATCAGCCACTGGGAATCTGTTTTTGGCTTTGAGCTATCGGTTTTAACAACCCTGTAGAGTGTCTTAACAACAGGTTGTTTGGCGGGGCTTAAAATAAAGGTTGGCGATCAATCAGCCACGAAATTCTAACACTTCTGATTCAGTGAAGGTTGGTGATATCCTTACAGACTCCCTTAAAAGGGAGACTCCTGCTAATGTCCAGTATGGGGTCATCTCTTCATTCCTTCCAAAATTTTTGCATGATCACTATGTGACAGATATTGTTTCGATCACTTTTTAAATGTTAAGGAGTAAAATGTATGTGACTTTCAAAATATTCATTATGTTCTTCCTTTTATTATAGCTGAAGGGAATACATTGTCTTAGTATTTTTTCATTGTACTAATATAGCATTATATTTCCCAACAATCTAGGCAAATGAGCACATACTCAGCCCATAAATTTATTTTCTGTGGAAGAGCACGGACTTTAAAGTCAGACTTCTCGATCAGTTCTTGTCCCGGACATTTGTCAGCTCTATGATTTCAGGTCAGTGACAATGAATGTCTGGTTTGCAAGTTAATAATGGCCACCTCAAAGGCAATTGTAAGGAGTCAACGAAATAATGTACACAGAACAAAGAGCACTAGCTTGATACAACATAAGTATTCAATACTCAAGAAAACATTGTGGGGCCCCTGGGTGGCTCAGCTAGTTAAGGTCTGGCTCCTGATCTTGGCTCAGGTCATGATCTCACAGTTCATGGGATTGAGCCTCACAGCAGGCTCTGCACTGTGATTGGGGAGCCTGCTTGGGATTCTCTCTCTCTCCCTCTCTCTCTGCCCCTCTTCCACTCTCTCTCTCCGTCTTCAAAATAAATTTTAAAAAGTGACTTGCAAAGAGAGCAAAGAGGAAACCGGTAGTGAATCAGCTTCTTTCTACTACATGTCTCATGAGACATTTAACATTTTGGTTTCGAATATATAAATGGAAGGGCTGCTGTGCCCAGTGTCATATTCTTTTATGAATCGAACCCTTCATGGGATTTTTTTCTTTATGTATTTAAGACCAAACAGTAGTTGTCATTCCTGTCTTTGGAGGTTTAACACCTCTCTGATTTTTTTCCCATTTTCCATTTCCCATGATTGCTTGCTATAACTGACAATCCCTCCTTTTCTTTCTGCTACCCATCGAATTTCAACTCCGTACAATTTGTGCTCCTTTTTTTTTTTTTGTTTCTCCATTTTTTTTTTTCCCTTCAAAGGGTTCTTGGGCTGTGACTCTCACCTTAGGCTTGTGATCCTCATTATCTTGACAGCCACTCAGTCCACGTGGTGTTGTCGCCTGCTGTCCAGCTGAACGATGCCCACATCTCAAGCTTAATGTGTATAAACCCTGAGGTTGTCATCAGACCTTCACCGTAGCTACTACCCTCACAGACTTTCTCCCAGTAAGTCCAGTTAGAATTTTCCATTCACTTCTTGTTTACATGGCCCGGATTTGGTTGGTGACCACGCGGTGCCTGCTTATTTGAACATTTGCTTCACACTCTACTGGTATCCTAGCTCACACACCCAGTATCTCAAAATAGAATGTCTACCTTTTCATTATCTGTTGGGAGGGTTGTGTTTATTTATTTATTTATTTTTTACCTTTTCATTATCTGAACCCTACTCATAAGGCGAAGGCAAACCCAGAAAGAGATCAATCACCCAGTAAAGCCTGGAATGAAAATAGTATCCTGCAGTAGGGATGCCTATAGACTGGTTAAAGTAAGAGGTATATTTAAGTAATAAGGTCTGAAACGGGACATGAAGGAAGTCTGATAGGTACCAAGTTTATAACCAAAGACCAAGTTGAACATCAGCAGTATAAACAAAAGAACTGCATATAAGCTTAGGAACTGGAAGAATGGAGAGCCCATGAAATGCTCTGCAAAGAATGGGATGTGCTAAGAGGTACAGAAGAAGACTTGCTTTGCAAGAGAGCAATGCCAATCCTTCACACATTCTGCCGAAGGCATAATGAAGAACAAGGCAGCCACACAGCCAATGCCTCAAATGACCGTGGATTTCCGTGGGGTCATAAGTATACAATGTAAGCATGGAAGAATTTTCTATTAATTAAAATGTGTGTATGTGTGTGTAACTTTAAATACATACACATATAAATATTAATTACGGACTGTAATAGAATATCCCAATTGCCATCTAGAATTTGGTTCTACTCTGTAATATCAGTGCTTGCATTTGTTTTGCGTTAATAATCATGTTGGGCCAAGTAACAGTGAATTTGTTACAGTCTAATAAAAGTATCAGAGACCGATAATACAGAAATCACGTCACTTATTATTCACTACAGAACTATCAGATAAAAGCCTTCGAACACTATTTTTGCTGACTACAGAATTCTGGGCGGTATTCTTTTCAGCCCTTTGAAACATGCTGTTCTACTTCCTTCTACCCACCAGGGTTTCTGATGAGAAATCTACCACCACTTGAATCCTTATCTCCCGGTAGGTGATCCATTGTTTCTGCTTGGCTACTTTCAAGATTTGTTTTCTCTGCCTTTACTCTCAGATGTTCAACTATGGTGTGCTTTGGTGTGCATTTCTTTGGGTTTCTGGTGATTAGGGCTCACTTAGCATTTTTACAAATTTTGCCAAACTTGGGAGGCTTTCATCCAGATCTCCTCAAGCACTTTTTCAGCCTCTCCCATCTTTCTGCTCATCTTCTGGGACCCTGAGGACACACGTGTCAGGTCATGTTGCAGTCCCATGGTCTGCGAGGCTCAGTTTACTTCTTTGTAAGCATATTTTCTCTCTGTTTTTCAAAGTGGCTACTTTTTATCATTCTATCTTCAATTCAGAGGAGAGAGGTCCTTTCCCATCATCTCCTTTTTGCTGTTGAGTCCATCTATTGAGTTCCTTTGTTTGTTCGTTTCAGTTATCGTATTTTTTAGTTCTAATCATTCCATTTGGTTATTCTTTGCATCTTCTATTTCTTTGTTGGGCCCTCCTATTTTTTTAACTGTTTATTATCAAATGCATATATCATATGCATAATATAATAAAATGCTCATATGCATTTTAATTGTTGGTGATGGCTGCTTTAGAATCTTAGAGCATTCTAGCAACCGTGTCATCTAGACATTGGCTTCGGTTGATTGTCTCATCTCATTTAGGTTGATATCTTCCCATTTCTTGGTATGACAGGTGATATGGCATTAACACCTGGACATTTTGGGCATTATGTCCTAAGACTGGCTCTGTTTTCCTAAGGCTTACCTAACATCACTCTAGTAAGCAAAGGGAGGTCCCACCTCCTCACCTCCAGGTGGAGGTGGAATTCTGGGTTAGTGGGGTCCTTGCTGGGTGAGGTGGAGATTCCAGCTGGCCTGCAAGTCCCCACTAGTGCCTCGCTGGCCGGGACAGTAGGAGGGGTTTCTTATGGATCCTCCTGTGGCCTCCACTGACATGGAGAGGAATGGCTTTGTCACAGTTGAGGAATGGTGACATTTCTGACTCTCAAATATGTGTCCTCTGATACCATCCCAGCAAGGGGGGGTTAGGGGAAGATCATCACCACCACCTGGAGTGAGGTCCAATTTCCTACCTGGTGTCACTGATGTTTCTTCCAAGGCCTCCTTGGACACCACCCCGTAGGGGAGAGTTGGGCCATCTTAGCCTGGAAAAGATCTCCACTTGGTCTTTGCAATCAGTGGTTGGGTATAACCACAGGTTTTCCCATAAGGTTTAGATGAAGAATGATTATTGACCAAATATTTCCTTTTATTGTCTGGGCCGTCCCTTCTCTGTTATTTTGGCAGGGAGAACAGACTTTTCTTGGTGGTGGTGGTTGTTGTTGTTGTTGTCATTACTGTCATTATTGTTATTTTGCCTGTGCCCATTGGTATTTCAAGATAACCAGTTTCCTCTTCATGCAGTTAGGAGTTTGAGGCAGTAAAGAGAGCCTAAGAATCTCACCACTGGGTCCTTCCTTCCATTCTGAGGTCCTAAGTCATTCTACCATCTTCTCTGTATCTTACAGAGTTCTCTTATAATTGTTTTCTATATAATTTTCAGGGATTTTAGTTGTACTTAGGACGGAAAATAGAAGAAAGAACATCTACTTCATCTTCCTAGAGTGAAAGCTGGAATATCTTCTAAACAATCTTGTTCTGGGGCGCCTGGGGGCTCAGTGGGTTAAGTGTCTGACTTCGGCTCGGGTCATTATCTCTCGGTTCGTGAGTTCAAGCCCCTCATCAGGCTCTGTGCTGACAGCTCAGAGCCTGGAGCCTGCTTCAGATTCTGTGTCTCCCTCTCTCTCAGCCCCTCCCCTGCTCATGCTCTGTGTCTCAAAAATAAACAAACATTAACAAACAATAAAGACAACAACAAAAACAACAATCTTGTTCTGAGGCTGAACAAGAAAGGGCTCTGTGATAGACTGGTGATGTCTGCCATGGCAAAAAAGTTAAGAATCCTGCAGACCACAGACCCTGCAAATCTGACCACTTCAGCACTTGTTGTCTGTCCCACCCACATGCCTACCTCTTACCTGAATAGTGCCCGTACACCCTCTTCCTAAAGGTGTAAAAATCCTTCAAGTGCAGAATATCCATACATGTTTTTCACCCTTCCCACTGCCTTGAATATCAGAGCTCTCAATAAATATATGTTAACTTTGTTTATTTATTTATGGGAAATGGAAAAAAAAATATTATACTACCAAAGGTATAACTTGAAAGTTTTTCAAAAATTACCAGGGCCCTGAATTTCAGTATGTGGATTTACTAAGTTTACAATTTGAACAACCAGTAAGAAAGTTTTCACTTTAGTTTAAGTACTATATTTTAATTTTCAATATTTTAACTGAACACGTGATTTTGATAAAAATTATAGATTTTAAAATTTAACACCTGTAACTATACATGAAATATTACATAGGTATTTTTGTGATTTTCAAGGATTTGCAGAGTTTTAACTATGATTTTTCTCTAGAATCATTGATAGAGATACTTATAATAGAGTTATATTTGGATGAAGAATTATCTGATGATTTCTATGTGTTTTTCTAAAGATCAGAGAACTAAACTTGTATGCATGCCATAATAACATATCTAGTTTTTCAGACACATATTCATATAAATTATATCTGTAAAATTCTAAATCCTTAATTTTGTTAAAGTTCTAAATAAACGCAGTCATGTTTTGCAATGAATTTCAGGTTATTCCAAATGGCCATTTTGTTAGTGACAAGTATTACTTATTCTCTCAAGAAGAAATGTCCCACAATTTGATAGTATTTAACTTTATCTAACTTGAACACTACTGTATTTCTGTGAGGTAGATAAGACAAATGTAATAGTTCTTAATTTATTTTGTGTACTGGCGAAGGGATAGGGTTTTTGGAGAAACAGATTTGGGGATCAGTAATGGTGCCCCTTTACACATTTGGTGGAGGGGGTAATTTTGATTCTGTTCAAATAGATCTATAGAAATATCTGACATTGTTCAATTGGAGCATCTGACACATCTCTAACATATATTTCATACATCCTGCCAATTAAAGAATAAGAACAACCTGTTCCTTCACTCACTTGACAATATTATCCACTACGCGCCAGAATGGGTATGAAGCATAGTCCAAACGGTAATGAATAAAACTGAGCTGTTCCTTTCCCTCTTGAACCTTACAGTTTATTAGGCAGGTTCTAGTAGTACTGGATGAGACAAACAGGCTTAGAAACAAATCTACATCATGGATTGTAAAAGCTGTCCTTAGTGTCACAAAGAGACAGAACAAGGTGCTGAAACAAAGAACAAAGGAGGAATGTTATTTAAATGAAGACAGAAAGGCTTTAGTCAAGCCTTCAGTATTGAAGCCCCAGGCCTCAAGTCCTGGAAAGCACCTTTATGCAGAGAAGGAGGCCCCGCCTGAGGCAGGAAAACACTGATCAAAGGTCACTGTAACTGTGAAGGGTGAGCCACCTAAAGTAAAGATTGAGAGATCATTAGAGGAGGTGTTATTCAGAACTGTGGCAAAGAGTCTGCATTTTATGTTGCAGACTTCAGAACTCCTTCAGAGGATTTCAAATGGGCAGTCACACAAACTCATTGAAACCACTGCCTGCAGGATGAATTGCGAAATGGACACAGTGAAGCTGGTGCAGGAAGGCCATTCTGGAGGCCCCTGGGAGAGGCGAAGATGGATTGGAAGGGGGCACAAAGACGTCAGAAAGGTTTGGAACAAGTGGCCCCAAAAGGTGTCACTGTGGCATGTGGATATGTTGAGCTGAAGGCAATCAAGGCCCTGTAGGCTCAAGAGAAGCATCTCACCTTCCCTTCACTACCTAGAAGAATTTAAACTGGGGGTCTTTCCCAGAATGACAGTTTTTACCAGACATGAATTTTATCTAGGTGACTAACCCATCCGTACAGCAAGGCCAAGATCTAACTACCAAACATCCGCTCTTGTACTTATTGACCTGGAAATTGCCCTCCTCCCACCTGAAGCCCCAGGGCCCCAGCCCATTCATTAGCTCAGGATGCCATGGACACCATGTCACCTTTCTGTCTTTGACCCTCATGTATGTGGGGTCCTTGTATGTATGAAATGAGATTTGATTTGTTTTCCCTGTTCATCTGTCTCATGTCAATTCAATTTTTAGATCAGCTACAGGAACTGTGAAGAGCAGAGGAAATTTTCTCCCTCCCACCCCAACAAAGTGAATGGACTGGGACACACTCAGAAGCTAGAATCAGCAGGGCTTGATGGTTTCAGGCAGAGACTCAGGTAGGGGCAAGAAAGAGAAGTCCATTAAGCAACCGGCTGGACTAGAGTCTCATTTTCTGAGACAGGATAAAGAGTTCTGTCTTGGCATTGAGACCCAGAGGTGCAAAAAATGTTTCAGTGGGGCAGTTGGCCTGGACTACCTCTGGAGTTCAGAAGAAAGAGTGGGGGACAAGCAAAGAGAGAGAGGTATTTCTAGTATCTATTGGCTCTCTCCATAACATACCCCCTGAATCACTCTAGACTCAGTTCTGTCCATAGTCTGCATGGCTAGACTATAAACTGAACATGGTATCCTATAATCTATAAGCAACTTTTAAGGAATAACAAATTCTTCCACTCAGTCTTTCTGGTGAAAAGACTTATCACTGTTTATGTATTGATTCATAATTTATTAAAACATGTGCCATGGAAATAATTTGTTGGAAGAATAAAACATATCAGCACATTACAGATGCAGACTTTCTAAAAGAAGACACAGATAGCTTTCCTCAGATATCTGGGGAATTGATTTCTCCCATAACGATATCTTCATAAATTTATATGTTAGGTTCTACCTTAAAGTGTTATAAGTTTGATTAAAATTACATATATTTTAAATTATATATATATTCTTTTCCCATGAGTTATTTAATTTGAATGATAAAATTATCATGTAATTTGGGGAAGGCAAAAGGTATTATTCCCATTGTATAGATAATGGTTCTAAACTCAAAGTTAAGCAACTGTACATAACCCTGGTAGTTAGTGGGGAAATGACACCAGATAGGTAAATAAATGCCTCATCTTGCTTGAAAAAGAGCCAAGGAGCCCTTAATTATCTCATGACTAGTTGGCATTCCAATATAACTTGTAACTGGAATTTTCAAAAGGACTTCTTTTGTTACATCGGAAAAGATAGATTTCAGGTTGCCCATCATGTCAGTGTCCTTCCCAATATGATATCAACGGAAATAAATGCAAAGAAGAATTCAGAAGGACAGAATAATATTGAATGAATGTTATGATTCTTTCTAAAACAAGAGTTTCCTGCTAGTAATTTAATTCTATTTCAAATAGTGGAAAATATCCTTGAGATGTACGGACACAAAATTCCTATTTTTTCCCTCATTCTTTGAGCAGAACCTTAGCTACGCAGTTGAAATTAAAACAGGGTGAAATGATCATTTAAAGTCATTTTCTTCCTGAATGTCATAGGTGTTTAGCACAACTGACCAGAGTCCTACTTTTCCTTTACAAGAAGTTCCCTTAAGAAATAAAACCTAACGTGACATCTAAACCCAGAATGTGTTGTAGGAGAAACGCTCCCTGCAGAGATGCAAGGTTGGAGTGATGGTGTCCCCACTTATATTAGTGCTTTAAGTGGCTATTACTTTCTGCTCTGAAATCCGTTGCATTTGGCAAATACTTTACGGGTTATTCTGTCTTGGCTTAAGAACCCTCACCTGGAAACGAAGCCTCTCGAGGTCATGTCTGTGGTCTCGTCTCTAAAAGTCTGTAATTCTATCCCAAAGCTTCCTCAGTGCATTCTAGAGAAATGTCCCTGCCACTTCATCCACCTCCTCCGGCTACCTACACTGTTGTATGGTGTCTCTTCCCAAATTACCACACCATAAATATGGAAGATGAGAGTAAAGGTGCGACTCTAACTCCCTCTCACAGGTGCACCGAGGAATCTGGCCGGGAGGACTCCAAGCAGGGTAGAGCAGAACGCATGTCCTCTGACTCCCGACCCTCCACTACTTTATTTTTAAGAAGTCAACATACAATTACTTTGTTTAGCAAAGAATTTAAACACGGTTAAGTGTCTGCGTGGCTGTTAACAGTTTCTGTAATCTTGTACTGGGGTCCAGTTCTCCACTTGAGGTGGTCAAGCATCTCACCAGGTTTCCCGTGAGTAAACTTGAATTTGCTATTTGGCCACAATCCTCAACCTACGGACATTCCCATCATCACTCAAGCAAACGCATGATGACTTTTTCATGACAGGCTTGATGAGGACCACCAGTAGAAAATGCCATTTGAGTACATTACAGCTCGAGAGTGCGTCTTTGTGATAAACCCACGACTACCCCAGCAATGTCTTCAGGACCTCCCACATGACTCACACCAGCCAGAGACAGGGTTGGATTTAATCAGTGAGCCTTGTGTGGCTTTGTTGTTGGATGAGAGGACGTCACATCCTCAGCTATATGAATTTACAGGCACAAATGCTGCAAGCTGGCCAACAAGCATTTTGAATTTGATTAACAGAGATTTATGTAATCTTCTCTTTCTCCATAACTTGTTCCATCCAGCCAGGGACTCTAAGTAGTGATATAGGTGATGCAAAAAATGAATGAATTAATTCACATTTAAAACAATATATAACAAGGGGTAAAATATGGTTCAAGAGTTTCTGTATCAAAAAGTATACATCAGCATTGCCAATATCTTCTAAATTAACTGTCACCACCATTTGCAGTGTGTTGAAAAATGTAACACAGTGACTGTAAGCGATTGTGGGGAGAGGACAGCACTCTTCCACTATTAACTTCTATTTCAGGCAATAAGCCCAGGAAAACCGTTCAGTGCAAGCTGAGCATTGCTAGGTGTGAGGCCATGTTTTTTGGAACCCAAAGCAAATCTAGGTATCCTGTGTCACGTGAGCTGTGCCTTTGTTTCACGCCCAACATCCAAATGTGAGCACTGGTGTGGGAAAATGATCACAAGTGCACATACATGTGAGAATTAAAGGTCTGTGTAATGATCACATTGATTTCTCTTTAAAAATCTACAGGAAAAAGGATGGAATATTTGAAAAACACATGGATTCAGAGACGGAGAAGTCTGAGTTGGTTATTTATTTGTTTATGATTCAGAAAACTGGGGGCTCCTGGGTGGCTCAGTCGGTTCAGGGTCCGAGTTTGGCTCAGGTCATGATCTCACGGTTCGTGATTTTGAGCCCTGCGTTGGGCTCTGTGCTGACAGCGGCTGGAACCTGCTTTGGATTCTGTGTCTCCCTCTCTCTCTGCCCCTCCCCTGTTCACACACTCTCTCTCTCTCAAAAATAAACATTAAAAAAATTTAGGAAACTTACTTAATTTATATGAGCTTTTTTGGTTCCTTATCTGTGAAATAAGAATCATCCTATGTCCTCATCAGGGTGACCTCGGCAGGACATACAATCAAATGCACATAGCAAAGCACTGGGAGCACACTAGACTCTAAGCAAATGGTAAGTTTCATTAGTTTAAATCTTTCTTCAGATTTAACATAAAGGAAAGCCTTCTTCAACTCTTTAGAGTTGACGAAAAATGAAATAGGCGTGGAAGAATGTTTCCTGCCATCATGGGTATGGAGGAAACATGTGATGATTAATCTCTCACACCCCGTGTGCCCCCACCAACAGAGATTAGGCGGTACTTGGCTGAAAGTGGCCACGTAAGAGCTACCAGTGTCTCCTCAAGAGCCAAAGCAGGGTTCAGGCTCAGGAGAACTAGTCGAGGTCCAGATACACTGAAAGCACTGGGCCAGGACATGCTTGATCACGGGCACAGAGAGGTGGTAGAGACAGACCATATTACGGAGAAATCTCTAACTTCAAACAACATCATCTCCTTTATTAGTGTAATATCTGGCATCATCCACTCCTGAGGACCCGAACAGAACAAAATGGCAGTGGAAGGGTGAATCTGCTAGTTTTGTCTGAGCCGGAACATCCCCCTTTTGCCCTCGGAGAGGGGCTCTCCTGGTTCTTGGGCCTTTGGATTCTGTCTGGGAGTTAACCACCACTGACCCCACTCCCGTCGGCACTGGATTCCTGGTTCTTGGGCCTTTGGACTTGGAATGAATTACACAAGTTTTCTTGCTTCTCCAGCTTCCAAACAGCAGATCCTGGGGTTCTTTGCCTCCATAACCGTGTGAGCCAATTCCTCTAATGAATCCCCTGTTATCAACATACGTCCTGTTGGCTCTGCTCCCCTAGAGAACCCTAATACAAGCACTAATGGAAGCGAGCATTGGACACGTTGTGCAAGTTGCCCAGATGAGTAGAACTAGCAAACGGCTGTGTCAGAGCTGGGATCTCAGAGTAGCTAATGCCAGGGTATGCCTCTCAGTTGCTGTCCTATTGTCTCCAAGGTGCCACCTGCTATATTTCACCACATTCATATTTTCTATTACCAATGTCCAACCACCAGCAATGAAGAAACACACGCATCAATAGGTTAGAAATACACTTTCAAAATATAGTTCTGAACATATTAAGATCATGTTAAATGTGAGCATTGATGGTAATATTTCTGGATTTATTATTATTATTATTATTATTATTATTATTATTATTAAACTCTCCTTATCTTCCCTGATTTCCCAAGTACTTCTCAGAATAACTAGATACTAAGCAATACCCACCTGATGCTTAGCCAGCACCCCATGTATCATTGATATCATGCTGAAGGCTGAGATAGAAAATAATGGTAAGAAAAACAAACAAAGGAAAGACTGGTAAGAGAGGAGGCAAAATACCTGAATGACCACTAGGCCATGGGATCTAATATGTCATACTGTCTTCATTCAGTCACTGTGGGCAGGGGTGATGTCCCATGCTCAAAAGAGAGCATACACTAGCATCAAAAATGTCCTTCCGTTTGTTTTGAGGGACAAAGAAAAGTGTTTCTGAAAATGAGGGCAGACAGAGGGAAGTAATGACTTGTATTTGCAGACCTTAAAAGCAAACAGATGGACAATGAAATTAAAAAAAAAGGCAACTCTGAACTGGAAAATGCAAGATAACAGGACTCAGCTGAGAAGTATTTTCAGCTATTCTAAACCTCTTGAAAATATGTAGTACCTCATGGCGCAAGGAAGAAAGAAAGAAAAAAAACCCACTAATTTGAAACAAACAAAAAAGCTATGGAAGGAAGGCGACCC
This sequence comes from Felis catus, assembly GCF_018350175.1. Taxonomy (NCBI): domain Eukaryota; kingdom Metazoa; phylum Chordata; class Mammalia; order Carnivora; family Felidae; genus Felis; species Felis catus. The sequence continues at coordinate 2,848,254 of NC_058371.1, forward strand.
AGCAGGTCACATACAAATGGCTAATTACAGGGAAAAGTTCTGACTCGGCAAGGAAGGGGGGTGTAGGGGCAAACCTGTGACTTCAGCAAGGTTGTGGGAAAGTAACTGACTTGTGCCCATCTGTTTCTAGAAAGTTGTAGGAAGGCACAAGCGCAAATGTTAAAAACGAAACAAAACAAAACAAAAATGGGGGTCATTTCTTAGGAATATAAAACAAAGTTTCGTTCAATACAAAGCAAGTATCTGGAGACAGAAAGCTGGAGGAAAGTAAGGCACCATTCAGGGGTGTTATGGACCAAATCGGAGCCACTCGCTCACTGCCACTGTGCCACAGAGTTCAGTCTCTCAGGTCTGCAAGTGACCTTAATGGGCATTCCATCTGGCATCAGAGGAACGCGCTCAAGGACTGAATGCACTTCACTGAGGGCTGGTTTTCATGGGAATCGGCATTTTGGGGGCCATGTTTATTGAATGTGGTAAGTGGGAGGATGTCATGAGATGGTGCTCTAACACTAATCAGTGCAGATGTACATGCTGTCCTGATCACAGAAAATTCACTTTACCTACGTCAGCCTGAGATTCACCACCTGCCAAATAGGACTAGTAAAACGTCCTCCTGGCCATTGGGTGAGGTTAGCTAGGGAATATTTAGGGGGGCTGCACGTGAACCAATCAACACTGGTCAGTCACCCTCTTTCTTTTTACAAGTGAAGAAATGGAGTAGCAGAGAGAGACCAGGTTGCCTAGTGAAAGACACAGATGATTAAAGGTGTCTCTAGCAAAACAAATGCTGTGGGTACAAATTTTTGCCTACATTTTATTTAAAAACCACTGACCTATAAAATAACACCAGCATTCTCCGCAGAGCTAGAACAAACAATCCCAAAATTTGTATGGACCCAGAAAAGACCCTGAATAGCCAAAGCAATCTTGAAAAAGAAAACCAAAGCAGGAGGCATCACAGTCCCAGACTTCAAGCTATATTACAAAGCTGTCATACCATCAAGACAGTATGGTACTGGCACAAAAACAGACATATAGACCAATGGAACAGAACAGAGAACACAGAATGGACCCACAAATGTATGGCCAACTAATCTTTAACAAAGCAGAAAAGAATATACAATGGAATAAAGACAGTCTCTTCAGCAAGCGACATGCAGAAGAATTAACCTGGACCACTTTCTTACACCATCCACAAAAATAAATCAAAATGGATGAAAGACCTCAATGGAAGACAGGAAGCCTTCAAAATCCTCGAGGAGGCAAAAACCTCTTTGATCTTGGCCGCAGCAACTTCTTACTCAACACATCTCCAGAGGCAAGGGAAACAAAAGCAAAAATGAACTACTGGGACCTCATCAAAATAAAAAGCTTCTGCACAGCGAAGGAAACAATCAGCAAAACTAAAAGGCAACTGACAGAATGGGAAGACGTATTTGCAAACGGCATATCAGATAATGGGTTAGTATCTAAAATCTATAAAGAACTTATCAAACTCAACACCCAAAGAACATATAATCCAGTGAAGAAATGGGCAAAAGACATAAATAGACACTTCTCCAAAGAAGACATCCAGATGGCCAATTGATACATGAAAATATGCTCAACATCACTCATTATCAGGGAAATACAAATCAAAACCACAAGGAGATACCACTTACACCTGTCAGAATGGCTAACATTAACAACTCAAGCAACAACAGATGTTGACGAGGATGCAGAGAAAGAGGATCTTTTGCACCGTGGGTGGGAATGCAAGCTGGTGCAGCCACTCTGGAAAACAGTATGGAGGTTCCTCAAAAAACTAAAAATAGAACTACCCTACGACCCAGCAATTGCACTACTAGGCATTTACCCACCGGATACAGGTGTGCTGTTTCGAAGGGACACGTGCACCCCCATGTTTATAGCAGCGCTATCAACAATAGCCAAAGGATGGAAAGAGCCCAGATATCCACTGATGGATGAATGGATAAAGAAGATGTGGTAGATATATACAATGGAGTATTACCCGGCAATCAAAAAGAATGAAATCTTGTCATTTGCAACTACATGGACGGAACTAGAGGGTATTATGCTAAGCAAAATTAGTCAGAGAAAGACAAATATCATGACCTCACTCATGTAAGGAATTTAAGATACAAAAGAGATGAACATAAGGGAAGGGAAGCGAAAATAATATAAAAACAGGGGGGGGGGCAAAACATAATAGACTCTTAAATATGGAGAACAAAGAGTTACTGGAGGGGTTATGGGAGGAAGGAGGGTCTAAATGGGTAAGGGGCACTAAGGAATCTACTCCTGAAATCACTGTTGCACTACATGCTAACTAACTTGGGTGTAAACTTAAAAAATAAAATAAAATAAAATAAAATAAAATAAAATAAAATAAAATAAAATAAAATAAAATAAAATAAAATAAAAATAAAAACTGCTGACCTAAAATTTTGGCTATGTTTTATTTTTTAAAAATCAAAAACACAGAAAATGAATAAGAAATATACACAGGATATAAGTAGGGAAGGCTGTTAGGAGTGTCAGTGCTCAGAGCAAATGTCACCCTTGATTTCCCACAGTTGGAAATTCAAAACCATCCCATGTTTCCGCAGGAAAAGCCCGACTGGTTCTTTCCGAAAACCTAAGTACAGGGGCGCCTGGGTGGCTCCATCGGTTAAGTGTCCGACTCTTGATTTCAGCTCAGGTCATGATTTCACCAGTCGTGAGTTCAAGCCCCACGTCGGGTTCTGTGGTAACAGTGTGGAACTTCTTAGAATTTTCTACCCCCCTCCATCTCTCTCTGCACCTCCCCTGCTTACATTCTATCTCTCAAAAAAATAAATGAACTTAAAAAATAAAAAAGAAAACATAAGTACAATTTCTTAGAAATACCCAACATGAATTTAAGGAACTGCTAACTCAAACTCTCAATACAGTGGGGACTAATGACAAATTAGGGACTTCATCTCAGAATCAAGGACCAGAAAACTTTTCTTATTGACTTCTTTTCTTTCTTTTCTGCCCAGGATATATGCATGTAGAAGGGCAAAAGTGAGAGAACAAAACCTGAAACACACAACTCTATTGTACCCATGCTACAAAACATTACTATAAGTGTCTTCTCATGCTTTTTTTCTCCACTGACTTACGCTAACCTTTTATTTAATGGGAAAATAAATAACTCAATGTGGTGAAGGCCAGAAGAATTTCCCTAGCACATCTAAAGAGGTAACAGATCTAGAATTCCCAGTTCATAAACCAAGCATATAATGTGTCTAACATTTCATGGAAAAAAAAAAACAGAAAGAAAATATAGACACATAGATACATGGATATAAGTGATAAAGAGACAACGATGATAGATAGATTGACATACAGAGAGCCAGCCTACAAAACATCCCAGAAGGGTTTTCTCAAAATAGGAAAGGAAAATAGGTAGGAGTTAACTAAAACTCATCAACAATCACGAATATCAATAAAGCTGAGAAGCCAGATTCCTTGGTAATAGCAGGAAAGCAGTAGACATAATAAAATTTGAGTCTGAAGGTCCCTCCTGAAGGAAAATGCATGAAGATTATAGTTTCTATGGGTTTAGAGGGTATCGTCGCTACCTAGCCAAATTGTTTCTCCTAACACTACATGAACTGTGGGAACATTGGCAAATTACTAATCAGCAATTTAAATTAAAATTTAATAACACTGTGCAGACTTTCTAACCATATTCTTGAAGGCTGATTACTGAAACTGCCCATAGGTGATGCCAAGATGCATTGGAGTGTAGAAAACGGCCTCTTTTTTCCAAGGGCTTCTGGTTATAGCTCTCCCGTACGATTCTTGGTGCTTTACCTTTTCATTAACGACACAACTATGATGGGTGATGAAACGAAGCATCCTAATATTTAGCACCTAGCCATTAATTAAAACTTGGAATTTGAATATATTCAAATGAACAACTCCACGACACTCTAGACTTGCGGTTCATTTGAACCTTGCTCACAGGGAGAATGAGGTGACACATAAGAAGATATAATCAATCAGTGACAAATACAAAATTTAAATTCAGTTATTGCTGACTTTTCCATAGGGAATTGAACAGACTAAGCAGCCAGTGCAAAGTCATTCTGAAAGAAGGTGGGGTATAAACGAATCAACTAAATGTATAAAGTGAATTCTGGGGGCACTGTGATCCTTGACTACTCATGTCTCTCTCCTGTTCTTTTGTCTTAATTTCTGTAGAAGTTCAAATAAAAATATCCAAGAATATAATAGCTTTAGTAGAACAATAATCATTGGTTTTTCAAAAATAGGACACAGTGATATCAGTCAAACAGTTCTGTAGACTTCATATGGATGGAAATCTGATCATAATTCCAGCAAAGTCCTTTGACATCAGTTTCACAGATAAAGAGGAGGCTATTACCACTCTGATAACTGCATGGTAATGGAGGCTCCAGAGAGAACAGAAAACTGAACTGCACAATCGGAAACCCATATTTAAGTTTATTTCCTCCAAATTCCTCTGGCATCACAAATGCATGGGATGAAGAGTCAGTCACTAACACAGTTGAGGTGAAATCATTACCTTCAATTTCTGTTGTCTGCCTCAGTAGGAGATTCTATTTGGGATGAGTTGAGGGTGTCATTAGTTATTAAAAAAAGAGGTATAGACCAACAAAAATCCACAAAGGTTTTCAGAGGTTGACTAATTTACCCCGTCCCCTTCAATCTCTTGTCTCTGGCTCACCATGGGCCCAACGGTAAGTCTGGTGCCTGACACAGAAAGAGCTCAGTAAAATTCATCCAAGGAATGAATGGACTCTGTCCTCTAGGAGATCTTCTCAAGCCTTGAGTAGTTAGTCAGCAAACAAGGCACACAGCAACAGTATTTCCCTTTCTCGAACACATATAAGAAGGAAGCTATGATTGTCTTTCTCTCATCTGCAAGTCTGTCCACAAGTCTGTCCAAATTATTGCCCAATTCCTTCAGTCCCTGTGCTCCCTAAATTCCATCTTTTGACCTCAGTGACTCCCTGTTCCGAGCCTAATCACATATGATAGGCCACCAGAGCTTCCTCTTGGGCTCATTGATCTTTCAGGTTAAAAGTGATGATGTAGGTCATTAGAGCGACCCTTATGTTCCAAGTGACAAATCGAGGCCCAGAGACACTGAATGAGTTTTTTTTATAAGTTCACACAAATATTTAAGACTAAATTGAGAATCACAATTTAAACCTCAATATATCACTTTAAAATTAGTTCAAACATCCTCTTTCATATGCATAAATACATATACTATAGTTATATATGTCATGTATATGCATACGATATACTATAGCAATATAATATTATAGATTGCATTATATAATATTGCTATAATGAGGAGAATTAGTTCACCTCACTTTAATAATATTAATGTAACAATGTCAGTCAACATTCTTCAACTAGTATTACATTATATTAGATTATGTTAATTCAATAAATATACACCAGATATGCAATAAACATGCTATTTAATAATTATAGTATCTTATATTAAAAGTTAATATTTAATCAGATGTTTATATATCTTTTTATATAGTTTTTCTCCTTTGTTCCATAGATTTAGGCACTGTAATTACTTCAATCATCTCACTGAATCCTCAGACTAAGGACTTGTATCAATATTATGATCTTCAGGTTAAGTGGGGAAATTGATGTCCAAAAATAGTAATGATTTACCCAAGGGTCAGACCTTATCCAAAGTCAAGCCAGCCCCTAGTGCCAAATGTCTCAATATCAAGTTTATGTTCCTTCAACCGCATCACAATGGCCTTTTTCACTATAATGAACAATATAAAATATTTTGTGATTCCCTTTTCCCCAATAGTTCTATCCAGGAGGAAAATCTCATGGCCTATGTCACTAATGTCTCCAGCTTTTCATAATTTGAAAACTACTTCCCCACTTTTTTTTATTCCATTGGCTTCGAAAAATCTCTCACTTTGCTGCCTAACATCATGCTTACTGGCTTTTTACAGAAAAACAGAGACCTTTATTGTCCCTTCAAGATGTTCAGGATTCATAATAGAACATCCCCCGTTTGACATCGTGGAAGCTAAATAATGACCCAACATGGTGTGATTCCCATTGATGATCAACAGTGCTGATCTATACAGACAAATATATGTGTGTGTATGTAATCTCCTGTTTGAAGATCATTAAAATCTATTTCTAGCAAATTTCTTGGAAAAGAAAAAAAAAGATCAAGCCATGTGAACACCAATATGCAACAATGCCCAATCGGAGGCGGTATTATTTCCCAAGAATTCGAAGTTAGAAATAAAACAAACAAAAAGCAGTGCCCACTCCCTGTCTGAGCAGCCACAGCCTCCTGGAAAGTGAATGCCCACGTGCCCCACCATTGGTCAATGACGTCGCGGGCACAGATGCAGATGACATGTAACAACCTCAACGTGGACACTCCGTCTGAACCCCACTGCACGGGGTTCGTCGCAAATATGCTATTTCTTATATTTCCGACTGGCCATCATGTGTTTCCTTCTATGGAGGCAGCATCTAACTCAAACTAAAGCACCATATGCACGAGACCCTGGGTCCCAGTCTCCCTGTAATTCGATCGCCATTTTCATCCTTCATGGGACATTTGGAAGTAACTATTCCAGCGAACGAAATGCCCATATGTAAGCTGGTCCACTACAAATTGGCATGGTAAATTATCCTCAAGATGACGCCTTCTACAGCCAATGCTCTTATAAATTATTTTTTAAAGAGAATCACCAATGATACCTAGTAACAGAGTCAAGAATATAAATGAATTTCAGAGTCAAACTCCTGGTGCATCGAAGACCAATCCTCCTCCAGTCTAGGTCTGCACAACCATGATCAATTTTTCTGAAGTCTGTCCCTGCAAATCCAAGCTGCTAGAATTAGAGGTGAGAGGGTTTGTTTCTAAGTTTTTCCATGGAAGGGTCCAATTTTACTAACGTTCTCCATTAATTTGACCCAACTAGAAACATGGAACCATAGAATATATCAAACTAATCCACAAAACAAACACCCTGCACTAAAATCAACAATGGAGATTTGACAGTTAATTATAACTGCTTAAAAAGGGACAGCGAGGAATGAGCTTTTAAACATTAAAAAATCAATCAGAGGATAAATTCCTATGCCAAGAGTGTATTATTTTAAGGAAAAGTGCATTAACACGGACTAGAAAATGGTCACCAAACTTTCTTTGCCGTGGCCAAAAACGTTTGAAGAACACAGCTCCTGGGGTGGGCACTTATGTACGTGTGCCCAGAATCCCTCAGGCCAAATTGGAAATCTCTTGGAATAATGTCAGATGTGTCATCTGTGGGTCTCTTTCTACCAGCGTCCTAGTTTTGACTGCGATGGGAAAGGCAGATGTGGTGGAGACACGATGCCAAGAATCTGACCTTTTCTCTCCACTTTCAGTGAAGCCCTGAGGTTCTTCGGTTTCAATCCACCTCATTACTGGGTGGCACAGCTTGCTGAAGAGCTGTTACTTTCCATTTCTTTCTTACAGTAGAAGAAAAGGGACAGAGGGAGGAAGTGACCTGGAGGGCTGGAGGAGCCAACGTCTGGGGAGCTGTGGAATCAGGAAGGAAGAGGGAATATTTTATAGCCTGGAAAGGTGGCCGGGCCTGTTGGCTTTCTCCAGCCGCCCTAACAGAGTACCGCACAACTTGGGGGCTGGGACGACAGAAATGCACAATCTCCTGGCTCTGAAGGGCAGAGAGCGAAGATCAAGGTGTTGGGAGGCTTAGTTCCTTCTGACGGGCATGAGAAAGACTCTCTTCCAGGCCCTTCCCCTTGGCTTGTACATGGCCATCTTCGACCTTGTCTTCTTCACATGGTGTTCCCTCTGTCCCAATTTTCTATTCTTAAAGGACAACAGTCATATTGGATTAAGAGCCTACCACAATGACCTCCTTTTAACTTGTTGACCTCTGTAAAAACCCTCGATCCATCATATAGTAGTGGGCATATAGTCCCATCATAAGCTAGTGGGCATTAGGACTCCAACGTACCTTTTGTGAGGGGTACATTTCAGCCCATAACGCCATGTAACAGTACGATCCCCCTGCATTTCCACTGCCTAGTGCCACACACCCAATCACAGAGCACTATGGGCCACGTACACCATGCATGGGGAGCTCTGATTTGTAGAAGCTACTCCTACAACCTTGTGACTGCTATGTTGGAAAGTTGAAGACAACATCACCAGCAGCCTAACTGCAAACTGTGTTTCTTTCCAACAACAGCATTTATGACAGACATCTCATTAAGGAAGGCAGTTGAGGAGATGGTGGAACCACACTTACTTATTTGTAAATTTCTATCAGTGACAGTTACGGTCCAGGGATTGTGCAAAATGCTGGGCATTCCAATATAAGACAATATCTCTGTCTTCAAGGATAGAGATTTTTAACATACGTTCCTTAGACGCCCGCACCAAGTTCACCTAGGATGGCTGTAAAACTGCATGTTCCAGACTCTGTGGGACGGGCTGTGTCAGAGTCAGGGGACCAGAGAATCGAGAGGCCGGAAGTTAGGGGCTCCTTCTCTAACAAGAATTCCAGATCACTCTTGTGACCTTTCGAAGTTGAGAACCACTGATCCAGGAAGAAACTGACAGACATACAAGGACAAAACAAAGTAGCAAGTGCTGAGACACATGCACAAAGGGAGCTACGGGACCCCAGGGTAGGGGCACCTGAGTCCCCCTGGAGCCAGAGAATGGCTTGCCTCCGGGAGCTCATGAGTGGCAGTGAAAAGGCTACTTACAATTCCCCACCATTTTCAAACTGCCAATTTTGCAGGTATAGCTTGTCACTGTGGCTCTTTCATGCAAGACCATAACCTACTTTGCAATGTCAGTTGGTATCATAAGTGGCACATGGGTCATTTTCCTATCTTTAGTCCTCTTTGCCTTGAACTGATCTGGGAGCCATCGCTTTTCAAAGTGCCGCATGCCCGAGTAGAAAGTTCCGTATGGACTCTTCCCTCTCGGCTGCCAGTGCACGCACTCCCTTCTATGATGCTCCAGGGGCGCAGGGAACACACACGGTCCTATCTGGCTGTTTGGGGAAATATTTTTGACCACGAGAGAGGAAAGGAGATGTCTTCCACAACATATCTGAGATACAGGTTACTAACTAGAGAAGAGAACTGCTATTGGCTGAATTATAACCTGCATTCCGGTCTGATCCTGGCACGTCATCTAGGTCGGAGGTCAGCAGGCTATGACCCGAGGGTCAACACCAGTCTGCAGTGTTTTGGTGGAGCTCACCAATAAAAAATGGCTCAACCAAAGGGATTTTGAAGAATTTAAAAATGAAGATCAGGTGGGGCGCCTGGGTGGTACAGTTGGTCGAGTGTCCGACTTGATTCCAGCTCAGGTCATGATCTCATCGGGGTTCGTGGGCTGGAGCCCCATGTCAGGTTCTGTGCTATCAGCACCGAGCCTGCTTGGGATTCTCTCTCTCCCTCTCTCTCTGCCTCTCCCTCCCTCACACTCTCTCTTTCTCAAAATAAATGAATAAACTTAAAAAAAAATGAAGAGTATGTCACAGAAACGATAAATGACTCACAAAGACTAACATATTACCTGGCCCTGTATAGAAAAAGTTTGCTGGTGCCTCATGTTGCTCATCATGAAAAGTAAGAGAAATGTATTACCAGCTTAGTCACTTAAATGTTGTTGACTTTATTCTTTATTTACTTTAAAAAAAATGTAAGTGGGCTTCATGCCCAGCACAGAGCCCCACGTGGGGCTTGAACTCATGTCCCTGAGATCAAGACCTGAGCTGAGATCAAGAGTTGGATGCCTAACTGACTGAGCCACCCAGATGCCCTAATATTATTGACTTTAAATAGACATTTGTAAAGTTTCTGCCAGAAAAAAAGTCAACAAGTACTTACTGACAACACTCGTGGATGGAAATATGTTTGTATCGTATAAGAGAGTTCCTTTTTTCTCGGGTACCTGGCTCTTAGTACCTGGCTCTGTGGTAAAGATTTCATGCCAAAGTTTTGACCTACTCCTTCAAATAAGGCAGCGGGGAGTGTTCATATCCCTGTTTACAGATGAGGAAGCAAAACCTCAGTGAAGCCAGATTGCCTCAGCTTCCCGTTGGTCAGTGAATGCTGGGGACAGGTGGGTCCACATCTAAATTTCAGAGACTGGTTGAAATAGCCAAGATCCAATCGCTCAAATCCTATAAAGAGATCTGGGGCAAATGCGTGGGGGTTGGCAGATTTGGGCTGTCTGAACTACGTGGATTCATAACCTAATAGCTTTGACTATATCTGGCATGGTGACTATAACCTATATTCGTACATACACATATTTTCTTATATATTATAATAGGCAATTTGGAATTTAAAAAACACATTATATTAAATTTCTAGAAACACTGCCTTATTATCATGACACAGAGGAGCTTGACCATTTCACAGAAGCAAATAAATATGCACATGAGTGAAAATCAAGCCAAGAGTCACAATTACCTTATGAGCGTTTTATGCTCATAAGAACAATTATTAGGATTTACAAAATAACTCAAGCTCTATGGCAGGACACTGAACATATCTTCCTAATTTTTGATAATGTTGCTATTTTTATACTTTTTAACGTTTGTTTATTTTTGAGACAGAGAGAGAGCATGAGCAGGGGAGGGGCAGAGAGAGAAGGAGACACAGAATCTGAAGCAGGCTCCAGGCTCCGAGCTGTCAGCGCAGAGCCTGACGCGGGGCTCGAACCCACGAACCGTGAGATCATGACCCGAGCCGAAGTCGGACACCTAACTGACTGAGCTACCTACGTGCCCCAATAACGTTGCGATTTTTGAAAACTAAAGAAGGAACAGTTGCCTTCTGAAAGATGCCCTTTCAAAGGGCAGCAGTAACGTTTAGGGCACATGCAGGACAGAATGGAAATAGCATAGATTTCTGTGTCTGAAGCACATGGGTTCCAACCCCGTCTCAAAGGTTCCGTCTTTGTGTTGCTGGGAAGGGTCCCCTCTGAGCACTGGAATCCGTAAAGACTGAAGAGCTGGGAAGACAAAACGCGGCTCCTACGGGACTCACAGACCTACCCAAGCTGTTTCCCTCGTCCGCCTGGCTTGTCCCCCACAGGTAACCTTCACCTGAGCAAATACAGCCTTCCTGGCAGTTCTACTCTGCGAGGCATCTAGGTCTCTCTATCTTCCAGTTCTGACTTCACAAACAGAAGCTTAATCGTGTAATTTGGGAGAAAGATCGTATTTCTTACTCTTCGTTGCGTGCAAAACGCGAGCAGAGCATTACACGATAGTCAATGTCAACCCCGAGCTAAGGCTGCAGCTTACAAAAGACCCTGAGAACCCAAGCTTTAAAAACAGAAAGAGAGAGGGAGAGGGAGAGGGAGAGGGAGAGGGAGAGGGAGAGGGAGAGGGAGAGAGAGAGAGAGAGAGAGAGAGAGAGAGAGAGAGAGTCAAAAGACTAAGCGATAGAGAACAAACTGAGGGATGCTGGAGGGGAGGTGGGCGGGGGAGGGGCCAGATGGGGGAGGGGCTGAGGAGGGCACTTGTTGGGCTGAGTTGTAGGTAAGTGATGCATCCCTGAATTCTCCTCCTGAAACCAGCACTACACTGGTAACTAACTTGAATTTAAACAAAAACTTGAAACGAACAAAAAGAATTACCATAAAATTTATATTACGTAAAAGAAGAAAACACAAAATGGCTGCTGGGAGCTGCTCTCTCTCTTGAACAGGGGAAACTCGAAAGCCGTTCCCTGTGATGCACCAGTTTACCTGGGCCTTTGAGATAATGCAGAAAATTTCAGTTCTAATTCAGGCTTCCCTTCAAGATGAATGAGATCAGTGTATTGATAACGGAAACAGCTGCTCGGCAGAGCTTCTTGCTTTAAGGCAGGAAATGAAGCCTGAAGGACAGAAGATATGCCTGACTTTATCAGGGAGGATATGAACCAATACAGATTTTCTGAGAAAAATAATTTAAAAGGTCAGGCAACAGGAGAAACACAACCTGAACTTCTCTGAAACCAATAAATACATCTTGCCTCCCGCATTTTTTTTCACTCACAGGTGATCCCCACTATTTGTTTAATCCTGTCCAGAATTTTCTAAACGCTAATTACAAGCCATTATGTTATCTTGGAAGAGGCCTCGCTCTGGGAGAGGACAGTCCAGAGCTGTGACCTTGGCTCAATCTCTTGTGAGTCACAGGATCCTGGCTAAGCCTGGAGAAGGTCCCTCACGTCCTCTTCCAGACCTAACAATAAGATAGCACTGACCCAAGTGTTGAAGACTGATTCTAAGTTACTTCTTTAACCCTGGCAACAATCCTGAGAGCTAGATATTAAAATTCCCGCTTTACCTTGCAGGCAACAGGTTTAGAGTGATAAGGACTCTCACAACATCAGGGACGTTTTTTTCCTCTGAAAATTCTGTGCGTCTAAGATGCCACTGGCAAAAAGTCAGCGAAAACAGGAGAAAACAAAACAGATTCCAGCATTAGGTCATCTTTAAAGGGGGGAAAAATCACTCTCGAATGCATGTCTTATAAGGTCAGAGATTTATGGACTTGGGACATTCAAAACATTTACCAAATGCTACAGGTGACAAAAGCGTTTGGCTGGGTGCCCTGGGGACCACAGCACAGATACAGTTTACAGGGTCAGCAGCTGGGGACCTGGAAGGGAATGACCTCAACACTCCAGGCTTCGATGTTGCTTATTTATTAAAACGCAAGTGTTAAATATTTTAGTAAACGTGTCAAAGTATTATTGTAGACAATTAAAAAAATTAAAGAGACCAATACCATCATGAAGTTAGGAAAGGTATAAACTGTGTTTCTTCTTCTATAAGATTAAAAGGAGTGCTGTTCAAATCACTGAGAAACCTTTTTTTAAAATCTTTATTTAGTTTTTGAGAGGCAGACAGAGCACGAGCAGGGGAGGGGCAGAGAGAGAGGGAGACCCAGAATCTGAAGCAGGCTCCAGGCTCCGAGCGGTCAGCACAGAGCCCGACGCGGGGCTCAAACTCCTGAACTGCAAGGTCATGACCTGAGCCGAGGTCTGATGCTCAACCGTCTGAGCCGCCCAGGAGCCCTGAGTCCACCATTTTCAAATAAGAATAATTAAAATAACCACGATGATCTCTGAATCTGGTAGAAGTCTTAAAATATTTCAACGTTCGCACCACTAATGAAGTTCCCAGTTATCTCCAAGACCTCTGATAGGGTGGGCTACAGGATTTACAGCCACTGGTGACGCAACATGCCACCCGGTTCCACGTCTCAGATAGCGCTTGTTCTGTGGTGGAGGTGATTCAGTTTGAAACTTACGGCAGCACGTGCACTTTTTAGTCATAATTTTATTCATTTGATTTGGTCCCTCCGGAGCCTAGAGTAGTGTCTTCTCTCGTGGAAAACAAACAATGACGTGCCCGATATCTTGAATGAATGCAACTGTGGCACCCTTGCTGATAAGGGTAGGACTCAGTCTTCCTGGAGCGCCAGCCTGGACTGGGGCACGGCGTTCCCACAGCCACCCGGCAGGCAGCGCATCAGAACTGGCCCCGTGAGCCTCCTTCCCTCCCGGGGCCCATATGCAGTGAGTCATATCGCAAGACTCCCAGCAAAGGAAACCAAAATACAGGTCGTGGCAGACGCCTCTTCCCAACCCTTGACGTGCTCTGCCGAGAAGACAGTTACCTGTTTCCTCACAGACCTATTTCCACTGTATTTCCAAGGACTCGACCACTGCCCCGCACACAGTGCAGACTTCTAGGCCCCCCTGAATCCCAGACAAGACTCTGTCCCACCTGCCGCCAGGCGACTACAAGACCCATCTTTCTAAAATGCAGGTATGACTGTACCTTGTGATCAGAGCCCACAGTTCTCCAATACATTGGCATCAACCGCAGGAGAGGCCGTGAAGGCCACAGAAACTTGCAGGCAGGGCCTTCCGCGCGGGGCCCTGCCTGCCGCTCCATGTTTTCGTCACTCCCTGCAAATTCCAACCCGCGTGTCCAGTGACGGGAAAAATATCCCTGGTCTTCGCTACGACTTCTACTCAGTGCACATCTGCTCTCGCTGAATGCCACTGAACTGTACTTACTGACTCCCAAATCTGTGTCTCCCGCTGGACCATCAGAGATTAAAGGGTGGGGAATGTGCCTCGGTCCGTGCAGTGCCTAATCCAGAGACACGATTGGGTTGAACTGGAAGTGGGTGTAGAGTCCTTAATGCTTGTCTTAGGTTTTACTCCTGCCATCTATGACCCTGAGCTACAAACACAGTCGTGATGAGCGTCACTCTGCGTCTGTCTGAAAACAGACATGTCACGAGTTGTATACTCGTTGGGTAAACATATATGGTATGACTATATATCTACTTCAATTTGTAAGAGCGTGTTTGAAAGTTCTGTAGTTTCTGGAGGTAAAAACGTGTACCTTTATGCTTGTGCAAGTTGTTTTCCTGTATAGAATTCAGAGCATTTTCAAGAAAAAGCTCACCCAGTCTTTAACTTCATGATCTACAGTGATGAACTGTCAACAATTCAGGATTGTTAGATGGCGATAATCCACCTCTATATTAACTCTCTTTGGACCAAAATATTAGTTTAAAAAAAAAAAAACAACAAAACTTGAAATTATCCTCAATGATCATAAAACTGAAAGTGAAAATTTCTCTAAATAGAATATATTTCCCACTGTAAATTTGAATTATAAATAAATAAAAATACCAACAACCAAGTAGAAAATAGGTTTCCCTTAGTATTTGTATTTTAACACTGAAGGAAAATCCCAATAAATGTAGGATAATCTTGTGTTTTATTTTTCAAATATTTTCAAATTTAGCCTAAAACAATCTTTTTGATGTTACAATTGTTGGTAAGTTTTCTCTGATCCTACTTTTTAGAGGCATCCATCTAAAAAGATTTCTATATGCACCTGAAGGAGGATGCTGTTTAATTAACGATATATAACTTAGGTCATGATATATGTGATGGTAATTGCCATAATTTATCAATCTCTTTTCATGGTTAGGCTGTGATTCTCTTGAAGGGAGGAAACATTCATTTTGTTTCCTTACAGCCGAGCACAAACAAATACTCAACATTTATGGGTGGATAGGAGACTCCTCTTAGCCTAACACAGAAAAGAGTAGACGATTTAATACGTGAGAGTAATAATCCACAAAGTCTCCACCTGACTAGACGAAAAACAAGCCAATGGCTTTCTATGAAGTCAGGTGAGTGTTTACACTATGTGAAAGTTTTACACTCTACAAGCAACAAAAGGAAAGGGAATAATTAATGCTGAACACATCAGATTGGACCCTCTTAAATACTGTTAACAATTACACACTTATGTCTCAGATTAAATTCACCTAAATCAACTCTAATGGCCCTTGAATCATGAGTAAACGACCTTTAGGGTAGAAAGTGCCAATATATGTTACAAAGCTTACTCTATTCAAAATTTTATGATCCTTTCTCAATGGCCTTCATTTAACTGTAAAATCATTTCTACTATTTATTTTAAAGATTTAATTTTATTTTTAAATGATAAAAATGCTATGTAATTGTACTGCATAATTTAAATGTCTTTCAAAAAGCTTTCTTTTTTTTTAAAGTTTACTTATTTTGAAAGAAAGGGTGCATGAGTGTGAGTGGGGTAAGGGCAGGCAGAGAGAGAGAGAGAGAGAGAGAGAGAGAGAGAGAGAGAGAATCCCAAGTAGGCTCCATACTCAACGCAGGGCTTGAACCCATGAACCAAGAGGTCATGACCTGAGCCAAAACCAAGAGTCGGATGCTTAACCAACCAAGCCACCCACCCAGGTGCCCCTCAAAAAGCATACTTTCTACCATGGTTTTTATTTTTAAATATTACAGCCTCACATATGATGACAATATATTGTATGTTATTATAATTAAGGTGCTATTTTGCACAAATTTTAGATACCTATGACTAAAAGATAAAAGATGCTTCCAGAGTAAATGAAATCAAATACCAAAAATATAGATTACCTCTAGAACCGGTGCCCGCAAGACTTTTCACAATAGAAATCCTTTCAGCAGAAAACAATTTGATTCCAACGCTGAAGTTTGGGCAGAAGGTCTGGATTCTGGGTCAACATTTTTATGATTATTGAGAAGTCACATTACCTTTTATGTGTTTCAGTTCCAAATACTTTAACACAAGTAAAGTGCAGGAGATTATTCTTAAGTGCCCTCCAGGTTTTAGAAGTCATCGTTTAGGAAGAAAGACCACAATCCTACCGACTGCCTGGTTAACAGAAGACTTAATAAAAAGTGTAGAAAACTGGATTGTGGGAGGAAGATGATACTTCATGGAGACATGTTATGATTTGAGAATGCAATCACTTGGGGCCTTGATCTCCCAGAAGAAATCTCAAGGAAGACGATCTGATTTCCCACCGCCAAGTGCGTTGTGGGATCCCAACAGCCCACACCGCAGCATCATTGCGTCTGGGTCCTGCACAACGCAAGCAACACACAGCACGATCACCTTTACTCAGCTCCCTCAGCCCAAACAGCACGTATTCCCGAAGGATCTGGCCTCTGGTGCCCTGTTTCTGCGTCATTTAATTCAGCCTCGAATAGTTCCGCTGAGGGAGGAAATGGAAGCCGGAGAGAGAGGTCACGGCGTATCAGCAAAACAGCCTACAGACACTGTCCTCTTCCTGTCGGCCATTCGTGGCTGGAG
The DNA here is from genome assembly GCF_018350175.1 of Felis catus. Classification (NCBI taxonomy): domain Eukaryota; kingdom Metazoa; phylum Chordata; class Mammalia; order Carnivora; family Felidae; genus Felis; species Felis catus. Next base: position 2,865,019 of record NC_058371.1, read on the forward strand.
CAGCCACGTGTCCAGCCGCACAGGGGTTTCCAGAAGTCCTCACAGAGCAGGAAGATGGACACCCGCCCAGGCCTGGGGTGTCGCCCCTCCCGTGTCCCTCTCACCACACCAAGGTCTCTCCCCGTGCCTTTGAGTGCTGTTTACTTTGACGGCAGCTTCCACCTGGGCTCTCCTTTGTGACTCAGACTCTAGAGGTCCTGATTCTGGAATTTCTGCCCATGCTGATCCACCCCTCCCTTCCTTGTCCGCTTTGGGGGTTCGGGCACGACTATCGCCACGTGCATTCTTTCCCTGTGCTAATGACACATAGCCCCCCGGGGCTACGCTCTGGGCAATAGAATCTGTGTCGCAGACAGAGTAACAGAGCATTTAAAGAAAATGAGAATCACTTCTTTTGAAAGAAAAAAAATACTCTTTAAAAAATAAAAAGAAAGAAAGAAAGAAAGAAAGAAAGAAAGAAAGAAAGAAAGAAAGAAAAAGTACTCTTTTAAAGAACCAAATCATCATTCCTAATGAAAGAAGCTGTTAGAACTTTGTGTGTGTCTTATATTTACAAAGAATTTCAGTAGCTAGAACATCAATAATGCAAGCTAAGTGTCTGATTAACTCCTTGTGGTCAAGGACACATATATTTAGTGTGATAAATATCCATTATTGTCTCACAGAGCAATACCAGAAAGTCTAATATCTATGAAAAAAAACCAGAAAAAAGGAAACCAATATGAGGCTCCATTCATAAATCATAATTAGCTCTCAAAGACCAATATATTTCGTTATGAATATAAATCTCGATAAGACAAAACTATGAAAATTTCATGACTTCAAAGCCTTCAATTAAAATGAAAATGACTTGTTTGAAATTTGATTTCTATGCGTACGACAGATAAAATACCAAAAAAGGCATGAAATATTGAAATCAACTTTAATAAGCCCTAAATTCAAATGACCAAAAGAAAATGAAATATACAGCATATGGCTCAACGAATGGGTTTTTAATCTAAATTTTTTAAAAAGGGGGCTTTAGTAATTGATTTTTTAATTAATACAACTGTCAAGAAAAACTCTTTTGAATCTAAATTGAATAACGTTATTTTTTACTTCAAAATGCGGTATGAGTAAGGATGAGGATAACTCTACGCAGCATCTAGTGACTGTTCAACCGTCCTCTGAACTCGGGCTGGAAAAAGCTAAATCAAGCCTAGTGTAAATGTCAGAAATGTTTGCCTGGTCCGTGGAAAGTTTAATTTGTACTTCTATGAACCCATATTCCATTCTTCCTTACCTTTTAGCCATAGTCACCGCTTCAGTAATTGTCAAAATGTGGTGAAAATAAGAACACTAAATTTAATTCGAGTTGGGGGAAGAAAAAGCACATCTCTTACCCTGGCAGAGCGGGGCGAGAGAATCCCACTGATACATGCCAACTGGGTTCCGTCTACAGGTCGCGTTGCTGTGGCCGATCATGCGATACCCAGGCTTGCAAAAATAATGCACTTGACTTCCAACCGCCCCCGTGGTCCTGTTGAAAATGCCTCCATTCTTCGGAGTGTGGGTCAGGCTGCAGTAGGGTGCTAGGGACACACAAACACACACATATGTAAACAGATACATAGGCACTGCTGCATTTCCCTCGGTGAGAGCGATATACACGAGGTATCTTTATTGTTTAAGTACTGGGAAATCAGCACCAATATGTCGACTTGGTCTAAAACACATCCCCAGATACCAAAGTCTGGCAAGGGTAAGGGTCTCATTCGTTGGCTGTGGGAATACAAAATGGCCACTTCAGAAGATGGTGGCAGTTCCTTACAAAACTAAAATTCTCTCGCTCAGAGAACTTAAAAAATGTATGTGCGCACATCCAAAAAACCCTATACATAAATGTTTACAGAAGCTTGATTCATAATTGCTGGAACTTGGAAGCAACCAAGGGGCCCTTCAGTAGGTGACAGATAAATAAACTGCGGTCCATCCGGACAATGGAATATTCTTCAGCAAAAAGAAATGAACCGTCAAGCCATGAAAAGACATGAAGGAACCTTAAATGTGTATCACTCCGTGAAAGAAGCCACTTTGAAAAGGCTACATACTGTGTGATCCCAACTATATGATCATCTGGAAAAGGCAAAATTGGAGAGAGACGCTAAAAAGTCAGTGGTTGCCAAGGGCCAAAGAGCGGGATGTATAAACAAGTGGAGAGTAGAAGATTTTTTGGGCAGTGAGACCACCATGTATGACACTGTAATGATGGATACACTCCTGGATACATTGGTCCACACCCACAGAACGTACAACACCAAGGGTGACCCTAACGTAAACCACAGACTCTGGGTGATAATGACATGTGTGCGTAGGTTCACTAATTATAACAAATGCACCATGTGGTGGGGATGTTGATAATGGGGGAGGCCTGCGTTGTGCTTGTGGGGGTAGGGGGTACGTGGGAAGTCTCTGTATCATTTCCTCAGTTTTGCTATGTTACGAACCTAAAACTACTCTGAAAAAATAAAGTCTAAAAAAACAAACAAAAACAAACAACAACAACAACAAAAACACAACAAATTCCCCAAAGCCCAGAGCCAAGGTTCGATCTCTTATTTTGAAGTTTAGATTGCTTGCAATTGCTACCCAGAGTGAAGGGAGATCTCGACTTTCCGGCTAAAATATTGTAAGGAAATACATGGAAAAATCAAACTGAATTCCCTCACTCATCCTTTTAAAGCTAACCCACTTAAATAAGCTTACTGACCACCAGAATTAGAAATGGTAAGGTCCAGTACTGGCCACCTTATGTGAAACAAAACAATTCTCAAAAGAAAAAAAAAAAAAAAAGGAAAAGTATCCTTAAAATGGAGAAAATAGAAGGCTGTAACATTTTGCAATTAAAGCCATTAACTTTTTCCTTGTCACTGTGGCTAAGTGGGTCTTGTGCATTGCACGGTGACGTAGACATTAAGCTTCTTTCTAACATATTCTAACATATGGGATTCGAATACAATCTGAAGAAAATGCACTACTCCAGGTCAATAAAAATCTTACAAGAGCCTTAATCACCGCCTTTGAAGGAACTTTTTTAAAATGGAGGACAAGCATTTGTTAAAATAAAACAGTCTTACCTACACAGAATATGACATTTCAAAGGCTGAAGACTGACATCTTATTTACTCATTTAGAGAAAGAATGTGTTCTTATTCTTACAAGACCAGTTTCGTTGCAGCACATAATCCTAAGTCCCTTCAGATAAATTAAAACAAAAAAATAAAGAAAGTAGTGAAGTTCTGGAAATGTGTTTCCCTTTGAAAGAAGAGGTTTAAATGTCCTCCTTCCCTGTGGGGGTTCCATAAAGAACACACATACAGGTCTGAATGCTTAATGTTGAACCTTTCCCTGGAAATAAATTCAGAAGCAACTTTTTGAAGGTTTTATATCATAGCGTTGCCCAGAAGCAATGTCTATGTGTCCAACCATGGTCCTGTGAGAAGCATCCTCAGAGAATATTCTCAGCTGGATGATCGTCTGAAATACCATTTCATTTTTTTTAAATGGACTCTTTTGTATTAAGTTAAAATTCACTAACTATCGTGAGAAACTTGTGATTCACTGCCCTATTTGCCATGCCATTTTCCATGCCCTCCTTCTACACTAAATTTTGTAAGTTTTGAATCAACAGAGATGTTTATTTTAGAAAAGGAGTAAGGCACCCTGGCCTTCAGCTGCAAAAACAAAACAAAACAAAACAAAACAAAACAAAACAAAACAAAAAGATAATTTATAGGAAGAAGGAGCAGACTGTAAAACCCTGTTCCAACGGTAGAGATGAGATAACATCTGATATGTCCCTGAAGGGACAGGGAGACCTCAGAATTCACTGCATATTACCTGCGATTTTTGTCATAGTTCATTCTGTTAAGGGATATAATGCGCAAGATTGTCTAACTCCGTAGAGTCTGAAAACCGTCCATTTTCTCTTCTCTTTCCTATGTTTTTTTCTATTGCCAGACTCTCAAAATATCTCCTTTCCTCACTCACCTAGAACAAGATATGGAGGGTCCTGGGGCAGTGGGCGGGGGGTGTAGAGCACCGAAAAGGGAAAGATTTGGGCAAGAGGCCCTGCCTGTTTGATTCCTGGATATAGAAAGACATAATGTTCAATCACCAAACTCTGCTGGAAAATTAGGGAGGCATCCACTATGGGAGAAGACGGCAAGTTAGATATCTGGGGCTTCTGGATACATGAGCACTCAGTGTGCATCTTTATCCCAACAAGACGCTCACATGCTTCCTTTAGTACGGAAGGCCCATTATTAACTGTGCACGGATGCAGCACACCTTACTGCACTGACTAGAGCCACCTTGCACAGCACTTGCTTTGTCCTTTTTACTTTCAGTTTCAAACTGTGTTGATCACTTGTATTGCTCCTGTGTCTGGAGGACCAATACGTCACATGTGTGAGACAGACGGAGGCTCAAGATACGATGTGTGGTCCTATTACAGGCTGGCGCTCCCCGGCCCATGCTGCTATATTTCAGAGAAACGCTCATGTGATCACTGCTCTAGAACCACTGGTGATGAACCCCTAGCAGAAGTAACTCAATCACCAAATCTGTGAAAATCATCTGTCAGATGACATACCCACTGACAAAACAAAAATTTACAGCCTTCTCTGAAATTCTCCATTGGCCTACTCCCCCAACACAGTTTAACAGAGAACTTATGGCTCAATAATGAATTAAAATATCCTTTGAAAGACAGAATTCAAGGTACAGTCCTATCACCATGCTACTAAGCAATCTGCCAGAGATAGAAGGAGACAGGTGATGTTCACTATGATTTCCCCTGCACTGTCCTTTTTTGCACATTGGAAATACATTTAGGCAATTCTAAAGGGCTCGGTGTTTAGTTTTCAAAACAAGGAACATGACGAGCACAAATCCTGTCAGTGCCCTAATACTCTCGTAACTCATTCCAGTGGAAGCAATTTCAACGGTGAGCTCTTTCTTAATAAGCATTTTGAGTAACTACTTGGAGAGAAAGGGGGAGAAACGGAGGTCTGGGTGCGTTTTATTAAACTTCATAAAGGAAGAGAAAGACTTTCAGGCCCACTGTCTGCACATCAAGAGCCTTTTCAAATCTTGATACTATTTTATGATTTCATATCTCCCAACAAAAGAGCTGAAATCTTAAACACTACTAGGACTTTTGGGGGCACCTGGGTGGCTCAGTTTGTTAAGTGCCCAACTCTTGACTTCAGCTCAGGTCATAATCTCATGGCTTATGAGCTCAAGCCCCACATTGGGCTCCGTGCTGACAGTGTGGAGCCTGCTTGGGATTCTCTGTCTCTGTCTCTGTCTCTTTCTGCCTCTCCCTGGCTTCCCTGCTCTCCTTCTCTCAAAATAAACAGACTTAAAAAAAACCAAACTACTATGACTGTTTGCTGTTCCCCCTTCAGGAGGTTTCTCAGCACTGACCATGTAAAATACCAACATAGGAATCAATAATCCTCTGGTGAATCATCGCTCAATTGAATGTGCCTAACGGGCTTCTTCCTTAGGGAAATGTACCTCAGTTATCACCATGGGATATGGTGGAGTGAGATACTGAAAACAGTGTACACTTTTTTCTTAGTAATTAAAATATATGAGGAATTTAAATTGTCTGTCTACTGCTTCGGTAGGACAGTATAAACATTAGGTATTAGGTCATATTACAAATGTATGCAGGATTTAGTGTACATAAATATATTGACTGACTTAATATGAAAAACATAGGCAGAGAATAATTAAAATACACAGGTAAAGGACAAAATGATTTAAATGTTGACAAATAAATATATATATGCAAACATGTATTAATTTTGTAAGTGTTCATATACATATATATATGTGAATATAGTCTCCAAATATATAGAGATATACAGATATATAATCAATAAAAAGACATGCTATTAAGAGATTATTACCACTTATAAAACTAGTAGCAATATGAATATCTCTTCCTGTTTGTTTCCTTAGCATTTAACCCTACTTTTACATTAGTTTATATTATATTACTTTATGTTTTAGAGGAAATGCCTTTGCTTTCCCTAATTCAATTCAAGGTTTTATGATTTTAGCAATAATTTTTAAAATATTACTCAACAAGGGGTGCCTGTGTGGCTTATTCGGTTACATGCCTGGTTTGGGCTCAGGTCACGATCTCATGGTTCATGAGTTTGAGCACCGCATCAGGCTCTCTGCTGTCAGCACAGAGCCTGCTTCGGATCCTCTGTCTCCCCGACTCTCTTCCCCTCCCCCCTCTTAAAAATAAATAAAAATATAAAAACAATATTAATCAATAAATGGTTTGTTTTCCCGACTGTAGTTTAGAGATCTGTCTCTCTCAGAGCGGTTTCCCATCACATTGTTTCTATGGGAGTGAATTGTTCATCTTTGGGGATTAGGTTTACTTTACAAATCTCTAAATTAGTTTTTTTTAACTAATGCAGATCACTTGTATTAAAAACACCTTTCTGCTAAACTAAACCTCACTTACTAACCTGTATATCGAATCTTGAATCCTTTCTTACTGGTTGCATGATCGGTGGACCAGCGGAGATATAACTGATTACTCCTGCTTGTAAAATTGGATTGTTCAGTGTGGTTCCCACTTAAGACCACTAACAGAGGACTTTGACCAGAAGAACCTAAATGAAACAGAAAGACAAAAAAAGTTCAGGTACGAGCTAGCACCTACAAAATGCAGACCACCTTTAGCTTTTTGACTAAATTTATGGGTCCAAATGTACAATATGCAGCTATTCATTTCCCAAACACAGAGTTCCAAATTAATAAAGCAGCAAATATATTCCCTGATTAAAAAACAAACAAAAAGCAAGAGCCAATCAAAATACTTGCACATTTTTAACACATAACACATAGATCATATGAACCTTGCCTATAAAGCAGGAACGACTGGAATAAAAGTAATTTTTATCATCATTTGTATTGACAGTATGGTAAGTGTACGGGGAAATAGAAACTTTCATGCAATGATGCAGAAGTAGAATCACTTTGGAGAACAATTTGGTAACATCCAGGAAAACTGAGGATTTACTTATATTTCTATAAACTTCAGCACCTGTGCGCGAGTATTATTTCCACAGCCAAACCTTTGTTCTGGTATTGTTCTATATGGGGAAACCTACATCCTAACTAATACTTTGGAATTTTAGAAAAGAATTTAAAGTGCCATGGAAAGGAATTCTATACACATTTGAAATTAATGAACTAGATAACAGGGATCAGCATAGATGATTCTTTAAACAGCATATTGATGACTAAAGAAATCTATTTGCAGATAAATATGATAGCAATTGTGTAAAAATTCCAAAGTGGACCGAAGATAGAGTATGTGTATCTGTAGAGAGCTAGGAGATGATATAGACAGAGATACATAGTTAGATGACAGAGAGAGACAGAGAGACAGACCGATAGATGGACAGACAGAGATAGAGCATTAACCATAAAACATGGACAAGCATGTCCCCTCTTCACAATACCGTTTCCTGCTAGGAGAGGTACACGTGGTATTGGATATGGGCGGGGCCCCTAAATTCCTTTTTTTTAAAATGTAATTTATTGTCAAATTGGTTTCCATACAGCACCCAGTGCTCATCCCAACAGGTGCCCTACTCAATGCCCATCACCCACTTTCCCCTCTCCCCCACCCCCATCAACCCTCAGTTTGTTCTCAGTCCTTAAGAGTCTCTTATGGTTTGCCTCCCTCCCTCTCTGTAACTTTTTTTCCTCCGTCCCCTCCCCCATGGTCTTCTGTTAAGTTTCTCAGGATCCACATAGGAGTGAAAACATATGGTACCTGACTTTCTCTGCCTGACTTATTTCACTTAGCGTTAACACTCTCCAGTTCCATCCACGTTGCTACAAAAGGCCGTATTTCATTCTTTCTTATTGCCATGTAGTATTCCATTGTGTATATAAACCACATCTTCTTTATCCATTCATCAGTTGATGGACATTTGGGCTTTTTCCACAATTTGGCTATTGTTGAAAGTGCTGCTATAAACATTGGGGTACCAGTGCCCCCGTGCATCAGCACTCCTGTATCCCTTGGGTAAATTCCTAGCAGTGCTAGCTGGGTCATAGGGTAGATCTATTTTTAATTTTTTGAGGAACCTCCACACTGTTTTCCAGAGTGGCTACACCAGTGTGCATTCCCACCAACAGTGCAAGAGGGTTCCCGTATCTCCACATCCTCTCCAGCATCTGTAGTCTCCCGATTTGTTCATTTCAGCCACTCTGACTGGTGTGAGGTAGTATGTCAGTGTGGTTTTCATTTGTATTTCTCTGATGAGGAGTGACGCTGAGCATCTTTTCATGTGCCTGTTGGCCATCTGGATGTCTTCTTAGAGAAGTGCCTATTCATGTCTTCTGCCCTAAATTTCTTCATACTCCTTGCCTCTTTAAAAAACCAGAGCCTAAGGTAACTTTGACAAAATCCTAAAATTAATTACATTAAGAAATGAGTCCATATGTGCATTTTTTCACCTTCTTGTACATTTGAAACAATTAAATTTTTTTAACATTTATTCATTTTTGAGAGACAGAGAGAGACAGAGCATGAGTGGGGAAGGGGAAGAGAGAGAAGGAGACACAGAATCTGAAGCAGGCTCCAGGCTTCGAGCTGTCAGCTCAGAGCCCACCGTGGGGCTTGAACTCACGAACTGCAAGATCGTGACCTGAGCCAAAGCTGGACGCTCAACCGACTGAGCCACCCAGGCACCCCACACATTTGAAATGTTTAAATATTCAAGAAACAAACTTACTATCTAACCCATAGTTAATAGAAACAAGTGCAACTAGGTATTTATCCAAGGGATACAGGTATGCTGTTTCGAAGGGGCACATGCACCCCAATGGTTATAGCAGTGCTATCAACAACAGCCAAAGTATGGAGAGAGCCCAAATGTCCATCAAGGGATGAATGGATAGAGAAGAGATGGTATATATATACAATGGAGTATTATTCAGGAATCAAAAAGAATGAAACCTTGCCATTTGCAACTATGTGGATGGAACTAGAGGATATTATGCTAAGAGAAATTAGAGAAAAACAACTATCATATGATTTCGCTCATATGAGGACTTTAATATACAGAACAGATGAACATAAGGGAAGGGAAACAAAAATAATATAAAAACAGGGAGGGGGACAAAACATGAGAGACTCATAAATACAGAGAACAAACAGAGGGTTACTGGAGGGGCTGTGGGAGGGGGGATGGGCTAAATGGGTAAGAGGCACTAAGGAATCTACTCCTGAAATCATTGTTTGCACTATATGCTAACTAATTTGGATGTAAATTTTTAAAAATTAAAAATAAAATTAAAAAAATGATGTGATATAGATATGTATATACATATATCATTATATATACATATATATGTATATATATATATATATATATATATATATATATACTATGGAGTATTACTCGGCAATCAAAAAGAATGAAATCTTGCCATTTGCAACTACATGGATGGAACTGGAGGGGATTATGCTAAGTGAAATTAGTCAGAGAAAGACAAATATCATATGACTTCACTCATATGAGAACTTTAAGACATAGAACAGATGAACATAACAGAAGAGAAGCAAAAATATATAGAAACAGGGAGGGGGACAAAAGATAAGAGACTCTTAAATACGGAGAGCAAACAGAGGGTTTCTGGAGAGGCTGTGGGAAGGGGGGATGGACTACATGGGTCAGGGGCACTAAGGAATCTACTCCTGAAATCATTGTTGCACTATATGCTCACTAACTTGGATGTAAATTTAAAACAATTAATTAAATTAAGAAAAACAGAAACAAGTGCGGTACATTGTCAACCACCATTAGCCCTGCCGCCACGATACTTCCTGAGAGGAATTGCTCTATTGGATACAGAAGCTGTATTCCCACTTCCAGGGAGTCATCTACAACGATCCCCGCTGGTGAACTCACCGCCCCCTCATAGTCTGACATCTCTGGTTCTTCTACATTGCGCGGCCCATTCCCAGGAAGCTCACTACGTACGAGTGGGAGAATGTGGCCCTCGCTGCTAGATGCAGTCCCCATCTCATCAGGTTACATGACTCACTTTGAGATTTATGCAGCATCTTTATTCGTGCAAAGGGACTGAGAACCTACAACTTCACTTCTTGTGTAACTGCCAATCAGAGCAGTTAAAATTATTAAGAAGAGAAAAAAAAACCTGTTATGAACTGAATTGTGTTACCCCAATGTATATGTTGAAGTCCTACCTGCCAGTACCTCAGAAGGTGACTGTGTTTGGAGATAATGACTTTAAAGAGAGAACTTTAAAGTTCAGGAAGGACACTGGAATGAGCCCTAACCTAATCTTACTGAAGTCCAAAGAGGACATGGGTACACAGACAGGCACGGGACGACAGGGGAGGACCCAGGGAGAGACAGAGGCTATATGCCAAGAAGAGACGCACAGGAGAAACCAGCAGCGCCCCCACCTGGATCCCAGACCTCTCACCTCCAGGACCAGGAGACAATACATTTCTGCTGCTTAAGCCCCCCATCTGTGGTACTTTGTGATGACAGCCTTAGTCATCAAGTAGAAAAACCTAGCACATTAGAGATGATCAGGGCAGTGTTCAGTGTCACTAGAGCAAAGTCGGATCAGATAAAATGCTCCTTCTCAGTTTCCTGGAAGATGTCCCATAAAAGGATGACTGTATTTTAAAATTAAAGAAGACAGTAATGGGTTTGGGTGCTGGCTTTTTGTTGTTGCTGTTTAAAGGGATAATACATATTCTAAAATAAAATAACACTAGGATAGTAATTCATGAGATTTTAACATGTCACTTTGAATGACAGAACTCGAGTCAAGTTTCAGGTATTCTTAATCCAACATCTCATTCTTCCTCATTTTCTATCGGTTCTTCCTTCCCAATGTGTAACAAGCTTTCTCAAGGAGTCTTCTTTAAAAAGTCACCTCCACAATCAGCACGTGGAGAAGAACACAGAGCCACAAGGGAGAGCAGCAGTTTCCGTCACCAACATGGAAACGATGAAGGGTTTTACCAGTGAACACCCCAATCTTTATGTTGACACCTTTCTCAGTTGAGTTCTACAATGATTAAATCTTTTTATTTATTTCTTTAATTGAGGAATATCCATTATTGGAGCCACAGAAAGTAATATACTCCTGGGATAATGAAGCTTAAAATCAATATATTCAGCATATTTTTCACAACTCATGAGCCATAAAAGAGCCACTATCTTACAGAAGAAAGAGAGAGGGAAATAGAGATACAGAGAGATGCACTAAATATGACATTCAATGCAACAAAAAGGTCAACACTTAATAAAATCTTCATATAAAACTGTGTCCTTTCATCTTATAGTCAAATGTTTGAGACTAGAACAAACCTAACCACGGTTCTCGGATAATTCTGTTAGCAGCAGCTTTGATATTATCTCTATTATCTACTTTGTGGTAATGGGTGTGCTCCATCCCTATTTTTGGGAGATCAAACTGTAAGCACCTAGGCACAGATACCGGTAATGAGGTTGTTTCTGTGGTTGGAAGCGGAAGAAGCACGTCAGCTAAATTCCAATCCAACGACAGTGAGACAAGGGAACACGAACACACGTAAGGTAATTATGTCAGGATATTAGTTACATCCAGCAATGGATTGGAATATGTACACAAACACACACAGCCCCTGGAGTGGGGAATATGTACACACATATGCACACATACACACACACTCACACACAGCTCGTGGGTTGGGGAATACGTACACACACACACACACACAACCCCTGGAGTAGGGAATATGTACACACACATGCACACACACACACACACACACAGCTCCTGGGTTGGGGAATATGTACACACACACACACACACACACACACAGCTCCTGGGTTGTGGAATATGTACACACACACACAGCCCCTGGAGTGGGGAATATGTACACACACACACAGCCCCTGGAGTGGGGAATATGTACACACACACGTGAGTGCGCACACACACAGCTCTTGGGTTGGGGAATATGTACACACACACACACACACACACACACAGAGCTCCTGGGTTGGGGAATATGTACACACACACACACACACACAGCTCCTGGGTTGGGGAATATGTACACACACACACACACACACACACACAGCTCCTGGGTTGTGGAATATGTACACACACACACAGCCCCTGGAGTGGGGAATATGTACACACACACGTGCGTGCGCACACACACAGCTCCTGGGTTGGGGAATATGTACACACACACACACACACACACACACACACACACACACACAGCTCCTGGGTTCGGGAATATGTACACATACACACACACACACACACACACACACAACCCCTGGAGTGGGGAATATGTACACACACATGCACACACACACACACACACAGCCCCTGGAGTGGGTGCTCACCTACTCTAGTTTTGTCTCTCATCTAATTGGCCTCAGAATCGAGTTTACCTGGCTCCTTATTGACATCAGTTTTGTACCTGGCTAATAAATTACTTCTTTCCACCCTAAAGACTACAGAAGAAGCCTTCAGCAGTGCCTGTCTGTTTTGACATACACCTAGAAAAAAACCTCTGAAAGTGAAAGAAATTGTGCTCCGCAGTCCTCTGTTTCCATGCACATAAGGATGAGTTTAATTTCCAATTAGTAGCTCACCATTTTAGGAATACAGAAGTTGCTACTTGTGGTGTCTGTCCATATGAACAACTTGACTGTTAAGATTCATCAAGGAAGTAAAAGGCATAGGGACGACACACGGAATCAATTACAGTAATTTTTTTTTATTGAGTTGATTGTTATTTTACTGGACACATGACATGTCAAAGCCCTGTTTTTATGGACAGCCGTATTTGTACCTTGGTCTAATTTTATGGGCTGTGATAACACTTCTATGCAAAGAAAAATATTAACATCAGTTCCATTTCAAACTGACAATTCAACCACATACTACTTCTAAGCATGGCCTTGTTCTATTAATAAGTTTATTAGAATTGTGTAAAAACGTATGAGACTAGAGTTGAAAACAGTATTAACATTTGTTAAGTGTATTGTACTATTTTTTTAAAGATGGTACATCTAGAAATATCTGTGAGACATTAGTTTTATATGTTTTTAGTAAAATAATCATTTAAATGGATTAATGTAACTTTAGCTCTTTTAAATTTCCTAAAATATCTTCTGAATCCATAGAATACTTAGGGAAAAGGAGAGAGTTGCTTGGGGTCATCTACTGTAAATCTCCACGTTAAAGAATTAAATAATGGTTCAAGTTCATTCAGGACATTTTCAGAGTGCATCAGTAGCACATTAATTGCTTAAAAGGTGAATCATTAACAAAAATATTTTCATGTTCCACAATTGATCTCTGAGACCATACAAGTACAAGAAGAATTCATTTTCGTTTGGGGGAGAGATAATTTAACCCAAAGATACACTAAAGTCCTGTGTAACAAAAACATGATAATGGTGTTTTTATTACATTAAGAGAGATTACTGATATAAAAAAGAAAATAAAGGAAACAAGAAACTTACCATCAAACACCTCCAGTGCATCAAACTGCTTTTCACTTTGAAATGTATCCACAAAGATGGTGATGTTATAGTTTGGTTCCACTTTAATACTCCATGAGCACGTCTGGGAGTTAAAATAGTTGCCTGGGTAACCTGGGCTGAGGATGACTCCAGAAGATTCTGTCCGGACTTCATTTGCTGGGCATTGCGCTAGTGAGAAAAATACCAGTAAAAATTTTCCTTAACAAAATGAACCTGACTTCCATAGGAGAGTTTCTATCCCTATATTTACAAGCCAATGGTGGCAGCAGGGGAGGGGGTGTGGAGCTATCCTACTGAGCTGTGACTGAATTTAATACAAGAGACAAACACAGCAGGAGAAAACCACTGAATAATGAGTAATTATTATTTATAATAATTATACCAACCTATAATTTAAATGAGAATTATATACACATGTATGTAATATATTCGCCGATATACAAGGTGATTAGGTAGATAGATCGCATTTACCTCTTTGATAGATCAAAGAGATTAAGCCACTGACACCAGGGCAGCCAACTTTGATAAAGCGGTTGGTTGAAAGAAACCTGGACCCTGAAAGTTTTCTTTTTCTGGAAGTGGTGGCGAAGCACACCCTTGCCCCTGTTAACCCGTGTGAGTGAGGTGAGAAGCAGCCACACAGGAGTGGTTAAAACTACCATGTGCCTTTCGCTCTGTGACTGAATTGCCCACACACCTTCAACTGGGGCAGGGATCCTAGGATCCCATGTTTTCCCAACTCACCTTTTCAATGTAATATCGCAGAAACATTGTGCAATTATCTTCGGTAACAGAAAATGATACTATTTATTTCTTCCTTTTAATATAATACTTTAATATAATTTAATACTTTTAATTTCATTTAGAATAGTAAATTTTAGGGGCACCTGGGTGAGTCATTCGGTTAAGTGGCTGACTTCGGCTCAGGTCACCATCTCACCGGTTGGTGAGGTCGAGCTCCGCGACGGGCTCTTTGCCAGCCTGGAGCCCGCTTCAGAGTCTGTGCCTGCCTCTCTCTCTGCCCCTCCCCGACCCACACTCTCTCTCTCAAATATAAACTAACAAACAAAAAAGGAATAGTAAATTTTACACATGTGATTTGACTTGTTGGGACTGTGATAAGAGATGAATGAGAAAGTTCTGGGCCGAAAGCCATACTGCATCTTTGGGTGGTTACAGTGTTGAGTACGAGTAGTGATTTGTAAAGGATGAATTTATCATAATGAATCAGTTATCAATTTATCTTTATGAACGAATCGTTAAGATAGTGTGGACACACGGAGCTGTGTGTCCCTTTTTCCCCTCCCGCTTTCCTTTTTGCTTTATTCAACTGCTTCCAGAGTCATTAAAATAAAACCGGTCTGCGCAGGTATGAACACACAGAAGAAAACCACCGGTATCACAATCAGTAATTTATTTCAATGATAATTTCATTATCTTCCAGAAATAGTTTATTTATACAATTATGGAGAAAACAATTTTTCTCTATTGATCATGGTTCAAAAGTAAACAGAGATAATAGCAAAACTATTTATAAAAAAGATTTTGTTGGAGGAAATGTGTCTTATTTTTTGAATTATCTCCTTTCGATTAATCAAATTTATGTTATTAATTCATACATTTCAAAATAAAGACATCTCACAACCTGACAGGCAAATCACATGTAATATGTTTTGATTCCAGTAAGTGTCTGATAAAAGGGAACTTTTCCTTTTTTTGTCTTTCATTTGTCTTAGTGTTCTTATTCTGTGTACCTTAAAATTGATAAAGTGTGTAGGCATAAGATCACCAAAGATGAAACATTTCATAGAACCCTTTTTTAAAGTTTATTTATTTTTGAGAGAGAGAGAGAGAGAGAGAGAGAGAGAGAGAGAGAGAGAGAGAAGCCCAAGCAGGCTCCATGCTGTCAGCACAGAACCTGATGCAGGGCTTGAACTCAAGAACAGTGAGATCATGACCTCAGCCAAAATCAAGAGTCAGACGCTTAACTGACTGAGCCACCCAGGTGCCCGAGAACCGTTTTAAATAAATAAGTATTTAGGTAGACTTTTAAGAATATGTGCAGTGTTAATTAATGGTAAGTTATATAAAAAACAATTCAAACCAAAACACTCAGCTTAAAGCAATTTAATTTAAAAAGTAATTTCTTCTGTGATAGTGGTAAGATCATCCTGTAAAATCTATTACGCCCTTTCAAAAATGAACACGTTGGCATTTTTTAAAAGAACACATTAAAAAACCGGACTTTGTATCTGGGTGTGTATGTGCAGGACTTGGAGGTTCAGAGTGTCCACAGATCAGCCTTGACTTTGCAGCGAGAGCCAGAGCTAGAGGCGAATGAAACTACTCTCAAGGGTTATAATCAGATGGACACATGCAAACCCTCTCCTTCAGTCTGAAGCATTACACGGGCTGGTGTTTCAAAGCCTGGAAGGGTTTGACCACCTGCCTGCCTCTTCCTGAGGAAAGATGCCATTCCAGTACCTTCCCTTCTGTGGTACGACCCGGGAGAAAGGTTTAGGCCAAATCTCCTCTCTCTGATTTTATCCCGCCGCTATGGTCACTAGGCGACACTGGGCAGCAGATTGTCTAGGGGCAGACAATCCTCCCTAAGTTGCTGCCATCCACCCGGTGAGAGGACAGCCCTCCAGGGTTTGAAAGCTGTGAATGGTGAAAGTCAGAAACAGAATCTTTAGCTTAGCTATTTTCATTCCTTTCATTCTCAAATCCTGCTTCTGTTTCTTAGAGAAGACACAATCAAAGTATAGGTGCAATTATTTGTTTCCTTTGTCTTACAACACTCAACATTTTCTTTTTCCCAGACATACACACTGTTTTAAAATGCACTTGAATATATCTCCCTGGGAGTTAACGTGTTTTTGATTCATTTGTTTCTCTGGCTCTTTCATATGAGCCTCTTCCTTCCTGTCCCTCGCTCTACATCCTTGCTGGGAGTTACACGCACCCACAGCGGGGAGTTTGGAGACGGAGGGGCTCTCCCAGGGCCTGGCTGTTCATTTCTAGATCAGCATTCACGCCTTACACACATCCCGCGTCTCCACCGTCTCCCCCGGGGATCCCTCCCACCACGGGAAGCATCTGTTTGAGGTTCCCATCAAAGACGCCTCTAAAAGAGCGCGCCTCCCTGAGAAGGTCCCCTGAGCTTTGAGCCAGCCCACCTCGGCGAGAAGCTATTCCTTCAGCTTATTTCTGAAGAAAAAGAAAATGTGAGGCTTAAAACCAAAGCATATTATTGAATGCATCTTGCGGGCCTTCAGCAAAAATAACGCAGTCAAGCATTAGGCTTTGTAAATAATTAAAACTAATTCTTAAAAGCACCCGGAGGTCTCAGAGAATTGTAAACAGAGAACTCTATAAACAAGTGGGAAAGCTGTGACCCAGAGCCCTGGACAGGCATGTTCTGGTCTCGAGCTTTCCAACAGATGGTCATTATCTCAAGGACGCCGGTTGTCTTTAGCGTTCGTTGAAAATATAGGTTTCTGATTTCTTTGTAAGTGAATATTTTAAAAACTACGGATGGATTTGCACTGTCCACAGGCTGAAGCCACCCGATACTGAAGGCCTTTTAAAATGTGGCCCCATGTGTAGTTTTCAGCCCACTTAATGCCACTTCCCCAACACATCCTAAGAGCAAAGTGTTCTCCTTCCCTCTTCTTTCCTGGACACCCCACGTCCTCTCTTGTTTCCAGACCTTGGTTATTACTCCTTTTCGGTTTTTGAAGGGCTTTTCTTTCCTTAACGTGACTCTGTTGTAAAACTTATCTGGTCTTTGTCCCAGGTTCCTGGCACAGACCTTCAAAACCCTTGGCACTTCGTGCATGTTGAGCATGTCTTGGTCAGGATGAGCCCCTTTGGATTACACCTGAGTCTAGGCCAATAAGGCGACTTGGGATGGGTCCCTTGGTAGCCTCAGTATGGGGCTGGTCAGCAGAGAGAGCCAGTGATGAGTGGGCTGAAATTCCTGCCCCCCTCACAGACTTCCAGTAGGACCATGGGCTGGGGGTTCAGAGGAGGGGAGACTGGCCCTATAAAACCTCTTATACCCCAAATCGAGGGCCCAGATGCTCATGTGCTGAGAACCCCTTTCACCCTGCACCCCATACCTCTTCATCAGACTAGTCATCTGTACCCTTTATTACATCCTTTAGAATATAAAGGAAAAATTTTTATTTTTTATTTATTACATCCTTTAGGACATAATTACACCCTAAAGGATACAGAATATAATTCTTTATGATATAAAAAACATATAACTAACGGGGTACCTGGGTGGCTCAGCAGGTTAAGCGTCCAACTTCAGCTCAAGTCACGATCTCACGGTTCGTGAGTTCAAGCCCCACGCTGTGCTCTGTGCTGACAGCTCAGAGCCTGGAGCCTGCTTCGGATTCTGTGTCTCCCTCTCTCTCTGCCCCTCCCCTGTTTGTGCTCTGTATCTCTCTCTCTCTCTCTCTCTCTCTCTCTCAAAAATAAACATAATTATATATATATATTTTATAAATAAATATATATAATGTATATATGTATATAATATATATAAATATATATGTGTATGTGTGTGCTATATATGTGTATGTATATATATATGTACATATATATATATGTATGCGTGTGCATATATATGTGTATGTATATATATGTATGTATATACACATATATATATGTGTATATATATACATACACATACGTATATGACACATGTAAATAAATGTTTCCCTCAGCTACATGGGCTCTTCTAACACAGGGTAAAACCCAAAGAGGGACCATGAGTACTTCTGGCCTACAGCAGGTCACTAAGAAGCACAAGGGATAACCTGAATTTGTGACTGGCCTCGGGAGTGGGGACAGCCTTGTGGGACTAAGCCCTTACCCTGTGGGGTCTGACCCTGTCTCCAAGTAGAGTATCAGAATTGAGTTCAACTGTAGGACGTTCAGCCAGGGTCCGGGGCGAACGGGAGAATTGCCTGGTGGTCTTGGGAAAGATTCCAGATCCTCATGTAGTGTTTTCTAAACGAGGATTGGTATCCAACAGGGTATAATTTATCTGCATAGGATGCTACCTTTCAAGGAACAAGTTGCTCCCACTGTTCGTTCCCAAGGAAGAATCAATCACCCAAAAGGTGGTAATAATTTTCCAAGTGGAACTTCTAAAAGAAGGATGATGACATGTGAAGAAGAAGGACTTGTAACTAACACAATTTTCTATCAATAATTTATTGGGGGATTGCCCACCCCCTCCCCTTGAGCCCAACCAACTGGTAGAAAGTACTGGAAGGAAGATTATCATTCAGTGATCAAGTATTTGATAAAAGACATCTGAGCCCCTATTTCCTTTATTTATTTACTTATTTTTCTAATAATGAGGATTTAGGGAACAGCAGCTAAGCTAACTCTCAGTCTGTTTTAAACAAATTTACTCCTGAATTGTAAGAGAAGAGAACTACACTGTCATCTGTAGTAATTGCTACGAGTTCGGTAGGGCGCGAGACCCTCTGGCCCGAGCTGGGAGAACGTGTCTTGTTAGCAGAATTCTCCCCGCAGACGGGTGCGAGAGCCAAGTAATTTAGAGAATGGTGTTCATGTTGTCCTGATTTACTCTGTTCCTGGACTGTCATGAATTAATTTCATTTAAATAAAAAGTAGGTTAATCTTGGAGGTAGCCAACATAATAAAGTAATTTCCCTTATTTTTGAAGTGCGTGTTAAATAAATATTTATGCCTTTCTTCACTAATCAACTAAGACCGTCCTTGCTTAAAGTCATCTCTGTTGAGAAATTTACGGCTCTGTTCGTTGGAATTAAAATGTGCCTTAAAAACACACAATGCACCTCCATTAATTTTTATATGAAATGGGAAAAAAATCCACCGTAGATGGTTTTTGCTGACGTAACATGGTACCGACACACTGAATTTTTTTCCAAGAAAATAATGACTCAGTCTCCTGACGCAGCACCCCATGCGGCGCAACTTTAAGGGAGGCACCCTTGAAGCAGAGTTTCAGCACCTCCCACAACTGGGTGGGTGTTTAAAGGGGTTTGCTCTCTGCCCACACCCACTGGCTCTCCCAGTGACACAATTTGGAAGTAATTTTTCTTTGAATTAATCTGAGGTATCATGGTTGTTTAAAGCTGCTTTGTTCCGGATCTTCCTCAGATGATGGTGAAAACTGTTTTCCTCTCCCCAGGTGACTAGGATTCTACCTCATTCATAAGGAGAATGCAGGAAGTTAGTACCGCATTCCACAAGAACCACACCACAGATGTGAGCACTTGTAAAATCGATACTAGCGCGGTACAAAGAAAGTGGCTTCTTCCACGGCAAATAATTAACATTATGTAACACCTGGAATAATTTAATATTCTCCACATCTTTACCACAATCCCATAAATAAGGCAGACCGACCACCCTCCTTGCACACGATGTCCAAGGGACTAATGATCCACCCAGGTCACTTGATGGGAGTCTGGACTGGGGCGCTGGGTGTTCCCTTCCTAACTTTTGAGTGCTTCATTATCCCTAACGAATGATAGTGCTCAAATTCCTTGAAAGCGGGGAGGTCCCATTCTTTCAATGAATTGAATGTTTATTGTGATTTTCAAGTCACAAAATAAAAACTATTCTAATTTGGAAAACCCTTCAACTTATTTATGTATGTTTTCCAGTGTTTTTTCTCCCAATACTAGTTGAGAGTGGAGCCTTTCAAATATTTTGAAGTTTGTTTTTTATTTATTTTGGTGGGGGGAGGGAATCCCAAGCAGGCTCCGCACTGTCAGCACAGAGCCCGATGTGGTGCTGGGTCCCAGAAACCATGAGATCGTACCCTGACCCCAGATCACGAGTTGGACACCTAACCGACTGAGCCACCCAGGAGCTCCTCAAATATTTTAAAAGTGATCTAATTATACTGTCTGTTATTGCCTACAGTCTATGTATTTTAAAGACATGTGAATACATGAAACGGGTGCATTTATTGTATGCAACAAACATACATTTCAACATTTGTAAATTTTACACAAAATACGGTAAACACTAGATAATTTTATGCATGCTAACGTATTTAGAGGGAAGTGTGGCGATGCCTGTAGTTAGCCTTGAGATGCATCAAAAATAGCAGATACATTAATGGATGGATAAAAGGAAAACAGACATGTGACAAAGGATACATGGTAAATAGTAATGGTGGACCCTTGGTGATAGGTATTCAGATGCTTATTTTTAAATTATTTCAACATTGCCAAATGTTTGACAATTTTCTGATGAACTATCGGGAAAGACTTTGTGTTTGATAGGACTTTGATTTGTCTTTTAGAGATAGCTAAAAGAGAAAGGTAATTAGGTATTTCTGTTAGCAGGTAATTTTAATTGCAATGAGATCATAACACAGAGATTAAATTCAGAGTCATGCAAAAAGAACCAAAAGCCCAAATGTAGACCTAACCCAGCAGCAGCATTCTCTGTGGACAAGTACATTGGCAGTGTTGAGCTGTGCGTACCTTCACACGTTGGGGGAGAGCCTTCAAACTGCAGCTGGGAACTGAGCCTGCAGGCCAGCGTGTCAGTCCCTACCAGCGTGTACCCAGGGTGGCACTGGTACTTCACAAAATCCCCTGCAAGAGTCGGCACAACAGACCTGGGGCTTAGCTTTCCGCGACATACAGGGTGTGTGAACGTATTAAAGGAACACATGACCCCTTAGCAAATTACGTCAATGAGCAGACACCTCCGAACCAACACCTGGCTTCAGTTTTAGTCTGTCGAATAAAATGGTAGCATTTTCACTTCTTGACACACAAAAATGCTATCTTAACTGACAGTAATCCTATTTAAAAAAAAAAAAAAAGGAACTAGACGCTTGGGATTTAAGGACGTAGAATAGAAGGGCTTTAATGCATCCAGAGAGGGCTAAACCGTGACCCTGCCCTAATTAGTGCAATGTTCCCATTAACTGAGCCATTATGAGTAACCAGAAATTGGGGCACGTGGTTTGACCAGTGGTCTGAAACATGGTGTGCGAACAGGGTGTTGTATTTGTTATTGAGACAGAGAAATCCTGGGTCATGGTAATTATACCACAAACATATGCCACGGCTGGTTTCCTAATGTGACCTGATGATTATTTAATGAAACAGGCCATTAATATAGAATGATAAAGCAGAATTTCTAAATATGATCATTAAATATATTCACCATTACATTCCAGTGTCAGTGAAAGGTCAATGTTATACTAATCATTATTTTAGCTGCACATGATTAAGTCCTTCTCGTGCATGAACATGCTTTTCTAACCAAACACAAATATCTGTGTAAGTCTGTCTCTGAAAAGTTGACTCAAAAGAAAAATACAAACTAGAAAACGCCGGTGGGGGATGGGGAGGGGGGCAGAATCAGGAGGCGCTCAAAATGGAAAGAGCCAAATTCAAATTCAGAAAACGAACATCACAGAGATGAAGGAAGAAAGCCGTATTTATTTGATTAATAACCTCTGTGGATAAGCCCCTAATAATGCTTTAGAATATTTCTGACAAGTACTCGCTCGCTTACTCATCCGAGTTAGGAGTTGGTGTAAAAAGGTGGACTGAGCTGATGGTATCCCAGTGAAGGAAACATTACCTATTTCAAAATCTTCATCCTCAGTAAGCATTTCTGCCTGTGGAACGGCCGGGGGAGGTTGGCATTTCTTGAGCTGAAATGCTAAACGGTTTATGGGGAAAAAAATTAACTGTAATTACATTTGCCGAATAAACAAAAATATTACAAAAAGCATTCCTCTTATGTTGTTTCAATGCTTAGGGACACTGCAAAGTCTGTATGTTTAAATCATCGCTTTATAAAATTCTCAAGCTTCGCATGCTTATGGGATTATTTCGTGCCAAAGAAGATATAATAAAGTCAAAGGGAAAGATGTGTACGGTTTTAAAAATTATGACATTGAAATAAAATCACTTCACATATACTTGGGATTCTGCCACAGAGATGGTTCGCCCATGGCCTGGTGGTGGGTCCATATTTACAGTTGATAAGGTCTCCCCCTGCCTCACATCTGAGGACCTCCGTGGACACAGTCCTTACGAGATGTCAGGTGCTGATACGCTGTTTTCCCAATTATTTGTTTTCAAAACCATTAGATCTGCTTTTGCCTCATCTGTAATCACATGACGCTTGCTACCTTGATCCCCCAGGAGACAGGGATGAGGAAATCCACAAAGGCACTCACTGTCTTTCAAGGGTCTCCATATCAGTTGCATTTGCCATCCACTTACCTCGGAAGGAACCCAAGCTTCCCATAAACCAGACGTGACATAATCAAATGCCATTAAGCAAAAGAGGATCACAGGAAACCCTGACATGGAACTCAAGAAAATCCCCTAAGGCTCTCGCTGGGCACAATCAAGGAACTTGAGCTGGAGAGGAGGCCTATGTCAACCCGACCAGCAAAACCAAATGCGATTCTCCACCTGCCTCAACAAGGTGAAAATGCACTGACCGTGAAAATTGAGAACAAAGAAGCCTCCATTTGAAAAGTCGCTGTGGAACTTGAGCAGGACTTGGTTGGTGGAGCTATACGCGGTTTCCAGGGCCGTATTCCCACTGAAAACTCCCAGCTGAGGTGAGTTCTGATCAGGCCCATCCCTAGGGAAGAGAGAGACGTTTGATGGAAAGCTCCTAATTACAGCTGAAACTAAGGATCACTTTCTTCTGACTTTTGGACTCTGTCCTGGCATCAGCGGGCTGGTCTGACCCGGGCTCCGGGGGACGGGACTGCCGCGCTCACCTGAAAACTCAGGGCTGACTGCCATTCCCCCCACAGCTGACCTTTCCAGACCAATCTCTGAGACACGTTCACATTCATTCTGGCGGCCACAATACCACCTATCAGTTGCCTTTCAAACGTCTACGTTTGAAAGTCTAAATTCAATGGTGTCTCTTTAATTATGGGTGAAATTTATGCAGATCTTGCAACGGAACTAAAAGATTTTCAAAAATTGCTTAAACAGAAAACTACAGCCCAAGGTGGAGTCCCCTGCCCCATGAGTGCACGGCAAGACTGAATGCAGTTTCAACCCCTCCTGGAGTGAAATTTTACGCCAATCATTCAGAAAGTATCAGCGCCAATGAGGTCTCTAGGACTGTCTCCATCCACCCCCACCTCAAGGAAGAGGAGCTAATCTGCATGATAAGACGACCCCCCCCCCTTCTCCTTGCCTGAAACAATCCTTCCTTTTGCTAATGGCTTCTTGCCCCGCCCTTCTTCCCTTGAAAACCTTCCTTGGGCACACCTAAGTCCCCAAGCATCTCTCTACTTGCCAGATGGGATGCTACTCAATTCATGAATCATTTAATAAAGCCAATTAGATCTTCAAATTTACTCAGTGGAATGGTTATGTTTTTAACAAACCGAATAAAACACCACCACCTTCTGGACACTGTTTAGAAATACCGAGATGTGTAATGTCACAAAGTTGAAGAGACTTTTCAGTCTCTCGTTCATTAGTGTTCTTTGCAACAGGCACTCTACTTTGTTAAATATGAAGAGCCTTCGCTCCCATCTGCTAAATCTATAGGTTAATCCAGGTGAAATGGCTGATACTATAATGTTTGCCTTGATCAATTTAATATTTCAAGTTCTCAGCTTCCTCCTCATTCCCTCAGCCACTGGGTCGGCCGTTATCACCTCCCTGCCAGAGTTATTTCCATAGCCTCAAAAGCCGGCTTCCCCTCTTGCCCTCAGTTAATATATTTCCCACAAAGTGAGGCTGGGCATTCTGCAGTCAAGGTGATTCTCCTTCCTAAGACCTACTGAGTCCTTTTTGTTCTGAGAACTAAGTCTGGAATCCTTCACAAGATTTATAAGTTCCCGTATTCTCCGTCCTGCTCACTCGGACTCCCGTAATATCCGTATCTGAGATCTGCCAATAGCCTGAACTCACCCTGTTCTCTGACTTTACAGGCTTTCCAATAAGAAACTCTTAACATTTATGCTGACTTCCCCAACAGGCACACACACATTCGTGCATGCGTAGCGTGTAGTTACCTGCCATCACTCCAGTTTTCACGGAAGTTCATCCTGGCAGCACATCGTGGATCTTTAACCCTGAGTTAAGCTCACCTCCTCACACCATGTCCATGCCCCCTCCTTCTCCCACCATAGTGTCACAGAGGACCTGGCAATCTCTGTGTCCCCCATAACCTCTCCCTTCCAAAAGCAAAAGTAGGACAGTCATCCCCATAGACACGCAAAGGTAGCCCAGGGTCACACAGACAACTTACGCCAGGCCACATGGCTCTTTGGAAGGAGAACCAGGACCCAAATCCCCGCCCCCGTTTGCTGGCTCGTAGTATTTCCTACACATACGGAAGGGCAGCTCTGCAAAGTTCACAAAGGATGGAGGGAGGGCTACATGCGATTATGTCTTCGCTATTTCCAGACACATCAAGTTCTTATCGTGCTATTTCTTATCGTACTTAATAACGTAAAATAAAATAAGCTTGGGATATTTTATATTTTATATAAAAGATATTTTATATTTTATATTATAAATTCAGCCCTGAATTTATCTACCATGGAGTAAAACTCAAACATGCGACATGACATTTATTCTCTGTATCTCCCGGATTTCATTGCTAAGTTTCCTTTCCCATATCCCCCTAATAATTTCATTTCTTATACGTCAACCTGACATCCAAGCGCCATGTAGCTGGCTGCAGGAATGGTTTAGCACAATCGCGTATCACTTTATGTGAAAGGGCTCTCCTACCAAACAGCAATGTAATCGTTAACAGCTTCAGTCTGCAGCAAGGTGAAGTTGATGTAGACCCCGTGGCCAGGAGGTACAGTGATAAGCCAGAAGCAGTCCTTCAAAATTGGGTACTCATCTGGAAATCCAGGGGAATAAATGGTACCGTTCTGAGATGTTACATTATATCCGCAAGGAGCTGAAAAGGAAGCAGAACAATTAAGGCCCGCAGAGTCAGCTTTAGAAAGGACACAGTTAAATATTTCTAAGTCTCTAAAGCCCCTCCGCCGAAATTTTCCTTCTAAGAAATAATAATTGTGAAATATTTCTCGGTGACTACTTTGTCAAAGTAATTCCCCTGAAGTCTTAAAACCTTAGATGAATTTTACTTCTGAACTAAGTTATCTAAGTTCCATTTAATAGAGTCTCCAAACACTCAAAATCCCTTCAGGATGAAGTCATTCCCAGATAATTAAAAAGAAAAAAAAAAAAAGCCCATACTCAGTTACCCAGTTATCTTGGGTGACTGAGCTGATAATCCATTGGCTGTGTGATACAAGGGATTATGGAGAGATTATGCATAAATACATAATGGAAATTTTTCGTTGTTTTAAGTGAGATTTCTAAAACCTATTTAAACATCCAAGTCTCTTTGCCTAAACAAAAATATTATCAATTCTTGGCAGATCTATACCTGAAGAAATGGGAGAAAATTATGTAAGTCAAAGCATTTTCACATCTCACCAGCTTTCAGGGGTATAAAGACTCACCGTCCCCAATCAGTCCCTGTTTATTTTACTTAACGAACTGGTGTTCCCTGTTGCCATGACAATTATTTTGTCTTATCTACGGAGAAATGAAGTGACTATATATTAGCAGGATAATCTGAACGCATTATTACATTCAGACAGTGGTATAATACATCAAGTCATAAACCAGTAGACTTTTTAATCAACCAAAATCCAATAGATGTGGGATAAGTGGCTGTTCCTAGCATGAATCTTTTTGGGCTTTCAAAGACTTGTCACCAAAGGTGTAAAATTTAGGTGGAGAAAACAGACCAAACTATGTTTTTAAAAAAAGAGAAAGACAACTTCAATAAACAATTCACAGTGCTGACCGATGACAGACATGCCCTGAGGCAGTATGGGACATCCGGCCTTAATCATGCCCCTGCGTACTTTTTCAGAGGAAGGAGAAAATGTTCCAGGGCACAACAGATGGAATCTGGTCCAAGTTTTGGAAAAAATCCATAGAGGAAGGGGCCTTAGAGAACATTCTGGAAGTTTTATGGCATAATTATTAATAAGTGGGGTTTGGAGTCAGGCAAACCTTGCTTTGTAAACTGAAGCACACGGAAATTTATAATCTGGTGTCCCCAGAAAACTGTCATACGTTCTCTCACCTCCAAGCATGATGCCAATATTCACCCTGCATGAATCTTTCCAATGCTTTTCTACCCTGCTGCCAGGGTGGGCTGATCCCTTTCTTCAGAACTCGACTCGAGTGTTACTGCCCCCTTAAAGGTGGTTTGGCCCTGGATGGCCATGGTGATTCACTTATTATGCGGCTGCAATTAGCTGTAGTTGTTCTCCACTGTTAGACCATCAGACTATTAGCAGTCAGAAGTCAGGGACTGTGTTCCTTTTCGTCTCCACCCACCACCTGCTTTCGTTGATCCCCACGGCCTCAGATCACGATAAATAAGACGGAAGAAATGACTAATAAACTGAAAATGAATAAGACAATCACCACAAAATATTTTAGGAAGGAACACATGGAAGTCAGTGGGCTGACAAACCTTATGTGGACCTGAGGTTATTGATGCGGTATTGACTTACAATCTATCGTCTCCAAGACTTCCCTTGTGCATTTTGACTTTTCAGATTGAACCTTATAATTGTATAACCACATTCTACACAGTAGCACCCTTCCCAGTGGTGATAAAACACAACAAAACAAGCAAACAGAAAAGGACTGTGCCACCATTTAAAGGGCAAAAGAAACAATATGGTGATTTTTCTGGGTAGGACACATTGCTGGCTTCTGAAGTTCTGGATGTCACTTACTAGCTCTAGGACATTGAGCAAGTCAGGTATCCTTGCCATGACTTGTGTATGATAGTCAAAGAATAAGTCCGTCATTAACTTATTCAATGAGTATTTATTGAGAATCGATTATGTACCAGGAGATGTGAGGTTAGAGCAGGGGACACAGTGGAGAACCACAGAGCGCTGCCTTGTGGAGCTTACTGAATGGGGATGAAGAAAGATACGATGCAAATGATAAGTATAAAAGCCAACTTATATAAGTATGATGAGGGGAAGAACAATCACTGCTTGTCACATGAGCTAATAATATTCCATCGATGCATATAAAATTCCACAAGGCAAATCTTGCCCTGTAGTCTAGAGAGAAAAGAGTTGACGTTTCCTTTAGCACTCTTCCTGGCCTGTTAGCCCGGAGAAGGCTTGGCCCTCACTGCAGTGGTCCCAAAGGCGCACGGAGATCTGCACGATCGGGTGGCCTCTCACTTAAGGCCACAGAGACAGTAGATGTGTGACCTGACTCAGCAAGGCACGGATCCGCCCTCTCCCCGAAGGTGAGGTTCAAAGTGGACCCTGAGCTGGAGATCAATCACAAAGCCTCCGTGGGGAGATCTAGACACACGAGGATCAGTGCACCACAGCCAAGCAGAGGCACCTCCCGGCTCGCCACCGTGTGCCCGGGAGCCTGGTCCCCGCAGGACAAGGATGGCACCCAGCTGCCCAGGAGAGAGCGCATCGACATCGGCATCGGCCGCACCGTGCTTCACAATCAGAAGCCACACGCGCGACAGGCTCTTTTCCACTTCACGGACACAAAGAGTAAATAAACACATGTTCGTTTATATATTCGTGAGTGTACCTTTAATATCGTGATGCAGTTAGTAATTAGGAATACCTCCCTGTTCCTAGCGCAGAGCTCCAGAAATCCTTGGATAAAAGTTAAATGACAAAAGAGATAAAGCTCTCCTTCGTTATTCATAGCAAGACCCTTCCAACCACAGCAGTGCTTATGTTAATGAGATGACTTGGAAAGCACCAAAGGAAGGGGTCTGGAGAACTTCCCGATGCGTGAACACTTGGGGTGCTGGGAAGATGGCTCAGCTGGAGAGGACAGAACCCTCTGCTCATCTCCCAACACACAATCAAGGACCGTGTTCTTTTTCATCCCCACCCACGACCTGCTCTCATTGATCCCCATAGCCCCCTGCGTCTCTTCAATCTGGCTCTTGCCCAGTCACGTCCCGTGTAATAAATCTGGAGTCGCGGAAGTACGACGTTTTCCTGAGGTCTGCGGGTTGCTCTAGCAAATCAGTCCCATAGGAGGAGGGAGTCATGGGGACTTCTGATTTACAGCCCATCAGTGAGAAGGACAGGTGATAACCCGGACATGTGACTGGCATCCAAAGTGGGGGCGGGGCAGGGCAGGGGCCACCCCGCGGGGCCAGGGGCTTTCCCCGGGGAGACAGTCAGAACTGGGTTCCAACGGAGGCTCTCCAGCAGTGTCACAGCATCACTTGTTGTGGGAAAAAGGCACAGACGGCGGCCAGGAGTGCCAGAGTGAATGTCGAGTGTCACACAGTACGCACACGCAAATCAACAACAGGTTGTGCGAAAGGGCTGCCGTGTGAAGTATGATTAGCGAGAGCTCTCCAGTTATCTCTGGATGTATTTCTCCAGAGAAAACTATGTACATAAAGAGCATTAAGGCATCTTCTTTCATCACCTCCTAGAGCTAGCATTTGCTACCCTGACCAGGATGGAGGTGACGACTTCTCTGAACGCCTCATTCAATGTGAAATGTAGTCAGTGCCTATCTGTGCCTACGGAGCCTTCACCCCACCCTCACTTCCTACCCGAATCCACTGTAATTTGAGAACGTGAAGCTGTGAGGTGGCTGGGACAACAAGGGATGGGTGTGTTTCGCCAAGTCAAGCTCCTGCGCAGCCAGAAGATACTGGAAGATGAGCTGGTGGCCATGGTGGATGTCGACACGGGGAGGTGGAGAGACACCGACCCTTCGTGTTACCTGAGGCTACACTTGGAAAAATCAAGGGGCACTGACACATCTCTTTATTACGCTTCTTCCCCACAACACATGTACCAAGTGACTTTCTCTGAACTGAGATGGATAGAAAGAGCTTATTAAGTTGTTTCAATCAGAAATTAAAATTTAAAAACCCTAAATATCCACTAGGACAGTTATAGATAATTTATGGATGGTTTTCTCTAGGATTATGTCCAGATTTCTGCCTAATGAGAGCATGAAGAAAAAGCTTACGGTACCAAACAGCCAATACCTACATTTGGCATGAATATTTATGAATTTTAAACTCTTGACTATTAATGTACCCAGGAACCGAATGCCTAATCTCACAGAATGTGTGCAGCGCCGTAGGTATTTCTGACCTATTTTGTTTTTCTTCACTTTGGTTTCCTTATGATGGTTTTGAGATAGACACGCTGCGCTCTATCTTAGGAACTGTTTGATGATGGGAGGATTTAAAATAATATTTATGAATACAAGTTAGTTGTATTCTTTAGAATGTCATTCTTATTCTAAACTAGTAGGAGAGATTATTTTCTGTATTTATCAATCAACTTGATAAACCTTAATTTTCAAAACTATGTACATAATAACATATTCTTTGGCTACTTGGATTCCACATGTCAGTTAGGGTTCTGCAGTTGAATAGGGTTCTGCTCACAAAATCATTCAATCTAGACGTAGTCACTAATACACTAATTGCAACACATCATTATCCTAAAAATTATCTCTGTCCAGATAGTTCCCCATCAACATCCTACTGCACTTTAAGGTGAGGAATATCCTGACGGCGCTTAACTTTAAATATACTTTTTTAAATTATTTTTTTTAAGTTTATTTATTTATTTTGAGAGACAGAGAGAGCATACAGGGTAGGAGCAGAGAGAGAGGAGAGGGAGAGAATCTCAAGCAGGCTCTGCACTGTCAGCACAGAGCCCAATGCGGGGCTCGAGAATTGACATCACGACCTGAGCCGAAATCGAGTCGGGTGCTTAACCGACCGGGCCACCCAGGCACCACGACAGTGCTTAACTTTAAAAATGATCTTAAAATTATATCTATACAAGTATTTCGGTAAGAGAAGATTAATTAGGTAAACAAAATATCTAAAAATTTTAAACTGTATTTGTAAGTAGAGATGCATATTTGATTATCAAATTGATTTAGTAAATTAACAAACAAGTTTTTTAAGCCATATTTTAACAATTATAATCCATTTTTTAACTGGGACTTCTGTGTAATTATGTTACTGGCAAAAAAAAAACATCTTGAATTTCTCAAGTCACTTTGAGACCTTTTTTTTTTCTTTTTTAATAGGTATCATACTTTTATCGTACTTTATCTAACATTTAGAATTCTTGAGCCATAATTGTCTGAATTACTCAGTTTTTACTAAAGTTGCCAGAAGTTGTTCATAGTATCTCTGTTCTACCCCGAGAGTCTCCTGAAGTGGACGGGCTGGATCTCAGAAGATGGTTTTCCAGGGTATTTATCCGATACACCAAGAAGAAGCCTGAACTGAAAAAGCACGCTGGATAACCGAAATGCATTTCAGGCTGAGTATCTGGGCAATCGGACCTTGCCGGTGTCCTGTGTGGGCTTAACCATAGCCTATGTGGACCCCGACAGACCTCTTAACAGCCCACCGTGTTTAGCAAACTCTTTTTTTCTTATCTCTCTCTCTTTTTGTAAATACAACCTTTCACACGTAAAAATACCTTTTGTTATAAAATAATATCCTCCGTTTATTTTGTGTTTTTTTGGAAGTTAATCCAATATGGAGAGGATATTAAACACACATTGGACACTGCTTAGAAAATGTAATTTATGATATAATTTTATATGAATCTTATGTCTTAGTTTGTCTTATTCTGTGACATTATAGATATGAAGAGAGACACGACGGTAAAGATGCTCGTGCAGTAAAGCATTTGACCTTGCCTGTGGAGAGGTCTGGCCCTCTGTTTGGGAGGGGGTTTACCACACACCCGATAGGAGCGGCTTTGCTTCCTGGGGGGTCGGAGCGTTGTACTCAATAGTTCCAGGAGGGGGCGACCCACGCCGGAAGTACCAGCCACGTGACTGAAGGTGGGGCCTTTGCGTCACAGGATGTCAGCTGGTCTGGAAGCTGACACCAACCACTGAGCAATCCAGCCATCAGTCCTGCCCACCTAACAGAGCCCAGGTGAAAATCTCTGGGCACCAACACCCAGGTGAGCTCCTCAAGACACTGTCACCAGTCAGCTCTGAGACGGGTGCATCCTCCCGTACTCTATGCATCTTTTCCCATGATTTTAATGTGTCCTTTCCTTGTTATAACCCACAACCAGAGTATGTAATAGCTGTATTATTATACAATAGATAATATTATATATAATAGAGTATATAATATAATAAAGTTCTGTGAGTCCTTTCAGTGAATTTTCCAACCTCAGGGTGGCTTGGGGACAAATCTCCTATTTTCAGGTGCTGTCGGGAGCCCGGGGCATACTTGGATGTCTGGAGGACTTCTGCGTCAGTGTGGCCAGCTCTGGGTAGTATGACATATCATGTTGTCATTATAAGAGGTGGCGTCCCCTTTAAGCTACGTCACAAACAATGTATTTTGTTATTTTCATGCTGACAAAATAATTCTAAGCCAGCATTTATTTCTGTATTTGAAAACTTCGCTTGAAAAAGTGATGAAGCCTAATTAACGATTTAGTTCTACATTTTAATATCAAGCCAAGAAGTCTCTCGTGCATAGATGAATTCAAAGGATTCCAATTAAGAAAAGGGTTTAATCATGACAATCCCAAGTATTCTATACATTAAAAAATATGAGTTTTTAAATGGAGAATAGTAAAAAAAAAGGTTTTTAAAGTTTTTTTTAGGTTTATTTATTCATTTCGAGAGACAGAGAGCAAGTGAGTGAGCTGGTGAGCCTGCACAGGTGGGGGAGGGGCAGAGGGAGAGAGAGAGAACCCCAAGCGGGCTCCAGGCTGTGCGCACAGAGCCTGAGGTGGGTTCCATCTCACGAGCCATGAGACATGACCTGAGCCAAATCCAGATTCAGACGCTTATGCGACTGAGCCCCCTGGGAGTCCCTTAAATGTTTTAATAAAAAGCACCAGATATGCTACTGCTCTATTTAGTTTTATAAAAAGTTTTTAAATGCTGTTCTATATGTTATTAAATTTGCATCAGACTAAGGATTTTTTAAAATACAGCTCAAGTTTCTTTTCATAGTTTTTTAAACAATAACATAGAATAGAAAAATACAGGTGAAAAATCTAATTCAAGAAGTCCACTGGTGGTGTTTTGTTTTGTTTTGTTTTGTTTTGTTTTTCGGTTTATTTTTGTTTGTTTGTTTGTTTTTACTTTTTCAGTAGAAACAGAAACCCAGCGAGTTGCCGTTCCCTTTTGCCCCCTGGGATATAAATGTTTAGCATTTCAAATGACCACAGAGTTGGTAATTTCATTATTTTTTTCACTCAAAGGGACTGTATTTATAATGTTAGAATACTAGACTTTCAGTAAATTTTGTTTCATATGCTTTCTTCATGAACAACATGCTTGATCTACTAACTTCAACTTGATATTACAAAAATTTTGAAATCATCAAAAAAAAAAAAATCAGGCTGCCACAGAGAAGCTTTAAAGAAGTGATTTCTGCTCCGACCAGGGCTATTTGATGAATCCAGACTTCCCTCCATCACCACTGACGGTCAAGCTGATTCCCAGCCCTCCAGAGAAACCCTGATCATCATGTACTATTGAGCTGCGACTTTCCTATGACTGTCTCTCCAGGATGTCTTTGCTTTCATTATTCTTTCTACCTCTGATGCCCTATCTCTGAGTAGCAAAATAGTACGTATGCTCCAATGCCCACTAAAAAACAAAACCCATTTCCCAAAATACAAAAGCAATACATGATAACTGTGAAAGCTAAACAATAAAAAACATCTAGGGTAAAATGAACGAGCATTCTTTCTTCCACTAATCCCGTAATTTGGTGGAACCATCGTAATTCTAAATACCACTACCATCATAAAGATGTCCCTGATCACTTCCCAAGCAAATGCCATCCTTCTTCGTGCAATTCTTATGTCTGGTTTCGCATTATAAATTTGTGTTTATTATTTTGTTTCCTTTATAACAACCATTGAAGGCAAGGCCTATTTGTTCATCTTTTTAACGTACTGGCATATGATATTCCTGAGATACTAGGTAGAAGGAGTTTACCATAATAGATTGCTAATAAATATTTGTTGAATAGGTGAACAGATTCTCTAAAACATCCATTTAATCATTTAATGCACTATTATATACACAGAAAATTACATTATTGCCAAGAACGGTTAACCTACCGTCACATCTCGGAAAAGGATAATTCCAGTCTCGGTCGATCCCGTGCTGACAGGTGAGGACTGGGTGGCCGATTAAAATGTACCCAGGGTAGCACTCAAAGGATATGGACTGTCCCACACTATAGTCCGAGTTGATCATATAACCATTCTGAAAAGGAGGTGGGTCCGGGCAGTTCTGTAACTCATAGGCTGAAACGGACAGAATCAAGTTCATGTAAGAAGTTAGGTTAGTATGGAATGGACAGTCCTGGGATCATGGGCAGTTTATTAAGATGGATGTTTCCAGCAAGTTTTGAAAAGTATCTTTTCTAAGTTGCCACTTACCATCTAAGTAAAGCAATTAGTAGCAGTAATGGAATTAAAACAACTTGCAATTAATAAACACTTGACTGTGTGCTTTAGAAGTAGTAAAGCACAAACCAAATATAAATTTGACAGCATTTACCTTGGGGGAAAAAAAAAGTATATGAAATGAATTGACTTTTTTAAAAAGGTAAAATAAATGATAATAAAAATTGCCTGTAAAGAATGTCAGGTGAATGTGGACTTAATTTCCCTTTAATTTAGAAGCGAATTATACTCACACACCATTCTAAGGGTTAATAACTAGGAAATACGGAGTTGTTATGTTTTGATTTGTTCATTAATTGTCTGTTACAAATAAAATGTAAAAATCAACTTCATTTTCTTATTTTTTTAAAAAAAGAGCCCATAGAAAAATTGTACCAGCAACCACTATCTGTACAATGTTTTTTTTTATAAAATCTAGTCTATGTAGTAAATAATACATATTTATATTTTGCACGTAATAAGGATACTGTGCAGTTGATACGGTGTCTTTGCAAGTTCCAATGTTGTGAGATAAATTTAGAAATTTTAACAGCATGGTTAAACCCTCACTGCAGTCAGCAGATTAAAAATCCCTTAATTTCACAATTTCACTTCATTTCACATTTTACTTGGCTTTCCTTATTTTTATATTTGCAATTGGATGTCTCTGGACAAGAGTCAGATAAGCAGCTAATGACTGACGGCAGGCAAGAAGCAGAAATCAGAAGGGGTACCAGGGCAAAGGCCTCCAAGCCTCTTGGAGTCATTTATGGTGCTGGCTCCTCTGGGGGCTGATACCAGGAAGAACCTGGAGGTAGACAAAGGCCCCCCCCCGAAAAAATGGGGCCTCCGTGAATCTCCGGCAGCTGTAGACTTCCCCTCTGGTGTCCACTGTGCAAGCACAGGACGAGGGCTGTCTCCTCAACAAGATCAGAGTGGACGTCACAGACGTGGTTTATGCAACGAGGCTTTATCAACTGTGATGTGCTAATAATACATTTATTCCATTTTATTTGTAATGTGCTTCATTATTATAGGGAGTTGCACCTATCATACATTGAGAATAAGAGGAAAAAGCTTGCTGGAGTATTTTTAACTCAATGCCATCTTTTGACACACAGGCTTTATAACTCAGTATGGAGATATAACTTATTTATACAAAGTCAAACAGTTTAGCATTATATAATGAGTTTTTGGCACTCCTTTTTGGTGAAGCTAAATTATAACATGAAATTCCTGAGACAATAGAAGGAAAAATCACCTATTTAAGGATTTATTCCAGGTCAATAAGCATCATAAGCACAATTATTATTAACAAAACGCAAAGCTCTAGCCCTCTTTTGCCAAAGAAAAAGTGCTTGGAGCTCACAATTTTGGCATTTGCAATCCAGCATAAAGACAGTAGCTGCACGTTCTACAGAGGTGTTCTCCAAATTTTTTTTCTGCATCTCAGAAGTAAAATATCTTACTGTTGAAAGCTCCTGCCTAGTACCAGACTTCAAGGGGAAATAAATCTGTAACTGTTCCAGAGAAAAGAGCATTCAAACCTGAGTGGAAGGAAAGCATGTCTGGAAGGAAAGTACGTCAAGCATTAGCGTGGCAAGTCTCTCATTTTTACTTGCTTTGGGAATGTTACCACGTCGTATTTGAAAACCAGAAGCTTGGAAAACTGTGCTGGTGAGTATAAGGACAGGGAATGTCAGACCAGAAAGCCAAAACCAATCGGCACGTCTTTTTCTCTTTGCCGTACACGTGCATGAACACACAGGTGCACGCGCTGTGCACACACGCATGCACACACACACATACAATGCACACAAACACCACACACGTATGCACACATACACACTCCCACACATGTACACGTGCGCACACAGAAATACCACACATGTATGCACACACACACACACACATCCGTACATGTTTATGCACATACACACACGCGCGCACAAAGAAATACCACACATGTGTGCATGCACACACTCACACATCCGTACATGTTTATGCACATACACACATGCACGCACACAGAAATACCACACATGTATGCGCGCACACTCACACATCCGTACATGTTTATGCACATACACACACACGCACACAGAAATACCACACATGTATGTGCGCACACATACATCCATACGTTTATGCACATACATACACACAGAAATAATACACATGTATGCACACACACTCACACATCCGTACATGTTTGCGCACACACACGCACACACACACATCCATACACGTTTATGCACACATACGCACACACGCGTATGCACACACACGCCTGTACACGTTTACACCGTCACATGCACCAACGCACACTGTCTGTTTCTCCACTTCCTTACTGTGCTCCTTCCGGGGCCAGCGTGGCAAATCCACAGCCAGTCACCCGCCTCCCCCGAGGGCCTGAAAGCCAGGGCCAAATGGCCTAGCAAATACCCACGGTGCTTGCAATGTTGTTATTTGAGCTTAAATTTACTTTATCAGAAGCAGGTTCACGAAAAGAACAGAGAATCCCATACTGGGCTCCAACTGTCAACCAATTTCCTTCTTAATAATACTCTTTTAGAATGAAATCAGCAGTTCATTCTCATGCTTGTTTTGCTTGAAGCATAATAAACTCTGCTGGAGAAATGGGTCCTCTAATGTATCACGTACAACTGCTAATAAAACCTTTATACATACATATGTATGTATATAAGTATACATCAAAACTGGATGGCGGTTTCCACGTGAGCAGAATCAAGGCGGCATTCAACGGAGCACCGTCGTCGGTGAAAGATTCTAGCCATGGTTTAGCAGGGCCCTTGGGGTACCAAAGAAAGCAGTGGGAAGCGCGGATGGGTGCTCTCACAGAGAGTCCTTTTTTAAAGTTTTTTCAAAGCTTATTTATTTATTTGAAAGACAGAGTGTGTAAGCGGGAAAGGGGCAGAGAGAGAGGGAGACTCTGCATCGTCAGTGAAGAGCCTGATGCAGGGCTTGAACCCACGAACTGTGAGATCATGACCTGAGTGGAAACCAAGAGCTGGGCGCTCAACCAACTGAGCCACCTAGGTGCTCCAGTGCATAGAGATTCCTAATGAACTGTCACGGGAAACAGCCTGTACCACATGTAAATTCACACGGGTCTCCTCACAGCCTTGCCACAGGGAGGGGTCACTCTAATTTGCATCAGCGTCCATGTGAATGTGACTTTGAACCCTCCCTCAAGAGCTTGGTTTCCCGCTCCTTGGAAAAATGAAGGGGGTTCCCAGGAGCCACAGAGCCACATGCAGCAGTCCAGAGAATTCCCGAAGTGCACACACAAGGATGCTCCCTGTGTCCCAGACTGGCC
Source organism: Felis catus (assembly GCF_018350175.1). NCBI lineage: Eukaryota > Metazoa > Chordata > Mammalia > Carnivora > Felidae > Felis > Felis catus. The sequence continues at coordinate 2,902,511 of NC_058371.1, forward strand.
GTTATGATGGCTCCAATGGCACATCTGTCTTCTTTTGTAACAAGGATATGACCCTGTTTCTCGCTCCTCAGTGAGACTGAACGTTCTTTATTGGTTATCTGAACTCCCCATACCCATCAGTGAAACCAACCTACATCGTCCCCAGGGTGACAGCCAACCCCATGCTCTGGGGGCAGCCCAAAGCCTTGGCTGGGCTGACCAAGTCACTTGCTCCAAATTGTGGTTACAATCGTGTCTTGTGCTTTGAGCAACCGCGGGTGGGTGCTCGGCTGACCTTCTGCGTGAAGACCTTTACACTGTGGAAAGACTCTTATTTTATTTTAGTTTTTTAAATGTTCACTTATTTATGTTAAGGGAGGGAGAGGGGGCATGGGGAGGGACAGAGAGAGAGGGAGACAGAATTCCAAGCAGGCTCTGCCTAGTCTCTATAGTGTAGCCCATGAACTACCACTGGAGGCACTTTCTCCATCTTGACCAGGTTGCCCTAGAGCGGACGGGAATTGACACGACTATTAGTTGTCCGCTATTTTAAGCATTTTGACATCTCTAAGGAGCCTCCTGCAGAGAACTCGATTCACTCACTCAGACGGGTGGAAAGGACAGAGCAGCCCCGACCTTGCTCTTGTTAGCTCAAGGTGCCTCAGAGTATCACGGTCAAAGGAAAAAGAACAACTCAGTTTCAGAAGCACATCAATTTCATGCAGACAAGTATGTTCGTGTCCGTAAGGAATGGGCAGTGGGTTTATACAACCAGCTACAAGCCACCCTTCCCGGGCTCACTGCACAGGAAGGTGGTTTGACTGCTTCTCCTCCTACAGGGGAAGGATCACTATCTACTGTCGACAGACTAAAGCCTATTTTCTCATAGATTCAATTCACTCAAATCCAACAGTTTTATGAGTGAATAAATGGAGAAGCGGATTAAACATATCTTTAAAAAAGAAAAAAAAAGATGCTTGGGGCACCTGGGTGGCTCAGTCGGTTCAGCGTCCGACTTCGGCTCAGGTCATGATCTCACAGTTTGTGAGTTCAAGCCCTGTGTTGGGCTCTCCGCTGATGGCTCAGAGCATACAGCCTGCTTTAGATTCTGTGTCTCCCTCTCTCTCTGGCCCTCCCCTGCTCGCACTCTGTCTCTGTCTCTCGCTCTCTCTCAAAAATAAACATAAAACATTTTTAAAATACAAAAATAAAGGTGCTTAGTACATATAGCAAAAGGAAAAAGAAAAAGAGTGCAACTTCGAAAAAAAAGAAGACATTTTTACTTCCTATGCCTGAGGTACTTAAAGTTACCTTTAAGCTTTTTGGCATTACACTATTCTATTATAATGTAAGAATGAACGAGAGAGAGAGAGGAGAATATTTAACTTCTCCAAATGTTAACTTACAAAAACCAAAAATAGAAGAGAGAGAGTTGCTAAAATTCTTAATGGCCCCAATTTCATAAACATTATGAAAATCTAGACACCAATAAGCCCATACCAATATTATAAGAGTAAGGGAATCCTTTGTTGGGCTCTAGGAACAGAACTATTACACCTATCACTCTCAAGCAATAGGGCATCAAGTGTTTAAATTATACGTGTTTAATGGGACAGCCAGTGGGGTCACGTAGTCATATTTGTGACATCCACCAGATTTTCCAGTATCTAATGAACTGATAAATATCTTCAGGCTTCCATGAGTTTTTCAGTTTTTGGCTTAGAAATAGGGTACATGAACTCAATTTTATTCAACACGACTCTCCACCTTCCATTTTCCAACTTCTGTAGAAGTCATGTAACTTCCAGACAGCGACATCCACTAGTAACATTTTTAACCTTTCTACAGCCATAAAGAAACGACGAGGTTTAAGAATAGGGGCACAACCAGGCATCGTTGAGAATGACAAGACATGCCTGCATGATTTATGCAGCTTCTTATGAGTTTTTAATTACGAGCTTAACTTCTAAATCTCAAGTCGGACCTAGGAATTTTGACGTGACACTCGAATCAGAATTGTGTCATTTTGCCAATTTATACATTTTACAAAATGACAAACACCGATAATCTAATTAAGTACCATCCATCCCTGTCAGATATGATGACCTTCAAGAAACTGGGGCACCTCAAATTCACGTTCTCATTCTTTTTATTTATTTTTGTAGCTCTCAACTATAGCCAACTCACTGCCTACAATAAAAAATATATTGTTTAAGAATTGCTTGTTTATTTATTTATTTTCAGCATGGATACTTAAACAGAGTCAGACGTCACGTAAATAAAACATGTGCTCGGCTCAGCCAACCAGATGTGTGGCCTAGATGAGGCTTCACGAAATCAAATGTTTAAAGGCCACACAGACAACATCAATGTTCAAAGCTCACAGGGGATAAGGGAAATTTTTGAAGTCAATCGTTTTCTACTCTGAAAGGGGCCATCACTATGACACTTCAGGGGACTGTCCCTACACGTGAACACTGACCAAATGTTTACAGATTCTGACACTGTGAGATAAAAAAGGAAAGTGGATCTATGGGTATCTCACAAACTATATGAAATCTAATCTAAATATTGACAATTAAAAATTGAGGTATTTTGGGGGCGCCTGGGTGGCGCAGTCGGTTAAGGGTCCGACTTCAGCCAGGTCACGATCTCGCGGTCCGAGAGTTCGAGCCCCGCGTCGGGCTCTGGGCTGATGGCTCGGAGCCTGGAGCCTGTTTCCGATTCTGTGTCTCCCTCTCTCTCTGCCCCTCCCCCGTTCATGCTCTGTCTCTCTCTGTCCCAAAAATAAATAAAAACGTTGAAAAAAAAATTAAAAAAAAATTGAGGTATTTTGTTAGCCAACTGCAGCAACTTTAAGAGCTACTGTCTAGATAATTCTTATTTAGACTTTGTGTATGTGTGTGTTTGTGTGTTTATTTTAGAGCATTCTTTTTGGATTTCAGTAATTGATAGCTTAGAATTATGTGGACATGGCCTTAATAACCCTATCTGGAAAATATCAAGAGAGATAAAACAAGAAATATTTTTCGAACTGTGGAGGTTAGAGTTAAGTAAGATAAAATACAGTTCCAGAACTTCCATATAAATCATGGGAATTTGTACTTGAGTTTTGCAGGCCAAGAAGGAGAGAGAAGTTAAATTTTGAATACAGTATTAAGAATATTCCAAGTGGGGAAGACTTTTCGAAAGTTCTCGGGATCAAGTGAGATAAATCACTTAATTGTCAGCTCATGGTTTGAAATGTGTAATTATGTATATTTTTCTTATTGACTCATACATTAAAGTCATGCCAATTGAACAATGGAGGTCACCATGTAATAGCCAAGTCTAAAATGACAATCATGGGGTGCCTGGGTGGCTCAGTCTGTTAAGTGGCTGACTCTCGATTTCAGCTCTGGTCATGATCTCACAGTTCGTGAGTTTGAGCCCTGCGTCGGGCTCTGTGCTGACAATGTGGAGTTTGCTTGGGATTCTCTCTCTCCCTCTCTGTCTCCCTGTTCCTCTTCTACACGTTTGCACTCCCTCCCTCTTGCTCCCTCCCCCTTGACCAAAATAAGTAAATAAACTCAAAAAAAAGTAAATAAGGGACGCCTGGGGGCTCAGTCAGTTAAGTGTCTGATTTCGGCTCAGGTCATGATCTCACAGTTAGTGGGTTCCAGCCCCGCGTCAGGCTCTGTGCTGACAGCTCGGAGCCTGGAGCCTGCTTCGGATTCTGTGTCTCCCTCTCTCTGCCCCTCCCTGTTTACACTCTCTCTCTCTCAAAAATAAACATTAAGAAATTTTTAAAAATAAATAAAATGATCATGAATGAAATGTTCATACTTTAATAAAATGTACTTCAATAGAATTAGGTAAAGGGTGTACACCAGATATACAAAAATATGAAAGAGAAGCACTGAATTCACGGCAACTACGATTCAAGTTTCAAGTTCAGCGTACAAACAGGTGAAGAGGACGCAACAGAGAGAGGTGTGTTGAGGTGAAAGCCACATCTCCCTTAGACACCTGCCAAGCCTTCCAGCAGGAAGGTGAGAGAACCCCCAACACACGCACACGCACACATGCCAGGAGATGCCTTGCTTCCGAGACTTTGCCCTCCCCTGCCACTTACAGAAGAGTCAGGAACACCCGCGTTTGCCTGTGGCTGGACAAGACACGAATCCTCCAGATTCTCATCTCGTCTCATCATGTCTCCCACATGGTGAGCTTCACCGCCTGTTCCCACCGACGAGCCAGAACAGAACAATGGTCTCTGCTCCTACCAGCTCGTACTGGGCGCCCGAGCCCCAGCCAGCAGACGGCGCTCCGTGGGCAGCCTGCTGTCCGGGTAGGACCTTTCCTGACTCACCACCCACCACGCTCTCTCCTGCTCACCCACTTCCCAGACCCAGGCCCCCGTAGCCTTGCCGCTCCTCCCTGTAGAGGAAAACCCCTCTTCCCACCCCTCCAGACCCGCGCTGATCTTATGGTCAGAGCGCTGTTCTTTCTGCTGCAGGAGACCTTTTCTCCCGGGGCACTAAATAATCCTTTCGGCCAAAGGGTCACTTTACCAAGGCTGAAGTCGTTCTGCATTTCATTCTAGATACGGGGGCTGTTGATGCCTTAGCGTCAGAAGTGGGAAGGACGAACGTGGTAGGACTTTGAAGGGTCTGACAGTTTTCTGGGACAAAGAGGAGGGCGGTGAGGACAAGATGCGTGGCGGCATCTGGTGGGACTGCGCGATGTTGCCCAACTGGGAGCTGGGGCAAGAGTCATGACGCATGGGGTCACGTCCCCCAGGAAGCGGGCACGGGGGCACGAGTACGCCAGTTCTGCAGCTGGAGCGGGTAGCTCAAATGCGCACTGTGTCCTCAGAGGGATGGGAAAGGCTGGAAGAGGAACCTACCCGGAGAAGAAACCGTGTGCTCGGTTTTGCACACAGGGCTCACGGGCCAGCCCGATGCCCAGGGGATGCGTGGCAGTGGGACGGACACCCGGCCCCGGGACTCACAGAACTGGAATCGGGGACAGGAGCAGCCAAGCCGTCCAGCACTCACACCACACAGGCTTCGAATGCGGGAGCGTTGAGGACACTGGGGGAAAGGGGGTGACGAGCAGCTGGGGCTCGGCCAGCCCTGCACGCGTGGCTGTCCGGCAGAAGAGAACGACCGAGGCCCAGAGATGTAAGAAGCAGTAGGGGGGTGGGGGGGCAGCTGAATCGCCAAGAGACTGTGTGGACCCTCAGGGAGGGGGCAGGGCCCCGGGACAGAGGCGGGGACACCACCGAACGCTACCACAGAACACGGGCCACGGCGCGTGGTGGGGGGGTATAGCGGCACGGAAGGCCGCTGGAATGAAGAACACATGGACATGATGCTGTGTCAGAGTCTGGATGAGAATGGGAAGGAGAAGGTGGGGAAAGTCTTAGAAACCGGGACGGGTGGTGCAGACAGTGCTTCAATGTCTCCTAGAAAGTGGGAGCCTAAGGAAGACGGGACTCGAAGGGACACTGACAATTACACATAAATAGAAGCACCGGGTGGCTGGGTCGGTCGAGCTTCTGACTCTTGGCCTCTGCCCAGGCCCCAATCTCACAGTTCATGAGTCTGAGCCCCAAGTGGGCCTCTGAGCTGACGGCTCGGGATTCTCCCTCTCCCTCTCTCAGCCCCTCCCCTTTTCTCTCTCAAGAAATAGATAAACTTAAAAATACACATCTAAAGAGATGTGGTGTGTGTGTGTGTGTGTGTGTGTGTGTGTGTGTGCGACGCTTTCCTGAGGGGGATGGGGTACAGCGGGAAGCAATGAAGGACACCGCCTGCATCAAGAACATTCCGGCCACGTCTCCTGCCGCATTCCTCCCTGCCCCAGCCTTTATTTCCCTCCTACTGGGGTTTTGTATCTTAAGAGACCCCAGATTTGGAAATCTAAGTGTAGAGTTTATATTTAAGTAACAACTTGAGTACCAATGTCTGAAACTTCAACATAAAATGCGTCATCTTTGAGTAAAACAGTAAAAGCCTTAGTTTCAAAGGCAGTCGATGAAATTAAAGAAAGCAAGTGATTTAATTAAGATTTTTAAAAACGAAAAGCCCTTGTGTTGACATTTCCAGCTTCGTAGGATTTAACGATAACCAAGAAACGCCAGCTAAATCGTCTGGTAGGAAATGAAAACTCTGAACTTTTTCTCTTGTCAAAAATGGTTGGATGAGGCTTGATTCAAACTTGTCTTCAAGTCTCGCGTTCAGAGAGTTTAAAAACGGAGTTGGTTCACTGGATTTTCTTCCTGGCATAACTGGAAGTGACTCGACTGATACCTTCAGCCATTATTTTCGAGCTCTGACAACAGCTGGTGCAGGAGACACGCCTCCAGCCCCGCTGCCGCTGTGACTGGATTCGCCGGCACGTCCGGAGGGGACGTGACGCCCCGGCGGCCAGAGGACCGTGACAGATGGGGAGGTGTGCGTGACGCGGGGCCAGCTGCTCAGGAGTGTGATGGGGGTCGCAGCAGGGCATGACTGGTGGGGAGACCTGAGGACAGTGCGGTGGCCCCCATCCCCGTTGACGCCTCTGCCCGCGTCTACGCCGTGTGAGCAGCCCCGGGTCCGTTACCAGTCAGGGAACCAGTGGTTCCAGCTCTGCACCTCTGTAACCCGTCGGGGAGGATGCTATTTCCATTCAGTTTAAGTGAAAGAGATAAATCTGGGTTTTTGCTGATTCCTTACCTTGGTAAGTGAGTTTAAACCCTTGCCGGTTCTGGGAATGGTCGCTGTAAAAGTGGATGAGCGTTTCATGTGTCGTACTGAGCAGGGAGGAGGGGGGTTCTGTGCCACTGAACTGCCCGATCATGGGGCTGCCGTGGTGGGGTCCGTTCTGAATTTCAAGGTAGTCGTGATTAGCTTCGGTAGAAAAATTCAGAAATTGAATATGTGCACCTGTGAAAAAATAGGCAAAATTAGTGAGAGTTAACATCAAAATGCGTAAGGGCAACATGTGTCAAAAGTGATTAAAATGACATCAGTGTCCCCACGCACGATCCTCCGGGAGGCAGAACAAGGCAGTCACAGTGGCAGAGCACACATTTTGGGCGACAACACACGTTGGTTCAATGTCACCTGTGCCACCTACTGGCTGTATGACCTTTGTCCACGTAATTAATGGCTCTCAGTCCGCATCTTTGTCAATACAATTACTAGCATTACATCACAGAAATATACAGGCATAATGCTTGGAGTATGACTGGTACTCACAAGGACGGCAATGAATTGTATGTATGTTGGATCATCCATAAGCTAATTTGCAACTTTATCAAGAAAGATGCCGAAATGGGTCTAAAAAAAGTGCAACAGCCTTTCAAAGTGGCTTTCAAATGGATGGTCAAACCACGACACAAGAGACTGGCTAGTTTAGCAGGTGATTATTTCAGTTGCATTATGCACACAAAGCCAATGACTGATTTTTGCAAAAAACCCAATCTAAAACCCCACCGTCCCTTCCACACTTCAATCTCATACCCTGGCACGGTTCACACACCAAAAGAGTGTCCAAGTGACCACTGTCACTGGGATCCTATTGGTCTATGTACCAGATAAGAGGTCGATGATAATTTAGAAGAAAATAAAAATCAGAATGATTTAGACTGATTTGCTATGACTTTGTGCCATTTTTGAAAATCTAGTTGACTCCGATGCTGATACATTTTAAGCCACTTAAATAGTTTCTATAGAACTCCAAAGGCATCTGTGTTCACATAAATCCATGTAATTAATTTAGGTGTATAAAGCCTACACTGAGAATTCCAATAGCCATTACAGATTATTCTCCCAACACGTCAGAAAAGCTTTATTTTGTGTTATGGCTCATCTGCTCTTGATAGAGAAGAGCTTTATTGTTGCTTGTCATCTCCTATAGTGACCCATGTTTTCTAGGTTTGGAAAAGTAAAGATAATACTTTCACGGGTGGCCTCACGTAGTGTTAAGTGCAGAGAAAATTTCAAGCAAACATATCTACTCGGGTATTGATGGGAAATACAGTTATCGAAAGCAGAAGTCAGTGAAAAAAAGCATGAGAGAAGTTCAAGCCAAGGAGGAGAGAGAGATACAGGCACTCAGTAAATATAGTCTTCCAAGAAACACAGTGTCATCTACCACGGAGGAAACCGTGAGGAGGCACAGAACGTCACAGCCCCCTCTGTTTGGACGGAAGTGCGAGGCCAATTATCAAGCTGAAGCTGGACGTTACCAAGCGACATTTTTCTCACAGTTACCCAGCAAAGTCCTTACTGGTATCACCATAACGTGACTCAGAGATATTAGGTGTTATGTCCAGTGCAGCACAGGACAAGCAGAGTTAGATTTACACCCACGTCTCACGGGCAAAGAGCTCGCTTTCCTGGTTTAGAAAACGTGCTGTATGAGAACGAACAATCTCAGAAACCTGGAGATACTCCAGTTCTCACTGGGCAAGATTGGATTAAATTTGTTCAACCTTGGCTGCCAGAGGAAGGAAGGAATAGAATGTGGGAAACTTCAGGAGTGCCCAGCTGGCTTCATCAGGAGAGGTGACTCTCGGATCTGAGTCATGAGTTCAAGCCCCACATTGGGTGTAGAGATTACTGGAAAAAAAAAAAAAACTAAAAAAAAATATAGGATACTTCAGAAAGGGGCTGAGGAAGCAAAAGGCAGGAGAAAAATCCTGTCTAAGGGGAAGAGCTTTAACCCGTCAACCAAGTCTTAGGACCATTTTAGAACAAGTAATGAAATCCAGGTGTCAGACTCTGAATCTATAAACTAGCAGCACACGAGCCACCAGGGAAGGATGATCCCAGTCTGTCTTTGGCTTGGCTATCCCTAGGTCACGTCCATACAGGAGTACAGAGCAACGCCTTCAATGTAAAGCATTTTTGTAAATAGTTCAAAATGTCAAATATTTCTCTTTGTTGAAGAACCATCAATGAAGTGTTAATTTTTTTTCTAAATGTTAGCAAATATGCTGGTTCAAAGAAATTTAGCAGCAGGAAGAGAAAAGAGGGATTGAGAGAGATGGAAAGAGAGAGAAGGATGGACAGAAGGAGAGAAGGAAGGAAGAAAAGAGAGATGGAGAGAGGGAAGGACTAGGGGCTCCCTTAGTCCCTTAACTCCCAACTATTCCCTCAACATTATTGTGGCAGCTGAGCTCCTGGCCACTTAGCAAGGTACACATCAGTACTGGATTGTCCCTCACCCAGTGTTGAGTTAGAAACACAGTCTTCTTTTGCATCATGGCCCATGGATCTGACCAAAAAGGGTTTTGATACTAATAATGAAACTGTTCTAACGGAGCCTTTTTCTGAGTGCACACATGCCAAAGTCAGGGCCACTGACCGCTGTGGTCTGCAAAGGCTTATGAACACCCAACACACTGGTCACCATGAAGATGAATGCAAACAACTGCTGAATCGCTGACATTTTATTTATGTCCCAAGGTATGTACAACAAGGTATGTCCCATGTACAACATGGGAAAGTAGGGCAAGACAAGACACTTGCAGAACGCACTCGCGATTTGGGTATCAAATCAAACAGCAGGGAAACGGCTTAAAATACGCTCGTTTCAGATGTTCATATGCAGACTTCAGATGCATTTATCCGGAGATACGTTTTGAAATTCATAGAATGACACAGTCAAGGAAGAAATGAAAGCCAGCAAGCAGATCAAGGGGGAATAAAAGTTAAAGATGGCCAATATCTCCAAGTGAAGGCAACAGTAGAGGTGGCCTTTTACGGACTTGGAATTAAACTTGAAATGGAACAGAATTATGGCAATTATGGTCTTATGAAAAAAATTAGCATTTTAATCAGGATAAAGTATCCAGCCACATATCAAACCTCTTAACGCACATCAGGAGATGGGACAGAACAGAGCCCAGTTCTAATCTGGTTTAAAATGGAATTACTTAGCTATCTAATTTTCAGTGACTTGTGTCCGATTTGACATCATAAAGCCAAAATGAAGGGATTGGAATAAGCATAGCCTAGCTATCCTTTCATTATCTCATGAAATGCTGGCAAAAATGTGTTATTACAACAAGAAAAATCAATCTGAATGTCCATTTGGTGGAATTTACGGAGCACCTTATTGTTGTGCTCTGAGTATCGTTCACACTGAAAATTAAGTGTCAGGAAAAGTCACCTGCACAAAGAACGTTTGACTTTGGATTTGACAAAACTTTAAAAAGTAATGTGACCCTGACTTCTGAGTGAAACCTTCATATTTTTTTTTTTTTTGGATGATAGACCTTGTGAATATTAAGTGCTCTATTTACTATCTTCTGTGCATAATAAATGCATGGCAAGAGTGACTCTTCTGAAAGTATCCTTTATAGCCTGCCTACAGACGCCTCTAGATGGTCAAAGACATGGTCATTTTGGACAGCGTGGCCTGCAAAGCTGGTGCAGTGGTTTTTAAACAGAAAAGGCAGCGACAAAGGAAAAAAAAATCACGGTTGTATTTTTGTTGACTGTGCGTTTAGAAAATTTCAAGAAAGTAGAGACAGAAATTCTGTGTCGATGGGGCTTGTGCCACAGCAACCCAAAATATCAACCGAAATCCGTGACAAGGAAAGAAAACAGGGTAAAAATCATTAGGGCATTTGGTTTTGTAACTAAAAGCGGCTAACGGCCAAATAATGCCCTGCTCCATATCGGGCATCTGCATTAATCAGAGCAGCCCCATGAGATGATGTTTTATTATGTTTATTTTAAAGATAAGGAAATGAGGTTCAAGAACACTGTTGGTAACCTGGGCACATTCACAACCCCAGTGACTGATGGAACTAAGCTTTCTAGTCAACCCAACTCGGAGCCCCCAGACGTGAGCACTCACCATACTCACTGCCCACCCACCCCTCCGCGCAAAGTCCCTCCAGCACTTGGAGAGAAGAGCTGTGTTCTCTCCCTGAGACTGGATGCAGGAGACTGTTGTCACCGGGACAAATAACAGCAACGTGAGACAAAGGTGGTTTTCACATGTTGCCGAAGCAACTAATCATTTTGCCTGTTTAATTAAACTATCGATTGATCCACAGGCATTGGAAAGAAATGACAGAATCAAAAGAATTATTTGACTAAGCTGGCAGCTGCTTAACTAATGGATCGGATAATCCCTCTCAGCTGGTCCTGGGCAATCCAGTGGTAGGGAAGGATTCAAAGCACCCCAGTAAAATCCTCCCTGAACGAAATTCATCAAGAAAGGCAACGATACCACGTTCCGCCTCCGTGGACTATCCCTGTGGCTGCAGGAACTGGGTTCATCTGTGTTTACCGGCAGCACAGCCACGAATGCCCCAAGCAACCCACCACCAGAACTGAAAATCGAGACCACAGGAATGTACACGCAGATATTTGAGATTGCGTTTAAAGAAATGAGAGAACTTTAAAAGTATGGAAATAGAACTTATTTTAAAGAAAAGTCTGTAATAACGGTAGCAATTCCTTTTTTTTTTTGTAATTCATGTTAAAGTTTTGGTTTATCATACGGTTTCATACGAAATAATATTCTATCTCTACTCCACGGTGTCAAAACCTCTGGATTTCTACACTTTTGGGTAAAGCAATTTATACTGAAAATAAAATGTATAAGAATCTTATGAAAAAAACATTTGTGCATTTCTCATCTTATTTCAGTTACAAGTGGTCTTCCCTAAATTGAAGAAATGCTTCCCCAAACCTGTGACTCCCTCATCTGAAATACCCAAAGTGCTAGATAAAAACCCTGCTGAGTACTCTTCCTGGTGTGGCCAGCGGGGCTGAGACAGGGCACCAAGGGGCAAGCCGCAGGAAGTTCACTGCCACAACGTGACTCCCACCTGGGATTCTCACGCGCAGCAAAATTTCAGAACCCCTGGGCTTAGCAATCATTCTCCTTGGCATTTAATGTTCCAAGTTTAAGTACACATTCACAATAAATCTGACCGTATCGTTGGGTCTTATGCAAGCAAGTTTCCCAAGGTGCCCTCTTCTTGATGAACTTCCCAGTGACCCTACAACCTCTATTGTTTAGACTGGTTTCCCAAACCTCGGACAGAGAAAGGGCTAGGAGTAGACCACCACCCCCCACCCCCAATGCACACGCAGAGGCAGTCCCTGTGGCAGGAGATCTGGGACAGGAGCAGGCGTGAGCAGTGACAGCAACACGCCCAGTGCATGTTCACTTGGAAGAGCTGGTAAGTCTACCACACTTGATGTAAATTACCCATCACGTTGTCCTTCCAAGGAGGAAATATCTCTTACTATGATCTTCCAACTTGGTTGCCAAGATCATCTTAACAGCAGAAGTTTTCCAGGTAAAACATCTATTGTGTCATCCATAGAAACATGTCATCCCAATCTCCCTCTTTGTCCCACTGGGAAAATAGTAGCTGTGTCCTGGGTGGTAATTACAGGAGATGTTCCAGAACGATCCTAAGATTTTGGTGTTGATAGGACACAATGTGGGAGATTAAGGGGGAGAAATGAAGGGCGCCTCATGGTTTAGTCGGTTAAGCATCCGACTCTTGACTTTGACTTGGGTCATGATCTCATGGTTTGTGGGACTGAGCCCCGGTTCTGCTGACAGTATGGAGGCTGCTTGGGATTCTCTCTCTCCCTCTCTCTCTGACCCTCCTCCACAAGTGCATTCTCTCTCTCTCTAAAATAGATAAATCAACATTTTAAAAAAGGGAGAGATGATCATGAAGGGATAGGATAGTCATCTTTGCTATGTTCCTATCTGTTTTTTTAAATAAGAAACTTCCAGAGTGTTTAACACAAAATTTCACTTTCCTGAGTTTCAGACCCACACTTGCTATCTCAAAATTTCCAAGCTAGTGATCTGATGTTTGCCTATGACTTGGGAGATCCTGGGAGGAATTACGGCTAAGGTAAGACTGAGGGAAAGTAAAGTTCCAGGGAAGGGTCATGCTGTAGATACAGACAGGGAATGAAACAGAAGAATCCACTCTGGAATAAACCGAGTAAAGGGAAAGAAGAAAGTGATGAATTTGAATTTGAATGGAGTCCGTGACACCTTCAGATGCCCCAGATGAAAATATGTCACACGCAGCTGAAAACGCGGATCTCAAATGCGTGCTTTTGACCACAGGAGAGGCGGTGTTTTGAGCCATGTTATTACAAGGGAGAACCGGCAGAGATAAAAGACCAGAAAGAGATAAAATTAACTTACTTAAGAGTTTCAAAACTCTCCCATGGAGTTGAAAACTAGGCTGTAAAGTTTTCTCAACATCAGCAAAAAGTGCGGTCATTTTGTAGGCCTCAGAAGGCATTCCTAGCCGGGATGGAAAAATCCCTGTCCGGGGACCTACCACCACTTAGACGCCTTTCCTCTAAATTTGTAACTTCATTTTTAGAAGGATATTTATAGATTTTAAAATGTATCTCCGGCAAACCCGGTGCATTACATTTAATCTGTAATTTACAGTTGATTCTTGAACAACACGGTTTGAACTGTGTGGGTCCACTTCTGGGCTGCTTTTTTACAGTACGGGACCCTAAGTGTGTTCTCTCTTCCTTAAGATTTTCTCAATGATATTTTCCTTTCTCTAGCTCACCTTATGGTAAGAATATAGTATATACTACAAAATATAACGTACACCATACGCACTCATGTCATCGATAGACTTCTAGTCAATGGTAACGTTACTATTAACTAAGAATTTTGTGGAATCAGGTCATAGTGGATTTTCAACTATGCAGGGTCAGTGCCCCTGACCTCCAGGTTAGTCAAGAGTCAACTGCATCCTGAGGCATAATTACATCATTCTAAAAACCTAGGGCTAATGATATTATCTTATATGTATTTAGGATTTGAGCCACAAGGTTTCTTTTCGCCTTTCCTTCAAGATACTTTCAAACCCCAGAATTACGCAGTACCAAATATTTAAAAACATAATTTATTTTAATTATAACATCTGATAAATCTTTTTTCCCACTTTGGTCTTTCTTCAAATAAATATTTTCTTTGGGCTCATAGATCATGATCACAAAGTCAGACAACTTGACTGACATTTCCCCCTGAATTATTATCTTTCACGCTGGTTTACGCACGGACAACGTAAGGAAAAACGCCAAACAATAACTTTTTCAATCACAGAATGGTCAAATTGGGAAAATAAGTTAATACAATATTTATACCCCTTCAGGAATAATATATTTCTAATGAGATTTGAAAGCAAAGTGGGAAATACTTGGAATAATAATAAAAAAAAAAAACAGCCGACTTCTTCGTTGGCTGCTGTTGCCTTTTCTGACCCGCCAAGCCCGGTGCTAAACTCCTCCTGGGTTGTTTTAGCGAGTCCTCACCTGAACCCTCTGCGGCTCTGTCGGTTTTTCCCATGAGACAGGCACACCTCCCATCTTGGTAGAGCGTGCGACACCCGACTCAGACTGCGGGGGCCCGCGTTTCTCTGAATCTCTGCGTTTAACCAGTGTGGTCATTCGCCTGATGAGCCCGTGACCCTGAAGGGCCTGAGGACCCTGCTGGAATGGCCTGGGTCAGGTGTATGTTTGATCCCACCTCCACCGCCTGACTCAAAGATTGTACGAACCCTGTCTTCAGATCCCTATGCTAGGAAAACAGGCCGGCCTTTTGAGAGTAACTGAGCTAATACTGGTTAAGCACCAGGCAGATGTATTTCCCTATGTTCAGAGAATTTATGGTCTAAGAAACAAAGCCAAACTAAAAACCTGGAAGAAACAGCCTCTGTAACCTTTGGTGGTCTCTCCCCTTCCTTGTCCCATTCGACCTCTGCTGGCCCCTTAGGGACCTCAGCGGACAGGAAGCTCCCATGAGTTCTCCCCAGGGGGAGCGCCTTTCCACGCTCCCCTCCCTCCCTGGTGGAACACTCGGGGTCGGTCCACAGGGTGACTGTGCTCGCACGCCTGACCGATGCCCACTGGGCCCTCCTGCCCGGGGTTCCTCCTGGCTCCTCTCTGCTGAGCAGGGGGACCCTTCCTTGCTCCGTGTTCTACATCACTGCTGCTGCGTCCATCCCGCACACAGGTTTTTCAGCCAAAGCTCTGAAAACCTAATAAAAAAACATGATCTAGGGCAGCGACTTCCACTTGGGCTTAAGTTCATTCATCATCCAACTAACATTTCACGTAGATGTCCTCAATCACTGTGCACGAGGACACTCAGTAAGGACCTGACCTGGTACACCTATCAGTGTGTGCTCTGGAGAAAAATTACAGGTGGGGAAAACCCAAATTAACGAACTCAACCATGAAGGAAATCATGGCGCAGACAAGGAAAGGCATGGCGGGGAATCAAAATTTCACAAAGACCGTGCGTTTCTGGAAAAGGCCGTAATGAGATTTTACTGTACATAACAATTAATGTCATGAATTATTTAAGGTGGCCATCCTGAAAGTTCATAACTAAATCTTATAAAAAGCCATTTTCATAAACCGAAATCAATGCAATACATAATTACAAAAACTTATGGAACAGTAATAAAATGTGTCGCAACCTGAAAAAGCCTTACAAATTGTTCCAAAGAAACAACCACCATTATTAAATTCCAGAAATAGATTCTAAAAGGTGGTATTATGAATAAAGAGAGGGATAATTGAATTAGGGATGCTACATATACCTCGTGTGCCTACTATATCATCATCCATCTAATTTAATTTGCCTTGAAAAGAGCTGCATGGCTGAATTGATTTTTTAATAACTTTCTGTTCTTGAAGTTATTCTGCCAAAGCTTTATTTAAATCTGTAAGCCACTTTCAATTAAAGACAGTTATGTCAACAGAATGAGGCACATTTTTTTTTCCTTCAGCTGAATTCTTTCCAAGATAGAAATGACAAAGTTGAAATTACAGGAATTAAATAATAATAATAATAATAATAATAATAAAAAAACAACTTTCACTTACCATAGCCAACAGGTAGCTGGATTTTCCAGGTGCAATCCAGGTTGTTGGGGTACGCGCCCGGAAACCCTGGGCTCAAGATCACTCCCCCCATGCTGCTCAGTGTCCCTCCACAGGTTGCTGCAAAGTGGACAAGGGTACTTAGTGCTGGGGGTCGTGGCTTTCTAGCAAGGGGATTTAATTCCAGCTGCTCTATGGGATCGTGCTAGGTAAGAGCAAGTCTGCAGAAGTGGATTCACCCTCAATCACAGCACACACACGGTGCGATGCGCTTCAGTTACCCTCGGGTCTGGTCCTTCCTCTCGGGCGTCAACTATTTAAGAACAAAGACGGTTTTTCCAAATGGATCTGTTTCTGGTACGTGGAGACTCAGGAAAGGCGACTAAATGTCAAGTGCCGTGCAATTTCATGCATGTTAGTCCCGATGGCTTCCAGGTTACAGGCCCCTATTCATTGAGTGGTAGCATTAGTTACTCTCTATTCATTGATACCTACGTGCTACCCAACAGGCTGAGTAAACACACTGCAGAACTTAATTCTCATACAACCCTAAAAAGTTCGTGTTATTAACCATTTTACAGATAAGGAAACCAAGCCTGAAGAGATGAAAAGTTTGCCTAACGACGCGACCAGAATACTATGCCAGCTCTGTCTGGTTCTAGGGCCGATGTTTCAACCAGCATACGTTTCCTTTGGGATTCTTTTCTGTTTTGGGGTGCAGCTCACTAAACCCACTTTCTCCCCAGGAAACCTCACATCCATCGTCATGACGGGGTGTTAACGTAAGCTCCCACATCTGGCCGGACTTCTGTCACTCACATTTTATGCTACTGTAGCTGAGGTTTGGCTATAAAGAAACAACTGATTTCATAACACACTTGTCAAATAATATGTGTGTAAGCAGATGAAATTCGAATCCCTGACCATTTGTGACCTATTAAAATGGCAACTTCTTATATCTGGAAGTCGTAATGCAAACGCTGTCACTTCTTCCAGGAAGTCACATTAAAAAGCTTTATTGCTGTTCTAACAGTGTTCTCATTAGGCAAAATAGTTTGTGGAAGGCCTTCTTTCAGAGAGCTCTCAGGACCTGTGTGGAATATTTTTTTTTTGCTTTTTTAATCACCAACATAGAAAAATGTTATGTGTCGAGGATACAGTTGATAGGAGGAAAAATCTAAAGTCTTAAAAAATCCAGTCCAGTAAGTATGGTGATCGCCCAAGCTAGGGAATCGTGATCTGGATTTCAACATTGTATAAGTTATTAATGAAACAGGTTTTAAAAAAAATTAAGTAATGCAGTTTTGTGGGACGAATGAATAATTCCAGCAAAACCCTGAATGTGAACTTTGTTGTTGTTTAGAGCAGAACCTGTCAAGGTGACCTCTTTGTGGGAGAACCAAGTATGTGAAAATCTAGCTGCTGGGATGCATTTGACCCACGAGTCTATCAGTTCTGGTGAAGGCATGTTGGTGGATCTGAATGGCATCCCTAAATATGCTGAGCAGTGATCTCCCTTCCCTGGGGCTCTCATCTTGCAATGAAAGTATGTATGTCCAACCACAGGGAAAACAGACACGGAAATGCTGTATCAATGACAGCAACACTGAGACAAATGTGAAGTAAAGGTGACATTTTTAAATAGACCCTTTTGATTTTGAACACAGGTTTTACGAAAAGAAGATTGGGAATTAGAAAATATAAATATCTATGTATGTCTTTTTTTAAAATTCTTTAATATTTATTTATTTGTTTGTTTGTTTGTTTATTTATTTTGAGAGAGAGAGAGAGAGAGAGTGAGAGACAGACTGTGAGTGGGAGAGGGGCAGGAAGAGAGGGAGAGAGAGAATCCGTAGCAGGCTCTGAGCTGTCAGCACAGAGCCCGAGGCGGGGCTCGAGCTCATGGACCGAGAGATCCTGAACTGACTGAGGCACCCAGGCGCCCCTCCATGTACGTCTTCGATTGAGGACTGGGAGAGTCTCACATGAATAGCTGACCCAGCACTTGGATGGTGGACGTCATCACCAATAGTCATCATCAACAGTTTACCAAACAAACTTTGTTTATCATGGGCCAACGATCAGGGTTGTGAAGACAGAGACAAGGGGGCCTGGATATTGGGTAGATCTCCTTTCAAACATACAGTGGTAACCTGATTCCTTGAGTATTTAGTTACCATTACATGTAATCCTCATTTCGTTTACCTAAAAATATGAAAACCATTGACTAGGCATGCAAACAGAGCTCCCAAAAGATGAGCGTCAATCTTCTTTCCTTTGTGATGTTTTCAAACTCCACCAATGGACTTGTCTTACTTTATACTTGTCCACTGTTACAATTGCTGAAGCCTCCGCCTTCTTCCCAGGGCTTACTGGTCCACTACCATTGGTAGACTGACTTCCTGCCTCCTGCCGGAGACACTCCCTCCACACCTGACCCTCTCTTATAGTTAAGCAGCCTATGCAGGCAGTTACTGGCAAATATGGTATCTCCAAAGGTCAAGGTGTTTATTGGAATAAAGTAGCTGGGGACCTGACATCTTACTGGGTTTATTTATTTTCTTCTGTGCAGATTCCTGACTTTTTGGTAACCATATGTGGAACTTTAATCCAGGGCACAGGCCGTGCCCTGCCGGAGAGACCCCACGGTGTAGAGAATACCAGCTCAGAGGCAGGGCCCTGGCAAACGGCGTGGCCAGTCTGGGGCTTGCTGTCATGTTCAAAGTGGTTAATATTGGTTGAGCTCTGAGAGTGGTGCTTGACACTCAGTAACCTGTAGAGAAGTGTTTTGATATAAATTGTTTTCATTAGTACTTTGAAATTTGCAAGAGCTAATAAATAAAATATTATCTCTCTATGGATTTCTAGTCTTAAAATCCCCCAGTTTGGATTAATCAGAAGCCATTAGCTAAAAAAAAAAAAAAAAAAAAGAAAAGAAAAAACAAAAAAACAAAAAACAACCTTCCGCTCTCTCAGATCAGACTTTGAGACTTACTGTGGCTTGTTTGTGAGTCTTCCAACAAAAAACCTTTCTCTAGAGCTTGTAAACAAACAGTTAGGAGCCAGCAGGTGTTATGGAAGCTGATGTTAGCTTCGACATTTGCTAATATAGGAGACGTGCTAATGCTAAGTCGAAGATAAAAATCAATTATACTTGACGAATATAGGTTAACTATATGAATAAAACATGCCCTCACATAACACTGGGTGCCATGGCACGTCATTTGGTTGAATCCCTGTTGTGAGCTGATTTCATTTCAAAGTTAAAAATGTTTCAGTCCCCAGGTTTAAGGGAAGGTTCTTCATTTACAAATAAATAGGAAGATGGATGTTCTGAAGGTAGGAGGCAGGGAGGGAGGAGGCGGTCCCCCGAAGGTGGTACCCCTGTTACTGTTTGTCCCTTCCAGGTCGCTCCTGGGATGTCAAATCTCTACAGAAAGTGTCAACGTTTTAGGTGACGTGCTAATCTAGACATTTATTTTTACCAAGAAATCACAGGTAAAAAGGTATTGGTCACCAGGGAACGTTTTCACTTTTAAGCGAACATGCTTCGATGAATGTTAACAGGACAGCCACTGGTTCCCGCACGAGACCATCATAAAGGCCGCGGTTCTGTTGTAAAGGTTTGGTTCCGTTTTATCTTCCTCTATGCACAGTTCCATCTGTGTCCCATTCTAGGTGATTAAGTTGTGTATTACTAAAAACCATTTAATACCTAGGATTTGCGTGAGAGGTCGGAAAACCAGGCTTGCAGAGGAACACGTAACAGAGCGTAACTCTCTTGCGTTACCCGTGGGTGCCGGAAAAACGCACTAAGCGACCACAGTCCTCGGCGAATGGATCGTGAACAATGTGTGACCAGCTCAGAGGACACTTTTAAGGATGTTTGTGCCCTTTAAAATCACCTGCATTCTGGGATGCCTGGGTGGCTCCCAGTTGGTTGAGTGTCAGACTCTTGGTTTCAGCTCAGGTCGTGATCTCATGGTTCCTGGGTCTGGGCCCGAGTCGGCCTCTGGGCTGGCAGTGTGGAGTCTGCTCGGGATTCTCCCCCCACCACCCACCCCTCTCTCTTTCTCATTCTGCATTACCCCTCCCCCTGCGGCTCACTCTCTCTCTCTCTCTCAAAATAAGTAAATGAACTTAAAAATCATCTGCATTCATTCAGGAAAGTTGACCACTCGCTCCTGAAATGGCACACGCAATAGGAAGGTGCTTGAAGGCAGTTCTGGAGACAAGGGGCTTCTGAGTGCCCCCCACGCAGCCTCCGTGTGCTGACACAAGAGAGGGACTCAGAACAAGGCGTCCACGATCCCAGCGATACCATTCCAGATTGTCTGACCGTCAGTCACTTACGGGTCATTCAGGAATCGGGGTTACCGAGAGCCCAGTGCGCTAACTGTACCGTGGTGAGTGACACCTGGCTCTGCCTCTAAGGTCCTTGGGACTGCAGGGAGGGCCATTCGAGTTACAGAAAGTGACAGTCCAGCTGCACAAGGAAAGGCAGAGTCACGCTCACTGTAGAAACGACTTTCTGTCACTGCTGTTTTCCAACCGGAGGGTGGGAGCCCGGACAGGGCTGGGGGGAGGGTAAGGCCAGTGAGGCAAGTCCCCCGGGTGCACACTGTAAGAAGGTGCCCGAATCCTCAAGCCATCTGTTGGTGCAACTTCAAAAGTAACGCAAACGACAGCAGCGACAACAACAACCAGAAACAAACCCTGTGATGAACAAAATACCAACATTTCAAATACCGATGGGAGGTACTCCTACCTTCCCTTGCCTTGGCCCTTGATGCGGGGCACAGGTGCAGGAGGCGGGGCTCAGGCAGGGCTTGTGCCTGGAGGCGGGAACTAGCAGGCACCCTGGGGCATCCCGGGGGGCATGCAGAGCAGGGGGGTGTGTGGGGGTGGGTGGGGGGGGGGTGGAGCTGCAGGGCCAGGAGCAAGGACTCTCGTTCCCCTGCTGTCCTAGGAGGTGCCCTGAAACCAGGGGCTGTAGGTCAGGCTCGTGTGCAGATGGCCGGCAACCACTTAGCAGGGGCCTACGAGGCACTCAAAGCCTGTGAGATCCTAAAGCCGAGGCCTCGGAAGGGAGACTCACGACTGGGGAGCATTGAGGTCGCAGGCCCACGAGGGCAAAGAACCCCGGATTTGGTGAGTGAGAAGGAAGCTGAGCTAACATCCGGGTTATTCAAGAAACGTGACGATCACGGTGTTCACCTGGGAAGGGGGTACAGGGTTTGAAGAAGGCAACAGGTGTGCAGGTCGGGCACACGGAGTCCACAGGTGAGGTCAGCACCGGACAAAGCCGTGTGGTCACCCGAGCTGTGAGTAAAGGTGTCTGAGTCAGACCTACAGCTGGTGGGCGGTGGGCGGTGGGCGGGGCTCGAGGCCTGGGCGGCAGGAACGCCACGTAGACTTTACAGAGTCAAGAGCAGCGCACATGGCCTCACACTCCAAAATGTTCCCACAGAGGAGGGAAATGGAAACCACCTGCCATTCCAGGGAACCCCTGGGACTCTCGACAACAGCTAACTGGGCCCCAGGGCACATCTTCGCCTTTAAAAGGCTGGGCTGGCATGTGCTTCCCTAAAGGGGTGGGCTGCACCCCATCCTAGGGGACACGTCTGCAGCGGCTGGGGGGGGGGGGCGCCTCTCTGTTTGTCCTATACGATACCATCCCTCCCACTTCACATCATTTATTTGGACTTCTGACTTTGTTTTCTGGAAACCTGATTTTCCTGAGGCCCCAAGGCTGACACGGAACGACGTTCAGGCTTCCAGACCTGCTGTGCTCATTCCCTCTCATAATTAATCCACTGGCCCTTCTGATACAAATGTAATTGGAGCCCGGCGCCTCGAGCCGGCGATCTCACACCTACTCCGTGCAGGCTGGTCCAAAGATGATGAAAAAGCCGAACTAGTACACCCCGTGGGAGAAGACGCCTGGGCCATTTTCCTCGCGCCTCGACCGCGTTATGGTGTTCGTGTTAAGTAACAACTGTTTCGAGAGGAGTTGCAACGTGCACCGTGTGCAGCCCCAAAGAGGAGCTCGAGGGGCTGGCCGCCGCGTTGCTGACAGCGCAGGTGCGCCGCTAGGCGGTGTCGCGGGCGCGTCCTTACCGATGCACAGGGGAGACGGGTAGTTCCAGCGGCGAACGGTTCCCGGCATACAAGAAATGTGGGAGCGGCCCTGTGGGAGACAAGGAAATGGACTTCACGTCACTGGAAACGGGGCAGGTGCGGGTCACACGCGAGAATCTCTGTCCTTCCTGGGGTTTCCTTCTCTGATCGAAGGACAAGTCAGAAATCGTGAAATGTATTCCACTAACGTTAATCAAGGAATCCCATGCTCCGAGTCAGGATGGGGGGGAAAAAATCCATAATCACTGTGTTTCCCTTCAGTAAAGACCAGAATCTTGCCCTGGCCCACCCAACACTCTGTCTGGGATGCGCTTGTTTCCCGATGCTTAGCAAGGAGGCTTGGGAAATAAACACATCCTTGGTTGTCTTTTTTGTTTTAAATCATCAGAAGTTACGGCTTTTGATCTTGGAGGCTGTAAATGATTAGGAAATGCTAGGTGATTGATTCGAAGGTGGAAGTTCAGCAGTATGCAAGCTGCTTACAAAAAGGTACCTACCTACTCACCTTTCATGCTAGGTTCACACTCCACCCACACGCCCCTTACGGTCCCACAGAGAACTGTCAGTCCCTCCTCCACCAGACGAACAGGAGGCTTCCTATTCATTCGGTTATCGGACCGCCTTGCACACCATCACATAATTGTGGCTGCAGTCAAATGAATCCTCATCACCCACGGTCTCTTTATCCTTTAAATATATGAAGTTTTGAACTTGCAGCCTTCAAGAATATCTGTCCTATTAGTTGTGTTTGAAAAATCAACCGGCTGCAGGTTAAATCCTGAGAGTTTTGTGCGAAAATCTCTCACAATAAAAGAGAAGGTAGTCAACGGGACACCTGTGTGTGCAGACTACTCGTGTTTATTTTGTTTTCCTCCCTGTGACTAGGTGGTCTTCTCTGCCACGCGTACTTTATCCTGTGAGCCTCTGTTTGCCCCACGACTGGCACAGACGCAGCTGAAAACAAATCTTTGATTCATGTTAAATAATCCCCGCCATGTCGCGAACGCATCAAACAAGCGTTTGCGTTA
This sequence comes from Felis catus, assembly GCF_018350175.1. Lineage (NCBI taxonomy): Eukaryota > Metazoa > Chordata > Mammalia > Carnivora > Felidae > Felis > Felis catus. The sequence goes on from NC_058371.1 coordinate 2,925,549, forward strand.
ATGCAGTTGTCAATAACAAACCAATTCCCTGAGCTCAGAAACATTTCATACTCAATTCATCTGCCATAAAACTCATTTTCTCATACTTTCTGATATGTTAAAATGTCATTACAGCCAAAGGAGACTATATTTACTCTTAAAGAAGACATTCTGTGCAGCACATTTCCTGCTAAAGTTCATGCTGTGTGTATACTCATTTTCTGATCCATTGAATTATCTTTAATAAATTTCTTCCTGAATTACGGACAGACATAAAGTGCAAAAGCCTTTCAAGGTATTTATTGATGGCTACCAATAAAGGAGGCATTTATTACTGATCTGGGTCATATTCTGTTATTGATTCTAGCACAAAGACTTTATGTATGTAGGTATGTATGTATGCATGCATCTGTGTATGTATTATTTTGAGGAAGACAGAGTGTGAGCAGAGGAAGGGCAGAGAGAGAGGGAGAATCCCAAGCAGACTCCACACTGTCAGCACATAGCCGGATGTGGGGCTCGAACTCATGAAACTGAGACTGTGGCCTGAGTGGAAATCAAGAGCGGGACGCTTCCCCGACTGAGCCCCTCAGGCAGGCGCCCCCGGCACCGACATTCTACATTAGTGATTCCGGCTGAAATGTGTATTGTGGATCCAAAACAAGACAGGGCTCTATTATCTACTAGTTTGGAATGGGCATTTTCTTTTTTCATCTCTTCCAAGAACTCTGAAACAAGCCTGCAGAAAATGGAAACCCTAAATCCCACGAGCACTCGGGATCCCTCTCAATGTGTCACGTGATCGCACCTTTGCGCCACGCCCAGGAACCTCCCTAGGCACACACGCTCACAGACACTTGTGTGCAAACTCTCCGAGGAAGGCTGCTTTTCATGAATGATGTGCAATGTATGCACGCTGTGCTTCCAAATACGTGACTGTGCTAGAAGATTCTTGTCAACCGTTAGCAATTAAAAACAAAAAATCCAGGCTGCTTCCTTACTCCCGTGAATGACCCACAGCAGCTTGTGAGGTCAGAGCCGGAGCCTGTCTGTGATGAAGACAAGACAGCTTGGTTTGCGTTTGGAAAACAGGCTGTGCTCGGCAGACGTGTGTCCTCCAACTTATCTGCAGGCAGCACACCCTTTGGTGCATTCTAAGAAAGGCCCTTACCGAATAATCCTTTCCAGTTTCCTCTTGGAGGAAGAGGTGTCTCAGAGGTGCCGCAGAGGTGTCTCTTATAAAAGGATTCTCCAAGTGGCACCATGAACCAGTGGGAAGGAGGTGAGCATCCAGAAGCAAAGCAAGGACCGACACGTGGGGATCTGCGCTCATTTACAACGTGCGCAGAAAGAGGCATCGTGATGGCCTATCAGTATATCCTGCTGTGTCTCTCTAAATGGAACCCTTGGGGTGTGGCTCGGAATTCTTTATACTGTAACTTGTTTAAGATTTGTCTTAAAGAGGGGTGCCTGGGGGGCTCAGTCAGTTTTGCTTCTGATTCTTGATCTCGGCTCAGGCCACGATCTCACGGTTCATGGGTTCAAGCTCCACACCGGGCTCTGTGCTGACAGCTTAGAGCCTGCTTGCGATTCTCTCTCTCTCCCTCTCTCTGCCCCTCCCTCACTCGTGCTGCCGCTGTCTGTCTCTCAAAATAAAGAAATAACCTTTAAAAAAAAAGATTTGTCTTAAAGAATCAGTTCAGATAGCCTTAGCACGCTTGTTTAAAAACTTGGCTCAGTTGTGAAGGTGTAGTAAAGCTTCCTCAGTAACTCTTGTCCTGCTCTGCAAGGAAGGGTCTGCCCATCTCCTGGCAGAGTCAAAGTAATTACGGTAGTGCCCACCAAATCTGTAGGCTGTAGCTGTTCTTACTCAGGTGACTTTACACACTGGTGTTTGTTCGTCGTGACTGCAATGATGCTTTTCCCTTGCCGGGATGTGTCAGGCATCTTGCAGACATAGAAGGGTGGGTCCTCTAAACCCACCACCTGGGCTGATTCCCAAGCGTGGCCCCACCGGGGATGCCCTACCAGTTCTTCTGTTCCACCCCCTTCTCTCACCCCCGGCTCAGCTCCCACCTCCTGGTCAGTGAAAGACAGGCCTCCTGTTCCCACCCTGTGTGGGTGACCGGGAGGAACACAGGTGAGGCACCTGGGGGGCACTCCTTCTGCGCTCGGTGTTTGTGAGCTGTCGTTGTGACCCGTCTCGGCCCTGCAAAATATCTCCCTCCAACACACTCTGGAACTTGTATCATACACTGTGGTGGCCTTGTACTCTGGAACCTTGCAACTTTTTTCTGATGCTTCCTGAAGCTCATTAAATCAGTTAAAGACCAGAACTAAACATTTCCCCTTGAAATACCATGAGCTTCAATGTCGTCATAAGCATGCCGCAAAAAGTACTCTGTGACCCCAAATAACTGAAGAGCAGACACAACATCGGGCTTAACTATTTCTACCGGACTTTGTAACATACGTGCTTAGATTATTAATATTGTTGGCAGGGAGAGTCATGTCATTATGTTAAGTGACAGAGAGAAACTATTTTGTGAGTAAGCTTATTTGCAGTTAGACTAGAAAAAACAGAAAAAGTAACTAATGTTGCTACACATTAGGTTATCGATGTTTATAAAACTTTCATATAAAATTATAAAAAAGTGATAAAAAGTTGTCAATATTTCTTGAAAACGATGTCAACCTATTACTTGAGGACCTTAGTACCTGGGACAGAGTAGGTACCGAATGGGCATTTGCCCAACTGAATGTGGGACCGAGGTACAAAGCAGGACAGACACACCGCCCAAAGCAGATCCCGTCACTGGGTGGCCGGGGTCACACGTTGAAAGAGACCGTGTCAGGACTCTGTCCCTTAGAATTTTCTCTGCATACTCTTTGGGAGAACATACATTTTGAAATAACATAATCACAAAACTGAGACGCTAGGCTTTACCATTTAGAGCTACTTCCACATTCTAATTAAGATAACCAGCAGGCATGGCTTAATGTGACCACTGCGATTCCCAAACAGGGTGAGAGAAACTAGATGAGCTTCTCTGGGTACAGATCCCAGGCGCTGGTTGCCTTCCCTGAAGCTGGGCAGGGACTACGAAGTTTAACCCTCGCCATTCCCAAATCTCCGAAGGAAAGTACCTGCAAGGTATACCCCGGTTCACACTGGAAGGACAGGACGTCGTTCACCATATACCGATCACCTGTTTTGATGCCGTTGCTGGGAAGGACCGGTTCTTGACACGCAGCGAGACCCACCGCTGTGGAGACGCAAAGACAAGTGCTGAGGAGTGTAATACGAATGGCATTATGGCTCGAGTAACAGATAGGTTCTTCGGCCGCTCTCCTCCCGACGAGAAGAACGAAAGGCCTTAACTCTTTCTCCTGTGGCACTACCAAGACCACAAGCAACGTTAAATCGGTCATTAGCTAATTCTGAAGTATCAGTACGTTTCATTTACATCACGCGGCGAACCAAGCTTGTCCTCAGACAATAAAGTCTGCTACTTCTGTGTTTACTCCTACACACTCCAATTTCAACACGTACCCATTTTATTTTTTTTTTTTATTTTTTTTTATTTAAAAAAAATTTTTTTTCCACGTTTTTATTTATTTTTGGGACAGAGAGAGACAGAGCATGAACGGGGGAGGGGCAGAGAGAGAGGGAGACACAGAATCGGAAACAGGCTCCAGGCTCCGAGCCATCAGCCCAGAGCCTGACGCGGGGCTCAAACTCCCGGACCACGAGATCGTGACCTGGCTGAAGTCGGACGCTTAACCGACTGTGCCACCCAGGCGCCCCAACACGTACCCATTTTAAAAGGTCCTTTAAAATTATGTTCCTCATCATATGCCAAATCCATGACAATGGTCGCTTGCTTTGTGTTTTTCAAGCATAGATGGCAATCTTTATGAAACATTTTAAGTGTGCATCTGGGAAGTCTACCCTTCCGGAAAAACATAATATGAGAACAAATCTTCGAATATTTTAGGTTCTCTCTCGCTCTCATTTAAAGACAACAACAAAATCCTCTTGAGCAGCGTGTTCTTGGGTGAACAGGACCAATATCCACGGATCTAAGGCACGGATCAGACACGTTTCTCAATGGAATCGCCTTCAGTTAGGGCACTAACGATTTCTTTAATGCGTCATATAATACCGGCTGTCGGCCTAAAGTACAGAAAAATTAACTCTAAGTATTTAACACTGATACCGCTCCATTTAAACCCCATAGAACAAATAACAAAATATGCAGCTATGGCATCTTATAGAATAAACAATACATTGGACATGGCTGGCGCTAAGGACTCGGTGATTGCAAATACCCCTTTGTATCAATGCGGCATGTCTTCTCTCAGCCCAGTTTACACAGACTGAGGGGTTATCCAGGGTGACAGATGGGGAAGGACGTTACCGAGAGGAGCCCAGCTTAAAATTCTTCCTGTGACCTTGGACGTACACTTCAGTTCTTATTCTTGACACTAACAGGAATGAATGGGTCAGGGTTGTTACCTGGTTGGGACGGGGGACGCTTGGGAATTACGGCTGGGACAGGGAAGGTGGGGAAGCCCGCCAGTCAACCCAGAGGCAAAAATTGGTGGGAAACGGAAGAACAGGTCTATGCAGGCAGCTGTGCAAGATGAGGTTGTGTGCAGCCTGCCTCCCACCCAGGACTGTGTGCGTGTGTGTGGGCGCTGTGGCTGGGACACCTCCTCTCATCGGTGCACCTTCTGTTGTTCCATCAGGCTTCACTTAAAAACCACGAGGTCAAGGATAAAATTATTCAGAAATCCAAGATGGCTACAGAACGCACGACGTGCGTCTGGAAGCAGGAGCCGAAGTGACCCCGCATATGCTCCCTGGTGCAGCAGGCTCTGGGTCCGGGCAATGGCAACCACGCACATTGATACGGACGAATCATTGTACTGGACGCATTATATTGCTTGAATCCTCACAGACAGCTAACCGACTCCTTGTGTGTGATGTTAAGGAAAGGGCAAAGTCAAGTCAAATTAACAGGTCAAGTTTCCCAGTGCAGGTATGTAAATGCCCCATCTCTCGAGGTCGGTAACTGAATGGTCAACCGGCAGATATCAAATCCCTTCACTTCCTTGCTTTACAAAGCATGTTATGAGAGTCTGACAAGGACACACCGTGTGGGCCCCAGCTCACAGCTGCTGAGGCAGAATGACCACGTTAACACCATCCTTAAGGTTTTGTGTGCATTAAAGTTTGAGAAGCAACTAGTTTGCCTCACTTTCCCCCCAAACCTGAGATGAACTGAAGCAAAGAGAGAAGGTATCTTCATCTTTTACCACCAGTGTGATTATTCATCTGAGAAAAAACATGCTACAGAATGTGCATCAGAATTGGACACCACCGGTACATAAACTAGCTGGATGATTTCAAGCCTTGTAACACATTGATTTTATCTGGGATGAGCAGGTATGAAGTGTATCATAAAGGTTTTCTAAGTTGAAATTGATATTTCCCTAAATGGCTATATATTAAATGCCATATTAAATGGCTATATATTAAAAATGCATTGAGTAGCATTTGTTTTTAATCCATGGCACAATGTTTCAAGCCAATTGGGGCTTTTTAGGTATGACAAAATTGCTAAATATGGGAAAGTACGATCACTTAGGGCTTTTTCTTGTTTTATTGGTACAATTCTAATTTATCTCTTTCTCAACTGGAGAACATATACTGTAACTACGTTTAAATTTCACGATTTTTCCTACCACGGCCTAGAGATATCACCTACCATATGTCACTATTTTTTTTTATTTGACCCTGAAAAAGAAATACTTCAAATACCCTTGGTATAAATTTAATTACAACTTGAAATACTAAAAACCTAATTTATAGTGGCACCACATTTTCATTGTAGTATACTTTAGGTGCACACCAGGCATGTCAGAGACCAGAGAATATCAATAACCCAAAAATAAATCAAAGTAAACCAAAGACATATTTTGAAATAAAAAAAATGCAACAAGTAATTCAAAATTAAATTCCAGTTATGAAACACCAACCCTTTACATACAAGCTATAATGGGATTTTACCTGTGCACTATATTTGTTTATTATAAGTTGATTTCTATGCATTTATTATATATTTACTTATTTTCATTTCCTCCTAACTTCAATTGTGTAAATCCAATTCTTCTTAAAAAAATAAGCTGCACTTATCTGTAACTACAGGAATTATAACACATTTTCTGAATAAATCAAAAACATACAAAAATCATTTTAATCAGTATTTGATATGATGAGACACAGGAAGCAGTTATATGTAGACCTTGATATTTGAAAATATTTTTTTAATGTTTATTTATTTTTGAGACAGAGAGAGACACAGCATGAACGGGGGAGGGGCAGAGAGAGAGGGAGACACAGAATCGGAAGCAGGCTCCAGGCTCTGAGCCATCAGCCCAGAGCCCGACACGGGGCTCGAACTCATGGACCAGACCGTGAGACTGTGACCTGAGCTGAAGTCAGACGCTTAACCGACTGAGCCACACAGGCGCCCCAATATTTGAATTTTTTTTAATGTTTATTTTTGAGAGAGAGACAGAGCATGAGTGGGGGAGGGGCAGAGAGAGAGGGAGACACAGAATCCCAAGCAGGCTCCAGGCTCCCAGCTGTGAGCACAAAGCCTGATGCTGGCTTGAACTCACGATCCGTGTGATCATGACCTGAGCTGAAGTCGGACGCTTAACTGACTGCAGCCACCCAGACACTCCTACCCTGATATTTGAACTGTAGACAGAAGTATCTTCCTTGTCTTGCTTCTCTGTGTCACTAGGTGTCCCATGTATTTTAGAAGCTAACAACATGGAGATGTTTGTTACTTCTAGTAACAGTCCTAGTGATATCCTCTACATGTATTTACATGGAGATGAGTCAATAAATGATTGATAGGCTCATCCACAAGTATTTATTGAGCCACCCTGGACCGGAGCCAAGTATTTTCCATACATCATGCTTCTCTCCTAACGATGCAATGCTGGCTACCCTGGGAGTCAGTCAAGCTGAAGTGAAAACAGTAGATTTATGTTATGAGTGGGGGTTTTAATGTTTGTTTGGGTTCAGAAAACCAGCACTCTAGCAGAGGGGAGAGTTCAAGGTGCGGCAGATTCAGACCCAAAACCAGGTGGGGTTGAAGTGCAGCCCCAGACAGAAGTGTTCCAACACAGCAGAGCGGCACCAAGTCCTATGATTTACAGGATCGGGGTAAAACCCCTTAGAGACACAGCAACCCTGCACATGAGGGACCCCAAACGGGGAAACCGGACAGGAGGGAGCCAGCATCCCAGCGCCAGAAATACTGGTAACAGTGAAAAGACAACAAGTCCTAACTGACAAGACAGAACAATGGCTTTCTGACCTTTAGGGCACAGAAGGAGGCATACTCAACAATCTTTGGTATGAAAAGGGTAGACTATGTGTATTCAATCATTACACTAATCAACGTGTGAAATAAAGAAGGTACTAGAAGAAGTAGGCAGGGTAAGAAATTTGAGCTGGCAAGAAGGTCAGTTTAAGTCCACACATGTATGCGTCATTCCTGAAAACACCTATAACGGGAAGAGTTTTAGAAGAACCTTGCTGGAGCAAAACTGACTTTTAATGTTAAGTCATGGGTGGTATTATCACTTATGTGCCAGATAGAATCGTAAAACCAGTCCACTAAAAACTAGCGATTTAGACACAGAATGAGACACGTAGGGAGGCACATACAAATAAAAGAACCCTGCTCTAAAACTTCTCTAAAATAAAGTCGTGACACGAAGCCATCTGGCAGGAAAATTCAAAATTAATTTTTCAGAAGGAGAGGCATCTGGTAGAGTATATTGTCCCATTGTAAGCAAAAGCGTTGTAGAAAATATTTCTAGTTCTTTCAAGGCACGGCATATTTACATTTCATACCATACATGGTGATACAGCAAAGGGTATAAAGCTAGGCTTCTAACAAGGTGGTTCCGAAGCAACCTGATTGAATCTTGAGGTATCCCGATCAAATGTGAAGTTCCTAAGAAGGTAATTGTTGGGTGTTCTAAAGATTTAGCCCTGCTGCCATAAATGAGCAACAACACAGGGTACACGTGTTTTTATGTAGTGCGACGTTTATGCCATATTATACACAGATATACACTGGGATCCTTTCACCTATAAATGTGCACATTTTGCAAAGTGTTGATTTCTAAAGTTGGGATGAGATTTAGAAGACAGCCAAAGCAGTCTGTGCTTCTCTATGTGTCTAGCCCTCCAAGGGAAGGATATAAAACAAAGTCATTAAAAAGGCAAGGGTCGTAATTTGACCAAATCTACAGCGTAATGGTTTTGCTTTTGCCAGTGGAGCATCAGATGTGGGAGTTAGGAAGCGGATTACGGCAAGTAGCCTCCTCGGGTCTCCAGAAGGAATTGTAGCCGTTCTTCTAAACTCATTAGATAAAATGCAGAGAACAGTCTGCTTAAATTTTGAAAGTGAAAACAGTTTTGAAATCCATGATAAGCATGTAATTTTTTGAAAGGTTTGGAGCAGGAAAAGTGGCCCTTTGTAGGTACAGCGGACAGACGTGGAGGACTTTCGTCACCTCGGCACCGTCCTCGTTTTGGCCGGCGTGACGTGTGATTTTTAAAGGTCACGACTTAAAAAAGGAATTATGTCATGCCAGCTGCACTGCTCAAAACAATAATGAAGATGAAACAGAGAGCGGTAAGCTGACCTGAACGGAGAGATCACCAGAGCTGGGCTCGTGACAAGGACGGAGAGGTGAAGGAACTACGCAGATACAGGGGCATTATTAAGTACACACGGAGGCCACCATAAGCACCAGAGGGACCCCGTGTGATATTCCTTAATTTTGAAAAGAAAAGAATTGGGGTGCACATTCTTTTGCTAACTAAATTGATAAATAACGATCCCTTTGCACAAAACTGGTGGATAAAAAGCTGTCTTTACACGTGGGTAGGTACCTTACACCCTAAAACAGAAGTGTTACTGATCAGGTCTGTAACCCGTAAATGGAAACTTGCATTAAAGGGTCAGACGATGAGATGGAAAACTGGTGAATAAAGGCATCACAGCTTCACTTAGGGAGATGCCACGGGAGGTGACAATACATGAAATAAATGTCAAATGTTATGACCACACAGACATAAACCTAACGAGCGTCGCACTGCACACCTAGACTTTCATATTCCACTGTTTTATGAGTCAATACATCTCTATGACAACAGAATGTGTACACAGAAAACCCCATTAACTAATCAAATAGCATCTGATAGAAAGAAAAGAAACTACTTTTTTAAATCATTGTCAAAGAAGTTTAGCATCATGTGGAGCTAAAAATATTTTCTTCTTTTCTATTAAAAAAAATTCTTTAACGTTTATTCGTGTTTGAGAGACAGAGCGCAAGCAGGGATAGGGCAGAGAGAGAGAGGGAGACACAGAATCCGAAGCAGGCTCCAGGTTCTGAGCTGTCAGCACAGAGCCCAACGTGGGACGTGAACTCAAGAACTGAGAGATCATGACCTGGGCCCAAGTTGGACACTTAACTGACTGAGCCCCTAAAAATATTTCTCTTATCTGTAAACTGTGGGCCTGCTAAGTCCACATAATAAATACTTTCTGTATTCTTTCCACTTAGTAGATCATAAGAAATCTTCAAAGCATAAGGGATTGTATGTCCTGTGTCAAGAAAAGTCGTAGCATAAATTTGGGGGAAATAGAGATTCTATTTATCTCTCTTGGAGGTTTGGAAGTATTTTAGATATAAAGGCACAGAGAAATCCTGCAGTGATGAATCCTCCTCGACTTTATTTGAAGGGTTTCCAAAATGTCTGTGATTACAGGACCACTTCGGGCAGTGAACCACCCGTGGATAAGACAGGACAGGAGTGTCGGGCAGAACAGGTTGAGAAGCACTGACCTTGTCTCTCACTCATGGAGAGGAGGGAAGTGAGTGCTCAAGTCTGGAAAGGGCACAGCTGAGCTCCACCCTCCGAACACCTTCTGATTACTGGTGGATCACGTGTCCCACCACCACACGGCAGAGCTCTGATTGCATGTTAAGGTTAAAATGGTTCCTGGACCATCAACCTCATCAAACTACAGACTCCACGGGGACTCGAACTGGCTCCCCCTTCTTCATTAGCGCTATACATTGAATACTTGTGTGCCTCCCTCCACACCTCCCCCCACCCCCCCACAAATGCATTTGTTGAAGCTCTAATCCCCAACGTGACGGTGCCTGGAAGTGAGGTCTTTGAGAGATAATTAGGTTTAGATGAATTCACGCGGGTGAGCCTCTCCCGATGGGATTAAGGCCCTTATGAGAAGGGTAAGAGACACCTCTCTCCGGACGTGTGCACCCAAGAAAGGCCAGGTGAGCACACACTGAGAAGGTGGCTGGTTACGAGCCAGGAAGCAGATCGCCACCAGGAACCGAACCTGCCAGCATCTTGATCTTGGACTTCCCATCTTCCAGATCAGTGAGAAATAAATGTCTGTTGTTTCAGCCCCCCGGTCTGTGGTGTTTTGTCACAGCAGCCAGACCTGACTAAGACGTCTGCACACAGAATGCATCTAGTGCGTGGACTGGAATAAGCATACACACATTGACCGAATTAATAAATGGATAAAAGGACAATACACTGTGGCAAAATGATCACAGTTATTAGCTAAAATCTATCTTGGCTGCTAAACAACATGTTCTCGCATTTGCCATTAATAAAGAACAAACGCTATGAAATAGATCGTACTCTACCTATGTCTCCCTATGTCTCCAATACACAGCAGCGAACAGATTACCTGCCCCAAGTGACATATTGCTAAACGCGCCTCTCACCCACAGTGAAAAGAGAAACATCCTGTCTTGGAGAAGGTCCTCAGCTGCGTGCACATGGCTGACTTTCTATGCTTGTTTCGTGAGCAGAACGACCACGTAAGCTAGAACTGAAAAAAGTTCCGTCCTCTTGGCCACAGAGATACTTATTACAAATTAGAGAAACTGTTTTCCCACTTGAAAACTTACTAGATGCACACAGAGTTCAGAAAACTCAGAATATTACGTGTGGTTGAAATTTTTAAATGTCAAACCTTACACTTGAACTTAACCTCAATTACACAAAAATAAATATAATGGTATTTATTGGTGTTTCCAGGGTTTCTGAGTAAAAGGTCAATTATAGGTTTAAAATGATAACAATGGCAATAAAAACTATCTGGCATTGTTTAATTGATGTATCAGTTAGACTAGTGGAAATACGTATCAAATAAAATGTGGACATTTAATACCTGTGACTATATGTATACATAGGAATACTTAATGCATGCGTTTTTGCATGTTTTTGCTTTTCATTGAAGTAAGCAAATATAAAATATTCAGATTTCATTGAGATTCTTATTATTCAATAGGCCAAATCATCAGATTAACTGACTGAATCAAGGAACTTTATTTAAGAAAAAAAAAGTGTTTTTAGCAAAATACACCCATAATTTTCATACTTTTCTTTTGGCATGATGTTTTAAAACACTGAGCAATGTTCTTTGAGCCAAATCTGGTCATGTTTATTTCTTGCTGTAGTAACTCCTTTCATTAGCCCTCCAGCTGAATATATTTTCTCTGGCCCTTTACAAAAAGATGTTACTGACCCATGATCAATAATAGTCTTCCACAATTTGCTTAAGGTGTAATACTAAACACTCTGATATAGATATTTGATCACTGTAAACAGACGTTTGTGATATTTAGTATATAGGCTTGAGGAAACATTACAGACTAATACGAACCTCCTTACAGAATAAAATATCTGTATGGTCAGAAGACTATGCAGATAAATTATACTAATGATACGACAAAGTATGAAATAATTTAACATGTTGGATTTTACATAACATCTGATGAGCACAATGTCAGAACCTCAACTGTAACTATACCTTAGAAACAAAAGAAAAGAAAAAACTGCAACAGTGTGCATTCAGGCCAAACATATTATTTGTTAGCAGATTAAGAAATTGGTAGCACAGTACTAAAGCAAAGGTATAAATATATAAACATATACACATATTTTTTAAAATTCTCTGCTCTTTGAACAATGTGAATTAATTTAACTAGTCCTTCAACAATTTAAAAAAATACATATTTTTTTATATATTTTTTAAAAATTTAAATTTTTTTTTATTTTTAAAAAAATTTTTAAAAAATACATATTTTTAAAAAAATACATCAATTCTAGGAGCAATGTCGGCAAGATGGCAAAGTAGGAAACCCCAGGGTTTCCTTCCCCCTTGGAGACACCAACTTAACACCAATACAGACAAACTCCCCCGTAGGAAATTTAGAAACCACTTAAAAGGTTCCTGAACCCTGGAGAAGCACAAAGCAAACTGCATTGAAGCTGGTGGAAAAGTTCATGGCCAGAGACTCTCTCCATGACACAGTGGGCACTACTGGAAGGAAAGTCCCAACTTCCGAGTTCTCCTTGTGGATGGAAAGATGACAGTGGAACATATACCCAATGTTCTGACTTTTTAGAGAGCTGCCTGAGGGACTGGTTTCTCTCTTCCTTGAATCTAAGGGTTGATAGGAACAAATATGAAGTCAGTACCTCAGAACAAAGGCAATAATGTGGACTGGTTCACACCAGAATTTGTAGTACCATAGCCAGGAGGAAGGGGTGGCAGGGGTGGGGGTGGGGGCTCAAGTTTAAGCAGCCATGGTAAGAGACACATCTAGCGGAAGCTCCTGATTAGCAGCCAGCAAATGTCTCCTGTCAGGAGATTACATGCGCAAGACCCAAGAGCACACATCCTAAGAAGAGGCTGGAGCACTCAGAATCTCTAGTTGGGCCAACCGGCAAAAATCCACCCTCTACAAAACTAAATTGCAGAGACAGAGAAATGTGGCTGAACAGAAGGTAAAACAAAACTGCAACAGAAGATGAAACAACATATGAAGAAATAAGAAAATGGTCAAATTAAAGGGTCAAATGAAATCTCTAGAAACCCACCATACAGAAATGGAGACGTGAATTACCAGGCAAAGAATTCAAAATAATGGTCATTAGACTGCTCAACAAATTATAAGAGAACACAGATAAACTACTCAACTCAATCAAGAAAGGGATATATGAACAAAATAAAAATATCAACAACAACAACAACAACAAAAACATGAAGAAAGACCAAACAGAAATTGTGAACTAAAGAATACAAGAACTGAATTGACAAATCCATTAGAGAGGATCAACATTAGACTTATTCAAGCACAAGAAAGAAACAGCAACCTTGAAGAAGACAGGTCATTTGAAATTGTCAAGTCAGAGGAGAATAAAAGGCAGAAAAATGAATAGTTTAATGGAATTATAGAAAACCATCAAACAGAACTCTATGTGTATTATGGGAATCCCAGAAGGAACAAAACAAGAGAAAAGAAGGCAGAAAGTCTATTTGAAGACATAATGGCTGAAAACTGTCCAAATCTGAGGAAAGAAACGGGAATACCAATTAAATAAGTTTAAGGAACTCTAACCAGGTTAAATCTAAAGAAACCTACATTGAGACATACCGTAATCAAATTATCACAACAGGAAGACAATGAGAAAACATTTTTTTTTTTCTCCTGTAAACAGCAAGAGAAAAGAAAACTGTAAGGTTCAAGGAAGTTTCTATGAGACTTCCAGTGGATTTTATTCATCAGAAACCTTGCAGGTTAAATGGATTCAGATGGCATATTTAAAATGCTGAAAGACAAAACACAAACAAACAAACAAAAACCCAAAACTGATAACCAAGAATACTATATCCAGCAAAACTGCCCTTCAGAGATGAAGAAGAAATTAAGACATTTCCAGATAAAAACTGAGGGAGTTCATCACCACTAGATCTGCCCCCAAAGAAATGCAAATTTATGTTAATGGGTATGCAATATAAAAGGGTAATTTGTGTCATCAATAAAGAGGAGATATAAAGTAGAACAGATATAAAGTAGAATTTTGTATGTGATAAAAATTATTATCATAAAATATATTATTGCAATTTTAAGAAGCCTCATGTAATTGCAATGGTATCATTAAAGAAAATAACTACATTATACACACAAAGTGAAATGAGAAATAAATTATAGCATATCACTACAAAAGTACAACAGAACACAAAAATCAGCAATAGAGGAAAAGAAGGGCAAAGAAGCTGTAAGACATACAGAAAATAGATGAGTAAAATGGCAACAGCAAGTCCTTCCTCATCAGTGATTACTTTAAATGTAAATGAATTAAATACACCAAGCAAAAGACACAGACTGGCAAAATGGATAAAAAGTAAATAAGACCCAATCATATGCTGCCTACAAGACACTCACTTTAGATGTAAGGATACACGTAGACTTAAAATGAAATGATGTAAAAGATATTTCATAAGAGTAAGAAACTAACAAGATCAGGAGTGGCCACACTTACAGAGATAAAACAGCCTTTAGGGGCGCCTGGGTGGCACAGTCGGTTAAGCATCCGACTTCAGCCAGGTCACGATCTCGCAGTCCGTGAGTTCGAGCCCCGCGTCGGGCTCTGGGCTGATGGCTCAGAGCCTGGAGCCTGTTTCCGATTCTGTGTCTCCCTCTCTCTCTGCCCCTCCCCCGTTCATGCTCTGTCTCTCTCTGTCCCAAAAATAAATAAACGTTGAAAAAAAAAATTTTATAAAAAAACAGCCTTTAAGGTGAAACTGTCACCAGAGCCAAAGATGGACATTGTGTGATGAGAAAAGGATCAACTGACCAGGAAGGTACAATTATTAATACAGATGTGACCAAAATTAGGATTCCCAAATATATGAAGCAACCATTGACAGAAGTGGAGAGAGAAATAGACCCAGCACAAAAATACTGAGAACCTTCAATACCCCATTTTAAGTTATGGACAGAAGCACCAGGCAGATGTTCAGTAAGGAAGGACTCAAACAACACTAAACACCAACTGGGCCTAACAGATATTTACATAATACTCTACCCAAAAAAGCAGAATGCACATCCTTCTCAAGCACATATGAAACATTCTCCAAGACAGACCATGTGTTAGGTCACAAATCTTTTTTTTTTTTTAATGTTTATTTATTCTTTTTTTTTTTTTTTGAGAGAGAGAGAGAGAGAGAGAGAGAGAGAGAGAGTAAGAAAGGGAGGGGCAGAGACAGAAAGAGACACAGAATCGGAAGCAGGCTCCAGGCTCTGAGCTGTCAGCACAGAGCCTGATGCGGGGCTCAAACTCACAAACTGTGAGATCATGACCTAAGCGAAAGTCAGACATTCAACCAACTGAGCCACCCAGGTGTCCCAGGCCACAAAACAAACCTAAACTGATTTAAGAAGATTGAAATCATACAAAGTATCTTCTCTAACCTTAGTAGAATGAAACTAGAAATCAACAGCAGAGAGAAAACAGAAAAATAAAAACATTTTGTGGAAATTAAACAATGAATCTTAAACTCAACCAATAGGTCAAATACCAAATAACAAGAGAATTCAGAACATATCTGGATAAATGAACACAAAAGCGTGACATACCAAAGAGTTACAGGATGTGGTCAAAGTGGTACTACGAGGGAAATTACAGTGGTAAATGCTTACGTTAAAAAACGAATGAAGATCTCGGGTAAACAACCTGACCTTACACCTCAGGGAACTAGAAAAAGACAACAAACTGATCTATGATCCAACAGTCCCATTTTTGGGTATATATCCAAAAGAATTGAAAGCAAAAACTCAAAGAAATATTTGCGCACTCAGAGCATTATTCACAACATCCAAAAGGTGGAAGTAATCCAAATGTCCACTGAAAGAAGAAAGTGCGGTAAATATACACAATGGAGTGTCATTTAGCCTTAAAAAAGGGAAATCCTGTCACAGACTAAAATATGGATGAACCTTGAGAACATTATGCCAAGTGAAATAAGCTGACCACAAAAGGACAAACAGTGTATGATTCCACGATCTCTAAAAGAGTCAAAATCAGAGAAACAGAAGGGGGAAAAGGGGTTTCCGTGGGCTGGGCGGAGGGGAGAAGGAGCGACATTGTTCAATGGCATACAGATCTGCAAGATGAAAAAGTTCTAGAGATCCGTTGCACAACAACGTGAATATATTTAACAGTACTGGACCACACGCTGATAAATGGTTAGGACTGTTCAGTTTAACATTAACGTGTTTTTTTTACCACAATAAAAACCCAGCAGAGGTGGGATAAGAACGTCAGGTCTAGAGTCAGACACATGAGACAGCATGAACAGGGCCCCCTAGGTTGTACCTAACCCTACCACAGCATGGAAGCACAACACAGACCACAGCACGGACCACAGGGCATTTCAATCTCCTTGTTTACATCCCTCTCATTGCTCAGAACGAGCTCCTTACAATGGGTGACCATACACCTCCAAGAACTAGCAGAGTCTTAGTATAATTTTGCAAACAAATCCATGCATCACATGTATCTGTAGAAAATACAAAACGCTTCATAAATACGTAAAGATAAAAAAACGTTCACATACAATAGGGAATTATACAATTTTTATTTAAAAAATGGACAATCAAAAACAAGATCACAGACCTACCCCTTGTCTCTTTGAAATTTCTCCCCCCTAACTGGACATTATCACCTAATAATTAAATCACATGAAAACAAGTGCATCAACACAATTTACTAAGTTCTGTACAGAGACTAAAGAAAGGAGGCGTGGAAGAAGGGCCATATTTCCCAGAATCCCCTACAACTAACAGTTTAATTGGGCTTAGAGGCCATAAAAAACAGTACTAAGGGGGAAAATGTGTTGTAATTGAAGCGTGTGGATAATCAATGCTAATACAAACAGAGGTCAAAGCAGTGACCATGGATTGACATAGTACAGGCAGGCTTCATGGCTGGGACAGGCTGAGTGGTTCTAGAAGCACGGGTGGGACTCTGAGGGGCAGAGACACATGGGGGAGGGGTCGTTGGTGAGGAGGACACAGGAGCACTCGTGTGAAAATGGAAACGTGCACAGTGTGGTGGACAGTGTCTGACCAAACTAAATGGCTTGAGGGGAAACTGAGTGATAAAACCCATTGAGACGTTGGACAGAGATGCCATAAGAAGCAAGGGACACACTGCTGAGCCCCTGAAGGATTTCTGTCAGGTGACGAGGGTTAGGATCAAGGAGGCATGGAGGGATAAATCCCAGTGTGGCACTGGGTTGGAAAGGGGCAGAAACAGGACCAGTGGAACACTGTGGCCGTAGTTCAGTGTTAGGAATCAGGGGAATGTCAAGATTTAGGCGAACGCATGTTTTGAAATGAAAAACCCACCAGGGACCTAAGGAGAACATGCCCTGAAAGGCTTTCTTGCTGATCACATATCTGGTACGGGGCAGTAGATCTGATGAGAGCCCGCTAGGAAAGGGCGTTTGCACTTCAGTTTTACTTACGAAATGGGACACAGAACATAGACAACTCTGATGAACAGGTGGAGGGAGCCTCATAGTTTGGGGAGTGGGAAACAGCCATGTGTCATCCCCCCTTCTAAAACTGCTTCCCCTTCTGACACTCAGAACTTTTCTTCGATCACCTACGTGACTGAACTCCGCTCCCCTGCGTCTAGAGCCTTGATCTAGACCATCTGATAGGACTGAGCATCTCATAAAAGATTAGCCGGTGGTTGGCTAAGTCACCGAGTCACCCGTAATTACTTATTCAAATTATGGCATCTTTATTCCCCAGCTAATTACCGTGGAAGATCTGTAAGACCGGCAGTAGAATATTCTTTCAACTTGTAACACCCAAGGGATGAATTTGATAAAATAATATCACGAGTTTTAAGCTAGTAAGAAGATCCTGAAGCCAATGGGATGATTAAAAACACAGAATAATAATTTTCGAGTGACCCCAACTTGTCAATAAAGCAGTATACTTTTGCCTGTGGGACTCTCTTGAAGTGTCTGTTCTAGAAGGACAAAATCTCTAGATTTACCCATTACACGGGCATAGAGGATCTGTATGTGTATAGATAATGACAGCAGGACATCTAATAAATATTTCCCACATTATTTTTCTAGAGTTGGACTCAGAAACGCACTGTGGCTCAACAATTTTGTTTTCCCAGAGTACTCGCGGACTCAAACAGGCTAGGATTTAATGAAAGTGCGCTCACTGCAAAGCAAACCGAGCTACAAGATCACAAGGAGGGTGGTGGTGAAAAGAAAACCCAGTTCCCTGCCATTCTCAGAAACGCGTAGATTCTCATGGCAGTCTAGAACCAGCAGATATTCCAATCACGTTTGCCCGCCATTAATGTGCAAGCCCACAATACAATACTTAGCGATAAAGAGAAAACCATCACCATAAAATACGTGGTGCAGCATTTACAACAGGCGTTCGGATAAAAGAATCAATAGCACCAGCGACTAACCCACGACAGAACAAAGACAAAAGAAGAGTTGAAGGACCAAGTGGCTTTCATTAGCAAACTTCCTCACTCCACAACTTTTTAAGTATTTTAATCATAAAATTAGTAGAAATCAACAAAATATTTCGGGTATTTGTGAAAATTAAATTTGAATAAAAATCCCTTCTATTCCTCTATTACTTAATCACATGAAAACAACCGGATATAATTTCAGAACTCTGAGTACGTGCGGCACGGTGTGACTGACTCTGGAGAAGTCAGGATTTTACGTCACGCCATCCTGGCAAACAGCGCTCAATTCAGATACGTCCTTCAAACCCAAACTCTAGGGCCTTCTGACTTCCACTTTATCCTCACTCTCTATGTCCGTCTGGGATACCATCTGGTCTACCCGCCATCTGCATGTCAAATCCTTGTCTCTCCACATATCCCCTCCTCCTCGGAGCCACGCCACCCCTCCTGGTGACTGCAAAGGGCCTACCCAATACAGATGACCCTCTGTTATTGCCATGGCCCCACACCGCCTGTCTCTATTCAGTAGCTTAATCTGTGGGAAGGACACACCAGATGATACCACTTCCCCGATGGAACCCTTTCAACGACTTCCGATAGCCCTTATGACGAAGTCCGCGCTACAAGGCTCTGTGGTTCTCCCCCTTGCTCACCCTTGGGCCTTATTTCTACCTCTCTTCTTTTTTTTTTTTTTTTTTTTTAATTTTTTTTTCAACGTTTATTTATTTTTGGGACAGAGAGAGACAGAGCATGAACGGGGGAGGGGCAGAGAGAGAGGGAGACACAGAATCGGAAACAGGCTCCAGGCTCTGAGCCATCAGCCCAGAGCCTGACGGGGGGCTCGAACTCACGGACCACAAGATCGTGACCTGGCTGAAGTCGGACGCTTAACCGACTGCGCCACCCAGGCGCCCCTCTACCTCTCTTCTTACTGTTCACACTGCTCCCTCTATTCTAGACTCTTGTTCTCTTCACTTTCATGTGTGTGCTAGACATGCTTCCACCTGGGCTCACTGTGACCATAGTTTCTTTGGACTCTAATGCTTTCCCCTAAGTGTTTTTGTGACTGACTACTGTTCTTCCACCCTTCCTTCAAAAGTATTTTCTAGCTAAAACAGAGCACAGCAGTCATGCTGCATGTCAGAGCTCTGTCTACTTTCTACAAGGCACTTTGCACAATCTGTAACCATCACGGACATGCTAGGTTTTCTCGTTTGTTATGCCCCCCGCTAGAACTTAGATTCTATGTGAGCAGAGACCACGTCCGCTTGTCTTGTCATGACTCTGTCCACGGAGCCCAGAGCATGCCGTATATGAGAGACATTCGGATAATTCATGATGAATGCAGGGATGCCCACAAATTACTTTAGCAGGAGCACGAATGAGCGAGGA
Organism: Felis catus; assembly: GCF_018350175.1. Taxonomy (NCBI): domain Eukaryota; kingdom Metazoa; phylum Chordata; class Mammalia; order Carnivora; family Felidae; genus Felis; species Felis catus. Next base: position 2,945,374 of record NC_058371.1, read on the forward strand.
GGGAGGAACGACTATCACCCAGGGGTGGAATGAAGGCAAAACGTGCACGTTCTGTGAAAGCCACTCCACGTAGAGAACAATCAAACACAAAAGTAGCCTCAAATGACTCACACGGGCAGATGCACCAAACGACAACAGTTCATTTGAAACCAGACTCGTTTTCAATTCTGAGTCACGAGCGGCCTGAGTAGCAGCATGATTGATTTAATGCTTGACGATTCCCCCGAGCAGCATCCAGAAGGCCAGCTGACAAATACACATTAGGCCAGGACCCACCTCTTAAATAAGTGTGGGAGCAGTAGGACTCCACAGGTGCAATTTTAAGATAAGTCCTCAGTTCTATACATCGCACTCTTGCCCATTCACAAATTTAATGCCTAAAATTCCAAAGACTATAGAGAAACTTGCGTTCAGTGCTGTATTTGCTTCTAGGTGAGTTTTTAAATAACATTTTCTGTTGCCTAGCTTACTTTATTGTAACAGGATGGTATATAAGACATATAACATGTAAACCATGAGTTAACTGCCTTGTTTACGTCGTCGGTAAGGCTTCTGGTCAACAGTAGGCTATTAGTCGTTCAGTTTTGGTGGGTCACAAGTTACACGCAGAGTTTCGATGACTGGGGGTTTGGCACCCCTTAACCCTCACACTGTTCAAGGATCAACTTTAAAAACTTCTGTGGTCCTCGGTAGAGTTAGAACTCGATAGAAAACTAGGAAGACATGAATAATTATCAGTTGATGTGACTTGAACTAATTTTTAAAGGATTAAGGGAGGCAATCTTTGTTTGCCAAACTGGAAGTTAACAGAGGTGATTCTTGGAAAGAAGAACATTTAGAAAAAAATCTTATGGATTTTTAGTATATAAATAAACACAAAAAGGGGCTTGCCATGAAGTGATTAAGAAGATAACTTCACTATACCTTTGAATGAGTACTGGTTTACGAGATGTTCACTAGGTGGGAAGCAGTGAGCTTTAATCTCTGAGTACACAGAGTGAAATCTCGGTAAACACAGTGACAGTTACATTGAAGCTCATTCTTGTTTAATTTCTCATCCCCTGTGATTTTATTCATGCCCAGCATTCAAGCTGAGAAACCTTATTAGTATTAATGTAATACTAAAGTGCCATTGAAACATTCATTAATAATTTGCAGGTATTTATAAAGATCATTGTAGTCATTGTAATCGAATCAAAGTTGTCAATATTCGATTGTGAGAACATCCTACTAAAAATATTTAGTACTTTTGATTTCAAAAAGCTCAGTGCATTTTCCAGAATTCAATCTTTATCTAGATAGTTCGTTCTGAATTCCTGTTTTGAAATAAGTACACAAAGGAAATAAAATATGGTACCTACTGAATCACTGAACACAAGCAGGAAGGAAATTAATGCGGCTAACTGTATTATATTCTCCACATTAGGTAAAAAATGGATACACGACTGTCATGCAAAGTTCATTTCTGCGTTTTAAAGACAACTTCCTTTGCAAATTGTAAGTACCTTTTAGAATACAGAACAAAGGAAATCGTCTCTTTTAATTAACTACTACATTTTCCTTTAAAAAAATTTTTTTTTCAACGTTTTATTTATTTTTGGGACAGAGAGAGACAGAGCATGAATGGGGGAGGGGCAGAGAGAGAGGGAGACACAGAATCGGAAACAGGCTCCAGGCTCTGAGCCATCAGCCCAGAGCCTGACGCGGGGCATTTTCCTTTTTAAAAAGAAAATTATGTAAATAACATCTATTTCCTTTTTGCTTGTATTGCCACAAATTCAAAGCTACATTTAATGCTGAATGATGTCATTTCTTTTATTCTATGTGTCCAGTACATTTATACCTTCCTCCTTTGTTTCGTTGAATCAAATATTTGGAAAACAGGTCATTTTAAAAGGAAATTAGACAATCTTATCTTTTTGTCTGACTACATACCTTTTGATGAGGTCTTATACATTGGTGATCTGTAATCTTGTTTTCACTATATGCTTAACTACCGATTATATAAATACATGTGAGAAGGACTTAGTGAGCTATCAGTTCTGAACTGGTCGCACTTGAAATAATAACCCTGTATCACAGAGCGCTCTAGACAAATGAATGCTTAAAAAACACTGATATCAAAATCAAATCTATAGTAAAATATGTTACAAATATTTTATAATGGTAGATAATCACTCCAACTAATGACAATAAACATACTGCTAAAATGTGACAAACAACAAACCTCCAGCTAACCCTCCCTTGTAAAGGAGTAACATGCAATTCAAACAGTGAGACTCACTATATTTTCTTCTCTACCAATTTTCCTTTTCTTCCTCAGGATAACTACACACCACTGATTCAAACTCCAACCGGTTTCAGAATAAATATATTCTAAATGTACTAATTACTGCAATATTTTTATCTTATTCTCCACTATCCTTTCATGTGATACTGTCATTGTCATAGCTTGTATGTTCCTGGTTCTGATCCACCAGTATAGTCTTCTCTGTCTGTGGCCAGATCCCTAGACATGGGACAATGGCCTTCACATCGGGCCGTGTTCATAGCTGGGCTACTATTTCAACAATGGGGGCACCACAGGGCGCCTGGGTGGCTCAGTCGGTTAAGCGTCCCACTCTTGATTTCAGCTCGCTCATGATTTCACTGTTCGTGAGTTCCAGGCCCATGTTGGGCTCTGTGTTGAGCCTGAGAATCTCTCTCTTTTCTCTCTCTCTGCCCCTTCTTTGCTTGTTGGCCCTCTCTGTCTCTCTTTCTCAAAATAAATAAATAAATGTTTAAAAAAAAAAAACAAGAAAAAAAAAAAAACTAAAGAATGGCTCCCATGATGTATTATAAGATATGTGAAGTCTATAGTGCACCATAGCTTCTCTGTCTTACTTGCCTTCCAGGGGCCAAATGTTGTATCTTAGAGAGTCCAGAAATATTATACTAGCTCCACTGGGTTTCCCAGTAGTGAATGTTGACAGGAAATAAAACGAAACAAGCAATCAAACAAAAACTCATGATAAAAATGCTGAAATAAAAAAGTTCCTACATACACAATGATTTTGGTGCTGTTTTCACCAAGTGCCATGCGTTAGCACCAAAGGGGCTTGCATAATTGCAGCAGCCTTGTGCTGGAGGTAAAATTCACTCATGGCTTCGTCATGCTAACTCAGGACAGATGTATTCAGTGAGGTGTTGTAAGGTTTGCTGCAGAATTGAGGTTAAATATCTTCCAACTTAGCGAGGCAGAACTATGTATCAGGTGCACCCAAATAATGGTATAATTTAAAAGAGAAGGTTGTAATCGTGGAAAGTATGATTATTAAATAAGCATGGGTAGGGGCGCCTGGGTGGCGCAGTCGGTTAAGCGTCCGACTTCAGCCAGGTCACGATCTCGCGGTCCGTGAGTTTGAGCCCCGCGTCGGGCTCTGGGCTGATGGCTCGGAGCCTGGAGCCTGTTTCTGATTCTGTGTCTCCCTCTCTCTCTGCCCCTCCCCCGTTCATGCTCTGTCTCTCTCTGTCCCAAAAATAAATAAACGTTGAAAAAAAAAATTTTAAATAAGCATGGGTATATGTAAAAATCAGAATAGTTTCTATTCAAAAATTTCTAAATGGGGAATAGCTCTAGATTAGATGGACTTATTCTGCTAATGATGTATCTGTAATATAAACATATTATCCAATTTAATTCTATAATTTATCTGTAAGTATTTGTAAAATTTTCACAGTTATGATGAAAATCCTACATTACTGTGTTACAATTATGTACGTGTTACATGGATGATAGACATAGATAGACCATTTTTTTCCACAATGAGCATTTCAAGGGGTGCCTGGCTGGCTCAGCCAGTACAGCATGGAATTCTTGATCTCAGGGTCGTGAGTTCAAGCTCCATGCTGGGTGTGGAGCCCACTTTAAAAACAAAATTGTAAAAAGAGGCATTCAAGAAAAGCTTGTCCCTGGTTAACCTAAAAGAATAACTTTGGTATTTATATATTTATCTCTGGGCAAGGGGAAACCCACAAAAGGATTTCCACTCCCACACAGGATATAGAAATCTGAAAAATAAAACACTATTTTCACTTTAACAACGAGAAAAATCTAAACTGCGAGGTCCTAACTTTTCTTGAACTCATCCAAGGGACGAGGTAGCAGGTACCCAGGTGACAGCAAGTCCAAAGAACAGCCTGTTCCAGGAGATCCAGGACATGAAGCGGTCTCTGTGACAAATACAGGACAAACACGCATGGGAAAGAATGAAACACTCAGGCCATCCTCTTGGCAAACTGCCAAAGGTCCGGGAGGGGCTCAAATAGCTCGGGGACCCAGACACAGGGGGGTGTGCCCTTCCTTATTTCAAATAAGACAAAGACAAACACTCCGACAGGGTGCATGGCTTCAACCTTATTAGCTCTCCTCCCACCAATTCCAGGGAAGTCAACCAACCCTGGTCTATTGCTGTATATGGCACATATCACGTATGTCAATAGACACGCTTATGTTCCTATATATCCAACCTTCTCTGCTCTTTCCTGCCGAGTTCTACAATGGCTACCACCAGACTGCTCCCCAGCGGCAGGTTCGTGCCACGCACCCTCGGCTCAGATTTCGTAATTTCCAGGGTAACCCAGCATCATCATTGCCTACATACATCTTTAAGGTTCCATGGTATTTGCTTCTTTGTTTTGTTCTGTTCTGGTAGTTTTTCTGAAGAAAAGAGCCCAGAGCAAGGGTGACAACCGTGTCCCTCTGTGTAGCCGTGTCAAACTTCCTACCCAGATAGATAAAAGAAAAGAAGGACGGGGGCGCCTGGGTGCTCAGTCAGTTGAGTGTCTGACTCTTGATTTCGGTTCAGGTCCTGACCTCACGGTTCGTGGTTCAAGCCCCGCGTCAGGCTCTGTGGGGACAGTGTGGAACCCGCCTGGGGTTGGCTGTCCCTCTCTCTCAGCCCCTCCCCCATTCACGCCATCTCTGCCTCTGTCAAAATAAATAACTAATTGCTTAAACAATTAAAAGAAGGACATCTGGCTTCCAGAACGTGGCGCGCTCAACTGTGCCGATCTTTTGAGCTTCCGCTCGGACCCCGCAAGAGAACCCGGATCACCCGTATCTGATCAGATCTTCCTGGAATTGCTTTCTCAGTCATTAAAATGTTATGCTTGATCCCCTCAGATAAAAATGTTTGCTTTATGTTGGGTAAATTCCTATCAGTGCTCATCCGGAAAGACGGCCCATTATCACTACCGGGGCCAGGCGCTCACTTCTGGATGAGAAACCGAAAGTCTTCACGGAGAAGCAGGTGCGGATCAGCGATCACAGCTCTGGTTTCAGGGCCAGACAAGCCGCATCTCCAACACCGACCTGCAGGCTTCCTTCCCTTCCGTGTGTCCCCCAACTACTCGTGATCCTCGGTGTCACTGTTCGTCAAACGCAACAGTGCAGGCGCTGCTTCTGCCTCTGGTAAAGCGCCTTCGTGACGAAGGGTCTCTGGGCATTCCGTGGGTCACAGGCAGGGTGACCAGAGCCTGTGCAGGCTGAAGACACTGCCTTGTGTCCTTTCTCCTGTAAAAACCGGGCGTACCTCAAAAAGAGGGCTTTCTGAGGACAAAGCAGGAAGGAGCTGTGACATGTTTAGACCTGGCATAGGGCGGGGGCTTTTGTTGTTTTTACTATGATCTCACGGATCTCAATTTTAGGAACAAATCTGGATTTAGAGGCTTGTGGACAGGCGGTACCTATTTTCAGGTAGATGCAAAAATAGGTCAAGAGATTAAAAGTATCAGACGATCTCCGGGCAGTTTATTTCCACGGTCCCTATACTGTTTGCTGTTGGCCTTCTTAAGGTTAATTCTATGAACACGTTATATAACCCACATTTTAAACTCTGCACGTAGAATGAGAACAGAGAAACGAGTGCCTGTAGATACACAGAGGGTAAGGGAACACACGAACGACACAGGTGGTACCAGAATGGTGCTGGCGTCGAAAAACAGCCACTCCAAGCGCATCTTAACAGACAGGACCGTAGCATTATGTTAGGCCAACTAAAATATAAGCCCGTTAAGTAATTAAGCAAGGCTGTGGATTTGTAAATAAGATTCATTTCGGTGAGAAATATCTTGGTGTTCCTCTTCTAACGAAGTGCACGGGCGGGAAATAGAGTGAAAGGCAGACGATTATATTGTTGAAGCTGTAATCGTACGTCCTCGTAACTGCAGACTAATCATTTCACTAGCACCTCTCTTTATGAGAAGTAAGTGAAAAGCCTGAAGCCACAAGATAAGTTTGGAAGAAAGAGATAAGAACATTCATCAGTTCTAACACTGCTGAAAGTATTAGCGAATTTATTAGCGCCATCATAAATGAGGTTGATAGTTTCCTATCTACAGATGTTCACGAAATGCATCAGACTGGCAGATTTTTTCCAGACATTTCCTACGTAAATAACACCCACAGCATCCTTTTACACTGTCACCAAAGTAGTCCTATTCAAATAAATTGGAATAAACTTGCATACAAATGCCTGTAATAAGTAGGGAAATTTAACCGAAACGGGAAACAGCCCTGTGGTTTGTGTCTGGTCCAGAATATTTATCATCAGCTGGAAATCTGGCCTTTCAAAAACATGCATGCATTTTCGTCTCGGCGAACTGTTTATCTCCATTCAAAAGATCACTTATTGAAGCCATCCATGTATTTGCTTATTTGCAACCACTTATTAAAGGAGATGGAGATCGACATTAAGCATTTTTAGCGCTTGAAAACACGTCCTAAAATAAACCTGGCTCTCATTGGAAAGTCTTACTGCGTTTTTACAAGGTTTACCTGCGTCATCAAACGCCAAAGAAGATTTGTGAATCTGACCTTTGTCAACCCATTTATCAGACTATTAACTCACTTTTCACATTCATTTTTAAAAGGTTAGCGTCTCCTTCGCGATACCTTCTTCCAATTAAAATGAGTAATACACGAAGCGGGCAGCGTGCAGCGAGGCTCTGTGATAGCCCTGCGCCACCCACCTTGGAGGCCCTGTGACCATAATCGGCTTGGAAATGATGACTTTCTGGGTTTCTGGACGCTAATATAAACACCACTCCCAAGAAAACCAGGAATAGCACACACAGTTACCTTTTGTGCTTCTGAACAATTTTTCCGGACACGAACTTCATTTATCCAACGATTCCAGATACTAACTGACATGTCCTCATTAGTTTGCTCTTTATACTATGTATTTCATGGGGGCAGATTTTGTATGACCCAATTTCATGCAACTTGGAGAGTCGTTTTGGGACGAGGATGTTTTACTATGTAATGAGGGCGCGGATTTGTTTTTCCTTTCAGAACATGACTCGATATAACAGCGGAAGCCGGATGCAGAAAGAGGGGACCTTACTTTTGTACTCCAGGTGAAAGCCCGCGGCTGCCACGCTAATGTCAGACTGGAAGTGGAGACAGAGCTGATTGGACGTGCTGTTCAGAAGAGCTGGGACCGTGGTTCCTGAAAGAAACAGGTGGGGGACTTTAACATCACCAATGCATTCACTTTTCTCTAGAAAAAATATACGGGTTTATCTGTTCAGGTTTACAAAGCCCTGCGGTCTGTCTGATCGCAACCTACTGAATCTGAGTCCGGGCTTTGATGCTTCTGTCCTTTGGCGCCTTTCTCTCGTGCGAGTACAGCAAAAAGTTGCACATCTCTCTGCCCTCCTCAAGCTGATGTGACGTCTCTCTAACATATCAGGGTATGAACACACAAATTCTTACATTCTACCAGGCACTGGTGCACTGGCTTTTCAAGTGCCATGCTTTTAAGAACACAATCATTTTGTTTGTCTGTTTGTTTTGTTTTGACTCGAACAAAGAGGGAAAAACTCAAATGAGGGGCATCTGGGTGGCTCAGTCGGTTAAGCATCTGACTCTTGGTTTCTGCTCAGGTCATGAGCTCATGGTTTGTGAGTTCGAGCCCCGCATCAGGCTCTGCGCTGAGAGTGCAGAACCTGCTTGGGATTCTCTCTCTCTCCCTCTCTCTCTGTCCCCCCCCCCACCTCTCTCTCTCTCTCTCTCTCTCTCTCTCTCTCTCTCTCTCTCTCCCCCAAAATAAATAAATAAACTTAAAAAATATTTTAAAAACCTCAAAAGAGCAAGTCTTATGGAGGTTGGGGGAGCAGTTAGCCTGGGTGGACCAATCCGAAATACTGATAAAATGCTCCTTTTGACTACACATTCTCTTTTCCGTCCTTGGGGGATCCAAACTGAAGAATGTTCCCACTGAGATCTGCAAACGATTCCAACTGAGCATGAGTGAAGAGGAAAATACAGGTGTAGGACATGATGCTTGCTTTCCTTAAAATGTATTGACTTGTGTTGTGACAAACAGAAAGTCAGCAGGAGAGGTATCGATGGCAGGGACAAGCATGATAGAAGAGCGGACACTGGAGGGGGCTGAGGACAAGGAAAATGCTCCTCAATCAGAAGTGTAAAGTATTCTGGGAGGATGTACTAAATATGGGAAATGATAAGCGAGTTTAAATCCCCTTGTGTTGACATGCACGTGCTTCAAGATGAGGGTGAACCTCATCACGGCACAAGCAAATTACTACAACCAGCCGCACTGGACAGAACCCTGCTGTGGAAAGAAGGAAACGCTGTTTTAAATAACGGAATAAGGAAATGAGTCCATAATTATCCAAGACGGATGAACGTTACTGCAGAGGGAAGATTCTCCAGCATCCTTCTCTCTGTTGCCATGATCCCGTTTCCTCCACCAGCTTTCCGTCCACAAGCCAGGTACACACTCCCGCTGCCCTCACCTTTCCAGGTATCCAAAGGCCCTTCGCGGGTGGAGTGTGCAAACCTAAGTCATAATCTATGCCTGCAAAACCTGGCCAACCTCCTGTGTCCCCATGTCAGTCAACAAGCGGTGAGCATCCGCTCCTGGCCCGTCACAGGCTTCCTTCTCTCTGCGACCCCGCCCTGCCATCTGCCAACAGGCCCCCTCTGGCCAGCCTCCTCAGACCCTCCCCCTTCACCATCACCCCAGGGCCAGCCGCCAGCACTAGTGAGTACGATGAGTGCAACGCTCTCCCGACCTGTTTTCTGAATCTCCTGTTGCCCTCAACCAATTCATTCTCCACCCAGGAGTCAGAAAGCTTTCTTTTTTTTAATGGACATATGATTATTTCATACGGAAATTCTCATGGATTTTTGATGATCTTAGGATGGAATTGCAGCCTCCCTGATTTGACCTAAGACCCTGCATGATCTAACCAATGTCTATATTTCTAGCTTCTTCTCTCTTTTTCACAACTCATGTTTTCTGTTGGAGGTGTTCCCATAATTGTAGGCCTATGATGCTCTTTCTCTTTTCTTTTGACCCATTTTACCCTCTTTAAAAAAATCAATTGTAACTAACATACATTTTCATATTAGCTTCAAGTGTACAATGGAGGGGTTCAACAATTCTATACATCACTCAGTGCTCATCGAGGTAAGTGGACTCTCGATCCCCGTCATCTATGTCACCTGTCTCCATATCCTCCTCCCCTCTGGTGACCATCACCCTGCATCGAAGAGTGGTTTTTGTTTGTTTCTTTTTTTATTTGTTCATCTCTTTTGTTTCTTAAATTTCACATGTGAGTGGAATCATTTGGTATTTGTCTTTCTCTGACTGAATTATTTCACTTAGCATCATACCCTCTAGATCCAACCATGTTACTGCAAATGACAAGATTCCTTTCCTTTTTATGGCTGAGTAGTATTCCAGTGTGTGTGTGTGTGTGTGTGTGTGTGTGTGTGTGTACATCTATGTTATCCATTCATCCATGGGTGGACACTCGGGCTGTTTCCATATCTTGGTTGTTGTAGATAATGCTCACTTGGGTCAGAGAGAAGAGGCCTCAGAGAGAAACTTAGGAGGAAGAGGGAGGAAGGCGTCCACGGCACCCACTTGTTGGCCTGACTCAAGACCTGTCCACATCAAGACAAGAAAGAGACCTCCACCAAAAACACCGATTTTTACCCATTTTTGTTCATTGTGTATGATGTTTGCTGTCTTCTCTCTCTGGTATTATTTTTGTGTTCTCATGTACTTTTTCTAGTGGTTTCCCAACTTTAAAATATTTTAGGTCCAGGAGAGTCAACATACAGTGTTATCTCTATAGGTACAGTATAGTGATTCAACACTTCCCACACCAGCCGGTGCCCTTCACGACAAGCATCTTAGTAAGTGTGCTGCCGTAACAAGTACCAGTTTTGTATTTTTAGATAATCTTTGCAGAAAGAATGACATGTTACCATCGATCTAACTAGTCTAACCAAATCAGGTGCCATGACAGGATCTGCATTACTGTCTGCCTGGTTTTACCTGCAATTTGGGGTAACCGATGACTTTTTCTGCTGCATTTTTAATTTTAATTTCTATTTATTTATTTTAGAGGGAGAGAAAGCATGAGCGGGGAGAATGGCAGAAAGACACACAGAGAGAATCCCAGGCAGGCTCCATGCTCGGCGCAGAACCCAACGCGGTGCTGAATCCCACGACCCTGAGATCACGACCTGAGCCGAGATCAAGAGCTGGACGCTCAACTGACTGAGCCACCAGACGCCCCGACTCAAACTCCTTTAAACAGTGCTGCCCTTCCTTGCTTCCCGCCCATGCGTCTTCTACCAAAGACCAGACAACGACCCAGTTACCCTCTCCTCTAGATACCACCCAGGCCGCCCTCGTCTGTAGCAACACAGCTTTTCTCTGCCTTCACGTGTAGGACGACACTCCTCTGCAGGGCTTCATGCTTGGTTCAGTTCTTTCAAATTTGCTCTCTTCGGGAGACGAGACCCTAACTTCTACTTTCCAAAATTTACTTCACAGCCTTCAGGGCCCAGGAGAGGAATCTGTACATACAGGTATTTACTGCACATTGTTCAACTTTTTGGTTTGCTTGTCTTTGGTTGACTGAGTTACGGTGTGGTCAGAAAACCTGCTTCCACGCCTGAGTCCTGACACAAATTAGCTCATCACTGCAAACATCTTAATATGCTCCAGTTCCGTAAAATGAAGATGATATATGTATTTTTAAGTTTATTTGTTTATTTTTTGAGAGATAGAGAGAACACAAGTGGGGAGGGGCAGAGAGAAGAAGAGAGTAAGAATCCCAAGCAGGCTCTGTGCTGTCAGCACAGAGCCTAAGGTGGGGCTCAAGCTCACAAACCACGGGATCATGACCTGAGCTGAAGTTGGATGCTTAATGGACTAAGCCACTTGGGTGCCCCTAAAATGAACATGATATTAAGTCCCTTACATGTGAGTAATAAATTGCCACGTATGTGACAATGCTGTGTGAGTGAGGTTCCCTCTACGTGTTATTACTGATGGTAGCAAGGCCTGAATGACTTTGTTTGTAGCCCCAGGATGAAATATAACCACTCGCTCCTCTACAAAAGATGCCGGATCTTGACGCCTCGGGGGGCACACCAGACACACGGGTACCAATTAGCGAGGGGGCCTGGGAGGGTGCCGTGCAGGGAGAACCTGGCCCCAGCTGGAGGGAGGGCAAGCCACACCTGCCGTGAAGGAGCGCCCACGGGGGCCTCTCTAGACTGCACTAGACAGGAAGTTATTCCCAGCACACAAAACCCAGCTGGGAGATGTTTTTAAAAGTGTTGCCACAGGCAGTATATTTTTGATCATATTGTTTTACTGTGACCTAGATAGAGCAACACCTAACACAGAAAACTGAGAAATGGTATTAGAGCCCTACAGATTCTACTCTCAGCACAGACAAATTGGTATGAATTTTGATCTATTCTATTCATTTACAATTTATAGCCTGCCTACTTCCAAAAATGATTGTAGATGGCTTAGAACACGAGCCATATATATACATATGTATACGTATACATATGTATGTGTACATATACACACGTATACGTATACATATGTATATATATACATATATACATATGTACATATATATACATATATACATATGTATATATATGGCTGTTCAAACAAATTTTTTTAAAAAGTTCAATTCATTCAAGAAGTCAATTGTTTTTCCCAAAATGTGTACCTTTAACACCTCTCGTTCTTGTTTGTTTTTACTCAATAACAAACTTTTAAAATGGGTTCAATATTCTCTTATAGCTATTTTTTAAAGTACCATAGAAATAAAGAGTTTAAATATTGATTATACTTTTAAAAGTATTGAAATGTTAAGACTGATTTATAATCCTTTCTCCATATAAAAATTTTAAAAAGCTACTGTCAAAAAATTTCAAATCATTAAAAAAAATCAAATCATTTGTACCTCAAAAAGATTCAGTATGCCTGGCTCAGTTGGTCAAGGGTCCAACTCTTGATTTCAGCTCAGGTCATGATCTGATGGTTCATGGGATCGAGCCCCACGTCGAGCTCTGTGCTGACAATGTGGAGCCTGCCTGGGATTGTCTCTCTCTCTCTTTCTCTCTCTCTCTCTCTCTTCTGCCCCTCACCCACTCACTCCGTTTCCCTGTTTCTCTCTCTCTCTTTCAAAATAAACAAACATTAAAAAGGTGCAAATATAGCACGAAAACACCACATATCACTGTATCTCTCTATACTACATAATAATTATATTTATCTCGGGGCGACTGGGTGGCGCAGTCGGTTGAGCGTCTGACTTCAGCCAGGTCACGATCTCGCGGTCCATGAGTTCGAGCCCCGCGTCGGGCTCTGGGCTGATGGCTCGGAGCCTGGAGCCTGTTTCTGATTCTGTGTCTCCCTCTCTCTCTGCCCCTCCCCCGTTCATGCTCTGTCCCTCTCTGTCCCAAAAATAAATAAACGTTGGAAAAAAAAATTAAAAAAAAAATTATATTTATCTCTATTGCTAATTTATATATGTGTGTATATACGACATTATTTTATTCTAAACAATTTGCAAGTTACAAATGTGATGGCCCTTTACTTGTAAAACTTCAGTGTGTGTTCCTTACAACAGAACATCTCAAATCAAGGAAAAACTAACATAGACACGGTAGTTCCAAACATACAATCCACAGATCTCATTTGATTTCCCCCAATACTGGCTTTCGTAGCCGAAGGATTCTGTCTGTGATCACGCGGCGCATTCAATCTTTGGCTCCCTTCGTTTTCTTCCATCCAGAAGAGTTTCTTAGTCTTTTCACGCCTTTAACAACTCGATACTTTCCAAAAACACAAGCACGTTTTTTGAGTGGAATATTTTTCAACTTGAGTCTGTCTGATGTTCTTTGCTATTCGACTCGGCCTATGCATTTTTGGCCAGAATGTTAAAAGCTGACACTATATTCCTGCCTGGTTGTCTCATCTGCTCCACAGTCGGTCTTGGGGGTGCCAAGGGGCTGTTGTGCTCGGGCTGCACAGGCTCCTTCGGGGCAGTTCCTCCAAACCCTGCTCTCGGCGCATCGTGTTGGTGTTAGATGGGCCGGGACGGGGGTGCTTTCCAGCAGCGCAGGTGCAGCCCCACGAGGAATCAAGCTCTCGCATGTCTGCTTGCTTGGACAGCGGGCCCATCGGTACACCCGTTCATACCATGTCCGTTACTGGCGGCCCCACCACTGACGCTGGGCCAAAGTGGAATCTGCCGGGCTTCTCCCCTCCGGAGTTCCTACTCTCCTGCTCTCAGTGAGTACCCATTAGGCGGGGAGATGCAACGAGACCGCAAATGCGCCGTTTCTCATCAGAATTTGGCCCAGCAGTTCTGGCATGCATGGATGTTCCAGTTTGAATTGCTTATCATTGGAGCAGTTGCCAAATGATGATCCTCTCATTCCACCTTCCATCCAGACGTATTAGTTTGCGTGCTGTGAGGGAAATCGTTCTTCTTCATTCATTTCGTTTATGCATGTAGCTACTCATATTGGGATGGACTCATAGATTTCTATTTTATACAGAGCAGTTCATTGTGTGTGTGTGTGTGTGTGTGTGTGTGTGTGTGTGTGTGTGTGTGTAATGGTTTTTTCCTACCAGAGCCCTGAAAAATGAGGCTTCATTTCTCCAAGAATATTTGCTCCTCTAGGGAAAAACAGTATTAAGTTGATATCCAGAAACTCAGCATTGGGTGCCAGAGGGGTTCTTGGCTACCGGGGTGCTGCTTTACATCTGCCAAAAGACAGAGGTGGGAAATACGCGCACGCGCGCGCACACACACACACACACACACACACACACACACGCGGGCTTACATGTGTAGTTTCATCTATACATACTAAAACCACGAGTTTGTGCTGAGACCTCTAATTCAAATCCAAGTAGCCTGCCTCATTTCCATGGCTCTAACTCCTTTAGCAAATACGGAGAAACCTGGTTCTCACTGCCGTCACTCTATTACTCACGTCCCCAGTTCCCACATACGTACCCAGCCTTCTGACCTGACCAGCTACCATCTTGCTCATCCACTCTGTGGGGTCCCGACTGTTCCAAACACACCCAGCAAGCAATGGGAAAAGAAAGGCAGTCACAATGAAATCTTAAAATTCATGCCATCCCTCACAAAATTAACTCCAGCTAGGAAGATACCCTGCTGTGTGCACTGGGTCTGAAACCATTCATCCTTCATGGCCTCAGAAGTCTGTCCGATAGTGAATAAAGAGATCATAGCCAGAAGTAAAATAAAGCTCTTCTTTTTAAATCCGGACAAATGCCACATACTCCTCAAACGAAAAAGGAGCCGGGCTTCCGAGGGTGGGCGGGTGAAGCATGAGGGGCCACACCAGCGTCTGTCTTGGGACTCACTTGGAGCGGTGTGTGTGCAGAAAGAGAGAGATGGAGAGAGAAAAACAGTGGGCTAGGAATCAGAACCCAAGATAATTTCCCCCAAAGCTCGCGGTGCAAAGACAGAAGAACCCTCGCACACTTGGTCTCGGCCGAATCATAGGGAAGGAAAGAGACACACAGGCCTTGCCTGGTCCACTATTCCGAGGATGAATGAGTGCTAATGACTGTGACGTCATTCCTTTCCACAGCGGTGTGCTCATTACGTACCCGAGTCCAAGAGCAAGAGGCTCTCACCATCAGAAAGGGCACTACTCTTCCCTTGGGCAGCAGTAAGTAAAATAACAGAGAAACCAAAGGGTCCATATACAATGATGTAAGAGAAGCACTTTCTCCACCGTCACCATATTACATAAAATAGTACACAGTAGTCCCCTTTATCCACAGGAGGTACATTCTAAGACCCCCGGATGCCCAGAACCACGGAACGTACCAAACCCTGTGTATGCTATGCATTTTGCTATACATGCACACCCATGATGAAGTGTGGCTTATAAATTAGGCACAGTAAGAGATTAACAACAACCAATAACAGAGTAATTGTAACAGGCGCCATAGTAAAATTTATGCGAATGTGGTCTTTCCTTCAAAATATCTTACTGTCTTGCAGGCTCCCCTCTTGTGATAGTGCGAGATGGTAAGATGCCCACCTGGTGGGACAGAGTCAGGTGCATGATGCAGGCATGTGATATATAGCTATAGGTCAGCATTGACCTTCAGCTAATACGTCACAAGGAGGATCGTCTTCTTCCAGGGCCGTGGCTGATCATGGGTAAGTGAGACCACGTACAGAAAAAGTACAGGTGAGGGGGGGACTATTGTCATGTATGTGTAGAGTATAAATCAGGAATTTTCTCGATTATTTTTTCAACTGGGCATATTCATAAACCACGAATTATTTCTTTCCATTGAACATACCTTTGTTATTCACAATGGCTACAACTGTAAAAAATGCCGAATTTGTGAACGTGGCTCTCACTGATATTTTTTCCCACAATATGCATTTGTGACAAAGGCTGAAAGCAGCCCAGAGGAGGAGGATGTGGTTGACTAGGCTCACTCACAAAAAAATGCTATTCTCTTGGAAGGTGAGAAGGTCTTAGAAACAACCAAATCACCCCCATTCAAACATTATCAGGTTATCTCAAAAATACATAAACCTTGGAATATTAAACCACAAGATGTAAGTGGTCTGTTTAAGTTCAGAAAGAAGTGTGTCTGCAATATCATAATATTATTATATATTTGCATATGGCATAACACTGTATATTATTTAATGCAATTGATTTTAAGTATAAAGAAGTTCAATCTAAGTGCATGGGAAAAGATTGTCAGACAGACTCTTAATTTGGTAGAAGACATTATACAAAATAATGTATCATGTTATTAGTTCCAATTAGATGACTTCAAACTGGATTTATATCTTCACATGTTATTTATTAATGACTTTTTCTTTTGATCACATTGCTTGCTCACCCGCTTTTATTTAACTTAATGTTAGTTTTCTTAAAAGCTTACATCTTTGCATTTTTGCAAGGAATTTTGCAATACATCTGCATTTTGCATTTTTGGTTAGAACTTTTACACGAAGTTTGCATCTTACATTTTGCAAGACAGTTGATAGCAACAGCAAACTCCATGATGATTTTTTTCGGAGGAATTTCTTAATCCCAACCTTGACACATGACGAATCCTTATTTCTATTTCAGAAAAGAATACAGGCTACGTATCGACGATTATCTTAGAGATGTTTTAGGCTCAGGTACCTCTATGCCACCACATCTATTATAAAAATCACTCGAGCCAACATGTATCATAAAATACTGTGATCAAAGGCAGATATTATGAGGACAGAGAACAATGTTATAAAACTTACACATCATCTATATTTTCTTAAGACCTTACTAAGTAGTTTTTTGTTATTCCTTTTATATGTGACATCTCAGAATGATAAAGAATCAAAACAGTGGTGCATTCTCTGCTCGCACTGTTAATGTGTGGTTCTGTGCAGTAAACAAACTTTCTGCTCTTTGTTCCTGGTATCCACACAGTAACCCCCTACCCTTGGGGGTTCTGACAGGACCGTCTTTGTTATTCCAGGTGGGCTCCTTAGACCACACCGGAGTTTATGGTAGCTCTGCTTATGATCATGTGTATCAAAAAGTAGGGTGGTGGCTGTGCATGTGGGAAGGACAGCCATGCGCTTAGCGGCTTGGGGTTTTGAGCCAGATGATGTCAGCCTGACCTCCCAACCTCTGTGGGGTAAGGAGCTGAAGACCGAATCGAATCTTGTAGCCAGGGACTGAGTGGATCGTGCCTCCATAATGAAAACCCAGTGGGAAGTCCGGAGAGCAGAGCTCAGGAGAGCTTCCAGGTTGGTGATACACATTGGTGTGCCTGGAAAGTGACATGTCCTGAGGACACGGAAGGCTCATGTTTGAGACCCTCCCAGACGCCGCTCTATGAGTCACTTGATCTGGCTGTTCCTGATATGATTACTTTATAATACGCTTTATTTAATAGCAGATTGCTTTCTCATGTTCTGTGAGCTATGTAAGAGAATGATTCAAACTAAGATAAACCCCTGAGTTTTTAGCCAGTCGGTCAAAGGGTGGGTGGTCCAAGGACACTGAGCGTGGGACTGGGGTCTCAGGGGAGTTGGAAAACCATGCCTTCGACCCATGCAGTGTGTGCCAACTCCTGGCGGTCGTGGTCAGAATTGCATTGCAATGGTATTTATGCCAAATAGGTTTTAAATGATGGAGATTAAGGAAGGCACCTGTGACGAGCACTGGGTGTTATACCGAAGTGCGATATTGAATCAAATGCTATATTGAATCGCTATATTGTACACCTGAAACTAACATCACACTCCATGTGAGCTAACTGGAATTGAAATAGAAATAGGAAAAAAAATTGAAAAGTGTAGCCAACATCTACACATTTAGCTAGAGACACTGTTTACTATTAAAAGTAAACCGATTTTTACTTAGAAATGCATCTTGACGTCTACATCCATTGACTTAATATGTTTAAATTTGTACACGTGATATATCAGAAAAAAAAGGTTCTGTTCTCCTAATTCCAAAAACTAAAATAAGAAAGAGAAGATTGGTATTGTTCTTCTTTGCCACATACGTAGGCAATGTGTTTACTTCTTTTATTATTATCATTTTTACTATCATTTAGGAAGCCATTCCTGCTAACCTTGGTCAATCAACCATACAACTGCCTTGCTGTATACAAAGAACATGTACACACGTTGTATGTACATGTGTTCAGCAACACACTCGTGCCTCAGACAGTTAGGTGGAAAAATTCGTTCAAGGTTAAACCCTTCTTTTTGAGAAATCAACCTATTCCTAATATTAACTAAGAAATATAACATCACACATCTGAAGCTAAGTTCACACACAGGGGACAGTAGTTATTCCAGAGAAGGCTTAATCCAGGCTGATGTACATTAGTTGATACATAAAAAATAGATTTGAATGATGAAATTTGAACTTCAGATAAAAAATCGCAAGAGATATACCTTGGAAGCAAGTTTTACTCGAGAAAACCGTAAGGAAGAGAAAGTATGTTTACCGTTTTGTTCTCCGTTTATTGAACAAATTCCACGTATAAGTGGACCCCTGTGGTTCAAACCCATGTTGTTCAAGGGTTCACTGTATAATAGACAGACACACTAAACCACAGGGTTTCACTGCCTGAAGCATTTCTTCTCTCTTGGATTTATCTGCCCATGTTTTACTCATCTGTTAAGATGTTATCATTTTCCCCAGATATTTTAGGCCATCCATTAAGATATTTCTTCGTTTGTTCCCCCCAAATCCTAGGCAAATGCAACTTCTGACCTCCTTCGTCACCCAACACCTGCCTGTGGTGTTACATCTTCGCCAAAAGTTACAGGTATTACTAGGTTACATTATATTTATATATGATGAAAACGTATAAGATTATGATTATGAACACTATTACGTTTTGCCGTCTGCATGCGGATGTGCAAGTGTGTTGTTTTCAGCGACAGACTTTTTTATTCCCGACAGCAAGCATGGTGCCTGATGTCTGCATCATACTGACACATAGGAGGCGGTGTAAAAAGTCGCAGGCCAAGCTGAACGGCGACAAGCGCTATGTGGTGGGGGCCGGACGTGAACCTTTCCGGGGGAGACAGCACAGCAGACGAAGCGTGCAGGTCCGGGAGGGGCAGTCGCACGTAAACGTCCCCAAAGATACACCACGCGAAGACAGACCAGCACAGGTGGCGCGTGAGGAGTGATACCTTCTACTGGCATTGTCTCGCACTAAACTTGAAATGGCCCCGTAAAAAGATGCTTTCATCTGCTGACAGCCAGAGTCAACTCTGGAGTAATTTAAGAAGCGCGTGGTAAGACCACAGCTGGCGTGCACCGCAAGCAGCCCGCCCGTCACCCGCTTTTCTTTCGGCGCCTGCTGAATGACGGGACGGAAGTATCTCCAGATGCGGCTGAGATAAGGGGGAGACGTCGCTCGGGCCGGTGTCCCACAAGGAGCAGTCCGTGGGGCCGGGCGCACTCTTAGAAAAGCTCTTGGTTTTCTGTGCAACCCTGGTTAATTCTGAAACGCGGAGACCTTTGCTCCTCAGTTGTAAGACAAGGGCAAGACGGCACTGCGCGCAGAGTGCGATTTTCAGGACTCTGTGAGCCTGGCCCTGTCAGGGCTCAGCAAAGGTCATGATGATGATGATGGTGACAGGGAAGACGGTGATCTTGATAACAGCTACTGTCAAGATTTTTAAAAATTGTTTAAGGTTTATTTACTTGGAGAGAGAGAGACAGACAGAGACAGAGAAGAGAGGGAGAGAGAGAGAAAGAGTGCCAGAAAGGGGCAGAAGAGAGGGAGACAGAGACAGAGAAGAGAGGGAGAGAGAGAGAGAGAGAGAGAGAGAGTGCCAGAAAGGGGCAGAGAGAGAGGGAGAGACTGAGAAGAGAGGGAGAGAGAGAGAGAGAAGAGAGGGAGAGAGCGGGAGAGAGTGCCAGAAAGGGGCAGAGAGAGAGGGAGACAGAGACAGAGAAGAGAGGGAGAGAGAGAGAGAGAGAGAGTGCCGGAAAGGGGCAGAGAGAGAGGGAGAGACCGAGAAGAGAGGGAGAGAGAGAGAGAGAGAGTGCTGGAAAGGGGCAGAGAGAGAGGGAGAGAGAGGATCCTAAGCAGGGTCCACGCTGTCAGCACAGAGCCCAACACGGGGCTCGAACTCACAAACCATGACATCACGACCCGAGCCAAGACCGAGAGTCAGATGCTTACGGACTGGGTCACCCACGCGCCCCTCTGTCGGGAATTTTGATACGTTGGTGCTGTTCAGGGCGGAGGAAACAAGATAACCTCCCAGTAGAAAAGAAAGGGAAGAGAGAGCTGGACAGTACTGCTTACCGCCAGGGCGAGGAGGGAGACGCCAAGGCCAACCCAGAAGCAGTTTCCGTGGACCCGGCAGGTGGAAGAAAGAGCAAGGGGGGGCTGCCTACACTTCAGGTCTGGTGACATCTGCTGTCAAGAGCGGAGCTGCTCTGCAAACCTGACGGGTCCCAAAGCACTACAGATCTCAGGCCTCGAAGCTCCAAACCGTGCAGTACAATTTCCTGGACGGCCCGATCTCAGCACATCTCTTTGCAGGAACTGTGAACCGTGACCTACTCTTTGCTTCACCCCTACCTGCCATTACTACCCCTGGGTCCCTCGTCCCCCGGCCTCAGACTGTCACATGCAAACACCGTCTACCTGCTACCTCCCCAGCGTGAGTCCCGCTCACTGGGAACAAAGCTGTCTCTTGGCTCACCTGTGGTCTCGCTCTGAGACTATCAACACTAGATGAGCGAATGTGGATGTGCACGAGTGTTGTAGGAAAACGTCTACATGGAACGTTTGGTGGCTGTTGCTCATTTCGTTAGCGTTTGATGATTCTGATTCACAAAGACGAGAGGGAACTGGTGTCATCGTACCTGAGAAGCTTCCCAGCCTGGGCGCGGTCATGTCCCCTCCGTCGTAAATCTCCAGAGAGTCCCAGTTCTGCTCCGTGGCAAAACTGATCACTTGAATCTAGCAAACAACAGTGTTCAGTTACTAAGTATTTTCGGTTTAAAGAAATTTGCCTGATCATGCAGGGTTTTTCCATGAAACTTAATACATGCACCAAAGAGAAACGTGAAACCCCACAAAATAAACCATGAAGCGACATTTGCAAATTTCTACAAACGGCACTTTGGGCAGCTTTTAGCCCCCAAATCTATTGGTTTTAATCCCAAGTTTAGAAATGTGATTAGCAACATGTTGTAGAAGAAGGAAGAAAATGGAAACAGGTTATGGTTTAAGTATTTAAAAATAACCAACGCAAACAAGGAAACAAACACAGAAAGCAAGCCCCGTGCACTCAGGCGCTCCGGGCTTGAGGGGCTTACCTGGATTCCTGATCCCTCCGTGACTATGATTTTCCAGATACAGTTTAAGTTGTTACCATATGGTTCAGGATAGCCGGGGGATAAAATTGTACCTCTGCGCTGAGTGAAATTGCCACTGCAGGGGACTAAAAGACAGAACCGTATCTCATAAAAATAAAGTACAGCAAAGGACAGCATTAATTTCATGCTTAGCGTTTCTTTGCTGTGTGATCAGATATTAAGAGACATTTGACACGGAGTATGGTCCTCTCAATGGCATGTGGTGGCCAAGGTCAAATTCAGTCTATTCTCTTACCAATTCCCAGTATCATTGATTATTGCCTACCATAGTACCAAGGTTTACAGATCTGGTGTCTAAGAGCAAACCTCTTCAGGCTAAGAAGGGACTGTACCTGACAGTGACATCTCGGAAGTGAATCCTGTTCAGAATAATATTATCCGGATGATTTAAGGAGCTTTGCAGACTATTGCCTTCCATATGTAGACAAGCAACCCCAAATGAGAGTAAGGGGATTTATGAGCAAATCCGGGGAGAAGAGACGCTGAAAATGTACAAGTGAATTCAAGACCTCATCGCGACTGCTCTCGAGGTTGTCACGCAAAATGAAACAAATAAACTCTAACTAACAAGGCCATTGTTATTCGGGCGGCATTAACCTGTTACTTTTCAAGCCTTCATCAGCACAAATTTATTAAGAGGACATTATGAGACAGCAAATCAACACTGTAACGATTCTTCCCCAAAAGGAAATTATGCTCTATACCCAGGGTTTGAGAGTTAATGGCGTACTTGATAGGTTTTGTGCAACAAAACGCGTTTCATCCTCGTTAATCTAATGAGTTGTTTCATGAGACACAGTGACTTTTAGCGTGGAGCCGCTCCGCCGCTATTTCAGAGGAAACACGTTGCTTTTTGAACAGGTCTGGAGCGGGATCAGGCTGTGCACACTGGACGTGAGCATCGGAAGCTGCTTCGTCCAGCTGTGAAGCTGGAGGGAACAGCCTTGTGCACGCTGTCACGCCTTGTGGACACATGCATGCTGTCACGCCTTGTGGACACACACACGCCGTCACACCCGCGGGCACACAGGTTGTCACACCCACGGGCACATGCACTGTCACACCCGTGAGCACGCACGCTGTCACACCTGTGGACACACATGCCGTCACACCCACAAGCACACACACCGTCACACCTGCGAGCACACACACCGTCACACCTGCGGGCACGCACGCTGTCACACCCACGGGCATGCACGCTGTCACACCTTGTGGACACACGCACGCCATCACACCCACAAGCACACACACCGTCACACCCGCGGGCAGATATACCATCACACCCGCGAGCACGCACGCCGTCACACCCGCGGGCACACTTACCCACGCAGCTCGGGATTGTGTCGTTCCACTGAGCTAACGCGTTAGGCACGGACTGGCAGCGGATGGCGGTGGAGCCCTGAAGGAGGTACCCCGGGTTGCACTCGAATCGAACAATCGAACCGGCCGAGAACTCGGAGCCAATTCTCCGTCCGTACCTGGGCTCAGGGACAGAGCTGCACTGGGTATCGCTGGTTCGAGGGACAGCTAGAAGCAAACACACAACACGGCCATCGGTGTCTTCCCGGGGAAGCCCCACCATTTCCTTGGAAAAGGAGTCGAGACAGTCTAGAACGAGTTTATGTTAATACAGAAATCAGTAACGCCTTCCGCAGGTTCTAGAGGGAACGATGTGGGGAGCACTTCCATACCTGCATCCAACCTCTTACCAACCCCAAGGACCGCCTTATATTCTCCTTTCAGAGGAGTTAAACGCGGCATCAGGAGCATTGGCGCCTTATGAGACCTGAGTGATATGCAGGCAATTAAAATTAATTAAGCGCCCAAATCACTGTGCTCATGATAACGAGGTGCCTCAGAACTTGCACTTACCCTCAAAGACCTTAGAGTCTAGTGAGTATAATACGGCTATTGTGATGTAGTAACAAAATTAAAAACACAACTACCGGATGACCCAGCACTTCTGCGTATGCATCCCACTTCTGCGGATATATCCCCCAAAACACTGAAATCGGGATCTCAAAGACCTGTCTGCACCCACGTGTCCACCACAGCCTTCTTCACAGTAGCCACGCTGTGGAGACAACCTAAGTGTCCCATCAGTGGGTGAAGGGATAGAGAAAACGTGTTATGTCCATACAATGGAACACCGTTTAGCCTTAAAACAGAAATAAATGCTGCCATTTGCAACAACACACGTGTTCCTTCCACCTCTGGATAAAAGTCAAGATGGCCAACCACACGGCCCGCCCCCCCCCCCCAACAGCCCCTCTGGCGAAGCAAAATCACACTGCCTTTAGCCCCGTCCCAAATCACCTGGCACAAACCTCAATCCCATAACCAGCCCCTCCCAGAACTCCCCTTCTGAGACACCCCCAGGGTCTCCCTGGGCTGTGGTTTTCGTTGAGGTCTGGTCTTCGGCTGACAGTCACGGGCAGGTGAGCCTCGTTCCAGTGTGAGGTGAGGGGTCTGTTAGGTTGTATACTGGAATCTACTGTCTGTGAGACAGTGTTCTGCTTTCCAAAAGGGGCATGGGGTAACTTTTGGAATATACTTCAGCTCGCAGAGACGTCTGTTACTCCAGAACGACTCGTTGAGAAACAGATCCACAAGGTATGGGCATGAAAACTCCATGATCTGTTTTTATTCTCTGCAGCTAAAGGCCGTTTGTATGTATCGTGTCCAGGATCCTCTTCAGTCTGTGCATTTTTTCATCCAACGGTGCCCCCCTCTGACAGTGTGCTCGCGTCCTTGTTTTCCCGAAGAACAGTGCTCCATGTTCACACTGCTTTTCCTAACATGGGGACATCAGGTTTGGCATTGAACCTGACCAGTGACAGGCAGCATCTGAGTAACTGCTCCTAAGAAAGCAAGTCTACGAGACGGAGTCAGAAGACGATTCTGACTCAAAGTTAATAAAATTATATACCAAGCACTACAGTTGAAACAATGATACATCAGAATGGCTCTTTTTTAGAAGTAAAAACAGAATGCAGAATAACTATATCATAATAAAAATTGCTGAAAATTCCTATTTGTCATATTTATATGTCTCAGCATTTTGGTGCAGTTGAACAAGAAGCATGAGGGCCAAAGAGGAAATAAATAAAGACCATCCCATGGAGGCATCAGTTCTCAAGTGTTTGCTGCTGTTGTTACCAAAATGGAGAAATGTCTCCAATGGCAATTTTTCTCCTTGTCCTGAATTACACGAAAAACACCCGGCTACCGATAGCAAACGCTGCACGCTTATCTAAGAAGCCTCAAACACAGTGACATTTCTATTTCTAATAATACATTAATATTTAATAAATATGCGAGCACTTTTTCCAGGGCATCACTGCCACTCCAGGCCCCGTACACGGGGACAACACACCATCAAGGGTCACTCGGACACAGGCCACTATTCAGCCTTTCCTCATGAACTTCATGGTTGTCCTTTTTGAAGGAAACGAAGATAAATGAACAACACCTACATCTGGGTGATACTATGAAGGTTGTTCTCTAGAGGAAGAAGTTTCCCCAGTGAGGAGAAGAACAATTTTAAGTCTCTGGAAAGTGGGGCCGAAGCAGGCACAGACGACCTCAAACGTCCTTGCACCGTCTGGGGAGCATCCAACAGCATTCAGCCACTTTCCCTGTCGGCCCATCCTCCGGTCCCTGCCCTTCACCTGGATGTTTCGGGCAGCATCAGGGAGAAATTCCGTCCTCTGTGGTTACTACCCTGTATCTTTTAGTCAATGTTTCACACTGCAGTGAAGCAAGAGGGGAATCAGCCCAGCGGAAAGCGAACGGGGACTGAGGTCGGCTCAGGAGAGAAGGTGCCGGACTGAACGACGAGTGACGGCCACGGCAGGTGCGCTGTGCTGGTGCGGGGGCTGGGGGCTGCTCACGGGCTTTCAGAGCACCCACCGCGAGGGGAAGCCAGAGCCTAACGTCACGTGGCGGGTCCTTCGCCCGAAGCCACTGCCAGAGCTCAGCCCAGGTCTGCGCACGCGGCTCCTTCACCGCCCATCTTTCAGAGCAGGTATGACGACAAAACCAGACACCGACAATAACACAGTAACAAACCCGAATGCCCGCAGCAGTCACTCGGCCAGTCTAAGGGAGGCTGGCTTGCCTGTTTCTTTAGTGATGGGGGACATTTTCTATTTCTCAAAATCATTCTGTTTGGGTAGCTGAAAAATCGGATTCGACAAGCCATCACTCGTCAGGGAATTCAAGCACACATCACTGAATTATGAACAAAACTTTATGCTCAGTCTTTTTTGTGGAAGTACGAACTTTATAAGCTCTTTATACAAAACGCGAGTCTCTTCGAAGTGGAAAACCTTATAATTTATGTCATCTAAAAGGAGATGAGGTTTGGGGAAAATCAGTAAAGACATGTACTTAAACAACTGGGAAGGACCTCACGTGGAAATTTTCACGTCAATTTCTTTCTAACCAAACTCAGAAAAAGTGCTTCCTGCTTCCAGGTTGTTTATCTGTTTATTTCACTGCTAAGGGCAGTGAGTCTTGCTGTAGGAGGTAGGAGACCCTGGGACAGGAAAGCCCCAAGCTAGTGAATCTGGGAGACTGGGAGGCCAGAAGGCCAGGAAGCGGGAGGCTGCTTCAGATGGGGATCTGGAATGGAGCTGTCCACACAGCAAATGTGTCCAGAAAGACGGAAACTCGGCCAACTGATACTTGTAAGTTGTGCACTCAGGGCAAGCTTGATATAAACACATGGCCTCCTTTCCCCCCTGAAATATTCAAGATGTCCTACCTGGTTTACTAGCTTTGGTGTGAATGACTTATTTTGAGAGAACTTAATGAAGTGCTGAATCCTGCATGGAAATACCCAAGAAAAATGGATGATCTGTGCAAACTGCCAGGCACAAATATAAGAGAGTTAAAAATAGTAGTACACTCATGAGACACTGTCGACTGCCGAGTTTAATATAGACGCATTCAGTCACGTGCACACACAGAGCACAGCGGGGGTGGGGGGGGTTGTGCAGATGGTTTTTAACCACCCTGCCATAAATTAGCATGTGCCTCAGAGTAAGCAGGAGAGGACAGGAGACTTATCTGCTCTGCCTCAGTCGTCTCTGTGGCCACGCACGTCGGCTCTTGTGTTGTTTCCAATATTGCTAAGGTTGATTCTGTTATTAAAAAGTGTGTATTTGGGGCACCTGGGTGGCTCACTTGGCTCAAGGTCAGATTTTAGCTCACGTCATGATCCTGTTCGCGAGTTCGAGCCCCACGTCGGGCTCTGTGCTGACAGCTCAGAGCCACGAGCCTACCTTGGATTCTGTTTCTCCCTCTCTCTGCCCCTTCCCTGCTCATGCTCTGTCTGTCTGTCTCTCTCTCAAAAATAAATAAACATTAAAAAAACCTGAAAAAAAGTGTGTATTTGGAGCCCCCCAAAAATCTACAAATGCAACATAAACACATCATAATATAGACTAAAAGGGCTCTTCTAACACCAGAGGAACCAGACTGTGCTCAATTTATTAAGGAACAGTAGGTGAGTGTTCCACATGGTGGGTTTCTTAGGGTGACATGAATTTTGATTTTCTCGCTGCCCCCAGAATACACTGACTTTACGCGCGATCCATTTTCCGCGGAGTGCCAAAGATTATCAAAATGTGCAGAATCCCCTTTGCTGACTGCAGTCCTGCCAGTGTGTAGGTCTGGGAGCTCAGGGAGGGAGGGCTCAGGAATCTCTGGGTGCTGGGGGAGGAGGGAGGGGACACCCTCTCCAGGTTGCCTGAAAGGAAATCCAAGAAGCCACTTGAATGCATTCACATCGGAAAGTGAGGCGTGCTCCTGCCGTGTCTTCAGGGAACTTTCTTTATGTAGGACAAACATCAACAGCGGTCCAGTTGGGAAACCGAAACGTTAGCACAGCCCCAGGAACCCTCACACTCCAGGAGAATCTCCAGATGTCTGTTCCTGGTAGGTTCTACCAACAGCTTTTGCTTCTCGAGTCAACTGTCACATCGCCGAGGTGTGTGGTGGCTGAATGCAAGGGGGATGCAAGGTGGCCCCAGGAGGAATGACTCCTGAGCCACCTGCTGTAAAAGGTGCCTGCCTGTCACTGAAATGCACCATGTCATCTCCGTCTCCGTCCACACTACTGCTTGTAGGACCCGTGACCTGGAAAGTAGTTCCTCCACCCCGAGTAGATAGCGTCCTTGAGTGTTTAATTCAATAGCACCAAGCAGCTGGACGCAGGGCTTCACAGGTACTGAGTCGTCACTGACAAACTGATGTGGGACAGGTATTTAAAGCACCAGATTAGGAAGGGATCCCCTCCATTCGCCTCTTTTGGGGTGCTCGTGGGTCCTAACTCACTGTCTTTCCCACTTCTGCCCTTTCAAATAGACCCTTCTGCCTCTAAGGGGTGTGGAAAGCAAAGGAAAACCAGCAAAGACATAAGTTAATTAGGACACTTTGTGAAACAAAGTCTACGTCCATTTCTCCACAGGATCAGAAAGATGGAAACATCTTCATTACTTAGGCCTCATTATCAAGCGGGCGGCAGGGAGGGCCGGGGAGTGGAGCGCAAGAGGCAGTGATGCTGGAATGCCTGGGTCGAGTCCGGGTTCCCTGCGCCCTGACCTCGCTACCTACTTTGCCACCGATGTCTCTAACAGGTGCAGAAACTCCCCGTGCAATTTAAAGCTTTAGTAACTCAGGAAAGAATGAAGCCGTAAGTGGTATTCGAACGTGCTATTCAGAAAGTTTTTATACAATGGATTTCAAATAATTTCTTGGCTCCCACGTAACCGGCATCTTTCAGAAAGTAATATTCAATTTAACTTTTCAGATGTATTGAAAACGTCCCCAGGTGTTCTCAAGTGATTTATAAACTGCATTCATGATTCTAGTTCTTTGCTTCCAAGGGATTTAGCTTTGATAAAAAGACAATTTTTGCATAAACTCACTATAGGAACAAAGCAAGAAAAGGAGGTATATTGAGACTTTATAAAATATTGAGGGTGTTAGAGTCATTATATACTCTTAAGGACAAGGAAAACATATTCCTCCTATAAATGATTTTCTTTTCTTACCACTTTTCTGTTTTCATTCATTTTAATGGCGATATGTTACTTGAAGCCAAGAAACATACCTTTTAAAGTCGTGACTTCTGAGGACAGTATTTGTAAGTAGGATAGAGTTAGGGTCATTTGCCTCAGATATTTTATTCGATGTCTAATCTTTATCAAAAAGGCAGGAAAGCCCCTTATCAAGACAGTCCGTGTCAGTAGCTTAAATGTCTCCAGGTTAAAAAGTGTACTTAAGGCGCTATTCCTTCTCATTCCTTTACACATCATCTTGTTCCTGAGCAGTGAGGTTTTTATGATGAAATATTTTATAGTTTATAGATTTTAGGAAAACAATTTGAGGGCATGGGTCTTGCAGCGTGAGAGCATTAGAAATGAGTTGTAAGTGAAATGACAGATTGCTATTTTCCGTAATTTTTTTTTTTTCACAAACACTATGATGTCAAGCTTGTTTTCCAAAGTCTTTAGCAAAGGACAGAAGCTACTGGCACTTGGGGCTTCCCGGCCACTTGCCACTTCCGAGGAAAATAGCTAAGAGGGGCGAGTAATCTGTGTAGCCTCGAGCAAAATTGAGACCTGGAAAAACTAAGTCTTTCTTCCTGTTTTGGAACACACAGTTTATCCGCCAAGGTGGTAATCTCTCTCACATCTCAAGCTTCACGGCCATTACAACCTACATCCAAAGACCCGCTCTGTGCTTCTGAAAGTGTATAAACAGTTGACATGGATTTTTGTCAAGTTCATGCACTGAATAGACAAGACAAAGGTAGACTCTAGAGATAGAAAACAAAACAATCCTCATTGTTTAGAAACTTTGCACAATCTCAAACATTCTGAATAAGCTCCAATTTCAGAAATAAATATAAAGGTGTCAAGGTGCAAAAGTTAACAGAACACAAATAAGACAAAATGGGTGTTTAGAGTCACGGAGGCACGGACGGTATTTTGGGTTTTGTTTGATTTCGTTAAGTTGCCTTTTCGACTTCCTTTTTTACGGGAAGATCTGGAATTGTAAAATGTGCTTTAAATGTATTTCACGAAAGCAGGTACTGAAATCTACACTCTTAGGAGACACTTTACTGAGTTACATAAACTATAATACACACGCAATCCTTTTGCAAAGTACAAAGTGCCAGACAGAGGGGATTGGATCAGTAAGTGTTTCCTGATGATGCCAGATAAATGAGGTGTCACTGTGTCTTTGCAGGAGAAATAGCGTATATATTTAAGCGTCAGAAAGCAAAATTGTGAGATTTTTATTAAATCGTTTTATTATAAACATATGAATACCTTCGATTTCGTAAGTATTAAAAAAAACACACAATGCAGAAATGGCTAGTGCTTTAACTGAAAACAGCAGTATGTCTGATGTCGGGGAGGGCAGAGCGGTGTGCTCAGTGACCTTTGACCCTTACCTTGGTAAACAAAGTGGAAACCCCGGGCAGACGAACCGCTCTTTGCACTGAATCGGAGAAGAATCTGATTTGATGTCGCCAATGGCAATGTTTCACCTAACGAAGAAAACCAGACGTAATTGGTGGGATCCGTAGAATACACTGTGGGGTGGTGGCAAATATTTTGGAAAATAACTATTATTAACTCGGAATTTCACTCTCAGCTGTTGTACTCTTATCAGATCTCCCTTTGGGTTTAGGACCCAGACGCATTGTTTCTATCAAGATTTTAACACTGGTCTTGCCTGTTCGTTCTATTAAAATGTGGATTTAATCAATATCTCACTTATGCTTCCTTCTGAAGCAGGCACTGATCGTAAGTCCGTTAGCTGACAAAGTGGGAAATACAAGAATCAGATTTATCAGTAGCTCAGAATCAACTTTATGTGACAGTTACTTGCTAGGATTTTACTTCAGTTAAGAAAATTAAGAAAATCTGAATTTAAACTTGTTTAAAAATACTAAAGCATTTAGATTCAGAAAAAATAAACTTATGAAATATATTTTTACCTTTTAAAGTACACCCACTATACAGGAATGGTCTCTCTCACATGCCACTAAGGAGCATATGAATGACATAAGCATTTCAGAGGTGAATTTGTCAATAGGTAACAGTACTTTAAATCTGTGTCTTCTGGGGGCGCCTGGGTGGCTCAGTCGGTTAAGCTTCCGACTTTGGCTCAGGTCATGATCTCACGGTTCGTGGGTTCGAGCCCCACATTGGGCTCTGTGCTGACAGCTAGGAGTCCGGAGCCTGCTTCGGATTCTGTGTCTCCCTTTCTCTCTGCCCCTCCCCCGCTCAGACTCTGTCTCTGTCTCTCTAAGATAACATAACATAACATAACATAACATAACATAACATAACATAACACAACATAACATAAATCTGTATCTTCTGATGTGTTTCTCGACATTCCATCATCGGACATTGGCAGAAAAGAACAAGACATAGGTCTTAAGGACCTTGGTTAACAACAGTGAAAAACAGGAAATAATCAAACTTAGTCTTGGTTGGCAAGAGTGTGTGATCCACACGCACAACTTGACTTTGGTCAGGGATGACAACGCAGTGACTGCGCAAACCTTGCAGTTTGCCCAGGGTCCCAATCCACGAGGGGCTAATTAAATTGTGCTGCGCTAATCAACTGAATCCTGTTCAGCACTGAAACGAATCACTTTCGGTCTATATACTTTTTCGTGGGGAAAGAACTGCAGATGTGATTTTCAATAAAAGTGTGGCGTACAAAATGAGTTTGAAATAGCATCCCGTTTTATGCAGCCCCACGTACGTTTACGCGCATTTACACACGCACACACTCATCTGTGTATGTGTATACACGTACGCACCCGTGTACTTGTGGGAGCGTGATGAATCTCTATACGCACGTATTTAAAGGTCGGCAAGGACTGAGACCACAACATTGATACTGCTTATCTCCAGGAAGATTAGGGGACATAGGATAGAAAATAGAACACACAAGATCATTTATTATCCCTTCTTTTCCGATATTTTCCTTTGTTCTTGAGATGGATATTGTATTTCCTACAGCCTTAGTAAGTAAAATGATGGTCAGCGGTTTTATATCTGAGATAAACATACAGTTGAAATTTTATATCAAAGATACAATGTCATTAAGTAGGCAAGCAAATTCAAAGATGATTGCATTTCTCCCTCATTAAAAAAGAAAAAAAAAAGACAAGTTTAAAATGAGTCACCCTGGCTGTCTAAATAAAATTAAAGATCAAATGCTTTGAATGTTTACCTGAATGTGACCCGGAGAGAGAGCTGAGAAGTCTGGCCTGTGGGTGTGTCCCATCAAATAATTCTGCCAAATCATTCAGCGCCGTCTGGAAATAGGCGAACTGTCCGAATACGACTGCAAAATAAAGGGGTGGGTGGCGCAACGCTTATTAAAAAATACGACACGGAGGCTTACACCACCTATGTACCGATTCCTCTCAAGGACCGTGCTCCTAAGATTCCGGCAGAAAATCATGAACTGGTTTCCCCGGCTTTCTAAGAGTTTTCAGTGGCTTAAACAATTTTATTTCGCTTCTCAATGTCTTAAAACATAATAAAAGGAATAGCATTACTGTTCCCAATCTGTTTGAATATTAAATTTTTTTCTGGAACTAAATTAGGATAATACAAGAATAGCCATAAAGCTGCCCCATTATTTAAGAGCAGTTAACGATGTTTCGTTTCATGTACAATAGGTACAGGGATCAAGACAATTCTTGGTTTTAAAAACATGCCAGTTTGGTGAAGAATTTAAAATTGTTCACTTGTTATTACAAGGTGAAATTCACGTGAACTCATTGCGATTTACACACAGGTCAGCAACATACCATAGAGCTGTTTATTATGACCCCACCACACAATTTTATTTATCTCATGGGTGATATAAATAGCAAGAACACACCTCCTCCAAGTAAAACATTACTGTGCATTTCAGCACTTCAAACTTCATAAACTTTTTCACTCAAAGTGACAATATATAGGCCTCCACAATAGTTAGAAACAGTTGTGATTTAGTATATAAGCAAGGAGCGACTAATTCTTATTTATGTGCAAGGTTTAAACTCAAATTATTCTCATTCTGCATAAGAAATGGATATGTATGTATCAATTATACATGTCAGATTCTAATGAACTAATGTGTTGGCCAAATGGAGGGGAATCTAACTGTAATAGCTTGTGTGTGTGTGTGTGTGTGTGTGTGTGTGTGTGTGTGTGTGTTTTAGATATGCCATATATTCTGTCACACACATGTATTACATATATACATAAACATGTATGTATAATATGCACCGTGTACAGTATGCACGTAATAGAGTATACGTACACATACATACATGTATTTTAAGATTTTATAATTCCTTTATAATTTTCTAGAGACAAATAATTACAGGAAGCATGTAAGCCAGGAGGACTTTCCCAATGGATGAACTGCTCTAAAACAAAGAATTAGAAAGAGGAAGAGAATTTTATGATTTCAACATGGTCCTGGCTCATACAATTCCTTTCTCATAGCAGCCCCCCTCCTCCAGTAATGAAACCTTCATCACGTTGGAGGCAGGACGCTTGGGTCTTTTAAATAGCACAAAAGTGAATCACAGACACGTAATTTCAAGAAACTTTTAGAACCAGAATTTGAAACGATCCAGAGAGAAACATGGTCCCAGGACCGTCACGTGCCAACGTGCACTGAGCTCCTCACAACAAATACGGGTGTGGGTCTACATGTTGGCCAAGATGAGGCTTCTCTGATGAGCTGCTCGGGCAGAGCTCAGACCTATGACTGACTCTGCCCCAAACGGGCAGCCAAGACTGACAAGTGCTCATGGCCACGGGGTCTCCCTAGGGGGAGTCCATGTCTCATAGTGGGGAGAGCAGTGTCGCTTCCTTGAGGCATGAGAAGTTAAACCACTTGGGGGGAAGAATGAATGGCAGGGAATTATTTCAGTACGTGAACATTGAAAGCAAAACTTCGCAGGTGACAAATATGGCAAAAGGTCTGGTGTGGCAGGCGCTCAGTGGGTAAGAGACAAGGAGGGGATTGGAAAGCAAAAGCCACCGCAGCCTGAGACTTCAGGACCTAAAAACGAGGGGTTTTCTCGTGGGCAAAATGGGAGTGAAAAATGTGTATCAGGGTGTTCCCGTGATCAGAGCTTTGTCGTAGAAAGGTACTTTGGTGACACTTTGGGTGAAAACAGGGAGAGAATTGGAGTATCTGAAGACCTTCCTCAAATGTTACTTCCCACCTGGAACCTGTGTTCACCACAGCCACGCCTCTTCCCACCTAGCGACGCCCACACCTTGAGCTAATGTGGCACTTAAAAAGTGGGCATTTTAGGGCACAGACTATGTTTTGTTCATCCTGGCCCTTATCACAATTGTTTGTTATTATCATTATTATTATTATTATTTTAGAGGGAGAGAGAGAGAGATAGTGACAGAGAGAGCACATGAGCAGGGTAGGGGCAGAGAGAGAGGGAGAGAGAGAATCCCAAGCAGACTCCATCCTCAGCACAGAGCCTGACGTGGGGCTCGATCTCATGACTCTGGGATTATGACCTGAGCAGAAATCAAGAGTCGGACATTCAACCAACTGAGTCACCCAGGTACCCCCAAAATTGTTGAACTGATTTATTTCCCAGGAGAGAGTAAGGAAAAGAAGAAAGATAATACAAGATAAGGCAGTATAGATTTTCATTTAATCCTCTGTGCAACTATTTTAATTTCAAATTAAAATTTAAATTAAAATTTTCTGCCTGGATAGAATGTGATAAATGTATATCTTTAAACATTTCAGACTGGGAAACTCTGATCAATATTTAGGATAGAGGTGTGACTTTTTTTTTATCTGCTGGGAAATCATAATTGTGTTGTGACAATTCAATAAATTTTGAAATAAACTAAAATCATAGAATATGGCTGCTATATTCCATTGTGATAAATATGTTCTGCCGTTTATCTATGAACAAAAGTAAAAGGAATAGGAAAGTAACTGGAGGATGTCGTTAAGCACTTACGTGGAAAAAACGAATTAACGGGAGCTGAAGAAGTGACATTGGTTTAAAGGAAATGGTCAAGCAAAAAGAGTGAGAATCAGGAGCTATTCTAAGTTTTATTGTTTGTTTATTGTAGCAAAGTAGATATTCTGAAGCCCTCTCACTTTTTATTTTTTTTTTAACGTTTATTTATTTTTGAGACAGAGAGAGACAGAGCATGAATGGGGGAGGGTCAGAGAGAGGGAGACACAGAATCCGAAACAGGCTCCAGGCTCTGAGCTGTCAGCACAGAGCCCGACGTGGGGCTCGAACTCATGGACCGCGAGATCATGACCTGAGCTGAAGTCGGCTGCTTAACCGACTGAGCCACCCAGGCACCCCTACCCTCTCACTTTTTAAATGAGAGTAACAGCTGTCGCTCATTCACAGAGTAAGTGAACCAGCCCTTTGCCTGTTGGGGAGCTGGTCCCCCTGCCCTGGTCTCCACGAGCATGTCCATCATCTCTTAAGCACCAAGGAAAGCCCAGCCCGAAAAGCCTAACAGTCTTGAGTACTGGCCCGGGGTAGACACTACATGGTGTGTAGTAAAATAGCAAGCAAGTTCGTCACACGGTTCATGAAAGGCCCATGACCTAAAACACCTAAGGCTAAAGTCAGTTCCTGGTGAAGGTTTTTGTCAGTTTCAAAGAGGCCTGTAGATAATAGAGTAAAACCTTGGTTTGCCAGCATAACGCCTTCCGGAAACACGCTTGTCATCCAAAGCACTCGAATATCAAAGCAAATTTCAAGGACCACTGGCTCAGCTGTGATCATGTGACATCGGGCGTCGCGTACGACTTGTGTTGCGAGACCTCGCTCATTTACCAAGTTAACATTTATTAGAAATGTCTGCCCGTCTTGTGCAAACGCACACGCGCAGAACAACTTACTTGCCATCCAGAAACTGTTTGTCTCCCACGTGCCAATTTCTTACCCAACAAGTAACTTACTTGTGTTATAATTGTACTTTCCAAGAGGTTTTCCCTCAAACAGATTCTAGCCTTAGAATCTTATCTGCTGTCTGTCTATGAGTGGATGGCTGCTATATCACATGTAAAGAAAAAAACCAAAACTTAGCCATGTAGGGTTTTCACTGTACTACTGGGGAAAAAAAGAACCTGGTCTATAAAGTTATAAAAACGACTATCTGGTTTACTCCAGAAAAGAACCCAAGTCAAAGGAAATGTCTGTGGCCAAGAGTGAGATTGGAGGTGTGGGAATCCAGCTCTGGGAAAACCCAGTGCAGACCCGGCAGGAAGGCCCTTCTAGAGAAGAAGCCACGCGGAAAGCTGGCTCAGACTGGAAGCGAAGTTCAGGAGGGAAATTCGTAAGCGAGGTGTCGTGGGGTCACATGGGGATCTGCCCGCTTTTACATCTCTACCCACTCGAAGGTGAGCTCACTGATCCGGTGACTTCCGTCAGCATCGGACTGAGAAATGCAGGTGCAGACTGGTATCCAGTGTTCCCCTGGCCCACCTCACTTGGCCATCCTGCCTCAAAAAAAACAGTTTCAAACAAAGGGTGAGTCAAGCCAAACTGATTCTCTCTGATCATTCTGGATCAGAAACTTAGAAGAAAATTTACGCATTTCATATGACATTGATAAAATAACTGGAGTGGATGCCGTGTACGTTTAGAAAACCTGTTGCTTTAACACAAGTCGTCTTCTTTTATAGTTCTTATTATAGTCAGAGCCGAAAGGTTTGTTTAGAAGATGACAGAAAAATTAACATCGAAACAAATATGACCACGAATAAAACATTAAAGAAAGAGAAACTTACCAAACTCCTTTGGCACCGTTATGGAGTAGAGGCATATTTGACCGGCCGTGTAATTATGTGGGTAGTTTGGTGACAAAACGACCCCTTCGGACCCCGTGTACTGGCCTCCGCAGGGAGCTGCAAGAGGGAGTAAGCAAACAGCATGTGCAAAACCATCGCCACACCTGCTCGCGAGGGGCGGGGCCGCAGGAAGATGAAAACACTGAGGAAATGAGCATCTCACCTGGTTTGTTCAACAGTTTAACAAAGTGGGGGGGGGGGTGCCTGGGTGGCTTAGTGGGTTGAGCGTCCGACTTCGGCTCAGGTCATGATCTCACACTCTAGGAGTTCAAGCCCTGCATCAGGCTCTGTGCTGACAGCTCAGAGCCTGGAGCCTGTTTCAGATTCTGTGTCTCCCTCTCTCTAGGCCCCTCCCCCACCCCCCACCACTCACACTGTCTCTCTCTGTTGCTCACACTCTTTCCCTCAAAAATAAACATTAAAAAATTTAAAAAAAGAAATTTAACAAAGTGGCCGATGGAAAAACTACTTAACTTCGCTGTGGGAAGTGAAGGAAAAGAAAAGTGGAGATTTACCAAGTTTGAATAAAGACAACTTAGGAGAAAAACCTATGATGGTCTCAGGAAATCCCAAAACCTCTCCCAGACGTGCTAAAACGATCATGAAAATGTTAGTAAGAAACTAACAACAAGCCTGAAGTGAACAGATTCCTGAGTTACTTTGAGTCTCACGAGAATCTTCTGGTTGGCATCAGTCATATTAACTGAAGAGCTACAAAAATTATTTCAGTTTTCTACTGTTTTTACATTACTACAGGGCTTAGAAAAAATAATGTTTGCTTTTAGCTTTTCATTGTTGAACTTTTCATCTCGAAGACTCAGTTCAAGAGTAGCATGTAGAATTACTAATAAGCCAGGGTCTCTGTAAGTTTGATTGAAAACTGAATTGATTCATAACGAGAAAGCCAGGGCAGATACAGTAACAAGTGTTAGGTGCAGAGCTCTGTGTGTGCGTGTGTGCGCGCGCACGCGCGTGTGCGTGTCTTTACTTTCCTTCTCATTATTTTATTCACTTGGGCATTACTTCTGCTAAGGAAACACTGAAAACACTGGGACAACACCGAAAATACTCTGGAAGCATGTTCAAACAGACATTCAATTGAATCCTAGTCTCGTGACTCCCAGTTTAATTAAACGCCCTATCCTTCAATCCGTCAAATGTGACTTCAGAAGACGTCCCAGTCTGCAGAGTGTGACCCGGGACAGGCACTGAACTACCAGCCTCCCGGACCCTGCTGCCTGCAGCCTGACCACGCTGCTCCTGGTCTCAGATACACCCCATGGACCTCAAGTCAGAATCATTTTTAGTGTTTGAGAAAGTAGATTTGTACAACTTATTTATTCTTGATAAGACAGTTTTCAAGCACCAAAAGACAAATCAAAGGCAATATATTTAATCCTTTCAATGTTAATTAACACACTATCAAGTCCTAACTGATAGGCATTCTTCGCAACTAACAAAGCTCCTTGGACTATGTTGACATTAATGTCAAAGCACCTCATTCATGATTTGTGAGAGTTCGAAGCCATACATCACAACAGCTTGGAAAACTGAAGTCTTATTCTAAGTTTCAAGGGAAAACAGCTTACGCATCTGACAGCGTTGATCTACTTACGATCAACAGGTAGAGATTTTCTTTAACTACACTGAGTGTGGTCTTCCCGCTGGTGTCTTGATTCAGAATAATTTTATCATCCCACGACACTTACACTGACATTTTACAATTCTAAAAAGAAAAATTCTACTTTAACTTGTTGATAGAAGTTAAACTCCCAAGCTGAAGGTTCTACATGAAATGCTGGGTGCCTTATTCTACTAATTTAGATACATCGCTTAATTTTTTTTTCACCTCATCCATATAAATGCAACCAGGGTATTTCAGAACTACTTTTTTCCTTAAAAGTTTACAGTTCAAATTTTAAAAAGTAAGCACCATGAAGCATAGAAATCTATTTTTTGCTCAGCCATATAAAACTCAAGCAGGTAACTGTGCAAATATCCTTTCTTTTAAACCTAGAAAATCCATCCAGTTCAAATTTTAAGCCACAGGTATAAATAAAAAGTGGAAGCAAATCACCACTGGGGTAACATTTGGATGCTCAAATGATCTGACAGACAGAAATCTTATCAAGGACACTGTGTGATGTATTTGTGGAAGTATACCTACAAACATTTATTTTGTTCAAGGACAGGATGAAAGAGAATTATTTTGTGATAACACAAGACATTAAAAAAAAAAAAAGATGAAATGAAAGGAAACTGACCTGGCATTTTAGGTCCACTGCTTCCTTGATGCATCAGGTTGTGCTTACACGTTCTAGATAAGCACCAGAACTATTTTGCACACAAGCAAACATTTGTGAAATTGACAAAAATATGTACAGGATTTTCATTTCATTCTTAATGATTATTCTGTCCGTGTTACTGCGCTGACCTAAGACGCAGATAGGTATGGTCTTTTCCGTAATGGGCATTATTTTACGTTAATGTGATAAAAGAAAAATAAAGATGTTCTTGCTCTTTGGTAATTAATGAATGAAACAGATAATTTTCTAAATGAATAAAGAGTAATAACATCATAAGTACAGATGGTAACAAGAACTCACTCATCCATCTGGTTAACTGGAATGTACGTCTCATATGTAAAGGCAACAAAATTCAATCGAATTGAATGTAAACTGAAACAACACAGCTAACATCCTGACCCATGAAACGGGCTCTGGGTTGTTTCAATTTCAGTTCAATTTACAGTAAATTTCAGTGAAGAAAAACTGCAGACAACAGATGAATCACCAAGAAAAAAAAATCATATTCTACATTTAAAATAAACTAGTCCAGAACGTGCAGCCTGCATTCCATAATATATGGAATATTCAAATGTTTTTTTTAATGTTTTATTTATTTTTGAGAGAGAGACAGAGAGACAGAGAGAGAGAGAGAGAATGAATGGGGGAGAAACAGAGAGAGAGGGAGACACATAATATGAAGCAGGCTCCAGGCTCTGAGCTGTCAGCACAGAGACTGATGCAGGGCTTGAACCCGTGAACCGTGAGATCATGATCTGAGCCGAAGTTGGACGCTTAATAGACTGAGCCATTCAGGCTTGAAATGTTTACAATATAGCAGAAATCCCTGGTTTAGCTGGTCATCTAAATGATCCACAGGTAGTGATTCATGCACAAAATGTGTTATTCCCCATGACAGATCCAAAATAAACTATGGGGGGAGGTAATTTCTACTTTAATGATTTGGTATTTTGAGTTCTACTTAAATGTAAATAAATAGCATAAATAAAAATTTATGTGTTGTGCACTTTGATGACAGGTAAACAGAAATTGCTCTTGGCTTAATGGGTCTTCAAATACAGAAGAAGAAATAGTCTCTAATTTAAAATCTGATTCTGTATCTATTATCCAAATGTGACTTCTTTTATTTATGTTTATTTTGTGGCTATCATTCCCCCACAGGTTCAAATTGTATTTGAGTTTAATACAAATTTAATTCCTCCTGCATTATTATTTAACAAAGTCTAAAACTCACGTTCTTTCTTATTTTTCTCTGGTCCCCATATATATATCCTCTATGGAGATGTCTGAAGAGGGATATTACCACACCTGGGATGTACAGATCATTTAGTGGAATACAAGAAAAAACATTAGAACCTCTGTAGAAAGTTATATCCCGGGAGGTGTTTCTGTTCACACATTATCTACGCGGGATGTCTGCTGGGAACTGTGGTGTGTGTAAGTGCATTGCACTTATTGGGGTTTCATGCTCAACAGTCACGATGTGACTGGATGTCAGACCAAGAGTCTGCCATCATTGCCCTCTGCTTTATCAAAAGGATCATGTACTCCATTTACATGTAGATTAAGATCTACATACAGAATCCAGATTTTCTATTTATTGAGCACCTACTTTGTCTGAGACAGCCATATGCATATGCCATTTAATCTTTCCAACACTGGTGAGGTAGGCATTCTTACGTCCTGAGCCCTGGGTGGTGCAGCCAGAATTTGGCCGCCTCTAGTTGGATAACCCCTGGGCCCTGCTCTAATCCCCACCCTCAGAACCTCTCCCCTGGAAAGTGGGGTCCTCAAGACCTAGGACAGCAGCCTGCAGGCAGCCCTGGACCCACTTCTGGGACGGCGATCTAGGACCCTAGGCTCCCGTGAGAGCACTGCCTGGGTTCCACTGTGTCACCTCCCAGACACCCCTCATGTTAGTTTTTAGGAGATTTAGCGGGAAGGACCCCAAAACTTCCATGTTGTCGAACCTGCCCAAAGCAGCTCACACGGTAACTTAAGTATGTGGCTTTTCAGCATTTTTCATTAAATAGAGCCAGGGGAGGCACTGACTCACAAGCTGGCCTTCATGGCCACGACTTAAATACACTGCCTGGTGCTAAAATTTACACACTTCCCTCATAAATTTGCTTTCTATATATGCATATTATTTTTACATATACATGTACATGAATCATGTACATCACACACGTATATTTAATCTACATTTAATATATATTTTATTTAATGTAATGTATTTATTTCAATATCTATATTTAGTATATATTGAAATATATATACATGTATACACCCTATAAGTATAAAGGGAAATAAACCTAAAAACATAATAAAAATACATATTACTTATTTATATTATTAGTTATCCATCAACATTATATTTATTATATTAATGTTATATATTATTGGTGTATAAATATATATATTTCAATATATATTATATATGTTTGTATGTTATTAATATAAATAATATTTTTTATTATGTTTATAGATTAATTTCCCTTTACACTCATAGGTGTGTATATGTGTATGTACGTAAAGGGTAATTTACATATAGAACAAGTGGCTTCCAAAATCTCAAAAGTAAAAAATAACAATAAACACTGAAATAGAAGTTTTAGATTGCTTTTTAAGAATTTGAGATGAATGATGTTTCTCAGGCCCTTCCAAATCTATGAGGTTACTGGGCATTTTATTTTACGTATATGGCATTATTTATATTTTATAAAGGGCATGTGCATTTTAAATATAATTAAAATGTGACATTAAGTTTCTACAAAATGTAACATAAATATACGTGGATTTTTACGTATCTATATTTTTAATGGTTATTTCTTTTTGAGAGAGAGAGAGAGACAGAACATGAGTGGGGGAGAGGTAGAAAGAGAGGGAGACACAGAATCTGAAGCAGGTTCCAGGCTCTGAGCTGTCAGCACAGAGCCCGATGTGGGGCTCGAACCCATGAACCACACGCAAAATCATGACCTGCGCTGAGTCGGATGCTCAACTGACTGAGTCGCCCAGGCGCCCTGATTTTTACATCTTTTACAGCTATCGTTCCATATGATTATTATGATAGGTCCACAGAGGGTATCAGGCAAATATCACCGTTGTCCCTGACGAGAAGACAGAGGCCTACAGGCACCGAACCACCTTCCCACCTCGCACATGAGGTTAAGAGTGGATCTGGAACTGGACTCCTCTCTGGCTTTTCCTCAAGACTGAAACAGAGCAGGCAGGCCCACGGCCACCCCTATCCCGGGCCCAATGGCGTTGGGGGAATGCAGATTTGCAACAAGGAAATCCCACAGGGTCCCACACACACTTTGCAGTTAACATGAGTTATGAGGCTGGCCAGCTTCCTCACCCTCCACAGAAGAGATTACAATGCTGAGGACCCAAACCTTACTGGTTAAGTTCAGACGTTAATGAAAAAAATGAAAATGCGCACTATGCATGGGGGGGCCATGGTGTATTTGCTTCCCTCTCTCAGCATCGTTTGCTCTTCCAGACCTGGAATCTGAGAAGCATCGATGAATCTGTTTTCATTTTGGTTATTAAAACATGTCAGATCAGGAAGATTTAACAGGCTGCATAATTTTCCATGAAAATTTATTTTTAGCTTTTCACTAACTTATTCATTTCCTCTAGAAACTCGTGTGAAGTCCTTACTGTGCCAGAACCCAGTGCTGAGTCCCGGCAAGGTGGCTTCTTAAATCGCCAAGTTCTCGGGTTCACACACAGACTTAGGGACACGGATGTCACAGTGCGACCAAGGGCGTTACGTTGGTTTGTTTCTTTTGTTTAATTTTTAAATTTGACCTATTTGGTCTGAAGGGACCAGTAATGTGAGCTGTCCTGAGTGGGGGAGAAAAAGAAAGCTTTTGGTAAGTTCATTATATCTAACTAAACTGGTACCTGAGTTCATCCTAAAATAACTTGGAAATCATTTTTTTTTTCTGCAAACACCATGGGCTTTACCATCTTCTGTTTAATGTGCATCATCTCAGGGTAGAGGTTACGAGTCATATGCCCAAAGCTGGAACACTTTGGTCTATGGACAGTCCTATGAAATCACTGACTAGATTAACATACGGACACGGCCAGAGACCCGGAAATCTACATCTGTCTCTCTGTCACTGCACTGTCCGGGGTAACTGCCACCAGACTGCTGTCACTGTAGGTCAGTTCTGTCTCTTCTTTTTTTTGAGAGAGAAAGAGAAGGAGAGAGAGAGGGAGAGAGTACCACGAGCTGGGGAGGGACAGAAGGAGAGAGAGAATCTCAAGCAGGATCCACTGACAGCACGGATCCTGACCCAGGGCTCACTCCCACAGCCCTGTGAAATCACGACCCGATCCAGAATCAAGAGTCAGACACTCAACTGAGCTGCTCAGGTGCCCTAGTTCTGTCTGCTCTTGAAGGTTGATCTTACCTTTTAATATGTGGATTTAGTAAGTGAATGCCCATATAAAGAACTACAACTAGTGATATTTGGGGGGAGAATGACACATGAATATATACACATACATACATGTGTATACACACACACACACACACACACAGACATGGAGACATTGAAATACAGAGGCAGAGACAGAAGCAGAAGAGTGCATCTGGAGACTGTCACTTAGTACCTCTTAATGTACATCAGGCCTAGGATATTAAAAAAAAAAAAAGAAGTTAAAAATGCCAGACTATCTAAGAGAAAAATGTCACCCCTCCCCGAAGCCTGTGACAATGGCCATACATCAAATGATCAAGGCATGTGAAATACTTAGTCCGCATTGGCTCTGTAAGGGAATCTAACCCTAACCACTGGTTAGGGGACTACAGCACCGAAGCGTGACAGCATTTCTAAAATGAACACTGCATTCTAAAGTAAAAGTAAAATGAAATGTTGTATTCTAATTTTTTTAAACATTTATTTATTTTTGAGACAGAGAGAGACAGAGCATGAGCAGGGGAGGGGCAGAGAGAGAGGGAGACACAGAATCGGAAGCAGGCTCCAGGCTCTGAGCTGTCAGCACAGAGCCTGATGCGGGGCTTGAGCTCATGAGCCGTGAGATCATGACCTGAGCCCCCCAGGCGCCCCTGAGACGTTGCATTCTAAAGTAAAAGTCAAATGAGACGTTGCGTTCTAAAGTAAAAGTCAAATGAGACCGTGCATTCTAAAGTAAAAGTGTTAGGAAGGACAGCACAGGGCCCACGCGTACCGTTGCAGGAAGGCAAGGCCTGACTCCAGGCAGGTTTTCCGTCCGCTCCGATCACACACGTGATGGAGGAGGGGTCCACAATCTTGTAGCCAGAGTCACACTGGTAGGTCACGGTTGAGCCAAGCTTGAAGTCCGTGCCAACGCGTGTCCCGTTCATTATATTTCCAGGGTCGAAACAGGCTTCCCGGGGCTTCTCTGTAGAAGCAAAGGTCACCTCCGTAAGGGCAGGGATCTTAAGCTTCTGTCTGTTTCTCTGTTTGCTTGCTCATTTTATCTACTGCCTACAACAGTGCCTGGTATGTGAGAAAAGCTCAAAAAGTATTTATAGATGGACAAATAACCAAATTAGTAGCTAAGTATCAAGTTAATATTAATAACATGTCATTATTAATGTGATAACTACCAAGTTAACAATTCAATAACACGAAAATAGGAAAAACTCCAACTTAATACAATTACACTTCTTTTCTTAAAACCACATTTTACTACAGAATCGTTATTGAATCACTTTCATTTAGGTAAAAAACACAACATTACTTTTTACGAGTTTTTTGTTTTTTGCTTTTTTGTTTTTTCTTTTTGCTACGGAACCTAGTACTGAAGCAAAGAAAGCGAGGCTGGAAAAGTTGAGGTCATTTCCTACCTCTGCACTTAAATCATGCTGATGTGAAACCACACGCCTTAGAGGCCATGAGAGAATCCGGCCACTCCCGGGGTCGGGCTCGGTGCGT
Organism: Felis catus; assembly: GCF_018350175.1. Lineage (NCBI taxonomy): Eukaryota > Metazoa > Chordata > Mammalia > Carnivora > Felidae > Felis > Felis catus. The sequence goes on from NC_058371.1 coordinate 2,989,800, forward strand.
GCCAGTGCTCAGCACTTGATACCGGGAAGAGGAGACCGGCAGGGAGGACAGGAGAAGTTCTGGGCCTCCCACAGGGCTCCCTCCCTGCACTCAGGGGCACAGCGCCTGGCGGCGGGGTCGGGACCAATGGATAAGCGCCAGTCGCCGCACCCTCACAGCCAGGACCTCCCGACAGCTCCGACCTGGCTGCGGTGACGGCCCCAGCGAGGTGAGGGCCGGCTGCGTTCTAGGCACCGAGCGGGCTGCACCTCGCCCTCCATTCTGTCCTCCCCTGCAGCTCTGCGAGGGCCAGAGCTGGTCTGCTGCGGACTGTGGACCTGGAAGCCCAAGAGAAGTGTAACAACTTTCACTTGGGGCACCTGGGAGGCTCAGACGGTTAAGCGTCCGACCCTTGGTTGCCGCTCAGGTCACGATCTCACGGTTTGTGAGTCCGAGGCCCACGCTGGGCTCCGTGCTGACAGCTCCGAGCCTGTCTGGGATTCTCTCTCTCCCTGTCTCTCTCTGCCCTTCCCTTGTCTCGCTCTCAAAATAAAGAAATAAACTGAAAAGAAACTTTCACTAAAAGCCTATCTGTTCCCAAATAGAAACCAGTCTTTTTTTTTCCCCTCTGAGACTTATAGCTATGTGGTTAATTCCTGTTGACTTTTGGTAACCTTACCATTTTAAATGTCTTTATATTCAATAGACCTTCCAAAATATCTCTAAATGGATGGATAACTCTCTCTATATATAAGTATATAATATATATAAGTATATATATAAGTATATATAATATACAAATTATAATATATAAATGTTATAAACATATACAATTATATAAATAATTTATAATTATAAATATATAGTTTTATATATAGCAATATATATAGTTACATAGTTATATTGCACTTCATCATTTGAATGGTGTTTTTGCTTATACATGTCAACATTTTTCATGCCATCATCAAAGTTCCTGGTCATGTCAGAAGGCTCTAGACCTGAATTTTATAGATGTTCAAGTGATCAATTTAGAAGATACCTGAAACATTAATCTTCATTTTTTAACTGACAGTATAAAAATACAGTTTGGCTTGTGTGTGCATGTCTGTGTGTGTGTGTGTGTGTGTGTGTGTGTGAGTGTGAGTGTGACAGAGAGAGACAGAAAGAGAGACAGAGAGATTAAGGTCATTAATATCAATACATGCTCAAGGGCAACTTGAGTGGATAAAATAGACACGTTTTCACTCTTCTTCTGGCTTGACGCGTGTCAATTCCTTCATTCACATAGAAAAGATCTCTGGAAATTATAAGTGGTAGACTGATTTTCTTTGGCTGGAATTAATATTGATTATGCTCTCTGTTTAAATTGTTTCTTACTGATTGTCTATCTGTTGCTTATTATTATTTCCACCAACTCCTCTTTGCAGGAAAACCATCCTGAGAGGTTCTAACAGATATGCCATGACAGACTAAAAGTGGAGTGAGTTTTGAGGACTTAACATTGTGTGTCCTCTTAGGAATGGATGGCATGTGGCAGAGGAATAGAACAGCATGAAGCTTGGGAAGGCTTGGAGGAAACAAAAGAGGGCTGTTTAACTGTATTTATTCCATATTTTCCATTGTATTTATAATGATCTGTGTCAACATCAGCCAAACAGAGATCTCGTTGGCAATTGCTGACTTCACGTATTCTGAGAATGTATTATGGGGGCGCCTGGGTGGCTCAGACGGTTGAGCGTCCGACTTCAGCTCAGGTCATGATCTCACAGTTCCTGGGTTCAAGCCCCGCGTCGGGCTGTGCGCTGACAGCTCAGAGTCTGGATTTTGTGCGTCTCCTTCTCTGTGCCCCTCCTGGGCTCATGCTTCCTCTCTCTCTTAAAGTACTAAAAATTTTCTCAGTACACAGCAGCAGTCCCCCTAATTCAGGAGATGCATTTCCAGACCCCCAGGAAAGGCCTGAAATTGCACAGAGTACCAAACCCTATGTATACTATGTTTTGTCCTACTTATGTACACATATATGCCTATGAGAGTTTAAGAGATTAGCAATAATTACTACTAATAAAATGAACAACTATAAAATATACCCAAGCTCATGAGTGACCTGGACGCGATGACCAGTGTCAGGCTCCTGGGGACCTTCTGGTGCCCTTCTGAGTCCAGCTCAAGGGGGCGGAGCATGTGCTTCCAGACCCCGCTGACCACGGGTCGCCCAGGCCCCGCTGACCTCCGGTGGCCCAGACCAAGACCAGGAAAGCAACGCCACAGAGAAGGGGTCTACCATACATGCCTGTTGCCCTTTCACCCTTTTCAATCATTTATTTGTTATACATCCCTTTCAGTCGAGTTTACTGTCTCACTAAACACCACGTACACGACCGCCTGCTCTGTGTCACTGAGTTAGGTCTCTGATGGCAGGTGTCTTCATCTCTCCAAATGAACCCCCTCTAATCCTGTGGTTCCATTCCTCCAGCTCTCGCTTCAGGATGTTTCGTGATAAATCACAGACACGGTTTTCGCTTACGGTTTGTCCTATTTTCTAATTCGATGACTTCATAACATAGTGTGTTTTGCCAGAGTTCATGTCCTTCCTCCCTAAGGACACGCCTCTGAGAACTCGTGCCAGAGGACAGTGGGTTCAATCAGCCGGTGTCAGACACTGTGGCTCAGTGACCCTGCCCGTGCCTCCTACTTCTCGTCCTGCCGGAGAGCTGACCAAAGCACCGTCACTGCGACCTTTCCTTGTCTTCTGCTACTTCTGTTTTTCACAGCCTCTCCTGGAGAGCTTTGAAAACATGAAGAGCTGTGGCCCCCGGTTCGAAAGCTGCCCTGGTCTTGAAAGAACCCACACAAAAGATGCACGTCTCTCTTCCTACCCTTAGGAACGTACCTCCTTCCTCCTTTAGTCCCTCGTCCAGCCGAGGAGGCCCTGGAGAGCACAAAGTGCACAGGCGGGCAGTGACAAATGTCCATCCTTATATTTAGAGGAGGGGTGGTGCTTTGCAGCTCATTCTAGAATGGGCACTGTCATGGTGAAGTGCACGTCTGTGAGTTCTCGTTACTCCAGAAACTGTCTGATGATATGGTAAATGCCTAAATGTGCTGTTTTTCATTATTCATAAACATTAACAGATCCCATCCCCAAAGCACAAGAACTCCTCTGACTGCTGAGTTATATAATATTTTTCTCTTAGGCATTTTAATAAGAATCACTAAGTTTGTAGATTTTGGTGTTTAGAAGGAAATAGATTAATTTTCTACCTAAAATCATATAAAGAAACATAAGTCCATTGAAGCATTAACAGACATGAAATGTGTCCTGTGTTTTATTTGACAATTCTAATCACCGATAAGTAACTCAAGTTTAAATCAGTATACATATTTTCATTACTTTTTAAAGCACTCACTAGTCTGAATTGATATTTCATTAAGTCCTTTTCTCTAATTCTTTGTCATATATCTTGTATGTTCTTGGTTTCCATGAGACATGGATTTGAAAAGAATGTGATTATTTTCATGGATGCTATAGAAAAATGCTTAATTTAGGGTGGTTTGTGTTTGAGTTTGTCTCTATTTTCTCTGGCAACAGGTGATGAGGGGGCTCCCAAACGAAGTGGGAGACACCCATCTGGTGGGTAAACAGGGAAGCTCGCCTGGGCTGGGGCTCCTCATGAACTAGTGCTCATGGGTGGTGGAGACAGGTGAGGGCCACAAAATCACACGTTGAAAAGCAAGAAGATAAAACTACTATTCTGATGTACTTAACCTTAGTCATTCTGAAGAAACAAATGAGAGGATATTAAAACACACGTTAAAATAATAACAATTATTATTTTTTTAGTGTTTCTTAATTTTTGAGACAGAGAGAGAGAGAGAGAGAGAGAGAGAGAGAGAGACTATGACAATGAGCAGGGGAGGGGCAGAGAGACAGGGAGACACGGAATCGGAAGCAGGCTCCAGGCTCTGAGCTGTCAGCACAGAGCCTGATGCGGGGCTCGAACTCACAGACCGTGAGATCATGACCTGAGCCGAAGTCGGACGCTTAACAAACTGAGCTGCCCCAACTCTTAAATGTCATCAAATCCTTCAATACACACATCATAATTTATTTTTACATGACTATGAATTGGGGGAAAAAAGAAATTATTCATTTTTCTTTTTTCCTTTCAGCAAAGGTAGAAACGTGTCTCTGGATTTTCTTCCCCACTGTAAATATCGAACATTATGTTATGCGAGCATTTCATGTATGAAACAGTCACACAAGACCTCAGAGATAAATGCTTACAATGAATAAACCTTGATACAAATTATTTGACACACAAATTAAGCTGATCACAGTACCTTTAAATTCAATCGCAAACCCCGACAAGCCCACGGAAGCATCACTCCGAAAAGCCAGAAAAAGACTATTTCCACTACTCTCTATTCTTTCTGGGGCTTGAGAACCCTGGAAACTTCCAAGGAGAGGTCTGTTGGAATCTTCTCCTTCATAGATATGTAGGAAATCATAACTGGGCTCCATGTTGAAACTAAAGGAAAGAGCATTCATCAGGTTCGGCACCGAACACGCGTCTCGTATTTCCTCCAGACTACAAGCACACAGTGAGTTCACTTACCTTCACGCAACGAATTTTAAAAACCCAAACAACCCAGAAGTTAAATGTAAAAATAATTTAAATGTGACAGTAGCAATGTGTGTAACTAATGTGAATGATCGATACTGTTAGCATGAGACACAGTGACTGCTATATTCAAAATGGTAGGAGTTTATACCTGGTTTCCCTTCAGATCGCATAAATGTTTCATCTTTTACAAAATGGGAGGAGTCTGAAGATATCTGTGAGACAATGATTCCTAATCACGTGGACAGAGTATCTCTTCCCTGCACCCAGGAAATTGCTAAAGAAACATGGTTTGAAAGAAAGGGGTTCGAAAGGGAATTGCCACCGATATTTGATTTTTACGTGAATATTTTTAGTTTGAAAAACAGGTATCCTCGATATCGCTATCCTTAATTTTTTTTTAATTCTCTGTGAGTTTGTTTTTACTTTTAAAAATGCAATTGCCTCTACTTGGTTGGGTCAGTCGGCTGCCGTCAGTCATCCCCGGGATGGCACGAGGAGTGGTAGGCACCCACTCCGTTTCATGTTCCTACATCATGGACTTTTTCCAATCTTCTCTTCCCGCCCCACACCCCCCGCCCCCCCTGCTCTCTCCACTTCTCTCTCTGTGTCTCTCTCCTCTAGTATTAAATACCCTGGTAATCCCCAAAGTTCTCAGGTGGGATGTGGCTTTCCGTGCCTCTGCCATTTTTGATGAGAAGGCGGATGACGGTCTGGGCGCTTCAAAAACGTGCACACTCTCAGGTGAAACACTAAAGCTGGAACAGACGATAAGATCTCGAGGAGATCAGAATTAACCGACAAATTAGACAGAGGTTTCAAGTAATGCCTTCTGACTGGCCTTCCACCTCTTCCTCATCTCTGAGTCGGGGCCTTTGTGTCTTCAGCAAGGACTCATTCCGAGCAGCGTCCACTCTGTCTCCCTTCAGTTGGCAGCGTATTTGGATAATAGGGATAGTGAGTCAGGAAGCTTTATCATCACTAACGTGGACGTTGTTTAAGTGGCTCTAGTTTATCTGGAGATCCAGGTGATGAAATAGGAACAAAAGGTCTCTCCAGAAATTGCCCCAGGTGTTCTGAAGGAGGCCACCGAGAGTGAGCACCACGGAGGACCCAACATTAACACCGCACCTCGTCCTGAATCGTGCCATCCCAGTTTATGCCAAGGCTACACTGGGCCCTGCGGGAAGTCCCTGGACATAGTTTTTAAGGGCGCTTTAAAAGATTCCTTAGTCTGCTTATTTGACAAATTCCTTAAAGATCACCAATGAAGGAGTGAAAGATCAGGCATGACCAAACCGAAAGGTGTCAGCAGGAATTGTATCAAACACAAGAATCTGATTGGAGGAAGGATTTTATTTGGGACACTTTATAAGAATGCTATTAGAAGCTGGGGATGCTGTGTCCCCATTAACCGTTAGAGCTCATTACTGTTATAGATTATATTTGAGCACTGGAGATACACTGAGTCACAGAAAAGATATACAGTCTGACCTCTCTCTCTCGCTCTCTTTTTGGATATACCATAATCCATGCACTAAAGTCTGGAGTGACATTTGTAATTCATCATGATTCTACTTGTAAAATCCATTTTTTATGTCCTTTTTAAATTTATTTTTATTTTTTAGAGAGGGGGAAGGGGCGGAGAGAGAGGGGGGACAGAGGATCCGAAGCGGGCTCTGCACTGACAGCGGAGAGGCTCGAACTCACGAACAGTGAGATCATGACCTGAGCCTAAGTCAGACGCCTAATGGACCGAGCCACCCAGGCGCCCCTGTAAAATCCATTTTTAATTCTGCACGATCCATGAGACCCAATAAATAGGCCAAAGTGTAGCCCAGCTTTTGAACCAAATGTAATCTGAGTCTCAATGTGTATCTTCGGCTCCCCGGTCTACAGGGACCTGTGATGAGTCACCCTTCCCAAAGACCCCAAGACCCAGGAAAGGCCTTGGAGTGAACGTTCCAGGTCACACAGTGCTTGGTCCTTCCTGTTAGTCGTGCCATCCGCTCCCCAGCCCCTTAGAAGCACACCTGACTTTACTGACTCCCTATAAACCGTGCGTCTGGGCAGCACGTGTCAATGCCAGCGTCTCTTTGCTTGGGGAGGTGAAATCCTGTCCCCACCCAGCACTTCTGGCTCCCTGTTCCCATCCACTGAGTAGACCCAGTCATAAGGCTTGAGGGTCACTCCCACCTGAGCACCTCCAGCTTGTCTGGTTGTCCGCGTCTTGGGAGAAGTCACACATGTGTGATTTTTCCGTGACACTGGATCAGCTAATGAGTTAAGAATCTAGAAGTTGGAAGAAAACTTGGAGGTTTTCTACTTCACCTCTCTTCCAGAGAGGTGGGCAAAATAAATAGGAAAAACAAAAACCTCTATAAAGCTGTTGTCCGTCTATACTATCAAATGGATTTTGCCCTGAGGGAACCTTGATAATTAGTCACTATGACACACTGGAGGGTCGGAAACTCCTACTTCTAAGGCCCCGTGTTCTCTCAAAGGCTTTCAATTGTTCATTTACTTCTAATCTCACGGTGCCAGAGGCATCTCCAGGTTTTAAGGCGTTGGTAGAAGTTAGCATTCACAAAACCTACAGAGATACCCAAAAATACAGCTGCAAATGTTCGGTGGTTTTGCACAAGGGCTGAGCGAGTGGCATAATAAGGGTTCATCACTGGGTAAATTTATAGCAGCTTGAGTAAATTGAAGACATGATGGCTTATCAGGATGACTTAACATTTGGAATCAGGGACATTTAAAATTATACTGATTCAGATCCCATCAGGAGGAGAAAGTGAAAGATAATCATGGCCAGGCCTGGGTTGGTGACGTAAACATCAGAAAAGGAAACGTGTTCAACTGACAGATAGAGATACTTAGACCACTTCACCCTGGAGAGCTAAGAGATCAATAAGATGGCCTCTAGAACCAGGTGCCTTTTAAAAAGTCCCTTCATTTAGTTCAATCAATAATCAAAATACAAAGGCGAAGATCGTGGGATTTGGAAAAAATGCAACTATCATACACCAGATACGAATAATAGGATAGTCCTATAGAATTTACATTTATAAAATAATCACAATGTTTGAAACTCCGTCATCTGGTTTAGCAGGGATAAGTCAGCAATCATTTTTTAAAGAGTAATGTCTATTAATTCAGACTTTACAGCAACCACATTTAGAGGAATTTCTATTTTCAAAGTTCTATGAAGTCATGATATTTCAGTGATGGTATAACAGGGCTACCTGTGGGAACGTCAGACAAGATGTACTGCGGAAACGATTTCGTTATCACGCATTTAGAGAAATACTCCTATTGTCTCTGTAGTGCCCTGATGAGAAATCATACTAAGTGTACCTGTACCACTTTCTCATTACTTTTCTTGAATATTCTGTAAATTCAGCCTTCTCATGTGGAACATACTGCATGCGGGATAGTATTTAAAAGTAATTCCTGCCATGTCCTAATACAAGCAGACTTCTCGAAAGCAAAAGTACATATACGTGTATTTCCATTTAGGTCATTATGCAGCCCCATGTAGTAACTATTCGAATAACATCTACGGCGTCACTCAAGGTAAAACCGGGTACTTTATGAAGGGATATGTGAGGTAAGTTTTCGGTGTGACACTTGAAAAGTTACTCAAGGGGGATTCAGCAAAAGACAGTACCTTTTGAATATCAAGGCGATGACGAAGTCTGGATTCACTTTTATTCTCCAATCACATTCTTTCCCGGGAGGATATGGCTGCGGGTAGTTAGGTGACAGAATGACACCCGCTGGGCCCGTCAGGTTCCCTCCACACGCAGCTGCCACGGAAGAGGGACAATGCTGGTCAAGGTGAAGTAGGACATCACAGAATTCATCAAGGGCACTCAGCATGTGTCAGGTTAGTAGACAACTATCTGGATGAAAATTTAAGGCCCAGGAGGTCTGTATGTTTTTCATGGACTTGTTCATGAATTTCATACAATGTCCCACCCTGCTTTTACGGAGGATTTGTAACTGTTGACAAATAAAGCTCAGTTGCTATGATTTTAAGCTCTACCCAGTTAAGCAGATGACTTTACTCCCCCACACTCCTACAATGCACACAATACACGTTACAGAAACACTTGGAAAGGGAAAGAAATGGCCACGAATGTCACGTTATGGTCCTGCTGATTCTCCTGTCCTGTCATAGGGTTCACAAAGTCATTGCTGACTTCTTCTAGAAGGCATGCTTCCCGTTCACCTGTGTCTCACTAACACCTGGCACAGTTGTGATCAGGTATTCGGGGAATATTTGTTGAGTGAATGAATACACGTTATGCCAGGTATTCCCCAGAGTCCTCTGATATACGTAAGGTTTGGGATACAATTCAAAATGACAAAACTAACACAAAGTTTAAGTGACATCTGGGAATATGGAACCCGTAACAGACTGAGCCAGAACATCAATCTGGAAAATAGAATGTAATCACAATGCTCAGCATGTTAGTATCAGAGAACAGTGCTTTAGATGATACTCATCAATCTACTTGGTTTTTACCTATCATTTTTTCACTACCTGTGTTTACATTTATGTTAGGAAGATAATAATTATGAAGTTCAGTGGTGTTAATAGGCAAGCCAGTTTTCATTCTTGAACTTCAAAGTGTTTAGGATGGTTTCATTTACTACACAGGATTTCTGTCAAATCTTCCATCATGTTTAAAGGTGTTAAAACACTGCAAAATTCACAGGTATACATTTTAGATGCACGGGTGAATATACAAGATTTATGGTTCTTCACAGCAAATACAGTGATTTCTCACAAGTTGTCTTGAAAAAATCAGCCCAATTAAATTATAATGTTCTCCCTAAACTATATATCTTACTTCACATCACTGGCCATATATCCATTTAAGAGAAAAAAAAATGGTAAGTAGAAAAAGAAACACCCTAACTGGCAATCTTTTATACAGAGACATACATACAGATGACTTTTATTGTGAATAATGCCAGTGTACGTGCTTTCTAATTTTTGTGACGGTTGTGTCTTTGAATACTCATTTAACATTCCTGAAAACTTTAATTTTCCATAAGAAGAAATGTAACACATTCCATTACTTTCTGTTATGATTTCAGTCTCACTAAAGGCAAACTCTAACTAGTATCACTAGTATTATAATAAATTCAGATATACATTCAAGAGTAATATGATTTTCGCAAAAATGGCTAAACCCACATGTCCCCCCAGCATCGAGTGTGACTGTAATAAACTCTGCTGGGACCACTGTCCACTCGGCTCTCCCAGAATCAAGTGGACACTGACAGAGGAAAGCCAGGCAAGGCGCGGGTGGAGGCAGGTGGCGCTGAGATAGAGGGAGCAGGTACCTCCGGGTCTAGAAGATTCCGCCGCATGCAGGGTTTGCAAGATGCAGAACGACAGATTCAGGACACTGGCTACCAGGGTGTTGCCAGCAGGAAGAACGTGGGGGTGACACAAGGTACTGATTTAAGAGAAACCAAGAGGCATTGCTGTCTTATCCTGAGAGATCCAAGGAGGCCTTTTTAAATGAGGTTATCCAAGAGCATCCAGGGGAGTTAAGTAGCGCTGTCTGGCTGTGTTTGTTCTCTCTTTGGGTCAGGCATTCTTCAGTTTAGTTTCATTAGGTTGTAATTTGAAAGCTTGCAAAATATTTTGGACAGGATTAGCACTGCGTACAGAATGTTACCCAGACACCTGGGGAAATACTCCAGAGGGAATGGACGTAGACACAAAACCCACGAATCTGTATCAATCCCCAGTGCCTCCTTCCCCAATCCTTAGGATCCCCTCCTTAACGTACCAACAGCACCTCCATCCTTCACGGTGTGAAGCAGCACACTTGAATGAGACACATGCGTGTTTCTGCTTCGATACAACTCAGCGTTCACACCATTAAATGGCATAGCTGGGCTCGAAAGAGCTGCCCTGGGGGTCAGGGCAAGAGGATGACACGGAATGAATTTCTGCAAACTTAGGGCAAATTCTTGCTCTTGAGAGCCATTTACAACTTGGAGTTGGAGAAAAGGTACCGCAGCCTGTACGAGGAAAGAGAGATTTTGGGGACTTTGAGGGATCCTCATGCAGAACGAGAAAGCGGTGAGTGTCCTCTGGTCTGCAGAGGAGTCCTCGGGAATCTGCTAAAAAATCCCAAAGGTAGTGCCTCCTTCATTGCAGTCCTTTGATAAGTGAAAAAGGGAGCTATCCAACCAGCCCACAGCAAAAATCAGCAGCATCAGACGAGGGGGTGGAAATAAGAGTAACATGCCAGCAGGTGAGAGGCTAAGGGATTTCAGGAAAGAGAGAGAAAGAAACGAAGATACGAGGGGAAACACTAATAATAATAAAAGGGGAAAAAGAAATTAGCAGGCCACCCAGCGCTGGGTTGAGCGCTGACTTTGACTCGGGCCGTGATCTCGGGTTCGTGGGTTCGAGCCCCACGTCGGGCTCTGGGCTGACAGCTCGGAGCCTGGAGCCTGCTTCGGATTCTGTGTCTCCCTCTCTCTGCCCCTCCTCTGGCTCATGCTCTCTTTCTCCTTCAAAAATAAATAAACATTAAAAATAACAATAAAAAAAGAAATAAGAACAGGGTTTTGGTTTTTTTTTTTTGTTTTTTTTTTTGCCTCCTTTAAGGAAAATAAACACTCACTCACGGCTCTGTTGGTAATGTAAATTGGTGCAACCCTTCTGAGTTTTGAAAAATGTTTTAAAAGCTTAAGAAACACATACGTGTGTAGAAATACGTCATTTATAAATAATCAGGGGTGTGTTTTGCAACAAGAGGGTTCATTCTGGCAATCTTTGTGGTGGGGGAAGACTGAAGCGATTCTGAGTGCAGTCAGAGGGGAGGGGAGCAGTCCATGTGGGCGGATCCACTCAGATGCCGTGCAGTCATGAAGACCACGCAGAAAGCACATCACGGCACAAAAAGATCCTCATTTTGTTTCGCGCTGGTAAGTCAAAGAGCAATTGACACAATAGGATGCTGTCACTTAAAAACATTTTGGAAACAGACTCGATAAACATAAAATAATTATGAAGCTTACTTATGTATGTGTGTGTTAATAGTATTTGCCTCCAAGTAGAAAGATGACAGCTTTTTGTCCTCTTTTCCCCCTTAACTAAACATGCATTATTTTTTAATAAGGGGGAAAAAAAGGCTTGAAGATAAAAGAAAAACTGTTTTAAATCAGAAGAACAGAATTTATGTGCGTGCTAAGACATGATCAGCTGATGCCCCAGTTGACAAGTTTCTTACAGGGGACATAAGCCTCGTTTCTGGGGAAAAAAAAAAAAAAATATATATATATATATATATATATACGTATATATATGTATGTATGTGTATATATTTAAAACGTAATGAAAAGATAAGATTCACTTATTCCCAAATACACATATACACATTTTCTATTTTCCGTTACATGATACCTATATGCATAGGCCTGGCTGCCAAGATAATTGGTATTCATTTACCTGCAGGTGAGTTTAGCCCGTCCTTGGTGCTGATGCTCAACGCAGAAGAAACGCTGCCCATTTTCTCTGCTGGGAACTGGCTTATCTAGTCATTGCTCAAAACTATGTCACTAAGATACAAACTAACGAAAGGCGATCGATTAGTTGGGAAGATGGTCACACTTTCCCAATGTCTACACTAATGCCAACTGAGAAATAATCTCGAAGTGTTCAATGGATAGATGCACGGCTCCCCCATGAGATTAAAATCATGCAAACTGGGGGAGTCGTTCCCAATTTAAAAACAGGGTGATGGTTTCAAATGCTCGTTGCATTTATAGGCAATCACTCTGTCTTAAAAAGAAGCACGCAGAAATCTTGCAAATCTCCAGATGAGGCCGTTTGGAATGAAATGCAGCATGGCGCCCACAGAGTTACGAAAGGTAGACGCGGCACAAAGCATCAGGTAAACAAAGGCAGCTCTCCGACGTGGCTGCACACGCTAACGAGGAGAACCATCGGATCCCATCCATCTTCAAACTCCTCTAAGTACTTAGTGGTAAGTTATGAGCTGCGTAGCACAGCTCCCCGGGACCACGGAGAATCTCTGTACTGCTGTGCCGATGACAATAAAAATCATTTTAAATCACAGAATCCCCTCAAGTTCACCCTATGCAAAATGGCCTATTAACTATGTGCATATCATTTCATGATCACTTCCTCTCTTCACAGATTAATTAAATTTTACATTTTTCAAGCAGATCATAAAGAAGTCCAAATTCCACGGTGACAGTTCATTAAAATAATAAAGTTTAGCAGGGTTCCTTTCAAAAATAAGGTGCAAGAGGTATTTATGGTCAAACAGCTGACTGAATGAAGGGACACTCTACATGTAATTACTATTTATACAAAAATATGTATTTCCCTAAAACCGTATTTGTGATAGAGTTCGGTGAATAGTTATTCAAACAGAAGTCTGCAAAACCAACTGCTATCCTTTGAGTAAGGTCAACCTACAAAATCCTACTGAATTTCAAAAACATGGTTCTCCTTTTATCTTCATTTTGACCAAAGCAGTATAATCTCTAGTTTTCGGGTTCTGTTCAAATATACTGATATTATGGAAAAACCATCTAAAAAAAGAAAATACTTCTCACTGAGTAGGTTTTGCTGAAGGGCATGTTTCCATGTCAGAAACGAGAATTGCAAAGGAAGGGTTATGAATTTTCAGCCACCCAGAATTTTAAGTCACGGTCATTTTTACAAGATCCGTTGAGGCTAGGACACGCTAGGGAACTGTCAATTACCGCCCATTAAGTAAACCGCTTCCTTTATTTCACCTACCGAAATAAAGTTTCCAGGTTTCCAGTGAAGTCCCCATGGAGTCTGTGAACCAGAGGGCACGTGAGGCGTGTTTCTGAAGAACGAACGCGTTTGTGGAGCCACGTCTAGAGCGGCGCGCGCGCGTTCCGAAACAGAACGTGTCCGTTTTCTGTTGTACGTACCTATGCACGTGGGAGGGTCCGGCTGCCAGAAGAATCGGTTGTTCAGCTGCACACAGGTGATTTTCGCTTGTCCTCGGAGCTGATATCCGGGGTCGCACTGGAAGGTGACGGTATCCCCCGGCTCTCGACTATCCCCGTAGCGGGTGCCGTTCTGGGGCAGGCCTGGGTCATTGCAGGTGGACGCGACGGACGCTGCGGAACAAAGGCAACACCGGGTCAAACGACGGCCACGGGGTCCCCACGCGTGCACGGGTGAGGGAGTTCTCGTGTGCCGAGGCCCTCCTGGCTGGCATCGGGATTCTTCCGTCTGCCCCTGAGTGTATGAAGAGTTCCTGTTCCCAGGGATACGTTCAATAACCTGCATCCTGAGAATGCTCACTTTGAACAGACACAAGCCAAGTGTGCTGGAAACGCAGCCAGTGACGGAACGCATCAAGGAGTTGCGGTATGCTATCCTTAATAAGCACACGTACGTTCTCCTCCGCTGTTCTCGTTAACAATATCTAAACGAAAATATAAACCACGATTGAAAATGCTTAATTAAACCACCACAATCTCAAAGAACGTGGAGTAAAACAGAACAGGACAAACTCCTTTACGTTCTGTGCCTTCCAGGCAACACCAGCTCACGATGACCTTTGACGTTACAACGGGGGCCAGCGAGAGAAGACGCGGGTCGGTCTTAACCAGGATGCCATTCGTGGATACTGTAATTTTCTTGGTGCAGTTATTAATAACCCCATTTCATGGTAAAATGATTAATAATCCCGTTTCGCTCTCAAAACACTTCCAATTCGGACAACAAATGAAACGGTCATCCTAATTTCAACAAAATTCTGAAAATGATGATTCTTGGCCCAAAAAAGAATCTAAATATTAGGAATTTCAAGTCAGTTTAGTAGAGACCAGCATCTCCAAACAAGCTGGTAAGAGAGCTTTGGGGGGACAGCCGGAACAGGAGCCTCTGAAGTCCTATGGAGCGCGTATTGTAATAGAGGCACCCAAAATCACGTCCCACAAATCAGCCACCAGCCCCATGTGAGTCCCATCAACAGAGCTACTTTCCCACCCAGATTCTGGACCAGGATTTTAACTCCCACAATGCACTGAAACGTAATGGCCTGAAAAGACCTGTCACTGTCTCCAGTTCCTGTCACTGCTTCGTACTTGATGTTTTACTAAAACCTAGGAAGACGCCCATCAGGGTCCGAAACTGAAAAGAATCTTTTGGATTCCATTTTCACTTTCACCTACAACAGCGAGCCCGCTCCCTCTTCAGGGCCGAAGGGACTGTGATGGAAAGTTAGCTCTTCTTGTGGAGGGCGCCAGGGCACAGAACACCCGCTTCCTGAGCGAGACAGAAAGGGAAACGTGACTGCCCCACAACCCAGCCAGCATGCTGCCCATCCTGACGTGTGCAGACTGCCAGAAACATGCGGGCTTGGATCTGTGTGCTTTGGGCTTCCCGTCTGGTTCGGTCTGGGAATTCTGGGACCTCGCGACGTATCTGGCTAGACAGCTGTGATTTCAATAAAAGTGAGGACACGCAAAACAGTGCAGGACGCGCCCTGTGTTCTCTGGGGGAAGGGTTCGGCTGTGCAGGTTTGAAGGTTGAAGGAAAAGTACGAACGTCAAGGCTCCTCGGAGAGGTCAGGCTTGCCTCAGCGCCCAGCCTCGCCCCCTGGGACCCGGATCGCCTCAACTCACTGACCTTCAGCTAACTAATCGGAACAAATGGAAACTATCTAACTTACTGAATCTGTCGTGAACATCACGTGTGGCACCTTGCAAACCTGTCTCTCCAAGCTGACTGAAGGCACAGGTTGCCTCACCCAGACACCATTTTTCACGAATTGGCTTTTATTATATATTGAAATACAGAACCACGAAGATCTAAAACACTATTAAAAACACAAAAAACGGAACAACTGTTACACCATTCGGATTAAAAAACAGAATGTTATCACTCAGCCATATTATCAATAGATATCGATGCCTGCACTCTCCCCCCTCCACCCCTGCCCCTCCACTCCCGATGAAGTCACTATTCTGAATTTCATGGTTATGATTCTGTTCCTTTTCTTGATAGTTACCATAAATGCATGCATCCCGATAGTGGCTGTATGGGTGGCCTCCCTTTTGAATTTCTATACATGGAATCACACATTACGGCTTCTTACGAGACTTTCTATTTGCTCAGTATCATGTTTGTGAGTCATCCACATTCAGGCGTGATGCTCTGGTTACTGTCATTGCACACGGTTTTCCTTGCATCAGTGCCACAATTTACTCATTCTGCTAGCAGCTGGCTGATGCCATGCGAGCACAAGTGTAGGCTGGCTCAAGGAGGTTTCCCTCTTACCCTTCTGCCCTAACCATGAAAAGACACACTTAGGAGTCCTGGAAGAGTAAGAACATGAAGCAAGACTGTCAGTCGGCTTGCAGACCTGGACCTTGAAGCAAAGCTACCCCACAGTTTAAAACAGAGTGAAGGTGGAGACCCACAGTCTGAAAGTGGAGACCCACAGTCTGAAGGTGGAGACCCATAGTCCGAAGGTGGAGACCCACAGTCTGAAATAGACTTGGTCCAGGGTGCCTGGGGGACTCAAATTCAGTTGAGCGTCCAATGTCAGCTCAGGTCATGATCTCACAGTTTGTGAGTTCAAGCCCTGCGTCGGGCCCTGTGCGGACAGCTGGGAGCCTGGAGCCTGCTTCGGATTCTGTGTCTCCCTCTCTGTCTGTCCCTCCCCCACTCGCACTCTGTCTCTCTCTCTCTCTCAAAAATAAATAAACATTAAAAAAAATAATAAAATCAAATAGACTTGCTCCAGCAGACAGTGTTTCAGTTTGGGGGTCCTTTGTTATGCAGCAATAACTGACTGAAACAAGTCCTATGGTGGCAAATTATCTTTGTTTTGTCCAAAAACACTTCAGTTTTTTAAAAATATTTTAAATTCTTCTTTACTCCTAAAGGAAATTTTTACTGAGTTTATAGTTCCGGGTCAGTAACTAGTTGGGATTTCCCCCCGGCCCTCACTACTGTTAAGAAAATTATTCTAGTTCTTCCGGCTTCCAGTTTTCCCACGTCATCTTTCAGTCCGAAACTACAATAAGATCATACTCTGTATCTGGTATTCGAACTTTCATAATATTGCATCTATGCATGATTTTCCTTTTACTAACTCTGCTGGGAATTTACCAGAGGCTTTGAATCTGAGGATTAAGCCATCATCTCGTCAAATCTCTGTTTCTCACTTCTCAAATTAAATTTAAGCAAATATCTCTATCTTCCATGTCTCTTAACCTTCCTTTCATTTTATAATCTTTTTAAACTTTGTTCTCTCAGGGCACCTGGGTGGTTCAGTCAGTTAAGCATGTGACTTTGGCGCAGTCATGATCTCACAGGTTGTGAGTTCGAGTCCTGCTTCGGGCTCTCTGCTCTCAGTGCAGAGATCCTCTGTCTGCTTCAGATCCTCTATCTCCCTCTCTCTCTCTGTCCCTCCCCTGCTCATAAATAAACATAAAAAAAATCTCTGCAAACTTCATTCTCTCTTCTGGGCAATTGTTGAGAGTTATCATCCTTTCAAATCTTCATCTGCATCAAACTTATTTTCTCTTTTTAAATTAGTTTTGAGAGAGAGAGAGAGTGCAAGCAGGAGGGGCAGAGAAAGAGAGAGAGGGAAAGAGAGAGAGAGACCTTAAGCAGGCTCCGTGGCCAGTGTGGGGCCTGATGCAGGGCTCGATCCCACAACCCTGGGATTATGACTTGAGCTGAAATCAAGAGCAGTGCACTCAACTGACTGGGCCACCTTGGTGCCCCTCCAGTTTGTTATCTTAACAGGATACTGAGTTTTAAATTTTCCATCATTGTGCTTTTCTACCATGTATCATTTGTTTTCAAATATATTTGGCTATTTATATAGTATATTATTACTTACTCACATTTTGACTCCTTTGTTTTTTTTTTACACGGTGACTTGACAACTCTGTTCATTACACTGTGGTTACCACAAGTGTGGCTACCCTGTGTCACCACATATCACTTACAATACCATTGACTATCTTCCCTATGCTGCAACTTTTATCCCCATGACTTATTCATTCCATAACTGGAAGCCTGAATCTCCCACTCCTGTCACCCATTTTGCCCTTCCCTACTCCCTCCCTCTGGCAATCATGAATTTCTTCTCTGATTTACAGGTCTATTTTTGGTTTTTTGCTGTTGTTTGTGTGTTCTTTTTTTTTTTTTTTAAATTCCACATATAACTGAAATCAGATGGTATCCATCTTTGTGTCTCTGACTTATTTCACTTTGCAAAATACCCTCTAGATCCATCCATGTTGTCACATATGACATAACGTCATTCTTTTAGGGCTGAGTAATATTCTGTGTGTGTGTGTGTGTGTGTGTGTGTGTGCACACCACTTCTTTATCCATTCATCTATCAACAGACACATAGGTTGCTTCCATATCTAAGATATTGTAAATAATGCTGCAAGCAACGTAGGGTGTATATATATTTTCAAATTAGTGATTTTGTTTTCTTTGGGTAAATACCCACTAGTGGAATTACTAGATGGTATCATAGTTCTATTTTTAATTTTTTCAGGAACTTCCATACTGTTACCCACAATGGGTCACCATTTACAGTTCCACCATCAGCGGACAGGGGTTCCTGTAGTCCCCACATCCTCGCCAACACTTATCACACCTTGTCTTTTTGATTCTAGCCATTTTGACAGGTGTGTTTGCATTTCCACAATCATTAGTGATGTTAAGCATCTTTTTATGTGTTTCTTGGCCATCTGGATGTCTTCTTTGGAAAAATATCTACTCAGCACCTCTGCACATTTTTAATTGGTTATTTTTTTTCTGGTGTTATGTATTCTGAATATTAATATTATTCTGTTTTTTTTCCCTAGGAGTTTTATGATTTCAGGTCTCACGTTTAGGTATCTAAACTGCTTTGAGTTTATCTTTGTGTAGGATGTAAGAAAGTGGTCCAGTTTTATTCCTTTGCATGTGGCTGTTCAGTTTTCACAGCACCATTTATTGAAGATGTCTTTTCCTCATCGTATATTCTTGCCTCCTTTGTCGACGATTACTTGACACATGGGTTTCTGGCCTTTGTCTCACGTTCTGTTGATGTATGTGTCTATTTTTGTGCCAGGACCATACTGTTTTGATTACTACAGCTTTGTAGTATATCTTGAAATCTGGATTTTTGATAATTTCAGCTTTGTTCTTCTCTTTTATTTTTCAGACTTTTTGATCTGATAATAATTCCAATATCTCACGGAAACTATAGTGTTTCTGAGTTTTGAATTCACACTTCTGTTTTTCGAACATTCAGCCATAGAAATTCTTTGTGGTTTTCTCTAAAGCTACATTCATCCAGAGGAGATTCACATTTGATTTTACCACGCACCTGGAATACTAGGACCCTTCTACCCCTTTACAATAAATTTATATTTATGAGAAAAGTGATGCATTTTAAACCATACAGATGATAGGAATTCATCTATAAGCTAGTTTGCTATCAGCTTGTGGTTATGAGTTCTACATCATGTATATCTATATCTGTGCCTCTATCTATCTCTCTCTCTACTCTCCCTTGTACTGACAGTAAACACCCCCCCCCCAAGAGTTCTAAATGTGTATGAGGTGTACAGTTATATTTCCAATATCGGAAAGATCTTTTAACTGGCTTCCTATTTCCTCAGCCCACTGCACTCTCAAAATGAAAGCCTGGCATCACTGTTGACCCCCAGATGCTGTCAAGACAAAGCCAACTTCTGAACTTCATAATCTCTCCCTATTTCACATGATTCTAGGACCTCTGAGGATTCCTTATTTTCTTATCGGCTCAGTTACACATTTTTAAAGACTAACAACAATTTTCTCCAACATCTTTCATGTATTTTCAGTAAATATGTTGTCAAAGTACCTATTTTATTGTAAGGCTAGACATTGAAGCCCCTCCATTATAGTTATATCTTCGTCCCATAGAATGACATGTGGCATATCATACCGTTCATCACCACTGTTGTTATTTATCACCTCTGGTGTGTTAAGAAGGGGCATTTTCCTTGGAAATACAGGTCTCAGTAGATATCAAGAGGAAAGGAAGCATCAGAGCTTGAGAATAGGTTTTTCCGATGAGAAGAGGGCAAGAAATGCCATTTTACAGTCACTGAAGGACATATTTTTAGTTTCCCACTTTCTGATAAGTACAAAGATTAGAAGGCAGAGCAGAAAGCGAACGCATTACCCCAAAATAAGACTGGTATAGCGCTGGAGTGCAGGACAGACTTCAGGATGTGAAGCTTTTGGTTAGAACGTCAGGAGCTCCCCACCCATAAGCCACCCATTTATATGAGATAGAACAGTAATTAGAGAATTCAATCCCCAGAATCCTAAGTGGCTACCGTCTAGGCAACAAAATGGTACCTGTATTGAAGGAGTATTTTATAAGCAATCTTGAGTTTACCATTTGAGGAATGTTCCTAAAGAGTCTAATATCTATTTGTCCTCTACCTTTGCTGAGATTTCACTGGGCTTCAGGAAAAATAAAAATAAAAATAAAAATAAGCAAATCTATTGCACATTAACCAAACTTCTCCTTTGGGCTGAGTTGCATATACTCAAAACAAACTCCATCTTCTCAAGCAAATGGTCATCTGTACGATTACATATGCAGTTCTAAGTGTTAATTTCTGCCACAGTTTATTTAGTGTGAAAATAATCTAAAATGAAAGTTTAGAAGAACAGCCAAGGAGATCATGGATGAACCTCACTGTAATTGTTAAAATGAAGACATATTTTAATTACTTCTCTTTCCAAATTCGTATTCAATATTTATTAAAAGCAAAAACACCCACCGCCCAACAATGAAGCTGTGCGCAAAGGTGCACAGATTTTGTGCGTGAACAAGAATTTCAATAGATGCATCAGCCTTGCAAAAATCAGTACTCCACAGAACACTTTTCTGTAGGTTATGAACAGGTATTTGGTCAAACAAGATTGGCAAACACTGGGTACTTTAGTTCCCTCTCATACGTTCACATTGCACACCAGGGATTAGAGGTTCAGAGAAATCCTGCAGTAAAGAAACGTCTTTTTTTTTAAGAGTTTAATCCAGTGTTTCCTAAATTCACGTAATAGAGCACATTCTTCTTGACGAACCTCTTCAAATTCTTCCAAATGAAGATCCACAGAACACCAGGATATGAAACAGTGGCTTGTACTGATGGTTCTACGTCCTTCGATGGTATCATGTTTAATCCTGTTTTACAAGTACATTTTCTACTTCCAAACCAAATTTTCATTGGAATATCTAGAATAATCCCAGAGCACACCATTAAAAAGTTACATACTCC
The DNA here is from genome assembly GCF_018350175.1 of Felis catus. NCBI lineage: Eukaryota > Metazoa > Chordata > Mammalia > Carnivora > Felidae > Felis > Felis catus. The sequence goes on from NC_058371.1 coordinate 3,010,754, forward strand.
TGAAGTTCATGTTGTTTAGTCAACAGAAATACTGCAAGCACATAGCTGGCTAATTATATGATAGTGTGGGCTGTCATAAAACTGCTCTTTACATGTTCTTAGAAAGGATACATACACTTGCTTGTGTATCTTCAAAGATTTGAAATTACCAGTAGATCAACCACGACGTCTAGTCGAATTGAAATTAGCCCCAAATGTTTCCTCTTTTCTTGTAGAATTATGAAATAAAAATAAACCGTTCCCAGGGTTTATTTGGATGAAATAAGCAATGAGAACACTTGAGGTGAAGTCAAGGAAACTGTTTTACACGATGCAAGGGGAGATATACTGGTTGGATCTTTGAAATAAATGCCATTTTATTTTCTCCTGGCTATGAACTGTGGAAAGATGTTTCCTGGTGAAGGTGATAATGCTTATCCAGGAACTAACATAAAAGCCCCCCCTCCAACCAAAGACAACGTGTTGGGGTCAGAAATTTCTTCTCTGTCTTCAGGGTCATACAAAGTTAATGATGAAGCCTGTGTTGATTTCTTTTTCACAACTGTGTTCTTTGATGGGTCACAATGTACCTTTTAGTCATTTTTCTCTTAAATATTTTCTCTCCAAATGGGATTTCGGTGACTCTGACTCCTTCTGGTTTCTCGCCATAAAAAAGGGAAATAATACTTTTAGTGACATCGGCCTTATCCCTCTATTACCTTAGAAAAAGAAGGTACTGTTCCTAAGGTGATGAATATGGAACTTTTCGATTTCCCAAGGGGTCCTGTGGAATACTTCAGATCATAGACACACTTTCCACAGGCTCCAGAGAATCTAAAGGATGTCTCCAACTCTCTGCCCACTGCAATCCCAGACGGTCCCGGTCACCTAGAGCCCAAAGCCGTGCTCCACTTCATGTGAATGCAACGGACCTTCTTGTTTCTAATAGTATAGACAGAAGAGAGCTATTAAAGGAGAACCTGAAATGGACTCAAATTCCCTTCCAACTGGAAAACTAATTTGTAACATTGAAGACCCTATTTCTAATGAAATAAAAATGAAGAAATTGGGCTACGTCCTGTTAAATGCATCAGGTACTCCTTGATAAGGGACCATAAGGCAAGCTGGGGCCAAGCACAAGCTAGCACACCAGCAGGCCCCCCCCCACACACCAGGTGGGACGTGTGTGATATTCTTCAGGCACTCCTGGCCACCCAAGAACAAAGAAAAGCAAAGAATACAAATGGTTAACTGATAGAGATCGCAGTCTTGCAAGACTGAGTCTCCATCAGTTTACAAATATCTTAGTATATTACAAGAAAAAGGCAATATTATCAATAGCCTAATCTTTAGAAACCTGTAGGCTCAGCTTCCTGGAGCCCCAACATCACCCTCCATAGTGATGTGGGAACAAAGCAAGAAGGAAATGGCAGGTGAAATTAAATGCCCTCATAACCTGCAGCACATCGACCAGACTTGTGGCAAATACAGAGCAGAACATCTCTCCAGGACGCCCTAGCGTCCTGATGTTAACGCCTCCCGGAGGGAAAACAACCCGAACTCCTCAACAGCCGGGCCTCTGGCATCTCTGAGTCCTGCTTAGCGGGATCACAGTCCCTCTGGGGGCTGTGACTTGACCCTTTTGACTTGACCCCCCAGCTCCAAAGTATAAAACCAGACACTGTTCACAACCCCAGCTCCGCTCTTCCTGCCCATGGGTCCTGTCCCCTGCTTTAATAAAATCACCTTTTTGCACCAAAGACGTCTTCAAGAATTCTTTCTGGGCCATCTGTTCCTGACCCCCTACCCTCCATCACCCCAAAACTTCATTGCCCCTTGCGTGCTTCTTAAACATCACTTAAAAATGTTTATTGACTGAACTATTACAAGTTGATAAAAGTTTGCTTAGCATACAGTTTTAAACCAGCCCTTTGCAGCACACCTCAACAGAGACGACACTTCACGCCTGTATGGAAAACTACACACAACAGCACCACTGCAGTCCTCAGACGGCAGAGGCTGTACACATGCTCTGAACACAACCTGCACAGCAAGTATAACCTATGTTGTTCAGCTTATTAAGGAAAGCTCGTATGTGTGACATGCCATTCACAATGTATAAAAAGCTACTGGCCCGGCAGGGACTGTATGGGACGCCCGGGAGGCTGTTTGGAGGGGACGGCCCCTGAGCTCCTTCTTAGGGTCTGCAGGCACAGCTGAAATAACTGGAACCGGGGACGGTCTCCTGGGTGGTCCTCTTAGTCCTGTACATGTAGGCTGGGTCTGATGAGGGGCAAGACAACCTGGGCTGCAAACCGCACCCCTCCCCCAAGGCCGGATGTGGGTGACATTCCTCAGGCTCTCCTGGCTGCCCAGGGACAAAGGAGAGGAAAGAAAACAAAGGATTAACCGACAGAGATCACAGCCAGGCAGGACGTGGGTCTCCACAGTTTACAAATATCTTAGTGAATCACAAGAAAAAGGCAATCTGATCAACAGCCTCATCTCCAGAAACCTACAGACTCAGTTTCCTGGAGCCCCAACATCACCCTCCACAGTGATGGCACAGTGATGGCAGATGGAACTAAACGTCCTTACACCCTGCAGCCCATTGACAGATACTTGACGCAGGCGGAGCAGAGTTTCTCCAGGACTCCCTCCTGACCTCATGCTAATGCTTTGCTGGAGGGAAAAACCTTAGCCTGACTAAGGCCAGGCCTCCAGTATCCGGGAGTCTTTAGCATATGAAAGTCTCACTGGAAACTTCCCCTGGACCTCACCTCTCCCAGCCCCAGGGTATATAACCAGTCTCTCCTCAGGGTCCCAGGGCGGCTCTTCCTGCCCACAGGTCCCGTCCCCGTGCTTTCATAAAGTCACCTTTTTACACCAAAGACATCTTCACGAATGCTTTCTTGGCCGTTGGCTCTGGACCCCACGAACTCTACTACCACTCAAAAAAACCTCATCAGGCTCTCCCCATCCTCTGAGGAAAAGCCATCTTTTGTTTTGATGGGAGGACCCTTCCCCCAATAGATAGCCTGGAGGTCGCCCGGTGGAGGGCAGTGAGTTTGTACAAACACCTCTGTGGGAGGGGTAAATTTCCACTCAGGGCTGGAGACCCCCTTCCAGGCAAATGTGCCCCGCAGCTCAGACTTTGTGTGCCTCTCCAAGTCGGCCCCCCAAAGGTAAATCATGGAGGCAGGACAGCCGGGGCTAAAGCCTTCATGGGGGGCACTGACTCAGCACTGAAAGTGGCTGAGATCTGGGCCTTGTAGGACGCCGAGGACTGAACTGATGAGTGACTGTTGTTTGAGGAACAAAGTTTGGAACGAGGATGTTAAGAATAAGAGGCAGCACACAGCCTGTGGCACCCTCAGCACGCCCTCGTGTGGGAGGAGGCAGGGTCCATCCTCAACAGTCACCCCGTGAAGGCTTCGCCAGGCGGCTGGGAGCCTCAGATGTCCCAGGGACAGACTCTCAGCCCTGCCCACCCCACGTGTTCAGAAGCAGACAACTCCTTTTCCAAGTGTGCAAACCCACGCTTCATTACCTGGGTATTTCAGGGGAGAGTTGAGAATCCCTCAGAGGGAGATTCTGGATTTTATGCTGATAAGAGACCAGGAAGGTGTTCCTGGACATCATCTAGGGAGGAAAGTGGGCACGTTGCTATTATGCCTTTGTGAAACAGCCCAGGGGTTTTCTTAATTCCTTCCTTGATTGATTATTTAATTACGCATTTACTATTTCCCATCTTTGTAAACAGCACCGAAGGGTGGTAGAAAGGGCCACCCCATAATATTCCTATGGGCACAGGGTTTACTTTGCGCAGATAATTTTGAGAAACAGCAGACACAAGAGAAGTTCCAAAAACAGAGTAGAGGTTACCCTTTTGGAAGAGAAACGAAAGGAAATTCCATCTGTAAGAATGTCTCCTCTCGGAACCGGGATGAGAAGAAAGGCTTAATCCCAGGAGAGTCGAATCCTGGAGAAGGTAGCAGCTCAAATCAGCAATAGCCACCTTCTCCCTCCTTGACCGCGTGTTTCTGGCCAGCCTGCCTGCAGGAGGCTCCCCTCCCCACACACCTTCTTCTTTTGCCTGTGGTTGAGGCTGGTACTCTGGCAAGTGGGGAAGGCACCAGGGGAGACACGCCTCCCTGAGTACCGCCGGGCACACACGAGGTACGTGGGTTAGCAAGTTCCTGCCTGTTTGCTTCTTGCTCATCTGTGTTTTGTTACAGGAGGCCTCGGCCCCGCATCCAGGGAGGCAAGGGAAATGACAGTCTAGCAGCTGTTCTTGGTTCGCACAAGGCACACTCAATCTGTTAGACTGTCCCTACCTCAGGGGCACAGCCCGGCTCATGGCTGGTACTTGGTGCACACGCACCTGCAGCCAGCCCTCCATCGGTACCTGCAAGGGCAGGTCAAGGCTCAGTTCCACCCACTGGAAACGAAAGGAAGAGACTTCTTCCTGTTTCCTAGAATATGTACTTGGTAAACTTGCAATGAATGCTTTCTCGGTCTCTCTGAAATGGACGCTGATTTTTTTAAGAAGCTAAATAGGCCACTTGCCAGCCTCCTGACGAAGGACGATCTCTTTCAAGGTGCTGGGAGCCATCCCTTTGAAATGTCTCATCAGCAAGCTGGTGTTCCTCTAAGCCCGTCTGCACAGGACGGTCAGCAGGCACCAGAACCAAGACTCGAAACTGCCTGCCTCCTTTCGTAAGGGTGTGAGAAGTTTACTGTTCCAGGATACACAGCCAATGAACCAACACGGAAGAGCTACCCGATTATCTAACTACCAGGTTAACTGAGGGTGAACTATGTCACAATAAACGGTGTTTCCGAGTCCTCTTGCTTGAGCACTGGTTATGGTCTCTCCCGAGAACACGTATGTAATAGCTGATGCCTCCTTACACAAAAGGGACAGAGTTTTTTTCCTGGCTTTGCATACTTATAGCAGATTGCCTGTGATGTATAACACACTCTGGTTTAATGCTTGTTCAATAACACAATCTGAATCCCAAGCAGGCTTTGTGCTGTCAGTGCAGAATCCGACATGGGGTTTGAACTCACAAACTGAGATCATGATCTGAGCAGAAATCAAGAGTTGGGACGCTTAACCGACTGAGGCGCCCCCTTACTCTTCGTAACATAGGAGCCAATAACGATATTTTTCTTAAGTTAGTTTTAATAGACTTGCTTCAGTTACTACTAACATGGCCTTGACAAAATAATCTTAACATTCTCTCTCATCTCAGCACCTCTGCAAATACACGCGGCATGGTTAGAGACAGGTCCCCCTTCACCCTCGTCCACTTTAACAAACCCTACGTATCCTACCGATCTTAGCTTCAATATCATTTTCTCGAGAAGTCTTTCCTTGATCCCTTCAACTTCCGGATAGATGCCCCTGCCCTTCTCCAGCCGGAGGACTTGTCCCGCAGGGCTCCATTACTGACCTGATTTTACTTCCACCAGATGGCACATTTCCTGAGGCAAGAGCCACATCTGTCTTGCTCATTGATAAGCCACACACTCAACACAGTACCTTACATACAGTAGGCACTCAATAAATACTGGTTGAATGAAGAAGTTAAAGCACCTGGCCTGAGGTCTGGCCCATAATGCATATTTAATAAACAGTTAAGTAGGGGCGCCCAGGTGTCTGACTCTTGATTTCGGCTCAGGCCATGACCTCATGGCTTTGTGGGTCGGAGCCTCATGCCAGGCTCTATACTGACAGCTAGAGTCTGCTTGGGGTTCTCTCGCTCCCTCTTTCTCTGCCCCTCCCTCACATGCTGTCTCTGTCTCTCTCAAAATAAATAAGCTTAAAAAAAAAACCCAGTGAACTATTATAAGCATTATCATGATATAACAAAGGATACGTTTCAGCATAAAGGTGAATTATGTGTGAAACAAAGATAATTAAGTTAAATAATCAATTCTCAAAAAATAAACGTACAGTTTTATACATATATTGCGTGTGACGCAAACCGAGACTGAAGTGTGTGATATAAACTCGGATTTAATTAAAAATAATAGACATTTACAACGGGCACCAAGAAGAATGAAGGAAATGAGGTGTTTAATTTTTTTTAGTCTAAATGATTTCCTGATGTGGACCTCCTATTCGGAAACTAGGTTTCAATTACGGATATTTATTTTTATAAACAGCAAAGCGAGCTGTGTTTCCATGCAATGTTTAGAAAGGCAGCAAACATACATGTGAAGCTGAATAAATGACAGACGTGGAATGAATGTAAAGTCTAAAGTTACTAGTTTTTGTGAGCCGCATGGGCTAGATGGGCGATGGGCACGGGGGAGGGCACCCGTTGGGATGAGCCCTGGGTGTCGTATGGAAGCGATGAATCACTGGGTTCTACTCCTGAAACCAATACTACACTGTAGGTTAACTAACTAGAATGTAAATAAACATCTGAAAAGAAGAAACGAAGTGGAGTACAGATCACTGAAAGCTGCCTATGGAAAAGTAACACTCAGGGAAATAGACAGGGTTCTCTAAGAGGAGGGGTAAGCAGTAGACTGTGATGGAAACAATGCAGGTAACAGTTGTGGAACATGGGGGCAGTCCTAGTGGGGACCTGGCCCCGGAACCCCCGGGGCCCAGTTAGGAATGTTGCTGGTGCAGGAGGGAGATGTGTTCATAATAACTGCTCATGGGGTGAGGTGAACACCCACTCTGAGTGCCACAGCAGTAGTCCGTGAAAACACACTTAACAGTGTGCACTCATATGTTCATTAGAATGCCTCAGTGCTCGGAGCTGTTTTTCTTAATGTTTGTTTGTTTGTTTATTGGTTTATTGAGAAAGAGAGAGAGAGCGCGCACACATGAGAGGGGGGCGGTAGAAAGAGAGGAGAGAGAATCCCAGGCAGGCTCCACATTGTCAGCACGGAGCCTGACACGGGGCTTGAATCCATGAACCGTGAGATCACGACCTGAGTCGAAATTAAGAGTTGGCCCCTTAACCGACTGAGCTGACCAGGGGCCCCTCTGTTTAATTGCCTGACTAAAGAATGGAATACATGTGCGCATTTATAAGTACAACTGAAAATTCACATATGTTTAGCAAGAATGTGAGCTCTGCAAAACAGGGATTGTTGTTTCATTCACTCAATCGTAGCCAACTGCTAGAACAGTGCCTGCCATATTAAAGACACTCGGTAATATGGCCTGACTGGCTGACTGGATGAATTAGTTAATAAACAACATGTGTACAGTTGCCATATATTTAGAAGGATTGGACATCTCAGTATTACAGTATTAGATTTGCTGTGTCTGTTAGAGGTTATTTACTTTTGGATGAGTTTACAAATCAATTATGGTGATCAATTAAATACATTTGTCTTTTCTCACTGGACATCATAAAAGTACCTTTGCAACTTTAAATGTGTACTTAGGAGAGATACCGGACTTTCTTTCTCACCCTCCAATTAACTGAATTGGCGATTCAAATGCAAATATTAAAGCACTAGCTGATTGATTTTGCTTTTATTGGTCTAAAACAGGAGTTGATGGCTTGTGGTCCAGATCTGGCCCAACATCTGTTTTGACGGGGCTGGCCTGCTAAGAATGGTTTTTGTGTCTTTAAGTGGTTGAAAAATATCAAAAGAAAAATACTGTTTCATGACGTAAAAAATTTAAATTGTGCTCATGGAATTCAAGTGTTGGTGAATATAATTTTATGGGGACATGGCCATGACCATTCATTTATGTACTGTCTACGGTTGCTTTCACATTACAAGAGCAGGGCTACACAATTGCAGCATGGACTATATGGGACCTACAGAGCCTGAAATACTTACCATTTCTTTCTAGAGGAAGTTTGTTGGCCCCTGGGGTAGAAAACTATCATGTAATAACTCTGCATTGATACATTTCCTTACCCTTACATTGATCTTTAAGAAAGCAGTAGGCATTATCACATCAATTCTCATGTTCTAGGGTTAAGAAAATGGATTTAAATTCTTTATGAATTCAACTCTTTATGCACATGAGCAGGTTATCAACTTTCTGAAAGTTTCTCTTTTAGGTTAGATTCTACTCATGAATAGAGAAATCTTCTTAAGGATCACATACTTTGTATTTCATAGGATAAACACTAGCCAGCGGTCAAAATTCTGTTGCATATGTATTAAAGCCTTAGCGGCTGGAAAAGGTTTAGAAAATACACAGAAAGGAAAATCTTAACTCATTCATTAGGGTGTGTCCACTCAAGCCTGGACCCTAAGTGAAAGACAGTGGTCTGAATTCTACAAAGCGCCACCTAATTGTGTCTCAACATACTCCCTTTCATTTCTGAAAATGTGAGAGTCCTTCAATAACTGGAGACATGGATTCGACTGAGACCTATCCCCCTTCGGAGTGGAACTGATGTTTGCTCAAGTGCGAAGGGAAAGAAATCTCTCTCCGCATTTCAAAAGTAACACATGGTACCATAGCAATACACAAGAGGGTAAAGGGTGGAGGGTTGCTTGACCTAAGTCTCTCATCTTACAAGAAAATTATTTCACGATGAAACACAAATTTCCATTGTAAAGGTAAAACTGTAAAAGTTTTAGAAAATCTTCAGAGTTTAGGGCAGGGCATTTAGACATGAAAACAAAAGTAGGATCCATAAAAGCAAAAGTTTATAAATTAGACATCATTGAAGTTAAAAACTTTCCTTTGTGAACGATTTTGTTAGGAAGTTGAACAGATCGGCTACATCTTGGGAGAAAAAATTTGAAAGCCATATATCTGACAAAGGACTAGTATCTAAGATACATAAAGAATGTTCCAGATGGGAAAAATAATCTAATCAAAATGGGCAGAAGGCAATATTTCACTGAAGAGAATATACAGATGACAAGCACATAAAAAGGTGTTCAAAATGATTAGCCATTAGCGGAATGCACAATCTCTATGAGCACAGTTAATGTTGTACATTATTGCGTTTTCGTGTATACACACGGACGTCAGATGTGGGAGAGGATGCAAGGCAGTGGAATCCCTTACGCGTCGTTGGTGGAAATGTAAAATGGTTCAGCTACTCTGGAAAATCATTTGGCCGCTAAGATCTAAACATTCAATTACGATTCAACCCAGAAATTAGACTTCTGGGCATTTATCCCAGAGAAATGAAAAGTTATGTTCACACAAAAACCTGTGCATGAATGTTTATAGCAGCTGTATTCATAATAGTCCCAAACTAGAAATAACCCAGATACCCTTCAACGGGTGAATGATCAAACAAGCTAGTACACCCATTCCATGGAGTATTATTCAGCAATATAAAGAAATAAATTGTGGCTACAGGCCACAGCCAAGATGACTCTCCGAACGGGCTGAGCGAGGAGTCCATATCAAGAGACCGCGCACGCCATGACTCCCTGCATGTAACGTTCTTGAAATTACAAAGTTACAGCAAAGGAGAACAGATTAATGGTTGTGGGCTTTAAGATAGAGTGGATGCAGGAGGGAAATGGGTGAGTATTCGGGTGCAACGTGAGGTGCCCTCCTGGTGGTGAAAGCTCCGTACACTGACTGTATCAATGCCAACACCCTGTGATCTGTCCTCTTGATTTGCAAGGTGTTATCACTGGGGGAGACTGTGTAAGGGATCCACAGGATCTCTCTGTTTTATTTCTTACAAGTGCATGTGGATTTAAAATCACTTCTGAAGAAAAACTTTAATGTAAAAATATAAAAAATTATATTGTAATATTCCTTTGAATTACAATGACTACAAGCCCAAAGTTATTTTTACACACGTTTCATTTCAAAATTCAAAGGGATTAAAAACTTATCCAGACTCAACACAAAAGTCATGTACTTCTGAATGTTCCTTCATGGCAAAAAGCAATATGGGTTTCATGATTGTAAATTCTTGGTAACTAATGGCAAGTTTGAAGATGGACCCTACACAATGGCATTTTTGCCCATTCCTGAAGACGACGACAATTTCTCTTAGGAACAAAACAAAAACAAACAAACAAACTAAATTAAACAGAAAGTCCTTTCAAGTGAACACAATTACTATTTACCCATGAGGCTCAATCGGTGCTGTTACCATGAGCCAGGAGGGAAGAAAATAAATCAAAGGATAAGGATTCCTTGGACAGACATGTTAAAACCGCTGAAAGCATGAAAGATTGCAGGCTGTCAACTGAAGCACAGGTATTAAAACAGATGTGTAGACAGGACGAGTGACATTGTAAGAAAACATTAAATACCCCGGATGCTCTGTCACCCAAGAGTTCTGTGTCACAATATTTCGAAAGTGGAAAATTTGCTTTATGATATTTGTACTTAACAAGTGTCGAATAGCTATGAAAATATGCCAAAAATATATCCATCAAACATAAGTATAAACTGAATTCTACAATTAAAAAACTTAATATGCACCAGAAATATATCAATCACTTTGATTTTGCACAAAAAGGAATGTGTATTTCATTAAAGCAAAGCTCAGCCTGAATCCCATAAAAATGTTTCATGCTAATTAAAAGAAAATACAGTATTTTAAGAAATGTTATTACAACTGTTAAACTATGAAATGGATTTGCCACCCCACAAATTTTCATTTTTAGTATCATGTATCATTCCTTTCCCTTTTTCCCTAATCAAGTTTTATAGTTGAATTCTGATCCTCCTATTTGTATTTTATAATATTGGATGTTTGTTAAAACTAACTTGTTTAAATTGTTTTAAATTAACTTTCTAAATTAGTTCAAAGAGACTCATAATCAGTTACTGGAAAGAGACTATGACCGGTATAGAATAAACGTCCAATTTAGGCAATATCTACGAATCAGATTATTTTTCTATTTTTTGCAAACAAATGTTCCAACATCTACTTGTTAGTTATGAAACTGTAATTGTGAGCTTTGGATACCATATAGTTGTAGAACTTAGACCATGTAAAGGAAAGCACTTGGAAACTTTTTAATAAAAAGACCTAAGAATATAACAGACTAATAGTGTTCGCAATGATTCCAGAATCACTTGTCCTCATGAAGTACCTAGGACTGCCCAGTGAAGCAAGCTCACTTCCTCTGGAGTCGGGGACTGTGAGTTCTCAGAGAGAATCACCCTAATTAGCACTTTTTCTTCCATCATGTCAAATACAGAAATGTATGAGAAACCAAGTATGTTGTCCTTGGAAGTTTAGAAATACTATTCTATTTAAAGTTATGTTTAAAACCACCTTGGGGAACCTGGGTGGCTCAGTCAGTTAAACATCCCACTCTTGATTTCGGCTCGGGTCATGATCTCACAGTTTGTGAGTTCAAGCCCCACATCAGGCTCTGTGCTGTGTCAGCTCAGACACTGCTTGGAATTCTCTCTCCTGCTCTCACTGCCCCCTCATTCTCTCTCTCTCTCAAAATAAGTAAACTTCAAAAAACTTTAAAAATAAAAAAATAAAACCACCTTATACCTAATAGTAACACAACTATTTTAATTTTGAATGTGCCATACAATCTTGGCTGTGATTTGCATCCTCACAACACTGAAGAATCCTTCATTCGGTCAATGAAAGGGATTTTAGATTCTTCATATCTAAAGTCAAAAGCAAATTAAAACCCTCAACCCTCACCCTGCAAAGCTCCTTTTTAAAACATCTATTCACGCAAGTAATCATGGCTAAACTGACTCTCAGATTTCTATTAGGCATAAACAATGAACTGCCGTGTATTGACCAAAAACAGACTGGAGGAGAGGAGATACTTAAGGCTTTTCATGAGGAGTTTTGCAAATTTGCCTATTATTGACTGATTCCAGAGGCTTGATTAACACTTTCAATACGTTCTAGGAACCTCAGCTGCACTGCAAAGATCTGGTATCATATCATTAGCATGATAAAGTGATAGCTACTTCGTTACTACCTTTTCCTGTTTTGAAGTCAAAACTATGTCAGCTATATGCGGTCTTGCCAAGCACCAGGCCCGAGAATCTTACTGCTGTCAGTTTGAATTGAGTGGTGTGAAACAGGGGACCAAGCAGAGGGAACAATCTAACTTGAGAACCGCAGACTAAGTCATTTCTCACGTAATACCTCCCTTGAGTCTACTTCTAGAACTGGGAACACAGAATTGCCATCCCTTACGTTTGGAGGAAACCGGTAAGTCAAGGTGCTTTTATCTTCCTTACCTCTGAGTACAGTCCTCATCAAAACTGTGTGGTGGAAAAAAACAGTATTACGGCCTAATTTAACCTAATTACCATGGAAATTATTGCTAATGAGTTTTGACTTACATGCTGAAGTTTACACCACTGGTAAAGACGGGGCCAAGCCCCAGGCCAGATGTTCTCTCACGTACAGAAAACCACGCCTCTGTGTTGCCTAGTTTAAAAATTATACACATGCGTGTGTGTGTGTGTGTGTGTGTGTGTACTTGAGATCATGCAGTTCGTCAGTTCAAATAAGTCTTATTATGCTCAAATTATACATGGGTAATTATATATGTAAATATACAATAAAAACTATGTATTTATACAATAAAATTATTTAAGCATCTCTTTCCCCCTTGTGCTCGGTGATAGGATTGCTAGCATCTGGAGAGCCTATAGCCTTTTTAATAACACTAAGTGCTGCTAAGCATTTACTCCAATCCCTACCGCACGTTTTTCCACGGCCTCAATGGGAATGTGAGCTATTTGGGGAGGTCTACCTTAAGTTGTTTTCAAATGCAATTTGACACACGTCTTCTGGGTAGATCTGGAGCAGTCCTAAAGACTGTGAATATTAGAGCAGAAATATTTAGAAAATAATTCATTTAGAAAATTCAATCTCACCAGTACCAAGAACTAAAAAAAAAAAAAAAAAAAAAAAAAAAAAAGCAGAAAATACAGACACATACACACAAAATAAAACAAAAATTAAAAAAGGCAAAAAACCATCTATCATGTGTCAAATGTGAGGCAGAAAGTAAATGAAGTAATTAGTGCAAAATATTGATGACCTCTGAGTACCAGGGTGCTCAGTAACAACCAGGAAGTTATAAAAACAATTCGGGGTGAATATTATGAAGGGGAAGTGGTAAAAAATCATAGAAAATGTATTCTTATTTATGGTTTCAGTTCAGAGGACTTCCTAAAAGAGATTGCATTTCCCCGCGACTTGTAAAATGGAGACAGTGGCCAGGCGGTGGGTAGTCTTGGCCAAGGGAACAGGCAAGCGAAGGTCTGAAAACAAGAGAAAAGGATTTGATGGAAATCAGGAGAAGAAGCGAGGTAGAATGGAGAGGCAGACAGAAGCCGGATGTTGACCAACGCAAGGTCGTGTGACAGAATTCATCATGTGAACTAGAAAGGAGAGTAGTTTTCAAGCAGGCGCTTAGCTTGATCAGACTTGCTTTCTGTCAAAGTGGTCTTCCTCAAATACAAGCACAATACAATAGCCTTCCCCTGAACGGCCCTTTGGACTGAGCCTGGTGCTGGTGGAGACCTAGCTGCTGTGGTGGCTTCCAGGACGAGGGTCCCATCCTGATCACCTGGACATTGGCTGTCATGATGCGACCATGCTATAAGGTTTTGTTCTAGTGGGAGAAGACCAACAAGATGGGTCCCAAAGGCGGCAAAGGTAGTCTTACGTATTCATTCTACACTGTGATTTGAGCGATTACATACCAGAAGGAAGGAGTCAGGGAGAGTGAAGGATGAAATTAAGGAAAGAAAGAGGTCAAAACAGAGCAAAGTCCCCCGTGGCAGCTGCGGGGATATCCTTAGTTAGGATGAGCCTTGCTAGGGAGAAGAGGCTGATATTCTGGGTAACAGGAGTGAGCAAACAGAGACAACAGCAGGTTTGCATGTCTGGCGGAGGAAGCAGAAGGCACCTTTCTGACGGCTTTGTCTTTGCTAAGGTATGATTTGAAGTCATCCATTAAGTCAAAGAGAATACGACCAGTTTGATGACTGGAGGAAAGTGGTGAAGACTGGAAAATGATAAGGTGAGTGGGGACAAGAGCTCACCAGACAAGTTACCATAGCTGAGCCCCGGTGAGGTGATGGCCAACATATCTTGTGGAAGAAGCTGTCAGCTCATGTGGCTCTTATCAGGGGCTCTCCCAGGCTGCGCGAGAATGAGGGCAGATGACTATAGCACAAAGCTCACAAGACAAGGGGGTCCAGCATATCACAGGAGAGATTCTACGGAAGACATTGCTCTGTAAGGGAAGAGGAATCACAAATTAGGAGGAAGGAAGAGGAGGGAGAAAGCAACAGCTTCGGTTCCCCAGTAAGAGCAAAGGAATGAAGTAAACGGGGGTGGAGACAGACAGATGTGAGAGTAGAAGAGAGACAGGTTTGAACTTAACCTTTCAAGAGTTTTAGGTGAAGCATGACCAGTGAGCACCCCAAGAGGAGTTAGGGAAAGGCAGTGGAGAAGACCAAAGGGTTGAAGATGGGAGCTGAGAATCCCAGGGCTGGACAGGTCATCCAAGGGGGTACAAGGACACGGATAGATTCTGCAGGAACCACAGACAAGATGGGAACTGAGAATCCCAGGGCTGGATAGGTCATCCAAGGGAGGGCAAGGACACGGACAGGATCTGCGGGAGCCAGAGACGTGCAGGATTGCTGATGAATGGCATACGTTGTTTCAGTGGTGCTATAACCATTCACGTTGTAGACATTCATTGTCTAACTGCCTTTCTCCTACCATTTTTGATGACCGGGGCAATTTCTGCCTTCCACAGCTGTGGGTTTCCAATACCAGCATCATATCAGAAACATAATAGGAAGGGGTCAAATATTTGTTGGCAGATAAATGGATCCATGCGTGAGTGCACAAATGAACAGTTAAATTCATTACTGTGAAATTATTATACCTATGGTATCACACACATTATGAGGCCAAGGGTAACCCTTACCAAGGACAGGGTGTGGTTAGATGGTTAATCTCAACATTTATTGCCACGGTGATTTGCATTTTCTATGCTCTCATTACTGACTCAACTTATTTTTGAATGACATGTTTTTAAAGACATTGTGATAATTCAGTCTATTAAATTTGGGAGCATCTCCCTTTCCTCAAAAGAAGGTTGCATAAGTCTGCCTAATATATCATGTGTTGATTCAGAGTTTGAGATTCATGGGAAATTCTATGTCCAACGTCTTGGTGAAGGGTGGGCAGGCTGTGGCTCTCCACAGACATCACTGTTGCCTGAGGTCTGATCAGTGAGCTTTGAGTGTGGGTAGGATCTATGTTAGCAGGAAGGCAGTTACAGATGATCCTCCAGATGGTAGTTCTATAGAAAATTGTTGATATTCTCTTTTAATATCAAGCATCCAAGAGACATCCTCAAGAAAAGGGAACCATTGTGCACTGTCGGTGGAAATATAAATTGGTGCAGCCACCGTGGGAAACAGTACGGAATTTCCTTAAAAAATTTAAAGAAGTAGAATTACAGTATGATCCAGCAGTCTCACTATGGGGCATTTATCCAAAGAAAATCAAAATAGGATCTTGAGTAAATATTTATACCTCCATGTCCACGGCAGCACTATTCATAACAGACAAGATAAGAAAACAACCTAAGTGTCCCTGAACAGGTGAACTGATAAAGATGTAATCCCTTTGTAGATCTCTCTCTCTGTCTCTCTCTCTCTCTCTCTCTCTGTCTCTGTGTGTGTGTGTGTGTGTGTGTGTGTGTGTGTGTGTGTAGATAGATATAGACATAGATATAGATTAGATGTAATAGATATATAGATATATAACAGAATATTATTTAGTCTTAATAAAGAAGAAAATCCTGTCATATGTGACAATACGGTAGACATGGAGGGCATTATGTTCAGTGAGATATGAGCTACATCAGACAGAGAAAGACAAATACTGTATACATCGCATAGGTGGAATCTAAAAAAGTCACAATCATAGAATCATAGAAAGGTAGTTACCACAGGCTGGACGATGTGGGAAACGGGGAGATGTTGGTCAAATGGTACAAACTTCTAGTAACAAAGTAAATAAATTCTAGGAGTCCGATGCATGGTGATTATAGTGAAAGGTACTGTATTATGCACTTGAAAGTTGCTAAGGGAGTACATCTTACATGTTCTCACCACCGAAAAGGATGGTGATTACGCGATGTGATGGAGGTGTTAGCAAAAACGAACGTGCTAATCATTCTGCGAAATATAAACGTATGAATCACCAGGGTGTACACCTTACTTCTATACGGTGTCACATTACATCTCATTAAAGTGGAGGGAAACAAGATATATTCTCACAAACAGCGAAGGTGTCATGTACCTGTCCTGTTTCTCTCCTTCCCTTTCCTTACCAATCTTGTTGCTATCAGACAAGACTAATCCAGCTGAAATCCCAGCTTCCCACGGAACGTGGGATTTAGAGCCTCAGCTAGGCTGGCATCTCATGCTCCATCAATGCAGTACACGTGCTCTGTGCCTCTGTCACGAGCTGGGTGCTGCTAATCAAAGTTGAATAAAACTCTTCCACCTTGAGCTGCTCACAATCTGTGTGTGTGAGTGGCCAACGGTGAGAGTTTGCGGTCAGCTCTCCACCGGTCCCCTGAGGCAAGTTCTGGGAGAGCAGAGAGGATCAGTGGTCACAGCTGCACTTGCCACGTGCTGTGCGTCACGGACACCGGGCCCGTAAACTCAGGGCTCGTGGCTGGATCTCTCCCATGACACAATCCCAGCCCATTTGGCGACTGGCAGCCCCAACAGCCTCTCTCATTATAAACAGCAAATGATTTTTTTCACCTGAAAATTACCTACTAAATTATCTCTCAATAAAGCAAATTAGGAAGAGATGTCACGCAGCCGCTAAGTTACAGCCGTGATTTACGAAGAAATCCGTCCCACAGAATCTGACGCGCCAACTTGCTCCAGAGCTGTTCTCCCTAAGAAGGAAGGGCGGACGGTAGAGACCACTGAAGGCTCAGCTGAAGCTTATTTAACCCCCGGAGCAAAGGTCAGTTTTCTGGGCCGAACTCCATTTTCTTGCATTTTATGCATGATTAAATGGTAATTAAGCTTTAATGAAGAGTGTTAGGCTGATTACAATGAGCGTAATTGCACCAGTCGATGCACGTTCTCCTGTTTTACACGCTGCGTGGAGCTGGCAGGACGATGGATCTTTAATGGGGTTTGAATATCTTGTGAGCGTCAACAGCTCATTTCCTAGCTCGGAAGCGCTCGTCTTATGGGCAAGTGTAGTAAAAACACACAGGGAAGCGCGTGCTGCACACCTTCCCGCATCCGTAGCTGTGAAACACACACACACGTGGGGTTGAGACTAAGCAACCTCAGTAAACCTCAGTTTACCCTCAGTAAACGGCTGTCCCTGTCCCGAGAGTATTTTAGAGCAGGGGCAAAAAATGATCATGATTTAATGAGATAACCAGGTTGATCAAATGATAGATTATACTGTGCTCATGTTAAAAATGGGCATTAAGCTTTATACAATAAAAATGTTCTGCCTGCTTTCTGAATGGTATAAACAATTAAGTAATCAAGGATAAATAAAGGTATAAATTGTCAACAAGGATGCCTGACTTTCATTGAATCTGTATAATGCGATCTTGACTAGTCAAAACACAGTCTATATTGGCCGCTACACTTCTAATAATAAACATTGAAGATCATGTATCTTAACTATCAACATCGGGTAGAAAATAATCCAGGAGGGAAAAAAGAAGCTTTATTATTAAAATTAGTCTTTAAATATTTATGATCAAAGTCTTGCCTATTAAAAGTTTTGAATGAAGCCAAAGTTAATGCAAAACACATCATTTTCTGTAGATGACACACTGTTTGTCATGCAGTCGAAGCCATCTCAGTATTTTCAAGCATTTTCAATTAGCAAATCCTTTTAGCCACTAATCACATTACCAGGTTGCAGAAATACAAATACAGTCTGCCCTCCAGGAACTGAGTCTAGCAACAACAAACAGAGTACTCACAGACGACACAACAAGCACTCCACCAGATGTATGGGTGTTGGATCTGGGGACCGTTAAGTGACAAAGGACTCATTCCGCTAAAGGAATCTTCAAAGGTGGCGTGGCCACACTAGGATTCATTAAGCCAGCAAAGAGATAAGGGTGGGGATTTAAGTATGTAAAATGGACATACACCATATATGGGGGACACCCCGAGGGAAGGTTGGTGTTCTGCTGCAGTGTTAACTTACAGGGGGTTTGACAGGATGGAGGGCAGTGATTGAGGGTGGTGTTGAAAATGTGGATTAGGGGAAGTTTGCACAGAAGATTTTATAGCCTTTATTAAAGACTCATCTTGGTTCCTGTGCTCAGGTAAGTTAGTGAATGGGCAAGAGCAGGAGAGACGAGGCCTGGATAACTCAGCCCAAGCCCAAAAGACTTAGACCACTGTGGCAAGTGCCCAGGTTGAGACAACTGGTTGGATTTGGGGTTTTGAATATGGACCCTACTGAATTTGGTGTGGGGTTATATGGGGTGTGAGAAAGAGATTTCTAAAAAAAAAAAAAAATGACTTCGGAGGCTTTGCCCGGACAACAACCAGAATGGAGTTGCCATCTGCCATGACAGGAGAGACTTCAAGAACGTCAGCTTTGGGAGACGACTGGGTTGGAAGTGAGGCCAAGTTTCATGTGCCAAGTTGAAGGCAGGGAACAGTGGCAAATGGACGGTGGATGCTCAGGGCAGAGGTTTTGGAAGACTGGCTGATAAAACCCGAGGAGTGAATGTTGACAGGAAGAAACACATGATGTCACCCTAGACACATCCAGCCTTTAGAGTTTGAGGGCAGAAAGAGGAAAACCAGCAAAAGAGGCCGCAACAGAACTGCTAATGGGAGTGCCAGCTGGCACAGCCACTCTGTAAACCACTATGGAGGCTCCTCAAAAAGCTACAACAGAGCTACCCTATGACCCAGCAATTGCACCACTAGGGATTTATCCAAAGGCTCCAGGAGTGCTGCTTCGAAGGGGTACATGCCCACCAATGTTTCTGGCAGCATTATCAATAATAGCCAAAGTATGGGGAGAGCCCAAATGTCCACCGACTGATGAATGGATATAGAAGACGTGAGATAGATACAGATATAGATATAATTTTAAAAAATGTTTAATGTTCACACACACACACACAATGTAATATTATTCGGCGATCAAAAAGAATGAAGTCTCGCCATCTGCAACAACGTGGATGGAACTAGAGTGCATTATGCTCAGCAAAATAAGGCCGTCAGAGAAAGACAAATATCATATGAGTTCACTCTTAAGTGGAATTGAAGATACAAAACAGATGAACATAAGGGAAGGGAAGAAAAAAAAAACCAAGAGAAAAACAGAGAGGGAGAGAAACTATAAGATTCTTAACTAGAGAGAACAAACTGAGGGTTGTTGGGTGGGGGGATGGGCTAGATGGGCGATGGGCGTTAAGGAGGGCAGTTGTTGGGATGAGCACTGGGTGTGATAGGTAAGTGATGAATCACTAAATTCTACTCCTAAATTATTACACTATATATTAACTAACCTGGATTTAAATTTGAAAAATAGTGATAATATGCACACAAAATTAAATAACAGTACAATGGTAAAACAAAAACAAAAACAAAAAACTGAGGCCACAAAAGAGTGGCCAGTGGAAGAAAGAGGACTAAGAAAGACAGAAGCAGCTGAAGAAGGCATTTTGAGAACAGGGGTGTCGTCAAAATTGAAAAGCTCCAACTTGGTACGGAGTCACGTGCCTGAGACATACAGTGGCAGTGAGGTCAAGTTCTTATGCTT
Organism: Felis catus; assembly: GCF_018350175.1. NCBI lineage: Eukaryota > Metazoa > Chordata > Mammalia > Carnivora > Felidae > Felis > Felis catus. The sequence continues at coordinate 3,030,472 of NC_058371.1, forward strand.
TATGCTTATTTAAAATCTGATGATTTAAGTACCTCTAAGAAAACCAATGCCCAAATGAGTATTTTTCCCTCCAGTAAGTCAGTGACACCTATAATTCTTAGCTCACATATTATTGGCATGCTATCAAGTTAAAATGGCTTATCATCAAGAAAACTTGAATTTAATACTATTGAATAAAGGGCACTTTTGCCTGGGAACAGTGGTTATACTTGGCATCAATTACATGAGGAAAACTTTTTTTTTTCAGTTCCATCATTTAAAATTTTATTTTGAAATCGCAGTGTGGTGCTAATACTTCAAATTTTAACATTAGCTTGACTTACGAATGCTAAAACAATCTAACTTATACATAAAGTGCCTTTGTTGTTGTTGTTGTCTCAAGATCATAGATAAAAATTTATGGACTTTGCCTTCTTCTCACTTCCAGAAGAGGAGCAAAGCCCTTTTGGTCTGGAGAGATGGACTCTTTTGCATATTTTGAGGAGATTCAGACCTTTGGTTCAGCAAGACTCCAGTTTAAATTTGGTTTCTCAATGGAGCCTCCCATGAGGAAAGTCTGATGAGGAAAGGAAGGTCCCACAACTGCAAAGATGGAGACTGGCACATTGGTCACGGGTAAGGGTAGGTTGACCAAAATGCCCCAGTGCACTGGTGCCGACAGAGGTTCCTGGAACATGGGCGTGTCAGTTTTATTACCTGACTGAGGGGTTTTAGGAAACTTTTTTGTCCTGGGCAAATTCTGACTGTTACATCTAGGGTAACTAGGTGTAAGAGTCAACTTTTCATCAAGTTCTCAGAGACACAGAGTCTTGTGTCCCAGTATCTCACTCCCACTGGTGTCCCAGAAATGGCAGACTTCACTCGAAGTTCAGGGAGCATCTTGGCTGTGGAGAGGGGCAGGGCCACTGTGTTCCAGCTCTGTCCACAGACAGAACTTCCATGAGATGAATCTGTGTGGCCACCAAGGACAAGAACAGCACCCAAAGAGAGCAGAGAGGACCTGGTCTCCTCCTACTCACCACACAGAACACATCCTGACTCCCCACACACCACAACATGAGGAGGGGGCTTTGTACAACGGACTGATACTGGACTTCTCATCTACCTTCGTGCATAGGAGCTTGAAGTGGATATAATTTCACTTAGAAAACTGAGAAATGGCCTTTGTTCTAACAACAGAGAGTGGAACACACCCTTGACCATTTCACAGGCTTCCCAATGTCGCTCATAGAACTGCAAACTTATTTACAATTAAATAAGGATCCAACACAAAACCTAGAGCACACTTCCAATAGGATTATTTGAGAGGGCTTCCTTAAAAGGTTAACCCCAGGTAAAGGTGTGGTTGCTGAGAACTGGTTATAATTATCTGGAAAGAACATGGACAGACACAGCTTCTTGAGAAAAGCAGTAAGTTTCGATGGAGGGACAGAACCAGCCCCAGGGAAATCGACAGGGGAGGGAACAGGGTACATCAAACCCCCGGCCACACACTACATCCTGTATTTCTCATGTCCTGCCAGAGCTCCCCAGTGGATGAATGCAAATAGGAGAGAAGGCCTAGTGCACACATGTTCACCTCTAGGGTCAGCGAGCAGCTTGGGAAAAGGCAGAGAATAATCTAAAAAGGCAAAGAGAAAATGTACAACACAGAATGCAGGGTTAAATGCAAATGTCCTTAGAAATTGGTACAATGTCTTCAATTCACAAATAAAGCAATAAAAAAGGAGACAGAAGGTCAGTCACAAATCTTTAGAGATCAACAGAGAAGCCCAAGTTTCCTTAGAGTCCGGGAAAAATTATAAATTATAATTATAATCTAATTTATAATAATCTAAATTATAACAAGCAACATTTTATATATTTTTTTGGCCTTTTTATAGAGTTTTTAAGACAACCTTGCAGAAACCCAATTAATTATAGAACCTCAGAATCAATAGTATATTTTTGCCCTTAATGTGGAATTTCTCAAAGTGTACCAGACGGAGGGACTCAGTAGCTGGGAATGGAGGGGGGAAAGTTCATGCACAAGGGTCTTGTAAAACCACACGATTTGCCAACAGTCACACATTCTTATGTATAAAACTGACACCTTCACGTGGTTCAAACCAGAGCACCTGGAACACTGAATTTACAAAAGAATAAGCAAGTTTCATTTCTGTAGGAACTTCAATGGATGTGTTCATGTTGTCCACTTCCTAAACAGCAACATATAAGGAGAATCAAAATGTCTGTTATTCTCATATAAAACAAAGGGCCTTTAAAAAAAAAAAAAAAACCCAAAGTAGGAAGTTGTCTTTTCCTGAAAAGAAGGAATCCTGAAGGAACACGGGAAAATAAGCCGTGTCCGGGCTCTGTAAGAATTTTAAAAAAGAATTTTAAAAAAAAACTGCAAGGGTTTTAAAAGGCCAAGAACAGAACCAAACATATTCTTACCGTACGATCCAGTGATCAAGCTCCTTGGTATTTACCTAAAGGAATTAAAACCTTATGTTCACACAAAAACCTGCACAAGAATGTTTACAGCAGCTTTACCCATGATTGCCAAAACCTGTATGTAACCAGGATGCCCTTCAGTAGTGACGGGTTAAGAAACTCTGATCTATCTGGACAGTGAAGTATTTTTCATCGCTAAAAAGAAATGAGTTATCCATCACTAAGAAGAGGTGCAAAGACACGGGGAAGCCTTAAATGCATATCACCAAGTGTAAGAACCCATCAGAAAAAGCATCCTGTAGCATGGGAATCACTGAGTGATTCCGACTCTATGACATTCTGGGGAAAGCAAACCCATGGAGACAGTAAAGGGATCTGTGGTTGCCAGTGGCTGAGGGCATAGGGGAGGGGTGGGCAGTCGGAACAGAGATGTGTAGGGCCATGAATGACTGTATGACACTATCATGGTGGGTACATGTCATTGCACATTTGTGCACATCCGTAGCACGTACTGTGGACTCTGGGTGATGATGTCAGCATGGGTTCATCAACTGTGGCAAATGCACCATCTAGTGGGGATGTTGCCAACGGGGGAGGCTGGGCATTTGGGGGGAGGGTATATGGGAAACCTCTGTATTCCTCTCAATGTTGATGTGAACCTAAAATTGCTCTAAAAAATTATCTGTTAAGACAAATTAGGAAAGTATACAACAGGTAAGAGGGAAAAACAAACATAACCTCATAGTGTTGCCAACATTTTTGTTTTGCCAGAGAAGGGCAGTAGATTCCACATCTACTGTCTACTCACCACCATTTCTGAAGATAAAGAGCAAAATTCTTAAGATGAAGGACATTTTCCCCCAAGCTAGGTTCGCTGGAACAAACTTACCTCTGATGTTTTTACCAAAGACCAGTGAAAAATTTAGCACATGTTTGCAAACTATTGCAAATTACCGCGCTCGAAGCGCAGTAAAACCAGAGATAAAAAATTGTGCAGATGATAATCTCATTTTTATTAGCAACCTTTTAAAGCATTAAATTGAGCTAAGTCCATTTGCTTATGTAAATCCTAAATATGCTCACCAGTGACCCGCCAAGGGATAAGGCGGGTTGGAAGGTGTTATGTGCAAACCCCACTTGTCTTACGCCAACGGCTGACCACGTGCACCGCCAAATCATATGATCTCTACGTGGTACAACTTGAAGGGCACTCAAAAGCAGAATTTCCGGGGCACCTGGGTGGCTCAGTCGGTTGAGCGTCCGACTTCGGCTCAGGTCATGATCTCATGGGGCTGGAGAGCCTGGAGCCTTTTTCGGATTCTGTGTCTCCCTCTCTCTGCCGCTCTCCTGCTCACGCTCTTTATCTGTCTCTCTCAAAAATAAACATTAAAAAAAATTTTGAAAAAAAGTGGAACTTCCACAAAATATCTTCACTCCTTCCTTCTTGAGAAACTGCTCATTGAAAATGGGCTGGAGAGTTAAAAAAAAAAAAAAAAAAAAAAAAAAAAAAAAAAGCCAAGGTGGAACCTGTCTTTCAGGAGGTAAGAGCTCAAATGTGCAAACACTGTGTCCCGTGAGCGATCGCCCAGAGATCACCGTCTCAAGTGAAGTGCTCAAGACCTTGGTCCAAAGAAGAAGAATCAGGGCACTTGTGTTTGGGGTGGCTGACCACGGACACGCAGAGCACAGCAGGTGAGCATCTCCATTGCATGGGGACTTCATAGCACAATCAGGGAGCCTGGAGGTGGTACAGGTTTTGCGGGGGCACCAGAGATAAACTTTACATTCAGGTAGAGACCCACACATGTCTTGGGCCCAAATTTCCCTAGTTAACTCGAGCCTTTAAAGTTGTGTGTGTATCTTTTCACGTAACCGCGGACATGCGATGCCCAACCCTTCCTGCCAACGCGACCATTCCCTAAAACGGACTTTTCTCTTGAGACGCATTTTCAAAATTTCCCATCACGTTCCACAGAAATTACCTCCATGAGGGGCGAGGCCTAAGAACACAAACGGCAGCACAAATGACCGCGAGGACGAGGGAGAGGGCGGCCGTCACCTACTTGAGAACTGAATGGAGAAGCCAGACTTGCTGATGAAGAAGTCGCTGTCGAACTGCAGGGTGAGCGAGCTGAAGGTACTGTGGATGTCCTCGGGGAGCATGGAGCCGCTCCACTCCTTCAGCAGGACGTCACTGTCCACGGGGCCGTCCCAGACCTTCAGGATGTCATGGGCCGTCTCGGTGTCGAACACGATGAAGTGCAGGCTGTGGGAGAGAGCACAGCTGGCACACTTACTCGGAAGAGGGCTTCCCGCTCCACGAGAACACCTGAGCACCACCGGGAATGCACGCGAGCTCACCTCGTCTGCCCACACCCCGGCGACACGGTGTCACCTGGCAACGAGGCAGAGGGGACAGACCCTCCTGGACGTGGACCCACCGGTGCACCGAGGATCCCTTCTGCCCCTGACGGACACACACCTCCAAGCTCTATGCAGAGCCGCGTGTTAAGGATGAAACAATGGAACGATTCCTTCTGAGACTGTCAGTTCTTTTCATAATTCAAAGCTTTCTCGGGCTCACAAATCAAAGGCGACTTCGACATCGCTTGGCTTTAAGCTAATCAAAGTCTGATCTTTCTGTGGCTTCCGTGTGGTTCCTGAAACACCCCACTAGGTGGTAGCATCCGTGCCCAGAGAGACACCTGCAAAGGCCCTCTTTGAAGCACTGGGATGCTGTCCTTGGACCCGAACCATCTCATCTTACGCTGTTGGTTTCTATAAGTTTTATTTTCAGAAAAATGCATAATTTGAAATACCAACACAAAGGCAGAAATGTGTGACACCAACTCCCGTCTCGAGAACATTTTCATCTACTTCTATCAGATTTACAGACATCTCCCAGAGCAACGTAAAACATCTCTCCTCTAGAAAGCTCACTCTTCCGGGCAGGACTGTCGTCAGGACAAGCAAACAGCCGCGTGGAAGGGCTTAGCTAACGGACCAACACAAGTCACTAGTTCCTGATGGGGTTGGTCTCCAGTTTCTCCTTCACCGCGTGTTGCACAGAATTGTCAGGGAGATAAAAATCCTAAGATGTCGACATAAAATAATTTTAACATGGAGAAAAGTACAGGCTGTAGCAGACCCTGTACCGCCTCCACCGGGGCTATCGTGCTGGGCTCTTCGGCTGCAGATCGTCTGCAAAAATAAAATCTTACAGACACGGCCACACAACCCTCTCTTCCACGCACTCATCGGTCCTTCTGCTCACTGCCCACTTCTAAAATGTGGATGGACTGTTCCCTAGTACATTTCCCCTTCCACATTTCCATCATTTCCACGTCCGCGTGCATGCGTCTCCCCAGACAATCTCTAGTCCTGTTTTCTACATTGAACGCTTATGGCGTAAGAGAGGTCATTTTGGGGTGTGTGTCCTGGTACCATTTTCAAGTTGCTTTTTACATTCAGTGTTACTTACATGAAAGTCCTTCACACTGAAAAACGTAGAGTTTTGTTCCTTCACTGTAAAAGCATGGGTAAGTGCTTATTTTTCTAGTCCTCTACTAAACGATAGTTTGTTTTTACATTTTATTTTTGAGGTTTTCTGTGTGTGTGTGTGTGTGTGTGTGTGTGTGTGTGTTTACTTATTTTTGTGGAAGTACAGTCAACACACAGCATATTAGTTGTGTTCAACACAGCGATTTGACAAGTTTATGCATTATGCCTTGCTCACCACAAGAGTATAGCCACATTCCCACATCTTATTTTTAAGTTCATTTATTTATTTATTTTGAGAGAGAGAGAGAGAGAGAGAGAGAGAGGGAGGGAGGGAGGGAAAGAGGAGGGGAGGGGCAGAGAAAGAGGGAGAGAGAGAATCCCAAGCAGGCTCTGGACCGACAGCACAGAGCCCGATGCAGGGTTTGAACTCAAGAACCATGAGGTCATGACCTGAGCTGAAATCAAGAGTCAGATGCTCAACCAACTGAGCATTCCTCTTAATTATGGCAATGGTGCTCCAGCAAGCACCCCTGTGAACTCACCCAGGATCTTTCTAGGCTCAAACAGAATCTCCGAGCTGTTCTGCCCAGTGACCTGAGCACTGAGCCTCACAGTAGTGATCGCAGGCCTTCGTTCTGTCACGTGCTTACCAACGCCCGATGTTATCAGACTCCGGTAGTCGCACAGATAGAACATCTGGTGCTGAGGGATGCTATCCCGGGCAAATTGCATCCCCCTGATGACTCACGAGGTAGAACGTGTTTTGCGTCTCTGACGCTTCCCTCCCTCCATACAGTTCAGAGGCTCAACAAGTGTCTACTGATCACCGGCTGTGTCCTGGCATTCTTCCCGGAATCTTGGACGCAACAGATGAGGAAACTTAGAAGAGCCGCCCTCACGGAGCTGGTGAGGTGATGGGAGGGACCAGGCCGGAGCCCCCACCCTTGACGCTTCACGCGAGTGAAGAAGACTGCCGGCCAGCGGCTGGTGGAACCGGAGGAGGAAGAGAGCCAAGTGGAGTAAAGAGCACTGGAGCAGGAGGGAAGGGCTGAAGTGCTAACAGGGCACCTAGGTGAGCCGCGTCACGGGGCCGGGCTTCAGCAGCGACTCGGAGGAGGCAGAGAGGTCTGTCACACCCCATGGGAGGGACGCGTGAAGCCAAGCAAACTGCAGGGAGGGTGTGCCCTCAGCCCTGGGGACTCCGTGGAACCAGAGTAGAGAGAGGGACTGAGAAGTGAAAGCTCAGGTGAGACAAAAAGCGGGCAGGGGTGGCGTGGGGAGAGGGGGTCGGAGCATTTAGTGCCTTGCAGCCTGTCCGTTGGGTGACACGCCAATGGGACATTTTCAGTGAAGCAACTATCTCGCCTGAGATTTAAAGCCTTTATTCTGCTTGCTGTGTGGACAGCAGAGTGTGGAGGAAAATGTCGAATCAAGAGTAGTGGGGGCAAATGCATGCTGTCAGGGGAGCTGCAGTGGAGACACTAAGAGGCTGTCAGACTCTGGGGACATCGTGAAGACAGAACCAGGACGGGATGAGGCACGCGGGGGAGAGAGGAAGCAAGGTCATCCCAAGTTTCCTGGAAACTACAAAGGCTGGGGGGGGGGGTGCCATCCACAGAGTTGACAAAGAATAGGTGGGCGAGGTTTGTGGGGTGGGGAAGACCGGAGGACGGAGGGGCTTGGGGCGTGTAGGGTTCAAGGTGCCTAATGGGCACTGAGCGGAGACGGTAAGGAGAGGGTTGTTCATATGAAGCGGGAGTTCCGAAGAAAAGTCCGCATGGAGGGCGCCTGGGTGGCGCAGTCGGTTAAGCGTCCGACTTCAGCCAGGTCACGATCTCGCGGTCTGTGAGTTCGAGCCCCGCGTCAGGCTCTGGGCTGATGGCTCGGAGCCTGGACCCTGTTTCCGATTCTGTGTCTCCCTCTCTCTCTGCCCCTCCCCCGTTCATGCTCTGTCTCTCTCTGTCCCAAAAATAAATAAATGTTGAAAAAAAAATTTTTTTTAAAAAAGAAAAGTCCGCATGGAAATAATAAATGTGTGGGTCTTCTGCAAATAAGTGGTTGTTATACCAAAGGACTAGATGTTATTGTCAAGGGTCACAGGTGAATAAAGAGAACCATGGGCTATGAATTACTTGAAAACATGTTTTCCCACTTTTGTAACGTGCTATCTCTTTTGTTACTGCTTATGTATTAGATAATATTTATATTATATTATATATTATATTATATTATATTATATTATATTATATTATACTTTTGTTGAAAAATTTTGTCACAACCCTTCATTTTAAGAAAAACCTGCTGCTGCTTACTATGGTATGAGGATTTCTGTTTATCCTGTTATGTTGTTGATCATGAAATATATTATTTTTTCTATGCCTATTTACAAGACCATATAGTTATTTTTTTTAATATTTCTAATGTTTATTTATTTTTGAGACAGAGAGAGACACAGCATGAGCCAGGGAGGGGCAGAGAGAGAGGGAGACACAGAATCGGAAGCAGGCTCCAGGCTCCGAGCCGTCAGCACAGAGCCCAACACGGGGCTCGAAGCCATGAACTGTGAGATCATGACCTGAGCCAAAGTCAGATGCTCAACCAACTGATCCATCCAGGTGCCCCTATTTTTTTTAATTTTTAAAATGGAAGGTGTGTTTTCTTAGCGAAGGGGAGCAGAATCTGCCAACCCCAAATATGTCCTGTTGGAATACTGGTTATTTTGAATTAAAGTTACTTAAGAAACAGCGGTGCAAGAGGGACTGTGTGACCCGCCTTGTTCTCCTGAAAGTATGAGATTAATCTCCGCTGTGAAAAGTACCCTCTGAACCAGAAAGACATCCTTGCCACCAGAGAGACAGGTCGAGGGCGGAGAAGGCTGTGCAAGCAAACCTTGTGACTTCCTCTCTAAACTACCACTCCAAACCCAAACATCTTTGTCTCGTCAATTCTTCACAAATTTATTGTCTCCTTGTCTAAAAGCTATAAAAGCATGCCTGCTCTGGTCAGTGCTCTGAGTCTTATATTTCCAGTGGGGTTTCTGTACATGTGAATTAAATTTGTTTGTTTGTTTTTTTCTTCTTCTTCTGTTAGTTTATCTCACATCAGGTTAATTATCAGACCAGCCCAAGAGGTTACAAAAGAAAAAGGGAGGAGTTTTCCTCTCCTATGTGACTTTTTTTGCCATACATTTCTATTTCTATCCCATTTTGGTCTGGATATGGGGTAAAAATATGTTATTCTGTGTACATGCATTGACAGTTTGTTCCTAGTATGTGACCATGCTTATGTTTCATACTTACTTGAACAAAATTTTCAGGTTCTACTTGAAGGTGGAAGATCTTTTTAAAATAAGTCTAATAAGTCCATGGTCAAATTGATAAGCTTCCTAGCTTGTTATCTATTGAACCTATGAATCATAAAGATGTGTAAGAAGACATTTCCAATGTCTCCCTACAATTCAGTCGTGTTTATATTAAATTATGTTCTTAAGCTGAACAAAAGTTCCTGACTGTCATATATTCCTGGTGAATATATACCCCTAAACAAAGTATAGTACTATTTTGTGGGTCAGCAATTGCATAACAGGTACCTGTGGTAAGGAATGATAAATAGTTTGATGATAGGATTCCAGGTTGATGGTTATTTTCCTTTAGTTTTTCAAAGATCTCCTTCTTTTAGTCTGTGTTAAGATGCCTTTTATCAAGCTAATAACATATGTGTTTCTTTCTTTGGCTGTTTGTTAGATCTCCCTGCCTTTGGTATACTTCAGTCTTACTAGAACGTGTCTAGGTGTTCAGTGATTTTCACTAAAGCTACTCAGGGCACACTAGGCTTAATAAATGCAAAATTCATATTGTCGATCAGTTCCAGCAGTTAAGATGATGTAAAGAATCACTACTTATTGTAACTATCACTGTAGATTTACTTTTATACAGTGTGCTTGTCATACTTTTTGATAAAAATACAAATTAATGAAGGAAAGATGAAAAGTGAAGAAACTAATTTAAGAAATTACTATGTGTAAGTCTATGGCAATACGCTTTAAACTATGCATGAAATTGTTTTCTAGAAAATGTAGATGATCAAAATTGGCTCTGGGAACTCAATATAGACAAACATACAGACATACAAACATATAGACAAAATTGAAAACAGGATAAATGGTCTAACAACAAAGGAATTAAAAGTTCAGGAAATAGTGCTATATATAGCCAGAAGTCCATAGAGTACAGCTAAGTGAAAAAAAAAAAAAAGTAGAAAACACTATTATTTTTATTTACCTTGCATAAGTAATTTTATTTACAAATTCAAATAATTTTCGTATAGATTCTGGGGGAATTTCATAACTTCAGATGGTAAATTTTAATATTTGTTATTTTTTTTCATTATGGAGACTTTTTTCTATGATTAAAGTGTATTTACTGAAGTATAGAACAATTAAGAGTTTAGTCCCTGAGACAGGGAACAGAACACTGAAGCAAACTATCACTACTTCTAATTAACATTATTCTAGAGATTGTAGCCCCTGAAATAAGACAAGCAAAAGGCATAAGATTTGGAAAAAATGAAGATAAACTCTTACTAATGTAGACAGCATGATTGTGTGCCTAGAGAAAATTTGAAAACCTACAAACTCTTAGAATAAGAAGTTTACATAGGATAAATACAAAAATATAATTCATTTCCATATAGTAGCCACAAATACAGAACGACATAAGAAGACTATTATCATTCATAAAAAAAGCATCCTGTAGGTAGGAACAATTCCAACAAAAGATGTGAAAAACCTCCACACAGAAAACTGAAAAGCATTGTCAAAAAAAAGTAATATAAGATCTAAATAAATATCCCAAACACTGTGTTAGGGATCAGAAAATTCAGCACTGTAAATGATATCAGGTTTCCCCGAATTCTATTGATATGATGTGATTCCAGTGAAAATCCTAGAAACTTCTTTTGTGGAAAGTAACAAGTATTTCTATAATGAATATGGAAATGCAAAGAGTCAAGAACAGTGAGAGCAATCTATATTACCAAGAGCAAAGCTGGAGGACTATAGCACCAGATATTAAGACTTATTATAAAATAATTAAATAATTAAGATGGGAAAGTATGACATTGATTAGACAAATAGAGCCAGGGGATGCAATAAAGTTTGGAAACAGACCCACATGTCTATGATGGCCTGGTGTATGATAAAGATCGCATTATATACTTCAATGAAGAAAGACTGACTTCAACAAATGGCCAATTGAATTTCACTAATGAGAACAGCAAAAACAACAAAATACCTGAATATTCCTCACACTGTACACAAAAATCAATTCCAGATGAAATGGAGATACAAACGTGCAGGTAAAATAAGTCTTCTGCAAGAAAACTCAACATAATATTTGTATTACTTTGGGAAGGCAGGACTTCCTGATCTGGACCCCTAAATATAATAACTCTAAAAAAAACAATTTGATATAACACAATTTAAATAATGGTAAGAAAACCACTAACCATAAAAAAAAAATGAGTCAAAATAAATTTGACTCATTGATATTAAATCCATATTTATCAAAAGACATTCTTATGAGATTAAAAGACTGAAGAATATTAGAGCAATTGTTAAACATATAATTAACAACATATTGCATTTAATATATATATAAACTATATACACATCGAAAAGTAAAAGATAGCATTCTGGTACACAAAAAAAAATGGGCAAAAGACTTCAACTGGCAATTTATAAAAAGAGGATATTCAAAAGGCCAATAAACATAAAAATTTGATGTTTATAAAAATAAACATATATAAAAGCATGTTGTCCTTGATGAATCATCAGGAAAATGCAAATTTAAACTACTACACACTCACTGGCATGGCTAAAATGAAAAAGTCAGGGCGCCTGGGTGGCTCAGTTGGTTAAGCGTCCAACTCTTGATTTTGGCTCAGGTCATGATCTCACAGTTCATGAGATCAAGCCCCACATCTAGCTTTGTGCTGACAGCACAGAGCCTGCTTGGGATTCTCTCTCTCTGTCCCTACCCTGCTCATGTGCTCTCTCACTCTTTCTCTCTCTTTCAAACTAAATAAATAAATTAAAAAAAAAAAGAGGGGCGCCTAGGTGGCTCAGTTGGTTAATCGTCTGACTCTTGGTTTTGGCCTTGGTCATGATCTCACGGTTTGTAAGTTGGAGCCCACGTTGGGCTCTGCACCGACAGCACAGAGCCTTCTTGGGATTCTCTCTGTCCCTTTTACTATGCCCCTCCCCCCACTCACACTGTCTCTATGTCAAAATGAATGAATGAATGAGAAAGAAAGAGAGAGAGAGAGAGAGAAAGGAAAGAACAAAAAAGAAAGAAAGAAAGAAAGAAAGAAAGAAAGAAAGAAAGAAAGAAAGAAAGAAAGAAAGAGAAAGAAAAGGAAAAAGAGAAAGAAAGAAAACGACAGTCAATGCCAAGTGTATTTGGAAGGTGGAAACCTGGAAATCTTAACTAAGTGGTGATGGGAGTAAAGACAGGGATATGATCACTTAGGGAGATCATTTGGCAGAATCTACCAAGGCTGAGCGCAGGACTCACCACTACTCAGAAATTCTAGTGCTTAGCTATGCATCCAAGAGAAAAACACATGTGTATTCACCAAATAATACATGAAGGCATATTCAATATGGTACCTCACACCAGATAAAAACAATCCACACATCCATCAACACCCAGAACGAATAAATAAATTATGGTATATCCATGCAATGGAATAATCTAGCTCTATCAGTGGGAGGGAAAGGTTGCAGAAATGAAGATATAACACCAAGCACTGTATAATTCCACTTTATATATTGTTCCAATTAGGCAAATCTCATCTTAAAGCAGGATAGTGATTATCCTTGCGAATGAGTGATTCAAATGGAGCTCAAAGGGCACATGTTGTATCTTGATGATCCTGTATTTCTGGTTTCTTATCTGGCTGCTGATTACATGGGGGGTTATTTCATGAACAAGCCACATACTGACTGACAGTTGGTGCAGGTTCAGGCGTACATGTTACATGTCCGTGAGAAGCTTCCACACACACGCAAACAACCATGCAGCTTGGTGCTGTGAGTTTTGCCAATTTGAAAACTGTCTCATGACTGACAAAAAACACGATAAAACAAAATGTAAACACAAAAACTTAACAGCCATTTAAAATAAAAGAAATACGAAATGTCAATACGCCAGACACTATACAACTACGTAGGGGACATTTAAAAATGAAAGAAAATAGAGTATCATCCTAAAGCTCCCATTCCTTTCAGACACAGGCCCGCGAGGAAACAAAAACCATACACACTACAAGGCCACATCACAAGCTCCAACAGGTACGCATAAAGCTTCAGGTCGATACAGAGGGGCATGTGTCCAGTTCTGCCTCAAGATGTCTAGGAGGGGTCTTGTAAGACAGAAAAAAAGAAGGGAATTCAAGTACAAGCAAAGGGACAAAATTAGTAAACAAATACAAAAAGATGTCAAAAACGTCAAAAAATAAAAGCAACAAATAAACATAAGAAATAAAATGTTGTAGAGATAGCTTCTCTTCCCGCCAGACTGACAAAGGTTAAAAGACTTTATTTGGTTTCAGTGAAATTGTGGAGACCCTCCCTTTTCATACACTGGTGGAGGCCATAACTATTCTTTTTAAAAGCAATTTCATAACGGCCCTGAAAACGTAAATGTGCATACACAGCATGGCTGATCACAGTGACAAACCAAAAACAACCCACGTGTCCCGACAGGGTATGGTTTAAGTAAACGATGGTACAATCAGGCAACGGACTGTTACGCGGTGACTAGACGGGATGAGGTGGAATTGTGAGAAAGGACCTAAAACGCTGACTATGTTTGTTAACGGAGAAGAAAATGCTCAGAATAAAATTATGGCGTGATACTATTTGTGTAAAAGTAATTCAATAAATAGATAAATGAATAAATAAAAGTGTATAGATTTGTGTTTGCATAGTGAAATTCTAGAAATACGTAACAATTTTTCAGTAGTCATCTTTCACATCGAGGATGACAGCCAACTACTTTTCAGCCTTTTGATTTTTCTGCAACACTTTTCCAGTGTTTCAAAAATAAGTGAAAATAGATACTTTGAATTGCATGCCAGGGAGCTTGAATTTATTCTGCACATAATAAGCAGACCAAAAATCATTTTCTGAAGTGAGAAAGTGAAATGATCATTTTTGCTTTCTAGAAATATTTGTATTAAGACCTATAAAAATGTGGGGGTGCCTGAGTGGCTCAGCTGGTTGAGTGCCTGATTCCCGACTTTGGCTCGGGTCATAATCTCATGGTTGTGAAATGGAGCTGAACCCCACATGGGGCTCTGGGCTGGGAGTGGAGCCTACTTAAGATTCACTCTCTCCCCCTCTCTCTGCCCCTCCCCAGGCTCACAAGCCTTCTCTCAAGAAACAAAACAACACAAAACAAAAAGGCATGTAAAAATGTTTCCACAATTTGACCCAACAAAGATTTTCCTAGAAACGTATTCTAAGGTATTAATTATAAATATAAGCAAAAGTTTACTTGCAATACTATTTTCCATATGATTATGTATAATATCAAAAATTAGAAATAACATAATTACTAACAAGAGACAATATTTAACCACAGCCACTCACACTGCAGAATAGACACAGGTACACGTAACATGAATGTAAGACACGTCAACATGCTCGTAATCGTGTCTGCTAGAGGTATAATGCGTGTCTTTTTTTTTTTTAACATTTTTCAAAATGTCTATATATGCCTTCATTTTTGGTCAGATTAAACCAATGTTTTTAATAAAGAAAATAAAACACCTTCCCTACCATGGGAACAATGGACTAGAGAAAGCCCTCCCAGGATGGTCAGTTAACAGGTCTCAGGAATGAGAAGGGTCTGAACAGGAGAGTGGTGGCCATGGTGGGTGCGTGAGTACTACCTGGGAGCTTCAGTCACGGCATTAGTGAGATGTGAGGATCGTGTGAGTGTGGGCAGGAGGGAAGCTTAGGGTACCAAGAGTTTTGCCTTCTGTCCGTGGATACACGCTTATGACATTCACGCAGATAGACGCTCTGATGGATGGTAGCTGTAGGATCGAAATGCTGAATTCAAATAAGAAAATGGGTTATTTTTAGATGGGATAATAAGAACAAAATTTTTGTTGAGGAGTTGACATTTCAACTGGGTCCTAACAGATGGGAAGAATCTGGAGACGAGGCAAGAAGGAATAATTGGGGAGAACGGAGGTCAAGAGACAGAGCTGGTGTAGCACAGCTGGGATTAGGGACTAACACATCTATTCGTAGTTGGAGACAAATTTGTGAAGGCACAGTAAGCCAAATCAAAGGCGGTATTACAACTCTTGTAAGGAGCTTATGCTTGCTGATCAGCGATGGGAGTGTTGCAGAGACTGGGGAGGGGAGAGCACGGATTTGAAAGGTCAGCTGGGAGAAGATTAAAATAAGGAAGGTAATGAGCATGTTAAGTAAGGAACTGGAAGAGTAAGATAAGAAGAAAGGAAGATGAACAAACGGAGAGCTGACAAGGCTTTGGTGCATCTGCACTGAGTTTTTTCTAAGTGCTTATCATGAGGAAATTTAATGTAATTACCAAAGGAATGCTGTGAGACGTAGACCAACATCTTGGACTTCCTTTTTGGGGAAATGCTGGAGACTGAGGAAGGAGAAATAAGGAAGAGCGGAAGATAATCCTGATAATTAAAATCCCCAACCACTCAGAGGAAGGTGGATGTTAACAGAACTAGGGGATGCAGAAGTAGAAACAGGACCAGGGGGAATGATAACAGCAGTGACAGAAGTTGATGTATTTGGAGTACATCTACGGGGGGTCTCGGTGTCTACGAAACAGGGTAATGCCCATGTTTCCACTGCCAACTACTTCTCCTATATCTCCATCTAGCTTCGATTCCAATTTCACTTCCCATGTTACCACTTTTCATTTTTTTCTGTACTTTTGTCTTTGTTGGCCAATGCCCTTTTTCATGATGTCCATGCAGAACGTCAAGTGGGTTTATCGAGGAAACGAGGCAGCAACGCAACATGCCCTGTGCATGAACTTGGTAGCAGATGCACATGCTCAACTACTCGAGGACTTGGAAAGAAGACATGGTCACTCAGCGACGGCGGTGTGCCTCCATTATTTGTGTAGTGACATGGGGACTGAACAGTGAAAAGGGAAGTCTGTTCTTTATGGAACTGTTCAGCCCGTCCACAAGTTTCTGCGGAGATTCCGGCCACATGGTTGGAGGAGGGCTGTTAAATAAAGAAGTAATAACCGAAACTGCGCTTGTGAGGATCCCGCAAAGTGAGGAGTGCCGCAGCTGTCTCTTACTGGCTCCTCAGTGGCTGGGGAGGTACGCTAAACCCCGTGGCTGTCCCCGTGGCTCCAGGCTAAGGACTGGAAGCCAGCCAAGACACGGCAGACTTGTCAGTACTAATGGTCTCTTTCCTCATTTTGATGGCTGAAGTTCTCGTGGCTGGCGAATTCCTCACACTGTCTACAACAGATAAGTATAATCTGTGTTCTAAATAGGAAAGGAGAAACCTCAGATGTGTTGATTCCTGGCCCCGTGCTCAGCTGTTGTGTACTCAAAAGGCTTCCAACTCAGGTTTCCGGCACATTGGCTAAGGCTCAACATTGAGACCGGACAGACTTGTCTCATGAGTGGAGGTCACTCGCCCACCACTTTCCTCTTGACTCTATTTCTTATGGGGATTTTGAAGTCTGGTAAAAAATAAATTAAAATATCCCTACAATTCCAAGCCAGACCTCACGTACTCTATCACACAGGATAGCCAAGAAACAAGTCCAGAGCACATCAGGTTGAGGTGAGGTCCAGCAACCCATATTTCACTTTCTGTAAAAGTCTGGATAGGGACAGTTTTGACAATCGTGGTAAATTTTTGATATGCCTCTGATGTTTCTAATCCTGCCCGATCTTCTCCAAAAGAATTCCCCTTAACCATACCTCCCAATGTAATTTCCTGCGAACGACTAGGCACAGAAATACCTTCAAAGTGAGTTTTCCAGACAATTACACTTGCAGAAAAGCAATTAATACCAACGAACAATACACACGTCTTTATGTAAAATGTGGCCTTCGATGCTGCTTGCTGAAGATGTTTATAGTGCTGTTATCTTTATTATATAAATTACAGCTGTGTTCAGCAATATACACAGAGTCTCTTGGAGAAATGTTTACATGAAACACTAAATGTGGCTACATGTACTACAATGTCTTGTGATTACACTTTTAATTAAATTCAGCTCAGGTAACTGCTTTATAGAATATACGTTAAAATTACAAACCTCTTCCAGACCCGGGTGCCCTATAACAATAACCATTCAGGGGTCATCTATTGCCTTGAGCAAAAAGCTATGCAATAGGCAATCAGAAATTGCTCGGGGCTTCAGTGAAATCAAAATGGGTCCAACAATAATTGGCCCTGAAGTGTGTTGAAACCATTTTTTAAATAATTTCTGGGATCCTGTTGTTTATTCATTCTTTGAGAGTAAAAACATTTACATTAAAAAAATCAGAGTCTGAATGTATAATAATGAATTCCATTTATATGAAGAATTTTTAAATACTTAAATTAATCCCTGAACTCATGTTTATATGACTGATGTATTCTTCATTATCCAACAAACAGTTCAGTTAATACTGGCTAAGTTACCAGTGGAATAACAAGGCTTAGACACTAGCCAACAAATATCAAAGCTAAAACTGGACCCTATCTTTCTGAGTATTAGTACCATTTAAAGCCTAAAATTGTACCTCATGTACTTTTAATTATGTTTGTTTTCCAAAGTGCCACACCAAAATCAATGTATTTTCTTAACGAAGAGGAATCACCAGAAACATCTTGAGACGAAGCTGAACATTGATTGAGTAAATTAATTATAAATACTGATGCTTCCTTCTTGATTTCCTTATTAGGAAGGACTTTATGGCTTACATCAAAAAGATCTGTTTACAAATTTGCTAAACTCTCATATTTGAAAGACATGGAAGAGAAGGACAACATCCCCAGAACAACAAATTAGTGTATTCAATGTCTTTTTTTCCTAGAATCCTAATGGTTAAACATCAGAGCCCAGTCCATGATATAAAAGTTCTACAGTTGTTATTACCTCAACTCATTCTTTATTACTTTCTTTTCTCTTTTCTTATTAAAATGTTAATGAAGTATTAGATTCACCTGCCAAGAATGAATTCATCCCCTGGTTTGCATTTAGGAGAACAATGCTTATTTTAATTCTTAGGAAACAAATCACAAAGGAACTTGTAAGAGATACAGAAATTTGAAATCTCCCTAAAAGAAAATATATCCTGTTTATGTCAAGTTATTTTGGGAATCATAAAATATCCTTAGAATTTTTCAAAATAAAAACTAGTATAATGGCTTTTATAATACTCAGGTCAAGCATTCAGGAGTTAAAGGTTAAGAAATAATATTTAGTTTTATTTAGTTCAGTGGAAAAGTGCATTGATTTCCATAAAGATTACAGATTCTTACATTGTTACTCTAATATATCTTATTTTTGTCGCAGTAGATCAATGATTATCTAATTAACCATTTATCTTAATCAAGGTCACAAGTTAATTTTTACATCATTTATTATAAACTGACATCTTGCGTTATATATGTGATTGACATGCCTTCTCTTGCTCCTCTTAAGTAATGAGAATTATTTTTTGTTGGGCTTTGAAAGTGGTAATAGTCTGTGCCATGTTAGTTTAAGATGGCAAGATATTCGGGGCGCCTGGGTGGCTCAGTCGGTTAAGCGTCCGACTCTTGGTTTCGGCTCAGGTCATGATCTCACGGTTCCTGAGATCGAGCCCCACATCTGGCTCTGCACTGACAGCAGCTAGCCTGCTTGGGATTCTCTCTCATGTCCTTTCTCTGTCCTTCCTTCTCTTTCTGCCCGTCCAACACTCTCACTCTCTCTCTCTCTCTCTCAAAATAAATAAACTTCAAAAATTATTTTTTAAAAAGACGGCAAGATGTTCGTGTCACAGTGTGAAAGAGAGCTGTGGGTTTCAGAGGACGGATGTCCGACGAAGGGAACGGAGCATCACAGGATACAATATGCATCTCCCCTCGGCTTTCATGCCCGTTTACTGTCACTAAGTTATAGAATTGCAGCATGATGGGTCTATGTCTGTTTTACATACATTCCTAAGTCTGCTAGGGTGCCTTTTATGAATAAGGACAAAAAAAAAAAATCAGTGCTTTATGAATGCTTCTGTCCATTCACTAGCCCCATAAAGAACTTTCTGTGTTTGATCTCCCACTTGATTCAACTTCATATATTTGAAGAAGGAGCTGAATTGGCCACTCAGTCTCTCGTGGTCGTCCTGGTGCACAAGGCAGTGAATGGACTGGACGTCTGTGGATTAGGACTGTTAGGGGTGGGGCAGAATTGTTCATCTTTTTTTTTTAATTTTTGTTAACTTTATTTATTTTGAGAGAGACAGAGACAGTGAGAGTCGGGGAGGGGCAGAGAAAGGAGACAGAGAATTCCAAGCAGGCTCTGCACTGTCAGCACAGAGGAGCCCGAAACGGGGCTTGAACCCACGAAACCATGAAATCGTGACTCGAGTTGAAACCAAGAGTCGGATGTTTAACTCACGGAGCCACCCAGGCGCCCCAGGGTGGGGCAGAATTTTTAGACAGTAAATTGTGTACAGAGATTTCAGAAGAACTACAATGAAAGGGAAAAAATATAAATGAACCCACAGTAAAATGATTCTACAAAGCACTGCAAAGGACTGTGTTCTCTTCTTGTTCATGAGAACTATGATCAAGAAACAACTTATTTTCAAATTACTTTTTGATTTACGTGCTGTGGTTTTTGACATGGCCTTCTGACCAGAACATGGAAAACTTGCTTTGCAAAGATTACTTTTTGTTGGTTTACTTATCCGTATAAAAAGATTACCATAATAACCAAGACCCATCAATTAAAATAGAGTATCTTCTTTTAAAATGTTTGCACAATTTTCTGTGATTTTTTTTAAGTAGGCTCCATGTGTAGTGCAGAGCCGAACATGGGACTCCACTCACAACGCTGAGATCAAAACCTGAGCCAAGATCAAGAGTTGAGCTTAACCGTCTGAGACACCCAGGTCCCCCAATTTTCAGTGATTTGTAAATATTTTCATTTATATGCGTAACTTTAGATTGAAATGCTTTCCTGGTTTACCTCAAACTTAACTTCGGTATATGGCAAATGACCACATATTCTCCCCAACCCTGTATGCAAGCCCCTTTTCAATATGACTTTGCTTTTCTTTCCGTTAAGGGCTGGAGTGTATTTCTTCAAACTTTATCTTGCTCATGAGCTTTGCTTTGACAAATGGCATGTTAGCAAATGTAACGCAAGGCGAAGTTTGAAAAGTGTGTCCTCTCTTGCTGCCGGGAAAGTTCCATCGTGATTAGTTTACTGAAGAAACAGCAGTCTGGTATCGAGAGGCCCCAGCCTTCCGACACGTCCAGCTGAGATGTGCACACCTGAGTGACGCTATCCTGGACCACCCTGCCAAACGTGCCCAGCCCAGGACTGCCCAGGCAACCCACAAGGTCAAGGGCAGATAAATCACTGTCTTATGCAACTAAGCTTTGGTGGCCAGTTTGTTGTGCGGCAAAAGCTAACTGATACCTTTACTTCCTTTTTCTCTTTTTTATAGATGGCTTAACACAAGTTCTTAAAGGAACACCAAAGTAAGCGTGTGAGCCAACCAAAACTGTATGCGCACCATTACGTGTTTTTCTTTGACTCACAAACTTAAATCTAGTCATGGATAATAACAGATGTACTTTTATCTCCACTACAAATACAGAAGACACGACCGTATTCTAAAACTGCATCGCGGAAACCAAAGTACAACAGGTACCTGATGGTCTTTCCTGGGTCGGCCTCGATGGTCCAGGTACAATGCAGGTTGTTGTCATAGGGAGCAGGGTAGCCGGGAGACAGGATGCGCCCTGACGTGGCAGCATGGATATGGCCACCACACTCCGCTGCGAGAGACAGGGAAACAGGAGGGGATTCACTCCAGGCCCACGGATTTCCATGCAGCTCTTTTAATAACAACCCCCCAAACCATCAGGTCCACATTATACACACAACCAAACAAAATCACATTCGTCCGTCTCCATCATTTGTTTCCTTTACTTATTCCCAAGCATCACCCTGATGGAAAGACATTATCTGCTACGTAATTAAAGTCGAGAGTATAAAACAATGAAACACTTGAGTTATAATTCCAATAGTAATTCTGTGCAGACAGCCTCAGTAAAACAGTACCAGGAAATCGTCCTTTCCTACAGAAAACAAGAAACAACAAAAAGACATGCATATCTTGGAAATACATAAAAACCTACACTGCAGAGAGAGCAGAAGAACCCTGCCCTCTTCCGGAGCACCGTGGGGCTCCTGCTCTCAGGTATGCTTTTGTGTAGTGAGGAGGCCAACTTCCCAACTCACCTACACAGGAAGGCAGGGGCTTGTCCCACACTCTCCGGTCGCCACTCAGGCAGGTCAGACTGTTGCTGCCATGCATGGCATAGCCTGGGTTACAGCTGTACAGAACTACAGTGTCAGTAAAGTGGCCTTCATCTCGGATCCTATAGCCATAGTTAGGGATTCCTGGATCCTCACATTTTACTAGGTCAAAACCTACGAGAAAGGAGGGGAAAGATTGAGTAGAAGTAACGGTAGACTGTAGGTTAGCATCAAATACAGATGAGATGGTGTAGGTTATCAAATGCCTCCCGGAGCTTGGAAAGAAAAAGAAGACTGTGAATTTAAAAAGGGAAAAACACAGATGGGTCTCGAGTGGACTTATTTGGTGACCATGTGTCGTCTCGTGATGCTTGATAATTTTATTTGTTCTTATCTATTTACATAATTATACGGAGAGCCTCTTCTCCTAAGACTTCCAAATTCTCGTCTGCTAATCTAGGTTGCCTGCCAGCATGCTGAATTCCCCAGTGAGCCTCAGAGCCTTGTCTCATGGAGCTGTAAGCTTTTTCTACTTCCACATTCCTTCTGTCAAGCTCAAACTCTCCAGAAGGAGGGACCAGCCATGCCTGTGTGGCACAGAGCCTGAAAGGCACTCTTCAGGGTCCTTACTGCCAGCACTGACTGTCACCTACAGTCATGACCCACCCACCTTCACACTATCTTTCTCTATAACTGCAAGAGCTTAAGCTTCATGGGAAACTGAAAAGTTGTTCCTACTCACAGAAGGCAGGCTTGCGAATTTCCACCTGCCACACTGCTGTGGCATACAGTTAGGGGGGGCTTCTGGGCAGCTAACTCCATGTGCAACGGAAATCCCAGAAATGAATCACTATAATGACTTCGCCAAACTTAGCTCTTAAACTCAAAGAAATAGATGACAGAAATGAAGATTTAGCTTCTGCAGTACTGAGAGCTGTATATTGCTTTTATGCGAGGCAATATATTACGGCCATCTGTGGAGACAGTCTTCCACTAACATTTCTCCCCTTGTATCCCGATGCAAATTTTGACCATTTTAAAAAGGAGAGCTGGGAACTTGATGTACCACATGGTCTGTTAACATTAACTTCCACCTAACTTTGACTTCTTCCTTTCAGAAAAAAAGAAAGAAAATAGAAAAAGAAAAGGGGGGGGAGGGAAAGAGAGAGAGAGAGAGAGAGAGAGAGAGAGAGAGAGAGAGAGAGGGAGGGAGGGAGGGAGGGAGGGAAGGAAGGAAGGAAGGAAGGAAGGAAGGAAGGAAGGAAGGAAGGAAGGAAAGAAGGAAGGAAGGATTGATTTGTGATTTTTGATAGGTTGGCCTGCCAGACTTGCATTTGAGATGGTTTCCATGGAGGACAATATATCCATAAATTCGCAACATAATGCCACCCTGATGATCTCTATATAATCAGGATTTGAGTTCTGCAGTTTTGTACAGGGGAGAGAAAATGACATGTGGTCATTTACACTCAAGTTGCTAACTCTCTTCCTAAAAGTGTCCACCATAAAGTATTAGTCGTTACTAACTATGCCTTTACAATAACTCTGATCTATTTAAGAAATGCGAATACTGAAAAACTTTGGATTGTGACTAACTCATTCTGCGAGTCTTCTGCAAGATGAGCAAACATTTCTAACAAATTTTAACGTGATACACGAGCGACGTCTTCTGATACGAGTAGTACGTGCCGTGGAATGTCACGTGATCACGACTGAGCCAACGGTTCTTGAGATTCGCTTTGATCTACAAGCGCCTTGGATGACAAGTGTGTTTCTGGAATGAATTATGCTGGCAAACCAAGGTTTTATTGTAATTTTAACTCCAGTTGCCCAGAAGGAAAGAACATAAGAGAACATCAATTCCAGTGCAAAACAAAGGGATATTTTAATTGCCACAAAGGGGAGGCAGGCATTTAGGGGAAGGGTCTCAGGGCTCACGCAGATATTTGACTACTCTAATCTGACCACAGCCAACACACTGGGGAGAAAGCAAGCCAGTATCCTGCTGAAGTCGCGTCTGACAGACAACCATGGGACAGAAGCGTCGCAAAAGGCTCTACACATCAAGTAGCCTGTGCTTCTCCTTCTACAAAAGGGAAAACGGACCCAGAGTTGCTTTATGTGGTTCTTGGGTTGGAAGCGCCGGGATCTGAGCAGTGCTTTAAAGCAAGGCCGCAGGGTGTGAGGAACTGAGGACAGAACCAGCAAGGAGGTGCGGCCACGCCTACGGAGGGCCCCGCTCTTCGTAACACGTAACGTCTCAGATGTTCCAGTACTTTGAAGTCAAATTAGGTGTTTAAGTATCAAATGCCAGTGGAAGATAAAATTGAAAATATTCAGCAGACAAACAAAAGCCAGGTATCAAGAGCCAGGGATCTTCACCAGCATCCACACCCTTGTGCCAGGACGCCATCCATATGAGGAGTTGACAGCCTTCATGCTCAAGGACATGCAGGGCTTATCAATGAAGAGCAAAGTCCGTGCAGGACAGCAGGCCCTGGGAGACAGTTACGACCTCCTGTCCCGTGGAAATTCACACCCGGCGGGACACGAGCCTCCGACCTTTCAAGGAGCACCAGAGATCGGGATTCCTTTTTAGTTTATAATGATTGTTGAGTGACTAAATATTCTGAAAGTGGAGGTGTTTAAAATCCAGAATCAGATTGTTAAAGCCAGATGTCAGCAACACAAAGGACCAGATGGTTTATTGGCTTTTGGTGAAGGCTTTAATGGCACTCGGAATGGGAGAAAAAGTTGGCAGATCCATCGAATGTTTCTTAGATTTTTTTTTTAAGTTTATTTATTTTGAGAGAGACAGAGACAGCACAAGCGGGGGAGGGACAGAGAATCCCAAGCAGGTTCCATGCTGTCAGCGCAGAGTTCAACGTGGGGCTCGAACTCAGGAAACTGTGAGATCCTGACCTGAGCCAGAATCAAGAGTCGGACACATAACTGACTGAGCCCCCCCAGGCCCCCACCTAATGCTTCTAAAATAAGCTTTGAAACACAAGCACCTGCTGTGGAATACTAAGGCCTGGACGAGGAAACGGTCAAGCTTGCCCAGGACCTCCCATGATGAGGACCAGTTGCTTCTGGGTGACACAGAACTGTTTTGTTATAAAAGATTCCCTTGGCAGAGGTGCGTGCCCGTGCTGATAAAGTAATGACATTGAACTTCCTGTGTGACTTGTGCGCTTTCTCACGAGCTTCTAGTCTGCAGCTTTACAGACAAACCTCTACAAGTAACCACTTGCGTTAAAACCTTTCGGGAGGAACGTAAAAAAGAACATTAGAGGGCAAATAATAAAACAAGTAAAGATGTGCTAATAAAAAAGTCTGCCAAGCCTTCTTTGGGTTCTTTTTTTTTTTTTTTTTTGAGAAACGTTTGACAGCTTTTTCTATCATTTAATCTTGAATTAAAAAAAAAACAACAACAACACAACACATCCTATCACACAGTTGAGTCAAGTTGTCTCTGAAAGGGTAGTTGCTATCTCCAGTACCTGTGGTACTTGCTTTCTTACGGTGCCTTCTAGTAGTTTTTCAAAAGTTTGCTTATGTCTTCAATGGCATCATGAAATTCCTTATGTATAAAAAGTCCTGCACTCGATTACTAAGCACCCAAAGCCTCTAGGCCCATCCAACGTCACGACAGGAAATACATTCCTCTTCCCTGTCAGACAGTTGAAAAGTATTTGGACATTCCAGAATTCAGTTTTCCAATTTTCAGTCCACCAAAGAGAGCTTTGTTCACACAAAATGCCCCACATGATTTAATAGTTCATTTCCAGTTACAGGTGGAACCATAGACTTTATTCCTGGAGGAAGCATTGAAAGTAGTATTGACCAATGTCTCGAAACGGCTGGAGAAATCCTCAGAAAGCCCACATTTCCCTCGCTGTTGGGACTGTTGGACTCAGTCCGTCCACAAGCACCGGAAACACATCCCCGCTCTGCTCTCTGTCCACAAACTGCTGAATTCATTTCGACTGAGTTTGGCTTGCTTTGTGGTTAAGGACTTGTAACATCATTGTGACTCTGAAAACATTTCAACTCCGCTTTTAAACACCGGTGAACTCATAAGTTGCACTGATGTCTAACAGCAACATTCTGAAGCAGCAAAAAACTCCCTGATGAATTCCATGACTATTTCAGGAAAAAAAAAAATTTCCTGTGGTTAATCAAAACTACCTCAAAAAGTATTTTTAAGATTTATCTTTAGATCTCAAAGACACTCCTCCAAAGAAGAGACATTTCCATTTTAATCTGAATCGGAAACACTTTATAATGACCGATCTTAATACTGCTAAAGGGTGATGACTTTAAAAATATAGAGAAGATGTCCCTTCCTGTCTTGGAGCCACCAGCCTGCACGAAATCAGTGTAGCAAATACTGGTTCTGTATATTCTTTTTAGGCCACAGAACCTTTAAAAAAGATTAAAGCCAGTTATTTATTACAAAACATTATCTATTAAGAGTTGTGATTGGTATTGAATTTATTTAGTAATTACATTTGTGTCTGTTTCCTGTGATTTCTTCTGAGGTCATATAAGTAGCAAAGATGCTTTGGACTAAATGTTCCAGGGAAAACAGGCTGTAAACATCAGGCAGATGGAAATGACCTCTCCACATCTTTTACAGTATTTACCCAGTCTTAATATTTTTTAAGGATTAAATGGTATATATCTTGAGCATCTAACAAAATAATAGCATTATAAGAGACTTCCACTTAACTCTCAAGTATCTGGTCTAGTTCTTATCTTCCCCATAAAGCTCTTGTGTGAGACAAGAATTTGCCCTGGATCTGATCCATTCTGTGCCTGCAGGCTGAATGAGACCTGCAGTCATGAATTTCCCCAGCCTCTGTCTAAACAGCTTTTGAGAAGGTGCTTTCTCGTGTAGGCGAGCTTTGAGAACCACAACTGAGAAAGAAGCATATTCCTCATTCACAAATCTGATACCTTCTCCTACAAACAACTGAAAAAGCTTCAAATATTCACAGAATCCTGTCATCATTTAACTTTACCTGACACCTATTTCAATTTGCATAATGTACCTTTTGGTAAAAATCTCCTTAGTAATCGAAGAAAAGGTTGCCATGTGCAAAAACCAAAAAAACCAAAAACCAAAACAAACAAAACACACAAACACACAGAAAGGGACATGGCTTTCACATTTGCTTTCAGTAAAAAGAAGTACAGTAAAACGTTAGTTTGTGAGCATATTTTGTTCTGGAAACATGCTTGTCATCCAAAGCACTTGTATACAAAAGTGAATCTCCAGAATCATTGGCTCAGTTGTGCTCATGTGATGCTCAGAGGTAGGTACTAGTCATATTGCAAGGTATCGCTTGTGTATCAAGTTAAAAGGATTTGCAGTCATCTGGAAAGAAACGTTGCTTGAGACCAGAGCGCTGTTTCAGGTTATTTTGGTGGTTCACTTGAAAAGTAAAGTTCACGGGTGAAGAATTTCCTGAAATGTCTGGATTCCTGCTCTTAAACCCAAGTCTCATTATTTAAGAATGAAACTCTAGATGAAGTATGTGTACTTGCATTGGAGTTTTAAGTTATTATTTACAAAATTACACATCAGTGCTGGTTTTTACTTACAACTGTTCTTGGTTTCAAACTGATTTTTTTCTATCAGCTAGTTTTTTTATCGTTTATTTTCCCCCAATATTATTTTATGACTGATGTTATTTCATCATTATGGGAAATGATACTGAGAATTTCCCCCAAATAGCAGTGTTCAACAGGATGGTGAAAACGTTTGAACAGAAAAATGAACTCCTGAGCTCCAGAGTGAGATATCAAAAAGCCCGCTGAAGTCCGGAGTGAAAATCAGATAGCCAAAGTAGCTACTTCTCTGGAACCATCTTGGTTTTCACGAAATATGTCACTAACAAACCATAAAGTAAGGTAATCATAGCTAAGAATTCTTGCAGTCAATCCTAAAATATTTTGTAATTCTAAATATATTGTATAGACCCAAAACGAGTCATTAATGTGGAATATACTCTGACCTCGCGTGGAGTTTATACAGTGATTCAAGGTGTTAATACCAGTTCCGGGAGGGCTCTGTGAAACATTTGCACTGTCCGCCTTCTCCCTGATGTTTACCACTGCACACGGCTTGTCCCTGTTGAGAGTATTTATAACTGAGGATGGGGACTTGGCAGCCACATCAGGGTCAGCATCTACACCAGGGCAGGGAAAGGGTGGGCCAAGGGCATTTTACTCTGTGTTAGTTTTTAAATGCATCCAACTGGTGAAGACAGTGGTAACTCATACACTGTGGTAAGAACTTATAATTAGCACACTGTCTGAATTTTTAAGACATGTTTACTATGACTATGAGGCAGGGAATTTGTTAGTTACTGTGAGTAGAATAGAACAGAACAGGACCCTCTTGTCCATGGTCTACTTACCTACACAGCAAAAAAAAAAATAAGTATTTTGAAAACAATAAGAGGGGTACATGGGTGGTTCAGTCGGTAAAGCATCTAACTTTGGCTCAGGTCATGACCTCATGGTTTGTGAGTTCGAGCCCCACACTGGGCTCTTTGCTGTTAGCACAGAACTTGTTTTGGATCCTCTGTCCCTCTCTCTCTCTCTGTCCCTCTCCTGCTTGTGCTTTCTCTCGCTCTCAAATATAAACTTAAAAAAAAGATATGATACTTGTTACAGCAAAGGTCTGTGGGAAGGTTGAGAGAGGCACAGAAGGAAAGAGGAAGGTGGGACACAACTTTGCAGAAGAGATAAAACTGAGCTGTTCCGGAAGGACAGTAGACATTGGCGGTTACACAACCAGAAGAGAAGTCTCCAGATAAAGTCTTCATTATTATGTGGAGGTTTGGAAGAACATGGTGTATCCTGGGATGGAGACCAATTTCCAGTAGCATCTCACTGATGCTTTGCTATAAAAATCAGGGAAGGGCTATCCTGCAGCCGCGTGGAGTGCAGAGTGAGTCAGCCTGCAGTGCGATGTTGGTGGGGAAACAGGTGTGTGCACAAGGAAGTGACACACAGATATTTGTAGGTATTTGTATTTCAGAGAGAATCAGTGGCAATACGGAGTGCGGACTGGAGTGAGGGAATAAAACAGGAAACAATTAAAAGATGTTTATCTAGCACTGAGGTCGGCTGCAGCAGTGGGATACAGGGCAGCGCACGGGGTAAAGTCACGTGTGTGTGCAAAACACGCAAACGTGTCATCATGCAAGGGGAGCCCGAGATGCAAGTAGAGGCAGCAGAGCGATGGCTGTGATGGAGAGGGGACACAAGGGAGAGAACAGAGCTCGCACGAGGGTTTCGAGGGAGAAGAGAAACATCACGTCGGGTCCTGATGTCATCTCCTAACAAGCCAGTGTATGATCCAGGAAAAGAAACCCTTTCATTAACACCTTCTTCTACAAATAACTACAAATAAACATGCTCTTAAGATATTTAGGGCACGAAACAAGAAAGGCTTATGGAGCTTACTGTCCAATAGAGGAATCAGACACGATAAGGAATAGCAACAGACCTTCATGAGCACATCAGCAACAGAAATATGGAAGCCATGGATGACACCACCACAACCCTAACAGCTGTCCCTCCCCATCTCTATTTTCTGTCGCTTTTCTGCCTTTCCTGATTACTTTTGGTTTTCTGGTGTTCACTACTTTTTATATTGGAGAGAATAGTAGGAGGAACACAGAATTTTTTTTTCTTTTTTTTTTTTTTTTTTATTATTAGCACCATGCTCTAACCAACTGAGCTAACCAGCTGCCTCGGAATGCTTTGTTTTTTGTTTTTTTTGTTTTTTGTTTTAATAGGAAGTTCTCTAAATTTTTATAAGTTTGGCTCCTATCATACAGAATTAAACTTACAGTCAGGCGGTTAATATTAGTATTTGTCTGGCATCACCATTCTGTACGTTCAGATTATCCAAGTCCTCTACATTTAAATTTTAAGCAAAAATGTTGAAGTAAAAGAGTACTTTAATTGTAAATATAAGCTATTAATACTATTTTCATAAAATGTACTTTTCGTTATGATTTCTATGTGATGATGAAGCTAGTAATTTATATATAGTAGCTTAGTCTAGTAACACTTCATTGGATTGATAAAATACACTGGGAGTATCATATCCTAATATAATCTTTTCCTTTTTTGACCTAATATTAATGGATATTAAAGTAAAAAAAAAGATGATTTAGATAATTTTATTGAGAAAACATATCTGGAAAATCTCCTTCTCTTATCTACGGCATTAATTAATTAAATCATTTCTTTAACATCTTTTTATAGTGTCTACTGTACTTCAGATAATTTCCTAGGTACTGGAAATATAAAATTAATTGATCTCAGTCCTGGCTCACCAGGAGCTCACAATCTGTACAGAAAGACAAATAATATACAGCAGTGAACATCTTACATTTTAATGGGACATCCATTCAATACACACATATTAAACACTTAATTTATAATATATTTCACAAGATACTAAATCCTATTTCAGTATACAGGCATAGCCTTGCCCTTTAGGGCCGACAGTTTAATTGGAAGTGTTCCTACTACATCACCAAGTGCTTAAGAAGAACAGAATGTACACACATTCTAGGAGGCAGCTGGAAGAGTTCACCAAGCTGGAGTCTTATGTCCTTCGTCAGGACTTCTGGGAAAACAGGATGCTAGTACAGGGCAACCCATTTATAGGCAGCCACACAGTATGAAATATGGCTGCTTCTAAATGAGCCACCTGTACTTTCCAAGGGGTGCACAGGTGACCGCAAGTAACACGCCATGCTTGATTGTGGATGCTTCTTTCGGTTTTACGAGTAAAAACAAACATACATACATACATATACACATTTATACGAAGGGATATCCAGAAGTACAATGAAACAAGTTCAACCAACCATATATCACATTTAATTGACTACATAAAACGCAATTTGATTATTTTCAGAATATATTCCCTAATAGAAATGTAGCTTTTACATTTCTTATTTGCAGATTAAGAAGTAACTTCCTCTCTGAAAAAGACTGTTTTCCACGGTGGGGTTGGGGTGGAGTTGGGAATAATATGTCTAAAAAAAAACCTCAAGCATATTTTTATTTTAAATTCTGAAATTCACTAATTGCTTAAAATAACTTGACTATTCCAAGAATCTTATTCAGTATTGTTGATTTCCTTAAAATTTAGCTGTGGGAGTTTGCAGTCCTGAAGAATCTTCATGGCCAAATACGAAGTTCAGAAGGAATGAAAACGCTAACAATTCACACTTAAATAATTTGATATCAAAACAGGGAAGAAGTTAAAGCTAGACTGAACACAGATTTCACTAGCTCGAGAAAATAAATATCAATATATAGAACCAAGACAAAGTGGCAAGTCAAAGTCTTCTACCAATATATTTATCAAAAATACCACAATTAAAATATATTTTGATCATATTACAATTGCATGTTTTTAAACCCCAAGACACAGTTTCAGCAATGTTTTAAGAAACTTGAGCATTCCTACATAATTCAATTACGTAATTATCTTTAAAAAAAATTTTTTTAATCTTCATTTTTGAGAGAGAGACAGACCGTGAGCAGGGGAGGGGCAGAGAAAAGAGGGAGGCACAGGATCTAAAGCAGGATCCAGGCTCTGAGCTGTCACCACAGAGCCCAAAACGGGGCTCAAACCCACGAAGTGTGAGATCATGACCTGAGCTGAAGTTGTACACTTAATCGACTGAGCCCCCCAGGCAACCCAAACTATGTAACTATTTTTAATGATAGAAAATTTTCAGATTTTTTTTTTTGCCGTATTGCTTATGAAAGTCTTGATCCGTGAAATGAAAATGGTGGGGAGAGTGGGGAACGGGAAAATAGGAACACATCGGTGAGTTATTTTTAAAACCATCATTTCTTGATAGTATGGAATTTTTAGCATATAATATTAATTCCCATGGTCTAAAACTTGATGTTTATATTTGCATATTATCTGCATATGGGAATACCATGATTAACAACGCATTTACTTTTTATTGTACTTTAATAGAGAACTATAAGTTGTGGTTAATTTATTGTTTTCCCCCATGGATCTCATGGCCTTCTTTCCACTTAGGAACAAAATAAATAGACGGGGCACTGATTCCAGATGCTTATTTCCATAAAGGTGATCGTGAAAAGAAAGGGAGCATGGTACGGGTAACTACAGAACACATACTGTGCCATGCAATGCATTAGGCAGTTCTGTCCAGGACATCCCTTTTAATCCTGCAAATAATCTTAGAGAATGATTAATTACAGGATCCTAAGTAGGACAGACTGGAGAGTTTTGTTAGAGCCCAAGTAAATGGAGGTGCCCCAGACAAAGTCAGCTTCCTTGTAGAAGCACGCAAGCCTGGCAGTTTAATGCACACAAGATTAAGGTGACAATTCTTGATACAGAGTGAGTTCCCCTTGGAGTGGCCCCTCACCTTCCCCTACTTGGTCCTGAGAGGAACCCCTCCCAAAGTTGGCTGTGTTCACCCTGGGCTCCTTCAGGCATTCTTGACAGGGCTACGAGGACTACCCAAGACACATCCTGATCAACTAGATAGGACTGTCTCTTCTTACTTGCTACCGAAGATTCACTTGATTTGGCCAAGAGAATTGTACTACATAACGAAAGAAGAGCATTTTGGAAAGTCCCATGGGGGACTTAATTCTTCTTTGCTCATAAAATAACTGTTACACTTTCTTTTCCCCGGAAAGGTTGTCCCCATTGGATCAAGAGACATGTCAAATTTACACGCAACCAAATGAACCTCACACTGATCTTCAAGAGATTATCCCGGAGGCAACTAGGGACATGAGTCCTGGTTCTGCGAACACGGCTCTTTCCTCTCCTCAGTCTGTGTATCTGATTCTTGGCAAAAGGAAAAAAAAAGAAAAGTGTGAGGAAAGCAAAGGTGCCCATGGGAACGTGTAAACACCCCAAGTGGAAGAAGCAGAATGGTTGGAAACAGAACGAGGCCCACGGGAAGAGCTGCTGAGAACACCCTACGCAGAAGGCCAGGGGCCCAGGGGCACAAGGACTCACAGGAGATGGGAAAAGAGGGACAACTGAGCTCTTCCAAACGATGTCCAGACTAAGTCCATTCTCAAGTTCACTTTCCTTTACCTCGTCCCACTTCTGTTTCCAAGTGATAAATATGGATGGTAATGCCTCTTTCTTCCTGCCCCCATGTTACAGAGATTTTTATAAGAAAAAGTAAAAGATTTAACAGAACACACTGAACTCTTCCTAAGTAAACTTTGTATAAATATAAGGGATTACCAACAACACTCGGATTTTTTGCTGCTGTTAGTATTCATATGTTGTTATCTGTATTATTCTACAACAAATAAATACAAAGTTATTGTCAAACCATATGCCAGAACGCACCCCTCAAGCAATGTAGCCAGGCCATCAATTCCCAAGATGCGACAGCCACAACCAGACCACTGCTGGCTTATCACGGCTTTAGGGGGTAAGAGTACTGTTCCTCATTTTCCACATCTCATTCTTGCAAAGAGTTTCCGCGCGAGTGACCGCCATCCATCAGCCTAATTGTGACTTGCAAGAGCCAGCCGGGGCTCACTCAGCTTACTTCTGAGACCCTAGTAACAGGAACCACCTAACTGGAGACCTGCGTGCAGACACGACACTTGCTCATTCAGAGCTTTTACACACGTCGTGTGAAGGTGTATGATAAACACCACGAAGAGTTCATCTGCATTTAAGCTTTCGTTTTTCTTTTTTTGTTACTTGAATTGAGTACTTCACTTTGTTTTGCATTGGGTCTTCCTTTCCAGTGTGGGCTGGGGCGTTTCCTGGCCGGATCATTCTTGAAACCCAGGTGAGACTCATTCCTGTCACCATTCTGTCACCACCTCCTGCCCCCTGTATCCAGAGTAACTGCCTGACTGCATTGCTCATGTCCTCCAAATCATACCTGTCCTTTAAGACCAAATCCAGCCCATTCCTGTTAAGGCTCCCCTACCCAGTTCTCCTGAGTCCTCTGTCCTTCTTGAATTTCTTATGAATCCTACTGCAAAATATGTGACCATTGGTGTACCACAAGTTATTTATTCTTCTACGCCTTCCTGTGTGTAGTTTATTATTCCATCTAAAAACTTGCTCCTTGAAGACAGGGATGGGATAGTGAGTACTCTGTTTACCACATTATCTAAGGAAGTTCAGAAGTGGGAATAGAAACACCCTAATGTATTCATGTTACTGAGTTTCATTGGTGGTTATATTAATTCCAACTTGTCAATGACTGCTTTTAATTCAAATAAACTGTTAAGCTTCTAAAGATTTCCAAGTATTATTAAAATCAGGAAAATCACTGCTTATCTTTTGAGTATTCATACGAATTTTTTAAAAAATTGGGAAGATTTAAAAGTAATATTCAATCAGAAATATCCATCCAACTAATGAAGATTAAAAATGGGTACAACAATATTACTTAACCAACTTTGAATGGAAGACACAGAGGTTCCTATTTTTCCATAAGCTGGCTTTCCAAAGAGGGAGTCCCATCACATACTCAAGTGGAAATGTGTAATAACACATTCATATAATGAAATGGGTATTTCATAGATTTATTTCCACGGGATTATTGTATGAAATGCAATCAGAAGTCTTCAGCATTATGGACATAAAATGGTGTTATTTTGGTCACAGTGGATTCAGGGTGATGATGCTCAGATGACCGATGACAGATATTTCAAGCATTTTTGATAGCCTGAAAACTGAACAGGTTTTGAGTACAAGTAGAAAATTTTCATTCATTTCCTGATGAATTATTTGTTCACTTGTACTTTTCATCAGAACCAATCTATTCTTTTAGATGTGGGAATTCATCTTTTACATGAAAAAAAATCAGTTTCATGATTAAACATTCAAATTAATAAAGAAATAATAAACATGAATGAGCAATTTCTTAGCAATTATTTCGATTATCGTGCAGGGGCACAGATCAGTAATTACCTCTTCCAAAAGTTCCAATTCATACAGATCTTATTTCATACCAATGTGTGCTAACTACCTCTGGAAATTTCCACAAGAGACAGCTCTTCTATGAACATATCTGCTACCTCTTAGATTTTATTATTTGGCTCCTCAACTGATATTTTACTGACCAAGATGTATCATGTATCAGATTTCAATAAATTAACCAAAGATGTAGAGAACCCTTTGGATACCTGACTCCAGATGGGTTTGCATTACAGTCAGACCTCACGACTGGAGCCTACAGGCCATGCGGCCAGGTGGGTCCATCAGCTGTGGACTAAGCCTAACGCCACCTAACCCTCACCCCCACACTCTGCCACGGAGCCAATGTTCCTGTTCAACCTATTTGCTATTTGGTAAAGGAAATAGGTTTCTGATTACTGTAATGATAAACTCTTATCTTAAGAAATCCTAGGATTCGCAAATAAGTCCCCAGTTTTTATTATAGAGCTTAACAGTACTGACACCTGCATCATCATCCAGAACTCGGCCTGCAGCCACAGTTCCTTCCTTTTATCTCATTTAACAAGTCAACTCATCAAAGCCCTATCAATAAAGAGATTTTTAAAGATCTGTTGTTTACATCTTACCTCCATCACCTTGCTGTTACTGGCATTACCTCAGAATTAGATTACACAACATCTAATGGGCAAATGCTAACTTCATTCACATCCCCCATCTATGCTACATATGGAAGCAAGATTAAAAACCTAATACCAAGCACCGAGGGATGTCAAGACCCTATTATCCAAAAATGACATCTAAACCTCTTCTACTACAAATCGACCATTCCTGATTCCCCAAGTCAGTAAATAACACCCCTGGAGCCCACCGACACTGGAGTCACCTTGGGCTCCTCCTTATTTCATACCCCACACACAAGCTGTCACTTATCCAATTGTTTTAGGGAGTTAAAAGGTAGACTTTGCTGAAATCATCACAAGAAAAATTTTATATCCCCTTGAACAGTAAAAATAGCTTTTGATTAACCCCAATGTTGTAGAATTTCAGAACTAGGACTGTCCAAAAACAATGACTTATTTACAGAAGAAAAGTATGTGCTGCGATATGACAGATCACACACCTGACAGGTGACACAGCTAAGACACTCAGTCCTAGTTTCCGGACACACAGGCGGGCGTATTCCTTCGGCCTGAATTTCACCAGTAAGTTAAATCACTTGACCATGTGTATACACTCTTACATTTGCTACGGAGTGCTGGTAACTGGATCATTCCAGAGTCTTTGCCAATTTCAAGCTGAAATTTCAAATTTTTTCACATCCTCGCCTAAGAGTTTAGTTTTGTTATTTAACAAGGGATTATGTTCATATCACTGTTTGCTGAAATGTTTACTTTGTTAAAAAAATGAAAAAAAAAGACTCATTTAATTATCTGGTAGAGATCCAAACAGCCTTCGAATGTCTTAATGTCAAAATTCATTAAAGTGGAGAAAAATAAAAATTTAAAAATAAAAAATAAAAAGGGAACTTTTCGAAAAGGTAATTACTGATCTGTTCCCCTGCACAATAAAAAATAAAAATTTCTTATGGCGTTTTTTTCTCCTTACAGAATTATTACAAATGCCATAATACATGCAAGAAAAATCAAAATCAGAGATGAACTGACTTGTGATTCATTACCCAACACTGCCTTTCTGACACGGCAGAGAAGTCTCTGTGAATCTCTTCCTCCCATGAGTGACCTTTTGCAAAAACAATGTATCCATGACTTGGACCAATACAATAGTGATT
Organism: Felis catus; assembly: GCF_018350175.1. Lineage (NCBI taxonomy): Eukaryota > Metazoa > Chordata > Mammalia > Carnivora > Felidae > Felis > Felis catus. Next base: position 3,066,731 of record NC_058371.1, read on the forward strand.
ACTTTTTATTTCCCCTAAAGAAGAACGGAGCAAAAATTCCGTCATCACTCTTGCCATAAAATGCTAGATTTTATAGCATTTGGTGATATCATCTGTCAGCCTCCATTTATTTCTCTCTCGAGTCATATGCTTTTAGTTTAATCCTTTAAATTATTTATGTCACCCTTCCGGAGGCTCTTTTGTCTTTCTCAAGGTACTGGTGGTTAGCAGTATGTCCGTCCGTTCCAAAGGATGAATGTACATAGCTGTGCGTGTCAACTGGCAAGCTGTCACAAAATAGAAGGAATAATGAAGCATAAAACAAAAATACAATTCACAAAACTAAATCTCTGGGGAAATCCTGTAAAGCTAAGTAGAAACTAGTGCAGGGGCACCTGGGTGGCTCAGTTAGCTGAGCATCTGACCGGTTCAGGTCATGATCTCGCGGTTCGTGAGTTCGAGTCCCGCGTCGGGCTCTGTGCCGATAGCTCGGAGCCCGGAGCCTGCTTCGGATTCTGTGTCTCCCTCTCTCTGCCCCTCCCCTGCTCAGGCTCTGTCTCTTTGTCTCTCAAAAATAAATAAAACCATTAAAAAAATTTTTTTAAAGAAACTAGTGCAGACCAACATGCACGTGGAACTTTATAGGATCCGGAGGACTGCGATGTAGGTCACCAGGGTGACCTACGATCCTAATTAGGCAATTCTCATGTTGTCACAGAAGTGAAGCATAGGAAGGTTTCACTAGAGCTTTTTTAAACACTGTAAATGCTTATATTTTAGTCTTGATGATGCTGTGCATGTCAGTAAGGGAGCAAGATGATGAAACATCCAATTAGAAGGCCAGGGACACGGATTCCACAGCCACCTCTAGCTCTCATTTTGTCTGACACTGAGTAAATCAATTACGCGTCGCCTTGTGCCACTGTCCTTTCTTAACATGGTCCTGATCATACTTTGCCCTTTCCTCTCTCTGAGAAATGATGACGATTTATGTCCGGTTTCAGGACAGCCTCACCTTGAGCCACCCTACGGTGGGAGGGGTTTCTGTTTCACAGTGTGGCACTTGCACAGACACTCCTCTGCACACCCCTTTCTTAGAAACGCCATCGCGTTGGGCTCCAGTATTTTCTTCCTGATGTCTTACGGTAATTAAACAGCTATCTTGATTTTCATCTAAAAGTGTACGCGCCAGAATAAAATTTTCTAATGCAAACCAAGAATTATACGCTGGGATGGTGGACTGGGGACTGGTTTTTCATGTGGCATTCCCAGAGATGTGAGTACCTTTCCTCTTTATAATACGCCCATCTTGTTTTACGGTAAATACAGAGTTCCTTCCAGGACTTTCTAGCAGCCTGCCTCTATTGTATCTGAATTACACGGACGGTTTTTTCCATTGTGACATTTCCATTGGAAGTCATTCTATTTTGAAGGATGTATTATATACAATGTGTTTCTCTGGGTTTTCTTGTGGAAGCAGAGAAAAAATGCAATCTTCTGAATTCTTACCAGAAGGTGTAAGCTTATAAAAAAAAAGTATGGGCATGTCTTGATATATTGATAGAAAAGGTTTCCAATGATGCAATTACATAAGCATAGAGTTCTGGGCTTGTCACACTACTGACATTACAATTTTCTTTCCTTGTAACACTATCCTTTTTATAACAAAACAAATTGAGTATGGAATTTAATTTTTCACTGAATATACACTTTAAAAAACATATTAGTTGGAAGCCTATTAGAAATAAGCTTTTTTCCCCCTCTTTTTTCACAGCTGAGAGTCACTGTGTTGCACTTGATAAGAATTCACGGCAGAATTGTTTCAACAGCGATGCCCAAACTAAAATAAATCTAACATAAAAATAATGAAGTTAGAGGTATATGGCTCATTTTTCTGGGAATAGACTTAAACATATGAGCGTGCAGAGATAATTTTTAGATTAAAACAAAAAGAAACTGTCAGACTTAAATGTTTAGGGCTTTCTAATTGTTTTTTTTCTTTTAAGCAAGTTGTAAGACAAGTACATTTTGTGGTTGGAGCCTCAGCACCAGTTTCTACTTTTCCTTTCTCTGTGCCTTTGACCCTTCCGTGCACCACACACACTTCTACTAGGCTTCTGTGGAAATTCACCTGCACCCAAATCCTTTACCGGGGTCGCTTTAACCCTCATGACCCCGAAACACAGACTGAAGTCATAGACAGGTGCATGCTTTGGAGATTTGGGGGCCTAAAAACCAAAACCCAGGGGCACCTGGCTGGATCAGTCAGTTACGTGGCCAACTCTCAGCTCAGGTCATGATCCCACAGTTCGTGGGATCGAGCCCCACGTCAGTCTCTGCGCTGACAGTGTGGAGCCTGCTTCTTCCAATTCTCTCTCTGCTCTCTCTCTCTCTCTCTCTCAAAATAAATAAGTGAAGGGGCGCCTGGGTGGCGCAGTCGGTTAAGCGTCCGACTTCAGCCAGGTCACGATCTCGCGGTCCGGGAGTTCGAGCCCCGCGTCAGGCTCTGGGCTGATGGCTCGGAGCCTGGAGCCTGTTTCCGATTCTGTGTCTCCCTCTCTCTCTGCCCCTCCCCCCGTTCATGCTCTGTCTCTCTCTGTCCCAAAAATAAATAAATGTTGAAAAAAAAATTAAAAAAAAATAAATAAGTGAAATACATAAAAATCATTAAAAAAACAACACTGAATCCATGACAGTACAGAGAGTGACTCTGTGACTTGTATTGTTTGCAACCAGAGATCCGTAACTATTAACCCAAACATATCCTGGAAATTTAAAAGTTCACGGAAACAATCAAATTGTCTGTTTCCTCTTTTTAAAGGTCTACTTACATCTGCAAGTGAGTGCACACACACAAACACACTGTTTTTGAAAACGAAATTATCTGAAAAAGAATTAAAAACCAAAATTCCTAAAGAGGAAGACTGTGACGGACAGACCTGAATGTGACCCCAGGACCCCACCAGTGCCTGACACTGATGCCCACGAAATCCTCTCCCCTTCCGGAGCGTGGGCCAGATCTGTAGCAAGGTAAGAGAAAGCTGTAGGCCAATGGAGGCCCCAGATCTGGTGATTCTGAGTCAGTTGAAACGGAGATGATCCTGGGTGCACCTGACTCGATCACATGATCAGATGAAGGTCCCCCAAAGAAGGCCTGGGCCCCCAAGACAGAGGCCTCTCCCGCTGGTCAGAGAGACCAGCAGTGCCCCAGAACCCCAGGAGCTTGGCCTTGTCCTGCTACCGGAAGGAAATGAATTCTGCCCACAGCCACGGGAACTGAAGCAGGGACACCGGCTTTGGGTGAGACCGACTGGATCACGGCCTCGGGAGACCTTGAGAGGACCCAAATGAGCCAGGCCCCCTCTCCCCACCCCCCGGGAACTGTGAGTGATAAAGTGTTTTAGGTCTCTAACGCTTGTGGTAATTTGTTACACAGCAGTAGAAAACCAGTGCACAAAATAACTGCCTATTGCTTCGAAACACCATTATACTATTACCCACCAGTTACCGTAGGGAGAACAAATCACGCTTATTACATTTTCCAGCAGTTTTATCTGTTGGATTAATGGCTATTTGAGAATAAACCTGTGCTCCATAAGCCTTTTTTTTTTAATGTTTAGTTATTTTTGAGAGAGAGAGAGAGAGAGAGAGAGAGAGCGAGCGCGCAAGCAGGGAAGGGGCAGGGAGAGAGGGAGACACATATCTGAAGCAGGCTCCAGGCTCTGAGCTGTCGGCACAGAGCCTGATGCGGGGCTCGAACCCACAAACTGCTAGATCATGACCTGAGTCAAACTAAGGTGCTCAACTGACGGAGCCACCCAGGCACCCCTTCCTTCCTTGGCACAATTTTAATCTTAATGGAAACAGAAGAAAAATGTGCCAGTGTTAGTGTGGGTTTATGTGTGAGCTGGTTATTTTCTCCACCTCTTCCGCGCTGACCTTGGCTGCAGCACAATTATAAATTCTTTTACAAAGCACTCATTGAAGGAAACATCACTTTGACATGATTTTCTAGGCTATGCTACACACCATAGAGACCGAGGATGTGGTGAATGCTGTTGAAGTAAACTCCAAAATAACAGCACTTACACACATGCAACCAACAGTGTTTGGTAACTTTGTGAATACCTTTATTATGTATAAAATTAGATTCTAGACCTTACACTCAAGAACGGCCATTTAACTTATACAGATCTTCCAGAATACAGTGGTTAAAAAAAAAAAAATGGAATCAGTTATGAAGGGAACACAGCATTGTGCACGTGACTCTCCTTCAGTCATGGAGGTAAACTCAGAAGAATCTCTATTAGAAATGGAAAAGAAAAGAAAAAAAGAAATGGGCAGGTCTCAGCACACACACACACACACACACACACACACACACACACACAGACACGAACCATGTGCGGTAGTGACTGTGTTAACCTTCATGTGGAGATCATTTCACATTACTTGTGATGTATCAGTTCACCACCCTAAACTTACAAAATGCTGCTAATTAGAACCCAATAAAGCTGGGGAAATGCCTTTACTCTTCTCCTCGTCACACACGCTGCATCCTATCCAGACTCCCATATCCGTCATGTCATGAGCACGAAGGTCGCGTCCATCTCCTCACATTTCCCTCAAGTCTGCCTCCTTCTGCACTGACCCAGGTCAGCTCAGGTGATCGTCGCCTACTAAGTGACTGTGGAGGTTACCTGCTGTTGCTGAAGGTAAGGCTCTGCCTCCTGAGAACCTCACATTTTACTGGTGTGAAAGCAAAAGGTGTACAGACAAACTATTTAGAGGTTTGGGAGACATATAAGAAAGAGCAGACAATTCTGTTTCAGGAAGCTGGACAGCAAGGCAGCTTGCGTGCAGGAACAAGCATTTAAACTTAATCTAGAGGAAAGAAGAGAGGGATCTAGCAGGAAGGAAAGAAAATTCTGGAGGTTTGTACTGTGATTCTGGCTTTCAATGATCTCTCATTCTTCTGGAAAACTCTGTGTGTGTGTGTGTGTGTGTGTGTGTGTGTGTGTGTGTGTGTGTGTGTCTTAAAATATAAGAATCACATACTATCATCAATGGACTATAGTTTATTTGGAGAAAAATAAAAAAAAAATATATAAAAAAAGAATGTATTAAGAGCCAAAAATCACAGTGTAGTAAGGGTCAAAACTACCAGTCAGTGTGAATCAGGGCCATGAACTGACTCCTACAACAATAGCTTCAGATCCATTCCAGAGTTGAGAATATAAATATTTAGTCACATTTCTATCAACCTGTGTTTCACAAGTCCTACATGTGACTATCGTAAGACATTTATTAATAACAGGAAGCCTGGCTTTGCCTACTCTGACTCAATATGGTACTAAACATTCAGGATACAGGCAATACCTGTACAGTTGTTGGTTAATAGGAAAATGGATCCAATAAGACAGCCCAGGGATGTGTGTCCAAACTACAGTTATTTTACTAAAACCCCCAGGTAGAGAATTTCTGTTGAGTTGCCACAGAGGGCTCGTTTGGTTCTCTCTACTGAAATAACTAAGAGTATACAATCCAGAAAGCCTGTTTCAGATCCAAATCCTCCCATATGTCCTGCGGTAAAGTGGGTCTGAAGAGCGACTATTCTGGGAACATTCTCATGAAACTCTAAAAGAGGTTAAACATATTTTTTAAAGAATTCTGAATTCAATATAGGATTTTTTTTTTAATTTCCAGAACTACTTTTCTATAAAAGTGGTTGCTGAAATATTTAGAAAACACAGCAATCCACTGCCAATGTACTTTTTCCTGATACTTGAAGAACTTTGCAATCGCCAGGAGAAAGCAAACAAAAATGCTTAAGTTAGATAAGGTGAAATTCTTATTGCCCTGAGAGGGCTCTGTGGAATCTTAGAGCTTCCTGGAATACAGCTTAAATAACAATGATATATAATCTAAGCTTTTTGTCTTTCAGACCAGGCATCTGTCCAAGGTGCCGAAGATAATAAAAAATGAACACCCATGGTCCCTGATCTCAAAGACCTTATGGGTCATGTTTCCATTTGACACACTCATAGAATTGGAAGACTATGATTTGTTATGAAAAGAAACAAATCTGTAGGGGCGCCTGTGTGGCTCAGTAGGTTAAGCAACCAACTCTTGATCTCGGCTCCAGTCATGATCTCATGGTTCCTGGGATCGAGTCCCGAGTTGGGCTCTGGGCTGAACATGGAGCCTGTTTCAGATTCTCTCTCTCTTCCCCCCTTTTTCTTCCTCCCCCCTACTCTCTCTCCCTCTCAAAACAAAGAAATAAACTTTAAAAAAAGAAAATAAACAAATCTCTAATAAAAAGGAGTGTTTTGTAATAGAGGTAATTTTATTTCAGTTGCATATTGCCCTAACCTACTACTCACAAACCAGCGGCTGCTTAATATAATGCGTTTACCCCACGTTGTCCCCAAGATACCCGACTTCTCTTCCTCACCAATGCCTTTACATGTATAAGTATCAGACAATACGTGTGTTAGTCAACAAGGCAGGACCATCTAAAGGCTGTGAAATTCAGCTCATCCTCAGTTCGGGACTTCGGTCAAGAGACCTGAATTGGGGTCCTGGCTGGACCACTTCCGGATGTGAAAGCTTCAGCAAGCCACTCGAGGATGTGGAGACTCAGTTTCTAATTTGTGAATAAGAGTAAAAGGAGCTCTTTAGCAGGACACAAAATTACCAAGATGGCCAAGTCAGGTGTGCAAGAGTATGCTGTAGATATTAAAGGAGATTCAAATATTATTTGTATCCACTTCAAAAACGTTAGGGTGTTTAATAAGCTATATATTTACTTTCTGTTGACATTTCTGATCCACTGGTGTGTGCAGATTAATTATGGAACTGAAACATTTAAATATGAATGTTTCCTTAAGTGATGCAATTAACTATCAAGAGGCAATTACAAAAGTCTTTTGAAGTTAGCTGAAAGTGTCTTTACTTAGTCTTAAGCTTTAATAACTTGCTCAAAACATTTTATAACATTCATTATTTCCAAGCCATCTTTTAGGGATGAGTATTTGATTCCGGTATTCGATCACATTGTGGGAGCTTGGGATTTTTTTTAATTAATTACTTGGTGTTTAAAGCTAAAACTTTAATGTGAAGCTAATATTATTTTGATTATATAGCCATCAGCACCATCAATTCTATATTACAGATGCGTTTTCCCATCTGGCCGTGTGTTCTAGCTCTAGGACAACCTCACAAGTGGAAATTGCACCTAGGGAGCATCTGTGTTTTTGTAGGTGAAGGCAAAGAGGGAAAACAGGCAGAAAAGATAATTATTCCCATCAACTAGGTTATACTAAGAGCTAAATACCAATCATTGAAATGTTTCTTCTCAGAAACTCAGAAAGTTTGTGCTGTTATGTAATGAAAAAAAAAATCTGTGTGATTAGAGTGCCCACAAACAGATCCACAGATTCAAGTTTCTCAGAGTTACCCAGAGAAACAGCTGGGCGGGGTGGGGGGGGGCGGTGTGCAGCAAAAGGTCCTCAAGCTATGCTGGATACCATGGAGAAACGTGGGGTTACACCAGCCACGCGGCATCTAACGGAGGCTGACGATAGCACAATGAAGCGACCCTTCTTGATGTGACAAGGTGGACATTATACACAAATGAAGCCCACAACTTCTAATCTCAGCCCAGTCACGTGATTTTAGGACATGATGGCCCTTCTTAACCGCAATCTGGGAAGTAAGCGGGAGTCAGAATTCTGGAAACAGTCAAGGGACCCCATCGTTGGTGACAGGTCCAGTTAGCTTGAAGTTCCAAAAGGCAGGCACTTCCTGCTGGATATCTTCTGCACGACCATGAGAATGCAGGAACACATGTTCACAAATCAAGAATCACTCCAGGCCACGCAGAGAGAAAACAGGTAGCAGAAACTAGGGTTGGGAAAGCAGCGTGATGTGAAACAGAACCAGATACATTCTCTATGAAGCAGGCGGGGAAGGGTGCACGTGAGCTTAGTTACCTCCACACTTGGAGTGGTACTGAGGACCGAGGACACGGAAATGCACAGGGGAGACAGGGAAACACACAGCCCAATGCTTTCTTGTCCTTGCTGACAAACCGTAGCGGGACGCACCATTTGTCAGACGAGCTGAGGCGACGACTGGACTGGAGGAACACGCCAGGTGTGCGTGGAGATACCCTTCATTTACAAGAAACCCTCAGGTTTACCTAGGGAGTTCTCCAACCGTTTCCTTTCTCAAGTATGCAACGTCCTCTAAGACTAATACGACACGTGTAACAGCTAGGAAGTGGGGGTGAATGCAAGTGGGAATAAAACAAAATCTATGAACATACTGATGGAAAACCCAAAGTGGAAGAAAGAAAGAGGTTGCAAGGGTGTCCATCTTAGTCTGAAGCAAAGCCAAAGGGCTTTACAAGAAGCCTTTGAAACCTGCTTCAGAGGGACATTCTGAAGAGTCAAACTCTAGTAACAAAAAACTGTAATTATGAATTGGTTTTATAATGCCCCCGCTACTAATTTATTGTGCATGCAATATAATTAATATACTTGCTGTTTACTGAATCTCGTAAATGGTTATTTTCATGATAACGAAAAATTGGTTTTCTAGTGTCAGCTACTCTACTTCTGTTTTTGCTCACCAAGTCTTGCAGGCCTTTCCCTGTAATTTTGCCCACCAAGGGGGATTTTAGGCAATTAATCTTCCTTTGAGGCACCTGGATTAGTTCTGTGTCTGGGATAATTATTATCATTTCCAGGACTTCATTTGCTTATCTGTCAAATAAAGAAATCAATCTTGATGATCACTAATACACTTTCATGCTAAAAAATCCAAAATTTTATATTTTTTGGCATGGCTTTTGGTATAATAAAGATTTTTAATCAGCAGATTAGTGAAAGATTGGACTATCTGGTACATTTCATTGATCACTTAATTTTCACTATTTATCCACACCAAGTAGCTCATGTTTTACCTTACTTGTTTGGAAGTATAAGTGGTGGAAATAGCAGTGATCATACTGCAAATAACTCTTTTAGAAAGCACAGTCTCTTTTCCTTCTTTATTTTATATACTTCTTTCTCTTCTTCATTTTCATCTTTAAAAATATTTTTTGGGGGCCCCTGTGTGCCTCAGTCGGTTGAGCGTCCGACTTCAGCTTAGGTCATGATCTCACAGTCTGTGAGTTCGAGCCCCATGTCGGGCTCTGTGTTGACAGCTCCGAGCCTGGAACCTGCTTCAGATTCTGTGTCTTTCTCTCTCTCTCTCAAAAATAAATAACCATTAAAAAAATATTTTTTGTACTTTGATTGACATTAATCAGGGGGCACAACAGGACTCTGTGTAAAACTGTAGGTCCGTGATCACAGCCTGACTCCACCAGCCCATACACCTGGTATCTTCACAGCAAATCCTGAAATTCTTTGTGTTTAGTTTTCTTATTAGGACATTAGTGGTGCTAAGAAAGAGCTTAGTACGTGGGGTTGTTTTATTTCATGACATTTATATGTAGTATATGTGACTAGATAAATTACACACATGTAACTGACATTCTGTAATATATAGATTCTAATATTTATATATGTAGATATAATAGTAAAGTACTGATGTAGGGTAGACATTCAAAATTATTGCTATTAATTACATCAAACGTTCATTCTAAATCTTTCATATGTACAAATATGAATTTTTGTCAATGCATACTATATTATAATCAGAATTTATTAAGCTCAGAAGCTCTTAAAAGTCATGATAGTTTCTTTTCAGGTACAGTCATTTTCTTATGAAAATATTAATGCATCTAAGAAAATAAATTTCAAACTATCACTTCTGGCAATGTGTCTAAATTAAGAATTAAATATTAATTCAGAGACCAGAGAAAAAAATCAGTATTTAAAATGTATTAGCTAAGCAAAAAAAAAAAAAATCATCAGCTAGGTATTAGATGAACCCTGAGATTTAAAAAAACAAACCTGAAATGATGACGTCATAAGCTACTTACTTGTATAGGTGAGCTGGAAACCCTGGTCGGTTTCAGAGCCGTTGGTGTTGAATTCCAGCCACAGGTGATTGGAAGTGCTGTTGAGGACCAGCCCCATGAGCTCATTCTTAGTGAAGGACCCCAACGGACGCGATGAACTGTCTTTTCCATCATACACCTAAACAGAAGTCACAGCGTGAATCCCCGGTTACTTAATTCTGTTTGCACGTTAGCAATTTTAACATGACATTCAAATCTTCAAACACGTGACCTCGTGCGGTACTTGAAAAACATATACAGTTTGCTGAAAGTTGAATGTTTAACCCTGCGGAGCAGTCTTGTTTCTTTAGGTTGTATCATTACCATCAACACGAAAGACACGAGATTCCATCTGTGGTCAGCTCATTCTACATGGGTCACTTTGGGAGTCCTTCCCTTGTTTACTTAAAATTAAATACATCTTTATTTGCATTTCCAAGTTCCATTATTTCCCTTTCTCCCCCTCCCTCAGAATGCACTTCCCAAGATTGAAGGGGTGTACGCAATTTTAGCCACGGCGTCGTCTGTGAACTATCACGCAAGTATTCGGACATCCCTCCTACCTGAATGTAATACAAGACAAGATGTGGAAATCTTGTCACATTTTGCAGACTTCGAGGTTGAGGGGACTTTAGTCTTGAATTAGTTGTGATAAAAGAATCCCATCATGTAATGACATCAGAGACACGTGCTGTCTTCCTCTAGAACACTTTGTATTTGACTTTACCTTCCTAGGTGGTCGTAAAGCATGGGTGTTTGAAACGAATATTTGGAAGGCAAGTAGATACGTTTGGTTTTGTGTAGATGTTAGAGGTAAGGGAGAGGGGGCATTCGGGGTTGTGTCCCCGACTTTCACTGGGGGAGACCACCCTGGGAGTGGATGAGCGCCAGTCACATTTCCTAAGTGGGGATTGGGTCAAACAATTTAGGGCACAGGCATGTGGGATAGCTCACAGGAACCTTTTATGCTAATGCCAGAACCGACTGGATTTGCATTCAGGAATGACTGACTGTTGAGGGCCCCCAACAGCCCTAGTAAAGTGTCCAGAACAGAATGCACAGTGGCAAAGGATAATGTGTTTGCCTCTTTGAACTACTGGAATGGTTTACAGCAAGGAGCCACTGGTATGGATAAGGGTTTTAAGAAAGAAAGAATGAATGTGTATTACATCGGAAAACACCCAGTTTTTCTTGATTCAAAAAAAATCTTAATTAAATAAAGGCCATGAAAGTCCTCAGTAGATTTGTCCAATGTCTGTTCACTTCCCCACTATTTTCCTTCTCACATGGATTAATTCTTACTTTTCTTCTCTCAACTCCCTTCTAATAAGCGTACAGAATGTATACCTTGCTTGACAGACTTACACATGTATACACACTCCTAAAAGATAAGAGCACATTTGGGAAAATTAATTTTATGGCTCATTATTTTACTCCTTTCCAATTAGATAAGTATGTGTGAGAGGAGTTGAATCAAATACCCTACAACTCCTCACTAAAAGCCAGTAAGAGGCTATCGTGGGAAAATCATCCCTTGACTCAACATGTGCATTCATCAGATATGGTGTGTCTGCGACACCAGAGTGTAACGAGTTTTAAGTCCAGAGGAATCTGGGTCAGAAAGAAGATGCCCAGACCTTGCGAGAAAGGTCTCGTCTCACGGCATATACCACACGATTCTCTGTAAGTTACAGAAACCCATAGAGATGAGGGGCACAAAAGTAAGGAAACAGTCACGTAAGCTCGATCCTGAGAGTTCTGGAGCACTGTCAACAGTCACCTCCACGGGCCTTGACGGGACGCTTCCCACAGATCAACTAGATCATCTGGACAGCACCCAGCTCCCAGGATCCTCAAAGCTACAACCGCTCAAAATGAATCATCGCAACGCTGAATTATGGGCTTCTCCCAGACCATAATTCTGTCCTGTCTACACCGCAGGCGATGAGCTCTGCACTTGGCAGAGTTTGGCATGTGAGGAGGAAGAAGTCATGCACCACGCGGAGCATCATCCTGTCAGCTCCCTCAAGTTACAAATCTGGAGTCAAGTTTTCTGTGGACCACAAACGACCACCCAGATGGTATCAGAAGTCACAAGACTTGATTTTTAATTCCACTGAAATTCGGAACAAGCCACAGCAGTTCAGCATTAACACCCCTTGGTCACACGCCCTCGTCTAGCTGCTGCCAGGATCCAGGTGTTCCTTTTTGGTACTGGAGAAAGGCTCCCCGAGTCCTGTTACTACAAGGCTGAACTCTGTGCAGCACAAATGATCCTCTGACTTTGAATTTAACCCATGCCCTCCGCCCAGAGCGGGATGGCCGAGTGAGCAGGTGGCCGCCGGTTAGGAGACATCACGCAGCATCCTGAGTGGCAGGGTGGGGGGGTGCTGAGGGGAGGGGGTGTTTCCCAGTTTTACAGAGCTATACCCAAAGGTCCGTTTCCAAAATTAACTCTGCGTTCCATATATATTCCTTTCATGACATTTCTTTCAAGCTCTATTTCTCTTACAGGTTTTATTTTTCCCATTTGATGTGAGAAAACATGTTTTTATACATGGAAATCCATGCACAAAACTTTGGTCTTTCTCACTGGATCCTACTATGTACGAAGGAATGACGTGAATAGCATTTAAAGCTAAAAATAAGAGAATCCCACTTGAAAAGTTTTTGACAAGGAGATATGTATTAGCATAGCCAATAAAAAAAGACATGCTTGCAAAACATTCAGGCATTTCAGATGACTGACACTTTCTCTGCAATTAAGTGAGGTAAGCATGATTTTTTATTTGCTTTTTGTTATAATCAACAACTTTAAACTACGTGCAATCACAAATGAACATTATTCACTTCTTCTGCAGCAATATTTATTAGTGTACATTTTATGCGGTATCTCTAATCACTCACCTACACCAAGCATGGTTAATTGTTACTTACAAGTTTTCTCTGAAGGCTTACTGACTTCTAAATTTGAGGTTATCAGAGAATTCAGAAAATGGTTCCTTACGACGCAACTTTTTTTTTTTTTTTACATCGGTGAGAACATATTAGTTTCCTGCCTGAAAATCGCTTCTTAATGACAGAGCTTCATGATGTCAGCATGAGGTTTTGAAAGACTATTACAATAGAAGAACAATGACAATAAACCTGGTCTTCTCAACAATGACATTGAAATAGTCAAGGCCGGACTTAGGAGGGAGTAAGGCACTTTAGGCTTTGAGTGCCTCTGAAGTGTGAACATAACAGCTAATGAGGTCAGGGTGGGGATCCTGGAGGGACCCCTCTTTAACCGTGTGCAAATGGATGACAACCGGGAAGTCAGTGATGGTTCCCTCTCGACTGGCTCTTTGCATCTTTTCCGGGTATTGGCAGCTCAGGGCGTGTGGACTCTCCTGAATGGGAGATGCGTCAATGTGTGAGTCCATGTAGATGTAAATGTCACTGGAAAACCCTAGAACTTCACAAGGAATGAGAAGAGAGAGGTCTCCCTCCTGCCACAAATGAGCTGTGTCCCCTGGACCGGGTGCTCACCCCTCACTGGACTGAGCAGGGAGACAGGTTGGGTGGTGTCGGCCATTAGTCTGATGCCCCTCTTTGCATGCCCTCGCTCTCCAGATGCCCCTCCCTGGCCCCTAGATCCTCGAAGAGTTACAGGAGAGGTGGGAATTGCAGTGGAAACATTAGGGATTATGGGGGCATTTCCAGCTAGAGCTGGGTCTCATAGACCAATGCAAGCCTTGACTTTTCCTGGAATCCATTTCTGCTGGGGTTTTTTGTTTTTTGTTTTTCCTGGAGTCCACCTACAGGGTGGTGGTGTGCTGGGTCCCGCAACCCAGAGCATTTCCCCGAGGCTCTGGTGCTCTGTATTGTCTGATGCACAGAACCCTAGTTTCTGGTCCTATTCCAAGAATGTCCCATGAACACAGCTCAGACTCGCCCAATGAAATTCTGTCTTGTCTGGCATGGCCTCTCCACATGAGCTCTGCTCTATGGTCTGGTGATAGCGGCTGGGCTTGCTTCCACTAGCACATCAAAATCTTTCTCACTCTGAATGTTGGGACCACATCTAGTCATCGAGAATGACTATTCAAAGCGTGGCTTTGGGGGCCCACTAGCTTTAATAATCACGCGTGCTCAGCGCAATCCTGGACACATCCACCGACAGTATATTATTTAAATCTCAAAACATCCCTTGAAGATGGGCATCATCATGTGTTTTCACACATAAGGAAGCTAAACCTCAAAAATGCTGAATAATCTGCCCAAGACACACAGCGAATGTTAGATCCAAGATTGCAGACTAAGATAGATCACAGTCTACACTCACGCCACTGAGGAACATGGCTACATTCCCCCTTCTCAAACCAATTGGCTAAGTAAGTTGGAAAAAATATGTCCATCTAAATATGTGTGTGTGTGTGTGTGTGTGTGTGTGTGTAGATGGACAGATATTTAATTTGCGCCTTGAGAAGAGACGGAGTCACATAACAGAAGATTCTTCTTACCTTCAGAATGTCTCCTTCAAACAGCTGGAAGGTCCGTGCTCTGAGATGGATCCCCTTGCCAGCTTCTGTTTCTATCTTATAGATACACTCGTGGTTATTATCGTAATTTGATGGGAAATTTGGGGACAACAATGTTCCTTCATTTCCTTTGACGCTTGCTCCACATTCAGCTAAAATAGATAGGACATTAAAAAAGAAAGAATTGAAAAGTGGAATTACTGATTTTAACACATAAAAATTCTACAATCATGACGGCCCTCTCCTCTCTCAATGTATGTTTCTAATTAACATATTGGTTTTGTAGATTGGTGGTTTTTTTTTTTTTTTTTTTTTACTGTTTACCAGCTGGACAGGAAATATTCTCTATTCATTCATTTTCAAGATTTCCTGTCTGTTTTCAGAGTACCTCTTACTCCACAGAAGCACAAAGAGATCTCGAACAAAATCGCTACACCCAAGCACACCGGCTGTGTCACACAGCAGTCATATCCCTCCCCAGGCCTCATTTCTACTTCACAAAACGTCCCTGCCAATGCCACTGTGACAGCTCTGTGGTACTTACATTGATATTTTGTGGCATCGACCCGAACACATTTAAAGGGGATCTAAAGATAAATAAAACCACTCAGCAGCCCACCAGTGTCACAGCACCGAGCCTGTCTGTGTTCCATCTCGGGACAAAAGAACATTCAGTGGAGGTCAATGTTATTTTCTTCTGCCCTTCTCCTGAAGAAAGCAGAGGTAATTCACTTCTAGATCCCAATTTGCATAAAAGAGTATTTAATCAGGGTAAAAAATAAAAATAAATTTGGTCTTCACATTATGTCAACTCAGACAGAGCCACTTAACCTCTCAGCTCACCTTAAAAACAAACGGTTAGCCAAAAGACTACAGCTTTAAAGCCCTGTAAGTCCCAAATCACCACAAAACAATAGAGGTGCCGTGTGTGTGTGTGTGTGTGTGTGTGTGTGTGTGTGTGTGTGTGTGTCACAAGACAGCCCCACTGGATTCTGCACCAAATAATTTATTGGCTACACTGTGTGGCAAGTGCAGTGATTTTTAAAAACTCAACAAAATAAGTATGAGTCTGAAGAACAATGTTCAAGTTGGAAAGTGCCAATCAGGGAAATGCACCATTTTAGTGGGGGTGAGGATGAGGGAGAGGGACTCACAGTGTGCAGTGTTGTGCCATGTTAACTTTGGCGGACATGTTGTGCGTGCCCATTTTCATTAATTGTGACCTTCCTCTCACAATTAAGACCATCACCTACACTTATAGCCATGATCCCGAGCCTCTTTGCCAGAAAATTGCTACAGATTTAAGATCAGCTCGTAATGATTTGTGTACTTGGATCTCATAATGTCCCCATGTAGAAGGGCTGGGAGAACATCCACACACAAGAACTTGGGCTCACCTAACTCTTATGTAGTTTTTTTTTTTTTTTTAATTTAAGGTTTATTTATTTGAGAGAGAGAGAGAGAGAGAGAGAAGGTGGACGGGCAGAGAGGGAGAGACAGAATCCAAAGCAGGCTCCAGGCTCTGAGCTGTCAGCACAGAGCCCCACATGGGGCTCAAACCCATGAACCATGAGATCATGACCTGAGCTGAAGTCAGAAGCTTAACCGACTGAGCCCCCCAGGTACCCCATAACCCTCATGTACTCTGAAGGGAAGACTTAAAGGCAGGCTTTGCTCAGGAGCAGGGGGGAACGTTTTGAGAAATAAACACAAGGAGTTGGGTGAGCCACCAAAATGGTAATGGAGCTTCATAATATTATTTTAAAACCACAGATATATATTTATATTATTATATTTATATGTAATCATGGTTTTTAATTATAATCATCTTTTAAAATATTTTCTAAAGACTACAAAAATATATGGGAGACAGGCAAGTGATGTGTCTCTCAAGCTGGATATCTGCCTTTTGAACAGTCTTTCCGTGTTAGCAATCTACTGATTCTTGGGCCATCTCAGATTGAAGACATACATCAACCAATTTATACATTAAATGCAACAAACATTTTAGGTAAGTAATCCCCTTGGGAAATAATAACTCATGGACATTCTTATATGTTTTCTGCCTTTTTTTTTTCTCTCCTAGAGAAATAGGACATTTTAAAACATAAAAACCAGGATAAATGGAAAGAATATCAAAACAGCAAGGTAGAATATTGCCTTTGGCTGCTCTATGGATAGAGCAGTGGGGGGTTCAAACTTGTTAAAGATATCAGGGTGGAAAAAAAATCTTTAAAAAAACTCAACTGAATTCTGATAACTGGACTCGAAAACCTAGTCACAAATATTAGGGGTTTTTATTTAAAATTGAATTTGACAGTGATCAATAAAGTGAACCATTCAAAAATGAAATTTAAGTCCTTTTATCCATTACCTTATGAGTTTGGAAAGAAGTCTTGCAATGGAAGACGTAAAAAATACTGATACTGTAGCAAATAGGTTATTTTTAGTCAAGGAAAACATTGGAAGAAGGATTTGTATGGCTATAATAACTGGCTGTGTGTATGTGGGTTTACCGTACATCTGAACATGTCAAGTCTATTATTGACTGTGTGTATTACAAGTCACAGTAAAGTACAGGCATTCTTGAGTCAAACCTCCCTAGAGGTGGGCTGGAGGTGAAAGGGATAATGAGGGTCCTGGCCCTCCCTCTGGTCACCATCTGGTCATCAGGAGAGGCTGTGGTCTTCTTTCTTGACTGAATGAGGTCAGGAGGATGGAGGGAGGGTTGGAACGCATAAGGGGTAATTAATTGAACACAGTGGTAAGTCTACGCATCTTGAACCCAAGTGTGGAATGCGAGCCTTGCCTCTCTCGGGAGCTATGAAAACACGTATGAGAAGTCCGAAGGTGTCTTCAGGGGGCACTCTGTGAGGAAAGCAGAGCCAAGGAGAATCAACTCTGATGGGTTT
Source organism: Felis catus (assembly GCF_018350175.1). Classification (NCBI taxonomy): domain Eukaryota; kingdom Metazoa; phylum Chordata; class Mammalia; order Carnivora; family Felidae; genus Felis; species Felis catus. Next base: position 3,084,157 of record NC_058371.1, read on the forward strand.
CATCCATGAGCCCACCCCTGAGGAAAGCACTACCCCCTCCCAAAGGCGGGGGCTCGGCCATGTTCACGTTCGTCCTCCGTCTGTATCTGTGGCTCGGCATTTGTGGAGAATGGGTTTTGTTCTCTTGTTTTCACCGTGGTTGGGATCTCTTTCTTTGGTCTTCACGCCACTGCGTTTCTATTCTTTTCTTCTCCTTCACACATTTGTCACGAGGAGAATCTTCCAGAACCAGCCAGAGGTGTCATTTTTCAAAAGTGACAATCTATCATGACAAGGCTGATACATAAGTTCTGGTAATTGTGTGTCAGATGCTTTTCTAAGTTCTTTACACGCAGGGATCCCTGTTACTTCTCAGTAATCTTATCAAATAGGTCAATGAACCACATTTCACAGGTGAGGACACTGAAACAGAATAGCTGAAAAACCAAGGGCTTTTCCCAAGGTCACAAAACTAGTACAGATCAGTTATTGAGTTGATATAAACTCTACACACTTAGGAATGGAGTTGTGTCCCTTTATATCCTAACTAGTGATGAATACACATCTTAGTGAATAACTCACGATATTATTAATTATGAAAAACAATGAAACTAAGATAGTATGGGTTTGCTCTATATGGGTGTATCCTTTTGAGGACTTTTGTTTGGGACAGGTCACCAGTGAACTGGAGATGGTATTTGTTTTCACATTAGCATTTAAGACACCAACCATATACTTATTTCTCATAATACAGCAAAAAGGGAGAACTAGAGAGAAGACTCTGGCCTTTGGCTACGTGGGAAGGAAAAAAAAAACTATTAAATCTAAAGACGTAATTTTACATCTCTTTTTATTAGGATTTGGATCCTGGGATTTCGCTTTAAGGCAGACATATAGTAAGTGGTGCTAATTAAGTGCACTGTATAGAAATAATAGGTGTGGGCAATCGCTTGGCCTGTCGTAACTCGTAACCCTTTGTACACAGACGATTTGTTCCTTTAACTTGCAGAAACGGACCTCCTGCAAGTGAGAGGTACCTGCTCCCCCCTTCACAATAAAGTCCCACTGGTGTCAGAGCCACTGTCTCTCGGGCTGAGACACGGTAAAATCTCTTAAGTGAACGTTCAGCAGTAACTCATTTATTTCATATACAACTGAACCTCAGCAAACATGACCGATACGTTTACATGTACAAGGATGGAATTTCGTTCTTCTAAAGTGGTGCGGTGCTTAAGGAGTCTTTCATGTGCATTTTTCTCCAAGAGTATGAAATTGCTCGTAGAATATACAAGCTTGGTATGTTGATTGTTTTTAAAAAAATCTACTTCAGTACAGTGTTTTGTATCATACAGTTCCATACTAGGCACATCACTACTTTATTTATATTTGTATGCCTTTATATTCTTCAAAGACTTTCATGCAGATCACCACGTCATTACTTTTTTTCCTCTTAAATCGTGACCTTTACACCTGTCCTCAATTTTAAAACAGGTGTCCGGTTGGGCTGACATTCCAGAGAGCACGTGTGACTGTTGCTATCGTTTTCCGATTCTGTGTCAAGAGCCGAAAGAAAATACGACATCTCAAAGGCTGAACGCGATTTGCCATTTTATCTCGACGCCTTGGTTCATCGCTCAACTTGGTGCTAGCAGGTTTGGCGACACCCGGGGTCTAGGGAGAGACCTACGTCGGGGATGCTGCGGTGGGACACGGGGACAGGCCGGTGTGAGACACAAAGGCTGCTGATGTGGCTTCAGGGACGTGACTGAGGTGGGCGGTCATCAGAGAACCGCAGGAAATGTGGCTGCAGGGAGACTTGGCCAGACCTCGGGGAACGTGTGGGCTTCACTAAACCAAGGTGCAAGGTCCCTACAAGTTTGGAGCACACAGGTGTCCAGACAAAGGGTGTTCGGAGAAGAGGAAACGCCCTAAGAGAAAGCAAAGAATCTTGAAAACTCTCAAAGAAAACAAAAAGGGTGCAATGGTGTGACAATGGGTTTGTGAAGCAAATTCTGGAATTATTAGTCCAGAGGAACACCAAGGAAAACCAAAGAAGTAATGGCAGAACAAATAAAATATAGTAACACTCTGCCCACTAAAGCCTGGGACTCTATCCCATAGGAAATAAAGAAAATAAGACACTAACAGTAAAAAGCAAGTGCGCAGAAAATTACACACTTTAAGTCATCGGAGTTTCAAAAATTCTTTGAACTTGACTGAAAATATCCATTGTAAACCTCTATTACCAAAGCAATTAAATGTATCAATTTTAAGTTCTTTCAATAATCCATTTACAATTGCTTTAAGATGAATGCATATAATTTTCCTTAAGATGAATCATTTGTTCTTTTTCTAAAGAACCCACTGAAATTGTAATTAAAATTGGATTGTCACTTACAGTTTCTTAATGGAAATGAAGTAATTAAAATTAAATTAACTTAATAGAAAGGAGCCAATTGATTTCCTATAAATTCTTCCTTCAACAGTATCTACCTGTGACTCCACCCTTATTCAGCTCAGGCTGCCATCACCAAACACCCCCAACCTGGGGCTTGAAGGACAGGCATTTACTCCTCAGGGCTCTGGAGGCTGACTTCCAAGGCCCCTGGCTGTGCCCAGATACTCTGTGCGCACATCATAAACCTGATTCAAGCAAAATCTTTGCCAAAGAGCTTTTCCCCGAAGTAACACTGAGCCTGCACGCAACCCCCCCACCCCCCAACAGGGACTTTCCTGAACAAAGTGACAACACGCGAAAGTGTTTGGTGGCAGTGATTAAAGTTTTGTGGAAATTGCAGTGGGGCCTTTGAGACCACTGTGAATTTGTAAATTATTTTAAATTAATTAACATATATATACACACAAAGTCTATATTGTATATCAGCATCTCTACACATATGTACTCTATATATAAAGCCAAATTATTTAAAATGTGCAATCTTATTTTTACTCATAAAGAATATAGAAGAATTGAATAAAATGCTGATTCTACTTTTAATCTATTTATTATCCTACGAACCTTTATTTCCTTAATTTAATGCTATTATTGAGTTACCCTTTAAGATTCAATTAAATTCAGAGATTAGTTTCAGGTTTTAATTTTGTTTCAGAAATTTTAAACCCACGGGGCGCCTGGGTGGCTCAGTCGGTTAAGCCTCCCACTTCAGCCTCAGGTGACGATCACAAGGTTTGTGGGTTTGAGCCCCGCATCGGGATCTGTGCTGACAGGTCAGAGCCTGGAACCTGCTTCAGACTCTGTGTCTCCCTCTCTTTCTGCCCTCCTCTACTCATGCTCTGTCTCTCTCTCAAAAATAAATAAACATTTAAAAATATATAAAATAAATAAAGAATTAAAAAATTAAAAAAAAAGAAATTTTAAACCAAAAATTCAAGAAATAAATGGAAGCAACAGACTGGTCAGCATAGGGATAGAATTGTTTAGGCAGGATTGTTCAAAAGATTTAAAGCTGAGTTCAATTTCTCAAAATACAGGCAACCTATTTTGTTTTACCACGCTTCTCCAAAATATTTGTAATCCATTAAACAACTGAGGCTAATAGTGTTGACTTTTTTTTTAACTATTTTATTCCATCCACGGGCATTGTAGTTTGTCCAATAAATAGAATTAATGAAGATATTCAACAACGGGATAACTCTTGCTTTCACTGAGTTTTCTTTTAATTCTCTCGGCAGCTATTATTTGGTAATTAATCTGATGTAGATAGAGAGGCTTATCGTACTTGGCCTGAAAAAAATCGTGTGTTCAAAACCTGTGTGTTCAGTGATGCCACATTAGTTTAGAGAACTCTACTGGACACTCTTCATGTCTGCTCTCTGACTCCGCCCCTGTTGGGTTTTGTTTTTGTTTTTGTTTTTCCAACAAGATGTCACAAGACATCTCAAATACCATGAAGTATGTTTTTTAATACTTTTCCTGATTCTTCAACACCTGTACAGACTGGCCTCTAAGCATTCCAATACAACCAGAGCTGTCCCGGTCCCTGAGTGGTCAGGAATGGGCACGTGACTGTCTACTTGGGCCAATCAGAGGCAACCCAGCAACCCCACAGAAAGGGATTGCCTCCGGGAAAGCGCGACCCTGAGATTCCACAGTGTGTGCAGACTTGAGAGCCGTCTGAGGAGGTCCCCGGGGGAAGGCAGGGAGTGGCCTAATGTCTTCCCTTGGGTTGTGGAGCCTGAGGATAAAGCCAGCACCCAGGCGGGGAGAGGACAGGAGAGATGAGAAAACAAGGCATCAGGTCCCTGATTACATCTGATCTAACCTGCCCACCTGAAGTTGTCCCAACTTATTTAGTTATATTGTCAGTAAACCTTCCCTTTTACTTAAACCAGTTTGGGCTCTTTTTTTTTTTTTTTAACTTGGCAATAAAAAAACATATTGAATGATATGCATAAAATGTAACGCAAATGAAAAGGTGGCACAGAGAGGGCTTGCACATTTCGTCACAAATCATGGAGTACACAATGGTATTATTTCTAGTACTCGAAATAATTAGGTTGAAATAGCCCTATGATGAAAAAGTGCAAATAAAATGATCATTTCTCTTTCATTTACAAGTGAACTGATAAAAGAGAAACACAGCTCTTAGTTTAGGTGTTCACTAGAAATTCTGTTTAAGATGAGGCATTTACTGGATGAAAACAAACTAGCATGCTCATAATTCAGTTGACTTTCTTCTGATGTCACTTGTGATCTTTGGAATGGATTCGCAATTTTTGGATTTGCAACTATGAATCGATCACTCTTCTTTCTGTGATTTTATTTTATTTTTTAAAATTTTTTTAGTGCTTATTTTTGAGAGACAGAGAGAGACCGAGCACAAGTGGGGAAGGGACAGAGAAAGAGAGAGGGAGAACAGAATGGGAAGCAGGCTCCAGGCTCTGAGCTGGAGGCGCCGAGCACAGAGCCCTACGAGGGGCTCGAACTCACGAACCGCGAGATCCTGACCTGAGCCGAAGTCGGATCGTAACTAACTGAGCCACCCAGGTGCCCCCTATTTCCATGACTTTAAAAGAAGGAACACAGGCACAGAGTGTTAATGAATCCAAATGTTGACATCAAGAGAAAAGCTTTGGAGGGAAGCAAACTTTGACAAGCATCTTTTGAATAAGGCGCACAGCTGGATTTTAGGGATCAGGTAGCCCCCAGTGTTAAGAAATAGCCTCACGGGAGGCAGAAACGTTAAGGCAACTTCCACAGAATGGAGCTATTATCACGGAGGGCCCGCCCGCCAGCAGGTGACGGGGCAGAGACAGCTCACGCGTAAACTGAGTTCAAAACGATGGGGCAGAGTCAGCCGGACAGAAAAGCAGGGTGAGCACAGGGACGTGAGGGAACAGCACCGACAGAGACACAGAGGGAAGGAGAGCCGGGGTGACCAGGGGCCTGCACGGGCTTCCCCTGCTGATGCTTCAGTGCGTGGCTGACTCATGCAGGAAGGTGGAAAGTCGGGCCAACAAATAATGGGCCTCGTGTGCCACCAGAGTCACCGCTGGGGGCTAACAGGTTCTCCTAAGGGGGCACCCTGACGGGGCTTGGATTAGATCGATCACTCAGGGAGCTCCGTCCTGCAGCCTGGGAGAAGCTCCCCGGGGCCGGGCAGACACAGAGGGCGGGAGAGCCTGAGCTGAGAACTAGGTGGGACACCGAATCTTCAAAACGGGCCACTAATGAGACGTGGAGAAGGAGAGAAAAGGAGAAATACCAAGGAGTTCCCGAGGCCTCCTGGGTCAGCTGGGGGTCGGCTACCAAGAGTCACATTTTGTCTACAGGAACTTTGCACCCAGGTGGCCTGGAGGGAAATTCAGGAAACACCAGGCAAAACACAAGAGGCTAAATAAAGAAAGGGCACACCCAGGCCCCTGGGTGCTGTGACAGCGCAGGGCCACGGTGAGAAGCGAGAAGCGTGGTTTCGGGTGCCCTGCGTTCCAACATCGTAAGCACGTGACTGTGGGCCAAGGTCCGAGACCCTTTGTGTCTCGGTGTCCTCATCTGTACAGCAGAAGTGACAGTCACATTACTTCATTAATTCTTGGAAGTGAAATGAGGCAACACATGTAAAGAGCTTGGAGCGGTGCGGGCTCTGGAACTAGGGATGATGGATGTTAACTATGGGTTCTTGGTTTATATTTTAGGTAACAATGTCAACACCCAAAAAACAAGAGGGACAGTGTACAGATAATGAATCTAAATAAAACAGGCTCACAGCAAATGGCATACTATAATCAACAGAGTCGACCAATCAGTAGACTTAACGTTACATGTGTGGGACAAAGCTTTGGTTTCACTGGGTTGGGAGTTTCTTCCAGATCTTAAACTATCTCATTCAGAAACTCTCAATTTGGGGAACACAGATTCTAGGCACCCTGGGAATTCCCAGGACCATCGGCAAAATACCGCATCTCTTTTTTTTGAGACAGAGTTCAGAAATGGCATCCCAATCTCAAATAAAAACCATAATCAGAAAGAGTGAAAACCACTATTTTAGGGGAAAGACAGACCATAGACATTTACAGATAGGTGCCCTGGTGAGAGAGAAAGATGGCTTGATTCGTGTTTACTTGTGTAATTTTCTTTTTTAAACGAAGTCCTGTCAGAATATCATTGAAACACAAAAGGACCCTCTTACCAGTTGAATCGACAACATCCCTAAACCGTGCTGACAACTGAAGAGATTCTTTGCCATGGGAAAAAAGTGGGTCTTGCTACAGTAACAACTTAGTATTTGTTTGGGTCCTGAAATCTCATCTCCACAACGTTGCCACCCGCCTCTGGCACATGAACTAGTGGGACCAGGGCGGAACCATGGACTCCCTGTGACGCAGAGGCTCACCGCTGCGCTGGGCTGGCATTACTCTCCAGATGAATGTCATAATGCTGCGTCCTTAGGCAGTTTTCTGTAACTCGAGAGGACAGACTTTAAAGATGCTAAGCCGCACGGCTGAGCGGCAGGTGCTAGGCATTACCTCTGGGGTGATGCGCAGACCCGAGACCGGCAGGTGGTTCCGTATCTAGCCCTCCCTGCGCTCACAGCTCCGCTCTGCTCTCTGCCTTATGGGAGCTCAGTTCCCAGATTAGCAGTACATGTAACCCCACTGGGCCCGCATCCTAATCCCACCGTCTTGGAAAGTACCCAGTAAAGACCCCTGCTTCTCTCTGGAATGCCCTCTTGAATTCCTCAAAAACACACCGAGAAGGCTACTCTGGCATGGAAGTTTCTACAATGCCCACTTGCAGGAGTATGCCACAATCAAATCAAAAGCGTTAAATGGCAAAGTTAACAAGGAAACCGGTATTTTAAACTGTCCCCATCATTACACCAGGAGATACTCACTGTTTTAAGCAACAGAATTGTCACCAGTCGTGTTAACACAGCCTGGCATCTCGCTTTTATTTTTCCTTTTGTTCCGGGTGATTTTTACTTCTGTGCGTATTTTTTCCTTCACAAATAAGCTTGGCACGTGCTTTAGATTTACCCTCATTCAGTCGTAAGAACGGAGGGCTGAAAGGGGCTGACTTCACAGACAAGGTAAGTGCAGCCCAGAGGGGCTCACGCCCAGGGTAGCAGGGTGCCCCCCCCCCCGCCCTCGCCAAGCTGGGCCCTGCGCCCTGACTGCACCGCGCCCTGTCCCCACTGGGTGAATGAAATGAAAGCGTGTGACCACCTACCCACACACCTTGGCAGAGGCGCGCTCCACACACGACGGCCCCCACCCAGGCACGTAAGCTTGGTTGCACCTTCTAAGCGATACCCCGGGAAGCAGGAAAAAGTCAGAGAGTCCCCGACTCCAAAGTGGAAACCAATTCTTCGGCTGAAGGCAGGGACGCCAGGGTCATCGCAAGGCTCCAGGTCGTATTCTGAGACACGAAGAGAGGAGACGGAGTAAATGTGTGGGAACTTGGGTAAACACTCAAAACTTACTTACCAAGAATTAAAAAAAAAAAAAAAAAAAAAAACAACGGCTACTATTTAAAAAACCTCACGCATAGTTTTTCAAACTGCTCTGTAGTGGTTATGTGGATTGGTCTTCTTTGTACCCTAAGCTGGTTCGTGATGAACCGCATGAATTCTAGTATTTTTTTTAAATAGATGTGTAACATTAAGATAAGGTGAACATTTTACAGCTGTGACGTAAACCCTATGAAATAATTTTCGCGCTGAAGGTCAAGGATGCTTGGAGAATCAAGCCCACTCAATTAAGCATCAGTGAATGACACCTGGGACAGAGCAGACCCTGGGCAGCTGTGTGTAACCGCTGGTGCATCTGGAGCTCTCTCCCACGCTGTCCCATTGGCATCTGCAGACACACTGCTGTGACGCGCATCGGGAAATGCCACTTTAGTAAAACCTTCTAAAAACGACGGAAGGAAACTGGGCCGGCAGGAGGAAAGGCAGATAGAAAACCATACTGATTTTGTGCACACATCTGAAGAGCCCCCAGAAGGGAAAACACTTCATTTGCATGATAAAGTTGCTACTTATTTGGACACTTAAAAAATAAACGCCATTGTATTAGTGTCACTGGCAATCGTTTGCAGCCAGGTTTCAAGGCGAAATTCTTGCAAATGAAATTACTCCTCAGCACACCTGAAGAACAAGCTTAGGGCAGCACTGGCTTTGCAATCCCAGGTGTTGTGTTGTGTTTTGTTTTCAAAACTGTCTGAGCCTGTGTGTGACACAGTCTAGGTTAGGTGATTCCTTCTGCAAGCTTTGCGAATCGTTTCCCATCGGTTGTGTGCAAGTGGATTGGTCCAGGTGTTCAAAAACCGCAACCACCTTATTTTTTAACATTTTAAAATATTTTAAAACTGTTGCAAAGCGCTGCCAAGACCCCGGAAAGTGTGTCTTGTTTCTCACCTGCTTGTCTGTTTAGGGAGGTTGCGGAAGAAGACAATTAGCCCTAGAGCTGGCTTCTGACCTTTGCTAACCAAAAGGCTTATTGTCAGCTCTGCGCTGGGAGTGACAGAATTAAGAAACAGATGTCATGGAAAGGGTGGGAACGACAGACTTCTGAGACATATCTAGGGGGAGCCCCACAGAGGTGGGGCGCTGCCAGATTCTTCCTGTGGAATGTTCTAGTTGACTTCATGTTGGATCTCGATGGAAGTTGAGAACAAAGACAGTGACATTCTCATGGTGCCCGAACTGAGACCCAGCAGGAAAGAAGGTACAGAGGAATTAGGCATTAGTGTTAGGAAAATTTAAGTCTTTGTTCCACAGAGCGGCCAATCTCATGATTACCCATGATTACGGGCAAATTTCCAAGAAATCAAGTTGTCTGAGCTCGTCCCAAGAGCTCCACTAACGCAGTGAAATGCCAAGAAAAATCAACAAAGTCAGGTAAAGATAAATGACACTGGTTATAATTATGGGGCGTATAAAATAGTTCAGAGCATCTTAAAATCCCTAAGAAATCTTTTTCTTTAAGACAGTTATTTCAACGCATATATCGCTAAGGACCATGCGATATTGAGTGATTATTAACTTCCTACTGCGTAGAAGACTTAGGAATACACCTGCTGCTGATGGAAAGGCAGAAGGTACAGAAACCCCTTTCCTAAGAGTTTTAGCCTTAGAACAGGAGATGAGATAAATACCCAAATATTGTGACGGCAAATCTCGTACGTGGCATCAGAAGTTGCTAAGGAACTTATGGGAGGTCCAAGGGGGAAGGAATCACTCCTGATTACGGGACTCAGGAACTACCTAATGAAAACTGCATTAGCTCTGGGCTGGGCGGAGCGGAGTGGAGGAGCACTGTCCTTTCCAAAGCATCACACACAGAAGTGCAAAAACACCCTTGTGTCCACCCATCAGGATCTTAAAGCAGGAGCGCCCTTCTGTGGGCTGAGGCTGCATCTGTGTTAGTGCAGGGCCCTGACCATGGTCACTGAGCATCGCTTATGCGATTAAATGCATCTCATAAACGCTCGGCTAATTTTTAAGTGTGGGTACTTTTTCCGCGTCCACAAAAACACAGTAATACTATTCACAGCACCATTCACAGTAACAGTATAACCTGGGCAAACAGCAGAAACCCTTCACATATCATGTAGGTGCCATCACTGAAAGTAAAAATGTCACATGATTTTGGAGCCTGGTTTTGTCTGTGTTCATAACTGCATCACAGTAAATGAAAACTCATCCTCAGTTGCGTGTGTGTGTTTACGCTTCTTCTTTTTTATTGTTTTCACTCTAGAGGAGGTTTGTGAGCCAAGTATTGGCATCCGCTGGAAGGCAGGCACCAAAATAATCAGATGATGGCTTCTCCTGAGAATGTCTCCCAATGGGGACACTTTCCTTGAGATTTTGATAGAATTGATGAGAAGTGAGTGAGAAGGGCTTTTCAGGAGAACTTAGTGATATTAGCAATTTCTCAGGGATGAGAATTTGCAAAGTGCCATTTCGAGGATGCCGGGCAGAGGTCCTAGCGTCTTTCTTCAAGGAGGCTCGGCCCCCTTGGCTCACCAGCTAATGCTCACTACTGCTGGGACATTAACCTGTAATCACACACGCACAGGCACACGCATACGCTCACACACACAGTGCTATTATTGCCAGAGAAGAGACACGTTAGAGGAGAACAACGTACCTGAGAACGTGATGTTGAAGCCCTCATAGGAAATGGAAAAGTCTGAGATGAACCGAAGCTGGGCGGTGAAGTTTCCAAACAAACCCGCCTTAATAGTGTGAGGCAGTACAGAGCCAGTGAGTCTGGCCACGGGCTCGGTGAAACTCCCGTCCTCTGTGATCAGTAAATAGTCGTGGGAGCTTTCTAGGTGGAAGGTGTGGAAGATCATCTGAACTCCTGAGAAGCAGAAAAAGAGGGGGGGAGGGGAGGGGCCGGGGTGGGCGCGGGAGGGAGAGATATCAGAGTTAACAGCTAAGGAAAAATCATTTCTTCTGGGCTTAGAGATATCAAACTCTTGAATCAGAAAACAAATCTTAATAAGCAAACTTTTAAGTTTCAAAGGAAAATACAGAGAATGGATAGAAAGAGTGGACTTAGAAATGAAGAGGGGATAAACAGTAGAAATAAATGCTTAAGGATATGGAAGTATAGGCAGAGGTGTAGATTAGACATGGGCTTATGGGTGTAGGCACAGACACAGGTGCAGACACAGACACAAACACAGACATAAACACACAGACAGACACAGATATACAAGTACAACACGGCGGGCATTTACAGTAAACGCATGTAGGAATGGTGACTAGCATTTATCCCAGAGGAGAGAAGGACCAGGTAACTTTTTCATTTACATTTAACAAATATCTTCTAGGAAACCTTAGGTTGGAGGTCTAGCCATATAAACGTAGGGCTGAGGGGAGAATTCATTGAAATTATAGATTTATGTGCCTTCTAGGCATCTGTTCTCACGTTAACCATACCGACAAAGGATCAGTGGATTCCTATAGGAAAACGAGTAACATTAACTACAAACAGCTCCTTTTAAATAAAAATACTCATTTTTATAGTGACAAACTCAGTCACTCACAATTTGTTTCTGCTTTATTCTTGATTTCCTTCAAGGAAATTCTGAACATGCATTCATGATACCTATGAGCATAGCGTAATATAGGGCACATAATCAAAAATGTCAATTTAGCAGCAAGCAGAGTCCAAATTAGTGTAAGACAGTTTGTCTCCATGAGATTGATGTGATCAAAATTTCATATTATCTCCTTAAAAATGACAAGTGTTGTCATACAGAAAACACCCAGGTACAGTCCTAAATCCAGTGTTTATGAACTACATTTCTCACACAAATTACGAATCTTCCTGGCTTTTAGGATGCGTATCTATAAAATGAGGATAATTAAATCTGCTCCAGAAATCATCACTGGATCGTGTGAAGATAAATGACTTACGTATAATAATACTGAGTAAACTTAGAAAATAAGGCAAGTACAAAATTTATCCTAGATGTATCATGGAGATGAAGTTTGGATACTTTACTTCCTTTGACTTCATCAAATTTGTGTTTTCTCCGACGCATGCCTCTTTCCTTGCCAGCACACCTACTTTCCAAACACACGTTGACCTGTATCAATCTAAGTTACCCGATAGAAAGCAGTACAGGGAATCTACTCCTACTGTAGCATCAATGATTCCCGACCACTCTTCTTCTAAAATCATACATAACATCAAAATTTACGGTTAAAATAATATGTGAAGAAATCACGTAGCTTACTTGTTCACACATGCATACCTTCTTCTAACCACTCTGTACATATAAAATCCATGTAATATTCTTACCCTTCCCGTGAGACACTTCAATGGTCCATGTACAGTTCAGGGAGTTTGGGTAAAAATCCGGAAACCCTGGGGAAAGGACGGTTCCACTCTTCCCATGGATGTAGCCTCCACAGAGGGCTTTAAATAATAAGGAATATTTATCGCTGTAGTAAATTTTTGCGATGATTGCTAGAATAAAATACTTCTAAAGTGATATTTACTTTGCACAAGGACTAAAAGTGTGTCAAATATCACCTCTATGAAAAATAAAACAAAACTGCAACTTTACCTGCAATTAGCTATGTCATAGAAAGGCATCCTAAACAGTACAAAACCCAAAAAATAACACAGAGTCAGTATGGCCACGAGAGTGGGATTTTGTGGGTGACTTACCTGGCCGGGGGATTCCCAGATTTGTGGTCAAAGGTTGTTCTGGGTGTATCTGGCAGGACTCAGGATGAGATTAACATTTCAATAGGTGGCCTGAGCAAAGCCCACTGCCCTCCCTAATGTGGGTGGGCCTTAGCCAATCAGTGGAAGGCTCCAACAGAACAAAAGGGTGATTCTTCCACAAATAAGGTGAAACTCCCTTTGTCTGACTGCCTTTGAACAGATAATCTCATCAGTTTATTTTTTTCCTACCTTTGGACTCTTTCTGAGTCTCAAGCCTGACAGCCTCCAGCCTAGAATTCACACCATCCACTCTCCTGTGTTTCCAGCTGTCCACTGCAAGTCTTGGGGCTGGACAGCCTCCACAACATGTAAACCAATTCCTTATAATATAATCCCTCTCCTCCCTCTCTCTCCCTTTCTCTCTCCCTCTCCCTCCCTTTCTCTCTCTCTCTGCGCGTGCGCACACACACACACACACACACACACACACACACACCCTACTGGTTCTTTTTCTCTAGACAACCCTGACTTGCACAATTACAGCTTCAGAAATGGTGCAGGTTTGCATTTTTTTAGAGTTGACGGTCTTAGTGGTTCTTCAGTGGATTTAAATCCTCAACAAGATGACCTGTTCAATGTGTCTTAGAGACTAATTTCTTTAATCTTTTTTTTGATTATTATTTTCGAAAGAGAGATTGAGAGAGAGAGAGAGAGAGCAAGTGCACATGCGCTTGTGGGAGGGGCAGAGAGAAGGAGAAAGAGATTCTTAAGCAGGCTCCATACCCAATGTGGGGCTTGATCCCAGGTCCCTGGAATCACAACCTGAGCTGAAATCAAGAGTTGTTAGCTCAACCGACTGAGCCAATCAGGCACCCTGAGACTCATTTCTGAATAAAGAAAAAGGATATATGCAATCATGTGAATGAGAACGTAGAGACATTGAGGGAATCGATGGAATAGGAAAGTTTCAGTTCTCAATCTGTTACCATGTGCTCTCCACGCACACATGTAACCAAGCTTCCTTTTTGGAACTCGGTAAGATTATCATTAAATGACTGATACCTGAAGTAATGTTCTCCTATTAGAATGAACATCCTGAACTGTGTCTCATAAAGCTAGTTCCATAAAGTAACAGCTGTGGAAGAATTAGCGAGTTTGTGAAGGATGCGATCTTCGTATCATGCTCCTGCATCATGTGTTTTAAGGGAACAGATAATCTCTTTGAAAATGTAAACCACATGGGAAGAGTTACATAAAAATCAGTAAAACAGAAACTTCTTGAGTGAGTTCTAGCCAATTTTAACGGTGGAGGATTGTCACGTCTTAAAATTAGGTTGACTCCATCTCATTACGAAACAGGTAGTGTTAATATAACATTTGGAATTAATTTGTTCCACAAAGGGCCAGACACTGCCCTCAGCCCTGGAAAGGGTGAACAAAATAGACAAAAGTCCTTGCCCTCAGAGAGTCGCCACTGCGGTTGAAGGAGAGAGACTATTTCTGCAATAATGTAAAGAGTGGATTATACATGATGTTGGGAGATGGTAAGCACCAGGGGAGAAAATGAAGAGGGAGAGAAGGAGGCCAGGGAATTCTCCGCACTGTGTGGGGTTGGGGGCCACCTGTGCAGGTGGGCAGGGAAGCGTACTTGGGAGGTGGCCCATGAAGAGACCCTGGAGACCCAGGAGGGAGCAGCTGGAGACCTGGGAAGAACTTGTGTGCAGAGACAAGCACTGGGACCAGGCCCGAGTAGGGCTGTGGGTGGGACGTGCCCCAGGGCAGCTGAGAGGGAGGGGGCTGGAGAAGCCAGGATGAACAGTATCTAGAGGGTGGGGGCCTTGCCACTTGTCTGAGTGAGGTGTAGGGCCCTGGAGGCTCCTGTGGGGCAGGACAGGCGCTAACTGGGCCTTTTTGCAGGGCGCTGGGCGAGAATGGCATGAGGCTGGCAGTGGGTCCAGCGGGTAGGACATGATGGCAGACGTCGAAGAAAGTGGGGAGGACCTCGCCATGGTTTCAAGGCAGAGCCACTGGGCCTTTTTCATGAATGGGATGTGGACGCCATGACAAAAAAACAAAAAAAATTAAAAATCAAGAGAGCGTGAAGGAACTGAAGGGTGCGGCAGACTCTGGGGTGTAGACCAGCTCAGTCTCAGGTCCCCGAAGCTGGATGCCTACTGCACATCCACGCAGAACATCTGTCATGGCAGCTGGACTCACAAGTCCCCCCAGGGGATGGGAGCAAGAACAGGAGCCGTGGAGACCACCCTCCCAATGGATGTGGATGAAGAAGCCAAACCCGCTCTCGCCAGGGCTAACCAGCCCAGGGAGGTGAGAAGCTTCAACAAAGGACATGAGAAAGGTAGCCGTGGCCTGGGACAAGACCAGGGACAGAATGCAGCCTCGAGCACAGCAGCTACCTATTAGCAACTTTCTATGTGTCTGTGATTGGATCAGGGTAGATCGGGACGTTAGCTTCTCAAATATTTACCAAGGAGGGAAGCATAACGAGTGGAAACCATTTGATGTCAAGTGAGGTGTCACATAGGCAGTTATTTGTAGTAATCTTTACCTTAAAACCTGCACATGCTGGAGAAAAGGGATAAAAATAATCTATATCCAGCTACACTTAAGACACTATAAAATTCATCAATCTCTGTTTCACCCTCTGTCTTCATGCCATCAGGATAAAATGGTGGGTCGTATACTGGGAGAAGCTTGGGAGGAGAGACATCTGACCACTGATGTTTCCATCAGTTCAACACCGAACTCACAAAGCACGAACCCAAACCATCGAGGTGCCGTTTAGGAGCAAGGTAAGAAAGAAAGATACCGATGAAGTAAATCAGTAAATCTGCGGCTCGTTTTGATTCATGTATGTGCAAATGCAACACAGTCTTCAAGCATTATGAAGAGTTTTGAATAGAAATAATTTCATCCACAAAGCGTCCTTTTTTGTTTTTTTTTTTTTTCCCTTCTTTTTTTAGAGAAAGGAGATTTGAGGTACACAATTGTACTGGTATTCCCGCCTGACACTGAAGAGGGAAGAGAGTGAAATAAGGGAACTGCTTTCGTTTTTACTGTCCACATGGGCCTCTGGCCACATCCTCACAGACAAGTCTCCATTCCCTTAGAAGCGCCACAGGGAGCGGGGCATGTAGTCTGAATGACAATAATCTGTTTCTTCCTGCAGTGCACAGTCTTTTCCGGTAGTTATAAAAAGCACAGTAAACCTTTACTTTTGCTATCCTTAGGGCCATAATTTCTTGAATTTCACTTTTCTTTTTTTTTTTTTTTCAATGTTTATTTTTATTTTTGGGACAGAGAGAGACAGAGCATGAACGGGGGAGGGGCAGAGAGAACGGGAGACACAGAATCGGAAACAGGCTCCAGGCTCTGAGCCATCAGCCCAGAGCCCGACACGGGGCTCGAACTCACGGACCGCGAGATCGTGACCTGGCTGAAGTCGGACGCTTAACCGACTGCGCCACCCAGGCGCCCCTGAATTTCACTTTTCTATTTACGTCACCTACCCACCGTCAGAGACCCAGAGACATTACACCGGCAACCTCTCGGGAAAACGGAGACGTACAGAAAGGAGGAAAGACAAGAGAGATGAACGTATATGCAGTCTTTCCCAAACATGTCTCGAGTTCTGCCTCTGGCTCTACTTTAATCCCTTCATCCACCCACACCTCCATCCGAAATGACTTACTGAGGAATTTACTGGTATTTTCCAGGCCCACGCAAGCTCTTGGGCGCACAGCAACGAGTAACACAGACAAAACACTCTTCTTCCAAAGTTCGCATTCCAGTGGGCCAGGAAAATAACTTGTGGAGGTGACTAATCAGGACTAAGAACAAGGGTCTGAACACGTTCTCGGAACTCACAGGCGGTCTAGGGAATTAGAGCACGGTGGGGTGGGCTGGGGGGGCTGCCGAGTCCATCCGCGTGGGTGTCCGGGCCAACGGGATGTGGACCGTTGAGTGGGTGATACGAGGATGGAGGGGTCTGAGTGGACCCCGTGTTCACAGACTGCCCTGTGACAGGCTGCCAGCTGCCAGTGTCCTGGAGAGTCTTGGGGGTCTAGGGGTGTCCTTGGCAAAGCCCCCAGACCACCCGCGGACCCTGCGGGTGTCCACTTCCTGTCGCCGGCCCCTGCCCAGAGGCCTGTGATGTGTCCCAGTGTGCGGACACGAGCTCGTAGAGCCCAAACCCCGGCTTCAGTGTTCACCTCTCCGTGTCTCCTCTGCCTGGACCAGAGGCAGGCCAGAGGAATCGGCGCGGACGGCCTCTGCTCGCTCCCCTGAAAATACCCTTTGTTTCCACAGCACCGACTCTGAGGACCAACCTGCTGGCTCCCAAAATCGTGTCTGAAACACTGGCTTCCTTCTCAGGCCACGGCTGAGTTTCCCACTGCCGGCGAAGGCCCTTGGAATGTAACCTCCGGGGCCCTGTCTTCACAGCCACTTTCTGTTTCTCACCTCTCACGCTTGGCGAAACTGGCGTGTTTCAGGCCTTCTTTGTGTGATTTATGTCCCAGCTCCTGCCTTCCTGTCTCTTCCTCAGAGAGATTAACGTGTGAAAGCACACAGCATTCCGTCTGCTTTGTCCCTCTTTTCTTATTTTCCGTTTTCCTTGTTCGCTTTAAACTACTAATAAAGTTCTATCTGAAGCAAAAATTTAATGGGGTGGCATTCTATTTCCAATTATCCGTGGCCTCTCCACGTCCTACAGAGTTATTAAGTTTACTCATTCGTTCACTCATTTGTTCCACCACTCATTCACGTATTTATACGGAATCTTTTATCTAAAATAAATAAATCTTACGTGGAAACCCTACCAATAAAAGGGGGAATAATTTAGAGCTGTTCAGTTAAAGCAGGGGGAGTATTTCAAGCCCTGCCATCATCCTCAGTTTTTTCTCAGAGAAAGCTGGAGTCCCACTCTGGGACCGTGGCGCCCCGTGGTTTCAAGTCTTGCCAAGGAAACAGGGTTTGTCCCCCAGGACTAGTGTGAAAGGGCTCTGAATGACCTTCAGTCTCCCATCCACCCAGAGCAAACGACTCCCTATCCCTCAAATCCCTTAGCCCGCTGACACCTTCATGCCTGGACTCCTAGCATTCCTTCACTTCCAATTCTTCCTCTCAACAGTATCTTGAAAGATGCATCTCGAATCCTGCCTCCCAAGACTTCCAAGATTCCAAATTGTAACTTATCTTTTTCATCTCTCTATTCTCAAAACACTTTTCCTGTGCCTCATAAAGCACTTCTTTCACTGGGTGATTTAAAAAATAAGTCTTTCCCTTCTCTATGCTACAAGATCACGAACTTTCAGCTGTGTAGCTACAAATACAGTAGTTTTCCAATAGATGCTTATGGAAAGAGTCCAGAGCGTACAAAAATATTTATTCAGTGAAGAAAGTTTTCCAAAATTTTTCTAGCACTTGTCTTTCAACAAATAAGAAGGGGGCAGTTTATTTGAATGTTCACGTTATCTCTTTAAAATGTGAGTATGCTAACGCATAAACAGTAAAAGTGAAATGAAGCAAAATGCTATGCAGATGAAAGAGATACTGATAGAGTGTATCTTCTTTTCATGGTGATATAAAATATTATAATTAATTCTGATTTCTTCTTCCATTCTCAGAACTATGAATCTTTAAAGGTTTAAATATCCTATTGATGTATCATTTGTCACAATAAAAACCCAGGGGGGTTAAGAGATTGCTTAAGATTTGAAAATGCAACAAGAGCGGTTCTTACGGTTAAATGAAAACAATCAACCATGACTGACTAAAACTCTTATATCAAACTCTACAATCTCCCCAGGTTTTCAGATTTATTAATAGCCATTTATCATAAACTTATTATTATCTGAAAGAGTTTTCAATGAAACCAAAGCAAACAGTTTATGTTACAAATTCCTTTTAGAAGGGTTAAATTTCAAATGTACACGGATTTCAGTGGGGAGAAAGGAAAAGAGACACAACACATGAATCGAATGTACTTTCTTTTCTGTGGAAAAGGCCAAATGCATGCTGTCATTTCTACAGCACGTCAGCTACCTTTAAGGACTCGAGACCCTTCTCTGCCCATCCTCCCTTCGTTTCTCTGAGAGAATTTCCCACTGACCATTTTGTTCATGTTCCATTCACTCTATGTCCCCAAACCTCCAGGAATCTGCAGAACGTGCCAGGTCAGCCCCAGTGTGTTCGTTTTCTCTGCCTCGGTGCCTCTGCACGGGCTGGCCACTTTGGGAAATTCGACTCATCACTGAAATCCAGGCTCAAGTGCTGTATTTTAGGTGAGACCCTCAATGCCTATCACTATGACCTTAAAAGAAAACTAAGGAGCGGCACCTGGGTGGCTCAGTCAGTTCAGTTCCCGACACTTTGAGTTCGGCTCAGGTCATGAGCTCATGGTTCCTGAGTATGAGCCCCACATCAGGCTATGTGTTTTCAGGGCAGGTCCTGCTTGGTAATCTCTCTCTCTCTCCCTCTCTCTCTCTGCCTCTCCCCTGCTCATGCATGCTTTCTCTTTGTCTTTCAAACTGAATAAACTTAAAAAAAATACAACTGAGAAAACTATTAAATAATTAAGTGTATATGTGATATATGCACATGCTATGGTCTGAATGTGTATTGCCATAACTCATGTTGACTCCCTAATGGCCAACGTGATGGCGTTGAGAAGGCAGGGCCTTGAGGTGTGGGTATGTCACAACAGCTGATTATGGCCTTTATAGAAGGGGCCCCACAGAGCTCCCTCGCCCCCTCCTCCCTGAGATGACATGGGGAGAACACAGCCATGTGCAGCCTAGAAGGGGGGCCTCACAAGAACTGGATCGTGTTGTCCCTTGAACTTGGACCCCATCCTCCGGAACAGTGAGAAACACATGCCCGCTGTAGAGAAGCCACCGTGTCTGGTTTTATTTTGTTATAGCAGGCTGCGTGGGTTACCACAGAGTGTATCCGGCTACCTGGGATTATACGTTTTAAAGTTAAAGTCTATGGCACTGCACACAAGGAGAGACGGATGTTAGAAAAGTTAATGCTGGTGACCTGGCGTGATTCGGTTGAGTGCATCCTGGTCTTGGAGGAGGGGTGGATTCGGGGAACGCAACACGAAGGGACGTGGGAGCTGGGGGGGATGACTACTGCATGGGCTTGGTTGAGGGGACGAGGACAGACGTGCCTGGGTTGTCTACTGGGCAGAGGAGAAAGTCATCTTGGTCAGATACTAAAATATTTAAACGAACTAAGTTACTACCACTGTTCAATCAGGAATACATGGAGAGTGTCGTTGTCCTCTCTTGAGAAGAATCCAACTTAAAATCAAAATTACCCATCTCAGGTGGGTCTGGATATGTGTCTACTCTCACTAGTACCTTATGGCGGCCTTTTCTACCAGATCCAGAGTCTAGTTAGTTAGACGACTGTTGTGTATTTTCCTGTGAAGAGCTGGGCACTTTCATCAACATAACTGATTGTGTATTTTTTTAAAATTTTTTTTAACGTTTATTTATTTTTGAGACAGGGAGAGACAGAGCATGAACGAGGGAGGGTCAGAGAGAGGGAGACACAGAATCTAAAGCAGGCTCCAGGCTCTGATCTGTCAGCACAGAGCTCGACGCGGGGCTAGAACTCATGGACCGCGAGATCATGACCTGAGCTGAAGTCGGCCGCTTAAGTGACTGAGCCACCCAGGCGCCCCAACTGATTATGTGTTTAAAGCACAGCGACCTCAACTTTTCCATCTTCCCCGCGCTGCCTGAAAAGTCTGCAGTTACAACTTGAGGCCGCGCGTTGGCAGTTGCTCAACTCATTCATCCCAAAGGAAAATGGAAAAAAGAGAGCAACTTCTATGTGCTCCCTTTCTAAGTCCCATTCAGCTCTGGTCAAAAAAATAAAAAGAAATAACAATTATTAAATTTGCACAGTGGCTCCCAATAAAGCCACTATGGTGTTTGCATGTCAGGTAAATAACTCTTCCAATAAAATTACTTCTATGATTTGCTTACTGCAGATTTTGGATTAAATAGTTTAATAAATATTTTGATTGATGCTTAGTTATGCATGAGTAACAACTAAGTATTTTAGGTGTGAGACCTTTATCATACTTTGTGCCCTTGTTATAATTCTTGCCAATACAAAATCCTACTAGAAATATAGTAAATACTTTTGCATACTATTTATGATACCTCAGATTAAAAAAAATTATTAGTTCAGTAGCTAGCATCCTCTGACACTGTTTAGTAATTACATGGGTAAATTCTATTTATTTTCTTCATCATTAGGGTTCCAATTACAAAAATAAGACCTAATACAAATTCATATAACACCAAAAAAATGTGGAGATAAAAACTGAAAGACTCTCTCCCTCTCCCTACAGCTTGCCAACCTCCCAAAATGAGAGCATTAGGGTTACCGTTTTAGAATGTCTATTTTCAGCCAGTTTCTACGTATATACCGTAAATGTGTCTGTAAGTACATGCATGGATATGTTCACATACACAACGTGCATTGTCCTGAGACTTGCTCTTTTCTCCAGAAAGGGGGTATCATTTCAGTTTCCTAGCAACAGGACAGAATGAACGCGCATCTCCCTAATCCCATGATGACGGAGAGTAATTTGACCTTTCTACTTTTTTGCAAATCAACAGGGTAGAAAAAAAATTTTTTTTTTTTTTTTGCATTTTCCTGAGTCCATGTCAGAGTGGACATATTTTGAAGTGTTCTGTCTCCTTCTCTGAAAAGCCTATGTATGTGTTTTCTTCGTGGACCTGTTGTTTTGTGTATGTCACTGTTTTTCTTCCATCCGTTTGGGTGATAAAAGTATCTCGAATCACATTACGTGGACAGACCAATTATTTTCTGTAGTCTGACCTTTCCCTTTAACTTTTTTTTTCAATAGAAATTTTAATTTGTATGTAGTGAAATCTGTCAATGTTTTCCATTTATTGTGTCTGGATTCACAATTTGAACAACATCATTTATGAAATGTCATCCCTCATGGATTTGGAGTAATTTTAGCAAATTAAGTTCTTATACAGGCATATAATCTATTTGTGTAGTTCTGTACTGGTTTCATATTTTCATTTTCATCTATTTTTCATTTTCATTCATTTTAATTAGATTGTATTGATCGTAAAACTTTATTTGTAAAAAATTTGTATATTTAAATTTCATCCCTACCGTCCAGAAATGTATTAGGTATTTCCCTGTATGAGGATATTCTTTTTGTATTCTACTGTAAACTTCTAAATTATTTTAAGGTAAGTCTCCATGTTTCCTGTTAAATATACTCCTGAAGGTTTTAGAGTATACAGATATTATACTTCTACTAACTGTATCCTTTGTGGAAATCCACAGATCTATGTTTATCCTGAACATGGTCATCTATTAGCACTTACTGCCCAAACTTGACAGTCTGTTCTTTGTAATATTTATAATTTATGCCATTTTCTTATATTACTGCATGCGTGAGGATCTTCTGGATAATAGGAAATAACATTCCTGGTACTAAGAAAGTTATTCTGTTCTCGCCTTCCATGAAACTTTTTATAATAGTTTGTTATGAAGTGTGGTATTTTCTATAGGTAAATTCATTTCTGTTATGGTTCTCTCTAAGCCACAAATACAACCACATTACAACATTGGTGAAAAACTGTTGTGAATGGGAAAAATATGTTCTTTTTTATAGAGATAATGTGATAATGTTGTTCTAGTCATGGCCAAAGGACAAATCCCTTACTGTCTTTGCGAATGGCCACAAGTACCATATCTGTGTATGCCCTGCATGGAGCCATTGTCAAGGTATTTGTTTGGAGACTTCCAAGGGCAGATACGTGCAGGGAAGGGGGAGTGACCACCCGGGAAACCACTTGGGGGTCTTCTGGGAAGGTGCTTCCCGGTCGTCCCGGGGAGAGTGCTGAGAGCTTAGAGGAGCTGTGTAGACCTCAGGGTGGTGGCTCAATGCTTGGACTCGGTTCGGAGGAAGACCGGGCCTGATGATGTGGAGCACACGCGCTCACTAGCCTGCCTTCGTGCTGTCTTCAACAAATGCCTCGTGTAAGAGTGTGTGCATAACTGAGCTCTGTAAGTTTCCGTGTCTGCTGATAAAGTTGAAGACCGGTCCACAATTTTTTTTTTTTTTTTCATTTCTAGACAGACGCCTTACCTCATAGAAAAAAAAATGTGCTAGATAAACTTCAAGTATTAAACGGAATTGTTTCTAAGGTGTACAACTTTTCGTATCATACCGCCCTGTACAATACAACACATTCCACCCAAACAACTGAGATATCGACAGCGTCCCCATTTCTGTAGGGTTTACGGCTCCCTTGAGCTCCACCTACCGTCACAGCTGGGCAGGGCGTGGTTCCACTGATGGTTCCTCTCGCAGACCAGGGGCTCATCATCGCTCAGCGTGTACCCCGGGTCACAGCTGAAAGTCACCGTCGACCTGATGCCAAAATGACTGCCGTGCCGATGCCCATTCACAGGGATTCCTGGGTCAAGGCAAGAGTCCGAGTCCAGAGTCACACCTGCGTGCGCAGAAAAAAATTCATTAACCACGGAACTCTGCTGGCTTACAGGAAAAATACGTGTGCAGTCGTACATATAAAATATCCCCAGACATCATCAGACCTGGAAAATTATTCAAGTGAACCCAACCATCCATTAACGTAAACAACCAATACACTTTTGCGTATCTGATGCTGTTTTTCTGTAGAGACAGATATTGTTAACTATTTATCAGATGACCTGTAAGTCTACAAACCTGAATAATCCCTTGATGTCTGAAGTTTACTTCACTTCGTTGGAAAACCAGTGAACTGTTAAATGAAGCCTGTCTTCTGTCTATCTCTAGCCTCCCCCTTCCCCTTACTGTATTTTATGTTCTAGTTAGATTTGGGCAGTCATCCTTCAACTTTCGTAGACACGCACACATGCGCCCAAGTCCATACGCACATACTGCAAACTAAGACCTCACTGGATCTGATTCTGTAGAACTGCATTCCATACATCCGTGCATTTTTCACATTTGCACGTCAGTCAGCCACTTTGGAGATGGCTACAATTAGCCTATGCTAAAAGGCGCTAAAAAGTAAAGTGCTATATAAAGTCAAGTGATTATGATCATGTCATTACAAGAGTTTCTTTGCTCTCTCAGACTTCTCTTTATTTTTAGAATATACATTTGAAAAGATAAGGAAAACGGGAGCAGGGGAAGAAGATGACAGTGTGATGGTTATGAATTCAAAGACATCAGAAAGACTCTGCCCCTGCTTATACACAACTCTCTAAGTTAGGTTTGGAGCATTACAGTGATGACTTAGACCATTAATTAAAAATCTTAAATCATCACTGATGATGCTCAGTCCCCCCAAAATGATCTCTGGAATAACATTTCCAGTCACTGCATAAATTTGAGTGATGTACCTTACACCTTATACCCTCACTCGTTAAGTCAAATACATGACATACAAGTAAGGAGTGAGTTTTTAAAATAAATAATGAGTGATAATATTTCTTCATTAGTATATAGCCAAATGTGATTCAGTAGGTACCAGACTGCAAGCAAGAAAGCTGAGCCACTACTGAAAAATGGGTAGTTAGAAATGTGGTTTCTAAGAGAGGTCTAGCTCCTAAGAGGTAACCTGTAAACGCGTGGAATTTCTTTAAGTTTATTTATTTATTTTGAGAGAGAGAGAGAGAGAGAGAGATTGAGAGAGAGAGAGAGAATCCCAAGCAGACTCTGCACTGTCAGTGCAGAGCTAAACATGGGCTCCATCCCACAAAACATGAGATCATGACCTGAGCTGAAATCAAGAAGTGGATGCTTAATTGACTGAGCCACACAGGCGCCCCAACCCTTGGAACTCCTTGAGTGCTAGGAGTGTTTTGTTGTCCATGCTGTGCCCCTGGACCAAAAGGATTTCAGTCTAGCCGACAAGGAAAGGGCAGCTGGAGATTGAGTTGAACCACGAGGGCAATGATTCAATGCATGGTGCTTCTCTAATGAAACACCAATCAGATCTCTGGACACAAAGACCCCAGTGAGCTTCCCAGGTTGGCAGGACTGTGTGTATTGCCCACAGTGTGGCTAGGAGGTGACACCATTCATGGCCCCATGGGGAGAGGATGACACCCTTTGTGTCTTCCTCTGCCTAACCTGGATCCTTTCTGTAATGCATGTGACTGTGGGCACAACAGCTTTCAACGTATGTCAAGTCCTTCTATCAAATTATCAGAACGGAGGGTCATTTTGGGAACTCTGAACTTGCAGTTGGTTTCAGAGTTGGCAAAATAAGCAGGTTTTGCCCTTTGCAAATCTGTGTGCTTCACCCCAGAGTTTGGTTACACTGGGTAAAAAATGGAAGACCATCATAGTTAAGATTTCCAAAGGAAAAAATAAAACAATGAACAGAAGAAGAGGCTAAGTGAAAAGACATATATATGGCACTATTTTTCCCAAGAATTTTTTTCTTAAATATTCTAACTAATCTCCTGAAAACCACTGTGTGCCTACTACCGTAAACAACAGGTGCCAACTGTCATGACATCCTTCCATTCCTGTGTGGGGCACGGCTCTGCCGAAAGCCGGGCGGCATCATGTGCCCTCACAGCCGTCATCTGCTCTGCCCCTCTGTCTCTAAATCCCCCCGCGTACACTCATATTCTAAGGCCGTGTTTATGACCTCTTTTGTAACACAGCAGCGATGGCCTGAGTACGCCCTATATACAATGGGTACATACACTAGCTTGTTGGTTTTGCAGGGACAAGATTAACACAAGAATTCCCCCAAAAGACACTTTGCCAAAGAAATGGATTAGTGGGAAGATCCCTGACAAACCATTTAACTATATTTTTGCCTTTTGTCAAATGCTTTCCGATGATCACTAAACAATACACTCGCTGCACCGCAGCAAATAAACATAATAGGAAAAGGGTGCCTTGGAGGCTCAGTGGTCAAGTGTCTGACTCTTGGTTTCGGCTCCGGTCATGATCTCACAGTTGTGAGATTAAGCCCTGATTTGGACTCTGCGCTGACAGCGTGGAGCCTGCTTGGGATTCGCTCTCAATCTCTCTCTCATTCTCTCTCTCTCTCTCTCTCTCTCTCTCTCTCTCCCCCCCTGCCCTGTTCTCTCTCTCTCTCAAAGTAACTTAAAAAAGAACTTTAAAAATAACAGGATTTAATATTTTAGATGATGTGAGGGCAACATATTAAGTAATAATATTCACAATAAAATGTATAGATGGTAAGCAAACTTTTTCCCACATAAAATTTGAAGGGAACAAAGAGAAAAGCATCAGAGGAAACCAAAGCATACAAATATAAATGCAGAATTCTTTACATACAAAACTGAACTGCAAAATAAACACTGTGTTGAAGTCACAAATGCTGGTTAGTACTAACTTTATTCCATCATTCATTCATTCATTCATTTTCACAAAATAATGGACAGAAATACTAAGTTGCACAACGTACAGTTATTGTACTGCTTTGCATTACAATATTTTTGAAGGGACACTACATAGGAGGGTAACTGCGTGCTAGAATTATAACAGATCTGACGACCCACTCGCCTGAAATGCACCATAAACAGGAACTGTGCAACAAGATGGCAGCAGGGAGGATGGAGGGCAGTGCACAGCGGGTGACATGACTCAGTAGGAAAAGCCCTTTAGAGTGAACTAAAACCAGTCTGTGAGGACCGGCAGCCAACTGACTTTGAAGGAAACCTACACAGACTACTTCAGAGCACTGCTTCGAGCATTTTCCCCCTCCCGAATGAGCCCTCGCCATACAAAGAAAAAGTGGCATTAACGGATTTTGTTGAAGCTTTGAGTATGTGCCGATTCTGTCCCAATTGCTTCTTCCTCGAAATGTAACGTGTCGATGCGTTTTCTGACGCAGGGATATAAATACACTGCTCATCACTCAAGCAAAGAACTCAGTAACTCACTACCAGTGAATGACTGAAGCGAATGGCTTTGACGATGTCCACGTGCACATTATATTAACGTACACTTGACACAAGCAAAGTTCTGCTTAACTGTTTTTCTACAAGTTCCAGTCGAAGGAAAGGGATGCATATTCTGAGTACCTTTTACCTCCCAAGGCTCTTTCCACAGCCTTTGAAAGGGTTGGAAACAGCAGTCACAATCCCATTTGACAGATGAGGGAATAAGCCAAGAAATTAAGTAAATTGGTTATGTTAAATTATTCACCAGGGTTCACGCCTAAGCCCTCGCCTGCCTTCGTCCCTCCCACCGTGGGGGTGCGCCCGTGCCTACGGGTCCAAGTTTCCAACTGCACGACATCCATACCCGTTACATTTTGACTAGTTTTCCTTTCTGATCTTAAGAAAGGTCATTAACTCTTTCCCTCTCTCTCTCTCTGCCCCTACCCCACTTTTGCTTGCTCTCTCTCTCTCTCTCTCAAAATAAATAAATAAACTTATAAAAACATTTTAAAAAGGGGTGCAGTCAGTTGAGTGTCAGACTCTTGATCTCGGCTCAGGTCATGATCTCACAGTTGGTGGGTTCGAGCCCCAAGTCTGGCTCTGCCCTGACAATGTGGAGCCTGCTTGGGATTTTCTCTCCTCTCTCTCTGCCCCTACTCCTCTCCCTCTCTCCCTCTCTCCCTCTCTTTCTCTTTCTCTCTCTCTCTCTCTCTCTCTCTCTCTCTCTCTCTCTCTCTCTCCCTCCCTCCCAAAATAAATAAACATCAAAAAATTAAAAAACAAAAAAGTCATTAAATCTCAGAAACTAATATGCACGCATGCATGTGCGCACGCGTGCGCGCGCGCACGCACACACACACACACACACCAGAAAACATTCTTCTTTGCCTTTCGCAATTTTTCTTAATGTTTACTTTTGAGAGGGAGAGCACGAGCATGGGAGGGGTAGAGAGAGGGAGACACGGAATCTGAAGCAGGCTCTACACTGACAGCGGAGAGCCTGACATGGGACCCGAACCTATGAATCATGAGATCATGATCTGAGCCCAAGTCGGACACTCAACCGCCTGAGCCACCCAGGCACCCCAATTTTTAAAAACTGCACAGTGTATTAGCAGCAAAGCAGGACAGATACATTTACATGCAATGAATCTTGCTTTTCTGGGATATTTTAAAGGACACTTTTGAAAGCATTTCCAAAAAAACAATGCTCTAAAATTGCATGGAAACCTCCATATGCTTGAGATATCCACTAGCTGTCCAGTTGCCTATAAAATCATGGTTACCTTACAGTGGTGGTTCAAAGCTCTACAACAAACAGAGCCAGCAAATGATTATTCTGGGGGAATAATACAACGACTATTATACAAACTGTGTCCGATTCCTCATGAAGAATAAAGTTAATAAAAGGACAGACTGTAACTGGACGCTGTGTTTATAAAATGGATGATTCCGGGGAGCCCGGATGGCTCGGTCGGTTAAGTAACTGACTTTGGCTCAGGTCACGATCTCACAGTTCACGAGTTCAAGCCCCGCATCGGGGGCTCTGTGCTGACAGCTCAGAGCCTGGAGCCTGCTTCGGATTCTCTCTCTCTCTCTCTCTCTCTCTCTCTCTCTGCCCCTGCCCTGCTCACACTCTGTCTCTTTCTCACAAACAAATAAAATTTTAAAAAATAAAAATTAAACAAATTAAAAAAATTAAACGGATGACTCATAAGAGTCCGCATACAGAACACACAGACGACCCTCTGGCTCTGCTCGTAGGAAAACCTTGAAAAGAAAGGCTTCGCCCGTCCGCCTCACAATTCACAAGTCCTGACCTTCACGCCATCTGCGGCAGCGCACGTTAGCTCATGGCACCTGTGCGACAGTAAGCCAGCCTTGTTTCTGCAGTGTCTTCTGCCTGTAAAGTAGATTTTCACACGCCCATTTGGGCACGGAGCGGGATCGTTAATAATTTTTTAAAGCAAGGAAGGCTGATAGTGTCAAACGTTTACCACAAAAGACGAAAGGGAGATGAGCTCTATTATTATGTTTAAAGGGCATAAAGAATTTGACATAAATCATTCTTGGGTCACAGGCAACCCGTTTTTTTTTTAACGTGTTGGATAAGCAAGGGTCATTATTTTCTACCGCTTCCACACTGGCTTCTGGACGTATTTCTTCAAAGAGTACTAGAATTGGTCACAATGTTAAAGGGGCTGGTAACACGTGACTTCTTTTACGTTTTTCTCTTCTTCCCGTCTCTCTCTCTGCTCCTCTCTCTGTTCTTGTTTCTTCCGTGACTCTGGGGGCTCCCGCGTGGCCTCCCTGCCCACCTGCCCCACCTCTACCTGGAAATCCATGTGTCAGTCCCCACTCGTCAGGGCCTGCCTGGGCTGACTCAGGCACCCGCTGTCACCTACGTGCCACCTCGAGGCAGTGAGAGAAATCCAGAATTCTGGCGGGCACCGCAGGCATGGTGAATTACGATGTCTGGAATGTGAACGTAGGAGCCCGCACTGTACCAGGAATCCCGGGCAAGCCCTGATGCGCAGTTGTGTCTGACAAGAGCCGCCCCTTCAGCACGCCTTCTGAACCAGGATGGCCACCTGGGCCGGCTACGGGCTTCCTCAAAGCCCTTGGGCCTCCGTCCACCCACAGCAGCGGCAGCACGGGACATCTGAGCTCGCGTTGCGGCTTCCGCTCAGTTTTAAGGCCTGCAGGTAACGGTTTTGTACGACGCCAGCCTGCAACCGCGGGGTTACGGACCCCAGACCTTTCCTGACTCGTTTCCGTATAAAAGTCCCGCATCCTGCTCATCCGCTTTTCCCCATCTCCTCGTTTCTCCTCAAGTACAGAGCGGCTGATAAATAAATTGAGGTGATCACAGGTCACGCTTCGGGGCGGTCCTTCCGGGCAGTATTCTCCCGATAGACGTTGGATACTTTCATTCGGAGGAATTCACAAAAACGTGTGGGGCCTTCTGGAAGGCCCATGGGGAGTTCACAGGGCAAAAGCCAGCATGAACGTTTAGACCAGTGTCCCTGCTAAGAGCACTGGGCGGTGGATGCCGCGGGGACCTTCCCCCCCTCTCCCCCAGAGAGTTCTGTCCTCTTCCGTGATGACACTCCTGGCTCCCAGCTCTTCCTGTCAAGTAGGAGGAGGAGGGATTCTGGACCCCAAGGGATCAGAAAGGTCTGTCGCTCACACAAGTATCTCTCCGCTGCAGATGCTACCAGCTCGGTGATTGTTTTCATCTTCTGTTACGGACACCCTGACGGAGGAGAGGCAAACAGCACTGCTCTCTGAGAGGTCACTCCAGCCTGTGGAAGCATGTTTACCAGGGCTCAGCTCTGTTGTCAAGCACAGGAGACCCACATCTCCTATCTCCATGCAGTCACTCTTTGAAGATCATAAAAATTACTGCTAGAATTACCAGCATATTATCGACTATGAGTAAGGGTGGCAAGCGAAAGAGGAACTCGTGACCTGACTTTCGATCATTCTCGGAATTCTAGAAAGAATCGGTAGGAATAACCCATTTATTTACACAAGTTAGGTGGGCAGATGCCATCACTTTCTACTACCTGCATATAGGCTTCAGGATATAATTTCTTCACAGGGTACTGGAGAAAATGGGCAGGATAATGTATGGCTACACAAACAAGGGAGAGAAAAGAGAAGAATGAGAAACTCTGTTCTAGTTTTATTCAGGGCCTAAATAAGGCACCATTCTCGTAAGCTTCATCCAAGCGTGTGCTCAAAGGCCATGTAGCTCCAGACTTACGAAAAGGGGTGCGGTGGGTCGATACAGCACTGAGGAGTTTTACAAACCTGGATGGTTGTTATGTGCATAAATCTTCACTTCCAAGAAAAACGACGACTCGAAGGGATATTCAAAAGGAATGAAATAGGAGACTTTCTGGTTCTTAAATTGTACTTCATGTTTAAAAAAGACCTTACTTTGAAAGAAAGGTTGCATGATTATGAAGTGAAACCAACCAATTTAAATTTGAAATTAATCATTAAATCATCAACAGTCGATTTTCTTCCTATCAGAGAGAGTCATTTTTTTTATTAAGAACTCCACGTAGACTTGTATATGTGTATATGCATGTAAATATTCGCATGTGAGTCCATACGTGAGCATGAGAAGCGGAGAAACACACATAACAGGTTCTTAATCTAAGCTGCTGGGTGGAGTTTGCACAGAGGTTAACATGAGGAACAGGGGGTGATGTGGGGACAGGAAGGCAAGAAAAAGAAAACAATAATGAATAAACATCCCACGTGTTAGATATGACCCCACTCACGATCATTTGTAAAATTATATGTGTGGGTATATACGTAACTATATATTTGTATAATAGCACTGAAACTTAATTTTGTTTATTTTGGGATAAGACTGTGAAAAACAGCAACCATAAAAACCTTGAAAAATAGAGGTTTTTATTCCCTCAGATTCAGTGTTCTGCATTTATCCATCTTTTTCCTTCTACTCATAAAAGGACATATTTTCAAACAGAGGAAATTAACCGTTGGGTTTGTTTTTTTAAGTGACTGGTGTTAAAAATGCATTCCCAGGGTGAACCCCCTGGCTGCCTTCCACAAGTCCAGTTTCATAAGGATCACTAGAATATACTAGCATGACCTGATCTCCAAATCTCAGAAACTAAAACTATGACTCAAATTTGTATTTATGGAAACAAAAATGGGAAGGAGCACTTCAAGTTGGGCAAGATATCCTGCACTGTCACATTTCAGCAACCATTGTAATTACTTCTACCAATCTTTCTGGACTCTTGCAGTGCTTGTAAACAGCAACCTAAAGTTAGGTGTCATTACTGAGGTTCTGCTGGATTTTAACTCCTTCACCACTCTTGGTTCCATGTTCTCTCCCCACTGAAACATGCTCACACAACAGCCTACCCATGTTCTTCCAGCAAAGAACCTCCCAGCTGTTGTTTAAGAGATACAATTTTAGTGGTAACTCCTTTGGTCAGGAGCTATATTTCTAATAGTAGTAATTTATGATTACAACATGTAGTAAACACATTTAATTACTTATTTAATTTTATAATCCATCAATGAGTATTTTATTATTTTTTTAGTTTTAAAGTGAAAGCCCCCAAGTTGCTCTCTTATCAATAAGAGAAGGTGCTTCAGGGCATGCAGTGAAGGGTGGACAGAGGCAGCAAGGGCTGTCTCCTGCGCTAGGGAACCAGAGCGCATGCCTGGGGGGCAGATGGCAAGTGGACCCTCCGACTTACTCTCGTAGTGAATGAGGAAGCCGACGCTGGAGCGGCTGTTGTCCGTGGTGAAGAGGAGATACATGAAATGGCCAGTGCTGATCAGAAACCGGGGGGCCTGCGTGCCATGGTACTCTCCGATCAGCGGGGACGAGCTGGCTGGCCCATCTCGGACTTCCAGCGTGTCATAGTTGACTTCAGTCTGGAATCTGTGGAGATTCGTAATGAGTCAGAACACAAAGCTGCATTAACTTACTGACGTTCCCCAAGTATTTTCGTGCATTCATGACAAAGCCATGTATACCTATGTATATAAAAGACTTACAGTTATTCAACCTTTAAAAAGACCAGGCCCTGGGCACATATGATATTTAAGCATGGTACATTTTTCTAGAAGAAAAGGTATACCCTAAACTTATCCCTCTTACTGAATACTGGGTCATGTCATATCCCAAATGTAAAAGAGGGCAGTCTTTAGCTCTAAAATCAAAATACTGTGAACCATATTAGTTTTCAGTGAGAGTAAGGGAAGGATAGGATGGGACAGGATGGGACAGGACGGAAGGAAAGAGGAGGAGAGGAGAGGAGAGGAGAGGAGAGGAGAGGAGAGGAGAGGAGAGGAGAGGAGAGGAGAGGAGAGGAGAGGAGAAAGAAGGAGGGAGAGAAAGAAAGAAAGAAAGAAAGAAAGAAAGAAAGAAAGAAAGAAAGAAAGAAAGAAAGAAAGAAAGAAAGAAATCAACTTAAAAATATTGTGAAAAATCAATCATGCATTTTCAAACTATGTTTCATGATGCCCTGTTCAACCAGTTTACGGACATCTTAAATAGGCACATAAGGAGACATGATCTCTTAAAAGAAGAAAGTAATTCGAACTACATGATGATATTCTGAATACTTTTAGGAAAAAAACTCCTGTGCCTCTTAAGCTGCGCTCACTCTATGCACACACCAGAAGCACCGAGAGCCCGGTGCTATTCAGAAACGAAACGTGGCTTTCAGGTTTGAACAGCTTCCCAAAGTGCTTCACTTTTAAGAAGGACTTTATGCGCGCAGAGAACCTGGCCCCGTGTTATATTTAGATACGGCGGCAGCCACTTGGGTCCTCTTGGGTGCGATGAGGAGACCATTCCAGGCACTGAGACAATTTTCGAACTGGGCCCATCTCGTCCTCAAAGAGCTAACCCGGTTTCCAGGGTCCGGTTGTGCCATCAGCGATCAGCTTACGCGAGCCTCGGACTCAGTCCGTGACTTTCAGGCGAAGAATTCCGTGGAAGCCTGGGTCATTATTATCCCTACACTCTGCATCAGAGGACACCGACGGGCAGTGGGGGTGGCGGGGGGGGGGGCGTTGGCGAGCGCAGGCTGTCCTGGCTTCTGGGCACAACAACTGAAGAGGCTGAAAGCACAGGGCTGTGTCCTGCTTATTTCTAAATCATGCAACATCCTCCTAGAGCAGCCGGAGGACAATGACATGCTCTAGCACCTCAGCCTGGCGCGGCGACCCCTGCTCTTCCATCAGAAGGAACCCAAGACCCTTGCCCCGACACACGGTAGACCGGAATGGAGCCACAGGCCGTGCATTTGGGGTCCAATGGCACCGCTTCCTCGCTGACTTTTCCAGAACGTGCTCTGAACACGCTGTGGTTTCTCACTTAGCCAAGTTTAGATTCAAGAGGTTTGGATAAGCATGAAATAAATCTCATTTGAAAAATCTGTGCTACAGTCTCCAGACCTTCCGTCTTTAGCAACAGCTAGGACTGATGACGGTGCACATCTCAACAGCTGGCGGACCGCACACCACAATGGTTGTTTTCCTTTATTTGGCAACCTGATGCGCTTTGCGTAAGAATGACACCAGCATGAAATTTACTTATTTGTTTACTTATTTATCATTTTTTAATGTAACTTTTTGACTTTTATTTCATTTTTATTTAATTTTTTTAGAGTTTGGTACACCTGGGTGGCTCAGTCGGTCGAGCCACCGACTTCGGCTCAGGTCATGATCTCACGGGTCGTGGGTTCAAGCTCCGCATCAGGCTCTGTGCTGACAGTTCAGAGCCTGGAGCCTGATTTGGGTTCTGTGTCTCCCTCCTCTCTGCCTCTCCCTCGCTCTTGCTTTGTCTCTGTCTCTGTCTCTCTCTCACTCAAAAATAAGTAAACATTAATGTTTTTAAAAAATTTTAATGGTTATTTTTGAGAGAGAGAGAGAGAGAGAGAGAGAGAGAGAGAGAGAGAGAGAGACCATAAGTGGGGGAGGGGCAGAGAGAGACAGAGAGAGAGACAGAATCCGAAGCCGGCTCCAGGCTCTGATATGTCAGCACAGAGCCCAACACGGGGCTCAGACCCACAATTGTGAGATCATGACCTGAGCCAAAGTCGGAGGCTTATCAGACTGAGCCGTCCAGGTGCCCCCGTTACTTTAGACCTTTAAGTTTGTATGTATGAACACATCCTTTACTCGTGTGTCAGCCCACTGCTCGGGGCTAATCTCTACAACTAATCTCTACAGCTAATCTCTAAAGAATAGTGTAAAAGTCACCAATGTCTGAAAATATCAGAAACATTGGTTCTCATAAATGAAATTTAGCAAAATATCACAGTTCCATAGAATTTAAAAGACAAGATTGAGAAAAATTATATGGCTCTCTCTCTCTGTTCAGGCAACTGAAAACACAGCACTGGTAACTTGTGCCAAACCAGGATAGAAAGCCACAATTTTTCCTGAGTGATTGAAATTTGCTGTGATGCCAGGAATCAGGCAGTGCTTTGCTCTTCCCCCTCTCAATACCAGAAAGCATAAAAATTAATAAAGAACCATACTTAATTTACTGAATGTTATAGAGTTAATTTTTTCACAATGATTAAGTTTATATGCAAGGATCCATTCTCCAGTATAATGGATACAGAAGACAGAATTTTCATCTTCTTCTGAAAGATTATCCTACTGGAGATTCTTATCTTACTAGACTTAATAAATGAACAATAATTTAAAATATAAATAATACCAAGTGATAACGCAACTTCCACTAAACGTCTTTCC
This sequence comes from Felis catus, assembly GCF_018350175.1. Taxonomy (NCBI): domain Eukaryota; kingdom Metazoa; phylum Chordata; class Mammalia; order Carnivora; family Felidae; genus Felis; species Felis catus. Next base: position 3,119,035 of record NC_058371.1, read on the forward strand.
TATATATATTATTGGTTAGCAGAAAATTAGTGGAAACAAACAGAAAAAATAGAACAATGTTCATCCGTCTTGAGACATTATAATATCCTGAATAGTTACACCCAAACTCTTTCAGTCAAGAAGAAGGTCATTGTTAAGAGAAAGCTTAATATTGCCCAGACATTAAGCTTAAAACATTAGACAAATATGCTTTCTTACATTTGAAAACATCTATCTTTTTGAAAACATTTGAAATCATGAAACTGATTTCATCTCGGAGACAAACGGAGATATGTTTTCTCATGGAGAATTCACGTAGTATGATTGTGTGTTAGATTATCAAATTTACTATCAAACAGCTACCTCCGACCGCATTCCAGTGACAGAACACTCACAGGGAATTACTCTGTCACACACCCCAGGGACAGCTCTGTAGCTTAAAGCATCACTAGGCCACGACACCGCATTCTTGGGCTGTTCCAGAAGGCATCGAAGGGACCAAAGAGGCTTCCATTTGTAATTAAACCCCAGGCCGAATTTATTTCAGCTACAGATCCCAAACCTGGAATTGGACTCAGGGCCCAGCAACTGCGAGCACTGGGAATGATCATCTGGAACTTGGTACTCCCTACGCAAGGCGGCCGAGGGAACTCAGCCCTGGCCTCAGAGGGTAAAATTCAAGAGGAACAAATACACCCGGCAAATGCCGGTTTCTCTTTAAGGGAACTCCTCTGGGGGATCCAACCAAGAACTGTCCTATTTCTCCTTTTCATCATCCATTTAAGTAAAACCTTTGGACGTGCATGGGTCAGTAGGCCCAAGTTAAGGAAAAGTTTGTTCTTACCTATCAAAAGTTATTTTGATAGAGTGTCCGGGCTTGGCTTCGATGACCCATTCACAGTTCAGAGAATCTTTATAATATCCTGGCCATCCGGGAGGCAGAATGAGTCCACTGGAAGCTGTCAGGTGTCCACCACACGGGGCTGAAAGACAGTTCAGGATGTCGGCAGGTCAGATTAAACACGCAGGGGCACCACGGCCACACCTGTGACGGCAAGAATGTGCTTCTGTCTTCAAGGACTTAATGCTGTCAAGGATTCGAGCTAAAGGCATCCCCAGATAAACGAAGATTACTGAAAGCAGAGCAGGTACATCCCACCCCTGGGCGTCTATCACCAACTCACAGCAAAGGTCCTTCTACCTAAAAACGTCAAGGTGGAAGTGGGGGAAAAATCTGTCACATCTGATTCTCACAACAGATCCATGAAATGCACACCATCGACATCCGTATCTTGTATGTATTTGTACTTCCACAAACATCTGTTGATTAGCAAACAAAAATGGTTCACATCTGAAACAGAATTACCCCGTGGGGTGTGTGCGCACGTGTGCGCCTGAGTGTGGGCATGAGTACATACGTGTGTGTGCGTGTGTGTGTGTGCAGACAGACACTATAGTTTAATGATGTGTGTGTGCTTATTCAGCTAGGGTGCGCTTGTTTTATTAAAATGACTTTCCACACACATCAAACTAAATTATTAGTGAATGTTAGGAAAACAAAATTTTCAAATTCGAGAAACATAGGATTAATCTACATCAGTCCTTTTGTGTGATCCATAATTATCAAGAAGAAAAGGAGTCTCAGGAAGGCATGTGCTTGGTGCTCTGGAAAAGGGATTTTGCATTTCTGTATAATCTACAGGAATTTTTAAATAATAATATATACTTAACATGTTTCTGCCCAGTCGCATAATTTTTTCAGACTTTTCTTCTCAAAGTTCTTTGCCATATTTGTAATCAAATCTGTCAATCTACAGATATCAAAGGGAACATAAAAATGTCCCCAGTTAAAAAAAAATCATTTTTGAAAAAAACTATATGTTGTATCAAAAAATAGCCATGTGCATTAAAATGCTTAAAAATTATATACAACTTCACCCAGGTGTTGATGGTGGAGAAAAACATCTGACAGAGAAATCTATAAAAGTAATTTTGGTGGCTTCATTTATAATGGAATAACAAAAGAAAAAAAATAAACATGACAAGATTATGACTACATATCAGAACGTCACAAACACATTTGAGATAATGTTTTCAAATCTTGTTAATGTAAGTAAATCTCTGCAATGAAAATATTACATTTTGCAAATCAAGATATAAAATTATACATGTATCATAATCTAATAAAAATTTTTAATTTAATAAAAAATTTGTTTAAAGAGAAAAAATTTGAAAAATATGTTAATGGCAGATAACACTGGTGACTGCTGTGGGGATCATGTTTTTCTTGGTATAGTTTTCTTTCAAAATAAGCTGAGATGTGTGTGTTTTTTCTACAGTTAGAAGTTAATAACAAGAAATCAGTCATTTTTATGAACTTGAGTTATTAAAGAAAATCATCATTATGTAATCATAATTTTAAAAACAACCTATCTTTACCAATTAACATTAGGATTTTGTTCTAGTTAAGTCCTTAACTTTATATTTTTAGCCTGTATTCCTATGCTTCCTGACATGTTACAGCAAATACTTTTTAGAAAAGATAAAGGCAAAATTAAACAATTTTACTTCTTTCATGTGTAATTATCCAAAGATACTACATAAGAAAGCTATGCAGCGATTATAGATTTTTTTAAAAGTTTGATACATGAGATCTTTTTAAATCTGTGTGGTGAATTATTTTACATCTATAAGGCTTGTTTCCCACCTAAATGAAAAACTGTATGTTTCCTTCACTTTACTAAAGTTTAAAAAAAAAAAAACTGAGTTGTTGGGGAACCTGGGTGGCTCAGTCATTTAAGCATCTGACTTCGGCTCAGGTCATGATCTTGCAGTTCATGAGTTTGAGCCCCGCATCGGGCTCTGTGCTGACAGCTCAGAGCCTGGAGCCTGCTTTGGATTCTCTGTCTCCCTCTCTTTCTCTGCCCCTCCGCCACTTGTGCTCTGTCTGTCTCTCTCTCAAAATAAACATTTAAAAAAATAAATAAAACTTTGAGTTGTTATATTTCTTGGAAGGAAGGTGCTCACACTGTCACACGTTGCTATTATTTCATTAATATCTTGTGTTTTACATGTCACTTTACATTTACAGTATATGTTAGAAGAATTTGTATCACTTTACCCTGATGAAACAGATATTTTGATCTGTATATTGTAGGTCAACAAAATTAAAGAGATAATTGTTAAACGATAAAGTCAAGTTTGCCGTATTAGCCAACTCTGATTACGACATACTAGGCCACCAACCCCACAGTTATATTAGCTGTGACAAGAGAGATCTATTTCTCACACAGGCCACCTGTCTAGGGGATCCTTTCTTGAACGAGCTAAGGCACCGAGGTCTTGCAGGGGGCAATCAAAGGCTCAGGGTCACTCACTGTGTATGTCACTTCCACTCACTCCTAACTGGCCAGGACCTGCTACAGGTTTCACCAAACCCCACTGAGGCCAAGAAAACCAACCGATTTGGCAGAGATTCTGTTTATCTGGTGAACAGCACTAATGACTTTCATATTCACAGAGGTGATAACAGAAAAGCAAATATGTGAACGAGGTCTTCAGAATGCACATTCTTCTCTGACTTATTATTGAGTGTTTGTGCCCTTCGCGACGGCATATGTTTTTCTATCTGGCTGGGGTACATTCCGTGAATGCTGGCTCTACGAAATATTATGTGGGAGTCAGTGCATATTTTACAGCAGCTGTGATAGTGTTCCCAACACAAAACTTCTATGAACTTGGAAGACAGACACCTTCCTTCTGCACCTCTCTGGTGCTCGTGTCTTTTTCAACGTCCAACCTTTAAACTTTTTTTCAAACCTGTTTTTTTTTTTTTTCAACGTTTTTTATTTATTTTTGGGACAGAGCGAGACAGAGCACGAACGGGGGAGGGGCAGAGAGAGAGAGAGAGGGAGACACAGAATCGGAAACAGGCTCCAGGCTCGGAGCCATCAGCCCAGAGCCTGACGCGGGGCTCGAACTCACGGACCGCGAGATCGTGACCTGGCTGAAGTCGGACGCTTAACCGACTGCGCCACCCAGGCACCCCTCAAACCTGTTTTTATGGTATGTTGTTTATTTACATTTTTCACTTTTTGGGGGGTCACTTCGGATAATTTATACTTTGCTAGGGAATCACCAATTTCACTGAATGTTAAAATTTGTTGCCATAGAGTTGATGATGTATTCTTGTACACTTATTTTCCCCCAAAGTTAGCTTGTGTTTTTTAAATTTTTTAAAATGTTTATTTCTTTTTGAGAGAAAGAGAGACAATGTGCACAAGCAGGGGAGGGGCAAAGAGAGAAAGGGAGTCAGAGGATCAATGCTAACTGCACAGAGCCCAATGCAGGGCTTGGACTCAGGAACCGTAAGATCATGACGTGAGCTCAAACTGGATGCTCACCTACCAAGCCTCCCAGGTGCCCAGGTTGTGTTTTCAATGACAGTGAACTGTACTGAAATATATGGGCAGGTTAGAGGCAGAACAAATAAACAGATAAATCTTTCATCCAGACCACAAACAATTTATACCCATGATTTGTTGGTACCCAGCAAACTCTGCCAGAATAAATAAACATAATTTTTAAAGAACTTGCTCTATTGTGAGGCTTTCACTCTTTATGTAGAGTTATTGCTGGTAACAATAAATTATTTTATTATGTCAAATTATTATTTTTGTAATCATGGTTATTTTACTTCTATTTTGCTAAAATACCTGTAATTGTCTTTTCTCCTAATTTTCTTATCAGAATCACAGAAGGTTTGTCTATTTTATTGATACTAACAAAGACTCACTTTTGCATTATTCTAACATTTGATTTTTATTGATATGATATTCTAAGTCATTATTTTTTTTCTAACTTGTTAATTTTAGCAATCAATTTCTTCACTTTTTGTCTTTTTGTTCAACACTGGGGCATTTGCCTCCTAGCACAGGCTCTCTGTCTCACATTATCTTAATAGAGAGGATTCCCTCTGACAGGGTTTCTGGGTATCATATGCCTTAAGACTTGAGGCTTTCCCACACAATTTCTCTAAAGTATTTGCCTGTGGTTCTATTCGTGTAATATGCTTACATTGTAATTGGCATATGATCAGTGCATGTGGCCTGGACTTAAGAGTAATTTGTTAAGGTTCACGTTATAATCAATTATATAATTGATTATAAAAAGTAATCCTTGAGAGAAACAATAAATGTGTATATTCTCAAACGAAAATCATGTTCCTTCTGAGTCTTTTCAAATGTGTTTGTGTTACTAAATCCTTTTTGCTTTTTTTATTTAAAAAATATTTAAAAAAAAATTTTTAACGTTTATTTATTTTTGAGGCAGAGAGAGACAGAGCATGAACGGGGGAGGGGCAAAGAGAGAGGGAGGCACAGAATCGGAAACAGGCTCCAGGCTCTGAGCCATCAGCCCAGAGCCCGACGCGGGGCTCAAACTCGCGGACCGCGAGATCGTGACCTGAGCCGAAGTCGGACGCTTAACTGACTGAGCCACCCAGGCGCCCCTAAAAAAATATTTTAATGCTTTATTAATTCTTTGGGAGAGAGACAGAGCATGAGTGGGGAAGAGGCAGAGAGAGGGAGGCAAAGAATCTGAAGCAGGCTCCGGGCTCCGAGCTGTCAGCACGGAGCCTGACGTGGGGCTCGAACTCACAAGCTGTGAGATCATGACGTGAGCTGAAGTCAGACGCTTAACCTACTGAGCCACCAGGCGCCCCTGTGTTACTAAATCCCTTATTTTCCATTTGATTTTTTTCCAACTAGATCCACTCAATTCTGAAGTAGCATTTCTATTTCTCTTCAGCAAGGACATTGATTGGGGGTATTTTGTGAGTTAGATTATCAGAGTATCTATGCACACTCCCTGAGAGTCACCAGAACTCAGTAATTGGGTTTCTCAGTACAAGTAAATTAAAAAAAAAAAAAGAAAAAAATCTTTCGCCATCAACTAGTCCTTTAAGAGTTTTCTGTGTTAACAACCCACAGCTGAGTCTGCAGGTCTCTTCCAAATAACAAAAGAATGGTCCACTCACATTTAACGTGATACTTTCTCCTTTGTCGGACTTTATTTGAAACACCATCTGCCGCTTTCTTCCTCCGACTGTGCTGAGGAACACATTTGCCCTGCACCTTGTAACACATCTACACACAGCCTTTTTCAGGTAAGCCCTCCAAAGACAGTGGGAATCGTGGCCAGGAGACAACAGAGACTAGAGAGTACTGACTTAAAACCAAAAACAAACAAAAAACCCCTTCTTTCCAGGGCTCCTGGGTGGTTCAGTCTGTTAAGTGTCCAAGTCTTGATATCAGCTCAAGTCAGGATCCCAGGGTCATGGACTTGAGCTCTGAGTCAGTCTGAAACCTGCTTGGGACTCTCTCCCTCTCTCTCTGACCACCCCCCCCATGTGTTCTCACTCTCTCTCTCTCAAAAATAAACAATACAAAAATTTTTTTAAAAAAGCTATACCCTTAGAAGACGTGATAAAAATGGGTAAGAATGAACATCCTACTACTGTGCTCTCACCCTATAATTTACCAGTTTTCCACCCCCAGCGGTGCTCAGCCTCACCAGACTGCTTGGGCACTTTATGAAAGTATGAACGTGAGGACGTGTTTCTGGAGCTTTCACCGAATCCTGATCCTTAGATTAACGACGCTAACTTGGCCTGGAACTGAGGGATGGAGGTTGTGAGACAGAAGCCACCGCCCCACCGCGGTCAGCCTGCTGGGCAGTTCATCTTTCGCAGGACATTCCGCTTCTGCTTACACTGCCTGCATGCTAACGTTAGGCCGATCATTCTAGACAGGAGAAAAAGGTCCTTAACCTACGAGGGAAGACAGATCAGGTTCACAACTGTAGGCTGTATTTGACACACAGGATGTTTTGAATTTGCTTATTGTAAAATAAACACCTAGAGATCGATGGTAACTGAAAAACTAAAAAATAAACAGTGGAAAAATTCACCTGTACCTGTGATCAACATTTTGTTGTATACTCTCTTTTTAGGCTTTTAAAAACTATTATTATCACGACATGTGCAAATATTCATATGTTCTTCACGGTGGCGTATGATAACACAAGTGGTCGTATCATCTGGTCGTTCCCACGATGAACATCTTCGACGGTACAATCTGTGTTAACGATGCACGCATCCTGGTGTATGAGCGTGTGATGATGATTTATCTGATTCTCTGTTGTTTAAAGTTGAATTATTTGCACGTTTGGTTGCTATATTTAATACTGCAAAGAGCATTCTTGAAAAAAAAAATCTTTCCAGAGTTGTTTATGTCCTTACAATTTTGATCCAGAAATACAACTTACATAGCTCAAAAAGTAAAACGAAAATGTACAACCATTCGTATAAATTTGTACCATGAGGCCATAATCTTGTCCCCTCAATAGCATGGCCAGAAACTGCCAGCTATTCCCAACCTTCTGAACAATACATCTTATTAACGTTTTCAAATTTTACCTTTGTTTTAAAATCTGTATTTCTCGCCCATTTGAAAAGGCTACATAATATGTGACTGCGACTGTGTGACATTCTAGAAAAGGCATCATTATAGAAACAGTGACAAGATCAGTGGTTGGCAGGGGCTGGGGGTTGGGGGAGGGGTGAGGGGGTGGGACACAGGATTTTTAGCGTGGGGAGACCACCCTCACGGCACTAAAATGATGGATACGTGTCATTATGCATTCGTCCAAACCCAGAGAATGTGCCCCACCAACAGCGACCGTGATGTAACTGTGGACTCTGGGTCACGGTGACGTGTCACTGTGGGGTCATCGGTTGTAACAAATGAACCACCTGGTGGGGATGCTGATCACTGGGAAAGCTGTGCATTTGTGGGGCGGGAGGTGTATGGGAGATACCCACAGCTTCCACTCAATTCCGCTGTGAACCTAGAAGCGCTCTTAAAAAAAAGCCTACTTAAAATGTATTTCCTGATATTTACCGGAGTTAAGTTTTTTTAAAACAGCTTTTCTTATCTTAGCTCATTTTGTACGGGCCATTCTGATGGGGTGTGAGTACATATTCTGAGTAAATATTTTTTACCTGACCAAACACTGGAGGTGCTATCCTCCCCATTTCCGACCCCCTCTAGTTTTCCTTCCTGGTTAACCAGAGTAGAAATGTCAAGAAGAAAAGTAGTTATGGGGTATTTGCATCAGCTGCATGCAGAGCCACAAAACACCATGGCTACTGAAACCCGTGCTGCTGTCACAGGCTGAGTTAGGCCCGCCCCCACCCCCAGTTTATATTTGGGATTTTTAGTTCCAGCACCTGAGGATGTGACCTTATTTGGAAATAGGGTCCTTGCAGACATAATCAGCTAGGGTGGCTTACTAGCCTGGCGCTCATCCAATGTGACTGGTGGCATCAGAAAGAGGACACATCTGGCAACGTAGGAGCCCTCCATGGAGAAAGCTGGGGTGATGCTTCTGGCAGCCAAGGAACTCCAGAGACACCAGCAGCCCCCCCAAACTGGGACAGAACTGGAACGGATTCTCCATCAGAGCTGAGGAAGAACCAGCCCTACTGACAGTGCCCTCGGACTTTCAGCCTCCAGGACCCTGAGACAGCAGATGGCTATTTGTTAAGCCACCAGGGGTGCGGTACTCTGTGACATCAGCCCAGGGAAACCACCCCAGCTGTGCGTCCGCGTGTTGGTTAGGTTAGGTCACCGTTTCAAAGGAGAATAACTGGCGAACGAGGGCAGACCCGTACCTTCGCAGCGGGGGACCGTGGAGCTCCAGACCACATTTCCATCCTGCAGGGTGCAGGTGATAGACTCCGACCCCTGGGTTTTGACAAAGCCATCGTCACAGTGGAAAGAAACCGAACTCCCAAGTAGAAATCTGTCCCCAAAACGTCGCCCATTTATGGGAATCCCAGGATCATGGCACTCATTCTGACCAAATGCTAAAAAGGAAAAAAAAAAAAAATTCTATAATTATAGAATTAACATACTAGACTATTAAGTAGGTATATTTAAAAAGGAAGAAACAAGCTTACTAATAAAGCGATTTATTGTCCTGAATTTCACTTAAACACTTACACATAGATAAATGCATTAAGCAGACAGGATAGTGATACCTAGTAAGACAGGAAGAACGAAGACATGATAAATGTATACAACTATTGTCTACACTACACCGCACAGTTTGAAAGCACTTTGTGCGTGCACTAAGAAAAACAAGAAATACGGCAGGTGCTAGAAATGATTTTGGTTCAGACACATCTGGGTTAGAATCCTGGCTCTCGTGTTTTTTATCTGCCCTCTGGCAGATATTCTGATGATCTGATTAGATATCTTAATTCACAGATAAGGAATGCCCAGCCTATATCCCCGAGTTTCTGTAATATTAAATGAAATAATTGCTGGCAAATCCTAAGCACAGAGCCTAAGAGAAGTAGGCAGCCAGTAAATTATGATTTATAACTCATATTTAACATTGTTACCTTACTTTATTCACTTAACAACGCATTTAAGTAGATGTTCTTAAATACAATCTGGTTTGCAAATGAGGGCCCTGAGACAAAAAAAAAAAAAAGAAAGAAAAAAGGTGTCTAACCAAAATTCACTAAGTATACCAAGTACTGGTGTTCTAATCCACGGCTCCTGACCCCAAATGGCTCAATCCGTTTGCTACAGTAGTTTTTGCATGGAGGATGATGCATGGGTGGGTGGATGGATGGATGGGTGGATGGATGGAGGGATGGATGGATGCAGGGATGGAAAGAAGGAAGGAAGAGAGGGAAGTTCAGTCCTGTCACTATGCTACGTATCGCTGTAAAGCCTCTGAAGAGTCGGCCTGGACACGTGTGGTCAGGGGGCCCGGACACGTGGGGTCAGGGGGCCCGGACACGTGGGGGTGGGGCGGGTGGCAGCAGGCTTACTGGTGTAAGTGATGTTGAACCCCCTGCCGGTGGTGGAGTGGTCAGACTGAAATTCCAAGCGGACGATGTGCCCGCTGCTGGCCAGCTGGGAGGGCACCTCGTGGCCCGAGAAAGTGCCCAGGGCTGTTAGGTCAGAAATCCCATCGTCTTTGATCGCCAGGAAGTCAAACTGAGGCTCCACGTCAAAATCGTTGAAAATGAGGTGGATCCTGCTCCCGGGTTCAGAGATGATCAACCAAACGCAGTTCATGTTGTTGCCGTATTCCTCCGGATAATTGGGGGACAGGATAATCCCCGACGACGCAGTGAAGTTGAAGAAACACGAGACTGGGAAGACACAAGCGTACTTTCAGACAGGTCTGCACAGATCCCAATAAGGGGCACCTGCAGCTGGTTGCTGTGGACGCACGGCTGGCAGCGTCCGACTGTTCAACTGGCAACTCTGAACGTGAACACTCCCTCTTCCCCTGAGTCGGAAAGACAGGATCCCTTTGGACGCACCACCACCAGAGCCAAATGATCGGGCGGAGGCTTGACGCAGGGATCATCCTCCCCGACTTCACGGACACTTGGGGCAAATATTAGAATTTCTAGTTAAAGCTTTCTGCCTTCCGAGGAGCAAACAGTCATATGAAAAGGCATGTCTGTGTCACAGGCACAATTTCCGGAAAATAGCATCCGTCCTATTGAGTCTTCTAGGACGACCTTTCTCTTTACATTTTGTGTTTGCCTTTAAAGTGCAGTTTCTCAGGTTATTTATTGTTTATCAGTTACGGGTACCAGTTAATAAGTAACAACTCCGAGGAGCAGACCAATGGTTCGGGTGGATAATATAAAAATCTCTTGGGACATTTGTCTCTTCAGGGTGTGTACCTGAAACCAGTTTACGTACGTGTACGCACACGTGCATGTATGTACACATGTGACTTTTTGGAGGACACCTGTTGGATTTATTCCCACATTGTCCGGGCCAAGCTACATCTGGTTACCAAATAAATCTTGCTTTTAAACCGCCACGAAGTGCAAACGTTTCACTTACGAGGAGCAGGCAGTTCTTGGACCGAAACCCGAGCGAACACCAGCCGGGCTCACCAGCGATGTGTCCCTGGGGCAGCATTAGCAAAGTCATAAAGACGGGTGCCTGGGGCGGTCTCACTCGGGCCACCCGCGGGAGCCCTGGAGGGAGCCAAAGCTTTTCTGCACGAAACGTTCTTCCTACAGAGAGCCCTGGGCTCCACGTGCTCTAGAAGAGGTACCCACGTCACGGGTCGCTTTTACCTGAGTGAGGACAGCGAGGGAGTGGGCATTGGACAACGCCCCTGCCCCTTCTGGTCCCTGAGGCTCTCCCTAGAGATGCTGACAGCAGCCCTCTCTGTCCCCTGCCCCTGCCTGGCACGCGGCCCTCTCGGTCCCCTGCCCCGGCCCCCGCCCGGCCCCCCAGGGCGCAGCACTCACACACACAGCTGGGCTTGTTCCCCGACCACTGGTTGTTCTGCTGGCACGTGATGACCCTCTCGCCCACCAGCTCGAAGGCCGCCTGGCACTCGAAAGTGAGGGTGTCCCCGTGCAGGAAGCTGCTGCCAGTCCGCTTCCCGTAGGCGGGGACCCCAGGGTCCCCGCATCCTCCCTTTTCGATTTCTGAAAACGGGAGAGAAAAACGAGCGGTCAAAAAAAAAAAAAAAAACAAAAAAACATGCAGTGAACATTTGTCAACAATTCAGAAAGTGAGCGAGTGGTTCCTTCTGCGGGTCTACCCGTAGTTTTTGTCAAGAGTTTCCAAAGGATGCTCGTTTCATCAACATTTAACTAGAAAAGCCTGGGGGTAAAAAGCTTAAGTGAACTTGAGAGAAAGGTATTTAATGTACTGTCTCCTAAGGGAGACGGACAGTTACACGGATGCTGGTGACGCAAATGCTACAATTAATACATAGATGCCCACGCGCCTCCCGCACCCTGCTGTTAAAATGTAAACACGTATTATGTTTTCATCTGTCTTTTTTTTTTTAATGTAAACAATACAAGATTGTTCATTCGCTACTGAATATTTAAGTCAATAAATGCATTTGAATATTCCTTCCCTCAATCTTAAGACTCGTTTATGAAACAAAGCGAATACATTAATGGTGTCTGGATGAAGAGAAAATGGGCAGAATCAAGCCCCTTTTCATGAAAACACAACTGTAATGAAATAGGGACACAAACACACCAGGAGTATGTATACATAGACTTCAACCACACCTCCGTCTTAAGTGTTAAGCACACAGAATCTATTAAATAAAATAGGCTATTTACTCACATAGAAGTAGTTTTTGAGAGCAAACTATGTGTCAGGCTCTGTTCTAGGTACTGAGGTGACTGAGCAAACAAGACAGAATTCTCGCACTCATGGGGCTCACATTATATGGAGGGAAACCATGGAAGTTTCACATGTATATGAGTTTCAGATCACGATAGGTGGGGTTTGAAGCAAAGTGGAGACGTTCAAAGGATTACACAATAATAGATGGGGGAGGAAAGAGAAGGTATAAACATCCTGAGGGAAGCCTGAAATCAGCCCTTCTAAGAAAGAGATACCAGCCCAGTGTAGCGGGCACCGATCGCTAGAAAGGAAGGGAGGGACCCCCTCCCCAGGGACCCCCCCTTCCCCCCACTGAGCAGCCTGTTGGGTTTTTGTGTGTTTTGCCCTGGGAAGAAGGTGTTGCAGGGTTTTAGGATGAGATAGGAGCTGAGCTGAATACAAGTGTAAACATTCTCTGCAGGACTGGTGAGCGCAGGGAGGGAGACAAGCGAATTTCGAGACGCATGGGATGGTTTCCACGCACACATCCAAAATGCACCGATTGGGTCTGCCTTCTGAAATGTGTCATGGGCTTATTCTAATTTCTTGCACCGACCAAGCACAAACTCAAACTTAGGTTTTACTAGCAATCTAACTACTTTCTAATCCAGTTCACAATTTTGGAGGATGTCTGTAGAATGGCACAGGACTGGGTTGCTGGATGGTTTTGAGGATCGTGCCTACCGTATGTGGAACGTATACACACACCCAGTGACGAGAGGACAAACTGTACTTCTGAGAGTTCAGGCATACCAAAGCAGTGGAATCAGCCCGTACTTTCATAATGCTGTCAAGACTTCCAGTATATGGGATACTGTCACACCTGTTTTCTTAAGCGTAAGAGCAGGAAACAAAAACAGGTGCAGGGTCACAGGTCCAGGGTGCTCCCCTAACCTCCCGGGCTCTCCAGTAAAGAAGGTGACCCTTACAGTGACAGATCCACGGGAACAGAAGTGTTCCTGGGTGCAACGCAGGCCAAAGAAATCACCCAGAGAACGTGTTTTCTTAAGGACAGACCTTGGAGTTCAAGTCGTGTGACTTGACTTGAACTGAGCCACGAGTGGGTTTACTTGAATTCAACACTCGGGATGCCTTGAACCAAGTTGGTTTTGTTTGTTTGTTTGTTTGTTTGTTTGTTTGTTTTCAATGTGAATCAAAGGCAGTTCACAGCAATGGTTTATAACAAAACCCAGCTTGCAGTTCATGGGCCTCTCAGTCGGGTAGGGGCTGAGCACCCCCTGGTCCTGGCAAAGGACACAGCCCTGAGGTCAGGAGTCAGGATGCCAGACTGGATTCTGGGCCTCCTGGCCTTTGAGTGGCCACCATGAGCAATTTGGTCTCTCAAAAGCCTCGTTTATACATCATCAGGGACCACTGCCTACCTCAAAGGACAGATGAGGGGGTTAAACGACATAATTCACACAACATACCCAGCATACAGGGCTCAAAATGTTAGCCATTATACGACTGTGAGCAAACCTTAGACTTGCAGACGTCAGTTGTGCGTCTGCAGTTCCAAAACCTGCGGTTCCTTCTTACAAGGAAATAAACGATGGCACGTTGGCATAATGCTGTTTCCTACATTAACGGATTCCAAGAACTCCTGAGTGGAGTGCTAGGACACCACACGGTTGTGGTTAGACCTGTGGTGTGGGTGCAGATGAAGGCCACTGTGCCCCTCCTGCTGGGGTGAAGACAGTCCTGTGGTCATTCACTTCCACCAAAGATGCCGACCTTCGTGGGTCCAGACGCGTCCTTACTAGGTGCTCCGTAGAGACCAGTGATTAGTGGCCACACAGCGTGGTGTGGGGTCAGCGGGTGTGAGCGCTAGTAGGACTTTTTCTTCAGCCACGGGAGAAGTGTGGTCGTGGCCCGTGATTACACCAGTGTAGCTTCATCTGGAGGAGGTGCGAGGGGTCACTCTGCACGCGTGACCCCAACACACTGAGCCCGCTCTTGCCCCCAAATGAGCGTGACACAATCCACATGGGGTTTTGAAATTCCCCTTGGAGGTCACACTGCCTTCCCTTGAGAATCTGTGTCTACTTCACATAGTTTTTGTGAAACTATGGAACAAATGGAAGATGAATAATCAGTGTTGACATTGATATAGCAGCCGCAGGAAACCTGTTTCCATACTTAACGAAATGTAAGACGTCAGAGATGACCTTGAGAGGCTTTTGTGGAAAAGAATCTGACAGTTTGTTATCAGTCGAAAGACTGAAGTCCCTACAGACCAAAACCAAAACAAAACAAAAACAAAAAACAAACAAACAAAAAAGCTGGTCAAAATATCTCTTCCAAATTATCAATCTAGAAACGGAACTTGAGGAAATATTAGGTGTGATTATTTCTTCACTTCTTCTCTGATATTGTTTCTCAGTATCAGCCTTCTACTGGGGACTCTATGACATTCCTACTGATGTGTTTTCCTTCTTTTTTTTTAATCTTTTTTTTTTTAATGTTTATTTATTTCTGAGACAGAGAGAGACAGAGCATGAGTGGGGGAGGGGCAGAGAGAGAGGGAGACACAGAATCGGAAGCAGGCTGCAGGCTCTGAGCCATCAGCCCAAAGCCCGACGCGGGGCTCAAACTCACAAACCATGAGATCATGACCTGAGCCGAAGTCGGTCACTCAACCAACTGAGCCACCCAGGCGCCCCTGTTTTCCTTCTTCTTGACAAGAACTTTTAAAAGTACTACATCCCATTATTTCATTTTAATTTTTCCGTATTAAGTTTTCTGAATTTTATGATTTATTTTTGAGGGATATTTTAAAACTTCACCTAAAACAATTCTATTGACACTACATACTTAACATTCATCTCTAACGCGTTTTATTAGGTATATTAGACCTGTAAATGTTTACATAACAAATGAGTAATTGGATTCATCATTTTCTCTTTTTTCTTTGTTAATGTCTGTTTATTTTTGAGAGAGAAAGCGCGAAGTGGGGAGGGACAGTGAGAGATGGGGATAGAGAATCTGAACTGGGTTCTGCGCGGTCAGCACAGAGCCCGAAGAGGGGCTCTGACTCCCAAACCGTGAGGTCACGACCTGAGCCCAAGCAGGACGCTTAACCGACTGAGCCCCCAGGCGCCCCGCTATTTGCTCTTTTAATTTATCTGGGCGTTTTTGCTTTTACCAACATACGGGCATTAGATGGCACGGGAGCCAAACAGCAAGACTGACAGTGAGCCTGGCAGGGGGACTCTTGCTGTGGCAAGCCCGTGTGGTCTCTCTGGAGAGAATGAAACGTCTGCACAAATGGGATATCACTCCGGACCAGATGCTGGAAAACAGAGCGGTGCCAACAGACGAGCACAGGTGACTTGGAGGTAAATTTCTGAGAACGGTCATGAGAAACACGGAGCTGAACCCTATGAACTTGTCAGTCGTCGGACAGTTCCTGATCTACAAAAGGCAATTTTGTTCAATTAAACGCAAGCCTCTTGACCCACGAGAGCTGCCCGCCGACACCTGCACGTGGTGTGGCACCCAGCTAACGGAGGCCTGGCTGATTACTCATCTTTGCACGTGCACCTGCCATGGCCCCAGCACAGGGCACAGAAGCACAGGGGAACGAATGCTGGCTCCAGTCACAGCCAAGTTCCCCTGGGCTCCTTTACACAGCTGAGTACCCTGCCGCAGGGCCCCTTATCAAACCCTATCTACACAATATTTTTGACACATCGGGGTGCCGTGGTGTTGACTCTCACTTGTGTATCTTGTCTTCAACACTCCACGGAATGTCCTGTCCTCCTCAACCAGCCCACAGGCGTGCACCTGTGGGCACACCCACCTATCAGCTGCCTGTATGTCGTAAAGGGACCCAGCAGCATGCAGTCAGCGTGCATGTCCCAAATACCGTGCGCGTCTTCAACTTAAATTTCTGCCTTTCCGTGAAGGACGCTCACATTCAGGCCAGAGGCATACTGAACACTCCAGAACCTCTCATGCTGCCGGGCATCCTTCCGTTCTGGTGTCCCCCACCCCCATCTAAGACACCTCCTCTTCTCCTTTCGTGGCACCGCCCTCATTAAAGCCTCTTCGAATCCCCACAGCCCAGGTCTGGCTCCCTGTTCTAGAATTGCCGGGTCCTTTTTTTTGTAGACATTTTAGAACTAATCCAGTCAGGATTGATTTGAGTTGCGATCCTGTCTTTCTGTCCCATCACACTGCAAATTTTTCCAGAATGATGACCAATCCATATCTTTCTCTGTATTTCCCAGTACTAAAATCAGTGCCCGAAACAAAGTGGGTGCTGGTATTGTTTTGTTCTTTTGCGGACCTTCTGAGATGTCTGACCAGGCTTCTAGCTGGAAGACAGGCGGCTGACTTGTTTTGTTCCCTGCAAAGAGCTACTAGGCTTTGCCCCATGTCTTAGTCTGTGGCTGATATCTTGGCGCACAGTACATGGGCTGTTCTAGCCGTAAGGTGTAAGAAACAAGCAAACGCACCAAATCATGGATCTTGTGAAGACTGCAGCTCGGGGCACTCAGCAGAAAATAAACAAATAGTATGAAATATGTCAGACACTGATGAATGTTCCGAAAAGAGAGGACGGGGGGGTAAGAGGGAACACAGACCGTGGTGGTCTGTTTCGGGGGGAGGATGCAGGGACACCCTCTGCAAAGCACACAATCGAGCAGAGACGTGAAGGGAGGATGCGTCTGCGAGTGTCAGAGAGGAGAACCCTGCATGGACAGAAGACAGAACCAAAGCACGGGGCTGAGTGGGGAATCCACCAGGCAGGGCTGAGGAACAGCCAGACGCCAAGAGTGACTGTAGTCCGGTGATAAAGGGCCAGACGAGCAAAACACAAAAGCAACGAGCGGGTCAAGGACCAGGCGACACAGAACCTCTAGACCTTGACGGGGATATGGTTCTTTCATCACGCTTTCTTATAATCATGCCGTGAGAGCTACAGGAAACGGCCAGTTGTTTCCTCATTTATTGTGAAACATTTCATGCTGTAATAAATATTGGAGAGAAGGCACCTAAACGCCACCATAAAATAAAACACAACTTACAGGTATCCACTGTATGGATTTTTGCTTCTTTGTTGGCCACAAGTCCAATCCTAAATTATCCTGAAGATGTTAACTTCTATCAACCCCTTTAGATACACTTGGTGGGCGACATGTGTTACAGGAAAGGGTGCCCCACTGAGAATGGAGGTTTAAGTCACAGATCTTTTATCTCACGTATTAGTCTCTTTGGTACTCTTCCAAAATTATTAGTGGAGCACCTCTTATGTGCTAAGCTACTAGGATGAAAAATAATTATCTTCCAGAAGTCTACAGTGCAATAATTTGAACAGACGGATGGATGACCACCATAACACTCCTGGCGAGATATCTGTCATGGCAAAGATATTCTCAAGTTAGTACTGGGCCTCATATGTCTTTAAAATCAAAGCAAGCAGCTGAAAGCAAACCGTGTTCGCCCCGAGTGCTCACCCCGTAGGTCATGGAAAAGAAAGGCTGCCTCAGAGCCACTGCAGAGATGCTGACGCTGCAGCTGGGCTGGGTCCGGAGCAATTCAGCCAAGGGCAGCACCCAGCGGAGCCGCCCACACTCCGTGTCCAGAGCCAGTGGCCGCCACCTTCCCCCGGGTGGTAAGGAGCTGTCGCTCAGGACACATTCTACTTGCTTGCAATGTTAATGCCCACCCTCTTGACCAACACCAGCATTACTGGCCCCGTTTTCAGGATGTGACAGGTCCAAAAGGAAGGAAAAAGCCCTTCTACCTTCTTTTTCTTTTTTTACATTCTTTTCTTAATGTTGATTTTTGAGAGACACAGAGAGAGAGAGAGAGAGAGAGACAGCACGAGCAGAGGAGGGACAGAGACAGAGGGAGACACAGAATCTGAAGACAGGCTCCAGGCTCTGAGCTGTCAGCACAGAGCCCCCACGCATGGGTCAAACCCATGGCCTTGAGATCATGACCTGAGCCCAAGTCAGGGCGTAACCGACTGAGCCACCCAGATGCCCCAAGCCCTTCAACTTTAGAACTTTAGGTAAAGCTGATCCTTACATCATTTGGCCCTGTATTATCATCACAGAATGCAATATCTGATCATTTTAAAGATGCCTCTGTATTACGATGTTTTTCCTGTTAACTAGAAGCTTCGAGATTGAGAAATTATCAATTGCATTTTTAAAGAGTGAGGCAGGGGCGCCTGGGTGGCGCAGTCGGTTGAGCGTCCGACTTCAGCTCAGGTCACGATCTCGCGGTCCGTGAGTTCGAGCCCCGCGTCGGGCTCTGGGCTGATGGCTCAGAGCCTGGAGCCTGTTTCCGATTCTGTGTCTCCCTCTCTCTCTGCCCCTCCCCCGTTCATGCTCTGTCTCTCTCTGTCTCAAAAATAAATAAAACGTTAAAAAATTTTTTTTAAAAATAAAAAAAAAAAAGAGTGAGGCAGTCTTAATTCTGGCAAAATTAAGCAGGCCCCTCTCTCACCGTGGCCTCTGCATTCTGGTTTCTTGAAATCAGCAGTTCCCATACTTGCCCACACACCAGCATCACGGGGAGCTCCGCCCCTCCCACTCACAAATCTAGAGTTTCCCAACGAAGCATTTAGCTGCACTGCGAACACAGAGCCTGGGAAGAAGGAGGGACAGCTGCCAAGCAGGACAGGGCCTCCCTCAGGACTGGAGGCAGAAGGATGCGCGAGGCTGGAGTTTTCAAGACAACAAAACACGGGACCCCACTGGCACGCAGCACCTAGCAGGGGGCTGGACAGGGGACATGCAGAATTTCACCCCCTCCTCTCTCACCCAGCGGGCCTTTCCCTCGAGCGTGTCCGCACCAGAACGAAGATATAGAAAATCCAAAAAAAAAAAAAAAAAAAAAAGACAGATTTAGACTGACCCCTGGTAATAAGTATTTCATAAACAAGCACACAGCGTGCGTGCTATCAAAGGGCAACTGGAATAGTTTCCCAAGGATGGCCCTTAATTTGGACTAAAGCCAAGACTGATGCAAAAAGAGAAACACCAAAGTGGATTTATTCTATACGCCTGCTTAAAAATAATCACATGGAAACGATTCAACGTGTGCGATAAACGTACCCGTAAGTCCCACCAGCACAGAAACAGCCAAGTCAGTTCACACGCCACAACGCTCTCTTTCTCACAGGCCAGAGGATGACACTTAGTGTCACTAAACATTGTGAATCTCATTTGACGAGGACTGCCCTCGGCTGTGAGGAACAAAACGGTTCAATGGACGCTAGCTCGAACTCACGAGCATTTCCTTTTCCTCACGCACCCAGAGGCTGGAGGGCAGAGTGGCATATGGGTTAGGTCGGCGAGAGCCTACATGCTCTGCAGACGCCTGCCCCCTGGACTCACAGGCCAACATCGTGAGCGGTGCGGTCTCGTGGCGCAAAGTGGCTGCCACGTCTCAAGGCAGGAGGAGGTGGAGAGTCCAGGCTTCCCACAAGGGCGGCGAGCTGGGTTTTCTCTTTAAAAACCACAAACACATGCACAAAAAAACACAAAAAAACAAAAATACCCCAAAACTTTCCAGAGGCTCTATCTGTTCACTTGTCTTTGTCCCCTGTAGCTCACCTGGGTCATTCCTACCTTGAAAGATCCAGGAAATGTCATGTTAGACTCCACAGTGTAGGGGGAAAAAAAAGTCAGGTTTTTTTTTTTTTAATAAATGATAATTTTCATAGATAATCCACAACGTCTGCTACAGAATGTTAGCAAAATTAAAAATTGAATTGAATTCCTACCAAAAATATCACCTCAGTGGGAACAAAATCACCTCCCAGACATAAAATCCTTTCTAGTATGTGTGGCTCTGTTCACCAGCGCAGCGTTTAACTATGCTGCTACCCTGTATTTAGTTTTCAGGGAAAAAAAAGTAGAAATAAGTTTTTAAAAATTCTTTTGGGAATAAGTTGGGAGTTAAATAACTAAGGCAAGTAAATATAAAAGTAAACGTGTTTTGAGACAAAGTGTGAATATGATCGAAATGATTTTCACATAGGTAGAAAAAGAACAAATTACGTAAAAAGTAAAAATAAGAGTGCTTCAGGATACAATGAATCAAAACCATTTGGGATTTCTTTTTCTTTTCTCTTTTTAAATTTTTTATTTATTTTTGAGAGAGAGAGAGAGAGAGAGAGCGAGCACGAATGGGGGAGGGGCAGAGAGAGAGGGAGACACAGAATCTAAAGCAGGTACAGGCTCTGAGCTGTCAGCACAGAGCCCGACACGGGGCTGGAACCCACAAACTGTGAGATCATGACCTGAGTCAAAGTTGTACACTTAACTGACACAGCCACCCAGGTGCCATGGGGATTTCTTTTTCTTTTCTCTTTTTAAATTTTTTATTTATGTTTGAGAGAGAGAGAGAGAGAGCGCGAGCAGGAATGGGGGAGGGGCAGAGAGAGAGGGAGACACAGAATCTAAAGCAGGTACAGGCTCTGAGCTGTCAGCACAGAGCCCGACACGGGGCTGGAACCCACAAACTGAGATCGTGACCTGAGTCAAAGTTGTTACTTAACTGACGGAGCCACCCAGGTGCCACGGGGATTTCTGTTTCTTTCCTCATCCTGCCATAAAAATCAGGGGGGTCCGAGGCTACTCTTGGTGGAGTAGGTGGCAATTCACAGGCACTCTTTCACTGGCGAACTTCCAATTGACTTCTAATTTCCTGGGCTTGAACGCACATATGGATGGCTGTCCATATAGAAGAGAAAGAGGTACATATTCAAGGGCCAAATAAAAAGAATTTTTAATTTTGGAAACTACGAAATAGGTTTAGTAAATTACTGGCCCTGTTATCAAGTTTTTTCCTAAGGAGATGAACTGTACCGAAATGAAAGGCACCGTTTCTTAGAACATTCCACAGGCTTCTAGTTAGCAGACATAGAATATAAAGTCACTAATTCTTCCAAGTATGTTTCACAGCCAGTTTTTCTCAGAGATAGGAAGTCACACTTGTTAGACATAAGTACCCTATACCTGCTGTCCTAGATAGATATTGGACATTACTTCCTTGACTACATATTGCTTATTAATTTTTACCATAGGTAATTTTTACCAAAGATAAGCATCCTATGTCTATTATATCTACTGAGATCAATGGCTTGTGCCCAGTTTGCAGAGATTATTTTGTGATTGAAATGGGCATTTAGCTATGAATAATCTAAACACCGTCTAGGCCACTTTTTTTCAACTTTGCTCTACAATTAGGCACAACATTTGGGCACTTGATTATCCAATTATCTGTGCATTAGAGCAAATAGCAAATTGCTTCTGGAGAATCTTGGCACCGCCCACGGGTACTTTATTAGGTCATCTCTTCAGAGTTGGCACATCATCTGTTCAGGCATGTGTTCTTGTTAGACATTTCATCTTATAAGATAATGTCATCTTACCCAAGGATACGGCTCTGCCCTAAATTGGCAACACAGGATGTCAGCACAGCAGGTAATTATCAGGGAATACCATACTGAATTAACTGTTAATCAATAGTTATTCAGAGTTGTTATGGAATGAATTATATACCGCCCCCCCCCCCCCCGCACAATTTATGGTGAAGCCCTAACCCTCAATGTGGCCATATTTGGAGGTGGAGCCTTTAGAGATGTAACTAAGGTCGATTCCCTAGGACTGGTATCTTTCTTTCTTTTTTTAAAAAATTTTTTAATGTTTTTATTTATTTTTGGAACACAGAGAGACAGAGCATGAGCAGGGGAGGGGCAGAGACAGAGGGAGACACAGAATTGGAAGCAGGCTCCAGGCTCCAAGCTGTCAGCACAGAGCCTGACGTGGGGCTCAAACTCACGGACTGTGAGATCATGACCTGAGCCAAAGTCGGACACTTCACCGACTGAGCCACCCAGCTGCCCCTGGACTGGCGTCTTTCTAAGAAGAGGAAGAGACACTAGGGCCAGGCACACATGGAGAGGAAGCTCTGTGACGACCCAGGGAGAAGACAGCCACCTGAAAGCCGAGAAGGGAGGCCTCAGAGGACATCAAAGCTGCCGGCACGGTGATGTTGGACTTATAGCCGTGCGACCATGAGGACGTACACGTAAGCCCCCAACGTGTGGTGTGTGTTATGACAGCCCCGACACACTAACATGAGTGTGAATAAAAGACACGATATCTATAAATTGTTGTTCCCATGACGTGAAACTACTGTAGAGTACACGAGTCCTTCCTTAGGTCAAGATCGGTCGCTTTTACTTTCTCTGGCAAAGGTTTTCTACTTAACTGACTTCGGTTTCGAAATCACTCCCCTGGCAGATGCTGAGAATCGTCAAAAGGAGGAAGCTCCTTTGATAAATGTTTCCTAAAAAGACTCTTGAGAGCACTGTTTGTAATTCAGTGAAAAATTATTTTCATGAAGCCCAGAGGGAGAATTACTCTCTGATTAGAGTAGCATACAGTTCCTGGGCAACTGGTTTGTTTTTATTCCACCAATTCTCTGACCATGTGAGGACAAGAAGGCCCTTGCTGATGGTGACGATGGAAGCCTGGGGGTCTGTCGTGGGTTGGGGATTGTCAGAGTTGGGTGAGGAGGAGTAGTCAGCACACATGAAGAAGAAAATGGAGCTTCTGGGAACTTCTGGTGACGACAAGTTCCTCAGGACACAGGAGGGCGTTGTCAAGTGCTCACTGTTGGCCAAGTTCAAGTGTCTAATTCTCCTCCTGCTCTCTGGAGGGCCCAAGCTTGATCCTTCCTTAACTTCCCCATCTTTTAAGAGAAGGAAGGTTGTCCTAGACCAGCAAGTTGCCACAGGAGAGCACAGGAAGGGGTGCTGCTGATTAGGGTGGATGAAGGGAGCCTATGCTTTGGTCTGTTGTCAACAACATTCACCTATGTTCCACCTGAGGGTCAAGAACCATTAGTCCTGGGAAGGCTGAGTGCATGGTTCACACTGCTATCCCTCCACATGGTCAACTCCATCCTGAGTAGCAGAAATGCACCCTGTCTCCCCATGAGGCCCATCCCCTGCTATCTGTCACAGTCAGAAGACCTACTTTTTCCACCCTAAAAGCAACTTGCTCATGGGGATGACACATATGTGTCTTCTTGCTCAGAATTTTCCAGTTCTTCACCCTGTCTCGTCACTTAGGGAGGTCCCTGTGGTCCACCCATGCATCCCGACCCATGTGCTCAGGATGGCGGTCATCAACTTGTGCCTTTCTGCACAACCTCCTTTGGAGGCAAACGCAGAGATCCACACCTTCCTTGGTGCCTTTCCCTGCCCCGGTCCCCCTGTTCACAGAATGCTCTCACCGTCAGCTTATCCTTCTTCCAGCTAATGCTGGTCCTTAGTCCGTCAAAGATGGATCACTCCATCCTTTCTTCACATTTCTCCAGCTTGTTATTTGGTCAGGTCCACAGAAGAACGGTTGAGCGCAGAAACACTAATCTCTTGTCAGTGATGAGAATTGTGCCCTATTCCTTTCATGCATTGCAAGAATTCACTTGGGGTGTAAAAGGTTCCAGTACCACCTGCATTATTATAATTTTGTTATTTGTTGTTGTTATGAAGAGCACCACATGCTGAAAACACTTAGAGTAAAAGTAGTTCACATATCACAACTATTTCTGACGCAATGGGGATATTTCCTTCCATGTGTTTCCACTTTATGTTACGGTTCTTGAACCCACGGAAGAATATTTTAAAGTTTCTGCAAGATTTCTTTAGTTTCAAAAGACAGCAAGTACTGTAACAGCTTTTAAATGCACTCTCTTCCCTGGTGAAGATAGTTTTGTTTCAGTTGTAGCAAAAACCAGCTTTAAAACCCTATGTACGTTATTTAACCTTAATGAGAAACAAAGGCCATAGGATTGGATGATTGTTAATGTCCCTTCCGGTTTTATATATATATTTTTTTTTTAATTTTTTTTCAACGTTTTTTATTTATTTTTGGGACAGAGAGAGACAGAGCATGAACGGGGGAGGGGCAGAGAGAGAGGGAGACACAGAATCGGAAGCAGGCTCCAGGCTCTGAGCCATCCCCAGAGCCTGACGCGGGGCTCGAACTCATGGACCACGAGATCATGACCTGGCTGAAGTCGGATGCTTAACCAACTGCGCCACCCAGGCACCCCCCGGTTTTATATTTTTGTGACACTCCGAAATCTCAGATTTAGAACTTAGCAAAAAATACGAACCGTATTAATCACGGCTTAATTTTTACTAAAAACACTGGTTTAGGGCCATCTCAGAGAACATACACAGTTCACTCATGGATTCTGCCACTTGTCCTTCCAGGCCCTAAATACCCCACACAAACACGTCCTACAGCATCCACTACACTCCCACACGTTCGAGTGGCTCCTTGGTTAGGGTTTCATTGTTCATCACCCAGGATTGTCTGTGTCCACCCAGCACTGCTGCCTCTGTGACCATCTCACCATTTCGCACCCTGTCTCTTCATTCCACTTTCTATGCTGCAGCCAAAACAATGTTTCTAAACCTCAAACCCGGTGATGGCCCTAACTTGCTGGAAATGCCTCTGGTGACCTCCATTCTTAATTCAAAGTCTTTTCATGTAGAAAGCCCGGCATAATCTGGACTCTAACTCCTCTGGGCCACCTTTCCTTACTCTCTTCCTTGCGATCCACTATCCAGGCTCCAAGTTCTGATCGTACTCTCTTTCCATCCTTCACGCCCACTGTAAACGTTGTGTCCACCCTGCCTATCAGCTCCCCAGGTCAATTCACTGTCCGTATTCTCATTTCAACCGTGTTTGCGCTCTGGTAGCCTGTATCCCATGATCTGCCTGTGTCTCACTCTTCTCTTCCCTAACACATGTCACTGTGCATTATATTTATCCTTTGTGCTTTACGGTAAGCTCCACGAGGGTCTACTTTACTGACTGCTCAATCTCCAGCAGCTAGTCAAGTGACCAATGCACAGTACATGCTCTTCAAAGTTATTTTATTTTTTTAATGTTTCTAAAGATTCTACTTCTAAGTAATCTCTACACCCAACACGAAGCTTGAACTTAACTGCCCTGAGATCAAGAGTCACATGCTCTACCAGATGAGCCAGCCAGGTGCCCCTCCTTGAAATTATTCTTAATGAATGTCATAGAGGTTTACATTTATACATGTTTTTTTTATATGCTTTTATTTCTATACTTGTTACTCTCACCATATTTCAGATGTATTTGCTCATTCATGAAATAATTTCCAACTCCTAACTGACCTAGGATCCAGGATGGGGTAGGTGGGTTTTATTTATATGTAAAGACAAAATAATTTTGTAGTAAAAATAATAATGATGCATTCATGGATAAGTAGAAGCTGTGTTTATAAGAAGAGGTTTTTTTTTTAATTTTTTTAATGTTTATTTATTTGGGCGGGGGATAGTGTGAGTGGGGAGAGGGGCACAGAGAGAGGGAAACAGAGAATCCCAAGCAGGATCCACACTGTCAGCACAGAGCCTGACACGGGGCTTGATCTCAGGAACTGTGAGATCATGACCTGAGCCTAAGTTGGATGCTTAACGGACTGAGCCACCAGGCACCCCCATAAGAGTTTTAATATCCCCTGGATCCTTTTATGAAGTGTAATCATGTTTTAGCCCTTGTCCTAGATCGAAAAGAAAAAAAGGAAAAAACATACAATAGATGGAAAATAAAAATACTGTTTTCTTTACTTACAAAATGCATCTATTTTATTTGGAAATGTACCTCCATGTTTTCATGATAGTATCTTAGATAACACACCATATTGCCAAGTGCGAATGATTTATCAGGAATAAAGTTTTACAACATACCACGTGCTGTTCCCACTGGTGTGCATTATCCCCCTAAATCTATTTTTTTAAGTTCATTTATGTATTTTGAGAGAGTGAGCAGGGGAGGACACAGAGAGAGGCAGAGAGAGAGAGAGAGAGAGAGAGAGAGAGAGAAAGAGAGAGAAAGAGAGAATCCCAAGCAGGTTCCGCTGTCAGCACAAAGCCTGAAACACAGGGCTGGAACCCACGAACCATGAGATCATGACCTGAGCCCAAACCAGGAGTCAGATGTTTAACTGACTGAGCCCCCCAGGCGCCCCTCCCTAAATCTACTTTTTGACAAAGTCAGACAATTTCTGTTTGATGTGGTAGATACACCAGGTTGCGGAGGTCTTGGTCACTACACGAATATTTATTTGGATTTTTATTTATTTATTTATTTTTTTTTTCAACGTTTATTTATTTTTTGGGGGACAGAGAGAGACAGAGCATGAACGGGGGAGGGGCAGAGAGAGAGGGAGACACAGAATCAGAAACAGGCTCCAGGCTCTGAGCCATCAGCCCAGAGCCTGACGCGGGGCTCGAACTCACGGACCGCGAGATCGTGACCTGGCTGAAGTCGGACGCTTAACCGACTGCGCCACCCAGGCGCCCCTATTTGGATTTTTAAAATGATTACTCAATTGATCAGGAGTGACGTGATCAAGATGGTGACATAAGTCGTCCCAACTACAGCCCCCCCCCCCAAAAGAAGAGCAACCAGCAACAATCCAGACAGAAGAAAACCCTGAACTCGGAGGTGAGGCTGAGGCAGCTCCTGGACCACCCCCACACAAAGAAGAGCTGCATTTCTTTCTTTCTTTTTTTATACAAAGAAGAACACACAAGCCTAAAATGTATATGTAACCACGAAAGATTCCAAAGAGCCAAAGCGATCTTGAGAAAGAACGATGTTGGAGGCATCCCATTTCCTGACTTCAGACTACACTGCCAAGTTTTTGCGATCAAAGCAGTAGGGTGCTGGCGGAAAGCAGACATACAGATCAGCGGACCAGAATAGAGAGGCCCAGACATAAACGCACGTATCTACAGTCATTTTACAAGGGAGCCAGGAATGCTCAATGAGGAAATGATGGCCTCTTCAACAAAGGTGTTGTGAAAACTCAGCATCTACACGCCAAAGAATGAAACTGGACTCTTACACCACACACTAAAGTAAGTCAAAGTGGACTGAAGTCAAGAAGACCAAAAACCATGACATGCCCAGAAGAAAACAGGGACAAAGTTCCTTGACATGGGTCTTGGCAATGACTCTTTGGATATGACACTGACCGCGTAAGCAGCAAAAGCAAAAATCAAGCAGGACCGGTTCTGTGCAGTGGAAGAAATGATCAACTATATGGAAATACAGCCTATGGAATGAAAGAAAATATTTACAAATCATTTATCTGGTAAGAGGTTAATATCCAAAATATGTAAGGAACCAATACAACTGAATAGCAAAGAAACAGTGATAACAAAATTAAAAAAAAATAAGAAAATAACCTAATTGAAAAGTGGCCAAATCACCCGAATAGACATTTTTTCAAAGAAGACATACAGATGGCCAACAGGTAGCCCAAAAGGTACTCAAACATCACTCATTATCAGGAAAAGGCAAATCGGAACCACAATGAGACATCACCATAACCAGCGCTTTCATCAGAAAGACAAGAAACACAGATGCTGGCGAGGATGTGGGGAAAAGGGACCCCTCACGCACTGTTGGTGGGACTGCAAACTGGTGCAGCCGCTGTGGAGAACGGTATGGAGGTTCCCCCCAAATTAACAATAAAGCTACAATATAAGTCCAGCAGCCCCACTTCTGGACATAGACCTCAAGGAAACAAAATCACTGTATTGAAGAGATATCTGCCCCCCCCATGTTCACTGCAGTGTTATTTTTTTAATAATAAGCAAGACATGGAAACACTGCAATCATTTGTGCATGAATGAATGATTTTTACAACTGTGGCGTATATAATGGAATATCATTCGGTGATGAAAAAGAAAGAAATCCTGCTATCTGCCACAACACGGATGAACCCTGAGGGCATTATGCTAAGTGGGGGAAGTCAAACAGAGATCAACACTGTATAATTTCACTTACAAGTGGAATCCTATAAAACTGACCCCACAGAAACAGCAAATTGGTGGTTGCCAGGGGTGAGGCGGCTGGGAGAAGGAGGGAAGGCAGTCAAAGGGTACAGACCTCTAGTTGTAAGTTGTGATTCACCTTATAATGAGAAGTCCTGGGAATGCCACGCATACCATGGGGACTAGAGTTAATAACACTTACCGTACACTTGAAAGTTGAGGAGAGAGCAGTGGATCTTAAAATTCCTCACCACATGCACACACACACACACACACACACACACACACAGATGGTAGTTATGTGAGGTGAGAGGTCAACGTTATTTTGGTAATCACTTCTCAATAGGCATGCATGAAATCACACGGCGCACCTTACACGCACACGATATTACATGCCAATTTTATCGCGATAAAGCTGGAAAAAAAATCATAAAATTGATGTGTTGTTATGTGGGTTCCACAGATAAAAAGTTCCTGTACATTCCAAGTGGTTTCTCACAGGACTGCAATCCACCGATTTCTTCAGAAGACACACTGCCCCAGCTACTGAGGTAACACTTCCTTACAGGTGTTAGTAACGCCACATTTTAGAAAACGGAAGCTTTTCTCTCTGGTGGCGTCACTCCAAAGTAAGCTACGCATCGGGTAAGGTCGCACAGTTGTCTGTGCACTCACTCTTGTGGTAAAGGCGATTCCACACGGCTTGCGAGTCTACCCTTCTCAATGGCTACTTGACTGTCGCTCCTATCCTGAATTTAGGGTTTAAGAAAACAGTCGCTAGCATAGATAAAAGGTAATCTGTGGCCACCAGATAACTCCTGCTTTGGGTGGGTGCCGGTGAGCGGATGACAATGTGCCCAAGACCAGCGAATTTCATCTTCTGGAGAGGGAAGCGACAGTGGACACATTCTGGTACGCACCTGCTCCTTGATTCTCATTTTTCCTGAGGTTCTGACTCAAATATCTAAAATAAGTGATTTCCTTTCACTACCTTTAGAGAACAAGACTGAAGGGGCGCCTGGGCAGCTCAGTCACTTAAGTGTCTGACTCTCGATTTTGGCGCAGGTCCTGAGCTTACGGTTGGTGGGTTCGAGCCCCGCGTCGGGCTCGGTGCTGACAGTGCAGAGCCCTCTTGGGATTCTCTTTCTCTCTCTGTTGTTCACTCAAAATAAATAAATAAACTTAAAAAAAAAAAAAAACACGAGACTGCAACAAATGAATGACAATCCACTCACGCTGTCTGCGCCTGAGCATTCGCCCCTGGCGGACACGGTGTAAGCTCGCGGGGTTACGGAAAACTGGATGTAGGCGTAATCGGGCACTTGGAAGGAACGAAACCTCCCGTGACCATTTCTCTTCTAACACAATCCCCAACGTCACCCCCGAAAGTAGCAGACGGCTGTTACAGTGGCCCGTGCTTGTTAAAATGATGTGTAATCATGCTTAATTACGCTGTTGAGGGGAAATTCTGTTGTGTACATAAAATACTGTATTTGCTTTTCACACAAATGTGCTTTGTTTGACTAAAATAAAAATGAGATGCTTTTAAAGGTACTGTGAACGGCAAAGATGGGTCGGGAATGAGATTGCTGTTTCTCTTTCCTCTCTGTGGCCCTGCTGTGAAACTCCGGATCCGAGAAATCCAGGAGGCAGGAACCACAGAAATGAACCGTTTTCAGTTCTTCACCCTCGTCTCATGGAGGCTATGGGAGTGTCAGTATCCAAACTCAATTTTAGCGCTGTCCAAATTATTTGTAAGCGCTGTGGAGGTTGAGAACTGTATTTGTGGTGAGGCCCAGGAAGATAAGACACTGGGTCCCAGGGAGCACTACTCCGAAAGTGACCATTTTATTGCAAATACTGATCAGCTACAATAGGAGGCCAAATTTCCCTGATCTCCCTGCTGGTTGGTAAGCTGATTTGGGATTTGTTTTTATTTATTCATTTTTGAGAGAGAGAGAGAGAGAGCAAGAGAGCAGGGGAAGGGCAGAAAGAGTGGGGAAGAGAGAGAGAATACCAAGCAGGTTCCACACTGTCAGTGCAGAGCCCGACGTGGGGCTCGAACTCACGAACCGCAAGATCATGACCTGGGCAGAAATCAAGAGTCTGACGCTCAAAAGACTGAGTCACCCAAGCGCACCTCGATTTGGGGGGTCAGAGGACTGATCCTGAGCCAACACTGCTCGGTGTCTAGCACAGAGGCCTGGCCTGGTCTCTGATGTCACTGCCGTCCAGCGAGCCTGCTGCTGTGTCAGGGCGTGAGACGCGTGTGCGCCTTCCACCGCCGTCAGAGAACGCCCTGACCCGTGATCAGATGCGTGTGACTGCACACACCCAGGCCAAAACACGTTAGGAAACAGCACGGCACAATGAGAGCCTTTAAAGTTCATCGTCTTTCCCACTGTTACAGGTTGCTTTCAAAAACATGAAAAACAATTTAAAGAGCCATTCGTAATGACAAGCCCCTGAGAATAAATGAAAGGCATGTGTAAGGCAACCTCCTTTCCAGAATTCATCAGTAAAAATTCAGTTATAGAAATCATCTTATAGGATTTTGTAGTTTTACTTTCATTTATGTTACCCTCAAGGTGCACAAATAGTTAATGTTTTTTTCGGGGGGAGGGGTTACAATTTTTGGATTCTGAGACCATAAGCAGTACTCGAATGGTGAACCTTACTCAGGCCGGGGTTCGTAAAAACACGAGCTGGGCTGTGTCATCGTCCCTAACCTCAGCAGGAGCCCCACCCTTATGGCCAGAGAGTGAAATGTTTGAGCGTGTGTATGCAGACATCTTCCGAGTGGGCCCGTGAGGCTGACAGTGTGTTCTGACCAGATGCTCCTGGTTTATATTCAACTCTGTGCTCACCGTCAACATTAAGATACAATCCACCACCTTGTAGTTTCTAGAAGGCTTACAGGAAAAGGAAGGATGAAGTTCCCGCTTACCAGATGACCTGAGTCATTAAAAAGGTGTAAAATACTTGTACCATTCTAGAATTTCTATTTTGAAGTAATGAAAATGGACACATTATTTGTATTTTAAAATAAATATACACCTCTGCACACACACACACACGTATATCTGATTTTGACAAAAGATATATACATATCTTTTGTACATACACACATATATAAGACATCAGGAGAACGATATTCAAGTAACACTCCACTAACTTGGAAATTCAGATAGCTGGGAAAACTCTTTTCTAGACAATCCCTTTAAAACAACCATGACCCAGGGTCCTATGCAGGAAGAAACTAGAAGAAAAGTAGAGAAATGATTCAAATTTGTTTATTCACCTGCAAGTTTCTAAGAAACAGCACACGTTCTCATTAAAGACCAAAGAGCTAACACCTCAAGTTAAAAAAGAAATTCTGAACATGTCACACAGCTTTACACACCAAAATTCAAAAAACATTGGTAAGTAAAAAAAATGCTTCCTGTGACTGACAATAATCACGGCTATTATTTCTGTCGGTCATCTAATAATCAAGTTCATGTTACGTTAAAAGACCAATACTATGTGTTTATAGTCTTCTTTCGTGCTGTACATTATAAAAAAGGCACTAAAAGTCACGTGAAGTTTTACTGTGGTGGTGGCCAGTTTACTACAATAATTGAAAACAATAAAACTGCATTCAGCTGGTTCTATGCTCATTTTCAGGGTGGAAAAATGAAAACTATATTTTAAAGTTTTTATGGAATTATTACACAACTTTTTAAAAACTTTTTAATGTTTATTTTTTAAAGAGAAATAGAATGTAAGCAGGGAGGGGCAGAGAGAGAGGGAGACACAGAATCCGAAGCAGGCTCCAGGCTCTGAGCTGTCGGCACAGAGCTTGACGTGGGGCTTGAACTCACAAATCGTGAGATCGTGACCTGAGCTGAAGTTGGACGCTCAACCCACTGAGCCACCCAGGCACCCCTAGGCAACTTTTTAAAAATTAAACGGATAATGCAAGATATCTGCAAGCCAACTCTGGAGGAAAACCCATCATCATAAAAAGGGCAAGGGCTGGTTTGGGGACGAGATCCAGGGACTGGCCAGGCATGTTGCGGGGGGTGCGTGGGTGGTGGACGGCAAGAAGGACTCTCCTGAGCCCGCAGCTCCTGAGGAAGCCACATATAAGGTGTGCAGGGCTAAGGGTGTATTCACAAGGCAAGCAGAATAAGTAGATGAAATACCTGGTTATTATCCATCAGAATAAAAAACAAAGCATTGTCCTCTATCCTACCACACAGCCCTCTATCATTTCATTTACACAAAACCATGAATGGAGAAAAATGGCAGTTTTGGTACACGCCATTAAATATCGGCACATGAGGACGAAATATTTAGCTCTATGGATTGTGCTCTAAATCCCGGAGGTAAGTGGTCCCAAATTTGTAAATTACAGATCCTAAAGTCTCATAGAATGGCTCCTGTCATCTGTAGTCAGTTGAGTCTTCCTATGAATATCTGATCAATGAGACGTCTGCTGGCCACTCTGGTCCTCATCAATATTTATTTTCTCTGAAATTCAGTTTAATTTATTTTAGGTTTGGTCCCTCTCTCCCTTGAAGAGATAGTGATTTCCTGCAGAGCGGGTTGACACTTTAGCGGCTCAGTGGTCCTCTGAGACACGCCCTAATTCTGGGGATCTGCCAAATGTGCAATAATTAATCTTGGGTTTGTTGATGGAGCGGGAAAGAGACAATGCTTTCAATAGGTTGAATATGAAGGAGAACCAAGAGTTCTGGGTGCGGAGAAATCTTTCCAGAAATCGTTTTTGCATTGAGGCTTCATAAAATGCTCTCTGATAAGAATCTTTTCACACGTATCCTGTGTACCTCTGTGATTCTTACAATTGAGCGTCTATGAAGGTACCTTAAACACTATGGCATCAAAGAAAGTCAGTTGGAAAACCAAATCAGAAGACACAAGAAATAATGGTAAAGCTTGTAAAAGAGCACATGACAAAGAGAGCAGAGGAAGACTTGCTATGTGGGAATCTGGTTGGAAAATAATCAAGTGTATGAAATCTTTGTTGGCTCTGTTTCTCGGATTCTCATGATTTTATACAATTCTTACCTATGCTAGTTATACAGAAATAGGAACAAAAAAATAAACAGAAGAAATTACTTTCTCGTCATTATTGCTCATTCCAGTCTAGCCATTTTTTTCTTTAATCAGCCCACCTGAGGAATACATTACGTGAATAAAATCACCACCTATAAATGAGCAGTTTGATGAGTTTTTATTTAATTTGATGAACTGGATGGAGGTATATGGCTGCGTCCCCACCGATGGAATCGCGCCACAGACCTTCGTGTCCCTCCAAGAATTCCCTCGTGTTCCGTTCTCACTAGAGTCCTCTCATTTCCCTGGCTCTTGGCAACCAACCACGCAATTTCTCTCATCATGGTTTTCCCTACTACAGGATTTCACAGAAAGGGAATCATACAGTTCTTTCATTTGGGGGGGGTCTGGCTTCTTATGCCTCACATAATGGCTTTTGGATTCATCCGGATGGTCATATACATCAGGACATATTACTTCTTTACAGCTTAATGTAATGTGGACATACCACAATTTGTTTATCTGATTACCAGTTGATGTACATACGAGTCTTTTTCAGTTTATTTTCATTTACTACGGATAATGCATATGAACACACAAGACTCCGTGTGTCTTTATCTCTCTTGGGAGATTGCTTAAGAATGAAACTGCTCCATTGTGGAATCAGAACCTGCCTTGCCCATTCTTCTTGTGTCCCCTCACTACTCGGACAATGGACATCATCTCCACCAGTCCCGCGGCCCCAGCCCTTTGGTTTAAACCAGTTAATTCACGCATGCAAAGAACCAAACACCTAAGCTACCTAGCTGTTTATAGACACTCACCAAATCAGGAAAATTATCTCATATTGTCAATTCTCCTTGCTGGTGAAAAAGCAGACTCTCCAATGGTTTCTAGAGCGATTTTATTGCAATTCATCGCTTTTCAAGAGAGTTTGTTTTATGTACTCATTCTTCAACTACCAACAGGGACACGCACTTATCAATATAGGAAGCTAATTTCCATGTGAGGGCAAAATTTAAATATATCACGATTTACATAAAGTTTACTATACTTGGTTGATAAAGCCAGATATTGTCAAGTGTAGTCTATTAATGAAAAACGCAATTTGATCTGATTAAACGTTTAGGAAAGGACTAAATAGCTGGCTACGTTGTCCTATTACTGCACTCACTGAGAGTACGTCAAGCAAAACAGATCACAAGGTTAACGTGTAGTCTGTGTCCATTCACGATCGCACGTGCATACGTGCGGCTCCGTGAGTGCGTGCAGATCAGGCGAGGGAAACAGTAAGATTCTTCAGTTGTTGTTCCTGTCCTTCATGGCATGATGCTTAGGAAGTAATAAAGGTGGCCCCCCGAATATCACCTGAGAATCATAATTTGGACACAAAACTTTCTTACTCACGGATTAAAAAACATGTGAATTCCTGTGCTATAAAGTGGCATTCCTTCCGTTGCCGTTTCCCTCAGGATCGACTGGCTCGTGTTGCTCAGAAATGGAAAATACGTATACTTTCTAAAATGTCACCTGCCATTCAGATTACAGTCTCATACGACAAGGTGCATGCAGCCATGAACTCTCACGGAGCCGTGCGGCACTGCGGACCTCCAAGGGTCGGAGCTGCCCCGGGGGGGGGGTGGGGGGGGGGGAGTATCTTTGGACACAATTACGGGGCACGTGCAGGGCAAAATGCCCTGTGGCCGCAGCAGGTAGCCCAGAGGGCTTCCATTTTCCTGCTGCTTTTGTTGTTCTGCGACTTCTGCCCTCGAGAAACCCACGGACACAACTCTGGCTGGGTTCAGGTGTTCCGTTTCTGCCCGAAGGACAGCGCATCAAGCCAAGACCAGAGCACGCTCTCGCACGTGCAGGTGACACTGACTGTGGACCACTAGGACCCATTAACGCGGACCCGGCCAGAGGAGATCATGGCAGGGTTGGCAGCTCGAGCCCAATGCGGCCGAGCAGCAAGGTCTGAGCTGGGTTTGAACAAAAGGGATTTTATCGCGGGTAGAACTGCATTACTATGAAACCAAAACGCGGGTCTGTGCAGGAAAAGAAGTAGCAAACCGGAAGCTGCACCACCAAAATACCCTTAATAATTTGTGAAAACATAAAAGAGCAAAGCCAGGTTACTGCATGAAACTCGTATTTTATGACATTTTCCAAATCTGTATTTGCCTGTCTGTCACATTTTTCTTTAAATAATGGCAAATATAAGGGCTGGAATTCGCTGCTTTTGAGAAAGCTGATACCCCCACTAGACTCAGGGCACGGTTCTCTGGGAGCCTCCCGTGCCCCCAGGTGAAAGGCACTGCCTGGTTTCCTTTTCAAACTGGAAGCGATTCTGTTCTGCAGATTCAGTCGTGTGGATCACGTCAGAGTCACAGATACTTGAGAACACCTCTTGACTTCTCTTGAACATAGTCTGACATGTCTAGCTCTTTCATTTTTATTTATTTATTATTTTTGAGAGGAAGAGAAGGGGGAGGGGCACAGACAGAGGGGCAGAGGATCCGAAGCGGGCCCCGTGCCGACAGCACAGAACCCAATGTGGGGCTCAAACTCACGAACCGTGAGATCACGACCTGAGCCAGAGTAGGATGCTTAACCCACTGAGCCACTCAGGAGCCACTCTTTTGTTTTTACTTAGGACTATCACTTCCAAGTCACTGATGGGAAGTAAGGGGGGGAGAGTCTACATCGGCTCTTCTAGGAAATGCACACCTCCCCTTCCTCCATGTCACCTGGAACAGTTTCTCCTCACAAACAACAGGACAGATGATGAACATGTGACGATGACACACTGCTTCCCTTCCCCGTCTGCCAGTTTCAAAGCCAGACGCTATGATTAACTGTTAAAAAAACCTGTTAACTCGCATCCTTTTTAACATTAGGGACCACTACCTCCAATGTCACACCAAGCTTGCCAGTGGACATAAATAGGGGCCAGGTACCAGGTGATTGGTGCTAAGTGATACATAATGTGCCGTGCCTGGTTACATTACCTTTTAAAACACTGGGCACCTGTTGGGATGAGCACTGGGTGTTGTATGGAAACCAATCTGACAATAAAATATATTTAATAAAAAAACTAAAACAAAAAAAATAAAACACTATGAAGCATAACAATGTTCAGACTTCACTGTGCTTTGAAATACTGTGGCCGCCTGACTTCGTTACGAACCACAAAACGCCATGATTGGTGTGGGAAACAGAGGTTGAAGACGGGAAAATGAAGAAGAAAGAGCCCGTAGTTTTTAAGAGTCCTAGTTCCTAATAAGTAGACGACTCAGCCCTCTCGTAAGAATAACTAGAAGTAATCATAAAAATTAAGTAGTGCCAGTAACATTTAACTATTCACCAGTTCCTACAGGTATATTTCTGAAAGACTTAAAATGAAGACTCCTATAGTCAGATGCTAAAAATGGTCAATGAAGATGAAAGAGAAGGAAACTACTTGGTACTAACTGACTCTTGAATATGGAGATTATTTTACACTCTGTGGGAACCTTTTGCCATCAATAATATTTATGAGAAAATATTCGTGTTTCAGATCTCTTAGCTATGAAACAACTTATTAGGCCATCCTCTGCAAACCTCATATCCATAACACCGTCCTGGCAAATACCGATCTTCCAAAACTACTTTTATAACGTTTTTTGTTGTTTTTTTCCCCAAATTCCATGGACATGTAAAGGCAGTATTTAACGTACTCTGGCTACTAATAAGCTGTTTTAATCAAATGCAGAAATGAAATAAAAGCTCATTTCAAAACCCTCTCGGAAGGACCAACTGCCTAGACAGAAGAGGTGTTTGTGTGTCAAATCGACCTGTGCCAGGGTGTGATGTGAGCATCTCTGAAAGAGCTGAGCTGGCAAATCTTTCAGCCAGCAAGTGGCCTTACCGAGACCTGGATCAGGCCAAGGGGTTTTAACATCGAGACGTGAAACTGAGCCTTAATTCAGTCAAGCACCTAGCGATTTTATCAAAGTGCACTATCTGGTGATAACATCTACCTTTTCTCCTCCCTGGATTTCATTAGGAAACAGGTTCTATCCTGCCAGTGCCTGAGATTTGACATTAAGTACAGTGAAAAATAGGATCATGTATGTTTTAAAAGCCCCAGACAATTTCTACTAGACTGTTGGAGGGTGTAAAAACAGCACCGTGTGCAATGAATGTGTAATTAACACTCAAGGGGAACAAAGACAGAAACCTCCCTGATGCAGTTTCCAAGGAAGGGTAAGCGCCTCTGAGGGAAGCACAGCTTTGGAAACTAGGGGGAATGTGCAGATCGTGGCGAAGGCCCTGACAGAAGCTGGACTTCAAAGAAAGGACACGGGACAGCAAATAACGTAGGAGCTCTCCATACCGCTCCCAAATGCATCTGCTGAGACCATGTTCCCAAAGTATTCGAATTTAAATGATGGCTCAGAACAAGATTTTCATGCACACCTAGCACAAAGGCTAAAGCTTAAAAGATGGACCTCACCGAATGTTGGCCGAAACGCAGAGAAAGGAAACTGCTTACGGCAACGTAGAATACTACCACCATTTGGGAGGCAATGTGACAGCTTCTTAAAAAGTGAAACACACCCTAAGCACGGACAGCATCGTCCCACACCTAGGTGGTTGCTGGGGGGAAAGGGAAGTATAGGTGCAAAGACTGGTTCTCAGATGTTGATAGGAATTTTATTCTTAATAACCTCAGCTGGGGCAAAGAGGCACAAAGGTTCTGTGGGGGGTGATGGAAACGTTCCGCGCTGTCAGCGTGTAACAGGGAAGACACGTGGACGCATCCGTCAGGACTCATCGATTATGCGTTTTTAAATGTGTGCGGTTTGCTGTCTTAAAATATACCTCCCAAAGTTGTTAAAATATACTTTTAGTACAAAGTTCACCATGACATAAAGTAGGCCGCTGTTCTTACTTGTTCCTCTATAATTGATCATTTTTCTTATCTATATGCACTGCTGCCAGCTCCCACTCCCACTGCCCAAAACACACCCACACCCACAGCCAGAGCTGCTGCATCTGGTCGCACAGGCTGTGCACTGAACCACTTCAGGTGCGCCAGTCACATGGACGGTTTCTTATTTGTGTATATTTATTGATGATCTGTGTGTGTGTGTATGTGTGTGTGTATACACACACATACATACACACACGTATATATATATATATATACATATATATACACACGTGCATACATACGTACATAAGAAATTATAGAGGGGACATCTAAACTAAAACATAATTGTTAAATATATACACATACATGTGTACACATACACACAAACTTTTATATATGCATATACATAAATGTATGTATGTTTCTCATTTTTTTGGTGATATATCTTCCATGCATATCTAGGAATATGTGCTCTAAGGAAAATGCTATTACACTATATTGCCAATGTTAATAATAACAGATAATATTTAGTAACCACTTACTCTGTGCTAAGAACCATCTACATCACTTACTACATGTTACCTAGACTTTAAACGAGTGTATAAACCGTATTAGAGCAGGGGCTGTATGAGCTATGTTTTTCCTTTTTTTTTTCCTGGGGTGGTGGGCACATGGCTAAGTATGGGCTTTTTATCAAATGGGTTCTGTTCATGCCTTCTCTTTCTTGCCCCTTGCTAGCAGTTCAGAACACATTTGTAAGTACCTGAAACAGGTTCTATCAATTACCTCATTTTACAGAAAAGGAATTGAAAGTAAGCAATATTCCAAACACTGAACAGACGCTCAGGTTGTAAACAGTGAAGATAAGGTTTAAATCCAGGATTTTCTGACTGTATTATCAGAACTCTCAAGCTCATGTTCTTGTTTTTAGTTCCTTGGAGAGAAGAGGAATCCTGCTGGTAAGAGATCCTGGCAAGAAGAGTTTGCAGGATTCCAGACCTTATGATACAGGGGAGAGCTTATAACACTGTAGGGCTGCTGTTAGGATACCAACCGAGACGCCGTATTGGCTCTCCCCACAGAAGGAGATGCTCTAGACACTTCATAATCCCACTGAGACACCGGTTTCAGAATAGCTAAAAATCAGCATCCCTCCATTTCCACATCTATTTAAAGATGCAATATCGGGGCTGGTGCCAGCCTGGCTGCTACTTATTCCCTTCCTTGGTCCTCCCGAGATGCAGTAACTAACCTCGGATCCTCAGAGTTCCCCCCACCCTACATCCCACTGGTCAGTCTCTTAAATATGCTGCTTTCAGAGTCCAGCTGCACGTACATTAATTTCATCAGCGAATCAGGTCTGTCCCTATCTGGATGTCAGGATATCATTTGGAGTTTTTAGAAATCTCGGGAATCTAGTTTCACAGTGCCTCCCCTCTGCCCCACCCACCCTTATGCCTTTTTTCAGCAGGACATGTCCCCATCCACAGTACTAGAGCTCAAATTATGGTTACGTTGACTTCCTATTTTTATTTCTTCCTCCCCAATAAACAACTTACTAAACTCGCTTATTGATCTCCCTTTGTATTTTAGGTGGAATACCAAAGTCTTGCCAAAACTAAGATACGACACATCGCGCCACTGACTTTAATTTTCCTCTGTGCGCAATGATAATTTGTTCAAGGACTTTAAATTTTTTAATGTGTATTTTTGAGAGACACACAGCATGAGTGGGGGAGGGGCAGAGAGAGGGAGACACAGAATCTGAAGCCGGCTCCAGGCTCCCAGCTGTCAGCACAGAGCCCGATGTTTGGCTCGAACTCATGAACTGTGAGATATTTTATTTATTGATGTATTTACTTACTTAGTTATTTACTGAGAAAGAGAGAGAGAGAGATCACGGGGGAGGGGAAGAGAGAGGGAGAGACAGAACCCCACGCAGGTGCCTCACTGTCCGCACAGAACCCAAAGCGGGGCTTGATCTCACAAACCGTGAGATCATGACCTGAGCCAAGATCAAGAGTTGGACGCTCAACCGACTGAGTCACCCAGGTGCCCCTGTTCAATGGCTTTTTAAGAATTTCTTCCTATTTATCTATAATACTGGAGAAATTAAGTTTCATAGCATATACCCAGCACTCTCTATCAGCCTAGTGATAAGCACTCCCTACAGCAGAAGATAAAATCTCACCGGCTGCCTTCTGCAGCAGTCTGTTATTTACCGCAGTGACACAGTGAATGCAATCATTTTCCATATGTAAATAGATGCTTAACAGTATCAGACTTTAATGTGATTATATCCAAGCTCTTTAGGTGAATGCCAGTTGGTCTGTTTAATTCTTGCAGTTGCCTATTCTAAATATCATAACATAATGATACGGTCTAAGAAAGAGTTTCAGAACCCAACTGGTAGTTATCAATCAACAAATCACCAGAATACTGACTTAATAGATTGTCTGGTAATGATTTCATCCCTTTTTATTATAGATATTATGGCAGTGAAGAGGCATAGAGAGGGAGCTGAATATGATCGGGAAATAACAGAATTCATTTTAAAGAAACAAATTTTTAAATAAAATATTTGAGTTGGGGAATGTATGCAAAGATAATGTAGAAGGTCAAAGGAAAAACCATGTAAAGTGATTATTCTTAAGTATCGTCAAGCAAGTGAATTATAGCTTTTGTAGAGAATTGTGGCCAAGTCCTTTGGCCCAAACACAAATGGGAATCTCAAGAAGACTGTCACTACTTTGTTTTTAAAATTGTTTTCAACATTTATTTATTATTGAGAGACAGAGACAGACAGAGCACAAGCAGGGGAGGAACAGAGAGAGAGAGGGGACACGGAATCCGAAGCAGGCTCCAGGCTGTGAGCTGCCAGCACAGAGCCCGACGTGGGGCTCAAACTTACGAACCGTGAGATTGTGACCTGAGCCGAAGGCGGGTGCTTAACGGACTGAGCCACCCGGGTCCACCTGTCACTACTTGTCATTAATGGAAGTGAATCACTTTCAGAACGGAAGCTTATTGCCACTCCACACAGTTTCCGTGACATGGGTCTGCTTTGACATATTTGATATATTGGTAACGACTAAACACACACATGCAATCAGCACATGGCCATTCAATCAATGAAGCACATACACCCTCAATGGATAAGGTGTTACTGTCAGCCTTTCCCAAGAGCATACAGTATACAACAATCATTATAAGATGTGGGGACAAATCAATGAAAAAAATTAGTTTGCTGAAAAATGCTATAATAGTAACCAATTTTTTTTAATTATAATCTAAGAAATACATTTTATGCAGAGTAAGAGGCTAGAAACTCACATTTTGATAAAACTTTAAAAGAAGTTTTAAAGAAACAATGAAATAAAGAAACCTCATTGATGAGTCTTGTGGGTCTGTAGCTCATGACCTAAAGATGTAGTTTCTTTTCTATTTCCTCCGAATTCCTTGTTTACTTCCAACTTCTCTGACCTTTCAGCTTTATCTTGATTTCCTTAACAGGGCCTTCCACGGCGTAGCATTTTCCCTACAACTCTTCCCTATCAGAATTACTTCTGCTTTTCGAGTCGGGAATTAAGTCAACAACATTTCCTTAATTTTCCCTTTGTTCCTAAATTGACATTTTCTTCTTTGTTTGCGGTGCTGCCGTGTGGTGTGGGCGGTCTGCTTCTGGCTTCGCTTCTCAAGATCCCACGCTTGTGTAATTAGCGCTGCTGGGGTGTGTCCTTGGCGAGGCCTCTTTTGTCGAGCAGTCTGAACTGTTCTCTTCGAAAGCCAGGCGTGGGGGCCACAACCTAACAGGGACCAGGGCACCTCCTGTGCCTCAGCCTGTCAGGCAGCCATTTAACACCCAGGGTGGATCCCCTGTTTTCCTTCCTGGAGACGATGACAGAATGTCTGCCTCCCCACTTTCCTTCCTTCCTCCCTCCCTTCCCTTCTCTCTCTTCCTTCCTTCCTCCTTCCCTCCCTTCTCTCTCTTCCTTCCTTCCTCCCTCCCTTCCCTTCTCTCTCTTCCTTCCTTCCTCCCTCCCTTCCCTTCTCTCTCTTCCTTCCTTCCTCCTTCCCTCCCTTCTCTCTCTTTCCTTCCTTCCTCCCTCCCTTCCCTTCTCTCTCTTCCTTCCTTCCTCCCTCCCTTCCCTTCTGTCTCTTGCCTTCCTTCCTCCTTCCCTCCCTTCTCTCTCTTTCCTTCCTTCCTCCCTCCCTTCCCTTCTCTCTCTTCCTTCCTTCCTCCTTCCCTTCCCTTCTCTCTCTTGCCTTCCTTCTTCCCTCCCTTCCTTTCTCTCTCTTCCTTCCTCCCTCCCTTCCCTTCTCTCTCTTCCTTCCTTCCTCCCTCCCTTCCCTTCTCTCTCTTCCTTCCTTCCTCCTTCCCTCCCCTCTCTCTCTTTCCTTCCTTCCTCCCTCCCTTCCCTTCTCTCTCTTCCTTCCTTCCTCCCTCCCTTCCCTTCTCTCTCTTTCCTTCCTTCCTCCCTTCCCTTCTCTCTCTTCCTTCCTTCCTCCTTCCCTCCCTTCTCTCTCTTTCCTTCCTTCCTCCCTCCCTTCCCTTCTCTCTCTTCCTTCCTTCCTCCTTCCCTCCCTTCTCTCTCTTGCCTTCCTTCCTCCCTCCCTTCCCTTCTCTCTCTTCCTTCCTTCCTCCTTCCCTCCCTTCTCTCTCTTGCCTTCCTTCTTCCCTCCCTTCCTTTCTCTCTCTTCCTTCCTCCCTCCCTTCCCTTCTCTCTCTTCCTTCCTTCCTCCTTCCCTCCCTTCTCTCTTTCCTTCCTTCCTCCCTCCCTTCCCTTCTCTCTCTTCCTTCCTTCCTCCTTCCCTCCCTTCTCTCTCTTTCCTTCCTTCCTCCCTCCCTTCCCTTCTCTCTCTTCCTTCCTTCCTCCTTCCCTCCCTTCTCTCTTTCCTTCCTTCCTCCCTCCCTTCCCTTCTCTCTCTTCCTTCCTTCCTCCTTCCCTTCCCTTCTCTCTCTTCCTTCCTTCCTCCTTCCCTTCCCTTCTCTCTCTTGCCTTCCTTCTTCCCTCCCTTCCTTTCTCTCTCTTCCTTCCTCCCTCCCTTCCCTTCTCTCTCTTCCTTCCTTCCTCCTTCCCTCCCTTCTCTCTTTCCTTCCTTCCTCCCTCCCTTCCCTTCTCTCTCTTCCTTCCTTCCTCCCTCCCTTCCCTTCTCTCTCTTCCTTCCTTCCTCCTTCCCTTCCCTTCTCTCTCTTCCTTCCTTCCTCCTTCCCTTCCCTTCTCTCTCTTGCCTTCCTTCTTCCCTCCCTTCCTTTCTCTCTCTTCCTTCCTCCCTCCCTTCCCTTCTCTCTCTTCCTTCCTTCCTCCTTCCCTCCCTTCTCTCTTTCCTTCCTTCCTCCCTCCCTTCCCTTCTCTCTCTTCCTTCCTTCCTCCTTCCCTCCCTTCTCTCTCTTTCCTTCCTTCCTCCCTCCCTTCCCTTCTCTCTCTTCCTTCCTTCCTCCCTCCCTTCCCTTCTCTCTCTTTCCTTCCTTCCTCCCTTCCCTTCTCTCTCTTCCTTCCTTCCTCCTTCCCTCCCTTCTCTCTCTTTCCTTCCTTCCTCCCTCCCTTCCCTTCTCTCTCTTCCTTCCTTCCTCCTTCCCTCCCTTCTCTCTCTTTCCTTCCTTCCTC
Source organism: Felis catus (assembly GCF_018350175.1). Lineage (NCBI taxonomy): Eukaryota > Metazoa > Chordata > Mammalia > Carnivora > Felidae > Felis > Felis catus. Next base: position 3,162,706 of record NC_058371.1, read on the forward strand.
CCTCCCTTCCCTTCTCTCTCTTCCTTCCTTCCTCCTTCCCTCCCTTCTCTCTCTTGCCTTCCTTCTTCCCTCCCTTCCTTTCTCTCTCTTCCTTCCTCCCTCCCTCCCTTCCCTTCTCTCTCTTCCTTCCTTCCTCCTTCCCTCCCTTCTCTCTTTCCTTCCTTCCTCCCTCCCTTCCCTTCTCTCTCTTCCTTCCTTCCTCCCTCCCTTCCCTTCTCTCTCTTCCTTCCTTCCTCCTTCCCTCCCTTCTCTCTCTTTCCTTCCTTCCTCCCTCCCTTCCCTTCTCTCTCTTCCTTCCTTCCTCCTTCCCTCCCTTCTCTCTCTTTCCTTCCTTCCTCCCTCCCTTCCCTTCTCTCTCTTCCTTCCTTCCTCCTTCCCTCCCTTCTCTCTCTTGCCTTCCTTCTTCCCTCCCTTCCTTTCTCTCTCTTCCTTCCTCCCTCCCTTCCCTTCTCTCTCTTCCTTCCTTCCTCCTTCCCTCCCTTCTCTCTTTCCTTCCTTCCTCCCTCCCTTCCCTTCTCTCTCTTCCTTCCTTCCTCCTTCCCTCCCTTCTCTCTCTTGCCTTCCTTCCTCCCTCCCTTCCCTTCTCTCTCTTCCTTCCTTCCTCCCTCCCTTCCCTTCTCTCTCTTCCTTCCTTCCTCCTTCCCTTCCCTTCTCTCTCTTGCCTTCCTTCTTCCCTCCCTTCCTTTCTCTCTCTTCCTTCCTCCCTCCCTTCCCTTCTCTCTCTTCCTTCTTTCCTCCTTCCCTCCCTTCTCTTTCCTTCCTTCCTCCCTCCCTTCCCTTCTCTCTCTTCCTTCCTTCCTCCTTCCCTCCCTTCTCTCTCTTTCCTTCCTTCCTCCCTCCCTTCCCTTCTCTCTCTTCCTTCTTTCCTCCCTCCCTTCCCTTCTGTCTCTTGCCTTCCTTCCTCCCTCCCTTCCCTTCTCTCTCTTCCTTCCTTCCTCCCTCCCTTCCCTTCTCTTGCCTTCCTTCCTCCCTCCCTTCCATTCTCTCTCTTCCTTCCTTCCTCCTTCCCTCCCTTCTCTCTTTCCTTCCTTCCTCCCTCCCTTCCCTTCTCTCTCTTCCTTCCTTCCTCCTTCCCTCCCTTCTCTCTCTTTCCTTCCTTCCTCCCTCCCTTCCCTTCTCTCTCTTCCTTCCTTCCTCCCTCCCTTCCCTTCTGTCTCTTGCCTTCCTTCCTCCCTCCCTTCCCTTCTCTTTCCTTCCTTCCTCCCTCCCTTCCTTCCTTCCTCCTTCCCTCCTTCCTTTCTCTCTCTTCCTTCCTTCCTCCTTCCCTCCCTTCTTTTCTGTTTTCATCTTAAGCTAGATTCATGCGTGCAGTGGCTTTTAATCTCCCCACTGAAAGAAGACAAGGAAGAAAGACCAACAGGCCAGCGATGGTGGCTCTGTGAGCCCCTGTTGTATGGGGAACTCAATCATGCGCTGCCCTCCGGTTACTCCAACACTGAGGATCCACTGTGGCCAGGGGTGACCACCTCTTCACCGCTGCGGATGGCTCCCAGGCCAAATGTCCCCTCTGGAGACCTGAATATTCCCTTTTTAGGTCACAGGCTCCTCTGCTTTCCTGTAAGTTGATAGCACCTGAAGGCCATCGGTGGCATACCCCAGAAGAAAACGGGTTACCGGATCTGAGGTCCCCACAGCATTCTGCGACTTTCAGAGCTTCCGGGGAAACCGAGGTTTCCTTGCGCTAAAGTGTGAGACAAATCCAGCACAGGAAGTAAATGATCCCGAGCCTTCCCTATCCATGCCACTGCCCTTCAGAATGATACATCTGTAGGAAATAATTCAACATGTTTTTTTCATTTTTTAACATCTTCATTTTCAGGCCAATATAATCCCTAATGCAAAATTTATCTAATTAGTAGTTGATGTTCATACACTTCCTGGCAAAACTAAGCATCAAGCCGGTTTTACGATTTTTTTCTGTTTCATTTCTTCAGAGCGATTAGAAAGCCATCTCGCTATTTCAATATTGCTCCTTCCACACGAGCCTGTGCCAAAGGAAACAGCGCTCCCTGACGGTCCCCTACGCGAGTTCACTGCGTTTAAGTACAGCTGCTTCAACATCGTTATTCCTTCCATCTGAAGTCCAAACATGTCCCTGTAAGTGACGAACACCAGCTGCGTCTGTCACCTCCCCAGCCTAACAGGTGGAAACAACCCTCCTTCGCCATGTTCGCTCTCCACGTGCCTGGCCTGCTCTCCCTTCCCCCTGAACCCCCGTCACCGGCCAGTCGCCCTCGTCTCCCCGCTGACCCGGCTCTGCAGTCACCTCTACTGCCGTCTTCTTTTCATCCGGACACTCGCTTCCTCGACCGTCCCGCCGACCCGTCTACCAGCCGGAGCCCCGGGAGGGAACGGCACGCTCGGAGGGGTGAACGCAGGCGGGTTGCATCACAGGGGCTGGGGGGCACATCTGTGCTTGGGTCTGAGTGAACTACGGGGGCGGGTTGAGACTGCGCCCGCGCCAGCAGAGAGGGTCACCCCGGGGTGACGGCGGCAGGGGAGGGGGCTCAGCAGAGAGGAAGGGCCGCCCCGGCGACGCTGCTCCCGGGCCCTCCCGCAAGAAGGGGCTCCAGAGATGAACGGCCCGCCTCCGTGTGCTCGACTCGCCGGGCCCCTCTGTCACTCCCCACCGGTGACACCCAGGGGACAGGCTGCCGCCTCCCATCCTGGCAGCACAGAGCCCAGGGGCGAGGGAGGGCAGGCGTGACGGCCAGGGGAGATTCCCAGCTCAGCTCCCCGTCCTGGGAGCGCCTTCCCACCCACCTCCCGCCGTGAGCATGTGGGGGCTGCAGGTGTTTGCCCGGGGCGCCCCGGCCTCACAGCACGGCGGTCCGGCTCGCCCCTTCGGCCCTGTCCCCTGAACCTGCTCTCGCACGGAGACCCCCTGCCCGCATTTTGTGGCCGCTCCGCCTGCCACATCCGCCTGTCCGTCCGCCCAGCCTCCTGCCTCCCCTCCGGTCTCTCCCCCTCCCCACGGTCTACACTTCGCACACCACTCAGACTGTTCCTCCGACAACGTGCGTCAGATCAGGCCACCGCCCCCCCGGCGACTCCGGGGGCTTCCCAGAGGGCTGAGCGCAGGGCCGGTGCGTGGACCTTCGTGGGCTTGCTCCTGCCTGGCCCGAGACGGCTCACCGTCAAACTCTCCCCCGCGGCGGCCCCCGGCCTCCTGGCCTTTCCACAGACCACCCTGCCCCCAGCCCACCGGCCCACATCCCACTGCCGTCCCGCATGGCATCCCACCATGCCACACCCGCGGGGCTTCCTGCCCCAACGGTCCTCACACGGCCCCACGGCTTGCCGCCCGCCTCACCCAGCTCGTCTCCCCGCAGAGAGACGGGCCCTGCCGCCCGCCGCCCGAGCGCCCAGAACTCCTCTCACTCTGCCCCCCCGACCCACCTCCCGACGTCTCCCTCCACTGCACTTATCGCCACCTGCAAGAACAGCGGGTCTCGGATACCGTCAGTTATGAGGCGCAGAAGGATTTCACGCAACACTGAGAAAGAAAATAAAAAAGTACCATGAGGTCTCCTTATTAACGATTGTAAGACACAAGCCGAATCAGAGACGTGAAAACGTGAATGTGAAAAAAATCTACGCCTGAAAAGCAAGGAGACGCGTTACGCGTTGTTATCAGAGGCAGCCCGTCAAATAATACATTACTATTGATGGGGCAGGGAGGGGACCTTAACTCTATGCCAGACCCTGGCCCCAAGTCTGGTGGGACAGGAGCTGCAGGCAGGACCCCTGCCTTCCCGAGTGGAATGGGGGGGGGCCACCCGCGTTCCTGATGGGAATGCAGATCCCGTGAGTTCTGGTTCCTTGTACATTTTAACTTCTCTGTCCACAGCCCTCAAGACAGTGCCTGGAAATCAACGATTCAAATTGGATCTGCTATGGAGTGGTGTTAGCTTTGAGGCTGTTTCCCCGTCCTTTTTTAAGCTTTCTGTATCTCCTATGTATTTTATTCTGATACTAAACACTACAACATCATGAGTATCCATTTCTCAAAGTGGCGAAAGTATGATACTTTGTATCCTGCTAAACACATGACATGTTAGAAGTGGTTTCTGGGCAGAGGAAATTATTTTCAATGTGTTGACCGCATTCTTAGGAGCAAGTCTAAAAGGGGTTCCTTCTCTTCTCAAAAGTGATGTTGTCAGTGGCTGTAAAACTTTTCCAGCAGGCCAATACGTTATGATTAAGAAAATCTAAGGTTATGTCAATCATTATTTTATTACCCACGTTATGTATTGCTTCTCCAAAGAATTAATGTGAAAAAAGATAATATGAAATAATAACGTGGCTCAGAAAGAGAAGGAAAAAAAATGCAGACAGGAACACTAAAGGAGACAGCTTGAAAAACTGACTTATTGCTCATTTAAAGTGTGGGGCTTAATTCTTATCACTAGACTGTGGTTGTCATGCATCGAAAAGCTTCAAAGGCTGAAGGGCGAACTCATTTTCTTTGCTTGATCCTCCTGGTAGAGAGGGGAGAAAATCAAATGCTATTGTATGAATTTATCATAATATTGTTCAAGGGGAAAACTCATAAAAATCCTATCTGCTGCTCACTTGATATGATGTATCTTTGTCGAACACCATCATTTACAGAAGACAAGATAAGTTTCCAGAAGGATCGCACAGCTCTCCATGTGTCAACCACACCCTATTATTACCGGTTTCAACTCAGGAAATCTCATCTACGAGGTAGAGTTGGCTTTCATAGAAAACAGACTCTTGGACGATTTACACAGTTCTGACTTCTCCCATGACCAAATTAGATGGGCTGTATAATTGGTAAACAAGGTTAACAAACATTTATTCCAATGGGACAGTGGAAACTAAGATCAGTCCAAGCTGATGTTCTGATACAAGGGAATGCACCCAACGAGAAGCTGAATCTTAGCAACTGAAACTCCGTGAAAGAACAGATTATGTTATTCACATATGACATTATAGTAATTAAATGTTATTGACAGCATTGATGTTTTCCCTCTCAGAACTGCAAGAAGGAAAACAAACAGATTATCTCGACAAAGCTGCCTCAAGCTGCAATTGGGTGCAGCTCATGCATCTTTGTTTCAAACCCAAGGTTTTCATGCACGCATGAATTACATGTCCACAGAAGCTCCTAAATAGAAAAGTTACAGAGGTGGAGTTGGGAAAGGAGTGGGTATTCAGTTTCCATCTGTGATTTGGTGAAGAATTACTATGGAGTTTTGTTATTCTTTTTTTTTTTTAAATTTTAATGTTTATTTTTTTTTTGAGAGAGAGACGAATGGGGGAGGGGCAGACAGAGGGGGAGACACAGGATTCGAAGCAGGCTCCAGGTTCCGAGCTGTCAGCACGGAGCCCGACGCGGGGCTCGAACTCACAAACCGTGAGATCATGACCTGAGCCAAAGTTGGACGCCCAACCGACTGAGCCACCCAGGCGTACCGGAGTTTTGTTATTCTTTAACTAAACTTGATTTGGGGATGACTGCAGGTTCAAATACAGCTGGAAGAAATAACAAGGACTCCGTGTACCTGCATTTGGTTTCCCCCATAAGTGTGTTCCCTCACTATGGTTTGATGTTGATATCGAAACAGGCAAGACGTAGAATGTCTCCATCAACACAAAGATCCCTGCTGCTGGGCTTTACCTCCACACTCACGTCTTTCCAGCCCTGCCCCCTCCCCAAACCCTGACAACTACCAATCTGCTGTTTATCTCTATGGAATGTTGTAGAAATGGCATCTTAGGACATGTAACCGTTCACAAGTAGCGGCCCAGCTCTCTGGAGACTCACTCAGTGTTGTTGTATCAGTGGGTTCTTCCGCCTCACTGCTGAAGAGTACGCAGTGTGCAATGCTCAGTTTGCTCAATAATTTACATGTTTTTGTTTGTTTTTGTTTTTTAATGTTTATTTATTTTGGAAGAGAGAAAGAACACAAGTGGGGGAGGGGCAGAGACAGAGGGAGACAGAGAATCGGAAGCAGGCTCCAGGCTCCAAGCTGTCAGCACAGAGCACGATGCAGGGCTTGAACTCACAAACCACGAGATCATGACCTGAGCCTAAGTCGGCTGCTTAACTGACTGAACCACCCAGGAGTCCCAATCATTTGCATGTTTAACGACATCTAGGTAGTTACAAATCTTCTACTATTATGAAGAAAGATGCCATAAACACCCCTGTTTTAGTATTATGCTGTAAATAAGTCTTCATTTCTCTGGAATATATGAGATATATCTTAATTTGAATATCCACTATTTTCTGCAATGCTGTATGTAACATGTTGCTTAAAAAATAAAGCATGTGAAAAGATAAATTCATAGGGTTATTTATGCCAGAGTATTTTTAACAGAAAAGACTGGAAATAAACTTCCAATGGGTTGGAAGACAGAGAGAGGGAGAGAGAGAGAGAGAGAGAGAGAGAGAGAGAGAGAGAGAGAGAGATACAAAGGAAGAGAGAGAGAGGAAGAGAGACAGAGAGAGGGATAAAGAGATTACAAAGAAAGGGGGGAGAGGGAGAGAGACAAGAGAGAGGGAGAGAGGGTGGAAAAGAGAGAAAGGGGGAGAGGGAGAGAGAAAAAGAGAAAAAGAAGAGAGAGACAGAGAGAGAGGGAAAAAATGAACGAGAGAAGGAGAGATTGAGGGAGTGGGGATAAAGAGAAGGAAGGAAGGAAGGAAGGAAGGAAGGAAGGAAGGAAGGAAGGAAGGAAGGAAGGAAGGAAGGAAGGAAGGAAAGAAAGAAAGAAAGAAAGAAAGAAAGAAAGAAAGAAAGAAAGAAAGAAAGAAAGAACAGAAAGAAAGAAAAGACAGAAAGAGAGAGAGAAAGAGTAAAATGCTATGGAATGATCTCCAGAATTTATCAAATAGGAAAAAAAAGGTGGAAACCCTAAACCATATTACCATTTATGTTAAGTTGGGAGGAGCTGACACAAATATTCATGTATATTATACACAACACCGAAGACTCACATAACAATATTGTATTATAGTATTATTTCTAACATACACACATGTGTCTACATCCTCAAAACACCGAAGAATACAACAGAATCAGTTTTGCCACAGAGGAAGGGGGTAGTGAGTGGGGAAGACATGGGGAGGGGGAGACTGAGACTTTAAACCCAATGTGGCCGATGTGACCGTGGAATCGCGTAAATATGAAACCATTTCTCACGATCACGAAACAAAAGATACTCTTAGAAGCAACCTAAACCGCGAGGCGTGAAACAAGTGAATCTAATCGCGGGTCCAACTGAACACCTCAAGAGCCGTTAGCGCAGTTAATTCGACAGCCAGGGGGGAAGCAAGTGTAGACACAAGAGCAAGCGCCTACCAGGTCGTCCCCAGCCCCGTCACGGGGACGGCAACGCTGGCCCTGTCCTCAGGGGGTTGCATCTGTGCTGGAGACCAGACACTGGAGGAGGCACCTGGCATTCTAATTCGACCCTCACCAAACTTGTTGGGGACAGGGACTCTGGGTGCCACGGGGTGGAGGTGTGACAGGGAGGAAGGCAAGAAAACCTCCCGGCGCTGACCCTGAAGTGGGTGTGTCAGCATGAACTCTCGCGTGCCTGGTCTCACACATGCATGAGCACACAAACACGCACCCACACAGAAATTGACACACAAACACGTGTACGTAGATGCATAACACATACACCACACGTGCAAACCCACACACGTGTGCACACACACACATTCACACCCACACGGGCACACGGACACACACACCGTATTCACATACACATACACGTTCACAAACATATGTGTCTTTGCACACATACAAACACGCACACACATAAAAGGAGACACATGCAATCTCATGCATATGAACACATATAACATGCACACACATACACATTCACACACAGAGAAACACATACATATTTACACACGTACACTCACATTCACACACACACACACACACACACACACCCCTACACTCGCTCTCTCTCTGACAGAGCCCAGGAGTAAGAAGTTCAAGAAACAACAGACATTACAAATACTCAGGTTATAGTCCTAAAATATCATTTTCCCCTGAAGAAATACACGTTTTCTCGGGTGAATGGCCGACGTCAGGCCTGGAGCAGGAACTATGCAGGAGGGTACTGGAATGTCTGTTCTACTAGATGGCAGGACGGCCACCACGTCCTCAGGAGTCAACGTCAGAAGGTGCCAAAGGGCAAAAAAAGCACAATTTTCGCATCGATAAAGACAGTACGTTCTACGGACTGAAGATCATCAGACACGTTTCAATCCACAAGTTCTCAATAATACAGAAATAAAAGTAATCACCGTTCTCCCCACCCCCAGAGGCATCTGTAAGCTCTGAGCACGTCGTTGGTAGTGACCAATGGAGGGAGGGATTTAGGGAGTGTCGGATTTAGGTGTCTCCATCCCAGCCCTATTCAGGAGGAGGTTCAGTCACTGCAAAAGGGTGGCCGAGCCTCCTGGCGGGAAAGCCACCCTGCGACGCACAGTCATCCTGCTGAGAACACAAACTTGCGTCCGACCAAGCCTCTGTATCCCGGTACCGATTATGGCGATTTTGCTGAACACCAGCAAAATGGATACGGTGACAATCTCTACGGGACAACCGACCCTCTTTCTCCACAAACTGGAAGAACAACAGCAACAACAACAAAAGGCAGAGGGAATAGTATAAATTAAGATACTGGCAGGACGCATCAACCAACGGCCATCAAAACCAACGGCTTTATAATAAGACTTTCGGGCCTCACAGCGCATCAGAAAGATGGAGGAGAAAACCATGTCATCGCATAGTCCGGTCACATTATCTGCGTCTCACTGGGGGATGAAAATGTAATTTTTTAGATGGCCCTAAGGTAAGTGTGTTGAGTAGCATTACCCTCTGGAGCTAGTCCTACGTGCCAACGCATATCAGCATCTCATTGGACGGTCACAAAAGCCCCGCCAGGGAGATGTGATGGTGCCCGTTTCACAGACGGTTCTAGCAAAGAGGAAGTAAGTTATCAAGGATGAACTGAACGCCACAGCCCAGAACCCACACGGCCAAGCCTCTGCAGCAACGTAAGGACATGACTCTGTCATCACACATTCTGTTGGCAGAGCAGAGAGCTCACGGAAGGCAGGATGATGAATCTGTGCATCAGAGACCATAAAAGAGCAAGCCCGGGGGGAAGAAAGGATATGAGTGGGGGCGGGAGGCAGCTGCAATGGTCCAGGAGGACGTCCACTGTCAACGGTGAGGATGGGGGAAACGAGGCCGTGTGGCAAGTGAGGGTTTCTGATTCATTTAAATACAGCCTGCAAAAGTAGGAAAGCAGTGTAAATAGTCACGAATAAGAGTCAGAGGAAAGACGCAGAAAATAACGCAGTGGCAACTGAGGGGTTATATCCTTGAACAAAAGAGTGTAATTCAACTTGGCTGCTGTAGAAAAAGGAAAAACATAAAATTCAGATCCGTCGTTGTGACTCCAAAGGAGATGCTACATGGACGAGACGATGAAATGACTGTGTGCTCTGAGTACACCGCTGGGAGCGCGGACGTCATGGAAAGCCAAAATACTACCCCAGCCCCGGACGGATAATTACATTTTTGACAAGAAAGTGAACAGTTTGGAAAGATAGCAGCAAAGCTGAAACGGACCGAAAACTCATTTGAAAAGTTTGCTGTGACGGAATTGACTTCGAGAAAGGAAACAGCCACAGCTTCGGGGGGGGGGGGGGGGGCGGAAGCGGGAGGGCTGAGGGGAGAACACGGGGTGAACGAACGCGCTTTCTAAGGCTGTCCGGTTGGACCCTGCGAGAGACACGAGCCGGAACTAAAAGCACTGACGAAGCCCAGTGCACGATCGATTATAAAATCAATTTTCCTTCCCGGAGAACACCCCTTCAGGTAAACCGCATATTTACTGAGCCTGTGTGCAAAGCACACAGTGTAATCACAGCTTCCAACCCAGGACCCTGTCACAGACCTGAATGAGCTTTCGTCTCGATTCATGCAAATGTATCCCGACAAAACCCCACCTATCACCCCCACTTCACGGATAACGAAACAGTTGTTCAGATGGTCACCGGTCAGCTCGTTGGTCCTACTGGCAAGTGAAAGCAAAGTCTGGGTTAAAATGCTAGAGTCGTGGTTAAATTCCACGTACAGACAGACTGCTCTGGTGGAGGCTTCATGCTGTGTAGGCAAAAAGGAGGGCTGCTTAGGAATCCAGATAGAAAAAAAAATTTTTCCCTGTAAAAAGTAAAAATAAATTAATGAATTCATTAAAAAAAGAAAAGGAAGAAAAGGAAGAAAAGGAAAAGAAACAGAAACTGGAATATATGCCCTTCTTTTAAATGATTTCGCTGCTTTAAATGATTGCTGATACCCAGAAACACCTTTGATGAGATGACACAGACTTTGGAACTCTGGTATCTATTCGGCATAACTTGTTGGAAATACAAACCTGTACTGCTTGTGCTCAGTAACTAGGTGGGATCCTTAATAAACCTTCTTCGAACTTTGAGAACATGTGGAAAAATTACGGCACTAATCGAGTTGGAGGAAGAAAGGAAATGATTAGCCCGCCGTCTGCTTGCACATAATGGCTTGTTATTCAAGAGGTGAAGACGTAAAGAAAAAAAGAAGGTAATACGTGAATTCATCTTCAGGAAGGCAGAACACTCTTAATAAAACTAAAATGCTGCACAACATCAGGTGTTCTAGTCTGAGTACCTCATTACTAAGAGGATTTAGAAAACATCAAAACAGCAATAGAAATGATCAAAGAATGCCAGGCCCCAATAAAAAGATGAAAGGATCTCAGCAGAAAAGAAAAACGATACACCAAAGTGACTCTGTCGATCAAACACAAATTAGTGAAAAATAGTAGCACATTTTCTTCTCGTGACACAAATTCCAACAGAATTCAGCATTTTGATGAAATGCTAAACTTAGCGGTGAAGATGAATAGCAGAGTCCCAGGAAAAGGGTACGGAATGAACAAAAGAGAAAAAAAAAATAAGGACAATGGCTTATGTTTTTTTCAAAGATACACTACATCAGGTAGTATTCAAGGATGAAGCAGAAATCAAAATATTTAGGGGCAGAGGGGCACTGATTACAAATGGCTCGGAAACGCCCAGTAAGCATTTTGTCTGTAGCCCTGTAGGCAATGGGGGGCCACGGTTCATCAGGAGACAGAAAAGGTCAGAGGTTTCTGCAGGATCACGTAGCGAACATCTGGTTTTTGGTCTCTTTTAAAGATGTATTTGTTCTGGGGCACCCGCGTGGCTCAATCGGTTAAGCACCGCCTTTGGCTCAGGTCATGATCTCACGGTTTGGGAGTTCGAGCTCCCCATCGGGCTCTGTGCTGACAGCTCGGAGCCTGGTGCCTGCTTGGGATTCTGCGTCTCCCTCTCTCTCTGCCCCTCCCCGCTAGCGCTGTCTCTCTCCGTCTCTCTCAAAGATGAATAAACATTAAAAAATAAAAATAAATTATTTGTGCTTTGCTGCTCAGGTTCTCCTCTTGCAAAGCGGTCTGCCCCAGTCCCTGTGAATCGGTGGCCGCAGCAACCACGCGGCTGGGAGCACGGGCGGCCCCTGCTTCAGGGGTGACCGGTAACCGGAGACGGCCGGTCAGATTCTTCCTGGAGGGGACCCAGGAGGTGATGGTCAGAACCTCTCCCAGGCAGGCCCACTGAGTCGCTCTGGGGACTGAGCCTGCTGTCAGAGAAGGTGTCTTCCCCTTCAGTTCCGTGAGACTGTGAACCCGGAACAAGAGCGGCTGAGGCAAGCCGAATGCGAATTTTTCTTTTCCTTCTCCGTGGCACAGAGAGCCCTCTCTGAGAACGCAGTGCTGAGAAATGAAAGCAGAGCTGGGCAGCTGAAAGAGGGTCCTGAACCGACGTCATTCAAACTCCCAAACGCTGGCGAGAGATGAATGTCTCTCCACCGCGACCAACAGAGCTTTTTACAAACAGAGAACACTTTTTACAAAACAAGGTTGAAGGCTAAGATAGCACTAGAATGATGCTGCCTTCCTCTAAGTGAGGCAGGAAGGGGCCTGAAGGAGAATAAATCACGAGGACAGGAAAATGAGCAAGAGAAGCATACTGGTGTCTGCTTCATAAGCCAGCCCTCGAAGGGGACAAGAAAATCCAGCAGGAGACCCTCCCGGGACACGAGTTGTCCACTCAGCCTTCTCTGAGGCCAGTGGAAAGGAAGGATGCGTGCCGATGAAGAAGGTCCGTGAAGGAGAGATCCTGAAGGAGTGCGGTTGTAGAAAACACGAGCCTTTTTTGTCCACTGAGATCTAGGGGGGGAAACATAGTGTAGGTTTAAGGAGCGAAGCTTTGAAGGAAAGTGAAGGTTCGCAGTGGTTGTCGGAAGCCTGTTCGTTGTGAATAAAGGGACTGCGTGCCAAGAAGTGGGGAGTGTCGGGTGGGGTCACAGGGGAGCCGGTGGGGGGCACGCACGGCCTTCAGTGGCCCCAGCCCCCACCCCAGGCAGAGACCTACTATGTGCCCAGAGCCAGGTGAGCCGTTATGGAGGTTATAGGTACATATCAGGCAACGATCACTAACTTCCTCCGTCACATTTTTGCAGGATACAGTTGGTGGCTCACCTTGTCCTCTCTGTACTGATTTTGGAACGGTCATTCAGGTGTAATTGTATTCCAAAAGAAGACCCTTCACTAATGTTAATAAACTAACTTCTCCAGAAAAAGAAAAGAAAGATGCAGGAAACCCAGTGAGAACAAGTTACAGCGAACATGAACGACTGCATGTAAACAGAACTCAAAGTTGTTATCGGTGGGGGTGCTGGTGAAAGTTCACTTCCAAGCAAATGGGGAAGAATCCCATGAAAATGCATATTCTGCCCACACCCTCTCTGTCCCAACACTCAAGTCCAGGCAGCAGAAGGCAGTGCTGGAAGCACTCGCGATGCAATTAACCTTTGGGATTGTTTCAAGGAATAAGGAAAACAAACAAACAAACAAAAAGTTTCAAATTATTTGCATTCCAAAGGTATAAATCTGAAGAATTTTAGACGGAAGATGAAAACAAATTGGACCTAGTCTGAAAAATACTTGAGACCAAATTCATTAGAAATCTCATCAGCAAAACTCTCTATTTTCCTGTCTTTCTCCCGATTTTCCCAACGTGCACTCCCGTATCACACTACAGTATATAACTGGTTGGCTCTGCCCAAGTCACATGCCACCCAAGTTCCTCCAGTGCCTCGGGATATATGGTGCCGGGGAAGGGAAACTTCTCGTTCTCATTCTGTCTGCTCTCTGTAGCCAAGAGAAATTAAGAAAAGAATTCATATGAGAACAGGGAAAATAATACTTCAGGCCTTCAGTTGGAAAGTTTCCAGTTATTTTCAACATTCAGTACTTTAAGAGAGTCCCAGTTGCTCTGGTCTGGGACTGATGCAACCCCACTGCAAGCAAGCCTTCTGACGGCAGAGAAAAAGCCACGGGGCTGGGGAGATGGGGAAGCAACTCTCTGCAGTATTCTTCAGGACCTGCCCTTCCCTTGTGACCGTACGACATGCAGAAAATCATCTGATTTTCTGACTTCCGTTTTCATCCACACATCCTGCCTGTCAGGATTTACCACCGTCACAGACGTTGGCTGGGGGTGTCTGCCCCTCGGCCTGTCCTCAGCTCTGGTCCAAAGATGTGCTCACTCCTCCAGGGCCCACCTGACTGTATGACCTCAAGCAAACCGAGTCATGACCCTCCGGAACCATCTTCCTCCTACTTGAGCCTGTGGTTACAAACGAATCTCTCCCCTTCTCTGATAAAATGTAGGGAGCACTCGGCACGCAAGCATCTCTGAGCTACTCCGTCCCGTGCTTGGCACAGTTTTATTCTAGGCATCGTTCAACTGTTCCCCACTGTTGACAACCTAGCTACCTTGTCTCCTCATTTCCATCTTGGCGCCGACGTATTCCCAGAGGAGGGATTTCATTATCAGAGGTAGCAATCACCTCTCTTTTGGCTTGCTAATCGTTCCTGGAATCAGTGTCCCAAAGAAACCAAATATTCATAGAACTGTTGATTTCTATTTTTCCAGAGCTGGGAGAAGAGCCTACAGGGGATCTGTGCCCACCTCTCACTGGAGATGGGGCTATCAGGAGCCAGAGAAACGCAGAGCAAACGGACCAAAAACTGGAGCTCTAGCTCACATCTCTTGGCTCAAGTTCTGTCCTCGGCATGATCCTGTCCCGGGATCTGCTACTCTTCTGGAACCTTCCCACCAAACCAAAGTATGGAGCAGCCTGCTTTCCCCAGATAGCTTTTGTTCTCGTTCACCTCACTTTGCATGAATCCCCTTTATGCTGGCTCCTAATTCCCTGCAGAAAAGCCCCTTCCCCAAACGGAGCTACACATGCTGATAGATTAAAAAAATACATCTCAGAGACAATGCTTTTGAGCTGAGTCACAAAGAACCAAACGTGATGGAAAGACACTCCTGGCTGAGAGCCCTAGCGAATGTGTGAGGCTTAAAATGCAGGATATATTTAGAGGAAAAAAAAAACTAGTTCCACTTAGAAATTTGGAATCAATTAAGTACAACGTTTTCCATTTTTAAATCAACACAATTTAGTAAGCCCCACAAGGACTCTACTTTGTTCTGATCACTAAAATTGTAAAGGAAGCAGGAATATGGAACAAAAAAAAATATGTATACATAGTTTGTGGGGTCACTGAAGAACAAAGGAAAAAAAAAACTTTCAGCCAACTGAATACCACTGTATCTGGCTCTAGAATCCAGGTGGTGACAATGTCAGACAAGGTTTTACATTCGAACACTCACAATGCCTGAAAAGGTAGGAAGACAGGACATGTGCCCAGTAGAAAAATAGAAATGTGATGTCCCTTCTAGAGCTACAATATAATCTAGAAGCACACATTGCTACCTTCAATGATTCCACAACCCTTTGTGTGGTTCATCATCCACAACACGTGGGTTCCTACCGGGGCAGATACTGATGGCAAATGTTTCCCACACCAGTCTCCATAACCGTCTGAGCCCAGCTCATAACCCCTAACTAATCGCCACTATGTCTCACTGCAGCCCAAGCTCATGAGCCCCTCAACCTAGAATTTAAGTGTCACGTTTCCCCATCATAACCGAATGTCCTCTTGTACTGCACCATCCGCTCTCCTGGCTCATACTACCGATACAGTCAAATATTTCACATCAGTAATTTATAAATTACTCACAACGTGTAACCCAGGAAAAACTAGAAACTTGGAGTAGGTGGTTCTCCTGATAAACATTTTTATTCAAGACGGGCAGTTCTGAATGTCGGTGTATTGTTACACAGATCCTTCGACCCACTCGACGTCAACAACATGAATCATGACCTTAAGCTCAATACTGTTCCAGCATGCAGTTTTGTTGCTGTCGTGTGTTTGTATTTATTTTGTTTTAATAATAGCGCATGTGAATCCCGCTGGTCCAGACGTAGGACACGTAAGCCCTGGTTGGGTCAGTGTGCAATTTCCCAGCAGGAAAACAATGGCAACAATACAACACACACCTGTACCCAAATTACTTCAGCCCCTAACACTCAATTATTGATAAGTTTGGCTACTACATCGTTTAAACTAAAATTTCTAACCAAATTATCACAATTTTTTGCTTTCTATAAGTTATATATACATAATATATATGTTTCTATATAATTTCTATATATAATATGAATGTATCTATATATAAGTATTCTATAATAATATAGCTCCTATATTATAAAACAGCCTGTGTATATTATATGTGTATATAATATATACAATTACTTCAGCCTATATATATTTATATATATTTATCTATGTATTTACCTATATATATAAAACAGACTATATATATATAAAATACATGTTTCATTTCATATACACGTCAGTACATATATAAATAATAACTTCAGTGTGTATATATATATATATATATACAGACTATATATATAAAATATACATATCACATATATATTTCACTAAACAATGCTTTAAAAAACTTCATCAAGAGTTGTTTTATAGGTGTAATTTTCATTCTCACCTATAGTAACAATTTTGGTAAAATTTGAGAGGTACCTGATGAAGAAGTTTCCAATAAAGGTGCTTGAAATAACACATCTGTCAGCTGATACGCCATTTTTGTCATTTGTTTACATTGTTTTTATGCACACCACTTTGTTCCCCATCCACAAACTTAGCCATATTCTCTGGAGGAGCTTTGCAAAGGTAAAGTAGCAATACAAGCACACTTTTATTGTCTATCTTTAAGCTCACTCTGTTCTAACATCAATATATGGCTCTCGCTGTCTATGAAATGATGTGATAAAATGAATTTGTTTTTTTTTTCTTAGTTGAATTCCTAAACTACGGAATTAGCAACTCAAAGGAGGCTACCAGTATTTTTAGAAGCAATCACAAAGTTGTTTCTATGAACTGTAAGCATTTCTTCTGTAACTCCTGTTTCATACACAAGGAAAATGGTATGAACTATGACTAACGAAACTGCTTCTCTAAACCAGGTAAGCTCTAAGCACGCTGACTTCTGACTCTATTGTCAAAGTGCTAAGCACCCCCCCACCTGGGGAGACTTATAATCATAAGTTCCCATATACACTCAACATTAACCCAATCTTGCTCTAAATTTCATATTATCAGAGAAAAAAAAGTCTACTAGAAAAAATTCTATGATTATGTGTAAGTAGTTTTAGCAGAGAATAGTTTATTAGTTTCAGCATTTTCAGATACTATATACATATGCATATATATATTAATAGACGTATAAAACATATATAAACATATGTATATTAGCATAAATGAAAACATGAGATATATACATACTTATATAAACACTACACAATAAATGTTCAAAAACTAACCATTTCGATTAATACCAGCTTAGGCTTCAATTTTTTTATAGTAGTAAAAATGAAAAAAAAACAAGTGAAAAGTAACCCAGCAAGAATATGACAACCAAAGATTTAAAAGGTGGCAGGCATATTCAAGAGAGGAAAGGATTTAAGAAGAAAAAAACCCCATCAAGCTGTAAGGCAGACAACTGTGATATGTGGCTTCAACTCATTTGCAGAACTGTAAGATCGAGGTATTAACACAACGTGAATGTATTAATACACTGAATTAGAAATAGCATGTATTTTGCACTCGATCTCTTTTACTTACATTGTATAAAATACCAACTTTATTCTGTTTTCCTCATTTGCTTATCATTCCCCCAAACAGTCTTCTCTGTTGATTCTAAAATGCAGGTTCCCAGGAGAAGTGTATCTCAATACCGAATCCATGACTGACACCTGCTTGAAGGCCAGTGCGTATGAGCGGAGGGGATGAGCTCTCCAAATCTGAAATTACTTCACTGTGTCCATTACGGCACAACTCACTTTTGTTTGCTTACCAAGGTGAAGACGCTGCGTATGCTGGTATAGTCCGGAGACAGAAAACCGAATAAAATGGATTTCTTTTCTCAAGGACTGGAGGACGCACAAGACGCTGACTCTTCCGGATGGTCTCTTGGCGGAAGGAAGTCATGAGCCAGGGCTATTGGAGAACTCTAGAGGGAACGCTTAGTCCCCGTGAGCTGTGCCAGGAAAAGCCTCACACCTGGCAGCGCTCAACATGAAGGCCTTGAAGGGTGGGGAGAATGTGTCCAGGCAGACGGAGGGAGGGGACCTGGCAGGGGAGGGGCAATGGCACAGATAGTAAGGTAGGGGCGTGGCCGATGTGACATTGGCACGGTGCAGCTCCTGCAGAGACCGGCAGTCTGGAAAAGGGTGAGGAATTAGGTTCATCTCAATGGCTGTGGTTGGGCACCAGGGAGGGCAGACCAGCTGCCAGTGGAGACAGACACCGATTCATCAGACGGAACGTGGGATGGGAAGGAGAGACAGGCGACACTGGTGTGTGTGTGTGTGTGTGTGTGTGTGTGTGTGTGTGTGTAATACAGAGGCCATGACAGTCCATGCTGACTCCTGGGGCACAGAGTAGTCTATGCTTACTTGGGGGGGCACAGAGGCCGTGACAGTCCATGCTGACTCCTGGGGCACAGAGGGCGTGACAGTCTATGCTTACTTGGGGGGCACAGAGGCCGTGATATTCTAGGACTTGTACCCCTACTTCTCATCCTTGCAGCGCACACACAGTATTAGCATCCCACACCGTGGAGTCTTAAAGCATGTCCCCTGCCTCAACCTTGATTCGCATCTTACGAAGACTTCCAGGTGGCCTGTACCCACACCCCGGTGGGAGAAGCAGGTAACACTGAAGAGAAGTCTAAATACTGTGCACCCGGTGCACAAATGCATCACCTTGCCGCAAGGTGCCACCAAAACATGGCGGCACCTGGAATTTATGGGTAGTCCAGGGAAAGGAGGCAACGGGAACCTAGTGGAGGGCAGCTATGTATGTGCTCAGGGACTAGGAACCAAGGAAGCAGGAGTGCAAACACGAGAGAGTGAGGCAGAAAACATATGGGCAGATCTGTGTGTTTCTGCTTCACAGTAGCACCAATGACCAGAAAGAGTCTATGTTGGGTGTTGATTTCGTTCCTCTCTGACACTAGAATTCCATAAAACTTGTAAAGACTAAATTAAATTCTTTACAAAAGAAACTGGTGTGGACCTAAGATTATTAACAAAGGTCAAATGACTCAACATGATACTACCAGTATCTAAACAATCCAGGCATTAGCTGTGGCTTCGGCCACCTCGCTATTAATTCACTTCGTTTGCTTATCCAGCTGACCCTTGAACAGTGTGAGTTTGAACTTCAAGGATCCACTTATACATGGATTCTTTTTTTCTTAATACAGTAAAGTACTGTAAATTTATTTTCTCTTCCATATGACTTTCTTCATTACATTTTATTTAACTTAGTTTATTATAAGAATACAGTCTGTGATACACATGACCTACAAAATATGTGTCTATGTTATCACGTGATAGTACAGGTGATTTGGACTGGGCTACTGGTGCGTGCGGATTAGGAGGGGCGATCAAGCAGGAAGGCACTGTGACGCTTCCGTGACCAGCTGGGACAGATGCAGAGCAGGACTGCCTTAGAGTCCACCCCATACAATAGGAGGCTATTTATGAGACGGGCCTGACAGAAATCCACGAAGAGGAGAGAATGGGGCCATCTACCATGGACACTGCTGAGAATAAATGACACAAAATCATTTATGAACCTGCGGCTCAAATCCTTAAAGAATGCAGGGAAATGACCTGGTGGCTGGCCAAGGTCAGATAAGAATGGACACACTGGACCATGTGAGTTTCAGGTCAGGACGATGGGAAGATCAAAGTGGCATTCCAGAAGCGATGGCTGGGCACCAGGAAAGTACACAACCCTGCTTCTGGTCCCAAGGGCAGAAGGCCTGGGGCATGGCCAATTTTATTTCAGAGGTGTTGATGAAAATACAGTAAGTTTGTTCTTCAGGATGTTAAATCACTGTAAAGCCTCAAGGAAGCCCACAGGAAAGACAGTACAATTTACACTTGAGTTCCCCATGCGGCGGGGTATTTTCCCTTGCTAGGGCTTGTTCTAGATTGTAGACATGCAGTCGTGTGCTCCCAGCTGTGGGCCTCTCTGGGAATTGGCTCAGAGGACGCCCTTTATATCAGAGAAGGAGCCACCGGTGGGGATACATATGGAGCCCACTGGTCCGGTCACACACCACAAAGCTGAGAAGCTCTCCGCCTGGCAGAGTGGCAGATGTCCCTCCAAAGGCATCGCTGTGAAGCCAGCTTGGAGACGACACGGTGGGGATGGGACTCCATTCTCCGGGACAAGGTGACCACTGGAAATCAACGGCCCTACATGTGCCTATCCCCCGTGGGTAGAGAACACGGGCCCGGGAACAGAGCAGTGGAAGCAGGAATAGATTCCTCCCCTCATCCCAGGACCAACGCTCCCAGGTGTGCAGGCTCGGCGGGTCCAGGTTCTTGGGGAAAATGTTTCAGCAGCGGAGACAGGAAGGGCCCCATTACATTTGGTGCCCTACCTGCTGCGCCGTCCCTGCAAGAGCTCCATGCCAAGGATTAGCCAGCAAGGAAAAAGCCTTCATACCTGGGGGTCATCGCCCCAAACACGAGCAAAGAAAGGGGCGGAGTGCTGTACACAGTGAGAGAAGGGAAGGACACCCGTCCCTCGGCACACAAGGGCCCATGGCGGGGGGGGGGGGGGGGGGGGCATGTCTTTGTGTCCCCTTGCCCACATAGGATAAACAAGGCATGAGTGAGAGGGGTGATCGGGCACCGAGTCCCTCAGGGAGGTGGGTCTGGGTCTCCCTGCCTCATCAGCCACCTAGAGCAGCAGAGAGCCTGCGACACAAGGAGAGGGGGATTCAGTGGGGGCAGGAGAGGAGGGCGGCGTGAGGATGGGAGTTTTCCTAGGAAGTGAGACCAACTGGACTCCTGGAAAAGCGGTTCCCAGGTGGGCAGAGCTGAGGGCAGACCCCACACTGTCCCACCTGAACATCCTCCGCAGAACAAAGCTGTCATGCTCTGGCTGCGAGGCTCCCCGCTGCACCCCCTCGGGAATCACCCCCCCCTGGCTGCACCCCCTCAGGAATCACCTCCCCCCTTCCCGGCTGCACCCCCTCAGGAATCACCTCCCCCTCTCAGGGCACCCCCAGCCGCAGTGGAGGGGACGGAGCCCTGTCTGCTTGTCCAGTAGAGGAACAGGTGCGGGCTGTCCTGGAACCTGTGCTCCCTGGAGAAGCAGCCAAGGCCCCAGGCACTGCTCAGTGTCCCCCTTTCTCTGCTGGGCCCCCTCCCAGGGGCCCCCAGGGCACGTCCCCTCCCACACAAATCTCCACCCACCCTCAGCTTCCAGGACAAAGGCTGCTTCGTGGTAGATTTGAACCAGGCGCTGGAAGAAGGTTTTGTGGGCACTTGAGATACAAGACCGTGTCTGTGGTGAAGAACGCTGAGTGCTGGCACTGCTCGGTGAGGTGCGCCTGGGGATTTGCGCAGAACTGACACCAAAGTTTATCTGAAGCTACTTCACGCAGCTTTCCCTCGTCTTAAGGGTTTCAGGAACTGCTGTGCTGTTCTGACAGGCACGCTGCTGCCTGACTCTGGGTAGCGTATCTCCCTCACACTAATGGCCAGGGGCTGGAGCTCAGGGTCCGCATGGACCGGCGGGCTTTCCTCTGTTCAGAGGCCACACACTGTGCATGTAATTTCACATGGGCTCCTTTTAAATGCGCAGATACACAGATGATGAGGAAGCGTCTGTGCCGAGAAACTGGATTAGATCCAACGATACAGCAGAGAAACACTGTATTGGTCAGGGGTCCCCAGAGAAACTAAACCAATAGGATGTCTCTCTATCTATCTGTCTATCTATCTATCATACCTATCTACCGTATCTATCAATCATACCTATCCCTCTATGTATCTGTCATATGTATCTATCTACCATATCCATATGTCTATCATATCCAGTTACCATACCTATCAAATCTATCCTATCTACCCATCTATCTACCTCTCATCTATCTACCTACCATATGTATCGTATCTACCTACCATATCTCTCATATCTAGCTACCATTTCTATCATATCTACCTACAATATCTATCATATCTACCTACCATATGTATGGATCATATCGAATCTATCTACCATAACCACATATCATATCTAGCTATCCTATCTGTCTGCCTACCCACCTACCCACCCACCTACCTATCACCTGATCTATGGACAGAGATGACTGTAAGTAATTGGCTCACATGATTAGGGAGGCTGAGATGTCCAGACCCAGGCGCCCCAACGGTGTAAGAGCCAATCCAAATCCGAGTCTGCATGCTGGGGATGGAGGTCCCGGGTTCCAGCTCAAAGCCAGTCAGGCAGAGACACAAGCTCTCCTTCACTCAGCCTGCTGCCCTACAGGCTCACTTGATGGGGCTTCGCTTCATCATACTTTGCAGATACAGTATTATTGTTATAATTTTTTACAAATTAAACGTCTGTGACAACTACGCATCGAGCTCTTCTACACGCACCACTTGTTCTAACAGCATTTGCTCACTTTATGTCTGTATCACATTTTGGTAAATCTTGCCACAGTTCCATTTTTTTTCATGATTCTGTTATGTGATCTATAATCAGTGATTACGACTTGCTGAACGAAAGCTGAGGTGACGGCTAGCACTTTTTAACAATAAAGTATTTTTTAGTTAAGTTGTAGATGAACATTGACTTTTAGATCTAATGCTGTTAGGCACTTAGTAGATTATGGTATAGTGTAAACATAACTTCGGTATGCAGCGAGAAACCAAAAAACCTCATTTGCCTTGGCCTTACTGCGATATTTGTTTTATCACGGTGGTCTGGAACTGAAGCCACAACATCTCCAAGGTATGACTGTAGTCAATCCTTTGATTGATCGGACGAGGCCCACCCACACTGGGGAGGCAAAGTGCTTTACCCAGTCGACTAATTCAAAATTTAGCCTCCTCCCAAAACAGCCTTGCAGACATACCCAGAATAATGTCCGATGAGGTGTGCGGGCCTCCTGGCCCAGTCAAGGTGACACGTAAAATTAACCATCACAAGCATCTTGAAGATTACACATCCATGGTGTGTCTGGAGTAGAGCCCGCCAAGAGCGCAGGCATGCTGCTGTGCGACCGTCCTCTGTTCCCCTGTACTCAGTGCTCCATGGAGCACCACCTTCCCGCTCAGCACAAACGCAGAGGCCAGAGTACAGGAGAAAAGGCCAAGCTCATCGTCACCCACTCCCATTTACAAAGCGTTCACTGCACACAGGAGATAGTTCTGTTTCTGTACAAAACAGAAATGCTGAACTCAAATTATCTTACTGAAATAACTCTGAGTGCGAGCCTGAAATAGATCTTGTTTTTACCACATGGCAGCACATCACAGGGAACATTTCCTTTAATTTACCCCCTGCTAAAATTTAAATAGCTATGGCAAATTGCATAAAACATGATTTGTGGGAGTGCAGTTCGTCAACATGTGTGACGGATACCAACTGAACGTTATTTCTGTGACAAAACAGACCAGTTAGTCCACGTGAGTGTAGGAGGCGAAGCCGTAAAATGCGGGCCACCACTATAGCAAACTCCTAACTGTTCAGACACGATATCCAGGCAATGAGCTTGCTTCTTGGCAACCCTCCTCAGTGCTAGAAGTGGCAATGGTCGTGAACTTCATTGAGAATAGATTATTTTCCTTTCCTTTCTAGTCCATAACAACAATATGCTAGAACGCGTATTTTAAATGTATACAATGGCATGGTCTATTATACTATAATAATATTTAAAAATAATTTTAATGCATTATTAAATGTAAGATTGGTTTACAAAACATTTTTTTGATTCTCAGTACTTACTTTTGTAACTTATAATAAGTAATTTAAAGTATAGAGTGGAAAAACTATGTACTAAACCTATGTTAGATTTCCATATGTTACTTCATATGTATATTTTTTCATATATATTGCTTATATGATTTACACATCTATAACATACATATATATGAGTTATATAGATTATTTAAGTATTTATAGATTATATGTATAATCATAAAATTATATAATAATTATACATACATTAAGTCTTATACGTTGTTTAGTAGGCTAGTATGGCTTTAGACAGCTGCACTATAATTATTTATATCATTTTTTTTATCCTTTGGATTTCTGAACAGGTTATACATATACAAAAGTTTTAAATAAACCTTTAAACAAAATATCTCCCTTCCCCTCCATCACTTTCTCAGATATCTAACATACTTCCCTAAAACACTGTCATTTTTTACACTTTACAAGATACGTTCTCCAATAATTTTCTTTTTTTTTTTATGTTTATTTACTTTAGTTTTGACAGAGAGAGAGCACAAATGAGGAAGAGATAGAGAGAAGAGGGAGACACAGAATCTGAAGCAGGCTCCAGGCTCTGAGTTGTCAGCACAGAGCCTGACATGGGGCTCGAACTCACGGACCATGAGATCACGACCTGAGCCGAAGTCGGTCGTTTAACTGACTGAGCCACCCAGGCGCCCCTCCAATAATTTTCTTATGGTAAATTATGAGTTAGCATATTGTCTCTCTTCTCTCTCTCTCCATATATATATGTGTGTGTGTGTGTGTGTATATATATGCATATATATGTATATATATATATGTATATATGTGTATATATATAAATTTATGTTTATAATTTACATTAGTTGATATTTCTTTTTGCTGCTCTTGAATCATCGGTGGTGTTCATGTTTGTATTTTAGCCTCCAAGTTTTGCTCTGTTCTCCCCTTGAAAGTCTGTGATTCCCAAGGAGAGCCAGGCTGTCCTCTGTGCCTCCCCTCATCGGTTAATGTAACACAAACTCTTCATCTAAAGACAGAGTTCCTCAAGCATACTATGCAGGCATCTTGAGGGGAGGCCATCCGGGCCAATGTCTCCATGGGGTCACAGCTGGGAGCAAATACAGAGAAGTGGAGCTCCCCCGGGACTAAGAACCAGTGTGTTGGTGGTACACAGGTAGCTGGGATGGACCCGAGGTTCTCCCACATGAAACCATCTCAACATCACTGTGTGCGGGCGGCTGGGGGGGGTGGGAGGGGTGGGGGTGGGGGCACCAGGAGAGCATCTATCAGGCAGCTCCTGTGACAGAGAGCACTGTCCAAAGCAGCAGAGGCCATGGGCGTCTCACGGTAACAAGTGTGATGCAAGATCTGAGGACCCCAAACCTTTCGTATCCCCTAGAACACCTGGGGAATTCTTAACCTCTTGGTGCGAGGGGGGTGACGGGCAGGTAGCAGGTAATGTGGGGCCCCTCCAATCATAGCATGCTGTTAGGATGTTGTCTCTGAAGAAATCCAAGTTGATTTTAAAATAAGAGAATGTGGCATTTCTTGCACATCAAGGTTCCTCTGGGGTTTGTAGATGAAGAGACAAGCCAAGATTTCAGACATGGTGTTATGTGCATTGAAAATTCTGGAAGGATACATAAGGAAAAGCTGAGAGCCACTGCCTTTAAGGAAGTTTCCCGGCCAAGTCAGAAGGTGAAGAGAAAGGACATTCACTATCCTTACATGTTTTATCATGAGCTCTAACATTTATTTATATAATGAAAAGCCTTACTTATAGAAAAATCTCAGAATTAACAAGAAAAATGTGTATGAAAATAATAGCTAGCATTTCTCATTCTATGTGCTATGGGATTTCCATGTTTTAAGTCGTGAGTTCTACAACAAGACTTATGAAGGAAATGTCATTACTATGCTCTCCCTTTTTTCTACATGAGGAAGCTGACACCCTTTAAATAACCTGGCCTAAGTTATAAAGCTAGCAGATGGGAGAGCATGTACCCAGGGTAGTCTGGCTTCACATCCTGTATTCTCAAACACCTCACTATGTTAGCTAAGACCACACATATCAACACCCAGAAAGTTAAGTCATATGTGATTATCAGCTCTATGAATTTTTTCTGACAATGCAATTCACAAATATCTATTAGTTTAAAGAAAATAATGCAATTATTTATATTTTTGACAATCACCTTTACACACAGTTTTTATCACTAATTGTTACTTTAATATAGCACTCTGGAAATACCAACTTCTAGAATGTGAATGTCTTCTTTTGATGTAGAACATTCTCTAGAATGTTTAAATCCTCAAATCTTGTATTAGTTATTTGCTTTCATTATCCTTCTGACTTTGGAACATTATTTGGTCAAAAGATAACATGTGGTCTTGAACTCGAGATCTTTCAAGGGTTGATGGCCGTCCACGTTTCCATAACATCTCAGGGTATAGTGATTAATAGACTATTGGGATTGTAAACAGAGTACTGATTACAGCTAAATGCAGTTAAAATTAATGCTGTGCGGTCATTCAAACTGAAATACAACACGTGGAAGAATATTTATATTTTAATCGAGAATACTTTCATTTCTTAATAGTCAAGGATCCACAGTTTAGCAAGGATGCCAGTCCCTCTCGGCTTCACACTAGAAACCTTAGGATGTGTGTCTTACTACTGCTGGAGTTAATTCCTGCAATTTTCCCTGTTGGTAAGTGTTTGCTATTTCACTGAGGCTCTTAGATTTCACCAAAGGCAGTAGTGAGTATAGGTCATGTGGAAAGGATTACACCTCTACTGTGCTATCTTGAATAACTGTACAGTCATGTAGAAGTTCAATTAAAGGTCAAGTCGAAATATCCAAATGTCAGGAAGGATTCAGCAATTATCTGTGCATTCTAGTCCTAACCTTTGTGTGGGGTGTGCAACAGAATTTCTTATTAAGAAAAGCCATCAGTTCCCCATCCCATCCGATGTTTCCACCAAGGAGGAATCTTGCACAGTTTCCAGGTAAGTAAGGATGCTGGTGCTGGGCCCGCCTCACCCCGGAAGTCTTCAGTGCCGCGACTACTTCCGCTCACAAGGAGGGTGCAGCCATGCAATGATATGTTCACTTGAGCTCAGGACACCGTCACTGTCACCCTGCTTAGGGTCTTGGGTTGTAAGATGCTTTTTAACGACCTGTCTCAGTGGTCTTGCTATGCAATAACTTCTCAGTACACTTTATCAGTTCCTGAATTCTCTACGGCGCACAATTAGAAGACACGGCATTCTATCTCTTTGCTCAAATCCCCAAAGTAAAAGTGAAGACAATAAAATCCCATCTCTGCAGATTGATTTGTCTAGTTTTCATCAGTACATGCATGTACATATCATGTTAAAGATTTTAATAAACTCAGCAACTGACGAAGGAACCACTAAGACATTTGAAGAACCATTTCACAGGAGAACTCAAAGAACAGAGACACAGACAATTAGCAATGCTGACATGAGTTTTATAAGAGACCCTAAAGTCATCTATACCCACTGGACGACAATCGATCGTGTCCTGTCTACACAGAGTTCACAAGTGTGTCTGTAGTCAGGGATCACCTGCCCCATTATCAGTTTCCTACAACTTTCTGAGTAGTAAAACAGTTCAAGGAAAATGATGGGCACAGATCACTACTTCATCCGTTAACCACTTAGAGTGAGCTGGGCTTTGAAAAAATAAGTAGTGACATACACACACACACACACACACACACACATATATATATACATATATACACATATACATATACATATACATACACATATATACATAATACATATACATATATATTTTATTTTTGCCAAGGCCGACTTCAAAAGTTTTTCTGACAGTAATTTACAAATTAATTCTTTCTTTTTAACAGCTCCCCTTGAGTAAAATAATCCAAATAAAATTGCCACCATTTTTACTGTATTACAGTACTTTGTATCATTTCTTAGTTCCCTAAAATTTTGAAACTTACGGAAAGTATTTAAACTTTGAAAATGGAAATAGGTAAAACACAGATTTATGCTTTATTCTAAATGGCTACAGTATATTTTCTTAGATTATAGTTTAAATAGTTTCTTTGTAATAATTGGTTTTTTTGTATTAATAAAAATATATGATTGGGTGTATTTTATTTATTTTTGAGATAGAGACAGAGTGCAAGTAGGGGAGGGACAGAGAGAGAGGGAGACACAGAATCCAAAGCAGGATCCAGGCTCTGAGCCGTCAGCACGGAACCCGATGTGGGGCTCAAACTCATGAACTGTGAGATCATGACCTGAAGTCAGACACTTAACCAACTGAGCCACCCAGGCACCCCTGATTGGGTTTAAAATGTAATTTCCTGGTTATTTTGATAAAGCGACTATCTGTTCACAGGCATGTGCATACAGTATAAGGTTGACCTTGAGAAGAGTTCTCTTGACTTACATTCAAGACAGTAACAGGTTCTCAATCTTGTTAAAAATAACTTCAAATCAGTTTGTGGCTCAGTGAATGTATGGCAGTGTATGCAAGTGACAACTTAAATATATCTTTTAAAGTTTCATAATTAAGTAGTTTTATAAATTAATTTATAAAACTTTTTAATATGAGATAATTTTATTGTATCTGGGGACACATATTTAATCTCTTAGCACAAGAGAACAATTTCTTTCTCTTTGTCAAACACATACAAGATCTACACTGAAGACAGAGGATTTGCACCCATCATTTGTATAATCCGAAATGAAGAATTTAACATGCTCCCAAGCCTCTTTCATGTTTCTTTCTTGAGTCAAACTATTTGGTTGTTGATCTAGAGAACACCAAAGTGTGTCGTGAAAGGAAAATGGCGTGTGTGTGTGTGTGTGTGTGTGTGTGTGTGTGTGTGTACTGCCAGGTAAAACAGATGTGCCTATCTATAGCTATTTTAGGTGCCCTGAGGTCTGGATACTATGAAGATCAATTTTCTTCTTTGTACTCTGAACAATGATTCTCTCTCTCCCTTAGTGCACACTCCATTCTTTGCCATCTCCGGAACGTAGGAGGGATCAGCCAAAGCATTGTGGTGTGCTCTGAGGCACTGAAGAGATGCCTTTGACTGCCGCCCATTCTGCTCCCGAACAGACATGTACAGGTGGGGTTATGGGAACTAAATCTACGAAGACCCCAAATGAGAGGCAAGCTGGTTGATATAGTTGTTTGGGTCGGGGGGGGGGGGGAGAGTGGGAAAGAATTCTTCTTTTCTCTCTTGGAACCAAGACAGAAGTCTACTTTTTAAAGAGGTAATTATTGAATAAAGACTTGTGGATGGGTCTAGTATCTGGGAGCACAGTAGGAATATCACTCGTTTCCCAAATGATATTTAAGGATACTTGAGCAGAGGCAGGACCGGGCGGAGGCTGACAACCAGGCAGCTACATCTCAAACCAATCCTTAAGTCAAGAGCAAAATATCTGGGAGGTTTATAAAAGTTTACAAATAGAGATCATCTCAGGTTTTTTATATTGTTCTTTCTACTTCTGTTTCCATTATAAAATTTTGCACAATAGTTGTTTTAAATACCAATCTGTATGTTAAGGTTAAAAGATACCTCTTTCCTGCGAAATCCTCCCACATGAAACAATGAAGGTAGAGCAATACAGTGGGGATATTTTTAAAGATGCACCAGACTAAACACGATGCCTTGGTTTATGAGAACACAGAGCCATAGTGCATGATGGAAAACCACTCGCTGAGACAACGGCACCTGCATGTGAATTCAGAGGTGAAGCCAGCATCTCCAGAGTAATTATAACTCACAAATCCCGGACAACATTTATTTTTCTCCTACACCTGAACTCAGAGTAGTATTTTCCTCCAAGTTCATGTAGATTTCTGTTCTCCATGAAAAATAAACAACAACACACACACACACACACACATTTTTGTATGAGTGTGTATGTAATGAAGCTTAATTAAATTAACGCAACTCCAAGTCATACTTTGTTCAAAATATTTCCCTTAGTCATAACCATAACATCTCCCTCTCAGAGAGATAAAATGCCAATATCCACAAGCATAAAAATGTTTCATAGCTTGTGTTTCGTACTTAGTGTTGCTCTTTATTTTGACCTAATGATGGCACACGTCATGGCAAGCTAGGCTTTCCACAAGTTAAAAGTTCTTTGCAAAAAGAACTGTAAGTAGGGTTCTAATTAAGGAAGTTGCAAGTAATTAGTCCCTATTTTTAAACATTATTGTGACATTCCAAATTTACTTATGTCTAACTCATTGAGAATGGTCCTTGACCACTGCACGCATGCTAGTTTCAGGGGTCGGCAAGCGCGTCGCGGCCATACCTTGGTAAACAGCTTTAAATCCAGGCGAGGCGATGCTGTCATCAGACTGCAGGTGCAGCCACATCTGGTTGCTCATGCTCACAATCAGGTCAGGAACACTGGAGCCAGTGAGTCTGCACAGGACAGAAATGTTGAAACCGTTATTTGAATCGCCAAATATCTCTACTTTTGCTTTGAAGGTCTTGCTGCTTAAACAAACAAGTACAGGTATATACACCGTAAGACCTTGCTTCAAAGAATCCATAGCCACTTGTAATGTGTATTTATACTTCAGCTTCAATATTACAGCCTTTGTAGAGTAATTATTCTTCTGTGATCGAATTTTGTATCTTTCGTTTTAAAAACTGACTCAGGGTGACCAACCGCCCTTAGTGTCTGGAGCGGAAGTCCTACTCTAGGTGCAGGACGATGAGTGCTAAATCCGGAACCCGTGGTCGTCCCGTGTGACAGACGGATATCTCTCACCGCTGTATGGTTGTACGACATCACACCATCGAC
The DNA here is from genome assembly GCF_018350175.1 of Felis catus. Classification (NCBI taxonomy): domain Eukaryota; kingdom Metazoa; phylum Chordata; class Mammalia; order Carnivora; family Felidae; genus Felis; species Felis catus. The sequence continues at coordinate 3,192,899 of NC_058371.1, forward strand.
ACGGAAACATCCCTAAGCTGAGAAATGTTCTGATTCATTCACATAATGCTCAGATTGTTTAGTTTCAATTATCACGTACCTTACCACACCATCTCTTTTAGAAACACATCATAGGATGGAATATTATTCAGCACTAAAAAGAAATGAGCGATTTTATCAAGCCATGAAAAAGAACTTGAAAAGCTGCATACTGTATGATTCCAACTCTATGACATTATAGAAAAGGATATATATGTGTGTGTGTGTGTGTGTGTACATACACACATACATACACACATATATGCACATAAATATACACACATACATATATGTACACACACACGTACACACACACACACACACATACATATATATAAAACCAAAAGTAACCATACATTAAGAGAATATCAACAAGAAGTGTGTGCATAGCTGAAACAGATTTGGCAAGTGTACTGAACTTTCACTCTGCATATTAATGTCTAGGTCACACCAAATGGAAGTTTCAATGAAACAATCATCGGGCATTAATAAAACAGTCACATAGTGGCTGCTGTCAGCCAGTGAAAAGAAACACTAAATCCATTGACTGAATTCAACACGCTGACAAAAAGCATGCCGAAATAGAAAAAGTGTAAGAAAAAAATCAATTCAACCAAAATAAATGTCTCTAATCAAATAGGAAGCTCTGCTTTCAGCAAAGTACTTTCGGGAATAGGAACACATGATTCGCCCCATCAATCGTATCATTTGTCTATCAACCCAACACGCTTACCTTGGGCGGTACAGAGGGCCTGATTGCTCAAAGGCAGATGAACAATAGTCATTACATGTGAAGTAGCTCATGCAGTTACACACAAATTGAAAAAAAAAAAAAGAATTACAGTGAGTGATGTGCAGGCGAGTGATGTGCAGTCACTAAAAACATATTTCTTTTTGAAGACTGTTTCTTTGTTAGAGAGATTGCTCTCTTATATTTCGTGTCGTATTTGCTTGTTTGGTTTGAAGAGAGTTGTTTTTCTTCCCTTTGCATGCATTTTATCGAAACGTAACATATCAGAAAGTGCACAGAACATAAATGTCAAGTGTAAATGTCTATTTACTTTGACTTATGACTATAAAGCTATAATATTTCTTCTTCTTTTTGTTAGTTCTTACAAGGAATACCTTTTCCTAATCTTTTACTTTCAACCTACTCTACTATATGCATTTCATGTTTGCCTCTTGAAAGCAGCATATAATTGTGTTGTACTCTTTTTAATTATTTTATTTATATTATTTTATCTCATCAGAGAATTTTGACTTTTATTTAGAATATGATTTAATGATAAATTAGTTTTTTGTTTTTCCTCTTGTCAATTATATTTTTTTTACTTTAAAATTTTATTTTTTTATATTTTTAATATACATCTAAGTTAGCATATGGTGCAACAATGATTTCAGGAGTAGATTCCTTAATACCCCTTACTCATTTAGCCCACCCCCCCACCCTCTCCAGTAACCCTCTGTTTGTTCTCCATATTTAGAAGTCTCTTATGTTTTTCCCCCTCCTTGTTTTTATATTATTTTTGTTTCCCTTTCCTTATGTTCATCTGTTTTGTCTCTTAAAGTCCTCATATTAGTGAAGTCATATGATATTTGTCTTTCTCTAATTTCTCTCAGCATAATACCCTCCAGTTCCATCTACGTAGTTGCAAATGGCAAGATTTCATTCCTTTTGATTGCTGAATACTCCATTGCGTGTGTGTGTGTGTGTGTGTGTGTGTGTGTGTGTGTGTGTGTGTGTATAGGCTCTTTACATACTTTGGCTATTGCTGATAGTGCTGCTATAAACATTGGGGTACATGTGTCCCTTCAAAACAGCACACCTGTATCCTTTGGGTAAATGCCTAGTAGTGCAATTTCTGGTTTGTAGGATAGTTCTATTTTTAACTTTTTGAGGAACCTCCATACTGTTTTCCAGAGTGGCTGCACCAACTGGCATTCCCACCAACAATGCAAAAGAGATCCTCTTTCTCTGCATCTTCGCCAACATCTGTTGTTGCCTGAGTTGTTAATGGTAGCCATTCTGACAGGTGTGAGGTGGTATCTCATTGTGGTATTTCCCTGATGATGAGTGATGCTGAGAATTTTTTCATGTGTCAGTTGGCCATCTAGATGTCTTCTTTGGAGAAGTGTCTATTCATGTCTTTTGCCCATTTCTTCACTGGATTATTTGTTTTTCTCGGTGTTGAGTTTGATAAGTTCTTTATAGATTTTGGGTACTGATTCTACCTGATATGTCACTTGCAAATATCTTCTCCCATTCTGTCGGTTGCCTTTCAGTTTTGCTGATTGTTTCCTTTGCTGTGCAGAAGCTTTTTATTTTCATGAGGTCCCAGTAGTTCATTTTTGATTTTGTTTCCCTTGCCTCTGGAGACGAGTTGAGTAAGAAGTTGCTGCGAGCAAGATCAAAGAGGTTTTTGCCTGCTTTCTCCTCGAGGATTTTGATGGCTTCCTGTCTTACATTGAGGTCTTTCATCCATTTTGAGTTTATTTTTGTGGATGGTGTAAGAAAGTGGTCCAGGTTCATTTTTCTGCATGTCGCTATCCAGTTTTCCCAGCACCACGTGCTGAAGAGACTGTCTTTATTCCATTGGATATTCTTTCCTGCTTTGTCAAAGATGAGTTGGCCATATGTTTGTGGGTCTAATTCTGGGTTCTCCATTCTGTTCCATTGATCTGAGTGTCTGTTTTTGTGCCAACTTTTATATTTTTTTATGTTTATTTTTGAATGTGAAAGAGACTGAGTGTGAGTGCGGGAGAGGCAGAGAGAAAGGGGACACAGAATCCAAAGCAGGCTCCAGACTCTGAGCTGTCAGCACAGAGCCCAACGCGGGGCTCGAACTCACAAATCATGAGATCATGACCTGAGCTGAAGTCAGGGGCTTAACCAACTGAGCCACCCAGGTGTCCCTGGTCAATTATTTTTTAATTAAATCTCTTACTTAATAGCTTTTCTCTCCCCCAACACTTCAAATATGTTATTCTGTTGTCTTTTTACCTTTTTTGTTTATACTGAGAAGCACTCTATCAATCCTATATTTGCTCTTTTGAAAATAATATTCATTTGCTTATGCTGCTTTTAAGATATTTCTTCATCCTGTTTTTCAGAAGATTTATTGCAATGTGCCAGTATGAGGATTTCTTTGTATTATCCTCCCTGGCTTATGAAATTTCTTGAATCTCTACCTAGATGTCTATTGTCAGTATTGGAAAATTGTTAGTGGTAATGTTTTTGAATACTGGTTATGTCCTATTTTCTCTCAATTTCTTTCTTCCAGAACTCCAAATGTACACACACTTTCTGTACATTATTTTTTCCTGATTCAGCCGGGATTTTTTTTATTAAACCATCTTCTGGTTCCAATCATATAGATTAATTATAGTGGGTAATGTATCTTGCAATTCTTAAACTTCCATTTGACTTGTTACAGATTACAGTTTTCTGGCAAAATTCTTGATTATTTCACGTATCTTTTAAACACATGCACCATAGTTAATTGTCAGAGTCCTGAATGATAACTGCTATGTCAGGATATCTTGCTCTTTATCTGTCCCCTCCCTCTTGGTTGCAGGCATTGCGCACTGTTTCTGGACACTTCCAGTAATTTTTGATTGAATGCCAGACCTTGTGCATAAGCCATGCTAGAGGTTCTGTATGTTGTGACCTTCCACTGGAAGTATTTAATGTTCTTCTGGGAGCACAGTGACCACTTTGACCCATTCCGTCACTGGAATGATTCACAGCTGCATTTCAGGCATGTGGTTTTCCTAGTGCTTATCCCCTTCTGTGTCACAACCCAGAGAACATGGCTTTTAGTAGTAGATCTTCTCCTTGAAACAACAGGTCTGAGACACCTTTGTTTCCTTAGCACTGAAAATTCCAAAAGTTCTGCTGAGCTCTGTAGACCAGTTGCAGCAAAGTTTTGCTTGGGCTCGTTCCTTCTGATTCCTGGAAAGTTGGTCTTAGGCAAATACATCAAGGACCAAAGTCCAGCAGATGCCAGGTTCACATCGCCATGATTCCCTTTCCCTTGACATCCTGGACCCCCAAGTCCTCACAGCTTTGACAGCCCAATTCAGGGTCCCCCCATATCCCGTGTCTCCCAAAACCACATTCTCTGGGTCACAGACACCTGTTTGCCAGGATGCCCTAAATTGAGAGTCAGACAATGCCCCCGGAAAAGTGATTTGTGAAATCCAAGATTCACCTTCATGCATATCTGTTCTCCCTTGATTTCTGTCTTCTAAAATCCTGGCTACCTTATATTATTCTCTTATGCCTTAAAGTTTCTGCTCATTCATTACTGTAATCAGCTCTCATAACTTCTCGGTTAGAGGTTTGGTCGAGTATTTCTGGAGGAAAGGGGGGGTTCCAGTTGCTCATTTTTTTTTATATGACTTATTTCTCTTCCTTTATTTCTCTTGGATAACATTTTCTAGACTATATGAATATAAGAAGGGAAGTCTGATCTTACTCAGAGCCATTACAAACAGATACTTGTTGTACCTTAAGTTAAATTCACTGCGCTGGGTAAGAAAACGAAAAGAACAAGAATCATTTTGTTGTAAAGTTTACACAAACGTAAGAAAGAAAGGATTATAACCTTTGGTTTTTCTTATACGCTAATATATTGGCTTTTAAGTTACATGTAAGGTAAGTGGAGGAGAGTGATTTTTTTCTTCTTTTTCTTTTTCACTGAAGTACAGTTGCCATACAACGTTATATTAGTTTCATGTGTACATCATAGTGATTTAACAACTCTACACATTATGCAATGCTCACTAGCGCTAAGTCTAGTTACCATCTGTCACCATAGTGTTTTACAATATTACTGACTGTATCTCCTATGTTGTTCTTGTCATCCCTGTGACCTATTTATCTTATAAATGGATGTTGTGCCTTTCGATCTTCTTCACCTGTTTTACCCACTGGCAACCACTCGTTTGTTTTCTGTATTTATGAGACTATTTCGGGTTTTGCGTTTGTTGTTATTTTTTGGATTCCACATATCAGTGAAATTATGTGGTATTTGTCTTTCTCTGATTTATTTAAGTTAGCATAATACTCCCTAGATCCACCCATTCCATCCGTGTTGTTGCAAATGGCAAGATTACACTCTTTTTAATGGCTGAGGAATATTCCAGTGTGTGTGTGGTGTGTGGTGTGTGGTGTGTGTGTGTTACACACCACATCTTCCTGTTGGAATAATTTATCAATACCATTTGGAGGTGGAGTCAACACCCTTCTGATTTACGTTCCCCACTGCCACTCTCTAATCACCCATTACACCCCCCGTGACCTTGAGATTCATGACATGACTCTACCTCACTGCTCACGTCTGTCATCACCTCCCTGCAACTCACTGGCTGATGGACATCTCTACCCGTGGATGGTCAGAGTGTCCACATGGATAATTCTGGCACACAATTCGTGGTTCCTTGATCCTTTCAACCCCAGTGACGCCCCCTCCCCCGCTCTCAGACAGTGCAACTGCCCTCATGCTTGGTACTTTGCTATACTTTGTATCATCTTAACCGCTCTCTCTGGCCACATCTACGTGTGATGTGAACTGTCATGTGCTTGCGCCCCACTGAAACCCACTCTTTAAATTCCTGGGGCCTCTATCATTGACGTCATTATATTTTGCACGCTGTGGACAATGCGGCTGATACTCTGATGCAATGTCTCAGCCGTCCCTGCCAGCACTCTTGAAATTCTTACCATCTTCCATGGATCTAATAAGACCCAACAAGCCCCTCTATCTTCCTGTAAGTTGATGAAGAATTCGCTGACTCACACCAGTATGTCTGGACCTATGATCTCCAGATTCCCGCCAGCCACTCAATAAACACTCTTTCCCTGGGCCACATTCGGTGTCTTTTCCCTTCACGTGCCACTAGCTGATATCCCAAACTATCTCCACCTTTCTCAAGCTCCCTCCCAATCTATTTCCCTTTATCTCTGAAGAGAACTTTATTTGCAAATATAGGAGGAAGAACATGGAAGCAATCAGACAGGAACTACCTGCCCCTCAGAGTCTCTTAAATCCCCCCTCATAGCATCAACCACCTCGTCACGAGAAGTAGAGAGTGAGAGTGCCTTCTCCCCACCACCCGTTCATCACTAAGTCCTACTAATCACACCGCGTCCTTCTCTCTGTCTCCACTTTCTCGGTTTGAGCGCTGATTTTCCCAAACCGGCATCACGGAGGCAGCCTCCTAACGGCCTCCTGGCTCTGTAGTCCTTTCCCGTCTAAGGCACTGGAATTAACTTTAAGTTGTCAAAACCTGAACTACCATGTAGAAAATGTTCACACATTGAAAAGACCTATGTTGCCAAATTTACTATATCAGAAATACTTCTGGTGAATATATTTGAATTTCTTGTAGTTACGCACTGGATGTTATTTTATTTCCATCTACGTCAGTCTGTTGATTCACATGAATGTAAGTGAGCTGGTGCAGGGCTACACTTCCCACAAAGTTCATTCAATCCAAAATCAGATTAGGATTTGTACTTCTCTTTAGAATTTAAGCCTGCTACTTATTTAACTGGTTTATTTATGAAAAGGATTGTGAGATGGTAGTCACAATATTTTAAAATAATTACTTTAACATTATTTAATGCTTTTAAAAATTACTTAAAAAATCTTAAAGTACTTTTGTGTTAGATTTTTAATCTTAAATTTTATTTTACAACCATTTAAAACAAAGGAAAAGAGTTTCCCTCCTGTTCTTTTGTCATGTTTCTGGAACTATTTCCATTTTCTGGCACTGAAAAATGGATTTTTAGAAACAAAAAGCAAATGTTATTGTGACCCCTGCGACTGCTTATCTGTTTAAACAGAATTTTTTCAATTATTAGTACCTGAAAAATAAAATAGATGTTTGTTTTGATAAAGTACTTTAATAGTCAGCCTAACTATATCATTTTAATCACTTTTTTAAAAACAGCTTCACTTCTTCCTCAATTGACTTTATAATACACAATATTTTGGTTTAAAATTAAAGATAAAATGATTCTAATGAAATACTAAGTAATCTGACTTACTTGTTAGAAAACTACAATAAAACTTTCTTTTGAGAAAAAAGCCATTGTATTGCAGGTTCCCAGCTTCCTCTTGCCCTCTGTCTCTACAGTGGAATTTCCAGCCTCCACACATACTGCGCTCCACGCAGCCATATTGACCTGTGTAACCAGTCTCCAAAAATACTGGCAGTTCTCGACCTCTAGGTGTTTGGTGACTGACATCACTACCTAGGATGCCCATTCTTCTTGCAGAGCAGCTAAGAATTCTTAAAGATTTGAGGGTTCTCACTAGGCATTTCTTAACTCCCTTAGACAATGGAAGATTTTTTTTTTCTCTGACCATTGTAGAATTCTGCATATGCCTCATTTAAGTCAAACATATCATAGGCACCTACTTCAACATCTGTTTCCTACTGAATTCTGAATTTCCCTGAGTGCAAACTTCTATCTTGGTCTTTTTATCCCAGACTCTGGCATATAACATTCAAAATTTTTGGAGTAAACACATCAATAAAAAATATAAATTAACAACCATCATTAAAATTTGCTAAATATCCACATGTTTAAATTTTATAGGAATATTTCCAAATGATGAGTGAAATCTTTATTGTATCCTAGAATATCCAGGACTTGGTTCTTAGGGTTCTGTTACAGCTCTGTTATTAATTCACCCTTAATTTTCAATAATTCTTTTGCCTCTAAGCTTCCTCATCTGTGAAATAATTGCATTTAATTACATAAAAGGAGTTGTGGAAATCTAACATTCTATGAATTTCTGACAGATTTCAGAGAAGACAGAGTCAGCTTGCATGAAGCGGTTTGATATGTCTTCTGTAGTCAGTCCCCATGTTGAATGGAAATAGGCAGGAAGTTCCACTATATTAAATGATCAGGCCAGGAAGAAATAAATGACTTTGATTATATATTTGTTCCTTGGCTACAACCAGGGCACACTAAGTTGAGAAAAATCTCAACTCAAAATCTCAACTCCTTCATATGAAAGTGGGTCAAAAACATAATTGTACCCACAGGACACAGTGACTTCATGACGTTTTGACAGCTGGTAATGATACCATCTATAGGACAGCAGTCTCATTTCTGAACAGATCTCTTCTTCAGCCCTTGTGAAAAGGTTCAACAGTTCTGTCCGTACATACATGACATGTGTCTGCTAGAAACGGTGGCTAAGCCAACCACAACATTGTCCACGCAATGTAATGCCTCTGTGATCCCCATGTTTTTGCTTATGTCAATAGTCTGTCCCTGGTTCTACCAAGTAGAATTGCCGTGTGAATATACCACGGAGTCTTCGTCTAGTCACCCACTGAGGGCGTTTACACAGTTTACAGGTCTTTGGCAATTAGGATAGTGTTCACGTACACATTTGTGTAGGGTAAGTTTTATTTCCCTTGGGTAAATACCCAGGGGTGGCATTGCTGGATCTTACCATAAATGTATACTTAAGTTCATAGGGAACTGCCTGCCTGTTTTCCAGAGGGGATGTACCATTTTACATTCCCACTTGTATTCTCAGGAATTATGTAAAGTATAACTCCATGTTTGTGATAAGACAAAACTATAGTGATGGAGGACAGATCAGGTCTCCAGGGTCCAGGGTCCAGGGACCAGGGAGGAGACTTAAAAGAAAGCAATGGGAGTTTCGGGGGTGATGGAATCACTCTGTATCCTGATTTTGGTGGTATAGATACTTGTATATCTGTATACCAACAGCTTCGATTTTACTGTATATTAACTTAAAAAAACACAATAATTTGCTCAAACCTGGATATGAAAGAGACCCAAGAGTGAGGATGCCACAAAGCTGTGTAGTAGAAGCCCTGGAATAAGTTATACGTGCATCATTCCTGCAGGTATCTAAAAGGAAAAATAGTGCACTAAGCCTTTAAAGTACTCATTTTAATCGTAAATTGGGCTGTTGAAAACTAAATGCTCTTCCTAAGTTGCAAGATGGCTTAGAATTCACTGATTTTGAATTTTTTTATAGTGCCTTACTGTCCATAAACTTCCTAAGTTCTGCAAAAAGTGTAGAAAAAGCAGTTATTTAAAATAAATGTTTTATTTGGCCATCTGTCTTAATTGGGTGGACCTAGCGAGTACTAAGGAGAAGTGTGATTAATTAATTTAGAAGAAGACAGAACATGAGATCTGTTCAGGTACCTGGACAGACCATTCCTGGGATGAGGTAGTAAGATTTAGATGCCCTGATTCAGATCCCTAGTAAAAGTGGGCAGACACAGGGGCGCCTGGGTGGCTCGGTCAGTAAAGTGTCCAGCTCTTATTTTTTTAATTTTTTATTTAAAATTTTTTAACATTTGGGGCGCCTGGGTGGCACAGTCAGTTAAGCGTCTGACTTCAGCCAGGTCACAATCTCGCGGTCCGTGAATTCGAGCCCCGCATCAGGCTCTGGGCTGATGGCTCGGAGCCTGGAGCCTGTTTCCGATTCTGTGTCTCCCTCTCTCTCTGCCCCTCCCCCGTTCATGCTCTGTCTCTCTCTGTCCCAAAAATAAATAAACGTTGAAAAAAAATTTTTAATTTTTTAACATTTATTCATCTTTGAGAGACAGAGGGAGACAGAGCATGAGCGGGGAAGGGGCAGAGAGAAGAGGAGACACAGAATCGGAAGCAGGCTCCAGGCTCCGAGCCGTCAGCACAGAGCCTGACGCGGGGCTTGCACTCACAAACTGCGAGATCATGACCTGAGCCAAAGTCGGAGGCTCAACCGACTGAGCCACCCAGGCACCCCCCAACGTAAAGTTATTTTACAGGTTTCTGCCGTTGACGGCAGCAGACTATTTAAAGGTGTATGGACTGGCCAATCCTGACATGGGGACTCTTTTTACCATTTTTCTCCACTAGTCACAGCTCTAAACGCTGGGAATGGCAGAGGAGAAAACCAGAAGAGGACTCCGAAGGGCTGGAGTAGAAGGCAAGCTGGTTTGGGACCCAGCACCAGACAGACAGCAAAGTGCCAGCTGTCTTCCTCTTGCAAACAGAAGGCCAACCAGACTGGTGTTTGCCAACCCCTGACCAGACGAGACAAGGTTCCAGATGAGCTCATCCTTCTCTGGGATATAAATGATATTCCTTTAACAACCTCAGGCAGCCAGGTAGACAGATGAAGGGACTCCAACAGCGATACGTGTGCAGGGAAGGCCTTTACTTTCCTCATGAGCCTGGGGTTCCCTTTTCTGAGGAAAGATACCACAGAGGACAGAACCCATGAGAGACCCAGCCACACCAGTGATCCAATCAAGGCAGATCTTTGTCCCTCCGCACTGGGGGCTGAGACTCTCCTCCCCTCCCAGATCCATAGAGTGAGGGGTGAGGGGTAAGATGGGGGAGGAGGTGCTAGTAGGGGGACCCCACCAACTCCTGCCCTCCCAGAAACATCCTGGCCCCAGTAAGGAGGAGTACAAGAGCCAACAGAACCAGATAAACCAAGCTGACGAAGACAACATCTTCAGGTCTCTGATAACTAACCTGTCATTGGAACCCAAGCCCACAAAGTTGCCAAAGGCCCATGTGCTAAGCCTACCTGGGGTGATTGCCTGCTATAATGAGGGATCTCTAGAGTATCAACGTGTCCTAACATGGTAGAAGAAACAACCAGTGTACAATTGTCCTGCTAAGAGCTAAGAAATCAAGACTTGAATGGGAAAACATAACCAGCCGACAACACCTGAAATGAATGGGTGATGCAATTGTCTGACAGGGGCTTTAAAACACCCATGATGTAAAAGTTTTAACAGTCTTTTACAAAGTCTCTGAAAACAGGTAGAAAAAAAAATCTCAGGAAAGAAATGGATGTTATAAGACCAGGTGGAAATTATAGGACTAAAAAGATTCAACATATATTAAAACAAAAATTTCTAGGGGCGCCTGGGTGGCGCAGTCGGTTAAGCGTCCGACTTCAGCCAGGTCATGATCTCGCGGTCCGTGAGTTCGAGCCCCGTGTCGGGCTCTGGGCTGATGGCTCAGAGCCTGGAGCCTGTTTCCGATTCTGTGTCTCCCTCTCTCTCTGCCCCTCCCCCGTTCATGCTCTGTCTCTCTCTGTCCCAAAAATAAATAAACATTGAAAAAAAAAATTAAAAAAAAAAAATTTCTAGAAAGCTCATGGTAGAGATGCGTGATGTCATCAGTGAACTTGAGAGTGCATGAATAGAACTCCCTACACTGAAAAGAGAGAATACAGACTGAAAAAAGAAAAACAAAAAACAAAAAACAAACAAAAACAACAACAAAACGTGAACAGAGCTTCCAAAACCTGGGGGACAACAAGGCCAAACTTGGCATCTTCAGTGTCCCAGAAGAAGAAGAGAGAGACCTTGGAGTGAAGGGTATTTGAAGAAATAACTGCTGAACACTGCCCAAATATGGTGAAATGAATAAACCTACAGTTCTAAGAAACTCAGTGACCCTCACACCGGATAAATCCAAACAAAACCATTAAGAACATCTAATTAAATGTTTGAAAACTAGAGACATAGAACAAAATCTGGAAAACAGCCAGAGAGAAAGGACACATTTTTTACTCAAATTTGCCAATTTGAATGTCAGTAGATCTCCTGACCACTGGAGGCCACAGGAAGTGTCACAAAATTTTTCAAGTTTTTGAAGAAAAGAACTATCAAGCATAACATCCATGTCCAGTGAATGTAATCTTTAAAAATAAGAGGAAAAATTTTTTAAATGTCAGACAAATAATTTGCCACTAGTAGACCCAACTTTAGTGACTGGTTACATGAATTTCTTCAAAAAGAAATGAAAGGGTAACAGGAGAAACTTGAAACATCAAGAAGAAAGGGAAGACTATATGAGAATATAAAGTATACTATTCTTTCATAATAAGTTCTAGAAATCATATTTAATGACTGAAATAAGTATTTTAACACTTCTGATACTCAATGACATTTGAAAGGTGGGAAGGTAAAGGAAGTGAGGTTACATGGAAAAGTTTTAAATGTTACCATTGTAATAGGCAGATGGCATGTTAATGTGCATGTCCTAATCTATGACACCTGTGCATGTTATTTTATATGGCAATAATTTCTCCAAATGTATTTAAGTTAAGCATCTCCAGGTGGGGAGATGGTAGTGGACTACCAAGGTGAGCTCTACATGCCTTCAAAGGTGTCCTCAGAAGAAGGAGGCAGAGGGAGATTTCAGACAGAAGAGAAAGAAAGTGTGAACTTGGAGGCAGAGAGGTAAGTGATGGCGCTATAGGCCAAGAAACGCTAGCAGCCATCAAAAGCTGGAAGCATCTAGGAGTAGATCCTCCCTCAGAGCCTCTGGAGAGAGTGTAGTCCTGTTCGCACCTTGATTTTGGCTGAATGAAACTGATTTTGGATTTCTGCCCTTCAGAATTATCAGAATATAAATTTCTGTTTTAAGTCACCAAGTTTGTCATAATTTGATACAGCAATAATAGGGAACTTATATACCTGTAGACTGTTATAAGTCACAAATGTAATGTAATATGCACAGTAACCATTTTGAAAAGTATGGAGTCCTTAAAAAATGTGGAAGTAACCCACAGGAAGGCTAGAAAAGAAAAGCAAGAAAGAAAGTAAAAGAAACAGCAGAACCAGAGAAACAAATAGAAAACAAATAATAAAGTGGCACATACAAACTCTTTCTGTAATAACCTTCAATGTAAATTGTCTAATTCATCAAAAGACACAGTGTGGCAGAGTCAATAAATCATGATCCAAATACATGCTGTTCACAAAACAAACAAACAAACAAAAAAAAAAAACAAAAAAAAACATTTCAAAGTCAAGGACAAAGGTATGTTGAAAGGAGAAGGAGAAGAGTTATACCATGAAAATACTGACAATAAAGAAGCAGGAGTGGCCACATTAAATTTCGATAAAATAGACTTGAGAACAAAAAAATATTCTAGAGACAAAGTGGGGTGTTATACAATGATAAAATGATCCACCAGGAAGACACACAAATCCTAACTGTACACAACAAACATTAGAACTTCAAAATACATAAAGCAAAACTGATAGAGCTGAGAGAAGAAACAGACAAATCCACAAGTACAGTTGAGGATTTTAACGGCCCTCATTCAGAAACTAGATAGAAAATCAGCAAGGTTACAGAAGATGTGAACAATACAATTAGCCAACAGGATCTAACTGGCATAGAGAACACTACACCCCATAGCAGCAAACACACATGCCTCATAAGCTCTTCTGAAACACTCACCTATACAGACCACATTCTGGGCCAGATAACAGACCTCAACACATTTAAAGAAACTGAAATAATACTACTGAAAGTGTTCTCTGACCACAATAGAATCAAACTAGAAATTCTTAACAAAAAGGCAACAGGAAAATGTCTAAACACATGAAAACTAAACAACACACATCCATGATCAAAAGCAGTCTCAAAAGAAACAAACAAAGAACAGAAGAAAAATGAGAACAAAACATATAAAAAAAAACCGTATCTGGGATATAGCTAAAGCAGTGCCAAGAGGACAATTTATAGTACTAAAAATAACTAGACAGGAGAAATGGAATGAAATAATTACCTAAGTCCCTAGCTCCATAAACTACAAAAAGTAAAGTAAAATAAATCCAAAGGAGAAGAGGGGTATGATAAATATCAGAAATAAATAAAATTGCAATAGAAAAATAGAAATAAAAGAAATAAAAACTGTTACTTTAAAAAATCAACATAATTGATAAGCTTCTAAGAAGACTGAGAAAGGGAGAGGGAGAAGACATGCATCACAAATAAAAGAGTAGTTATTACTCCAAATTCAGCAGTCATTAACGACATTAAGCATGATAAGGAAATATTATGAACAACTTTAGACTCAGCAATTTGACAGGTTATAAAAAAAAATGAACCAATTCCTTGAAAACCACTAACTATCAAAATTCAACCAAGATGAAACAGACATTTGAATAGTCCTGTAACAATTATAGAAATTGATGCTGTAATTAAAAAGCTCCCCCCCAAAAAATCTGTAGACCCAGAAATTCACTGGAAAATTCTATGTTTTATAGAAGAATTAACATCAATTTTCATAAACTCTTCTGGAAACTAACAGAGGAAGGAATACTTCTCAAGTCATTAAATGAGACCAGTATTAATTTCATGCCAAAACTAGACATAGATAGGGGAAGGGAAGGGGACGGGAGGGGAGGGGACGGGAAGGGAGGGAAGGAGGAAGGAGGGTGGGAGGGAGGAAGGAAGAAAGGAAGGGAGGAAGGAAGGAAGGAAGGGTGAAGGGAAGGAAGGAAGGAGAGAGGCAGGGAAGGGAGGATGAAAGGAAGGAGGGAGAGAAGGAAGGGGAAGGGAGGAGGGAGAGAAGGAAGGGTGGGTGGGTGGAAGGAAGGAAGGAAGGAAGGAAGGAAGGAAGGAAGGAAGGAAGGAAGGGTGGGTGGAGGAAGGAAGGAAGGAAGGAAGGAAGGAAGGAAGGAAGGAAGGAAGGGTGAAGGGAAGGAAGGAAGGAAGGAAGGAAAGGGAGGAAGGGTGAAGGAAGGAAGAAGGGAGGGAGGTGGGAAGGAAGGAGGGAGAGAAGGAAGGGATGGAGGAAACGAGGGGAGGGAAGGGAAGGGAAGGGAAGGGAAGGGAAGGGAAGGGAAGGGAAGGGAAGGGAAGGGAAGGGAAGGGAAGGGAAGGGAAGGGAAGGAAGGGAAGGGAAGGACAGGAAGGGAAGGGAAGGGAAGGGAAGGGAAGGGAAGGGAAGGGAAGGGAAGGGAAGTATGAAAGAAAGAAGGAAGTTAGAAACTACAGACCTGTATGTCTCATGAACTTAGACAAACATATCCTCAGTTAAATACTATAAAACTTAATCCACTGTGTAACAAGAATTGTTCTCTTCCTCAAAGTGGAATTGATTCCAGGCATGTAAGGCTGGTTCAACATTCAAAAGTCAACTAATGTAATTCAAAATATGAACTAGCTAAAAGAGGACAAATATATACTCATATCAGTTAACACAGACACACAAAATTTGATAAATGGCAGGAAATATTATATTTGTGAATTGGAAGACTCAATTCTCTCCCAACTGTTCAACAATGTCATGCAATTCCTATCACAATCCCATCAAGAACTTTTTAGACATATACAAGCTTATTCTACAATTGATACAGAATGGTTCAGACCTGAAAATAGCTAAAAGGACTAAATACTCAAGAAAATCAGAGTCCTTCAAATTGACACCTAAAAGCAGAAGTTATGATTAGAAAAGTTTATACATTAGACCTAATCAAAATTAAAAATTCTGCTGTGACGATATATATAAGATAAAAAAAGTAATAAATTGAGGGAAAATATTTGCAAAGCACATATTGTGTAAAGAACTATTATCTAGAGGCACCTGAGCAACTCAGTTGGTTAAGCATCCAACTTTGGCTCGGGTTATGATCTTACGGTTTGTGGGTTCAAGCCCCATGTCGGGCTTTGTGCTGACAGCTCAGAGTCCACAGCCTGCCTCAGATTCTGTGTCTCCCTCTCTTTCTGCCCCCTCTCTCTATCTCAAAAAAATAAACAAAATGTTAAAAAAATTTAAAATAGAACTAGTATCTAGAATATACAAAAAGCTCTTAAAAATAATGTTAAATAATCCAACGAGAAAATAGGGGAAAAACACCTGGACAATTTACCAAAAACGATGTCTCGATGACAAAAAAGCAAGAAGAGGTGTTCAGCGTCATCTGACAGTTTCTTATAAAACAAAACATTCAACTAACATACAACCCAGCAACAGCAGTGCTGAGTTCTATCCAAGACACATGAAAACTCATGGTCACGCTAAAACCTGTACAGAAATGATAGGCAATTTGGTAGATGTTAAACACACAGTGGCATATCCATATCACGGAGTACATCAGTCATGGAAAGGCAGAACTATTCTTCAATAGTTCCTCAATATCCAGGCAATCTTGCTGAGAATAAAAAGGTAAGCACAGAAGGTTAGGCACTGTGATTCCCTGTATGTAACACTCTCACAAATGACACACCTGTACGGATGGAATTCAGAGTGGCTCTCAGCGTCAGGGAGGAGTGAGGGAGAGGGACACAGATATGATGAGCAAAAGCAACATGAGTTAGCTTTGTATGTGTCTTGACCTGAGGTGGGTACATGAATTGAAACAGGTGCTAAAATGGTATAGAATTGAACACGAACACACACACACACACACACACACACACACACACACACACACACACAGAAATAAAACCAGGAAAGTCTAAGATTAGTAAATTGTATCAATCAATGTCAATATCCTCGTTGTGATGTTTTGTTACAGATTCAAAAGTGAACAGGAATCGTTTTGAGTTCAAATACCCGTTGAGCAGTGTGCTGTCTACATGACCACGAATTAGAGCTCTGCTTGTTTTCGTGGAAACAATACCTTTGTCACAAGACTGCCATGAGACAACGCAGGTGCAGACAAGAGTCAGTAAATGACAGTTCCATCTCTCCCTGGCCGCCTCCTTTCTAGTACCTCCCATGTCCAAAGATGACTCAGAATACTGCTGAACCCCACATGATTTGTGGTATTAAAGCAGATGTAATACCTAGTAGCGTAGTATTTCCTTATGGCACTGTACTTCTAATGTTTCTAAACCAATTTTTTATTAACCATTCCATTTTACACTTACATAATCCTGTGAGGTTGAAAGGCACGAGACAGGGATCCAGGCTTGTGGAAGTGGATGTCCCTTCTCGTTTTAAATGTCCTTATCTCCTCCACAAAGAGAATAACTTTGCTTTTGAGTTAACTTCATGTCAAAAACACGCCACACAAATTTGAAATGCTTTGGGCTGATGAATCATGGAAAAGAGGTGCCTAGCTCTTCAGGTTAACAGTGTGAGAAGAAAGACATGTGTTTCCCGGCTTCTTAGAGAAAGCAGTCACCGTCAGTCAATATTGGTGGCATAATCAGCAGAACATCTGGAAAATGACTCAGGTTGGCGGGGTCCCGGGTTGGCTGGAGCCCTCCCCACTCCATCTCCAGCAGACACTACAGGTGAGCTACCCATCCCTTGGGACCTACGGCTTCTCCTCTGTAGGGAAGGAGCCTCCAAATACAACTTCCCATGGGCCCCCAAGGTCCTGGGTCAGCCTGCCTCCCCAGACACCTCAGAAACAGCTGGCCTCCCAAACCTAGAATGCTGATGTTCAGCAGTTGGTTATTTCCCCACTGGAAGGGTAGCTGGAACAGAAAATCTAGACTCTGTAGCCCATCCAGTGAGGGTCCTGCTCTGCGACCCCTCTCCAGGGTCCTAATGAAGGCTGGCAGTCTTTGACTTCTCCGTTGCTCACCATCCCCTCGAAGCCTGCCCTGAATCCTACCACAATGTCTGAGTTGCGATAAATAGTTTTGCAAAGAAGCTGGTAAGAAAGCTCCCGGATAAAGAGGCAGCAATGGGAAAGCTAACATAGATAAAGTCTGATGTGTGCTATCAGCTGCACCCCCGCGCACAGGCAAGCCCATTAGAAGGGTGAGAATATGAAGAGAAATGTTTGTGATCATGTGATTCCAGGCTTCCAAGAACCGAAGGAGTGTACTTGATTTCTGATCACGGAAACACGGGTTTTTATCTAGAAAGCCTTCGAGGAGCTGTCTTCAGGTACTTATTCCTAACATAAACTACTCAAGCTTTTCTCCAAAGCACTGAGATGTATACTGATTGAGTCCTCTGATGATATCAAAGATACATGAACATGGAATCATCAGTTTTTAGTGTTTGCTTTCTTAGAGCTGTTCCACAGCCTTTTAATAAAAAGAGAATGATGCCCTTGGGCTCAGGACCTGCCGACAACAGCAAGGGGACATGGCCATGGTCACACCAGGGGCTCAGGAAGCTTCTAGAAACGAGTAGCGGCTTCAGCAATAACAGGTCAACCAGCCGTAAGAAACAATTGGTACCCTTAGCAGTTAACCCACTCATCTCATTGGATGCAGGCAATGCTACTTGCCTGCAGACTTCCCTGAGGTTGGTTCTTGATCCCCTAAGAGGCACAGACATTTAAAACCTATAACCCAAAATTAAAGCAACTGCCCGGCCACCCACTGCTAATAACTGAAAAGGCCAGAGGAAACTCCAGATGCAATTCTTCTTCAAATTAAATTCAAGACCGTTATCAATACATATTCTTGGATAGATCTCAACAGAGATTTGCCAAATAAGTTATTTAATTTTAAGTCTGTCCCTCTGTAAAAATAACCAGAGTAACCTGTTTGTCTGTTGGGAAGACTGGATCATTAAAAGGGTCTCTCCTAAATTCAGTTGTCCTCTTATTGTGCCAAGAATGTTAAGAAACTAAAAAGCCATTGACAGAAATTGGACATTTTACAACCATATCTAGGATGAACCGATTAGGCTATCTCACTCTCCAAATTCTTCCTGAATATCCAAGACTAGAATTCCACCCCTACCCCCACCGCCCCCCACACACAGAGGGGAAACCTATAACATATTGAACCTGAGGTAGTGAATACCAGTCTTCCAAAAAGAAGTTTCTTAACTCATATTTTATTTGAAATCTGCATCATGAGATCCAACAACTTCATCCCTGGTCTGGTACGTACCCACCCCCATATCTGCCTCTCTCCAGTGAGATTTCCAGCTCCGCATTGAGAATGAAGTCTAGCCTATAAGCACTCAAAAATATTTGTCAATGTATTCCCTAAAAGTACCTGTTTATTTGAAGACACAGCTGTGGTTCTCTCCTTGTTTTCTTTCTTTTTCTGTGATTTTGTATACTGAGGAAATCTATCAGTGGCTTCCTTTTTCTCCACTGCCACTGATTAAATGCCCAAGTGATCTTTGCTACATTATGTTTCCCAAAGGGCATCTCAGTTTGATTCAGTTGGCTATTTAGTGTTTCACTTATAGATGTGAGCTATCGAGAGGAAGTTCTAATAACACTTATGTCAATGTAATACATAGTTTGCTGTTGCTCTCTTAACAACAAATAGCATTAGAAAAAATAGGTGTATGACTTTAGATCTTTAATAGTGACCTAAGGGATTTTATAGGGCATTGCTTTGCTTCGTTTATATTTCATATTTTGCATTTATTTAGAATTTTCTTTCATTTGCTTTAGTGACACCCTTCTGTAAATTAGCTGTTATGGTAATAATAAAGTTACTTCACTTGTGGGTTACATTTCTTAGCTCTGCAGCACTTTCACACGCATTATTTCATTCTGCTCCTTGCCACAGGCAGGGGGACTTTATTATACACACTTTACACGCATGAAGACAGAGGTGCAGAGAGGTAAAGTGACTTCCCTCAGGGTCACAGAGATAGTTAATAGCAAAGCCAGAGCCAGAAACTCCGTCGCTGGCTCTGCGGCCCCCTTCCCATCCACGCCGTGGGTGCTTGCAACCCCCTGCAGGCCAATGCCAGGCTGGGCAATGGGTGTGGGCGCCTGGAAACCATACTGTCGTCTGTCTGGGCCACACCCTGCAGGAGTCTGGACTCTAATAAATAAATGCATTTTTGTCGAGTAATTTGGCAAAAAAGAATATTTGGTGAGGGTGGGGGAAGAGGGGCATGCATATACTGTGGTGGGAGACTAGACTGAGAGAAACTTTCAGGGGGGCTGTTGGAAAAGATGACATTGTAAACGAAGTTACCCATTCCCCCTGCGATTCACCTCCTGCAGCTTTCCCTGAAGGCGCACAAAGCCAGTGGACTCGTTTACTGCACCCCTGCTCGTAAATGCCAAGGGTGAGGCGGCAGGGGAAGCAAAAGGCGATCCGTGAGGATGCCTCAGGAAGCGAGCCACGTCCATGCGTAGGAAGCAGCAGACACTGGAGAAGGAGAACTGGTTTAAACACCCACATATATGCAGCATATACTCGTGGATGCACATCCAATGTAGTAGATGCATACCAGGCTTGTGAGTTGGGGTAAACCCTCTAATCTTGTGGTAGAGTCCCCTCCCTGAGAAGGTGGTGAGAAAAGACCTCAAGATAAGGGAAGGCAACCTGGTTCGTGACACGCCTCACGGCCCTGTAACGTGAGAGCACCCGGTCAGACCGTATGTCTGTACATTACACATATATGGAAGACAAAGAAGTCTAGAATGTGTAAAGGACGACGCCATGTGGCGTTTACCCAACTGAGCCAATGCCGGCACAAATAAAGCTGCTTCCTGGAAAGAAACACCTCCAAACGGTGTCATGACTCTGTGAGCGAATCCCGCTACAATCTACCTAAGTCTAAGTCTTATCATTTATCACACGAGGAGACTATTAACCCCTAACTTGCGGGGTAAAGGTAAGGACCAAATAAGATAATACGTATTAGGTGTTCAGTACGGTACATGATACGTGAGATAGTTAGTAATTATTAGCTATGATACTACTAATGCTATTATTATAATTACCATCATAAATCATGGGCCAGTAACATGATTTTAATTATTAGCAGTGGTAGGAATTGACCCCTAAGAAGATGAGGTAGTGACATGTGCTCGTAGGGAAAGATGCCCAAAATACAATAAATGACAAAAGCATGTTCCCAACGTAGTCAGAATATGGTCCCTTTTGTTTTTCTTTTCTTTTTCTTTTATTTTCTTTTCTTTCTTTATTTTTTTAAGTTTATTTATTTTGGGAGACAGAGAGAGAGAGAGAGAGAGAGAAAGGGAACACAAGCAGGGGAGGGGTAGAGGGAGAGCAAGCAAATCCCAAGCAGGCTGCATGCTCAATGCAAAGCCCAAACCAGGGCTCAGTCTCACCAACTATGAGATCATGACCCGTGCAGAAATCAAGAGTTGGAGGCTTAATGGATTGGGAAAAGGTGAGACTCTGCAGAATGGCCTCCATAAGGGAGGAAGGTTTGGCTCGGGAGCAGGAGTCACTACATGGCATGAAGCCATCCGTGCAAGGTGCTTCCCTCTGTGCTGAAAGCCCTGATGACCAGAGATCCTCCCAGATTGTGTTTTCAGTCTGGAGAGCAGAGGTCCCACAGGAGTGACAAAACCGTCCTCAAGGCCAAACTCGGCAGGCGGGGGAGGCATCCAGGGAACACTCTGCAGGGCCCACTACGCCTCCCCTGGCAAGCGGTGGAGCAGCGATCCACGCGCTGGTCCCGTCAGCAGGGCTGTGGCCGTACCCCCCTCGGGACCCTGGATGCACAGAGGCACAGCCCGCTACCCCAGGGCCACTCCCCGACAACCTCTCTGCTTTTAGCAGGTGGTCTTACAGGCTCTGTAAGACCTATGGCATGGTGCTAGGAAATACCTGTACTTCCGAAAACACTGATAAAGAACAAGCAAACATGGAAACAGAGGAAACACACTCCTGAGTCAGTCCTCATGTGAAATCAGACTTGGACACCCTGAGCTCGGCAAGCTCCACCCACGAGGGCACAGACGGCCACGTGCACTAGAGGAGAGGAGACCCCACATCCCGTACTTACACATATAAGACGGTCCTGGTGTCGCCCACTTTGCCAGCATCGCCCACGGTGAGGGTGTCATAGCCTCGCTCCAGTTCAAACTCCTCAAATGCGAGCTTGATGACCTAAAGAAAGCAAAGGCAAAGACCATCATTTGGTATCACAGACATTTTTCCATGACTTTCCATGCTGCAAATATTCAGCTGTAGTACACATTTTTGTTCCTTAATTCCACTGTATTGCAAACAAATTCAGGTGTCTTAAAAAGTAGTTCTATGGATAACTGTATACGTTTGAGAACTCTCAGGTACAGAATTTTACATAATTCAAAACTGCTATCCCTTCAGAGACATTGATTACCAGTTCTAAAAGTGAAAATAACCCATATTGTGTTTTAGGTTAAATAAACGTCTATCAAATATTTAACATTTATAGTGCTTAGAAGGACCAAAAGATAACTCCATATAAGCAAAAGAATTGTACATTAATTCTTTTAATATATCTCATATGTGAATTCTTTTCATATTTTTTAATATATTTTGAGGACACCCAAAACACTCTGAAATAAATATTTTTAGAGTAATGTATGCAGATTTTATGTAATTATCCATATTAACATATGGAAAAGATCTGAGGCTAGAAAGTTTTCTCCTACATTTAATTCTGCAAAGCCTCAAAGCTTTATTGTCATAAAGAACACTGTCATGGTGACTGACCCCATGCCAACTAGACAAGACCAATTTGTGTCAGATACACCCATATATTAGGATTCTATGCACTTCTTTTTAATACAGCACAGGGTCCTTTTCTCCAGAACGAAGAAATGCTTTCTTTGGTGACCAATAACGTGATCGAGGAGAAAGAGAGTCAGAGAGGTCATGAAATTAGGCTAGAATCCTGAGTGACAAAGAGAATAAGGAACGGGGAGTTAGGCGGATGGTAGATACTGATAGATGGAGAGAGACAGACAGACAGACAGATAAGAGAGACAGATACAGATAATGGATTGGCAAAAGATACAAAGATCAACCAGTAGAGAGATGAATGAGAGAGATGACAGATGATGAAGAGGGTAGAAAAAAGTAAATAGAGAAGTATAAATTATAGGTAGAGAAATCGATGATAGACAAATAGAGGAGACAGATGCATCCAGAGAGGCAGGAATCAAGGGAGGAAGACAGGACAGAGAGAACAGGAACCATAATACCGGAAAGACATTTTAATGGGATCTATTTTGGAGTAGAGCTAAAACTCTGGAATCTTGTAAAAAAGTATCAAATGGCTACTTCTTAGACCCGAAAGGAGGAACGTGGCGCCAGGAAGAAGGCCGACTTCCAACTAACATCCAATTTAACGTGCGCGGCCCTGAGCGGGCTGTACACGGGTGTGCTTCCGAGCAATGCTGAGATGGAAGGCATTCACTTGGCTATTCAAAATTCCTACTAAAATTAGTGACACAGTCATTACAACTTATTAAAAGTCTACCCTTTCAAATTGCAGTGTTTGTCTGAATACATTATTTTGGCAATCTGCTGTGAAACAGGTGTCGAGACGGATAGCTCTTGCAAACCAGTGTTAACACTGCATGTGAAGTTGAGGGCCTGAGGTGGGTTTTGTATCATTTTTTCTTTCTTATGTGTCTGTCTGTAAGTGACGAAGGTCCAACAAGAAGAGAATAAAGAAACTGAAGAATCATCATCGAGGCCAGCGGTTTCCTTCCCAGCACCTTCCTGACACATTTACTCAGACCTGCCTCCTGTAACACCCTGCAGAGAAGCAGTGATAATCCATTACAGCCTGAGGGTCATGGTTGGACGATTCGTAATGAGCCACAGACAGGGGGTCTCACTACATAACTGTTTTCATTAGGGGTGTAAAAATGGCCGTTTCGGGATTCTTCCAAGGCAAGGCAAAGGCCATCAACAAGCAGCCAGAGCCTGCTGTCAAAGTGTAATCTTTACTCCATGCGATTAATGCTCCATAGAAAGAGAAGACGTAGACCCAATTTTGGGCAAAGAACCTATCGTGTGTCAGACAATATGATATTCTATAAACAGTCTACCTGGTAGTAACACGGAAATACACATTTGTAACGAAACTTGCCATCATTTCCAATCAAGGATGGGCAGAGATGCAAATAAAAAGTAACACTGCGGGAACACACACATTTTTGGTAAAATCATAAGTATGTAAGGTGCACAACACGACAGTTTATATACGTATACACTGTGAAATGATTACCACGGTCAAGCTAATGCACACATCTCTTCATACAGTTACCACTTTTTGCGTGTAGTGATAACACGGGGAATGTATACCTTTATAAACTTCCGGTACGCCGTGCAACGTAATTAACTAGAACCACCATTCTGTAGATCTCTCCACGTACTCACCAGACGTAACTACAACTCTGACCAGTATCCCTCCATGGCCGTCACTTCCCGGCCCCTGCTCATCGCCTTCCATTCGTTGCTACTATGGGTTGGCCTTTTTTAGATTCCGCAGATAGTGAGACATTGATTTTTTTTGTCTTTATATATTTGTCTTATTTCACTCAGCAGTATGCCTTCCAGGTTCATCGATACTGTTAGAAACAGAAGTACCTCGTTTTTCTAAGGCTGAATAATATTCCTGTGTATGTGAACACACACTTCCTTTATCCACTCATGCTTAGATGCACACTTTGGCTGCTTTCCTATCCAGGCTACTGTGAATACGAACGATGCTGACTGAGACGTGGTGTTTGGGACTGTGAATGACCCAGTGACATTTAGCCAAAGTGGTTTCCTTAGTTCTTTAGACGCATGCTTCCAAGTCCTTGCACAGTGGCTGTTTCTCGGAGGCACCTCCCCTGCTCGCTCTGTCCAACAAAGTCCACCTCTTTGTCAACATTGTTTTCTTCCCTTCACAACGTTTCACCCTTTGGAATCCTCGTGGGCTTGCTCTTACTGCCTGCCTCACACCCCCCAGGGTCAATGCCATGAGGCCCCACGCCCCCCCAGGGTCAATGCCATGAGGCCCCACACCCCCCACGGTCAAAGCCATGAGGGTGGCCACTACACTTCCTCCACCTGCTGAGGCCAACAAGTGACTCAGTCTTCTGGGATTTAGTGAATGTGTACTGTGCCCAGGCCACAGTGCTCGGGATGAAAGCAAAGAGAAAATGGACGAGGTTCTAGCCTTCAAAGAAACCTGAAAAGTCTGCTAGGGAGTATTTTGATAAACACAAAGTCATTACCAAACTTTTACCTGTTACAGATAAAACTCCCTAATAGATAAAATAGGAAGGAATAAGAAAACATTAATAAAAGGTTCTAGACTTCAAAAAATTTAAAATCCACAGAGGATATTTTGATAAATACAGAATAATTATAGAAGTTAACATTTACAAGTAAAGATTTCTTAATGAAAATAGATGAAATCATTTACTTGTCAATTCTCCAAAGAGAATCTTAGGTTTGTGAGAAGGAGATGCTGTTCAGTCAGGACTTTGGTATCATCTTTAAAATACATTCTTGGCGTTTTGTAACATTATGTATTTTTTTTTTTGACAAATTTTCAGGATCTCGTTGTTGTAACAGTTGGTCTGTGTAACGACTCCTTATGAGTTTTTCTCTGCATTGTCAAGTACATCAACACCCTATAGGCTCTATGAGAATAACACACTACCCTCTGTTTAAACATTTCTAAATCAGGTGCTTCTAAAAATATATAGAAGACTTGTTTCTTAAACTTTGCAAAAGAAACATAAATCAGTATCTACAAAATATAACCTGGAGTGACCTTAAACATAAGTAACCTTATGTTTATCTTCTGGGAACAATTACAAACATATTTAAGTATTATTACCTACATGATGCTTCCCTCTCTCTCCTCCTCTGTGCTCCCATTTGCTCATTTATTCTGCATTTATTCACATATTCAAGGCAAATTAACGTCCCGGCCCTCTCTCACGAACAGGGCTTTGTGCAAATCTTTTCCTTTGTATGAGTACATTTTAAACACACTGGTACCACCGCTCAGGTTAGCGATGTGCTTATCAACAAAGGGGCTTCTTAAAAGAGCAAGATACTAAATCAATTGTCCCTAATGCTAAGTTTTATCAGTAGGAAACCACATTTCCAGAGGAAGTAGAACCATTTAAATTGGGCATCAGGTGCTGTTGTGATTTAAATTAGCATTAGAAATGGTGGGGAGAGGGAGGGCTGGGGAGACACCCCATTTCCCTTTCCTGACTCAGTGCTCCTCTCCGGACCCTAAGCCACACGTACAGGCAGTGCCTCACGGAAGGGTGTGATCCCACTTACCACTGAGCAATGCTTCCTACATGCAAGTCCGTGTAGGGGAACACGGCTATGCCACCATTCACGCCTATGTCTATGGACTTACAGTTTCCCTGGGTTGTGGAAATAAATTATGTGCTCTCATGTGATGGGGTGTTGAGTAAATTAAAGCAGAAACAGTGGTTTATGGTGAATTTTAAGTAAATCTGCATTATCTCCATCTTCCTTTACTTTGCTATTAAGAGTTGAAAGGGAAAATTTGCCAAATTGATACAAACCGAGCATATGGGACTGTGTGTTGTTTTATATAAAATATGACAAATTGGGAGCTGTGAATAAACACACATCTTTAGATGGAGCACAGAGGATTTTTAGAACACTGAACATACTCTGTACGAGACTCTAATGGTGGGACACGTTCATTTTTCCAAACTCATGGAATGCCCACCACCAGGAGCCACCCTAATGCAGACGACCGGCTCTGGGCGGCGATGACACAGCCACGTGGCTTCATCAGTCGTAGCTAACACAGCGCCTGGCGGGGGTGCTGGTCAGGAGAGGGCTGTGCACATGCGGGCTAGGGGGTGTGTGAGAAACCGGTACCTTCCTCTTAATTTTGCTGTGAAACTGCTCTACGAAGCCTTCACACATACACACAAATTTGTTTGCTCTAAAGAATGAATAGAATCCTTGTTTCTTGTAAAAAGTAACTTACATATTTTATTTAATGAGGATGTTATTTTGTTATCAGGGCCTGGATAATTCGTTCTATGTCAATGACTCAAAATTAATGCTACTTAAAAAAGAAAAATCTCCGGGGCGCCTGGGTGGCTCAGTTGGTTAAGCGTCCGACTTCGGCTCAGGTCACGATCTCGCGGTAAGTGAGTTCGAGCCCCGCGTCGGGCTCTGTGCTGACTGCTCAGAGCCTGGAGCCTGTTTCAGATTCTGTGTCTCCCTCTCTCTCTGACCCTCCCCCGTTCATGCTCTGTCTCTGTCTCAAAAATAAATAAATGTTTAAAAAAAATTTTTTTAAAAAAAGAAAAGAAAAATCTCCAAACGCATAGAACCTAGATGCCATTTCCCCATACGTGCCACTTGCCTCAATCCTGCTGGGAGGCTTCACGCACTGTTCCTCTAACTAACTCGTCTTCAGCTTTCTTATCAAAGATGCAAAGAGGGACTTAAATTACAAACAAAACAAAACAAAACAAAACAAAACAAAACAAAACAAAACAAAACAAAACGACTAACGGGCGCCTGGGGGGCTCAGTCGGTCGAGCATCCGACTACGGCTCAGGTCATGATCTCACGGTTTGTGAGTTCGAGCCCCACATCGGCCTCTGTGCTGACAGCTCGGAGCCTGGAGCCTGGAGCCTGCTAAGGATTCTGTCCCTCTGGGCCCCCTGCCCCCGCTTGTGCTCTCTCAAAAATTAAAATCAAAAATTGAAAAAAAAATAAGCAAACCGAAAGAATGGAACTTTTTCCTTCTTCTGTCAGTAGCACGACCTATGACCAACACTACGATGCTCTGAGCAGCATCTCTGACCGTGGGACAGCTCATTATCCGTAAACAGGCCGCACCAGACTCCAACCCTCAGATGACCGTAAGTAAGCAGCGCACTCGTTTCAAGTAGATTCCCGACTGGTTCACGTCCCTGCAGCAGGGCGCGGCAGCCAGATCAGTGGGCACTCGCTGGGCCGTCCAAACGAGCAGCAAGAGCACACAACGGCGGCGGGGATTCGAGCCGAGACGTCCCGCCGTGCTCCGACACACTGCACGCCCCCCGACGTGTCTGCTACGCGTGCGACGCTCCGTGGCGCTCGCAGCCTCTTCCCAAGCTTGGCTCCTTCAAGAGCCACGGTGACATCGCCAGCGGGTGAAAGCGGACCTGCTCCTGGAGGCAGGAGCCGAGGGCGACGCGTCCCTCGGGACGGAGGGGCGCGTTGGGGGCTTCCGTCTTCCAGGCTGCAGCCGCTCGGGCAGAGGAAAGAAGGTCAACCGGTTACCCCACGGCAGGCCTTCCCCTGCCCTCCCTGCAAGTCCAGGTCCCCTGCCTGCAGCGACGCCTCCTGCTCCACATCCTGTCTGCCCGAAGACTTCCTGTACGGAAATCCTTAGGCCGGAGGGCCGCCAGGAAGAACCACCCACGCCAGCTTCTGTCACACAGCTGCCTTTTCATGTAGTTAGTGGTCTGACTGGGGCCTCAGGGGCCCTCCGCAAGTCAGCGTCTGCAAAGCATCTTCGCAGGTTCACACGGACAGGTCCAAACGTACGCACAAATGCACGCGTGCAACGAGTTCCAAGGTAAATGTAGCCAAAGGAACTGCGGCACTGATCAACTGATATTCGACCCCAAGCATATCATAATCTTTTTTATTGTATGAAAAGTTTTTCAATCTTTACTTATTTTTGAGGGAGAGAGAGCGCCAGCCGGGGAGGGGCACGGAGAGAGGGAGACACAGAATGCGAAGCAGGCTCCAGGCTCCGAGTTGTCAGCACAGAGCCCAATGTGGGGCTGGAACTCACGAACCGCGAGACCATGACCTGAGCTGAAGTCGGTCACTTAACCGACTGAGCCACCCAGCCATCCCGATACTTAATTTATGATGAATTGAGAGATCATCATATTCTTATAAACCTAATATTACATTTTATGTTCTTTCAAATTTTAATAACAAAATTTTAATAAATTACATCTACTAGTAATATCATGGGAATATACATATTATCTGCTAAGCGAGTAGACCTTTAACACATATATTTAGGTTAAAAATATGCCTATATCCATAAATAATGGATATTGAAAGTCGGTATGCAATAATGCAGAAGCAAATTCGCACAAGATGTACAAACATGCGATAAACACCTGTAGCTTTCAGCACTAAACTGTATACACCCTCCTTCCTTCGGTTGTGTTTTCCACCGGTAACTAGGAGCCCCATGAAATGCTGTATCAAATACGCTGCAAACTGTTACCAACTTCCTTTTGGTAATCCAGTAGTAAATCCAGCCAGTGACAATGACAGCCTCCAGAAAAGGATGACGGATGTTCAGATATGTGACATGGTATCATACGAAGAGCTCATTAGCAAAAGCTTTATAATTATTAGAAATGGGGAAACTAGCTGATTTGAATCCCCAATATGCCTTGAAATGTTAATGGGAGAAAGTCTCAAGGAACATGCTTTGGACAAACAGAACATGGTGTGTTTCCTAAAAACATATGTGTGTTCCCTATATCCCGGTCACCAGTCAGACATCAGATGTTGTCATACATGTCCTATTTGAGTATTTTAGCAATAATGTGGAAGTCAGAGATTATAAACCAGATTATTAACATTCTACTTTTACAGCGCCTAGCCCACAGAAAAAGGCTTTAAAATACAGTGACTTATTCAGCAAACTAATTAAAATCTCACAAGGGACTTGGGTGGCTCAGGCGGTTAAGTGTCAGACTTCAGCTCAGGTCACGGTCTCCCAGTCCCTGCGTTCGAGCCCCACAAAGGTCTCTCTGCTGTCAGTGCAGAACCTGATTTGGATCCTCTGTCCCCACCCCGCCCCCCGCCTCTGCCCCCTCCTGCTTGCATTTTCTCTCTCTCTCTCCAAATAAATACACATTTAAAAAATAAAATCTCACAAAATATTTAAAATACGTAAGTCCAAATTACATACCTACCATTTTTTCCATCAAAGTTCCAGAATAAGAAATGTACATGAAATAGCTATTTTCACTGTCCTTAGCCTGCTGACATTACTAATGTGGAAAGACAAATTATGATCAGAAATATGTGAGGGCATTACATATAATAAATCAAACTTTTCTTAGTTTTTCAAAAATTCCTTGATTTCATTCATTGAACACACCAAATTAAGGGGTCCTGCAGGTTGAGTTCGGCCATGGTTAAATGGTCTTGATTAGGAATAATGCTGCCTGGGGCTGAGAGGTGCTGGGGACGCGGTGGGGACACGGTGGGAGGGGCAAAGATGAGTACGTCTTTGACGTTCATGAGATACAAATTAATCCCTAAATGCAAAGGAACACCACAGGCAGAGTATGAATGCAGCCCGGGTGATCTGGTGGCAGGAAAATGATGGAGTCCAGTGACATCTGCTCATATGCTTTCAACGGACGGGTAGGGTGAGGTCAGCAGTAGAATATAAGCAAAGCTTGAATGTAAAACCTGAGGAGGCTTAAAATATCAATATTCTGCAAAACTGTTTTCAGAAGTGGAAAATGAAAGCAAGGGAACACAAAGGACTTATTTTGCAATAATTAGGGAGAGATTTAGAACTCCAACCGGGAACTCCTGAGTCTTAAATGGGTGATTTTTAGATTTTATTTCCACATTCATATACAAGCAGAGGAAGATAAGAGTAGAGGCCACAAAATACAACTCCATTTTCAGAAGTAGCTTTTAACCTTCCTTACAAAATACTCATTTTTCAAGTACTTCTTTGAAATTTTTGGCCAACTGTCATTCCGTTTCGTTTTGTTTTCCAATCCCGATCTGAAATGATTTAATACACTACAGATGTAGCAATTATTTCCCATATGACCAGTTCAAGCCTCTGGTAATTAAACATTGCCCCAAACTCAACACCAAAAAACACAAATAATCTAATTAAAAATGGGCAGAGGCCCTGAACAGACGTTTTTCCAAAGAAGACATCCAGAGGGGCCAAAAGACACATGAAAAGAAGCTCAACATTACTAATCAGAAGGGAAATGCAAATCAAAGCCACAATAAGATATCACCTCACACCTCCCAGAATGGATAGAATCGAAAGACTAGAAATGACAAGTGTTGGGAAAGATGTAGAGAAAAAGGAACCTTCGTCCACTGTTGGTGTAAATGAAAATTGGTGCAGCCACTGTGGAAAACAGTACGGAGGTTCAGTGAAAAACGAAAAGCACAACTACCATATGATTCAGTAGTTCCACTAGTGGGTATTTAGCCCTCAGAAACCCCGGTAATTTGAAAAGATTTAACGCACCTCTATGTTTACGGCAGCTTTGTTTACAACAGGCAAACTAACAGAAGCAACCCAAGTGTCCACTGAGAGGTGGACAGATCAAGAGGTGGCAAATACATACAACAGAATATCACGTGGCCAAAAAAGGATCAGGTCTTGCCATCTGCAACAAGGTGGATGAAGCTAGAGTGTATTAAGCCAAGCGAGATAAGTCAGAGAAAGCCGGATACCGTATGATTGTACTTAACATGTGGAATTTAAGTAACAAGCCAACAAAAAGCAAATCACAAAACCAACAAACCAACAAAAGCAGTAACGGACTCATGAACACGTAGAACGAACTGATGGTTCCCAGAGGACAGGAGGTGGGGTGACGGGGAAAACAGGTGAAGGGGAGGGGAAGACGCAGGCTTCGGTTATGGGATGGATGGGTCACGGGATGGAAGGGACAGCACGAGAATGCAGTCAGTGGTGCCGTAAGAGTGACGTACGGGCGGACGGCAGAGCACTTGCGAGCACAGCACGTAGACTAGCAGAGTCACTACGCTGTGCACCTGAGACTAGTGTAACACTGGGTGTAGACTCCACTTCAATTAAAAAAGACAACAACGCCGTGACAAATTCTCTGTGCAATGACTTGGAATCTACTGGAGGACGCAGCACACCAGTGTAGGATGGGGCAGAGACAGGCTATCGTCGGGCTGTGGACGGTGGGGAAGCTCCGACCGGGGAGGTCAGGGAACATCTTCTGGAGGTGCTGACACCTGTCTGCTGAAGAAACCCCAACAAGGGCTCCCAGAACACGCCCAGGAGCGCCTCAGAGGGGTGGCCACTCGCCCGCTGCCTAAGAGTTCACCACAAATTCCACGGCCACTTACACCTCACCGCTCCTCAGTTTGTACAAAACTGATTTGTTCACTTCATAATCATTTTTTAGTAGACATTCAACTCAAGTGCTTTACCAAAATCTCGCTGGCCGTTGCCTTCACGTAAGAGCAAGGAGCCAAAAACACAGAAGTAATCGTGGTTGAACTAAGTGTAGACCAAATTAGTAGAATTGCTTCTCAGTATTGTCGTTTTTAAGGAGCAAAGTTGTTACTTTTTCAAAGAAAGGTTAAGAAAAACAGCTTGATTAACTTTAAATAGGAGAAATAATGTGGTAAATTGGGCATATTATTTTAGAAAAATGTGTAAAACAGAAAAATGAATTTAGCTTTCTAATTGTGATTGAGTATAAATTGCAGAAGTCTTGGTACTTAGAAATGTTACACTGTCAAAAGAAGTTTTTAAATCTTGTTAATACGCTCTTTAAAATTTTCAAAATAGAGAAAAGAAAAGAATGCAATGATAGAGCAGTAAGACTGATGTAACACTGACTCTGTAAGTGCTCATTAAAAAAATGAAATGTTCTGAAAAATACAAAGGAAGGTGCTGCAGACAGTCACAGTAGGAAGAAACAAAGGCGGTCGAGGGGGCCATTCCAAAAAGGAGCACGTCCCACTTGATTCAGTGAAGCCTACGGAATCCAAATGTATCAATAATTTCCTCCCCTTGCACACACACATGCACACCAAACACACCACACACCAGACACATACGTACCACACACACCGCCCCCCCATACGCCGGGTTTCCTGATTGAAAAAAAAAACCCTTCACGTTTTATTGGCCCTAAGTTGTTTTGACGTTTAAACTATATTTGTTTTTTTTTTCTGAATACCTTGTTTACGCCAGAAATCATGATGATAGGAAGAGACATACAACAAGAAAACATTTTTACAATTTTCCGAGGTGCAAAACTCACAGCACAAGATGAATAGGCAAAAAACTCTTACATTTTGGAAGAGGATAATTTATAAATGCCTTAATCACTGTAGATTTGAAGTCAAGAGGAGGGGAAATGAGAATTTAGGACACAAAGGTAGGAACTCCAGCAAAAAGAAGGTATGCTATATCTGATTCACCAACTGTATTTATCGGAAGAAAGATTTTTCAAACTGAATTTCCTCCTAGAGTACATGGTAACACATCTATACCTGGAAATTATTAACGTGACTGTCAAAAGCAATTTATTACATATCCTAAAGGAAAGTTCACACTTTCTTACAAAACAAAAATTATCAAATACTTTTTTTTAAATTTTAAGCATTTTAGCCTGAAGTTCTTAGGACCAACCATAAAACAACTGAAAAAATATAATTAATGACAGAGCGATACCTTGCCTAAATGTATGTACCGTAGACCCTAGATAAATATACATCTAAAGTTCCCACCAAAAAGTACAAGTAGGCTTTGATATCTGCAAATAACGTATACGAGCTTTGTTTGGTTCCAACCGAGAAAGAAAAGTAGCTGAAAGGCACAACCCAGGAGAAAGACATTATTTCCAGGGCACACTTGCTTTATATCCCGCCTCGCACACAAACAACTAAAATGCTCTAAAAGCTACAATTCAGCGTGCTGTTAATAAGAAGAGGGTATGTAATATTATTTCAAGAGTAAGTGTGTTATTATTATCCTGTGCCATCACGAGTCCATTTATCCAGTGACTCAGGAGAAGATCAACCCCCCAACACGTGTAAGTATGTGTACTTTCTCCGTCGGCAGCGGTTTGGTGTTTCCATCGGGACACAAAACGTGAGGAGCTGGGAATCCCAACCCTGAAATCCCCCAGAGGGTTCTCCAGAGTGGGGAGCGTCCCTGATCTCCACCCTGGGGGCTCTGCCCGGTCCCTCCTCTCGGCACTAAATAGAACATGCATTCTCTCTGCGGCATCTGCACACATCCTTCGTCTCTGGCTTCAAGGCTCCCAAGGACTAGGAGTGTGCCCTGTGGCTGGGGGGCACGGAGAGAACCCAGCGCTGCTGCTCCCTGAACCCCTCCCCCCACTGCCAGCTTCCTCACTGAGGGCCACGGGGAAGCCGCCCAACCTCCCCCACGTCCTCATCCGCAAAACCAGAGTGGTGCTCATTTCCACACAGGGTTTCCAGCGTAAACAGCACGGTGCAGGCCAAGGGGGTACATCTAGCACGTGTCCAGCAGGGATTCGGTTAGCGGCGGCTGTGACCTCCCCATGCCTACCAGGCCCCATTCCGCCACCAATCTGATGGATTCTGTTATTCCAAACCTCATGAGCCTTTACAACCAAAATGTCTGTCCTCCTTCTGGTGTAGGAATTCCTAAGTCCTGATTTTATCCAGAATTGAGCCCTTTATCCTTTGATTTCTAGAGAACAATTTCCAACTACACACTTCCTTCTTCATTTCATAGCAACGCGCTTCTCTTAAGAAACGTTGTCTTGGCAAAACACAAAACAGGAAGGCGTGAGTCCTGTGGATTCTCCAGGAGGAAAGAGAAATCCATAAAACTTTAAGAAAGAAGCAAGCTGGGGGGGGGGGGGGGGGAGGGGGAGGGGAGGGGTTGTGTGAACATGACAGAGATGAACATTAAAAATGAAATCCCTCAAGTAAAAATCATCAAGATGCCAACAAAAGTGTCCAAGATACAGAATACTCATTGTACAACAACAAAGATTATCCAGACCACCAGGGGAAAGAGGCAACTCAAAGCCATGATGGAGGAACATTAAAAGTGGCTTGTGGTGTCAAGTGAGAGCAAACCAGCGAGAGCTCCAAAAGAATTTTAGTAATCCCTGCAATGAAGCAAGTAAAGAATCAGAAGCATTATTTAGAAAATTATTGAAATATATTCTCAGATGGAGGAAAGAGGATAGCAGTTTATTAAAAAGAGAGAGAGTGAGAAACTGGGAATTTAAGAACGACAATATAATAACTACCGTTGCAGAACAAATCAGGGCATGATTAGATGTGGTGAAATGCAGAACACTGAAATCTATCAACCGAAGGGACGTGCAATAAATGAGTTGGAGCTTTGAAGGTCTAAAAGATGAAAGAATTGCCAGAGAAAATTATAGATCCATAGATAAAAGCAGAAGATATTAAGTTTGCCAAGAAGTAACCGGAACAAAGGGTTCTAGTCAATAATTAAAAAAAAAAGCAGAAGGCACATTTTTTGCAGCTGATAAAAGCACTGAGAATAGATTTGAAAAATGGTTTGTTACGGCCCCACTTAAAGCAAAGTAACAAGAAAAATGTAGGAATACATCTCACAGAACTGTTAAAGACAACCAGAAAAATTCCATACACAAACCCAGAAGAAAACGTGGTATGTATTTGAAGAAATGCAAATTAAAGTTAGCTTTGTTTTGTTTATTAATACAATATAAAACTCTAACAGTGAAAGGGGCACCTGCGTGGCTCAGTCGGTTAAGTGTCTGACCTTGGCTCAGGTTGTAATCTCAGGGTTCGTGGGTTCGAGCCCCATGTCAGGCTCTGTGCTGACAGCTCAGAGCCTGGAGCCTGCTTCGGATTCTGTCTCTCTCTCTCTGCCCCTCCCTGGCTCATGCTGTGTCTTCTCTCTCTCAAAAATACATACATACATACATACATACATACATACATACATAATTTGTTTTAAATAATAAAAAAACAAAAAAGAAAAAAATAACCCAATGCTATTGGGAAAAAAAAATGAGAAAATTTTCTCAGAAAAAAAATTTGGTGACATTGGCTTCCTGAGACATGGAATGTCTGTGGAATGTCTGTGTTTGGGGCAAATAATTGAACTATTTTCCACCTCACTTTCCTTCTACTTGGAACGAAAACGTATCAAAGGGAAATTACCTTCATAAATTTGGGAAGTGCCGAATTAGTATCTAGAGGGATGGCCCCGAATGGAGCGGAAGCAGTGGATGCCTGGCTGTCTCCAGGCGCACAGCTGTGAGCTTTCCGAGAACTGACACGCCGGTCCGTAGGGCGAGGTCGGCCACAGAACCTAAGGGTCTACCGGCTGTCTCACCTCCTGGGTGGGCACCGTTGTATCAGCCGCCCGGGCAGGTGCAAGCGTGCCCGGTCAGGGAAGCAGCGATCACGTCCGACCCACGCCCGAGGCCACGGCAACCGCAAGCCCGATGCCCCAGCAAAGCGCTAAGCGCTAAGCGCACGGCACTCCGTGCTCTCCGACGTGCAAACCGTTCCTTTTTAGTGTGTGAAATGGAAATACGAACCCATCTTTCTAATTAACACATCCAAGTCATGTGTCTATTTCCCCCCTAAATTATTTAAATACCAGTGAGGGGTAAGAAAACGAATTAATTAGAAGAGAGTGCATTTTCCCACCTGAAAGAGAGGACTGGCTGACAAGGAGGACTTCTGCTCGTATTTGTTTTTCCGAAGGCGAAGGCAAGCCGCGTGTGCTCTGCTGGTGGCGTGTTATCAAGGAGTTCAAGTGGAGCAGGGGCCGGCCGCTGCCTTCTGTGTCTCCGTCCCCTACCTGAAGCCCTGGGCCCTTACTCACTTCTCCTCCCCCACCCCTTCCCATTTCCCAGTCACAGAAAAGAGAAATACACAGGAGACCGTGAGAGAACAGGACAATAAACCGGAAATTCATCTCTGAAGCCAGACTAACTTTTTGCATCCAGAATCTATTACTTTTTGGTGGGATGCAGGCCCAGTGCCCTCAACCATCAACTCGATATCCTAGAGGGTCTCTGAAAAGATTAAGGGAAGTAACATTTATCAGGTGCTTAGCACTTGCCAAACACAAAATGATGCCTCAAGAAATGCCAGTTACCCTCTGGAAGGAGAGCGACACAGATTAAAAAGACTTCACAAGTTAGACTGCCTGAGATACTAAGACAGGGTAAAGCATTCTGTGACTGCCATGGAGAAGCTTGTGATCCTCTAGAAACTATCCTCAGAGGCAGTAGTGATGGGCTGCTCCAAATCAGTAGGCAAGTGAAAAAGCCAGGACTTAACAAGGGATTTCCTGACTCAGAAAATAGTCCTCTTGTAATACAAAATCATAAAAGAAATAAATAAGCAATCCCATTTCCAAATAGGAAAATGAATGGGGATCTTTAAGTTAAATTAAAGCTGGAAGATTAGCATTTCCCCCAAAAGTTTGTCTGAGTAAAATCTATGAATTCTTATTGAAGCCATAAAGACATCATCTATGTAATCTATCCATCTGTCTATATCTTGTGTATTCACTCAAAGGATGAAATACACTGCTCTCCATTACTGGAGTCACCTGTGCTACGACCTAAGTTTATCTACATTAGAAGTTTAAAATTCTGCAATTTCAGATATATTTTCAAATGGTCATTTAAGACCTGCTAATGTTTAAGGAGAATGCTTGCATTATGGCCACTATTGGCGCCCTCTACTGGTAGGCAGCTGGTGTGTGTGTGTGTGTGTGTGTGTGTGTGTGTGTGTGTGTGTTGCCTCCTTAAGAAGAGGAAAGTTCTGGACAGGGTTCATTACTCATGCTGCTTTATCACTGACCAGGTTCATTAAATGGTACCCCAATCATGGCACTTTTGCATATCCAGTATCTTACACTGAAGAAGTTTAAAAAATGGCAGAACAATGGGGGCACCCGGTTGGCCCAGGGAGTTAAGTGTCCAACTCTTGTTGTCAGCTCAGGTCATGATCTCATGGTTCGTGAGTTCCAGCTCTGCATCGGGCTCTGTGCTGACTGTGCAGAGCCTGCTTGGGATTCTCTCTCTCTGCCCCTACCCCTCTTGCTCTCTCTCTCTCAAAATTAATAACCTTTAAAAAATGGCAGAAACATGGAGGTCACTCTGTCCTCCCCTGCCCTGTCCTCTTCCCTGAAACAGGTCATAAACCTCACCTATGAGAGGTGGCCTCCCGGGACCAAGAGGAAGGCAGGCATCGGGAGCCCTAGGGATGGGAATTTGGGGGACGAAAAAGCTATAAACCAGTCTTGTTAATAAGCTCACTGTATCTTCCCAGTTACATCCCCACCACCCTTAGACCAGACCGCTGTGTTTTATCAGTTCTCTCCACATTTATTTATTTTGTCTGGAAGGTATGCAAGCTTTCTGCTCTGGCCACTTCTACGGGTCTTCATTCTCTCATGAAGGCTCTCATGCACACAACAATTCAACAAATTTCTCCTTTTCTCCTGTGGATCTGTCTTTGTCAGTTTAATTTGCAGACCCGACCAGGGACCCTAAGAGGGTTGAAGACAACTTCCCTCCTTTACATTAGCCACCCGCGGACACAGCACATTCTTTCATTCTTTCAACGTACACTTAGAGTCCTCAGGCTTTACTGGCACTTGGCTGGGGAAAACAGATATGCAAGTCGAACTCCATGCACTGAGAGCACTCAGTCCACGGGGAGACACGGAGCCGTGTGTGTGACATTCCATCTGCAGAGACGGGCAGGGAGCACAGAGGCGATGGTGCTTCCTCAAGAAGGCTTCGCTCAGCGCCTGAAGATGGCAAAGAAGCCTGGTTTCGCAGACAAAGTGTGGTGGTGATGTGGGCAGACACGTTAGCATGGGAGCAGACGCTAAGAAGTTCTGTGGAGGACACGCTGCGAAGAAGCAGACGAGGCTGGACAAGATACACCTACAGGTGGCATCACCAGTGTGATTTGTAGCCAGAGAAATGAGAGTCACTTCACAGAGCCATAAACAGGCAGCGATCACATGACGGAATGCTCCACAGGCACGACCTGAATCCACGTAAGATACACAAGCTCCTAATTCTCAGCCATGACGTTGTAAAACTGTACACGGTGGGGGGAGGGGTATCAACAAAGGCTGGTATAACAAATAGCCTAAGTTTTCAAAGTTTGACTTTCCAACAAAAGCATGAATTCTGTGAAGATAAATGACTCATCACATTTATTCTTAATCAAGTAGAGGGGGAAATCTTGGGGTATGTCCTCAGGTGCTTTGCTAGTAAAATTGATGTGGGGAAGAGTTTTATTTGGGCACTGGAAGGCTGAATCAGGAAACAGGAAAAGATTTTTTTATTGTCTTTTGTTTATTTGTCTGTTTGTTTTCAAGTAAGTTTCACACGGGGGCGCGAAGTCCAACGTGGGGCTTGAACTCGTGACGCTGAGATCAAGACCTGTGCTGAGATGAAAAGTCACATCCTCCCAGGAAAGGAAGTGTCTTAGTGTTGATGAGGAGACCGTAGGGAAGAGACTCACCCTTGAAAACCCTGCCTTCATAGGCATCCATGTGAACCAAATAAAACATTGAGGGAATTTGCTCAGAAGTCGGGGTGCGTTGCTGGGGGCAGGGTAACTCCCCTGGTCACTGACTTAGCTAACTGCACTTCCTTTCACTCCTGACATCCGATCTTGGACTTGTGAGGACACTGGGGCACCTCTGATGCTCCGGAAGAAAACAGGGTTAGTCTCCCTAAGCGACCGCCTAGCCAGCCCCAGATGCGGGGTGGGCTCAGCAGTGTTCTCGCTGACCATATACACTGTCCTAGAGAACGTGCGGTCACGGGCGCCGCTCAGCCCCCCGCACCGAAGACAGTCTACCTGTCAGGGTGTCTCCATGCCCCCACAGACAGATGCTGGGGTGCACAGGTCAACTGCCTACACGCTTCATGTACTGGCTCTCCTCACAGATCAGCTGGGGAACACATTTCACTGAGCACAGGAGGTCTAGAGGGTGCAGCACTTCAGTTACAGGAATAAACATCCCAGATTTAGAGACGATTCTGGGATGTAAAAAGATAGGAAAATACACAAAGTATTCAATACAACTCTACAATAATTCAATTTGGGGCGGGGGGGAAGGAGATAGTGAGAGAGCGAGAGAAACGATATTAATAGCAAAGTGGATGAGGGAACAGGGTCTGAACTATGCCTTCCTTTAGGGATAGAAAAGTCGTTTTCTGGAGGCAATACACATGCTTTCCAGACAGCTCTGTGATCTGTATTCCTGGAGATAATCACTCCGTCCTCCTCTCTTTACAGGATGCAAGGCCCATCTCGATCCCCTCAGATCCCTCCTGAGGCTGTTCTGTCACTGAAGGACCCTAAGCAGGAAGGGCATTCTCACATTCTCTTTCCTTCCCTTAGGAAGCCGTTATTAAATGGCGCACGGTAGAGACATTCTCAGCACACCGCTGCTAACAGACATTTTTGCCACAGGTCTGACCTCTCTCATGCTCTTGTGACTCTTCACACACCACACACCAGCTGATGAACTGTAGTCTCTTTAGGGGATCTAGGATGTCTTGCAAATATCGTGCCATCTAGCATTAAACTGTCAGCTCAGACACAGTCCCCACTGAATAATCCTTAGTGATGTGCCAACCATTACCAACGAGGAAGGGAGTAGAGACGGTATTTGAAGGGGCTTCTCATTATATCCTGAGCCTCATTCTTTAATGTACAGTCGTCATATATAACTGACTTTGGGGGCGCCCGGGTGGCTCAGTCGGTTAAGAATCTGACTCCTGGTTTCAGCTCTGCTCATGATCTTACGGTTCATGGGCTCGAGCCCTGCATCGAGCTCGGCACTGACGGTGCACAGCTGCCTTGGATCCCATGTCTCCCTCCCTCTCTGCCCCCCTGTCACGTGCGCGTGCGCTCTCTCTCGCTCTCTCTCTCTCTCTCTCTCTCTCTCTCTCACACACACACACACACACACACACACACACACACACACACAAATAAACATTAAAAACGACTCTGAGGGAATGCATACTGAACTAGCGGTTTCATTAACCTACACTGGAAATTGAAGAATTTAGACTTCCATTATGGTCACCATAATCAACATGGGGGAACAAGAGTAATTGCTTCCAACTCTCTGTGCTCTAGTGCCAGAAATACCAGAACCGCCGTCATAAACAACTGTTCCTGCACATGGCAAACTCAGCCACGTAATTTGAAGTTAGGTGCCAGCACAATATAAAATCATGTGAAAAAATACTTCATCCCGGCCAAATAGCAGAGAAGGACAGGAATGAATCAACTCAAGAAATCTGTGCACCATGTACAGCATAATCTTAGCATGGAACGCCATCAGGAGAATTGTTACCTAAGTGTAGCTAAATTTAACTGAAATTCAACATGATCGCATCTTAATTATGTCACAGTTAATACTTTCCTGTAACACTTTTTATCGTGAAAATATTAAAATCTGTAATACTGCAGGACAGACTTGTAAGTGTCAGCCTATCAGAGACTTAACTTAGTGGTAAGGTTCTAACACTTGGAGACACACAAATCCTCCTCTGTTAGAGTTTCCTTGGACATTCTTACTGGGCAAAACCATTTAGCAGCTGATAAATCCGGACCCACTCTCATTTGGATAGGCTAAACTGAAGAATACCATAGAAGAGAATGAAACTAGCCTACTTCCCTATGAAAATACTAAACTGTCAGGGGTGTGAATATTTAGGCCATGGAATTTGGTCAACCCTACAAATCAGCCTGTCTCCTGGCACACCACTGGGCAACACACACCCTAAAATTTCTGGAGACGACTAGATATTTATTAAATAAACTTAGGAAGAATACGTAAAGAATCATAGATACCTCTAAATCTCTGGTCCCACTTGTTTCCAGAGCCATGATTAGAACCTGAAATTTCTGTGTTCTAGAAAATGTGAACGTCATAATACTGAAAGTATCTTCTTAGCTTTCATTGCATCACCTCTCTAATCTACAAAAAACTGTCTTCCACCATCTATCAGTCTATCAGTTAT
Source organism: Felis catus (assembly GCF_018350175.1). NCBI lineage: Eukaryota > Metazoa > Chordata > Mammalia > Carnivora > Felidae > Felis > Felis catus. The sequence continues at coordinate 3,234,194 of NC_058371.1, forward strand.
CTCTTAACCTGCATAGGTTGCAAACTTCGTGAATATTACAACTGTAACATAACTGAAAGGGACAATATATATTCAAAAGAGCTGAATTGCTTTTGAAACTAACACGTCTTAAATAACAATCTTCTAAAAAGTGATGTTTCTTGAATAAATTGGATGGCATAGTTGAAGAGGAAATCTCCAAATTCCGTTTAAGGTATATTTGCTCACAGGATTCACTACTTTCTTTATGAGTTGTCAAAGATGTCTCAGCTAGCTTTCATATAACTTATTTTCTTATATTTGCAGTTCTTTTTTATTAATGTCATCTAGAAGTTGAATACAGTACATTTTCAAGTTAGAACAATGGCCTTCTTTCAACGTTTATTTATTTTTGGGACAGAGAGAGACAGAGCATGAACAGGGGAGGGGCAGAGAGAGAGGGAGACACAGAATCGGAAACAGGCTCCAGGCTCTGAGCCATCGGCCCAGAGCCCGACACGGGACTCGAACTCACGGACCGCGAGATCGTGACCTGGCTGAAGTCGGACGCTTAACCGACTGCGCCACCCAGGCGCCCCTGGCCTTCTTTTAATATATGTCGCCACCCAATCCTTTTCCCATTAAATTGTAACTTACACTAGGAATGTGTATTATCAAGGACATATTAATGACACTTGAAAAAAAAAATAAGAGAAACATAGTATGAGGGTTTATGATTTATCATTATGATTATTTACACATTTACTTATTTATTACATTAACCAACCACATTTATCTAAATTGATATATATATATATATTGAATATATAAAAATACTCTTTAAAAATAAAATTTTATCCTAAAATTGATATATAAGATTTAGTCTGATTTCCAATATGCCAATTACATTCAACATCTATCTATTATTTTGATAATAGTATAGTTAATACATTAAAGGTTTTTCACATTAAAAAAAATTTTTTTTAATCTTTTTATTTATTTTTGAAGGAGAGACAGACAGAGTATGAGCGGGGAGGAGCAGAGAGAGAGGGAGACATAGAATCTAAAGCAGGCTCCAGGCTCTAAGCTGTCAGCACAGAGCCCATTGCGGGGCTCAAACTCATGAACTGTGAGATCATGACCTGAGCTGAAGTCAGATACTTAACCGACTGAGCCACCCAGGCGACTGAGCCACCCAGGCATAACAATGTTTTTCACATTTTTTAAAGTCAATGCCATCAACATTACTTTCCTTTTGAATAGATGTGAGGAATCTAGAAGGAGTTGGGAAGATCTTATTTATGTAATCTTAAACATTTGGGGAAATTAAATGTCAAGTGCATTTGACAATCTTATGTGTCCTTGATATGGACAAGAGGGCTGTATCTGGAATTTTCTGGAATAAGTGGCGTAGGGGCGCCTGGGTGGCGCAGTCGGTTAAGCGTCCGACTTCAGCCAGGTCACGATCTCGCGGTCCTTGAGTTCGAGCCCCGCGTCGGGCTCTGGGCTGATGGCTCAGAGCCTAGAGCCTGTTTCCGATTCTGTGTCTCCCTCTCTCTCTGCCCCTCCCCCGTTCATGCTCTGTCTCTCTCTGTCCCAAAAATAAATAAAAAACGTTGGAATAAGTGGCGTAAATAATGAAACGTGGGAGGATGCTGGCACTGTGTTCAATACACTGAGGCAGGTACAGATCACCTCTGAATAATACTCAAGTCACAAAAACTCTTTATGACTTCTGTAATCTTGTTGTTTGGAACTTCGCATGTATTAGCTAGACAGACTGCATAGAAACTTTGAGGAGAGAAATATGCACACTTATTCTTTGCTCAGAAGTATCATTTAAAAAGAGGGAAAGGGAGGCACAATATAACAGGAGGGGGAGAAAGCAAGACTCTGGTCTTCCGTGGCCAGCTCCACGCATTTAGAATGTTCCCAATCTTACCCTACTCCAGGGGCATGTGGACCCCGTGGTGACATTGGGGACTAGGGACATGGAACAAAGTAATAAGCAACTATTCTGTGAGAAGATGAGAATTTTATCCAGTGGCCATTCATGTGTCTGCCTATGTGGATGCCTTCTCCCCTAGTTCATTTAACAGCTGATTTTTGAACACACACACACACAATGTCTGTCCTTCACCATGCTCGGCACTGCAGTGACCTATTGTGTACAGGGACACAAAAGAAGGTTAATTGTGGGGAAGGTTAATACCTCGGGGCACAATTTGAAATGACAAGTGTTTGGTAATGAAGGAGGGACAAAGTCTAATACTAAACAGTATTAAGCCATTGAATAATGCTTATAGGATGTCAATCGCTGTTTTACATGTTTACAATTAGTCATTTATCCGATCTTCTCAAAACTCTGTGGAAAAGATCCGAGCAGAACCACCCCCCCCTTCAAGGGTGGATAAGGTACAGTATAAAGAGTTCATTTACTTGAAAAAAGCTCTCACAGCAAGCAAAGCTTTGAATCTAGGCATTCTGACCTCAAGTCCATTTTCTTAACCACAAATACCGCCCCCAAATTTAATACTGCCTCCAATAACTCTTCCAGAAAGGAACGTTCAGCAACATTTGCAAAGCAGAAGACTTATTCACCATTCTATTTATGGAGTTCAAGCTAAATGCCAGGCACTAGGATTACAAATAATCTGAAGAATGTCAACACATCAGATGGGTAGTTTTTTGTTTTTGTTTTGTTTTGTTTTGTTTCAAGTTACAAGACAGTGTGGTATAATGGAGAGAGTCTAACATAATGGAGAAAAAACAGAGATAGGATATGCCGGAAGCCCTGGATCTCACACTAGTTTTCAAACCAATGAAGTCACCTTTGGCTGAATGAGTCAGGTACCTTCTTGGAGCAGCTGTGAAAATATTATTCTATTTCATTCATCACATCACGAAGAGAATCAAACTCAAATAGGGCATTTCTGCACAAATATCATTCAGTAGCCACAGAGACCCATTCAAGGTCGGAGAGGATGTTTCTGTAAGGATGGGGGTAAAAACACTGACCACAGGACACTGGGAACAGGTCCTTGGGGAGAAGAGAAGCAGGTGTGACAAGTCAAACAGATACTGGAATTGGGGTATCTGGAAATTGAACCACCTCTGCTACCCCAGCAGAAAGGGAGTAAAATCTGTGATTAGACAGAAAACATGAAAAGACACCGAGTTGTAAATGATAAGAAAAAAGAGGGAAAGAACAGGGTAGATATGATGGGCAGCAAACAGAGACTGTAAGTAAAATATAATGAATAAAGCAGAACAATACATTATTTAAAAATATATTTTGGGGGGAGGGCATCTGTGTGGCTCAGCTGGTTAAACATCTGACTCTTGATTTCGGCTCAGGTTATGATCTCAGGGTTTGTGTGTTTGAGCCCCACAATAATCTCTGTGCTGGCAGCAGGGAGCTTGATTGGAATTCTCTCTCTCCCTCTCTCTCTCTCTGTCCCTCACCTGCTTGAGCTCTTTGTCTCTCTCAAAAATAAATTAAAAAAAAAACACATTTAAAAAAATAAAAAATTGTTTTTTATTAAACTGATAGATCTCAATATCCAAACCAGCAGAGTTTTTTATGTTACAATCCACCCATTTATTTAACATCACTAGTGAGCTTTGCGACTTAGGATAGTTTGATGCAAAGTATATAGTCTCCAGTGTCAATGTTCCATGAGTACTTGAGTGGGAGGGAAAAGACTCAGCATTGCTGCTCTCTGCAGTACTTAGCACAGACTAAGAAAGTAGCATTACATGGATGTTTTTAGGAAAAAGATTTTCTGAAAGATTTTTAAAACTAGCCGAGGGATGAGGGCAGGAGGACGGGGGGATGGGCTAGATGAGTGATGGGCAATGGGTGTTGTATGGAAGTGATGAATCACTGGGCTCTACTCCTGAAGCCCAGACTACACTGTATGTTAACTAACTTGAAGGATGAATGAATGAATGAATGAATGAATGAATGAATGAATGAAGGCATTCTCTTCTATGCAAAGGTTCAAGGAAAAAAAATATAATAATTTTAAAAATACCACATTAAAGTTTTGATGATGTAATTCACAGAGTTGAAAAACTAATCAAGATTAAGAATTCAAGAGGGTAAATTTGTTTTATATATATATATATATACAAATAGAAGATGTGATTATAACATATGACCAAGATAACTATGTATTAGAACTATATAACATTATTACGTTAATTATTTCTAGGGGAGAAAAAGGTGGAAATACACCACACACTGCAAGGTTATCAGGGGATTATGCACCAATGATTGACTCTTCCTTTTCTACTTTTTTGTACTCTCAATTTTTGATGATGAATGTATATTTTTTTTAACTAATATAAGATCATATAAAATGAAATGTGTTTAGTTCAGCCAACAACTGAGGATGACTGCATTTTCCTCCTGAGCTTAAAATGTGGGCCTGCACATCAACACCATCTAGGAAATGACTATTTAATTGTAGACCATTAAGTGGGAGACACACTAATATTTTTCACGAGAACATGCAGAAACAATATTGCTTTTGCTAAATGTCATTTATAGACTCAAGAAAGAAGTCTGAAAAATGAGTAAACAGTAAGCATCAATGATCTCCATAAAATAAAATGTGATATTCCATGTAAGAATAAATTAGAATGTGACAGTACAGTGCATATTTCAAAATAATTCAGAATTTGGAGTTAATGTGGGATATGAAAAATGAAAGAAGAAACGAATGAGGCAAATGAGAAATGACTAATCATGCCCCAAAGAATAATTTAAATAAATTGTTGGTGTGCTTCTCCTGTGAGGGCTGCAGACCTGAAAACTTCATTACATGTTCTGTTCGTGAGAATTAATTATTAGATGGAACAAGGCACCATGCAAACTTCAGATAAATCAACCTAGTAATAAACGCTGCTTATATCTAGTCGTTCCAACTACAATATGGTTCTAACATTTATGATGAATCATAAAACGCTTATCCTGACAGCTACTGAATTCCTTCATATTGTCCCTTATTTAGTTTCAAATAAGAATGTAACACTTTTCAAATGGATAGATGAAGTTTCTGTTTTTAAAGAATCTGCATGCCAACTTCTGTTTCTATTGCGACATTTAAAAAACCCTTTTTGAACCAATGCTAAAGAATTCAACTTCTGTGCCTTATTGTCCCCTGTGGAAATATTTGGGTAACTTACAAATTAAAAAGAAAATATATATGTTTAAGAAGCTAAATATCCCTTATTTTTAAACACAATGATTAATTACGTCTACTGGGCAAAACTGTCAACTCTTTTTCTCCCCCTGCATACGGAAATTATGTTTACTAGTAATGGGTTCTTCCAAAAAATAGCTGCGTCTTTGCATTCAACGGTAGCTTCTACTGCTTGCTCCCTATTACTTCTCAGGACTGCTGGAAAGAAGAACTGGAAATAATTACCTCCAATGGTAAGTATGTTATTTTCCGGCTTATTTCACCTCTCTGGAAATATGCTCAAAAATACGCTCAGATCTCTCCCAAATCTTCTGAACTTTTCTTCTGAACCATGGACACCATCACCCATTTTCATTTCCAGTAAGACAACCAACCTTGGCCAACTTCTTTGCCTCCACTTAGATCGTCTGTGTACTTTTTCTGTCTGTTAATTCCCTTCTGTCTCTAAAATTATCTAGGACTCATTTCCTTCACTTTCAAATATGTTTACATCCAAGCGGGATGAGGTGGCAACAAGAGAAAGAGGAGAATATTCAGGACAACTTTTGTGATAATTCACTAGCTAGGAGAGGAGCAAGATACAAAAGCATTTGAAAGTAGCAGCCCAGGGAAGGTAAGCCAAATTCATTACTCGACAAGGAAACATGATTTATAGCTCCTTTTTGGTATGTATATTTATTTCTTGACCACACACCCTACACAAGCTACCAACCTTAGCCATCTTTTCTTTTCTTCACCAATACTGTCACAATTTTTCTCTGCTTGGGCATCACTGGTGGACTTCCAGATGCTGGTCACTGGCCCTGGTGTCCACGTGCATGTGGCCGATGGCACACCGGGGACTCTGTGTAATCCACACGGCACTCGAAGCAGCCATGCCCTTTCTGCGGCCGGATCCCCGTCCTCACTTGGGTTCCCCGCATTGCTTCCCGCTTACTGTACTCTTCTTTCTTCCTTGTCCTTTTCATTTTTCTTTTTTTCCTCGGAGTATCTTACCCAGTCCAAAATTATTTCTCCATTTTCCAACTCATATTGTGTCTTCATCACTTTGTAGACTCCCAATTGTGCATGAACAGTGATAAGGCATATAAATTCTTGTTAGATAAATGAATTACTTTTTGTTGCCAAAGACAGAAACACACGGTAATGTGTTAGAAAGCTGTCCTTGGCCTTCAATTTGTGAAGCAAGGGTAAGGACTGAGGTGGGAGACCTGTTACTAGTTTTCAGATAAAATCATGGACCACACCCTACACAGTTCGGTTACTGTGTATCAAGAAAAGCTGTCATGATATTCATTCGCAATATTCATCCTGTTAGTCAGATTGATTCTTAAAGTTCTAACACCCACACAATTGTTTGAAAACCGCAGATACTTGGTATGTCCGTTTTTCAACTGGAGAAGTATGGTTTTGGGTCTGCCAAATAACTATGGTACCACTCTCCTCCTTGCATTAACAACAACAAAAATATCTGCTGAAAAAAATATACTGACAGCATGTCTAAAAGCTATGCATATCAACTGAACAGTCTAGGTGTTGTATGAGGATTCACGAAGAGCAGAAGACTAATGATGACACTGAATTCCACCTCCAGCCAGCCTGTGTGGTAACTGGAACAGTTTCAGGAGGCTCGTTCCTACAGTCAATGGCCGAACGGCAGGTTAGTGGAGAGGGCAGTAAAGCCTGAAGAAGGGTGGTGTAATGTACCACCCACACTAACCCGTGCATGAGCACAAGGCCATTTTACAAGGCAAAACGCAGGACCACAACTTCTTTAGCTTAAGGAGCGAAGCAACTTTCCCTCTACCAAATCAGGTTGCCTTGTGTGTGATACATGTAAAGGTAGCAAGTTGGCTGAATACAGCAGATCTCATCTTAATTTTTAAATAAGTTCACTTCCAACTTTATAATACTTCATACCACATTGTCTAGACCACCACTCAGTGGCTAGCATAGCAATTATCATACTGCTGTCACACTTATGATAGACGCCTACAATACCTCACCTTTTATAAACTCAAAGCAAGTAGCTGTCCTAGGAGATAGGTGGACTTTTTGTAACTTCTCTTGTTTTATACATGTAATGGGCCCCAAGAAAATAATGGTAAAACTGTATGTTTCAAGTTTCTTAGATTAAAGATGATTTCTAAGAATCTTTATAGGAAAAGAGGAGTAATTTTTGAGAACTAATGTTATGAAAGTAGAACACGTTAAAAAAGAATTTCATTTAAATCATGATTATTTTAATAATGATGCTATGCAGAAAAATGGAAAGAAATAGGAAAGCTAATATAGGAAGCTAATAGGAAGAAATATTACATGGATTATTAAGATTCAACCTGTCCTCCTGAAAATGTTGATGAACTGATTCCAATATCACCCACATCAACAGCAGGACTTAAGAGCATTAAGATTTAGGATCCTTGGGGCACCTGGGTGGCCCAGTCAGTTAAGTGTCCAACTTCGGCTCAGCTCATGATCTCACAGTTCATGAGTTTGAGTCTTGAGTCAGGAACTCTGCCCTGACAATGTGGAGCCTGCTTGGGGTTCTCTCTCTCCCCCTCCCCCTCTGCCCCTCCACCACTCATGTGTGTGTTCTCATTCTCTCTCTTTCTCTGTCTCTCCAAATAAATTAATAAACATTTTAAAAAAAGAACTACAATCCTTAAAAACCAAGACTTCAATTGTGAAAAAGATATCATCAAAGAACATCTAAGAAACACCTTAAAGATGAAAAACAAAAGAACTTAAAATACCAAGTTACTCTCGTTAGATTATAACCAAGAAAATATAGTATGTTATCTTGACGATTCCACAGAAAATTTCCGTTGTGCTGTCTAATCTCGCCAGCTCTAGACTATGTGTACATTTCACATTTACAGCTAGTAACAGTGCCACCCACTGCTGGCTCACTCGTGACCTGCTCCTGGTTCCCTTGCAACCCCAGATCTAGTCTCTGTTTGTTTTCACACCCTCTCTTTTACGTCCCGCATGTTCCTTGTCGTCTGGTTTTTTCCTCCGACCACTCTTGCTGCCCATCAGTCCATTCCCTGAGCGTCAATCTGCAATCCCCAACAGAACAACTTTAGCACCTCACGCTCAACTTCTGACACAAGGAACAACTCTAGGCCTCTGTCACTATTTTTTATCACATCACTACCTCTTGGTCACTGAGCTTCAAAACCTGACGGTCATCTCTGCTTCCTCCTTCCCTCTGTGCTCCATGAAAACTCACTTATCATCTCCTTCTGCTCTCCTACCCGTCCCGCCCATGACTTTGTGTGTCTGGCTACCCCACACCTGTAACGCCAGTGACTACTGTCTCCTAACAGTCTCGTCACCTTCAGCCACTCACCACTCCCATGCACCTTAGACATGGACAATAAATTACAACACATTAATTCATTAAAACCGATCAATTATCTCACGGCCGCCCACCATCCTTGCTTCAGCAACCTCAGTGGTCTCTCATGGCCTCCGGTCTCCTTGCCGACTCGTCCAGCCTGCCTTTCCAGTCATTTCGCAGGATTCCTTCCGTGCTCCATGCACTCAACGCCACGCTCCTTTTTCCACATTGCTCTTTCTTTTAGTTTTCCAGCTTTATTGAGATACGACTGACAAACCCATCACCTCACACACTGACTATGATTAGTGACAGCACTTAACTTCTACTAACACGATGCCTGTCGCTGAAAACACTGCTCTGTATGCCACAAGTTACACCTAACTGTGGCTCTCTCTCACACACGTTCCTGCACATCGGTGTCTCTGTGTTCCCACATCTTCCACATTCAAATCCTAGCAAACCTTCAGCACCAGCGACTCCGTGAAGTCTTCCTTGACTGAGGAAGAAAGCCACCTTCCTTGAGATTCCATGGTCTCCAGCCTCATTCCCACTCTGGCACTGCTTGTCCCTGGTGTTGAAATTACCTGCACGGGCATCGAGTCTCACCAACTCGAACACAAGCTAATTTTTAGGTGAATCTGTAATTTGTTGTGTTTGGTCTCTTCCAATATTTAGTAAAATTCCCGGGCACAGAATGATGTGTACTGGCGAGCAGATCAATGAATAAATGTTATAACTGGAAGAACATTACGTATCATCCACATCAACCATGAGTTTTCTTAGTGAGGACACGAAGCCTTAAGCGAATCCTCATTTATTGCATTCCTAGTACATATAAAGAACAAAATTATTTCGTTAGCAAATAATAGATGCTGCTTTATTAAAAATCCCTCATTTAAAAACGTATATTATCATATATATCTACTTCCGTATCAGGAAATAGTTTGATGTCATATTCTGTGTTGTTAATAGAGGCTGAGGCAAATCCAATTAAATCCTTATTCACTGCATATATTAAAGTATGAAAAACTGTAGTTACCAAAACATTCATTTCTGCAAACTGTGAACAAGCACTTATTTGCATTATCTTTTATCTCAATTACATGAGAGTGTTGCCTCATGATTCTTTTTTTCTCCCTATAGATATGTGGGACGTTTATCTAAATTGCATTATAATTTTCCCCCTCAATTCTCTATCTTTGAAACTACCTCTCTGATGGCAAAGTTCAATCATTTAGACGGAGTGTTCAGCAGTGTGAAAAATAGTTCTAAGACTATTAATTTTAATTTTTTATTATTTCTATTATATGTACAGCGTACATATTATTTTGAAAACATGAATTTCCACTAAGAAACAGCTTTTTATTGGAAATCAGGGAGTAAGGAGAAAAGAAAAGTAAAAGTTCTGAAGGATTTTTGAGCTAATATTTAAGGTATGCATATCGGGGACAAGTGTAAAAATGCATATAGTTTCCACCCTATGGGTCAATACCATTTGAATTTTGTATCAATCTGTTGACCGTAATTCCTTTAGATAGCAAGACAGCAAAATTTATTTTAAAATGACAGGTACCATATGTTTTCACTCTTATGTGGATCCTCAGAAACTTAAACAGAAGACCATGGGGGAGGAGAAGGAAAAAAAAGAAGTTAGAGAGGGAGAGAGCCAAACCATAAGAGACTCTTAAAAACTGAGAACAATCTGAGGGTTGATGGGGGGTGGGAGGGAGGAGAGGGTGGGTGATGGGTAGTGAGGAGGGCACCTGTTGGGATGAGCACTGGGTGTTGTATGGAGACCAATTTGACAATAAATTTCGTATTAAAAAAAATAAACAAAATAAATAAATAAATAAAATGGCATAACATTTTATAAAATATGTGAGAGTTTGCTGGAACTCTGGCAGACCCCTGAGTTCTGCGTACTTTATCTTCGAGGATGGAGGAAGGAACAAGGAAGCGATTTGTGCATCAGAGACAGCTCAGAGTCCAGAAAGGGAAGGTTCAGCGTATGTGTTACCGGAGCAGACAGAACAAAGGGTTGTGGGAGTCGAGTGGAAAGAACTTTCTTTGGGGTGCAAAGAATACTTTACAGAAGGGATAAGTCTAAGAATGAAAGCCAATTACACAGAGGAAAAGCCAACGGGCATCGCGATCTCCAGGAGATGGGCCGTGCGTCCAACAGGCGGGGGCCGAGGTGGTGTTTGAGTACAGATGTGGTGGTGCCTGTTTGTAGTGAGGACTACACCTGCCACTCCCCAGCCGGTGACGCTCCACTTCTCCCTCCCAGTACTGCTTCCAGACCCCCCGTGTGGCCTTCAGATGGTGTCAAGAGGCCCCACCCACCACAACACCGCCGGAAGCAAACAAATGTGCACAGTCACTGAGGCATGTAAAGGACCCAAATTCATCACCTCCGTGTTGTCTGTGCCACTTTGAGCATGCTTACATAACTCCTCTTTGGTGTGGGACCCTTGTTCATGGGGTGGGCCCGTTCTGTTGCCCTCCCAGGACTGGGAGGTAAGGTCCAAACGTAATGCCGTATGAAGTTCTTGGCCCATGTGCTAAGAAAGAATCACCTTAAACCTCTTCTCTTCTCACCCTATTTAAAGTTCTCATTTCCTCAGTATTTTCCAAAATTGTCTAATTTAATTTGTACCAAGCTATTTAAAAAGCTGGTAGATTTAATTGTCCAGCATAATACAGATTTTAGAAGACCAGCTTTTTTATAGCACATGGACACCATTCTGGGCTACACGTCAGAAGCCTGGGGTTCTCCTTCATCTCTGACATTGAAGGGTAACTTAAACTTTCTGGGACAGTTTTCTATCTTATGGGCCGAGAAGTTACACAGGAGGAAAATCTCCAATGAGCACATCCTTAAAGTGATTGTTGAAGGGGGGGGGGGTGTTTGCTGTAATTCTCTGATTTAAGGAGTGCAGAAAAGTACACAATAGTGCCTTTCCTTAAGGTCATATTTTGTGGTGAGAGGTGTCAGATAAAGTGAGAAGTAATGAAGACTGAAATGTGGGAGAAGACGATGAGGGATACAGAGTAAGGGCAAAGGATAGAGTGTTTTAGAATGTTCCTTCCCTCGGGGCACCTGGGTGGCTTAGCTGGTTGAGCATCTGACTTTTGATTCCAGCTCGGGTCATGATCTCATGGTCATGAGATGGGAGCCCCGTGTCAGGCTCTGCACTGGCATGGAGGCTGCTTGGGATTTTCCCTCTCCCTCCCTCTTCCCCTTCCCTTCCTCATGCATGTATGTGCGTGCACTCTCTCGGAATATATAAATGTTTATTAAAAAAAAGAGAATGTTCCTTCTGCTGGCAACAATTTCATAGTTTCCACCTCATCCCAGGAGGTGTTTTCCCGGGATCAGAACCTGACTAGATTCTGCCGGCATGAAACTACATGATCTCAAAAGACAATCTCAGATTTGTGACTTTCATCAATTGTAATTTTGACCAGTGAAGCACGAGGAAGTTGGCCGGTATTTATCTGGTTTTAGCCTATGGAGATCTGAGCTTTACCCCAACGGGCTCATCAAAAGGGTCAACAACTTACCAGTGACTGTCAGCCTACCAAATCTGAGTCCAGTGCTTCCTGAATCTGTATTCTCACAATATGCTACAATTCTACCTTTTTATGCGTATGTTACAGTTGCGCTGAGCTAGAAGGAAATCTGAAAGTGCTCTGAACTTCGAGTTCCTCATCTGAAAGATGTTCTAGAGTTCCTACAAAGAAGTGTGGAAATGTGAGGAAGATGTGTGACACACAACAGGTGAGGGCAAGTTGCATCTCTCTGCAACACGTGTAGAGTCTAGCTGTTGCCAAGTACAGCACTGCCCTAAACTGTTTTAATTCTTGCCCTAAGAAGATCTTATCTTCCTATATAAGACCTAAATAAGACCACATATTAATTGTGTCTATATCACTGGTACCACAGGAATTTGTAGCAATTAGTACAACGTCCTTCTAATTAATTGAAATGTAAAGCCGACAGTCCTGCAAACATAGATTGAAAGAGAAAGTCAAAATGATGTAGGCAAACTCAGTCTTAAATCCCCAAGTTTTCATACACTGTAACAAAATTTATGGAAAAAGAAGTTGGAAAACTAGAATTTAATGTTCTAATGATATTCTATCATATCCAAGTCATGTGAATACCCTTCAAAGATTGCTGCCTATATCCTTAGTAATGATAGGAAAAGTAAGGGCTCTTCAAAGAAAACAGAAAACAAAAAACTATATATATTAGAAATTTAAATTTAAATGCAGGATTCCTTAAATGTCTGGGTTGAGTAAGTCTCTGAGTTATATGGTATAGGTAAGTCTGTAGATGGACACAAAAATTATCTTTATTTCAATCAGAACCTATATCTAGTCAAAGACATAGATGCCCTGGTTAGTTTTTAAATGGTAAAGTGAATAATACACACATACATGTAACCAAATATTAGCAGTATAGTACATGAGGAATGACCTCCGTCTCAAGTAAATAATGAGCACGAATGCTTTCAAATATTTAAACTAACTCAGTAGTGGGTTTGTTGTTGTTGTTGTCGTTGTTCCTTTATTTTCAGAGTGTCTTTTAAGAAATTAATTACATGTCTTAAAGGAAGACATTCAGACATCTAAACATATTTTATATTTTGAACATTGGTATTCAGGAGTACTGCATATTCAATAATGCCACATTTATCTTACTAAACGTATTCATACATAACTCTCGGTCTAGAGAGCAGCCACAGTGAGTTAACATCTCTCCAGAAAATTCCATAGTTCTGGCAGAACCACCATCATAATAAGATAGGCAAAAAGTTTGTCGTAGTGAATACTCAATGTTTTCATTACATTAAACACCTATACACAGGCCTCTCAAGAGCATGTCAATACTTAATACGCGTTACAACTCCTTGAGTCAGGTAGTCTCTGATCTTAGTAGTAAGAAAGAAAGACTGAATTCAGGTCTCTGACTCTACATGCAATATTACAGTCAGCTCTGTAAATTTTTTTCTAAACAGGCAGAGAATTATCTTCCTCGGCTTGACCACAAGGCAGAGTAATGAGCCACTTATGAGTTAATATCACTGTGTCTGCAATTATTCTGCATAGGATAGATTTAGGAGGTTTCTACGTATCAGTCACACAATGTTTAAAATAAATCCTAGTTACTAGTAACCTATTCCTGTAATTACTTTTGTTTTACCAAAATTATTTTGTTCTACTGTGGCATTGCATTCTCTCCTAGAGACGACATGAGATACAAAGAGAGATGAAAGAGATGGAAGGGACACTTTTGATTAGAAACACACATGCTGGGGCGCCTGGGTGGCTCAGTCGGTTAAGCGTCCGACTTCGGCTCAGGTCAGGATCTCACGGTCCGTGAGTTCGAGCCCCGCGTCGGGCTCTGTGCTGACAGCTCAGAGCCTGGAGCCTACTTCCGATTCTGCGTCTCCCTCTCTCTCTGCCCCTCCCCTGTTCATGCTCTGTCTCGGTCTCAAAAATAAAATAAAAACGTTAAAAAAAAATTAAAAAAAAAAAAAAGAAACGCACATGCTTATACCCTATAGAAAAAAAGTCCCAGAAAGACTAAGCCACTTGTAGTCCAAATCACACAGCTGTGAAAGGGAAGGGCAGTCTAACACACACACACACACACACACACACACACACACACACACACGGTGAATCACATGTTAATAAGTACTATTGTTTTATTTCATCTTTAGTACATTTTTATTTTAACATCACAGTGCATGAATCAATTTTGATAGAATTAAAAATAAGAAATTTGGTGTCATATGATATAAAAATATATTCCTGAAAAGGACACAGCTATGCACTCATTTGCTGCCCTAGGGAAAGGACAGTGTGCAATTTTCAACATGGCCTTTATTTCTGCTCTAATCCTGGATGTATCCATGCTGAATGGAACTCTAACTAAAAAGCTAACTGAAGTGAATATCTCATTTTTTTGTTGTTCTCTAATAAGACTTTATTTGTAGGTAATGAAATTTGATTTTCATACAATGTTCATGGGTTAGGGAATAGTCTCCTTTTTATTTATTATTTTTAAGACTACCATGTTTAGAGCAGTTTTAGGTTCATAGCTAAGCGCCAAGAACTACCACTTAGCCCTCTCCACGTGCACAGCCTCCCATCACAGGGTACATTTGTTACAGTTGAAGACACAGCATAATTACCCAAGGTGCACCTTAGGGTGCATTGTTGGTGCTGTCCGTTCTGTAGATTTTTTTTAAAAAAACATGCATATTGGCATGTAACCATCATTATAGTGTCATGCAGAGTAATTTCACTGCCCAAAGAATCCTCTGTGCTCCACCCGTTCAAACTTGCCTATCCTGAACCCCTGACAACCACTGATCTCTTTACTATGTCTATGGTTTTGACTTCTCCGAAGGTCATTTAGTCGGAAGCACACAGTATGTAGACTTTGCAGACTGGCTTCTTTCTCTTAATAATATTCACTTAGGTTTGTTTCCTGTCTTTTCATGACTATAGAGCTCATTTGTTCTGAGTACTGTATAGTTGTCTGCATGATCACAATTTATCCATTTACCTGCTAAAACATCTGAATTTTGGTAATTCTCAATAAAACTGCTATAAACATCCATGTGCAGGTGTTTGTGTAAAAATAAGTATTTTTTTAACTCATGAAACTTGTTCTGATGAGTTTTCCACTCACCCAGCACAGCTGCTGAATCACACAGTGTATTTAGTTCTGTGAGAAACCACCAAACTCTCTCCCAAAGTGGCTGCGCCATTCTGCATTCCCACCAGCAACGAATGAAAGTTCCTGTTGGGCCACATCCTCACCAGTGTCTGGTGTGGTCAGAGTTCTGGATTTTGGTCACGGTGACAGGGATGCAGTGGCATCTCATTGTTTTCGAACATCTCCTTTCAGCCCCAATGTACTCCACTGCATGCACAGATCACAGGCCGTACACAGTGAGTCCTGCATCAGTGGAGTTTTCTAGGCTGCCTGGGACTCCACCAGTCAGAAACCATTAAGGACTTGACCTTTCTTAGCTAAGATGGCATTTCTGTATGCTGAGGGCCCTTAAAAGTACTCAGAAACTTTCAAAGCAGTAGGCCAGGTTAAAAGGGAATTAGCATTTTCAGTGAGAAGGGCAATATTTCAAAAGCACTCTGGGGGGCAGGATAAGGATCAAGATTCTACAGTGGATTTAATTTCAAGGTAATCATAGTAATACTCCTGGCACTGAGTTCACCAAAATTTACAAGCCGAGCTATATTATAACTGACAGCGGGACATAGAGAATTATCCTCCGTGATAAGAAATGCTGTATCATGCCATTGATTTTGCTCTGAAAATACCAGTGGAAGCTATTGCCTTCCTTGACAGTTCGAGCAGCAGAGGAATAAGCCTGCCACTGGGGTGTCCACTGTATCTCCAAAGCCTCTTCGCGGACATTCTATCAATCTCATCTTGTCAGCAATCAATGGAATTAAATGCTGCTCTATTTACTCAGCTTCCCGTGACCCATCCGGATTTTAACATCTAGGTGTCAGAAAGCCCTTTTAGAGAAAAAGAGTGGGAACAATGCTTTGCAAGAATTATAACAGCGATACTAAGCTATTACCACTGACTTCACACAGGAATTAACCAATAGTGCCCTGGGTCACCAGAACCTCCATAGGAAAGTGCTCATCAACTTGGTTTCCACAGTAGAAGGTACCGGGCATGTACCACGGACTAGTCATTTCACATGCGTTGTGTCCAACTTTAAAATGACTTCAATGCTGGAGGAATCAGCCCCTCTCTATAGATGTGCGGACACATCATAGAGCTTCAATAACTTACCCCAAATCAAACAGGTGGTAACCTGGGTACATGGCGCTTCAAAGGGCCATCAAAATGCTGAGTCATTAATTCAGGTTAAAAAGAAACTTTTCTTCTCATTTTAGAAACCGAAAGCCGTGTTTTGGTATTTAACCTATATTTATAGACAGTGGTGATGTGTAGTATTTCTGACACTTCTCCAATCAAAAAAATACAGTTTTCCTCAATTCTCTATGGAATATATAGCTTGTCTTAAAATATAAAGTTATCACAGTAAAAGCAAATATAGAGAGGCATATTCTTCCAAATAGGAGAAAATGTCTGAAGTATAATTTTTGTGTAAATGGACTCCAAATGCCTTTTGTGTGAGTCATGAGAAATAAAGCCTTCTCCAATGTAAGTATATTTTAAATTATAAGTGGCTAAAATTTCTGCAAAGTTTAAGTAAAGCAAATATATTACTACAGACTGGTTATTCTGTAAAACTGGCTCTCTAGACCCAGTGTCGGACATAAAACACTCAAACTAGACCCCTATGAACAATAATGGCTCCAGAGTGCCACCAATGAATCACTATCTTGTGTTCTTTCTAAGGCAATACGTTATCCTATAGGTATGAGTACTTAATTCTCCTAAACTGCCTTCACTGTCAAAAAGCTTTACGTGTTTTGCTCTGAAGCTTCTGCATCGAAGGACACCAGACATTATTCTCTAGTCAGTATTTCTGGAGTACCTAGTACGTCCAGGCCACCTTCACCCAAAAGGAAAAAGCACAGAGGGAAATTATTCTGTCCCTGAGTAGTGAGTTATGTGTCTATATGTTTCACCTCACCTATGCTGATCCTGAAGATCAATATGTATTTTCTACGCCTCCAGCATTCTCTTCTGCTTTACAAGAATGAGATTCCCCCAGAAACCCTCCAACAAGATTGTTCTCCTGGCCTGTAGGCAGGTGCTGTGCTGGGTACTTCCATGTTTTCACTTGGCTGGTCCACAGGATGCCCACATATTTGACTGAACATTATTTCTGGGTGTCTGTAAAGGTGTTTCCAGAAAAGATTAGCATTTGAGTCAGTAGACTCCGGAAAGAAAACTGCCTTCCTCAGTGTGGGTGGACATCACCCAATCTGTTGAAGGCTTGAAGAGAACAAAAAGGCAGAGGAAGGGAGAGTTCTCTTTCTCTACTGACCTCTCGAGATGGCATGTTGGTCTCCTGACCTTGGCCTGGTACTTGCACCACTAATGTTCCTGCATCTTCAGTTTGTACAGGACAGACAGTGTGACTTCTCAGCCCCATAATCACATGAGCCGATTCCTCCTAACACACACACACACACACACACACACACACACACACACACACACACACGAGTGCATGTCAAAACTGGTGAGATCAGTAGATGGTATGACCGACCAGCCTGGTGCTGCTGTCATAGAAAGGGCATGTGACTTGTTATCATTGAGTGATCTGGGTAATGGGTACACAGGATCTTTCTGTACTTTTTTTTTTCCAACTTCCTGTGGAATTTACAATTGTTTCAGAATAAAAAGGTACACATTGTGCTATCTGATAACACTCGATACGCATACTTGACTGAGGATGGTGCTCCCCGAAGTGAGCACAACTGACATTCGGGGCCATCGTGTGCAGTGCGGCACCTGGCACGCGGCAGCCTGTCTGGCTTTGACCCCCTGGATTCTAGAGCCACTCCTCCCCCAGTCTGTGACAACCCAAACATGTCTCCAGACCTTGTCCTACATGCCCGGGAGGGCAAAACCACCCTTTTTCGGGGACTGCTGATTTTGAGGAGAGTTAAGAATAACGAAAGATGACTCTTCCTTTTACAAAAGATGTAGAATTCTTTCACATGGTTAAATCCTCCAGTGGAATCAGAACCTGATTTGTTGCACCAACGTTCAAATTAAGCACTGAATTCTGAACTATCTCTTGTGAGAAGTGATGCAAATGCATTTTTAGTCACCTGGGTTATTGAGGTGTTCTGCTAAAGCTGAGTGACAAAAGGCTTCCTCCCCCCGAATTTTCTCAGGATGAAAGGGGAGAATGGATGGCAAGAGACCATAGAGAGTGTCTGAGAGCAGTGGGCGCATGGAGCTTAGGGGACAGACAGGGCTCTGTGCCGTTTCGATGGCACTTTCTCTGGCCTCTGAAGCCTGTTGAACAGGCACTCCCTAAAGCACCTCGTGGGCCTCCCTTCCTTACAACATCAGTTCCATTCCCATAAAACTGATCAGAGCGATGGTTCAGGAAACTGTATACAACATGCAATTTGCATTTCGAAATACAAATTTGTATCATTTAGTTAAATTTCTTCTAGGTCACAGTAGCTGTACTTGAGACCAAAAGATCCACGTGGTTTGGAAACTTGAGAGGCTGCAATACTTGATGTAAAATTATTTAGACTATTTCTTCCCCCACAACTGAAAGTTGATAGAAAACTCCTGGATAGAATCATCTCTAGATATAGTGATCTATTTAAATGTAATGATGTACCTAATTAAAATTTTCATACTATTTATGTATTAAAAATGTGCATTTAGTTTGCATTTGTCTATAAAATATGATAAATAATATAAAACTTAGATAATGTTGTGTCAGGGAAAAGTTTGACAATTATGTACAGCCATACTGACATGCATTCACATTCCCCAAACACTGTAATTCCCAATAAAACTTTTGAAAAGTGCTCACCTTAAGAAAAGCTATAGACATTTCCAATAGAATGCACTGATTTCTTTAAAAAAAAAACTAGACTTATTATTTCACTGAAACATTAAACAATATAACTGAGGTGACACATATAACGTTGACGCCGATTCTCTCATCTGAAGCAAGAGTTGTGTTACTAAACTGCAAAGGGCCACTAACTCCTGTTTCCATGCAAGTTTTTTTTTTTTTTCATAGTTTCCGGCACTAATTAAAAGAATGCAAAATAAGCAGTTTTCATGTTTCATGTGACTTCACTTGGAAGACCATCTAATCGCACCAGATTAATTCAAGAAAGAATAGTTCACTCTTAAAGTGAAACTGTATTTTTATATTGAAGGGGGAGTAACTGAAGAACCCATAAAGGATTCTCCTAAGACACAACCACAGACTTGGGCTGGAGGAAGACAAGGGTTAGGTGAGCCAGACAGACTCGCATTCTGTGTATGGGGACTTTTAGGCTCAGATAATTGAATTGTGTTTTCCAAGAACCTCGTGATGTAAGAGCACAACCCAGGCAAGGACAAACATCGCTCTGAATTTCTGTTCATGAGTTGTCAAAAACATAGTGCTTGAGTTGAGGAAAAAAATGCCAATTTCTCAGAGTTCACGAACCCATTTGCATTTGTAAATAGATCTGGGAGGATACTGTTGAGGATATCTCACTCACGCAAAAACTGAAATGAACACTGCCCTGTGCATACACATACTTTCTTGACCTTCCAAACAACCCTGTCCTGGAATTTCCTTCTCTGTCATCTGTCGCTGTCTGTTTCCACAGACAGCAAATTGGCCGTAGGATGCGGGGAAGCAGGGCATGCTGCTCGTGAAAAATCCGTGCCTCCCTAGTCAGGGAGATGATGTTTATAAGGATATGCATGATTCATGTGCACACGTAAAAATGAAGTGCCCTACGTCTTTTTTGTTGTTGTTCTAGTTTTTAATGTTTATTTATTTTTGAGAGAGAGAGAGAGACAGAGACAGAGTGAGGGCAGCGGAGGGGCAGAGAGAGGGAGAGAGAATCCAAAGCAGGCTCCAGGCTCTGAGCTGTCTGCACAGAGCCCGAGATGGGGCTCAAACCCACGGACCATGAGATCATGACCTGAGCCCGAGTCAGACCCTTAACTGACTGAGCCCCCCAGGAGCCCCCCGCCCCCCACCATTGTTGTTCTTTTTGTTGGGACATTTTATCAACGGGAATAAGAAGAGTGAAGCACAATCATGCATTTTGATCGTTTCGTTCCAAAACCAGTGATTCTTATATTCCATCTCACTAGATGTCAATTTTGTTGATCTGAGTTTGAAGAATCAACTCTTAGTTACATTAATTTGCTCTATTCTTGTTTCTCTGCTGTGTGTGTTGTGCGTACATATACATACATACACTATATACAGTAATTTATTTATTTAAATTCAAGTCAGTTCGCATGCAGTGTAGTCCTGGCTTCAGGAGTAGAACCCAAGTGATTCATCATCACATACAACACCCAGCGCTCGTCCCGAAAGTGTCCTCCTGATGGCCCATCACCCATCTGGCCCATCCCCCCAACCACCTCCCCTCCAGCAGCCCTCAGTTTGTTCTCTGGATTTAAGGGTCTCCTATGGTTTGCCTCCCTCTCTGTTTGTATCTAATTTTTCCTTCCCTTCCCATGTTCATCTGTTGTGCTTCTTCAGTTCCACATATGAGTGACATCATAGGATATTTGTCTTTCTGTTCTTGATTTTATTTATCTCTAATCTGTATTTAACCACTTCTTTCTTGCAGCTTTGGATTTAGTTGGTTCTTTTTTTTTATTTCCTTAAGACGTAAAGTCAGGCTGTTGATTCGAACTCTTGTTTGCGGCTGTGAACGTCCCTCTTGGCACCACTTTTGCGGCTCCCCGTAAGCTTTGGTGCGTCATGTTCTCATCGCAATTTTCTCAAGTTATTTTCTCCTTTCCTTTCTGATTTCTTTCGACTCAGCGGTTCTCTGAAGCGTGTTCAATTTCCACATATTTGTGAAATTTCACGTTTTTATTCTGCTGTCGGTTTCCAGTTTTACTTCATTGTGATTGGAAAAGATCCTTTGCGTGACCTCGGATGTTTAAGATTCATTAAGCATTTTGTCCTGTGGCCCGACGCAGGGTCTGCTCTGGAGCACCTCCCACGTGCACTTCAGAAGACAGGTGTAGTTTGCTGTTGATGGGAGAAGTGTCAAACAAATATCTTTAAAAGAACTTTTGGAAAGATGGCAGAGCCACAGAGTTGTACTGTGAGGACGAGCGTCCCACAAAGATGGGGCTGCGCAGGGTGGGGAGCAGGGCAGCCAGAGTGAGTGAGCCTGGCTTGTCCAAAGGCAGACCTACATAATTAAATATTCCGGGGGGGGGGGGGAGTCTATTTTTTGGGGGGATTTGGTATTTGCCAAATGTCAGCAATATAGGAGGATGATAGATAAATGATAGATGATGCATACATAGATGATAGACTGATAATGGACAGATAGATAATAGATAGATACACAGATGGAGACAGACAGAGATATTTATAAATCTCATTTAACCAGCCCTGGAAGGAAGGATTTTACAGATGATAAAATAGGCTCGTGGAGCCACTCCCTTACCTCTAACTACATGGCTGATAAAAGACCGATTTCATAGTGGATCTTAACCCCTTTCCATGGCACGGGCTTTGCTTTCTTTTCTTTTCTTTCTTTTTTTTACTTGTGATTTCTTGCAATTCACCTAACTTGAAGGAATGCCAAATAACTTCTCGGGTTCTTCTCATCTCCAATAGCCTGTATTTATCACGAATACTATTTCGCTGTTCATTGTATCCAGGCCTTAGCAGAGACACAGCACCACCAGTAGAGAACTCTCGCTCAGCGCTTCTCCCAAGTTCGGGTTTGAGTTCTCTGCAAATGTTTTTTTTCTCTGTAGTTGCGGTCTTTGGTCAAGTTGTAGGCAGAATCCCATGATGGCCTCTAGGATGCAAGCTCCCTGTGACACCTCTGTGTCCTCTCCTCTTCTGAGTGTGGCGAGGGTCTGTGCGTGGGGGCAATCTCTCACTTGATCAGGTTCCTCCATAGGGGCTGGTGGCTCCCATGATTACCCTACGATAGATATATATGCCTTCACTTTAGCTGTCTGGAGAAGCATTCTCCCGCTGGTCTTGAAGAACTTGCTGCCATAGTATGAGGTAGCCACCTGGCTTGGCCTGAAGGTGTCCCCATACGGCTCAGAGTGACCTCCAGCCACAGCCAACAAGAAAATGACTGAGGATTTTAGTCCCACAGCTGCAAAGGGCTGAATTTTGCACACAGCCAGAATGAGTCCCCAAGAGGCCACCCAGATCCAGATGAGAAATCAAGGCCAACACCTTCCTTTTAGACGTACGAGAACCCGAGCAGAGGACCCAGCCTCGCCATGCCAGACTTCTACACTTCGACCGGCACAGAGTGTGAGATGGTGAGGGTGGTGTTTTAAGCTGCCAAGTGTGTGGTCATTTGTTACACAGCAGACAATGGACACTGGTCCGTGTCAATCGGGGCCTCTCCTCACGGTCCCTCTCCTCACAGTGTTTTATAAAGTGAATCCTTCAACAAGCACAGTCTAACTTCCCTGAAGATTTTAAGGACATTCGGGAAGACACCTGTACCCTTCCCACCATCTCCCCACCTGTCTATCTACGGGGCCAACCAAATCTTTATTCCTTGCGGGCAGACCGGTTTCTCTCCCTATGCTGAAATTTTGCTGACATTCTGCAAACAAGAGTTTCGGTGTCTAACACAAAGGTCTTGAAGAAGTGTTATTCCAAACAAATACAGCGCTCATTCCAAGAAATATTCTACAAGGTTGATTTTTCCAGGGTAAAATTCATAAAAATAACAGGGATAAACATACCAATGTGAGCACCTCGTAGGTACCGTATGCTGTGCTAGGTGATTTACATGCTATTTGCAACTGTTACAACGGCACCTCAAGGTGGACTCACTATTGACATCCTTCTTGGAACGAAAGAGAGGTGGGGGGACCCTGATCAGAAGCAGAAAGTAGTTGCTGCTGGGACTGGAACCCAGACTCCCCTGGCCGTGAAGCCCAAGACAGTAATTATTCTGCACGTCCCCTCGCGAGAACAATCGTGCAGGTTTTGCTCCAAATCTAATATCCTTGGGTAGAAGGGAAGTTTGGTTTTGGCACTCCGTCTCTGCGACCAGTAACGACCCTGATCCCGCCAACAAGCATGAGAATTCGTGGCGGGCTGCTGTGTGCAACAGCCAGGGTGCCAAGCGCAGGGGCTTTAGATATGCCAGCACAGATCTGGGTCCCAACCGCTTCCTTACGGTGTGTCTGAGATCCTGACAGAGTTACCGAGTCTCTCTACATCCCACCTCTGCTCTGTGTAAAAGGGTACTGCTGGGGTTCATACCTGTTAGGGCTCCCGCGAGGACTCACAGAGGTTACACACATCCACACGGGACGTCCGGCACATAGGAAGCCTTCGGTGGATGTCCCATACGACTGTGGCCGCTACTGCTGCGCCCAGCTCTGGCCTGGAGGGCCCGAGACCCCCAGCAGACGCACAGAGAGGATGGCAGCGCGTTTCCCACGTGGGGAAGCAGCACGATGAACTCCAAGCGAGGTGAGTTCACCAGCTTGTGCACTTATTTTATTCTTTACGTTGTATTTGTAAATCGAGTAAGGCACAGCTTCCGGCCTTACTCCGTGTAAACACGTCAGGGGGTTTGGGTTCCCATCACTCAGGAGTCTGCGAAGTGTGACCGAAAGGCTGGGCACAGGGACAGAACACAAGGCCACCTGTGTGCTGTGGGACGCTGAGCAGAAGTCTCCGTTTTGATGGACTGGGGCTACGTTACTTCCTCTACGGGAGAGGTATCCACATGAGGGATGGGTTTGGCTCGTAGTAGAGACTCAATAAATGGCGGTTATGATCTTCATGCGCCTAGTATGGATGAGAGCTGCAACGTGGAAGTGTGAACTGTCACTACCATCTAGTGGCAGTGGTCAGAAATGTAGTCACTGAGGAACGCGAGAAAAAAAAAAAGTTCACCCTCAGAGCGTGTTCTCTTCCAGACCCTCCTGCGAGACCAGCCCTGACGCCCCAAGGTGCCCGGTACCTCACAGATGAGCTGCCCTCTTCAGCAGCTGCTTCTAGCTAAGTGCCATCCACGGGGGAGCTGGGAACAGGCATCCAAACACTGTCTCCTGTAGTTCGGATGAGAAATCCGAGAAAATGAAATCTGACCTGGCAGGAGTCCGGATTTACTGAGAGCCCTCACCCGCAGCACTGTGGAACAGCGAATTGAATCCTTTCTTTCTTATTCGGCTTATATCCCTGTGATGCCCGTGTGATATGTTACTGTTGACGGTGCTTGTTTTGAACAAGCTAAGGTATCAGGCAACGAGACCACATACTACACCCGCTGCATTCCAGAAACTGGCCAGGCACAGGACGTCAGCTCACTGCAAGGTGGCAAAAGATATTTAAAATGAGTCCCTCAGGAATTTAAGACAACGGTTCATAAACGTGTGCACAAACTCCTATATATCTTTTTTTTTTTTCAAAGAACTAATATTTACGGGTCGATTTGGACGGCTGCGCTCTTACGATGAAATCATGGGCGCTGCATTTCCTTTCATGACATTTTCGGAGCATCTTTTATTTCACGCAGATTCCAGGCTGATTTACAACACGCTACGTGTGCCCGAAGCAGGTATCACCTCACACATTATCAAGAGTCAAAACACTTTTAACTACTCGGTGGGAGCTGGAAATTCTAGGGCAAGAAATCAGGAACACTTAAACAACCGAAGACATCCCGTCCATTAGCACTTGGCACACACTCGGTTAGATGTTATGGATTCAATAAACACTTTTTAATTAATTCAACATCCCTGTCTCCCATATTTCAACAGCGATGTTCCTTTTATTTTTCTTGAATATAGAATAATGACCGTTTCTTCCATTAAAGCTGTTTATTTAGGAAGGGTAATGATGTAGTCTGACATTTATCATATTCTCGTTATAGAAAAGTTCATGAGACTCTGTGATAAGCGATTTTTATGCTTAGGATGCAAAACCGGTGGCCGTATGGCTCAGTGCTACCTGCGTGGTTAAAAGAGCAGAATGCTTCGGTTTCTGGAACAAGACTTGAAAATGAGGATTGCATGTGAAAGCCCAGATTTACAACTGCCCTTGGAAAACCAGGAGATGGGCTGGGCAGAGCCGATGCACCATTCGCACATGGCAACCGCCAACCGGAACCGAACGTCACAGCTCAGCTGGGGGGCACAGGCACTCACTCTGCCTCTGTCTCCGTCACCCAGCAAAGGGACCCAGCTCCACTAGTGTGGTCAGCCTGGCCTCATCCCCTCTAGCTACCCGTCAAAGCCTGCAGTCCTGTACTGCTCTCCCATCACACCAGCCACTTCCTCAACGGCCCTGCAAGCCCTCCGTCCACGCCGTCCACGGAGCCACCACGCCACCCCACCTGCACGGGGACCCGCTTGTCGCCCCCGGAATGCCATGATGGCTTCCACTCCTGCCTCGCCCACAAATGGTTCTGCACACAGCAGGCACAGAAACCTTCTTCAGCTTCCAAACCAATCAAAGTACACACCTTCCAGAAGCTTCTCTCCTTGCAATGAGGGTGAAGTCCAAACACATTCATAGAGCCTGAGAGGCAGTTATCCCTTCTGCCCTGAGTGAGCGGCTTCTCAGACAAATCCTACCCCCACCAGTCACCCCAAACCCATAGATAACCATGTTTCTCTCCCCACAATGTGCCCACCTCCTCAGGTTCAGGGCTTTGGCACTTGCTGAGGGCTCCGCCTGCAGGGATCCCCCCCAGGCCACCTCTGGTCCATCACTAGTCCTTCCTCCCCCCAGGCCACCTCTGGTCCATCACTAGTCCTTCCTCCCTCTCCCAGAAGACCACCAGGGCTACCACGGATCAAAAGGGCACGGCTTCTTCCCTGCAGGCCTCGCTCCACCCGTCCCGGGTTTCATCATATGTTATTTGTGTTCAGGCTTATGTCTTCATCCACTGGATTAGAAGCTTTGGTGACAGCGGCTATTTGTGTGTGTGTGCAGATCTCTATTTCCAGGGCCTGAATTGGTGCAGAGCAGAGAGGAAGGTGACGCACGGACACCTGCAGAGACGCTCGCTTTGTGCCTGGCAGTGAAAGTGAGGCTCTCGGGTTATGCAACGCACCCAAGCAGCTCGCCCTCGCCCCGAACCTTCAAAACTGCTCCCGTCACTACCTCAATGTTGGGCGGTCCCGTCACACGCCTGTGGAACCAAGTGTGGGGCTGTGACATAAAATTAAAGATACAGAACACCCAAAGCTAAGAGTCTCTGGCTGCCTCTTTATTACAAAGGGAAAAGGAGAAAACACCTGTGGAAAACGATGGAAAACTCAAGTGTGCCGAGCCACCTTGAGATTCCGGTGGATAATGTTCCTGAACCAGACAGAGTTAGAAAACGATCTCCTTTAAATCAGCCGCAATCACATCAGGCACAGATGGGAAGTCTTCTGTTCCACGTACCTCGTTTCCAGACTGACAGACAATCTTTCAATTCCTTCTTACGTAAGCATCTGAAACAAACCACGCAGGGCCGCGCTGTGGTGAGCACGGTGTGCTCTTCGAAGTGGACGTTTCTCTGGTGTGAGTTGTTCCTAAGCTTGTCTGCCACAGAGTTTTCACGCATGGAAATTAAGCGGAGTGGTGTTACACACAATGACAGCTTAGTCTTGGATAAAAACGCCTTCCCCCCATGCCTCCGGCTTATTAAACTCTGAATTTTAACCAACGCCTCCTGATTTACCTTACGCACAAAGCAAACTTCTCATCTGGCAACACAGCAGAGGGAGTTAATTAAATTCAGTGCTAACGGTTTCTGTTACAAATACCCAGAGCTTTTGCACCACATCTGTGCGTCCACTGAATGTCCTTAAAAACAAAAGGCTTTATTTTTAGATACAGCTTAACACCATTTTTAAAGTTGAAATTTCTTCCTAATCGTCTACTTTGGCATTTGTGAACACATTATATTTATCTTACTTTGCCCCACATCCTTTTAAGAAAATTAACCAGAGGGGCGCCTGCGGGGGTCAGTTAGCTTAAGCGTCTGATTCTCTGATTTCGGCTCAGGTCACGATCTCATGGTTCATGTGTTCAAGGCCCACAATGGGCTCCTCGCTGACAGCACGGAGCTTGCATGGGATTCTCTGGCTCCTCCCTCTGTGCCCCTCCCCCTGCTCATACTCTTGTGCTCTCTCTCTCAAAATAAATAAGTATTTTTAAAAATACAAAGAAAATCAACCAGTCTCTTTTGTTTCCTATGGAAATTCCTTTCGAGTTATGTTATGATGAAACACTTGAACCCTAAGGGTTCTGACCTTAACATCCATACTTAGCATCTATTAACCAACTAATATTTGTCAGGTACTGTCCTAAGTTCTTCAGCATTATGTTTTCTTCTTTCTTCAGCTTTATTGAGATATAACTGGTGCACAAAACCCACACATAATTAATGCATGCAATTTAATGAGTTTAGTCACATGCATACACTCATGCCACCATCACTACAAGGAAGGTAGTAAACATTTTCTTCACCTCCAAAAGAATCCTTGTGCCCCCTCTTTTTTGTAGGAAAAACAGTTAACATGAGATCTATCCTCTCAATAAATTTTTATTTTTATTTATTTTTTTTTAATTTTTTTTTTCAACGTTTATTTATTTTTGGGACAGAGAGAGACAGAGCATGAACGGGGGAGGGGCAGAGAGAGAGGGAGACACAGAATCAGAAACAGGCTCTAGGCTCTGAGCCATCAGCCCAGAGCCTGACGTGGGGCTCGAACTCACGGACCGCGAGATCGTGACCTGGCTGAAGTCGGCCGCTTAACCGACTGCACTGCCCAGGCGGCCCTCAATAAATTTTTAATTGCCCAACATCTTATTGTTAACTCTAGGAACGATGTTGTACAGCAGATCTCTGAAACACACTCGTCTTGGAGAGCTGTGATTTTACGCCCATTAAACAAGAACCGTCCACGCGGTCCTCCCCCAGCCCGTGATAATCACCACCCTAATGTCTACTTCTAAACCTTCAGCTATTTTAGATGCCT
The DNA here is from genome assembly GCF_018350175.1 of Felis catus. Classification (NCBI taxonomy): domain Eukaryota; kingdom Metazoa; phylum Chordata; class Mammalia; order Carnivora; family Felidae; genus Felis; species Felis catus. Next base: position 3,262,392 of record NC_058371.1, read on the forward strand.
CATGGAAGCGGGGCCGTGTGTTATTCACAGTAGCCAAGATATGGAAGCAACCCGAAGGTACACGGACAGATGAATGAGAAAAGAAAAGAGTCTATCCATGCAATGAAATATTATTCAGCCTTAAAACAGAAGCAAATCCTGCCATTGGCGACAGCATGGATGGGCCTGGAAGACATTATGTAAAATACATCATTCGCTCGAGCCCCTCGCCATTATTTTCCCCCCACAGCTCTGAAGGTAAGAATTCCATTATGTCGTCATTCCGCAATACTTCTGATCATTTGCCATTTTCCAAGTAAAGTTCTAGGATTGCCAATACAGTGGTGAATGGAACAGATGTGGCCTCTGCCCTTACTTGCCCTCTAGGGCGGTGTCAGAGGCAACAGAGGCATCATTGACTATTTGCATGTCCCACGGAGGCAGTACCAGGGAGAAGCAGCGAACAGGGAGACGGATGTGGAAGGCAGGGAGGGGTTTGCTCCCAGGCCGCACAGAGATCTATAGCATGTGGTAGATCAGTCTGCACATATCCGAGAGGAGATCGTGTCGGACAGAGAAGACGGAAGCCCTGAGACACAGAGTGCTCGCTGTGTTTGAGAAACCACGAGGACGCTGATGAGCTGGGGCAGTGTGGGGCTGGAGCAGGACACGGGACCGAGGGGCCATGGGGGGAGGCTTATGGGGAGCCTTGAAGAACATCATTAGGACTTCTGATTTTCTACGGAGACAGGCGACAGGTTGCCGGAGAGTTCTGAGCGTAGGAGTGATACACAGCAACTTTTAAAAGAATCACTTTGGTTACTGTGTTGAGGGGCAAAAGCAGAAATAAGGGCATCAGTCAGGAGAGAGTTGCGAAAATCTAGGTGAGACGCGATGGCTGCCGAGACCTCTGTGTGATTAACGGAAGTGGGGGAGGGCTGGATACCGGCTCTGGGGCGTAGAGTATTTGTAGGTGTTTGCGGAGAGAGGCGGGGTATGAGAGATGGAGTTGGAAATCACTATGGAGTTTATTTTGTAACCTACGTAACTGACAGAGAGAAACGGACATTGTCCGAGAAGAGGATGGTAGGAACAGGTTTTGGAGAGAAAATCTAGGTCTGTTCTGGACGAGCTACGCTTGAAATGCCTATTGGACATGTAAATGCAGGAGCTGAGTAGACAACCGGATGCATGTAGAGTTCAGAGTAGGGAATCTGTCTAGAGAAATCTTTGGAAGAGGGCAACCTACAGACTACAGTATTTCAAGCTACAGGATGGAGCGAGTGTCAACAGGAAAAAGAGCCGAGCCCGCGATGAGCCATATTCAAGGGGGAGGGGCACTGAGTGGCATCAGCAAAGGCACTGAGGGGGCACATACAGTTTCACATCAAGCTTTGTGTTTGGCTAGCAGCACACATACTAAAACTGGAACAATAAAGACAAGACTAGCATGGCTCTTGAGCAAGGATGACACACACATTGATGAAATGTTCCATGTTTTCTGCATGAACAAAACAAGAAGCTTGATGAGAAACCAGAAGAAAGTAGCAATCATCAAAACAAAACAAAACAAAACAAAACAGGGTCTCCTGGGTGGCTCAGTCAGTTAAGCGCCTCACTTCAGCTCGGATCATGATCTCAATGTTCTTGGATTCAAGCCCCGCATCGGGCTCTGTGCTGACAGCTCAGAGCCTGGAGCCTGCTTCGGATTCTGTCTCCCTCTCTCTCTGCCCCTCCTCTGCTCACACCCTGTCTCTCTCTCCAAAATAAGTAAACATTAAAAAAATTAAAAAAAAACACACACAAAAACTAGAGTTGAAATGAACAATAATTGAACTAAAGAATTCAAAAGTTTCAGAAGTAGAGCTGACGACATATGGAAGAAACTACTGGCAATTTGGAGGATAAGACATTGGAAATTACCCAATCAGAGGGAGAAAAGAGGGGCACCTGACTGGCTCAGCTGGTTAGCATCTGACTCTTAATTACAGCTCAGGTCATGATCTCATGGTTTGTAAGTTCTAGCCCTGCGTCAGGCTCTGTGCTGACAGCACGGACCTGCTTGGGATTCTCTCGCTGTCCCTCCCCTGCTCTCTCTCTCTCAAAATAAATCAATTAACATTAAAAAAAAGAGGACACAAAAATTTAAAAAAGAATGAGAAAGAGTGAGGAAAGCCTATGGGAATTATGGGACACAGTAAAAAAGAAGAATATTTACATGGAAATTCCAGGAGAAATGAAAGAGAATGAGCCATCAAGTATATTTAGAACAATAATGGTCCAAAGCTTCCTGAACCAGAGGTGACAAATGAACATCCAGATCCCCTAGACTCAAAGGACCCCAAATAGGTTGATCCTGCGTTGGGCTGCCCTGAGACACATTTTGATTACATTGTCAAAAGTCAGCAAGAGAAAGGAGGGGAGTTATGTGTAAGGAAACCCCCATGAGAACAAACTCAGCCCAAATTAACACAGAAAGGAAATGATAAAGATTAGCGCAGAAATAAATGAAATAGAGAACAGGAAAAGAGTAGAAAAGACTAAACAAACTAAGAGTTGGTTCTTTGAAAAGATAAACTAAATTGACAAACCCTTAGCTAGACTGACCAAGGGAAAAAAAGGAAAAGAACTGAAATGAACAAAATTATAAATGATAGAGGAGAAATTACACCTGATACCACAATAGATACAAAGGATCGTAAAAGTCTACTATGGACAATTATGCATTAGCAAACTGGGCAACCTAGAAGAAACAGAAAAATTCTTAGAATCCTACAGTTTATAAGACTGAATCAGGAAGAAATGGAAAATCTTAACAGACTGCTATTAATAAGGAGACTGAATCAGTAAGCCAAAATCTCCCAACAAAGAAAAGACCAGGACCATATGGCTTCACTGGCGAATTTTACCAAACATCTAAAGAAGAATTAACATTAATCTTTCTCAAAATCTTCCAAAAAAAAAAAAAAACACAAACAAACAAACAAGGAGAGAAGACTCTTAAACTCGTTATTTGAGGACAGCATTATCCTGATACCAAAACCAGAAAAGTACCCTACTAGAAAGGAAAACTAGAGGTCTTATACATTTGGATCAATTTGTTTTCCTCATTTGATAATTTTGTTTTCTGAAGATACTACAGATATTGTCAGATTTTAGTGGTTTTCGATTCAATATGTGACTATAAACTGGCCCCTAGGAAGCTGGAATTAATTGTTTCCTCCACTGTGGCTGGGTCTCTGGACTCGTCCTCACAGGCATCGGACCTCACACATGACTTCCTGGTGCACGCCAGAACCATACAGTATTCCCTTCCGGGCTTCCTGTAACGTGCCCTTGCTTCTCTTGGAAAACATATCCCCTCGCTCAAATCAGAAAAGCCCCAAGAAGCTTCAGCTCCAGTAAGCACGTCAATACTTCCCCCAAACTCCCACATTTATGCCATTGATTTCTTGATGAGGAACCCAGTAGATTCAGAAACAAAAGACCGGTGGGATTCTGGAATCGGCGGCTACAAAGTCCAATTCCAGGCAAGGGCACAGGAGCTCTGTTTCCTGGCTGCTAACGTGGTAGCCCTGTGCCCAAGGAAGACGGGCAGGGGAGGCCAGGAGACACCTAGTGCTCGTCCTGCCGCATACTCTTCAGAGTATCTCCTCCTCATCTTTCCACACACTCACTCACAGAACCGTCTAAAGAAAGTCCTAACTCCCACTGCAGTATCCTAGTAGCATCACCCCCGGAATAACTCTCAAATCCATACCTCCTCTGACTCTCACTTAACTCATCTGAACGACCAATATCTCCTGCTTGGAACCATTCAATGCCTGAGTTTCCTTAACTGGCAATCACAGGAGGCGGTTTTGCGTGAGACTGGTGTTTTCAACTTGACCCGCTACACGGTGCCGGTGCTCAGGGTGATGGACACTGACTGAGGGAACCGCTGGTGATTCTGTAGTGGAAGGTTCCCCAAACTAGGGCAGAGAGTGTCCTCATGGGGTGAATGCACTGCTGATTCCTGACATGAGGCTGGGAGCCGGCCGATGAATGCAGAGCCATATTGATGGTGTTCCCTTTCCTCTGAATTGTCTCCCCAAACTTCCCTTAGCGTGTTGCTGAATGTCTCATAAAGGAAAGAAGCTTCACTGTGCGATAAAATATTGAGACAAGAATTTCATTGTAAAGGAGGGGTTTTTATCCACCACTACCCAACTGGACCCATCACACACTGATGTTACTGTATATATTGTCAAGTGAGGACTGTGGGGATTGACAGGTGGAAGAAGTTTCTATATTTTCACTATCCGCTCATTTAATTATGTGTGCCCCCCTGTTGTTTCATATTTTATTGCCACTTCTGTCACGTGCACGTATCTGATGGACCAAAGTGGCAATTTCTAAAGATGACGTATGAAGTAGAAGAGGAGTATCCTAGGTCTATTGACAATTCTGATAAGGTTAGTGATACAGCATTAGAACCTTTTGAATCGTTTCACTGAGCTAATGCTACATGAAACACAAAGGAACTCTGCCTTGACAACGAAAGCCGTTTGTCGTGGGTTTTACGTGGGGAATGTAAGTTGTCCCATTCACTGTGCATCGCTACTAGAAAACACCTTACAAACGCAGTACTGACTTCAGCAAAATTGAGGATGCTTAACTTCAAATCAAAGCCACTCAATGGGTAATTGCGCTGGTTATTTTAAAGGCTACTGGAATCTCAAATAGAGTAAAGCTTTTGCTGAGGAACAAAGAGTCACACTGGTGGAGAGGCTCAGGAAGTAAGTCATTTAGCAGCAGAATTTATTGACCAGAAAAGGCAAAGTCAAACCGTTGGTGAAACCTTAGTAATGCAGCATGAAAAACTGCAGTGACTATATAGTGAGAATTCTAAAACAGGATACAAGGAGCCGAAATACTTTCTACTCCGCACTGCTCCAAAAGTCAACAGGTTGATAACATGTCCCTGATACCGAGAAAGATCTCTACGAAACAGCTCCTCTATCGAGGCAATAGTCAAAAGATCCACTAACAAAACTCGTGGTGAAATTTAAGAATTTTTTTTTCTGCTTTAAATAAGCAAAGACCAAGATGCATTTAATGATTTGCTCTCTTGTCCGGAAACAAGAGATCTTGGAGAAACTCGTGTCAGCATCTGTACAGACCATTCCCATCGACTGTTGACCTCATGGAAGGTTCTGCCTCTACTGCTGAAAGAAACAAACAAAAACAAACAAAAAAACCCTGATGTCCTCACCACACATTGTTTGCTTTGCAGTGGGGTACCTCCTGAAGAGCTTTTGAGCAATGCTGTAAGAAATACTTAACCGGGTAAGACAAAGACAAGTTTCAGAATGTTTCAAGACTGGACACTGAGACAAAGAATGTTACTGACAATGAAAAAGCGGAAGAAATGAGCGTTAGCAGTCCTTTCTCATCAAGTGAACCTGCTGAAGTGGCTTCCTTAGCCCCGTGGAGAAAATGATTTGGCTTGATACAATCCTACAACTGAATTTAAAAGGAAATCGGAACATTGGAGAAACCATGTTGCAAAAGAAAATCCTAAAACGTTTCCAGTGATGATTGGGTCTAGAACAAGGAAGGGCATCAAATACCGCCTGTCGTTTTCAAACCTTCTGGAAAAACCGCAGAATGGGACCAACTAGTATTTCCCCTCTCTTCACAGAAGTGGAGAGCTGGGTGAGGAACTCTCTCTCCAAATCTTCTGTTCAGCTGGAGAGCTGGACTTTGAGGGAAGAACAGGAATGTGAACTGTGGTCTGGTGTCATCACCCCTGCCCCAGCCCCTGGAGTCTGAGGAAGAGGAACATTCCGCCATATCTAAGAAAACGGGAACCCCTTGGCTGCAAGGTGAATTTCTTACATGTGTGAGCAAGCGTCTTGTTTTCAAGCATCAGGAATGAAGACAGAAAGTCACCATTCAGTAAAAAAAAAAAAAAAAAAATGAAAGTCTTGTGTGCTTAGGTCAGATTTACACTGAGAAGCAAAAAATTGTGAAGCAATTTTCACATAAAAGAGATACACTTGGTTTTACGTTTGTAGTTATAAAAACCCCACTTCTTGTATGTACACAGATTTATAAGAGGGCAAGAGATCAACACTTGTGTGCACTATTTTTCTATTGTTGTACCTGTATTTGTGCCTGGCCATATCATGCAACAAGAAAATACGTTCCAATCCTGTGTAAAACTGTAGGTTCTATTTCTATTCTTATTCATTTACTCTTTACATAGTAACTTTACTACTTCACACTAATAAGCTTGAGTTTGAGAAAAATGTAATTTAACTGACATATATTTGCTACCTGTAAGTCAAAGCCACTGAGCCTACCTTTATGAAAGAAATAAATTGTTTTGTCGTAAACCAATTATTTAACAGAAATGTATGATGTTTTTCTTGTACGTGTTTAACATTTATGATAGTAATAAAAGAAAAAAAAGTGGGGCTCCTGGGTGGCTCAGTTGGTTAATTGTCCAACCTTAGCTCAGGTCATGATTTCACAGCTTGTGGGTTCAAATCCTGCATTGGGCTGTGTGCTGACAGCTCGGAGCCTGGAGCGTGGTTCAGATTCTATGTCTCCCTCACTCTCTGCGCCCCTCTCCCCACCATCTCGTGCTCTGTCTCTGTCTCTCAAATATAAATACAAAATGTTAAAAAACTTTTTCTTAAAATTTTTTTAATGTTTTATTTATTTTTGTGACAGAGAGAGACAGAGCATGAGCAGGGGAGGAGCAGAGAGAGGGGGAGACACAGAATTGGAAGCAGGCTCCAGGCTCCGAGCTATCAGCACAGAGGCCGATGCGGGGCTCGAACTCACGAACTGCAAGATCATGAACTGAGCTGAAGTGGGATGCTTAACCGACTGAGCAACACAGGTGCCCCTTAAATGATCGCGATCTTAGATTTTACTATAATTTCCCTTATTTTTGATTGGGAAGAGTTCTAGGTAAAAGGCCAGGTAAAGGAAGAAAAGGAAAAAGGAATAAAGGTATCCGGTGTAGAAACAAGCGGCCACAGTATGGCCATCCCTCCAGCTGCCCAATTCCTAAGCCTTGGAGCTGTGTATTAACCTTCTGGATCTTTTCTTCCCATACTCAATCATCAGCAAGTCTTCCGAAGCCTCTTCCTCGGGAATGTATCCAAAATCTGAGCGCCTGCCACTTCTGCCCTCACCCACTTATTCCAACCCCACTGGCCTTTCTGGTGCTTCTCATTTCGTCCAACTCACTCCTACCACAGGACATTGGCACTGCCTACACTGACCTCCCCTCCCCCATCCTCACATCTTCCAAGGCTCAGCTCAGGCGACAGCCCTGCACACAGTCTCCGGCACACATCGCACCCACACTCCATGACCTTGACCTCATCAACCTCTATCCCTTTGTTAAATTTTACCCGTTCATTGACTTGTTTGTTTGCTTTTCGTGGCACCTATCGGCACCTGGTCTGGGCACCACTGTTCCTAGGCCCTAGACAGAGGACACGCGGACACTCCATGGACGTCATAACTACGTGATGAGCAGACGCACAAAGAGGGCATACGCAGCTCGTGTGTACGTGGTGGAGACGTCTGCTTCCTTGGTTGGAAATGGAGAACAGCGTCGCACCACTGGCCCTCTCAGCACATCCCCGCTCACATCTCAACGGGAACACAGTAACACCTGTTCTCAGGACGCGCCAGCCACCTGTCAGGACGAGCCTGTACCTACCGTAAGCACCAGTCTCCCTCCGCCTCCAGAGCTGAGGCAGCGCTGGATAGTGGTGAAAGAGCTACACTTTACCTCTTCATGACTCCGTTTTCTTACCTTTAAGGCAAAAACCGTAATAACAGAGCCTGTGACATGAAGTGTTTAAGGATTCAGCACAACAGTGGACGAAATGCCTTTCTGTTTCTAAAATCGGTTGATTTCTCCAGCAATATCAGCTAATATCTTCTGGCACTTTCTTTTCTGTGCTGTAGCATCTCCCACCCACTCCCATCTTTAAGGTATTTGGAAATTCCAACAAATGAATACACTTTTTATGCCAAAATACATTTTAAAATTCATGAGCCTGAAAATTCATTGGCTTTAAGCCTTTGGGTAGACACAGTGGGTAAGTGATCCAGGAGGCAGTAGATGAAACAAACTTATCTGTCTTCTGGGAACCTAGGAGAACAAAATAGATTTTACTGGATATGTGACTTCCATCACAACCAGGCTTGGTTAGCACCCTTTACTTCCCTACTCATGACTTCAGAATTGGTAAATTCCTTTCCAGATGTTTTTTAACAGACAGGGAGAGAGTGCACAAGTGGGAGAGAGAGGCAGTGGGAGGGAGAGAGAGGCAGTGGGAGGGAGAGAGAGAATCTCAAGCAGGGAGAATCTGTACTCCGTGCAGAGCCCTACGTGGGGCATGATCCCACGACCCGGGGATCGTGACCTGATTCAAAATCAAGAGTTGGATACTCAACCCGACTTAGCCACCCAGGCATCCCATCTTTTCAGATTTTTTAAATAGAGGTATAAAAAGGCATTTTTTTTTTTTAGTAATGGTCTTTGCTATTCATAGCTGAGGTCTGATACTCAACCACAGTGTGCTTTGTTATTCTGTGCCATACAGACGTGACTGATGGCAAGAATTATTTGCTGTAGGGCATCCCATCCCCTCTGGGCTCAAGCCTGGGGCCAGCCTGGATCTGATGCTCTCTGTGGTTGTAAGCATCATGTCCACTGTGACATAGGCACCTCAGGACATCCCGCTTTCCAAATTCCAGACGTGGTTTTAGACACTGGAAAGTGAGGCCAGTCATTGTTGGACCCGGGGACAGATTTCCCCAATCCTGCAGGGGCATTGACACCCCAGGTCTAGAATGGGAAAGATGTTCCATGACAGAGCCTTGACTACAAGGAAGGGGATTTTGTGGGCTCATGTTCTGAAGTACTGGACGGAATGGCGAGGCCATTACAGCAATCGTGCAAAAGCAGTTTTACAGTCACAGTGGAATCCTTTCCCCCCTCTGAGACACAGAGGTGTGGTTCTGTGACAGAGAGCAGGGCTATCCACAGGGAAACAGCACTATGATTTGGAAGGAAGGACAGAGAATTACTGGAAAGTTGAAAAATGTCTTGATACGAAGCTTGAAAACTGATGGTTTATACCACCTATATGGTGTAAACGTTCTCCTTAAAAATCAGATCAGCACACAGACTTTGAGGTTTTACGTATTTTAAATACAGGAATCTTAAATCTCCATTACACTTTGAAATAAGTAGTATATGCCAAATTAAGGGGTTCTCAAAAATGTCTTTTTAGAAAGAGCATTTTTAGGCACTTGTAAAGGTCCTTCTGAACTGTGATAACCTTCCTTTAGACATCAGAAAATTAAATCGCCCTAAGTAGACTGCAAACATCGTCAGAACTGGGTTAGCCTGAATCAGACAAACGGAAGCGGGGAGACATGCGGATCCTGATGCAGAAGACATTTTCTTAAGTTAAGAGGATTCAAATCTGACGTGCGTTGTACAGGTCTGTTCTGACTCAGGAATGTCTGCACTGACATACTCCACTCACAGAACCCACATGTGCCCGCTATAGGGTCAGGAGGTCCACATAAACTGTGTTTTACTCTAGGTCAATTCAATGTGCATAAAAAGTAACTCCACTTTGAACATCGGTATGGAAGAACAGAACTATTTTCATTAATTTTTAAATGTGAGTTTTCTTTGAAATTGATACAATTATGGAAAGTTACTTACTTTAAATCGAAATGAATGATGCTTATTTCTTGAAATTCATGGAGGCAGAAAATGTATTATGTGTTGAAGACAGCCTAGAAGAGAGTTACTATTCCAGGAGTAGTTTATCCCATATTATAGACACGCCATTTTACTGCCCATCATGTGAGGAGATTTTAAAGTGTGACCCTGGAGAACTGAATGTACTTAAGTAATAGATATACATGACTCCTAAAACCAATCAGCAAGCCAACCACCTGACCATCCAGCCAACCAACCAACCAACCAACCAATTAATTATGGAAAGGAAAAAAAAAAAAAAAAACACTCTGAATGCCTTTCGTCAGATAATGTAAGGTTGGGATAAATACAATAAAATTAATTTATGGATACATGAGAATATACTTAAATAGGGTCTGTACTAACATGACAGTATTTCAGATTTATAGGAGGACCACCATCACAAATTTGCTAAAGTATGAATACACTAGCCACTTTCTTTTCAGGGATTAAAAAAAATTAATGTTTATTTATTTTGTGAGAGAGAGATAGCAGGAGTGGGGGAGGGGCGGAGAGAAAGGGATAGAGAGAATTCCAAGCAGACTCCACACTGTTGGCACAGAGCGGGATGTGGGGCTCAAATTCACAAAGTGAGATCACGACCTGAGCCAAAATCAAATCATGGCCCGAGATCAAGACCTGAGTTGAAGAGTCAGATGCCCAACTGAGCTGCCCAGATACCCTCAGGGATTTTTTTTATGTTTATTTATTTATTTTTGAGAGATAGAGACAGGCAGGAGGCAGAGAGAGGGAGAGAGAGAATCCCAAGAAGGCTCCACACTGTTAGCACAGAGCTTGACGCGGGGCTCGAACTCACGATCCCTGAGATCATGACCTGAGGTGATGTCAGACACTTAACCGACTGAGCTGCCCAGGCACCCCCTTTAAGGGATTTCTATAATAATTTGGAGGTCATTAATTGCCTCTTCGGATAAGCCAATTTATAAAACAAAGTATGTGACACAGGTGGCTGATCCATAATCTAATCTTGTATCTGCTTAGTGCCTTAGCTTCTTTACTTTTATGAGAATTTGTCAGAAGACTAGATGCCTCAAAACTGACAATGCTCTAGGGGCGCCTGGGTGGCGCAGTCGGTTAAGCGTCCAACTTCAGCCAGGTCACGATCTCGGGGTCTGTGAGTTCAAGCCCCGCGTCAGGCTCTGGGCTGATGGCTCGGAGCCTGGAGCCTGTTTCTGATTCTGTGTCTCCCTCTCTCTCTGACCCTCCCCCGTTCATGCTCTGTCTCTCTCTGTCCCAAAAATAAACAAACATTGAAAAAAAAATTAAAAAAAAAAAAACTGACAACGCTCTAGAGGTAGGATATCCATGGCAACCGAGGCAAGAAGAACCTAATGGGGAAGGCGAGACTGTACAGGTTTTGAGTAGTCAACAACTACAGTGAGACTTTGCTGGACCCATGACAGTAACAGTGATGGCCACTGCAGCACTGCTTATGAGAACAACATTTTGGAAACAACCAAAATATCTATGACCTTGGAATGGCTGAACAAGTTTTAGTATAGTCATACTTAACGGACACTGAAAATATTAAAGTGAGTGAGTAGACACGTAACAAATAGATCGAAAGAGATGTTCATGTTTTATTGAGTAAAAATTAAGCAAAGAATTGCTTATAATAATATTTGTCTTTATATATGTGTGTATACATTCCATCATATGTACGTATATATACACACACATAAATACATATACCGATACATGCATATACAAATATCCATATTTATATGGTGACAGAAAAGCAGATTCCTATGTGGTGCGCAGAGAGTAGAACTTAATTTGTTCATATATTAAATCATAGAATTTTGATGACATTTACTTTCTCTGTGTTTTATTTTCCAAAGAGAACTGAAACATACATTAATAATTTAGAATAACAGTATGTGTATGTATGCGCTCTTAAGGGTTATATTATAAATTCGTTACTACTGTATCTCATTCACATCTAGGTCAATGCTTTCCACAGAATAGACAAAATATAAAAAGAGGATAGACAAGAAGTATTCTTTATGAGAGTAGCAACTTGAGGCAGAAATGAGGATAATATTTTATTGTGGGAGAACAATGAAAGGAAAAGCTTGAAGAGAAGAAAGGGACGTGGGGTGGGGGAAACGGGGCAATATTATTCAAAGGGTACAAACTTTCATGATGCAAGATGACTAATTCTGGAGATGTAATGTATAGCGCTGTGACTAGTAACCATACTGTATTACACACTTGAAATTTGCCATAAGAATGGATTACAACTGCTCTCACAATTAAGGTAAACTCAATTACCTTAATTTAAAAGGAAAGGTAACTATGTGAGGTGATGAATAGGTCACTTGGCTTGATTCTGGTAGTCACTTCACAATGTTTACATATATTGAAACATCATGTTTTATACCTTAAATCTATACAATTTTGTATTTGTCAAATATACCTCAATAAAACTTGGGGGAATCTGCAGAAGTTCATACTATAACTTTGAGTAAACAAATATTAGACATATGATCTTAATCTGTTGACTTTATGATTATTGAATGTCATTGTTATGATAAATTCCCTCTTTCAGGACAATTCTGCCATGACAACCTCTGGCAATTGTATTCTAAAATAAAGCTGCTTAAGTTTTACATTTTGCAAAAGGAGGAGGAGAAGGAGGAAGAAGTGGAGAAAGAGGAGGAGGAGCCAGGAGGACATAGGTACATATCGAAAGTGGTAGGAAACACCGTGAAACCTTCTGACTGGTTTAATACGAAGTGTGAATTGGGTACAGTCACGCCCACGGCACACTGGCAAGTGTGTGCGATAAACACAGTTGGGTCTGAGGAAGACGGCGACTGGAGGAAACCAGCCTCGGATCTGGAGGAGGGCCAGAGCTGGGGGGGCAGGGAGCTTGCTGCTACAGTAACCCAATATTGGGGTGAAGAAAGGTCCAAAAGAAGGGAAGGGCTTAGAATCAAAACTAGGCAGGACTGGACGGCCCCACAGTTGCCGCCATGATGAGATCCTGAAGCAAGACTCCCACGGTCACCTCAACATGGTGGCCAAAGGACTAACTGACCAGTCAGTAGCAATGGCCAACAGATGGTGGCATCTAGGTTTCGTTGAGTTGGTGAGGGTTTTTATCTTAGCCTGGTTATGTTAACTGGAATACCAAATGCTTCAGAACATCCAAAGATGGAAAATATTGACAGAAAACAAATCCAACGAGGAGCAGAAGTCGTCAGAACCATATGTCAAGAGAACCAGGGCTAGGAAAACTGAAAGTTCTACATGAGCAACCAGAAAAAAACAGGACGCCGACCAACTGCTGTGATACCTTGAGCAGAACATACTCTGCCCTGCCGGTGTCTTCCTAACAAGTGGTAGACGAATCAATGGCAGGAAGTGCCACTGGGGGAAGGACCTGAGTGCCTCGGTGTGATGACAAGAGCCATGGGGCATGGCGGATGCTGAGGAAGAGTGGTCTGCAGGCAGGCAGTGCTGAGGGAGGCCCTGCGTAGAGCTGTGGACAGGATCGGGCTGCAGGGCCCACGAACAAGCCACAACAAGCATTGAGAAACGTGAGCAAAGCCCGGACAAGGCCCAGCAGAATGCGGAGAAATGTGTCTGCACAGGAGGAGGAAAATAGGGGCGCGTTAGGGAGCAGTGCTGCTTAACTGGGCTGGGACGTGTGTTTGGGGATCTAGAATCAAGTGAGAGAAGTTGGTAAATTTCTCAGTGCCGAGCTACGTGGAGGTTTTCACTTCGTTCTCAAGACATCGGGTGTGATCAGTGAAGACCACAGCCTGGAGGTTATCCCTGAGGATTCAGCCAACTAGTCCCAAGGGCACATCCCCAAGGAAGGTATGCAGAGGCAGGCTGAGCTCGGGCAGGGCAAGAGGGCAGAGGCAAAGTGTGGGCGCCCAATGATTTCAGCTCCTACGTGAACTCCACTGTGAAAATTCCGTATCTGAAAGAACTTAGTAAAAGCTTGCTTCGCTGAAGATTTTACAGAACCGTCACTCAGTTTCCTGAACCCTGCATCAAGAGACACTCATTTTACATATAAATTTAAAATATTTATGTATGTGTATATATGCTTGCTCCTGAGGACTTTTTAATTTTTTTTAAATATAACTTATTGTCAAATTGGTCTCCATACGACACCCAGTGCTCATCCCAACAGGTGCCCTCCTCACTGCCCATCACCCACTTTCCCCTCCCTCCCACCCCCCATCCATCCTCAATTTAGTCTCAGTTTTTAAGAGTCTCTTATGGTTTGCCTCCCTCCCTCTCTGTTTGTAACTTTTGAGGACTTTTCATTCAAATGTCACTTTTTTTATTTCAATTATGTGCCAATCATAATTTTAATTTTCCCTTCCTTTTTCATTCATTTGATTATTTATATACATTGCTTATATACGTGTGTGTGTGTGTGTGTGTGTGTGTGTGTGTGTATAGCAAGATGCATATCTTTGGTGTCATACATTTCTAGATGAAATGTATATGGTTGAGTATCTTGATCATGTATCTATATAGGGCTCTGCAAATCAGTCAAATGTGGTATTAAAACTGCTTCTAGGGGTGTGTGGGTGGCTAGGTCAGTTAAGCATCCTGCTCTTGATTTCGGCTCAGGTCATGATCTCATGGTTGATGGGTTAGAGCCCCACATCAGGGTTTCTGCTGTCAGCAAAGAGCTCATTTCAAATCCTATGCCCCTCCTCTGCTTGCTCTCTCTTTCTCTCTCTCCCTCAAAAATAAAAAAAAAAAAAACCTAAAAAAAAACACCCTATATTATTCCATATTTGCCCTCTTTACAGAAGACTTCTCACCATACCCGATGACACCAGACATTGGAACTCTTCAGAATCCCAAATGTCCTAAGTGGGTTTTATAAACATGAAATATTTCATTAAGAACAGTTTCATTCACGGTGTTGAATTTAGAAGCGATCCTGTGAGATAATCTCATTGGTTCAGTCATCTGAAAAAAACGTGTCATATGAAATATAAGCCTTTTTTTCAACAACAAAAAATCCCTATTGCAAATAAGTTCAAAATGACTTCACTGACTTCAATGAAGCCATATGGGGGCCAGCTGCCATCTATTACGAAAATAGTAATCATTGTGTTTCTCCACCGTAAGCACCTTTAAAAGGAAGGTACGATGCTACATCCCTCTTCCGCCTCACAGATTTATTCCGTTCTATGGACAGCTGTTCAGCATCTGACCATGGAGAGATGGCCACAGGGTAAGAATCAGTGTGGCTCCCTGCTCCCCCTCCAATGCCAGGGGACAGTTATCAACACACTTCACACTTCAGTGCAAACCAGCAAAAACAATTACCAGGTCATTAACACGGTCTTTCAAATACATACATCAAGTCATCACTTAGAGGATTGTGAAGGCAAGCAGAACACAGTATCCAGACCTCTGGAATATTCTCTTTTTAAGTCTGCGCCTCGTTAGGAACCACTGGGTAATTGGCAAAAATACAGACAAGCAAGTGCAATGTAACACAATATGGGGAAGCCAACTGCTTGCAAAATATTAACCACAACTGAGCTTAATAGTGTCAAATGCACCTTTTGTGTTATATGCAATACATGTTCTGATGAAAATAATACTTTATCTGGAAGCATATTTGTACAAAATATGCAGCTGTTAAGGACACAAATAATATGTAGATTTGTAGCACTGTTGACCTACAAATAGTTTTATATATATATATATATATATATATATATATATATATATATATACACACACACACACACACACACACACACACATACATACATACATTTTTACAAAGGGGTATCTGGGTGGCTCAGTCGGTTAAACATCTGAATCTTGATTTTGGCTCAGGTCATGGTCTCCTGGTTAATAAGTTCGAGCCCCACAACGGGCTCTGTGCTGACAGTGCAGAGCCTGCTTGGGACTCTCTCTGTCTCTCTCTGTCTCTCTCTCTCTCTCTCTCTCTCTTGGGACTCTCTCTCTCTCTCTCTCTCGGGACTCTCTCTCTCTCTCTCTCTCTCTCTCTCTGCACCTCCCCTGTTCATGCTCTCCCTCTCTGTCTCTGTCTCTCTTTCTCAAAATAAACAAACAAAAACTTCAATTAAGGCAAGACCTTCTTTGCCTCCCCAGTGATATAAAACAGTAAATGCTTGGTCATAATTACAGCCATTTATTAAAAATCATTTATTAGTTCTCACTACAGGCCATTCAACCATGCAAGAGAGTGTAAATTCAAAGATGTGACAGACAGAGGCTTGCTTGCAGAAGGTAATTTAAGTAGCTTATTTCATTTCATTTAAAATTCCTAAGATGTACCTTTACATTGTGTGCCCTTAATAAATGAACAAATAAAAAACATTTTAAAAAGACACATGTTTAATTATGTAGCTTTGAGCAAGTTAGGAATTGGTCACACAACGCTATTACTGTTTGGGGAATTTTTCCTGTATTTTGGGAGATTTGACCATTTCTCCTGCCTTCCGTTGAAATTCTGGGAGTATGGAAGTAATCCTTTTACAACTACAGAAGGGAAAATAACACACAGTTTCTTCTACTTGTGGATATTTTTCCCTTTGTCCCTTCACAGGGTGACACAGGTCCTGGTTTACTTGGATAGTTACAGTTTTTGACTGTTTCCAGATTTATTATTAATACATTATCCTTTAAAAGAGTTTTGGTTCAGATAATAAAGAATATGGTCAACCCATTAATTAGTTCATCGGCTTGCAACAAAGTATAGAATTTCTGCCATGAATCTGATGATAAATATTGCTTCAATCATTCAATAACATGCATTTTCACCCCACTACCTGGTTTTTGTTCAGGGTGTATGAACAGGTGCATGAGCTTCCAGCAGTACAATACTTTTCAAGATCCGAGAGTTTAATAGCATGGCTGGGGACTAAGCATGCAGGAACAAGTGATAAAATGAGAGTGGAGTGATGTCAGTTGCCCTGCCGTGAAAGATAGATCTTACGAAAAGGACTTTCTCCCATGGACCATAGAGAGTTACTGAGGATATAATGCTGAAATACAACAGAGTCATATTTTACCTTTGTTCTCAATGTTGTTGAAATGCAGACATCTATACAATGAGGTGGGAGTTTCCATGAGCACACTTTTAGCACAGGGTAAGTATTTGGGCAATAAGCATCAAAATTATAAGTGTGTGTAAATTATTACTATAATTCTAATTCAAGGACTTTAACCTACTGAAATAGCGGCCAAGACAGCGAACATAAATATGTCTGTTGAAACACTGTTCATGATGACAGAGAATGGTGCAGTCTAAAGACCTGTTTAAAGGAAGAAGCTGATAGAATTAAATACTCTGCACCTATTAAAAATGGTAAATTACATATATATATATGTAATTACATATACAAATTACATTAGGATGGAAATATACATATAGATATATATAGATATATATCCTGCATCCATTATAAATGAATGATATATGGCTTTATATTATATATTTGCATTATATGTGTGTATATACATATATATGTACATATATACACATATATACATATATATATGCAGTGCATTATAAAGTAACAATGATCTGTAAAATTGTGGCATATCTAAAATTAGAAGATGTCATTAAGAAGAAAAAGGAGGAAGGAGGAGGAAGGAAATAAAGGAAAACTATGTTCTTGCATATGTGTTTGTGATTACAAACATATAGATCAAAGTCTTAGAAAAAGTATGCACCGAAAGTTAGCACTGCTCATCTTTGGGACTGAAATACTTAGTTCCTTTGGTTTCTGCTTTCTAGTTATCTGTGTCATTTGATTTTGCAAAACAGCGATCATGTATTTGTTTTATTACATGCACATTTATACACATATTTAGTTTTTAGAAAAGATATTTCCCATTTATTGTGGGAGATAAATTAGGACGGTGGAGAACAGAATACGACAAACAGCTGAGCTATCTCACAGCAATACATGGTGCACACTGACAGAAGTGGCTGACCTAGAAGGGTCACTAGTGGAAAAGGGAGAGTGTATCCAGAAGGTCTTGGCGTGAAGGAAAGATGCTCAACTAGAGGTGACAGAGGAGGAAATGAGTCTAGGATAAAGGTTGTTTTCTGGATTGCATGACAAGATGAACTCAGAGAAAGGCTCTAGGAGGGGCAACAGACTGCTGAGCAAGAGAGAACGAATCTTCTCTGTATCTCTCTACGCGAAATGCTATTAGGATGCCCCAGAAATGCCCTGGGCTTTCTGGACTTGCAGTACTATGTTCAGGTAAGTTGATTACATGACTGATCACTCTCATCAGAGAAGAGAGTCCTCCAAGCAATGGAATGCAAAGAAACTCCACGTACGGAGAAGAGACTAGGAGGCGATCCTATAATTGTAGCCGTAACATTAATAACTTAGAGGTATTCCCATATATGCGCATTCATTTGACAAATGGAGAAATGCCATTAGTTTGTCTACATAGTATTATCAGTATTCAGATTATGCGGCAATTGAGGCAACTGACAGAGAGACTTTATGTCTTTTTGAAACCACACAGCTAGGAAACGGGCAAAGGCTGGAACCTGGGGCTTTAAGTAACATACCTGGTTCTCCTTACACCTTTCCACTGCCCTATATGACCCCACAATCATGTGTGTGGGGAGAGACCATCCCCAAATTTTAAACATCTCTTCAAGTGATTGGGAGAAGGAAAGGAAGTAAAGAGAGGCCAGAGAAAAAGAGAAATGAACTGGAAGGATGGTAGCAACAATTAACTAGACAGTTCTATTAGCTCTGAGTGTTCTCATGACAACAGCAACTTTCTCGCAAGGCGCGCTTTGATGGAAATCAGTGTGCCATCATGGGTCCCGCATCCCTGCAAGGAACTGCTTGCTGTGTGCCTCCTTTATGTGACTTCACCTCGTTCATGGGTGGTTTCCCTCTCTCTTCCTTCTGCAGTGGCACCTCCATGCCAGCTGAGATTGTAGCTGCTCTGCTGACCACTCTTTACCAATTATCAAGAGTGTGTGGCTCAAAAATACACTGAATGGGTAAGTTTTGTATTGCTTTCCCTACTTGTGTAATTATTGACGTGTTTAAATAAGAAAAGCACTGAAAAGAAGAAAAATGCAAAAGGAAATGTGTTTTAATTCAGGAAATAAGTACTTAAAACATATTAAAGGGCAAAAGGTGATGAAAAACAGTGACTACTTCTAAGACACATAAACCTAAGTAGGAGAAAAAACTATTTCTGCCTCTTTTTACAATAACACACACATGCACGCGCCCATACTACTCATAGAAAACAAAGCAGAAACAAACAAAAAAAAAACTTTTCCACCTTTCTGTCATGAGGATGAAGATTCACCCTTTCCAGATTCTGGACATACAATTATTAAAGTCTCCTCCACTAAAGCCACTTTTATTTAAAAAAAAAATCAGTAAATCTGTGTACTTTTCTCACAGTAGTGTTACTTGGATATTTTGTTCTTCTCCATTTCTATAAATAATCACTATTCCAGCCTAGATCATCATCACTCACACCAAGTAAAACGTTGTGGATCATCTGTCTACACCTTTGCAGTGTTTTTTGTTTGTTTTTGCTTTGTTTTACTTTTTAACTTTTTAATGTGGTCTGCACACTACTAACAGGTCAGTCTTTCTAAAAATGCTGTCTCTAAAAAAATGCTGTCTCCATCATGTGTGTATATGTATTTATACACGTGTGTGTGTGTGTGTGTGTAATTCATTTTTGACTTCAAATGCAAGCAAATCAAAAGCATGGACCCCGTCTTCTATTTTATTTTGGAGAACTCAGAAGAGATGACAAAAATAACTAAATTCGGTTAACAAGGCAGTAGTTGGAGTGTGGCGGAAAAACCTGTTAGCGGCAATCGTGGAAGGCAGGCTCCCGTGCGGCACGACAGAAAGGATGCCAGGAACGGCGCCTACAGAGAGTCGAGAAGGAAAGAGCCAAACTCTGTTCCTGAACAGGATACGCTTATTAAGCAGTGCTGACGGGGACGGTGCTGGCGATAAAAGGGCTGCCGCAGAGAGATGAACATACTGGAGAGGGGACAAGGAGGGAACGACGAATCTGTATCAAGATTAATGACGATGGCCAGCAAGAACTAAGGGGGCACCTCGTGTGCCACGAAGGGAAGCTGGCACGGCACGTGACTTTCTCCACAGGAGCTCAGTGACACAGAAGACAATGGAATGGAGCCATTAAATAGAGCCCATCATGGCTCTGGGCTGGGAAGGCGTCTGTGACAGAAGCGACGGGGACGCTTGGCACAGTATTACAGCGGATAATCATGTGTCTCACGGTCTCTCCACCAGTCTGGGAATCCCCGAAGGGTCAGTACAATCTATGGAACTGGATCCATTCAAACTCCATTTCAAAACACCACACACTGTTAGGTGAAATATTTCATTCTACCTTAACTTTGAAATAATTTGAATGCAAATGAATGCCTTTTCTACGTCTGTATGAATTTATTTCATATTACGTAAAAAAAACCTGAGTAATAAAACTTAATGCTCCCTCCCCGAAAAGAAGTCTAACACACGGCTGTACTTTCTTACAAGCATTAAGTTTAACACAAGACTTCTTATTTTTTCTTTAGATAGTACGAGTTGTGCATTTAATAGAAGGTGTGATATAAATGTGTAAATCGCTGTATCTAATTACCTAGTCCCTAAATTCCTCTCAAATTCATCTCCTCTTCTCCAATCCTGACACCACTGTCCCGATGGAGGCTCATATGATCTTTCACAATTGTACCAAAACCCTGATGTCTTCTGCTTCCAATCGTGAGTCCTTCAACTGTGCCCACCTGACTCTTGACAGAGTGACCTGAGACATATACATGGCAATGCCATTCTTTTCCTCTGTTTCCTGACACCCACTGTCATTAGCACAAAACTTAAACCCTTTACCTGTCCTTCAGGGTCTGATTTACAGCTCTTTAAATGTAGTCATTAATAATAGCAATGGAGAAGAAGAAAAGGAGGATGAGGAGGAAGGCAGGGAGGAGGGAGGAGGGGGAAGAGGGAGAGGAGGGAGGAGGGAGAGGAGGGAGGAGGTGGAGGAGGGAGAGGAGGGAGAGGAGGGGGAGGAGGGGGAGGGAGGAAGAGTAGGAGGGAGGAGGGGGAGGAGGGGGAGGAGGAGGGGGAGGAGGGGGAAGAGGAGGGAGGAAGGAGAGGGAGGAGGAGGGAGGGAGGGAGGAGGGGGCGGAGGGGGAGGAGGGGAGGAGGGGGAGGAAGAGTAGGAGGGAGGAGGGGGAGGAGGGGGAGGAGAGGGAGGGAGGAAGAGTAGGAGGGAGGAGGGGAGGAGGGGGAGGAGGAGGGAGGAGGGGGAGGAGGGGGAGGAGGAGGAAGGAGGGGGAGGAGGAGGGAGGAAGGAAGAGGAGGGAGGAGGGGGAGGAGGAGGGAGGAAGGAAGAGTAGGAGGGAGGAGGGGGAGGAGGGGGGAGGAGGGGGAGGAGGGGGAGGAGGGAGGAGGGGGGAGGAGGGGGAGGAGGGGGAGGAGGGAGGAGGGGGCAGAGGGGGAAGAGGGGGAGGGAGGAGGGGGAGGAGGGAGGAGGGGGAGGAAGGAGGAGGGGGAGGGAGGAGGGGGAAGAGGGAGAGGAGGGAGGAGGGAGAGGAAGGAGGAGGGAGAGGAGGGAGGAGGTGGAGGAGGGAGAGGAGGGGGAGGAGGGGGAGGGAGGAAGAGTAGGAGGGAGGAGGGGGAGGAGGGAGGAGGGGGAGGGAGGAGGGGAAGGAGGAGGGAGGAGGGGAGGAGGAGGGAGGAAGGAAGAGGAGGGAGGAGGGGGAGGAGGGGGAGGAGGAGGGAGGAGGGGGAGGAGGAGGGAGGAAGGAAGAGGAGGGAGGAGGGGGAGGAGGGGGAGGAGGAGGAAGGAAGAGTAGGAGGGAGGAGGGGGAGGAGGGAGGAGGGGGAGGGAGGAAGGGGAGGAGAAAGGACAGGGAAGTGGGGGGAGGGGAGGCACGGAGCACTGGGCAGACAGTGTTCTAGGTGCTTCACACTGATGCCATGTTCCGTACAAGGGTATTCACATGTTGGCACCCAGATCTCAGACTGTCAGCTTCTGGAACTCTTTGTTTCTAAGCTACCCCATCTGCGGTATTTTGTCTTAGAAGCCTGAACAGACAAAGTTCAAATGCTTACAATCACTGAAATCCTCAACGAGTTTAACAGTAACAAAATGCTTTCCAAGGAGATCAACTTAAAATCAGGTACTGAAATTATGTCGCCATGAAGCACATTTGAGATATAAATCTGTGTATGTAAGTACATGTATACATATGCATACACAGACATATGCCGCCTGTGTCCGTGCAAAGCTTCCAGGGAAAGCTGTCTGCCCTTCACCTTCCCAATGGAAACCACAGGGATGAACTTTTGAGAGCATTTGCTGGTAATTCCTCTTATCTATAACTCATCAACCATATATGACTTTCTCAAGAATTTGGTCACACAACTTGTCACAAGTTTTATCTGAGAAAGCTGAGTTGGTGAATGCATATACAAGGATCTATGTTAAATAAGTATCTCCTTATTGAATTAATTTTTATTGGATTTTTACTAGATTAGTATGGCGGGAGCAGTTGTACTTGGCTGTTTAGAAATCTGCTTCTCTGCTAAACTGAATCTTGAGGAAAATTTCTTTTTAATTTCTACCTAGAACACATTACATAACAAGGTCTCCTAAAATATATATATATATGTATTAAACTGTTTTATAATTATTAGTTATAGTTAATATATTATTTAATATATAGTGGGTAATATGTTAATATGTTATATATTCAATAATAACATACATCACCTTAATATAATTTAGAAAATTACATATTTTTTTAAATTTTTTAAAGTGTTTATTTAGTTTTGATAGAGAGCGTGTGAGCAGGGGAAGGGTAGAGAGAGAGGGGGAGAGAGAGAGAGAGAATCCCAGGCAGGTTCCACACCATCAGAGCAAAGCCCGACATGGGGCTTGAACTCACGAACCATGAGATCATGACCTAAAGTTGGATGCTGAATGGACTGAGTCACTCAGGTGTCCATATGTGTGTGTGTGTGTGTGTGTGTGTGTGTGTGTGTGTGTGTACTTATAAATATGTTTCTCGTATTCTTTTTAAGATGATATTACACAATATGACGAATTATAATATTCATTGCTACTAGCCACTGAGCTTCCTATGATAATTATCTTGTATAAGCAATTTTATGTTAATGCCTCACATAAATTGACACATGTCACTTGGTTATATAACAGTGAGAGCAAATATAAGACCAGGAAAGACTAAATCATTAAGAGGAGATTAATGTTTCAACAAAAGAGGAGTTTATCAACTAATCTCTAAGTGACATTAGAAACTGATTTTTGTTTCCTATTCCACCTTATTTCTCAAAGGTTTGCAAGTCACGTCAAATGTACAGATTGAGTACACCAACACTTCTTATCTAGGACTCTCTCTAATGCTTCTAGCAAGAGTCTGTCTGGGAATCTTTATATAACCATTCTCCTCTCTTATGCTCAATATGTAATATACCTTCGTCACCATGTGCTTAATCGGGAAACCCCCTTATTTGGAATGTCTCCCAAGGAATCAAATTAAGCCTAATTATACTTAATGGCAATGACTGCTTCTTAATTTGGATGGTAATTCTGCTTAATTGAGATGCCTTCAGGTGTCTAAGTGGTGCTCTAGCAAGAGTATTGGTGTGCACGAGTGCATCAACCTGGAATGTCCTGTTTCTTCTGTGAACACTTCACCAAAATAAACGAAGAAAGGCAAAGAATTTACTGAAGCGATATAACACAAGATTCCTGAAATGTAATTTAACTGTTGAGTGTTTACAGTCAACCAAATTTATACAAGATCATTAGAAAAATCTATGTGAATGCACATAAAGATGAGTTGGGAAAGCAAAACCCCTAAAATGAGAGGACTATGTAAATCCAAATGGCATATGTCCGTTATTTCATTTATCATTTTGCAGTTTGGCCATGTTGAAACATCCTCAAAGAACACACCTCACGCATTTCATCAAACGCGAGCCTGCTGGAGTCTGGCAAAACAGGAAGATAATGGGATCTGAAGTGCCAGAAACAAAACAGGAACCTGATGAGAACCCAAATCTCTTTCTTCAACACTTTGCTCGTGTACATGTGGTAGACAAAACTGGTTTCCCATAATCCTCAGCCCTGCCTTCTGCCTTCCAGATGGTTCTTTCCTCAGGCTCCCTAGGAGCTGGAAGATGGGCATTCGACTCAGGTGAACCTGAAGGGAAATCCACTAGGGACATTCTAGAAAATCCCTTCCACGTTTTAGAAAGACACGGCTCATTTCTTCAGCGAACATGATTACGCCACAGCCAACTTGTGACCTGAGGCGGGGTAGGCATCATTACTGCCCTGGATGGTGGAGCAGAAAAGAGGGGAGACACATAAACCCTCAACGATGTTCCTGAGCTCCTGAATTAAATCTGGACTCTCACTGGCCCTCGCCTTTTGTTAGGTGAAATAATGTTTCTTAAACACTTTTTCTCATACCTACAGCCCCAAACATCCTATTGACACACTGAACAACCTATTATTTCGTTTCCTCGTGGCACCCCTCACAGTGATAATGGAACATGGAGCTGCAGAAATAAATGAGTCTTCCAACAAAGAGAGCTAATGAAGTGCCTTCACAGTGCAGTAAGACACGTGTTCTCCTCCTTCCGTAGGAGCAAAATAGCCGGGAAACCTTTAACAAGTAGTTTACATACCCCGGGTCGCGGTTTCTTGTCTGTGGGGTGAAGGGTACAGACAATAGGAAGTCTAAGCTTCCTTCTAGATAGAGATTTCAGTTACTCTAGTATGTGAGGGAAAGAAAGAAACTCAGATATATAGGTGCACCTGGAGTATAAAAAATATTCATGATTATTTATATGCAATCTGGAACTAAATGAATTTTGGAATACCGTACGGGCGTTACTCAGATTTACTGAAGATTCGCCTTGCAGCCACTGCCTGACCTGTCACCACAGCAGGGCTCTCCTGCTCCTTCCATACAAAGGACTTCCACACTTTACAGCTCTTCGCCTGACACTCAGAACTGCAAAACTCCTCTCACTCCTTACAGCGGAGGCCCAGTCCCCCTCCCACTGACACCAGAGAAAAATACGCCATCAGCATGACTCTATCTCTATTGGCTTCTCCACATGACATCATGCATATCCCAGATCTCGGCAGCAGAAAACGCACTTGTGAGTTCCACATTTGCTGCTATCAGTCATATCCGCTTGAATGAAATACAGCAGGCACCTCGCTCTCATTATGCCCCAAACCAAACTCATTATCTCTTCCCATAAGAAAAAACAAAAAAAAACAAAAAAAAAACTGGTTCCTGAGGCCCTTTCCCTGATTCAAGGTGGGGAGAATTTATATATTTATATTATTCCAAACTGAACCGATCTGGAGAATAAAAGAAGGTCGTTATTAACAATGGTGCAGGAACCGCAGACGTAGGGTAGGTGCCCCTGGTGGGGCGGGGGGTGCCGAGAGGGGGGCTGGACCACACCCTCATTCTGGTAAGGGCTTCACCATGCCCCCCTAAAGCCATTCTTGATTCCAGCATATTCCATTACATTCAGAGGGACTGTACTGTATCCTTGAGAGTTGCTAAGAGAATAGGTCTTAAAAGTTCTTACCACTAGAAAATAAATTGGTAACTATGTGAGATGATGAATGTTAACTGCTTTGCCAAATATACATATATCAAATGATTGTATTATACACCCTAATGTTATATGTCAATTATACCTCAACAAAACTGGGGCAGGGGGTGGAGAACATAGACCAACCTTCAGAACCAGGAGGAGGCAACCAAATGAGGAAAACTCCCCTTCTGTTTGAGTCCTAGACTTTTTCCCACTAACTGTGGATATATGTACTCAGGAGGCGACGTGAGCCTTTCTATTCAAACAGCAAAGTGCAAGGGCGCCCCACATTCACAGGGCTGTGGATCTTGAACACTGTCCGAGTCAGAGCACTGACAGCATCGGCGACGCCGAGGGGACGGGGGAGGCCTTACCTTGTCCGGGTCAGTTGTGGTAATGACCCACACACAGTGAGCGTTGTCTTCATACTGAACCGGGTAATTAGGGGAGGTGATGATGCCGCTGGGTCCACGCAGATTTGATCCACATGTTCTAGCTAGAAATACACAGACATGGTGTTACTTTCTTCAGCATTTTATGTGTGTGGTGAAGACAAACTAGGCACATGAAACATCAGATTAGTTATTCACTGATTATGATAAAAAGCGGTTCAAGAACTCAAGTGGGCAAGTGCAGTGTGCTCAGCCATGGGGTTCCTTGTCTGACTTCGGCAACGTCCAGCCTGAGCTCTTTATTAAATTTTCCAAGGCGTTACCATTCACGAGTTACAAGAGTGACCTTGTCGCTGATATCGCCACGGATGATGCCAAATCAGATCAAATCAGCCCACCCCAAATCCCAGTCTGACTCAGAGACAGTCTGTACATACCTCTGGCTGCACACGGACGCAGTAAGATAGAGGGGAAAGTGCGGTGCAGGGGAGCTCCAGAGACCCTCCCTGCCGCCCCCACCACACCCCACGCAGTATGACAACTTCGTCCTTTCCACTCTAAATGCGAATGGTACCACAGGTCATCTCCAAAGTCTCTCCCAAGCTTTAGACTCTACTCTACAATCAACTATACAAATTTCCTTACAGCACAGGGCAAGCAGGAGATTAAAATGTAGTTGACAATTTAAAGAAAGAAAATAGAAATGGTGGCTCTAGAAGGGGAAAGAAACGACCTTACGTTGAAAGACCCACCCAGCAAACTACAGAAATGACATAACCTAACAGAGATTACTGAGGTTTTAATATAAAAAACTATTTCAGGGGTTGCCTGGATGGACTCAGTTAGCGAAGCGTCTGACTCCTGATTTTGGCTCAGGTCATGATCTCACAATTTTGTGAGTTTGAGCCCTGCATTGGGCTGACGGCGTGGAGCCTGCTTGGGATTCTCTCTCTCCCCCTCTTCCGTGTTCTCCTCCGTCTCTACCCCAGTCCTACTCATGTTCATTCTCTCTCTCTCTCTCTCTCTCTCTCAAAATAAATAAACATTAAAAATTTTAAAAATATATCTATTTCAACTGACTTCCATTTTAAGAAAGGAGTTTTTTTAAAAAAAAATTGGCACATAATTTTTAGAAATCAAATGTGGGCTTGAAATGCAATCCAGTCTTAACATAATAATAAAAACTGGGGGGGGGGGGCGGGCGTCGCCTGAGTGGCTCAGTCGGTTGAGCGTCCAAATTCGGCTCAGGTCATGATCTCACATGAGTCTGAGTCCCACATCAGGCTCACTGGTACCAGCTCTGAGCCCACTTCAGATCCTCTGTTCCTCTCTCTCTTTGCCTCTACCCCCATCATCTCTTAAAAAAAAGTAAACATTAAAAAAGTAATTGAAACTGGGTTTGCAAAAAAGAGCAGAGAAACTAATTTCACAAGAAATACTGTAAGAGAAGCGTGAGTTCATTTTCCTAAGGTTTCATATCACACAAACCAATTAAACTGTCACCCAATAAAAGATTAATCCTAATCATGACCCGTCTTGCCTCTGTTCTTTTTCTTGGCTGAGCACCCGCTCCAGATCCGGCATTATTCTGGGAGACACAGTCACAGAATTAACTGGGCAGGACTCTGACTTCCAAGGGCCATCTTACAGTGACAAGTCAGGGGAAACCATGCAACTGAGCTGTTCCTAACTGCCCCCAGGAATATACACTCCTTGTCCATTTATATGGACGTAACAATAACAAAATTCATACCTACTCCCAATAATAGTTCTTTATTGTAATGATTCGTTTACAGATCTATCTGTCCTACAAGGCCGTGAATTTCTTGACCTTGGGAGGGCATCCTTCCCTTATCATCAGCACCACAGCCAGTGTCTATAGTTGCTGACATATAAAAATGTGGTGAGAGTAGACAACTCTTCAGTCGTTCAACACTTACTATGAAAATAATTAGCTAAGAATTAATCTACTATACGGTGATTAACAAAAACACAGGGAAATCAATGTTTAAAATATTGGCATTAACTCTGAAAATGGACAAGATTTCTTAAAAAAAGATCCATAAAAGATGATCTGGTTTTCAAAATCTAGTAGGTCCTCCGATGGAGAGCTAACTGCACACAAACACACCCACCTCTATACACAACAGAATCTATTTTTAGGAACATGTTCTCAGAAAGGACCGTGAGCTTCAGATGCCAGTTTCCTAAAGCGCCCTGTTAGCAGTATTCATGAGAAAATCTTAGAAGAAAAGTTGTCATCAATACATTTCGATTTACAATGCCTTTGGGTTACAGGCTCGTTCTTTGTTAAATTTCACACTGAAAAGCTGCTATGAGCGTAACGTCACATTGCACGATAAATATTTTCTGACTTACTTTTGAATTAATATTGCCAAAGTGCCATTCTAAGTATATCAAACTTCCAAAAACCATCAGAAGAGTGAAGGAGTGCAGTCGGGGACTAATTGCTACATTCCCACCGACAATTTGTGCCCATCCAGTCATTAGCCCCAGCTGTCACTCTGCTGGAAAGTTCACCAAATCTGACATTCCATCAACGGCCTTACGTCCCACGTGTCTGCTTTGAAGCTTGACCCTTAACTTGACTTATTCAAATTGCCTAGCAGCTCTCCGTGCAATTCATCTTACCCGTTGCTGGGGGAAATAGGACTTTTAGTGATTATGTTTTAGTGAGGTAACTATTGGCAAAATATTTATAGGAAAGCACTACATTTCTCACATTTTCATGCCTATTTAGGACTGTGTTTCACATAGAGTGAGCTATGAATCCAGTCTCTTCGGAGATCTTTTTTCATCAGAAATTGTCAAATTAATTCACAAAATAATTTTTTTTTCTTTTTGTCGTAGAAATATATCTCTATTTTTGCAATACATTTTTCTAATCCATTACTTTTAACTATTTTTTTTACCCATTCTTTCAATCAATCCATTAACATAATCAGCAGAAAAGAAATATGTGGACGATTCGGGACGGGGATTTTTCTCTGTTTTAACCACTATATTACTTTAATAATTAGAACAATTCCTAGCATTTGATAATTTCCGCCCCCCCCCCCGAATACTTGTTGTAGTTTTTAAACAAGGGTAATGACCTTAAATAATATGATCTAGTTATAATTATTTAATTACAATCCTCTCCTTTGGAAACTGTGAAAAACTTCAGTCAGGACCTCAGTCTTTGCTCTTCCAACTCTTCCGCATCCTTATCATCAGCTTCTTCACCAAGCGATGGTACCACCATCTTCACACCAATGAGGAGTCACTGGGTGCCGCTTTCTGTACCAACGTTCTTCTACGAATCCCAGATAATCCCAGACTTTCTACTGGCGACCACTCGAAGTTCAACCGTTTACGTGCGGAATCTTCACAGAATAATACTAATGTGTTCTGGGCTGCCATGATTTCTGGGTCTTATTATCCAGGTGCTTGTGGTGTTTGCCGTGCGGTCTGGATGTGATCTTCTGAATCTCCCGCAGGCAGAGTCCGTCACCTGGGGCATTCTTTCCGTTCTGTGGTTCTGGGGCAGGCTTATAGGAAACGGCCAGATCCCTAGATTTTAAGTTTGTTTGTTTGTTCGTTTACTTATTTTGAGAGAGAGAGAGCAAGCGAGCAGGGGAGGGGCAGACAGAGAGAGAGAATCCCAAACAGGCTCTGAGCTGTCAGCACAGAGCCCGACGCAGGGCCTGAACTCACAAACTGTGAGATCATGACCCGAGCCGAAACCGAGAGTCAGAGCGCCCCAGGAGCACCTAAAACCCTGAATTTTAGAGCAAAGCCTCCCCGCCAGCCGTGTCACATTCCGCGTCTTCCTCCTCGTCAGCCTCAAGCATCTGAACGTGACTTTCCTTCATATCTGCCGCATCTCTAATTTCTGTTAGAAACCTAATCTTGGGGAAGAAGGAGAAGAGCTAAGGAACACAGGGCAGCCCGAGGGACGAGAGAGGGACCAGGACTAAGAGCTCCACTGACATGCGTCTGACGGTTGAGCATCATTCGGCACAGAGCCACGAGGACAGTCAGTCAGTGCGTGTCTGGCCCTGGCCACCCACCCGAGGTCAGGTTCGGCAAGAGCACGCGGGAGGGGCCGGCCTGTGGGGCAGGAAGGGAGAACGGGAGCCTAGGGAGCTGGCAGTGCACGCAGAGCCTTCCAGAGGAACGCGTTGGCGGCACTGTGTCACGAAGTGCACCTGTGCTGCTTTTCCGGCGGCTTCTGTGCTATGACTGAATAGGAACTCAACCACTGCTGTGGAGATTCATAAAGCCATGCTATTATCTGACACGGAAGGCTGGAGCCCTGAAGGTCTGTCGCCTTGCCTGTCTCTTTCCACCCCGGACTCTTTGCTGGTTCCTCACTGCACCCCACGCATGGGCCGCGGACCTTCTCGGACAAGCACAAACCTGCTAGCTTAGCAAACCTGATCTAATTATGAGTAAGCAATTGCACAGTGTCCTTGGGGGGGGGGGCGGGAGGTCTTCCTCCAACAGCTGCTTCTGTACCGAACAGGCATTCAATTAGTCAACAAAGTATTTAATTGGCCAACGTAATTAAGTAATGACACTACAGTCATGTCAAGCAGGTTTTATAGCAACATTTAAATATATTCCCATAACGGAAATGTATACGTGCGTGTTTCTATAAATCAGAGTTGAATACCCCTTCCTACTCCTGCTAAGTGCTCTCCCTTGTCAAGATCTTCCTGGAAATACAACATCCAATATAAAGTAATACACACTTAAATGATCAATAATGCTTAATAAGTGGTCTTTGGTAATAACCGTGACCTAACGTACAGCTAGTATTACCTGTGGCAGTATTCTAAACTCGTGAGCTCAAATTTTACTTACATGTTTTACGTTTTTAAAATTAAATAAGAATTCACAAAATGGTAGTTGAAAATGTATCAAAAGGGAAAGCAGATAGGGAGAAAAAAACTGATTTTGAAAGCAAATATATGCCATTTATCTATTTAATCAATGAATATTAAGTACAAAACATATTCATTTCACATAATCTGTCTTATGTAATATGAAGTGATCATGTGTCTGTCTGTGTAAATTCAATTCCAGGAATCTGTATTGTTCTATAGTAACTATTGAATTAATCACATTAACTGGAGAGGAATATTCTAGTTGACTACATTTAAATTAAGAGGCTACCTGGACTCACATCTGAAGAATGTTTCAAACAATTTAATAACATATTTGATAGTCTGTTTCTTGTATGTCTTTAGGAGAAAGCATTCTGATCCATCAAAGCTTTCATGTTTCATCCAGATTGTCAACCAAAGTGGAAAAAAGTGTGTTGTAGAGGTTAAGAGTCACTTTTCTTAATCGCAGCTGAGTTCCAAGACTAGTTAATGCAGTGACTGGACATCGAATCTTGATTTAACTCGTTTCACACCCTCCGTTTGTTCAATGAGTATACTAATCATAACTTCATCTGTGATTGCTGTAAGGATTGAAGGAGGAGAGCAAGGAAGGCACTTAGCACGTCACAGACTATGTCTAACAGAAATACACGAAGCATGCTTATCGTGAGCTGGGCAAGGTGTTAGGCACGGATGCTTCTGCAGAGACAGAACAACACCAAGATCCTTGGCTTCCACGGGAAATTAACACATAAACACAGGCCACCTAATCTAATGTGTGGAGGACACAGAAGCTTTCTAGAAAGGTCTGAGTAAGGGTTCGAGGTGTATCAGGAAAGGACTTCCTCGGGAAGACGGTGGTCATGGAAGGATTTTGGAAGAGATGACAGTTGAACAAAGGTGAAGGTTGGACAGCCACGTGGACACCTGGGGGAAAGTGTCCCAGGCAGAAGGACAATACATGAGAGGAAGCTACGTCAGAAACGTCCGTATCATGTTCTAGGAACATGATTAGCACCAAATTAACATTAGCATTCAAGTCATTTTATGTCAACAGAATTTGAGAGTAATATAAAAATACAGTTTTACTATTTCCAATAACCTAATTAAAAAGAGAGAAAAATGTATTTTTCACCCAAGTGGTCTTCAGCTAGAAAGTTTACAACTTTGGAATTCTAGAAGCAACAGGATAAATTTTTCCTAATTCACTGGAATTAAATTAAAAGTCAGAAGTCTGTTATGTCTCTTTAAGTCTAGAGATCACAGCTACCTGGTATAATAATCAGTATACAAAATATAATCTTAAAATTGACTTAAAATTTAATCCGGTAGAATAAAGAGTCCTCGGTCAGGTAAGTGGCCTTTTGACTACTATTTACAAGGTCATTTCTGCATGGACAGAAAATATGGGTAATAAAGAATAAGCTATAAAAAGTTCTTGGTAAATGACAACTTAATAAGTTGAAGGTAATTCTCAGCTAACCTAATCTAGAGTCCCAAGGTAAAAGCTTTATTCAATGACCCCTGGTGGCTCTAAATGGTTCCATGTAACCACAGTTACAAATGCAAATAATACTTCACTTTCCTTTTGTGCTCTTTCAACTCAGTGAGCAACTAAAAATATTAATTCCACAGATCAGAGTGCATTAACATTAAAGGAAGTTCTCTCTACTAAGCCCCAGTAAATGTTGACAGAATGAAATGCCAGCTGAAACGTTTTACTTAAAAACTAAAATTATGTCTTCTTCCTTAGTTTGTTTGTTTGCTTACTTTAAAAATCTACTGCCAGAGATACTTTACATAGTTTTCAATAGTTGGTAAGATTTTACCCTCTGAAAAATCGTAATAGTTGTTTTCATATGAAGTAAGCATGAAGTGAATGAAGTAAGCATCATTTCAAACAAAATCACTTGCATAATCACCAAGCTGTGACGACCATTTGTCTACTCGGTAATAGGAGGAAAAGGTAATGTTCCCCCCATCCTCAAAGCTAATTAGCTAATGTAAGCACTGGCTAACGATACCAGTGTCCAGATGTGAAAGATCGTTTCTGACTCACTGCAATTTATCAAACACTTCTATCAGATATTCCTTCTGTAGAGAAGGCACGATAATTACTTAAGAGTTAGAGACCCTTCATGAAGATGAGAACCTTGAGAACCAGTCCTTAATTCACCGATCTGAAATCTCATAATGCGTGCAAAGCTCAGACCAGGGGCGGTTTACTGTGTTTGATAGATGGTTGAACTTAGAATATCCTGGCCGAGATGATCCATATAAGAGCTCCTTTAAAGCCTCAGAATAAGTCAGGAAAACCCAAACCATGATGTTCTCTTCTTACATATTATTTATTATGGTGATCGTGCAGATGGGAAAATGAATTCAGAAAACTGCTCTAGGCGTTTGGGACCCATCAACAGCTAAGTACCAACAGTCCGTTTTGGGTAGCATTTGAAATACCATTAAGTTTCATGGTAACCATTCCCCCTACATTTTAGATATCTCAAGCTATCTTTTTACAGAAATTGTCATAAAATCTCAACTTTATTATTTTTTTAAATCTCCACTTCATTTTTTTTTTCAGCTCTTCTGCAATTGATGAACCTGTCAGGAGAAGCAGGTAGAGACACTATTTAAAGGAAGGAATGCTAATAGACTAAAAGACTCAGGGTTCCTAAATACTTCCAACCTGAGAAACTTACAACACTTTTTAAATGTTTATTTTGAGAGAGAGAGAGTGCATGCATGTGAGAGAGAGCATGAATCGGGGACAGGCAGACAGCAAGGGAGAGAGAATCTCAAGCAGGCTCTGCTCTGTCAGTGCAAAGCCTGACTCTCATGAA
Organism: Felis catus; assembly: GCF_018350175.1. Lineage (NCBI taxonomy): Eukaryota > Metazoa > Chordata > Mammalia > Carnivora > Felidae > Felis > Felis catus. Next base: position 3,295,974 of record NC_058371.1, read on the forward strand.
CCATGATGTGACCTGAGCCGAGATCAAAAGTCAGATGCTTAACTGACTGAGCCACCAGGCACCCCAAAACTTACCAATTAATGGAAGAAAGTATATTCTACAGCAAGGGATGCCACCTGGGACAGTGTATGACTCTGTGAACTCATTTCTTCCCTTCACATCTATGAGGGTGTTGACTGCATCCCACAGTTGGGAGAAAAGCTAGGCCCATGGCCGAGTGAAGTATCTAGACTTGAGATGTCCACAGTGGGCACTGGCCACACATGACTACCGAGCAGGTGAGACACGGCTAGTCTGAGCTGAGATGTGCTAGAAGTATAAAATACACCTGAATTTCCAAGTCATGGTACAAAGAGAGAGAGAGAGAGAGAGAGAGAGAGAGAGAGAGAGAGAGAGAGAGAGAAGGTAAATAATCTTCTCATAATCTTTATATTGACTGTATGTTAAGATGATAATATTCGGGGCAGTTGTATTAAATAAAATGTTATTAAATTTCCTTCCACCTGTTTCTCGGCTGCTTTTTTACTGGCTTTCAATCTGGCTACCAGATATCTTGAAGTACATACATGGCACATATTTCTAGTAGAGAGCACGGATGGAGAATTCCTCCAAACAACATTCTATAGGACCAACCTACAGATGCACTAATGTGTTTGGCCCACAGCTGTGTGAGCCACTGACCAGGTCATGCTACCTGGGGACCGCTTGATGTTGTGCAAGACTGTTTTTTTCCAGACTAGAAGAATGGATGTGCCTGCTGGCTTTGAGCAAAGAGGCTTTCCTCTTGTTAGAGGGTTATGTGGCTAGGAGGGGAGTACAGGGTCAAGAAGGAATGCACAGGTTCCTTACTTCACCATGATGCTCACAGATAAGCCGTTTCCAGTCCAGAAACTGGGACGTTCCTCTACACACAGTCCCACCTGTTTGCATCCTTACTGCTTACAGCTACAACTCGGCACCGCATGGAAATGCCAGAGGGTGTGAGAGAAGGCTGAATGATTGCCTCCTCATTTGCCCTCTCACTCACAGAAAGCTGCAGGTGACACAGAAAAGCAACATCAAAATGAAACGAAACGAAACAAAACAAAACAAGCAAACAAACACGTAAAAACCATGAACTTATGACACATATCTATTCGGTGACTCATTCTAACTCTCCCTCTTAAGGAAGAACACCCCCCTTGGCAGAGAACGCAATTTCCCTGAATGACTATTTCCCCTTTCTTCCATGGAAATATAAATTTTTGCTACATATTTAGCTGCCTGAACTCAAAACTACGTTTCGAAGTCTCACAGCCAGGTGAGAACACTTGGCTGGGATTTGGCCAATGGGACAGAGCAGGAAGAAAGGCAGGTGATGCTTCCTGGGGAACCTTCCTCAGGTTACAGCTGCTTTGCCTCCACTGCTTCCTCTAACCCCTGGATCTGGCTACCTGGGATCTGGATAGCGCCTGGGGGGAGGGCCCGACCACAGAGCTCACAGGGTGAGTCTTGAGGACATTTTCATCCCCAAAACAGAGCTGCCATACCGGTCCCACACTGCCCGACTCCTGATGTCTTCGTGAGACAGAAACCCATTTCCGTCTGGGTGAAGCTCCCCTGGGGTCTGGATGTTTGTCACCTGTTCTTTATCCCCTAATTCTAAATAGCAGATCTCAGATTCTCCTCTTTACAAGATTTCAGGCCTTTCTATTTAAATTGTTTCATGGTTTGCTACTCCAAAATATACTAAAATATAGTTTTCTTTAAAACGTAAGCTTTTTGGGATGCCCGGGTAGCTCAGTCGGTTAAGCGTCCGACGTCCACTCAGGTCATGATCTCGCGCTCCGTGAACTCGAGCCCCGCGTCGGGCTCTGTGCTGACAGCTCGGAGCCTGGAGCCCGTTTCAGATTCTGTGTCTCCCTCTCTCCCTGCCCCTCCCCCGTTCAGGCTCAGTCTCTCTCTGTCTCAAAAATAAATAAACATTAAAAAAAATTTTAAACGTTAAGCTTTAAAAATATATTATTTGTTATTGTTCCCCGGACACAATGTGTCCTAGTTAAGGTCTACAGACTTGATCTATACATCCTTCACGGAAGTGTCTTCCTAAGAATTATTTCCAGTGGAGGCACCTGTGTGGCTCAGTTAAACATCAGACTCTTATAATTCAGCTCGGGTCATGATCTCAAGATTTGTGGTATCGAGCCCGGCCAGCATGGAGCCTGCTTGAAATCCTCTCTCTCCATCTGTCCCTTCCCTGCTGGCACTCTCTTGCTCTTTCTCAACATAAATAGATAAACATTAAGAAATGCTTAAGAATACATAATATAAAATAAAAAAGAATTACTCCCAGTGACGATAGCTCATTACTTCAGAAAGCTAAACGTAATTGGACAAGAACTACAGAATCACTCCCTGAAAACGAAGGGCTGTCTGGTTTAAGCCAACTGTCGGAATCACCAACTGGGAGGGAAGAGCAAGAGAGCTGATCACCTTTGCTTCTGGGTATGAGAGAGGCGGGCATCAGAGGGGGAGGGGTCTCTCGCAAAGAACAAGTCAGGGGAACTATGTGCCAAACAGAGGTCCCGTGCCAGAGCCCTTCCCTGGTAAAACAGCGTTCGGTGAGGCACGGGAATCTGTGGGAACAGGGAGCTGGAAGGCTCCCCGGCCAATGACCTCAAAGTGTGAGCGTTCGGAGGTGGAAGATGGAGAAGGTACCCGACCCGCAGCCTGGATGACAGACGAGCACCTCAGAGGCTGTGATACAAGTCAGGTTACAAGTGGGTGTCGGGAGCCTGAGAGAGCGTTTTGAGCTTAAGATGAGATTCAGGCCCAAAAAAAAAAAAAAGTTATGGATTTAATGAGTCAAGTAATGTCCTACACACATATTTCCTTAATTTACTCTAAAATATCAATTTAAAATGGATGCATCTTTCCTAGTTTTGCCTAGTTTGGGGTTTAAAATAATGACATATATTTCTGGTACAAAAGAACAAGAAAAACATGAAAGAATAAATGCATTTTTCCTCCTAAGGGAAGCTAAAATAATACCTGTGAATTAGTCCTCATTTATTACCGGGAGTATCAGACATCACCATCACTTGCTAGGGGCAGGCTTTTGCTCTAATTCCTCGGAAAGCCTGCTGCTGTCTGTCAGGTATTAGATGTACGAAGTAGTCTGTGACAAAGAGCAGGAGGGCAGAGCGTTCGCGTTTCCTTGACCAGAGACTGGGGCTTCTCCAAGAAGCGTGCCAGACTCAGAGGAAAGAACCCCCTGAAAGCGCTGGCAGCCAGTGCACACAGGCTCTCTCTCCCAGGGTGCAGCTCGATGCCCCAGCACTCTACCGTCCACAGGTTCAAGCACCTCGAATGGCTGCAGGCAAGGGTACAGTACAGGCCATCTTGCAAGGTTGGTGTTCTTAGATAAAGCTAGCAGTGTATTTGGTAATCACTTCACGTCACAGGATGTCACTAGTGTTGCTTAAATTTAGAAAAGAAATGATGAGTCTCTTCACCTCACAAAGGCTATAAGGAGGGATAAGATATTCTCTTGTATAAAACTTCCCTTTTTAAAAATTATTTTAATGTTTATTTAGTTGTGAGAGATAGAGAGAGACAGAGCGTGAGCAGGGGAGGGGCGGGGGGGGGCACAGAATCCGAAGCGGGCTCCAGGCTCTGAGCTGTCAGCACAGGGCCCGACATGGGGCTTGAACTGACAAACTGCGAGATCATGACATGAGCCAAAGTCAAATGCTTAACTGACTGAGCCACCCAGGCGCCCCTAAAACTTCCCTTTTTATTCCTTGGTCAACTCTGCGCTTTTTTCCCCTTCTTTTAAATGTAGCAATTTGCATACATTAGTTTATGGCCAAAATGCAAAAATCAAAACCAAAACAAAACCCTGGTTTCTCTTTGGAGTTTATTAATTTTCTATATTAAAAAAAACCCGAGCAGTTTTCTGCTGATTTCGCTATGGATTGTAGAATTGTGGTAAGACTGTTCACATACTTCTTAGAAGCAACAAAATCTTATTTGACATCTTTGAAGAAGATAATGATGATGTGCAGCATTATGTTCTGCTATGGCACAGATTAGCTTAAGATAGTTCATCAGTGACAGATTAACCTGGGAGCACACTACTAAAGTCCCTTTACCACTGATACCAGAACCCAAGGATTCAACCTCACTGCCACTGAGCAGAGAATATTTTTAGATTTGCAGGGGTGCACATAAAACTTGCAAAAGGATCTAGTTATGTAACCTATTTTCATAATGTGCAAACTGTGTGTATATATAGAGAGAGAAGTACCGGGTAACGCCGAGTACTATGCAAACTGTGTGTATAGATAGATGAGTACCTGGTTACACCAAGTAATATGCAAAGTGTGTGTGTATATATAGATGAGTACTGGGTAACACTGAGTAATACACAAACTGCGTGTATATATATGCAGACGAGTACCGGGTAACAGCAAATAATATGCAAACTGTGTATATATATATATAGACGACTACTGGGTAACACCAAGTAATATGTAAACTGTGTGTATACACAGAGGAGTACCAGGAAACACCAAGTAATATGCAAAGTGTGTGTATATATATGTAGACGAGTACTGGGTAACACCAAGTAATACACAAAACATGTGTATATACAGATGAGTACTGGGTACACCAAGTAATATGCAAACTGTATGTGTGTGTCTGTAGATAGATAGATAGATAGATAGATAGATAGATAGATAGATGAGTACTGGGTAACACCGAGTAATATGCAAACTATGTGTATATATAGATGAGTACCTGGTTACACTGAGTATATGCAAAGTGTGTGTGTATATATAGATAAGTACTGGGTAAAACGGAGTAATATATAAACTGTGTGTATATATATATGTAGATGAGTACCAGGTAACACCAAGTAACATGCAAACTGTGTGTGTGTGTGTGTGTGTGTATGTGTGTGTGTGTGTGTGTATCTATCTATATGCCTATCTATCTACATATATAGAGAGAGGGGGGGAGGGGGTGGGAGAGACAGAGAGAGAGGGAGGGAGAAGAGTATCAGGTAACACTGAGTAAGTGTGTGTGTGCGCGTTGTGTGAGTGATCAGATTTGTTTCCGTTGTTCCAGAAATTTAAAAACTGCTAATATCTTGCAAATGTTTGCCGCCTCGCAAATTCCAAATAAATATGACGCACTAGGAAAACGTGCATCATCGTCTGCCTTGTCCTGCTTTGTCTGTATTCAGTGGACACAACGCTGCTCGAGACTTCACTCGTGTTCACGAAACACACCAGCGTGCGGGAAGACATGCCCGTCATGTGCTCCTTACCTCGGCAAATGGGCCGATGGTCACTCCACGCAGCCAGTGTCTCCGTGACTCTCTGACAGGTTATACTCTTGGATCCCTGGAGCACATAATTATCCTCACAGGAGAACTGGACATTTGCACCAACCCTAAGCAGTTAAAAAAAAGAGAGAGAGAAAACAACCCAAATTATTCATGGAAGTCTTCTTCACAAAAATATCAGCACAGTGTTGTTAGCGTATTATGCCCTCCAAACAATATTACACTTCAAGCAATCCCTGAGAGATCATGCTTAGATAGAACCCTGTAATTTAGCACAGGACACACAGCACAAGACCTGGGGTCAAATTTCTGTTCTGCCAACTTCACAGCTAAATAAATATATAAACCTTAATTTCTCATCTCTAAAATGAACAAGAGTAACAAAGGCGACCAGACTGCATGCTGTGGTGTAGGTGAGAAAATGTGTAAGAAAGAATTGTGTACTCCAAAAACAAAGTTGGAGTCATTCTTGGTGAATAAATACCCTGAAGAAACAAGGATTGGAAAAGTCCAGGTTAAGAAAACGTCTCAGTGTACAGAAAGACCAATGCTACATGGTGCCACTTACAAGGTTCTAAAAACACTCAAGGACAGGAATGATGTTACTAAGGGCTTGGGTGAGAGGAATGGGCTGCTATTAATCAACTGGCATCAAGGTTTATTTAATTAAGATGAATATACAACATTGATCATATAGTCGACAGTAATGTGTACTTATAACTGGCTAAGAGGACAGACCTCATGATGAGTGTTTTTATTACAATAAAATAAAATAAAATAAAATAATAAAAATAAAACAAAACAAAACAAAATAAAATAAAATAAAATAAAATAAAATAAAATAAAATAAGACAAAACAAAATAAAACAAAATAAAACGAAAATTCTCCCAATGAAAGGGAGGGGGAGAAAAATGTCTCAGTAAAGAATCTATGTTACTATCACAAACATTAATTATATTCATAAAGCCAGTGATATGATATTTCGGAAATACACCTTACAGGAAAAAGAAAACCACTTGTTTTAGAAAAAAGCAATCCATCCAGCCTAAAGTTGGACAACAAATTGTTTGGGCTTCAGAGCTGCATCTGAGAAAGGAAGTTCTAAGGTCCTAAGCGTAACAAAATGTTGCACAACAACCATTCAACAGGTGCATAACAAAACGTGCCAGGCACACGCTGAGTCTGAACACACCAATGGATTCTGTCCTCTAAGCCTGCTGTCTGGAAGGGAGCTGAGCATAGTATTATTTTCGAATCTGACACGCCTCCTGCTTCAAGAGGGGTGTCTACGTATGTTTTCCACTTGACAGACTCTCAGCTTGATGTTGACAAAAATGGGAATGCAAGGGGGTCCCTGGGGAAAAAAGATGAAAGTCTCCCATGTGCACGGACACCGTTAATAACAGATGAGAGACAGAGAAGGAAAATAAACACACATTCTGTTCCTGCTCTTTGAAAACTCTCATCTACAGTCTCAGAGTGCATATTACTCAACTGGCATCACACAAGCACCTCCCACACTTCTGTAAAACACTCTGGGGATGGTCACAGATACCTGCAGAAATCATCAACTCAGGGTCAAACCAACTGAAAAATTCTGGATTTAGCAAAATTTAGCATCTTTCTTTTCTAAAGAGGATTCTCAGTATGCTACAATTTAATATGCAAAAAATGTATTTTGTTTATGTAAGAGAATGTAAAGTATAAAGATCTTCAAATTTATATATTTCCAGGAAGCCCCTTTTCACCAGTATCCATGGCAACTAAAACTCCCTGGAATTAATTTTGAGAAACACTGTATCATAGGTACATAACTTGTATTACTTTTGAAAGTAAAAAGTGTAAAAACCAAAATATACACATAATTCTAATTTTCATGGTCAGTCATAACAGCTATACATTTAAAACATGTATATGTAAACATGTTATTTAAAACAGCTATACATTTTGGAGCCATCCGTCCATAATTTCTGCTCATTGGTCTTTGTTTAAACCTCTGGAGCCACACTGAACAAACAAAATAAATCTAAAAATTTTGTTCTGTAAGCAACTATTATTTGTCTGTGTTCAGTTCCATCTTCAGTTCCTTCTGTTTACATAAATCTCATTTTTCGTGTATTTTCTTTCAATACATACTAATTGAACATCTACTATGTGCCACTCCACTCTAGGTATCAAGATGCAAAAATTACTAAGAGTTAAAAGTTGAGAAGATCCCGGTCTCATGGAAGTAACAGTCTAGTTAAGGGAAGAAAATACAAATAAGAAATTAACCCAGAAGAATATAAAAGAGTATCATAAGTGCTATGGAGAAAATCAGTCAAATGTTATGATATGACTAACAACACATTAGGGGGAGTTGGGATTTGAGAGTATATCAACATTTTTTTTTTTCCAATCCTGTTAAACTAAAGAGCTAATGGCTTCTACATTATCACAGGTGTGGTCAAGCATAAAGGAAGGAAAGTGGCATTACTGCTTCCTTTGGCCACCACTATATTTCAACTACAGCAGCCAACCGGTCATTAGTTATGGCAGACGGCATCCCGCTCCATCGAAACCTGCACTGTTCACAGATGCTTCCTCAGACCTCCAATCACTGTTCCTCTAGGTAATCTTAGGAGTCTGTGTTTTGTTTGGACATCAAGAACCTTAGTTGGGGCACCTGGGGCGCTCAGTCGGCTGGGCGTCCGACTTTGGCTCAGGTCACGATCTCACAGTCCGTGAGTTCGAGCCCCGCGTCGGGCTCCGTGCTGTCAGTTGGAAGCCTGAAGCCTGCTTCTGATTCTGTCTTCTTCTTTCTCTGCCCCTCCCCCACTCACACTCTGTCTCTCTCTCTCTCTCTAGCAAAAAAGGAATAAATGTTAAAAATTTTTTTAAAAAAGGAACCTCAGTAATATCAGTGATCTGGCACTATAACATATATTCATCATCCAAAATATGGGCAGAGTTGGTTTTTAGAAGCCGTGAAAGTGTCCAACAATAGAACCAGGGTTGACTAAATTATTTCAGATGTATATGAAAAACTCCAATGTCGCACAATAAAGGTGAGCATAAACCCATTGCGATATAGAGAAAAGCTTGACGCAAAACCGTATGGACTCCAGGTAATAATAATATGTATATCAATACCTATCTATCAGGAAAAATAGGCAAAAACTAGTTTTTGAGTGGTGACATCATCATCAGTACACTTGTGTTTCTATATTCCAATAATTGCATCCTTTTGGTTTTAATAATCTATAAGGTAAGCTCTAAACAATCTTTTAAAATCCTGTTAGTAAAAACCTTAGTTTGACTGCCAGCCGGAAAACAGAGCCACCGCTGGGTGAACTTAGTCCCAAGAACTGAAACGAGGTAAACTCTCTGCCTATGATGGATCTGATTGAGACTGAAAAAAATAAAAGCAAACAACGATGACCCAATTTCCCGCCTATTTCAACCTTTTCCTTTGTTTTTATCTCGCACATGAATCAGTTCAACTTACAATCCGTGCATACTTTCAACCGCTAATATATAATACACTAAGTTTTCATATGATTTATGATTTGATCACAATTACTAAGTCTGCAATTATCTATGTAACATTAGGAAACCAGTTTGTTTTTCTGGACAAGACTTTGAGAAGAAAATTCTAGAAAATAACAGTTATTAATACCTTCCCATTGACAAGCAAATTTAAAACATTTTGATTAAATATGTTGTACAATTTTGGCAATTGCTAGTAGTTGGAAACTGTAAAAAATAACAGAAAACTGGTTTTGTGTGAGATCAAGATATGTTGTATATAGATAATATATACCTAACTGGTAAAGTTTAAGTTAAATTTTATGCGACAGTTCGAGTGGCCTAATTTTGTGTTTTAAATAGAACAGGGGAAAATAAATGTTTCACATCTTCGACGACTAGCTTTTCTGAAAACCTCATCCCTTGACTTTTTGAATTCAAACGACATTCCATCCACCACCATCTCCTTGACTTTACCTACCACAATTTGAAGAGTCTTTTGAGGTGAATGAGCTATTTCTAAATGTGGCTTAGTTTTATTTTAAGTTTATTTATTTTTGAAAGAGAGAGAACACAGGCAGTGAGGGGGGTGGGCAGAGAGAGAAGGAGACAGAATCTGAAGCAGGCCCCAGGCTGTGAGCTGTCCGCACAGAGCCCGACACGGGGCTCGAACTCACGGACCGTGAGATCATGACCTGAGCCGAAGTTGTACATTTAACCGACTGAGCCACCGAGGTGCCCCAAAATATGGCTTAGTTTTAACATGAACTATTGTTAAATTTCGTTTTCCTAAATAATGGCTCTTTACAGATTTACTTAAAATTGGTGCCATAAGTATTTCTGATTTTTAAAAAATCTGAAAAAAAACAAAACACCTGAAGTGACTTAAATATTAAACCAGAATCCAAAATAAGATATGAATTGATTTAGCTGTGATGTCTAACTATCCATTAATTACCAGAGATATAACAGCCTGGACCATCAAGATAGAAATATCTCCAATCTTTCCTCAACACATACTCGTGGACATCTATTGAATATACTAAAAAAATCAACTTCTCCATTTAGAGTTTTCTAAATCGATATACAGATCAAAATGGATAGAAATAGAAAGATAGGTAGGTAGGCAGACAGATATCGGCCTCTTTGTTTAAAAATACATGCAGTTCAAGCATTACACTTAAAAAGTCATAAATATTTTAGGCACCAAAAGTGGGCATTAAAACATTTTGCATCTCTAGGGAAAAAAAAAAAGATAATTATATAATACTGCTTTCACTCTTAAGCAACAGAAAACACAAAAGTTACAGCAAAAAAAAAAAATTTCTTTAGAACTAAATTCAAGCTAGGATTTGACATATTTGTCCTCGTAAAATGAACCAGGGTGACACTGGGAAATTTTGCTTCACTGAACTTTTTGCTTACAAAGAAGCAGCACCATGGGGCGTGACGATACGTAAAGTGATAAAGGAGGTGTGTGCGTGTTTGCACATGTGTACGTGACTATGCACACCTGTGAGTTTCCTCCCACGTCTTACTTACACCCCAAAGTCCTGGGTATTAACATATCACAGGTGCAGTCCAGACGAAAGTCCCGAAATACGTTAAAAGGAGGTGTGATGGTGCGTTTTCCCTGCTCCTCAAACCCAACTGTAAACGATGAAAACAAAGCAAAACAGAGCCCCAAGGCGAGGCGGTGAAGGAGGATGAGGCGAGCTGTGTCGGCTGTGCACGTGGAGGGCCCTGCTCTCCCACCAGGCCCTGGGCCAGGAGGCCAGTGGGGGGTGAGAAGGTGGAACGCGACAGGACTCTTCCCGGGTTGCGTGAGGAGATCCCAGGGTGATACGGGACTTGTTCTCGTTTTCCAGCTGTGATCCCATAAAGAATTCCGTCTTAGGGTACAGCCCCTCCGATTAAAACTACGGCAGCACGGCTAACTTCGGACGGAGGGCGGGGCTCCCGCGATGATGCAGCAGGGGCACCCCCAAGTGCTCACACCCTCACACGCCAGATGCGGCTGACGGTCGGGGAGGCCACAGATCTGGAGGTCATTTCTCAGCCAGGATGAGGACGTGCGCCCTGCGAGAGCCGGAGGGGTGATCATGGTGGGACGCCGCGTGGCACAGATGAGGAGGGAAAGTCAGGTCCCTTCCCCACCATCGCCTGGACAGCCTTTCCTTAAGCCCCGGCATTTAACACCATAAAGACGGGTAGAAGGGAGGAAGTAACTGACTTTGAACCTAACAGGTTGACATAGCACTGATCTTAACTTTAAGGGTGAATGCATAAAATTTTCTGACTCACACACAACAGGGATCTGGGGGGGGGGGGGGGGGCGGGGGCGGGGAAGTAATTGCAGTATAAATAAAATTACACCTTGTGCATCTGAAACCATGGGCTTGGAATTCAACCTCATAAACACGTTTTAGTTAACTTTGCAAAAAACACAATAATTCTTATCACGTGCAGGTCTCTCCTGGTTCCCCCCATCTCATCTTTCATTCTGCTCGCTCTTCCTCTTTCTCCTTACTGTTTTCTTTGACCATTAAAAATAACTGTTTGCCTCCCAAAATAGAATTTGTTCTTCCAGTGCTTCCTGGAGGAAAATGCTAAAAAGTTTACTTATGTTAAAATGAATTTGAAGGTATTTTCCTACCTTTACAAAGAGATGAGAAATTATACTTGATACATGGAAAGAAATTAGAGGAAAATTGTCAGGAGCAATTCTAATGTCCTTCAACATCTGGAGAATATTTAAACTCAAGTTCCAACCCTATGCAGAAAATCTCCCCGGTGCCTTAAACAGTGCCTGACACATCGTAGGCACTCGACAAGTACATGTTGACCGACTGAATCAAGAAAAGTCATTTTCCTGAGGCTATATATGTAAATTTATAAGTAAAATAGGACTGAGAAATAGTTCCAGCAAAGAAATGTATCTGGTCTTCACCCTTCTGGATCGGCCTTTATTATGCCTTGCCTACACTGGTTCAACAATTGCTGAGTCAACCTTTTGTGCCCCGGGCGCCATGCACGTTAAGGATGTAATGATGTGCTATTGTGGGCAAGAGATACCTCATCAAACAATTATTGAGAAATGAGTTAAATAAATCTACACTACTGTGGGAAAACAACACATTTTGCCTTTAGCGGAAAGGTTACTGCCAGAAAAAGAAAGATCTACAGAATTAATTAATTACTTTATTTATTTTCAAATGAGTGTACGTGTCCTAAATTGAACCCTCCATACATTCATAGAAGGCCCTGCTGGTTTTAAAGTTGATGGTCTGTCCTGGGAATTGCAAACAGGTACCACAATGGTATTACCACAGTGGTATTTTCCAATTGCCATCCCAAAGGCCACGGAAGGTGTCACAGTCCCTCCTGGCCCCGAATATTTCCTCCATAGACACATGAGTTTGGTTTCATGTCCTTCACCCCTTCCACTTTCTCTCTCTTTGATAAAGAACTTAGTTCTTTGACTGCTCCCTTGTATGTTTCATTTGAGAAACATTAGCCGAAAGCACACAAACCCAGAAGAAGTAAGGCTGGGCAATCGGGCCACCCAGAGAAGGCAGGGACCGAGAGCAGCACTTCCCGGGGGAGTGTTTTCACTAACCCTGAAATCAGACCCTAGCATGGTATATGAAGCTTATATTACCCCTGAAATAAATAGCTGTGGAATGATAGACCAGGAGACAGAGATGTGAGTTCTGATCATCTCACAGGTGTCCATCAAGCCAATGCATCTGAAGGCTGTAGGGGGTCCTGCTGAGGCTTTCCTCAGCAGCATAAGGAAGAAATCCCCCTCGGCTTCCAACTTGCAGGTACATCTTCGTGATCATTTGCCTCTATTTCAAAATAAGTTGTCTTAGATAAGCTCATGGATTCTCCAGTAGATGAATCCTTCCTCCAGTCAGAAAGGTCCTTTCATACCTAACTGGATGCTCCCATCAACTGAAAGATGTGGCCCTCATACAGGACGCTGAGGGCCTACCAGGGCAACCATGCGAACTAAGCCAGCCACTTGTGCCTAAGAAGCCAGCAAAGTGCAGTTTGCACAGTGACCCAGACAATGCCATCATCAGAGAGACAAATGCACAGACGCTGTGAATATCAGAATGCCTTTTATTACCCTTTTGATTTTCACACATAATGTGTCATTTCTGGGTCATTTTTTTCTTTTTATAGAGACAGTTTTTAGACTCATCTTCTCAAACCTTAAGGCAATTTAGCACTACTAAAAATGCATTACAGAGTAGATGGATCTCTCTAGCCTGAGGAAAGAACAGAAACTAATATTTCGTATCATTTTTAGAGGCTGTATGTTAACAGCAGTGCAACAAAGACCCCTAACAACGATCGGCATAGAAGGCACTTCGAGGGGGTAAGCGATAATAATGCTGTGACACAGGCTTCAAATGACCAGCAGTCTTCACACTGCGACTAGCTTTCAGAGGCACAGCATTTAGAAACACGTGTGAATTCTCCCATGAGGAAATTTAATCTAAATCTTCCGAGTATGTTGTAAGTTCGTGGGGATCTGCCATTCGCCTAACAAAGAGGACTTCTCACCTGACAAAGTAGAAACATTAAATCCTCCTTTTCACCACCCACCCAGCTGTTTGCTCAGCAGTGGGAGGTCCTCTCCACTCTCACGAGCAAACGTCCTTCATTAACCCTCCTCTTGTGATCTTGGGGTAACAAGCTTGATAACACCTAGAAATTCCAGGAAGTTCAGTGGTACCTGTATATTTACTTCTACACTTGCATTTGCCCCTGGTTCCTGGTTTCCATTAGCACTGGAATTCCTGCTCACAGGTCTTGCTTCTTTATTATGTTTCCCCAGAACATGATTCGATGGAGGCCACGACTGGGCGATATTTTTGCAGTGGGGAATCAAGTCGGCAACCTGACTTTTGCAGACATACAGATGTTGTTGAAGAAAAGCTACTGGGAGAGCCTCCTAATAATGAGTTTTCCTCCCACTTTTTCACACAATCTTTGTGAAAGTACAAGTCCTTTTGAGTGGTTACACCCACATGCACCAGACAGTCCCGTGGTTGTTGACCTTGTTAGCCCAATGAAACCACATGGGCACTTATAACAATCCTAACATTGAGGCGTCTACAGTGATCCAATTCACAACACTGAAAGTGGTTTCCAGGACATGGGGGTAGTGGGGGATGAGAAGTTACTTGTTCGTTTTGGAAGACGGACTAGTTCTGGAGATGGACGGTGGTGATGCGTGAATGATGACGTGAATGTGCTTAACGTCACTGGACTGCGCAATTAGAAATGGTTAAGACGGTGAACCATACGCTATAGGTATTTTACCACAATTAAAGAGTTAAAAGGAAATCCTAATGCCCAGGCCACATTTCTGACCAGTTGAATCGGAACCACCGGGGGCAGTTAGAGCACGCCTGAGGATAGCAGCTCTCTCCCTACTGGAGATCAATGGATGCCAACTCTCCTTCCATTCTTTCCATGGAGGCATCTCTGGTGGAGGTATATTGGGCAAGGATGCGAGTGGTCGGAGATCCTGAAGAGTTTTTAAAAGGAACTGGAAACACTGGAGACCAGGAGAATGGCCCCAAATAAATGCACTGGTGTAAGTACATAGTGTTCACCGCGTCAATATGTCCTTGAACTTGGCAACTCTTTCGCGTATCAGTGCTGATGATCTCACATGCCTCCATCAGCCTTGAGGTTGTTGGTACTTCTGAGCAACACCACAGAAGTTTTGTAGAATCGCATTCTAGAAGAGACCGCGGCAAAACTAAGAGACACAGAGCTTTGCAGCTCCAACAGACTTCGGAAATCCTCAAGTCTTCTACTGCCACACTCTTTTACAGATGGGGAAACCGATAAACAGAAGAAATGAACTGTATCACAGAAGGTCATTTTAGAGAGCACTAGTATTCAGATTGTCCTTAAAAAGCCGTTTCTGTTCGTCAGGATACAATGGGCTAATACATTTTTCAGCTATCTTCTGCATTTTGAAAGTAACAAATTGAGGTATGCCTAAATAACCGTGATCTGTTGCCCCAGAAAACTACTTAAATGCATATTCATATTTTGATGAAAAGAAGTATTATTACAGATATTGGAAAGACTGTGGAAGAAAGAGGGAGAATGCTCCATGAGTTGTACTTGGTGGGTTCTTTATTGGAAGCAGCTTCAGCCAGATAAATGAGACCTGGAGCATTCACGGAGCACCCGTTTTCAGAGGCACATAATGGTCTCAAATAGTGTGGACAGGAAAATACGGTTGTGCTATTTCTTTAAGTAGTTTTTGAAATATGGCCAATGCTCTTTGAAAGAAGAATCATCATTGGCAAATGTCGTTCATAGACTATAGTTTCTTAGTAACAGTGAATCGTATAGAGAGTGAGATGCCTACATTTGGCAAATAGCATAGAAATCAGTGATGTCCCTCCAGTATTTTTCAAATTTTAAAAATGCTTTGGAGCACAACAGGGGATTTTGGTGCTGCATATTCCAATACAGGATGCTGTTCACTGATACAGAGAACTAGAAGGAATACTCAGTCCCAGACTCTCTTCCTTCATTTGGTTTTCCAAGTTCAAGAGAATAGTAAAGAAATCATTACCAGATCTAAACAATGCTCTGATAATTAAGATAATGCTCTGTTTTCAAAAAATAAAAGATAATTCTATCACTGTCCCTTTGAGGACAGTGAGTACAACTGGATTATGTCATAAGGATGGGAAACTTTTTCAGCAAGAAACTGAGTTTATGTTTTTATATTTTCTTTTACATCCATTATAGTTTCTAAAGTTTGCTTATTGGCAAAATCCTAAACATGGATTTAATTCTAAATTAAAAAAATTTACAGTGATTAACGTGATAATCTCAATAATGATTATACTTATATTTTCTTGTTATTAGGATTAGCAACAGTGTACATAAACTATCCAGCAAATGCAGGCACTCAGTGTTTAACACAGACCCTAGAGGAAATAAAAATTAGCTATCTTCTTTGGAATAGTTCTATTCCTGAAAATCTACCTTTCAATCGAAATTCTGCATGCTGAATCAACATTCACCATTGTCTTAACAATGTGTAAATATGAGCATCTCTTTAGTATAAAAAGTAAACACGAAAGCTCTAACAAGTATTTCTGAGCACTTGCTGTGACCCAAAGTGTGTGCTAGGCTCTGGGAATACTACAATAATGAAAAAAACCAAGTCCATTCTCAGAGCTGACATTCTTGGTGGGGGAGAGACAATGAACATGCATTATATGTGCTAAAAATAAATTGTAAACAGACCCACATGTAATTGTGGGTGTTGGCCAGTGCTACGAAGTAAAAGTAAAAAACAAAGAAAGCACAGAGAGAGCAGGGGTGTGAATGAAAAGGTCCATTTCAGGGAATGTGGTCAGAAAGGGCCACAGGATTTGCGGAAAGCATAGGCTGGGTAAGATCCGGGTCACCTATGTCCACTGTGTAATCAAGTATCCCTGAACAACGTAGAGAAGATAGATGACACCAACGTGTCATGGAAAACATACATAGACAAACAGAATCACAGAAACAAAAAAGAGCTGACGGGGAGAACTGTCTCTGCACATGACATCAAAATACTGCTTTGTACATCACTTCCACTTTAAAGTAGAATTAAATTTGCCATTATAGCAAGTGAAAGAAAAATAGGAAGCAACAGAAGAACTCCAACAAAGCAAGAAAACAGGCGACTGTACAAGATGGGGGTAACCAAAGTTCCCAGACAGCCTCCACACTCTTCTCTGTCCACGGCAAGATGTCAATTCACTAGTACCCTTGACCACCACCACAGTGACACCTGCAGTGGCTGACAATTTGCCTGGTTTTCCCTCGTTCCTCCGTCATTTAAAAAATGGCCTAGGGGCTGGGGCACCCGGGTGACTTGGTTGGTTGAGCATTCAACTTTGGCTCAGGGCATGATCTCACGGTTCGTGGGTTCGAGCCCCACGTTGGGCTTTGTGCTGGCAACGTGCAGCCTGCTTGGGATTCTCTGTCTCCCTCTCTCCATTGCTCCTGTACTCTCTCACAAAAATAAATAAACATTTTTTTAAATGCCCTAGGGGCACCTGGGTGGCTCAGTCACTTGAGTGTCTGACTCTTGACTTCTGCTCAGGTCATGATTTCACGGTTGTGGGATCGAGCCCCGCATAGAGCTCTGTGCTGGGCATGGAGCCTGCTTGGGATTCTCTTTCTTCCTCCCTCTGCCCCTCCCCCTACTCAAACATGACTGAAAAATGACTCAATGAAAGGACATGTATGGGGGGAGGGGGGAAATAGGTGATGGGGGTTAAGGAGTGCAGTTATGATGAGCACCAGGTGATGGACGGAATTACTGAATCATCTGCCCAGGTCAAGATTTCATGGGCCATGAGTTTGAGCCCCACTTCGGGCTCCACGCTGAGTTTTCTTTTCCCCTTCTTTTCTTTCTCTCTCCCTCCCTCTCTGCCCCTCCCGTGCTTATGATCTCTCTCTCTCTCTCTCTCTCTCTCAAAATAAATATATACACTTTATATAAAAAAAGAACTGTTGAATCACTGCATTGTTGCACACCTGAAACTGATATAACACTGTATGCCAATTATACTGTAATTAAAATTAATAAAATTAATAAAAACTGAGCCCATGAGAGAACTTAATCAATAGCAATTCTTGAGGAAAAGAATGCCAAATTTGTTTCTTGGTTTATATGCTGGTCATGCAATTCTTTATATTTTCATGTAACAAAAGGCAGGTGGCTCTGATGTCACTGAAACTGACCTACAGTGGGGAAATCCTAAAGCTTGCTGCAGCAACATCCTAAAGCCATAAAGAAAACTACTAGTGGTGAGAACACCAAAAAGAGAGGAGGGAGAACAGCTGGGTGGCTCAGTCGGTTAAGCATCCGATTTCGGCTCAGGTCACGATCTCACGGTCCGTGAGTTCGAGCCCCGCGTCGGGCTCTGTGCTGACAGCTCGGAGCCTGGAGCCTGTTTTGGACTCTGTGTCTCCCTCTCTCTCTGCCCCTCCCCCACTCATGCTCTGTCTGTCTCTGTCTCAGAAATAAATAAACACTTAAAAAATTTGAAAAACACCCTTTAAAAAAAGAGAGAGAATTACTGATGTGTTACAAGAAAAGGAAGAGGGGCTGAATGTGGAAGGTACTAGAAAAAACAGCAGTTTATCAAGAGACTTAGGTAATAGATTTTGTTCTGCTTCTCATCAATTATGTAACTTTCTTTTATGCACCCCGGTTTCTCCTTTCATTGGGTGGCACATAATTCCACTTGACGCCCCTTGACTCCACAGAGTGTCTAAACCTGAGATCTGTTGAGAAACGGGCGACGACGTAAGAGCAGATGGTGCTAACTTGAACGGTGCTCCATAATCACCAACCACACAAATGAAGTGTTTACTTTTAAGTACAACTATCACTCTTCCAACACCCAAATTCCCTTTGTGAGCACAGGTCATGTTTTAATCAAAGTTGACAACCTTCTCTCTGACCAACGGTGGCTAACTTGGTGGGTCTGCAGGGTATGAATTAGGCTACGACTGCATACCCCTAGGGACGTCTTGTTAGCATCACCTTATTCCAATTCAATATAAAAACGTATCTCCCATATGTGGGGCACAGTAATAAATAAAATCAATAAATCCTGTGCTGTCCTCTTTCCTTTAGGGCCTCATAATCCAACATGATGGGAACATACATTTAACGTGACAGAAACATAAATATGCGACACGAAAAACTCTGCTGAAGAAGCTGAAACAATGGGTTGAAGCGAAGTGAGAGCAAAGACCCCTTATCCTACAAACAGAAGACAACTGTGCGGTTGGGCAAAGGCAGAGATGACTGAAAACTACCCTGTCCTACAAAGAATGAATCCTCGGGAGAACCATGGGGCATGTCAGTGTCCCCTAGTTCTGCGTCTTCAAGCTCCTCGAGTTTCTTTATTAGCCTGCTCTAATCTGCCTGTGAGACGTCTGTCACCCGAGGAAAGTTTTCACGGTGGCTTAGGTGTGGTAGCAGGGAAAACCATATTTGGTTAAGAACACAGCTAAGAATTGCAGGGTAGCAGTGGTCATGCTGGAGAGGAGGGACTTTTAGGATGGGTACTACAGGTTGCATAAATTTAGGATCTTTATCAAATGGGTTTCTGCCACGGAGGTGAATTACAGTCACACTTACGGAAGAAAAGGAAGGAGAGCCACGGAAGAAAATGGAAGCCCATGTTTTACGGAAATCCGGGGGTCCCTACATGCAATGTCAGCATCTATTACATGCGATTAAGAATTTTATAAAGAATAGATCTGAGGGTTGGAAATAATACACACAAAGAACCTACACTATAACATGGAGCAACAATATAAAGTATAATATTTATACTTATTTTGTGTATAATGTTTATACGACTGACACAGAATGTACAACATGTGGCTATATAATATTTGCATATAATACACAATATTTTCACAATGTTTATAAAGAACCTATTAACCCAGCAGTGTGTAACATGCGTGGTTAGTCTAAGTGGATCCTTTATGCAAAGTTACAACATGACATTCACTCTTATCAGTTAGAACGAAGATTCCCTTGTGCTGAGTGTAGGGTAACCCCATGTTAAGGTGTAAGGCTTGGAATGGTGAGCTCAAGGTTAAGTGTGAACCACATCTTGACTCCTCATATGGCTAACTAGTGGTGTCCACACCCCGCACACCCCTATCCGGCGGTCCTGCATGACAGGTGTGAAGATATTTAGTCAATGTGATTTTCCTCATTACAGATCTTTGGGACCAAGAGAGGCTCTGGAGTCAATAAGATCTGGTTTCCAGTCCCAGCTATGACCATGACTAGTTATAGCATCGTGGCATGTTAACATTCTGAATTTCAAAAGCCATATTTGCAAAAGTTGGGATAACGGTATCTGTCTGCACCTACAGTATCTACCCTACCAGCATAGGAAACAGATGTCTGTATCCATCCACAAACTCTCCAACCCTACTCCAGCTCCATCCTTTACAAACTGATATATAAATTTTTCTATCAATCTACTCATAAATATTCCGTTCTAATGAATGCACTTTGTCTTTTAGGGAGTGGTCAAGGGTGGAAAAAAATATCAGAAAATTGTCCCCCAAAGAATTTGAATTCAAATAAGGAAAGTTCAAATTTTAGGCTTCAATTATTTATAATTCTTTCTACATAATACTGGAGTTAATATTTAGATTGTCTATGGAAAAAAAAAGATTTCCATAGAAACAAAAATAATAGTATAAATAAAATCAGATGAGGAGTATTTTACCAACCTAATATAGTGAACATTTTTTAAACAGAAAAAGCCCCAAATTATATATAATTACAGTGGTAACTACAAATGAATTCATCCACTCATCTTGACAATGTTGGTCATTAGATTGGATTATATGTTAGTCATTAGTTTTGATTACATGAATTTAGAAAGAACTGAATTGCTTTTCATTAAAAACAGTCTCCAAAAGAATTTAAACAATCAAGAACAGCCTCCTTCTTTTTAAAACACCAGCATTTATAGTTAGCTTATTATATGCTGACCCTAGGACATATCACCTCACTTAATGGTCATGAGGTATGTTTACATGGTCATGGTCTTACAGCCTGCATACGAACACACATGGATTCTACCATCGCCTGGGTGGAGGTACTCGATGAAATAAAGACTTGGTACATCGGATGCCCAGGGTCACTACAGTCCTAAACCACCAGTAGGGATGGCAATGACTTTTAATTTAGTTACAACGCAGCAAATAACTGAATAGCATGTTTCTTTGTTCATATATCCTTTCTCCACATGACTCTAACAATTATTTTTAGGCTGAATAGACTCAACGTCCATATGTAGTGTACCTCGTTTCAAGGTGTGGCCCACAGATCCCTCAGGTGGGTAGTGAGACCTTTTCAGAGGGTATGATATTTTTATATTAGACTGTTTTATAATAATACTAAAAGATGTATGCTTTTTCCCCATGGGTTGCTATGTCCAGTGATGGTAAAAGAGCAATGGTGAGCAAACCCAACAGTGACCTAACACAAAAGGAAGCCATAGCATCAGGCACGAGACTGAGAAGACTGAGAAGACTGAGAAGACTGAGGAGGAGGAGGAGGAGGAGGGGGGGGGGAGGAGGGGGGGAGGAAAAGGAAGGCCAGCATCACTTAAGAAAGTCCTTGATGAAGCAGGAAAAATGATTACTTTTGATAAATCTTGATCACTGAATACCTATGCATCTGTGGTACATACTGAAGCCTGACATGATCTCGAGGAAAAAGCTCGTTGAAATTGTTTCAATTGTGAGCTGAATCAACTGCTTTATTTTCATGAAACTTATTTGAAAAAATAACTAATAAGCTATTATTGATAGCATTTGAGTATTTGTCAAACATGTTATTTACAGCTCCTTTTTTAAAATTTAAATTCAATTTAGTTAATGCAGAGTGTAGTGCTGGTTTCAGGAGTAGAACTTAGTGATTCATCACTTACATACAATACCCAGTGCTCATCCCGACAAATGCCCTCCTTACGGCCCATCACCCATTTAGCCCATCCCCCAGATGCAAACTGGTGCAGCCACTCTAGAAAAGGGTATGGAGGTTCCTCAAAAAGTTAAAAATAGAACTATCCTTTGAACCATCGATTGCATTACTAGGTATTTATTCAAAGGATACAAACATGCTGATTCAAAGGGGCACCGGACCCCAGTGTTTACAGCAGCATTATCAATAGCCAAACTACAGAGCCCAAGTGTCCATCGACTGAGGAGTGGATACAGAAGTAGTGTGTGTGTGTGTGTGTGTGTGTGTATGTGTGTATGTGTGTATACATATACACATGTACATGTACATATACATGCCCTGATAAATGGTATTTTCTTAAATGTTGGCTGCAACTTGGAATATGGAATCATAACAATAAATATTTTATACGTCTTTATCTTAAAAGCCATTGATCTAGCTATCAGAGGGAGGGAGGGAGACACAGAATCTGAAGAGGGAGAGACGGAGACACAGAATCCAAAGCATGTACATACACGTGTCCACACACACACACACACACACACACACACACACACACACACTGGAATATCCCTCAGTGATCAAAAAGAATGAAATCTTGGTATTTGCAACTACATGGATGGAACTAGAGCATATTACGCTAAGTAAAGTAAGTCAGAGAAAGACAAATAAGATTTCACTCACATGTGTATTTTAAGAGACAAAACAGATGAACATAGGGAAATGAAAGGAAAAATAAAATAACATAAAAACAGAGAAGAAGCCTAACCCATAAGAGACGCTTCAATATAGAGAACAAACTGAGGGCTACTGAATGAGCCTTTTATTTAAGAAAAATAATTTACAGGGGCGCCTGGGTGGCACAGTCAGTTAAGCGTCCGACTTCAGCCAGGTCATGATCTTGCGGTCCGTGAGTTCGAGCCCCGCGTCAGGCTCTGGGCTGATGGCTCAGAGCCTGGAGCCTGTTTCCGATTCTGTGTCTCCCTCTCTCTCTGCCCCTCCCCCGTTCATGCTCTGTCTCTCTCTGTCCCAAAAATAAATAAACGTTGAAAAAAAAATTTTTAAAAAAAGAAAAATAATTTACAAAATTTGTCACCAATGATAAAATTCAAGTGGTCTAATAGAAATTAGAAATTCTGAAAATTTGTATGTGCCATCATGACCTTGACAGCTTCCCAATGCTTAAATATTTTTCCAATAAGATACAGAGAGATATTAAAATATGCAATGTTTTTGACATTGTGTAGTGAAATGTATCAACATTCGGAAGAACTCAAAACTCAAAGAATCATGATTTGTCAAATGACCAATGCATGATGGTACAAAATCATGGATGAATAAAACATTTCAATATGATAGCTAGATCAGTGGCTTTTAAGACAAAGACGTATAAAATGTTTATTGTTTTGATTCCATATTCCAAGTTGCAGCCAACATTTAAGAAAATACCATTTATCAGGGCACCTGGGTGGCTCAGTCGTTAAGCATCTGACTTTGGTTCAGGTCATGATCTCACAGTATGCGGGTTCCAGCCCCGAGTCAGGCTCCGTGGTGACAGTGCGGATGGAGCCTGCTTGGGATTCTCTCTCTCTCTCCCTCTCTCTCTGTCCCTCCCCTGCTTACACTGTCTCTGTCTCTCTCAAAATAAATAAACTTAAAAAAATTAAAAAAAAAATATCCTTTATCAATTTTTATAGTATCACCTATTATATATGTCTATGTATCTTATTGGAAAGATATTTAAGCATTGGAAAACTGTCAAACTCATGGTGGCACATACGAGAAAGACTCTTAACTGTAGAGAACAAACTGAAGGTTACTGGACGGAAGCATGGGGGAACAGGTTATACAGGTGAAGGGGATGAAGGAGGGCACTTGTGATGAGTGCCGGGTGTTGTCTGGAAGAGATGAATTACTAATTCTACACCTGAAGCAAATATTATACTGTATGTTAACTAACTAGAACTGGAATAAAAACTTGGAGGAAAACAATAAATATTCATTTGTTATTTTTTAAAATATTTTTTAACGTTTATTTATTACTTTCAAGAGACAGAGACAGAGCATGAGCGGGGGAGGGGCAGAGACAGAGAAGGAGACACAGAATCCAAAGCAGGCTCCAGGCTCTGTGCTGTCAGCACAGTCTAAGGGCGGGGCTCGAACCCACGAACTGTGAGATCGTGACCTGAGCCGATGTCGGACGTTTAACCGACTGAACCACCCAGGTGCCCCAAACATTCATTTATTTTTCAACCATATGTGAGGCAGGATTTTTAAAAACATTTTAGCTAAAACAACATAGTGGAACATATTAAATGCAGCAGCAGGTGTATGAACACATATATAGTGTCACCGTACTCACAAATGTCAGAAGAAGGCTGGAGTGACTAGGATAGACCAAAGCAAAGTGTATTTCAGAGCAAAAAATACTATCCAAGATAAAGAGGGACACTTCCTAACATCAAAGGTATGCATTCATTAAAAAGACAACAAACACATACGTAACTAATATCACAGCTTCCAAAGCTTTCCAAAGCAAAAACTGATGAAACTATAAGAAATAGACAAACCCAAAATCATAGCAGGAGATTTCAACATATTTCTCTCAACAACAGAACAAGTGGCCAGAAAGTCAGTGAGGATACAAAAGACTTGACCAATGCTGTCATCCAACTTGATCTAACAGACCTTCAGGGAACATTTCACCCTACTATGGCAGAACATACACTCTTGCCAGTGCACGTAAAATGCTTACCAAGATGGAGCATATTCTAGGACAGAAAACAATTCTTGGTCAATTTAAAAGGATTTAAGTCACACAAAGTATGTTCTCTGACCACAAAGAACCTGGGGAAATCCCTAGATATTTGGAAACTAAATAGAACACTTTTATATAACCCATGGATTACACAAGTAATCACAAGGGAAAATAGGAAGTATTCTGAACTGCATGAAAAGGAAAACATGCTACTTATACATGATACAGGTAAATCCATTCTTGGAGTAGAATTTAAAGCACTGAACACCCACATTAGAAAAGAAAAAGGAATCTTAAATCACAGCTTCAATCTTAAGAAACTTCACAATGAAGAGCATATAAATCCCACTGTAATCAGAAGAATGAAAATAATAAAAGACCAGAGCAGAATTCAATGGAATATGAAACAAATAAAACCAATAGAGAAACATCAGTGACACCAAATGTACATTTTTTTTGACAAGATCAATAACACTGACATATCACAAGTCAAGTGGGTCTGGTAAAATAGAAAACACCAATTACCAAGGTCAGGAATTGCAATTCTGCCACCACTACTCATTTAAAGGACAATGAGAAAATATTATGAATAACTTTATGAAAATAAATTTGACAACTTGGATAAAAATCCGAAAAATACGTTGAAAGATGCAAACTATCAAAGCTACTTACTTAAGCAGAGTAAGAACCTGAACAGGTTTGTACGTAGAAAAAAAGTTGTACTGTAATTTAAAAACTTTTTGTTAGAAAATTGCACCTCCAGATGGCTTCACTGATAAATCTCTCAAAAACTGAAGAAAGAAATGTTATCAACTCTACACAAATTCTTTCAGGATGTTCCAGAGCACAGAATATTCCCTAACTAATTTGATGAGACCAGCATTACTCTGATAGCAAAATCAAGAAATTACAAGAAAAGACCATAGGGGTCTTTTCTAATATCTCTCATGAGCATACATGCAAAAATCTAAAACAAAATTAGCAAATCAAAGCCAACAGTATATAAAAAGGATGATACATCACGACCAAATTAATTTATCCCAGAATGCAAGAAAAATCAGTCAATGTAATTAATCATATTAAAAACTAAACAGAAAAGATCATCTCAATAGATCTAGAAAAAGCTTTTGAGAAAATCTATATCCATTCATGATAAGAACCTACAACAAACTACAAATAGAAGGATGCTTTTTCAGCATGATAAAAATAATCTATAAAAACCCTACAGCTAGTATCACTCAATTATGAAAACCAGAATGCCTTCCACCAAAGATCAAGAATAAAGCAAGAATGAGGATGCCTGGCTGGGGGAGAGCATGTGACTCTTGATCTCAAGGTCATGAGTTGGAGCCCCATGATGGGGGTAGAGATTACTAAAAATAAATAAAACATTAAACACTGAATGAAGCAGGAAAGGCTTACTATTTGTATTCAACCTCATAAGATAGGTCCTGGCCAGTTCTTTCAGGCAAGGAAAAGAAACAAAATTCATTCACATTAGAAAGAAAAACAGAAAACTGTTTATTTGTAGTTGTGAGCATCATCTAGAGACCTAGTCCTCTGAAGTGTAGAAAAAGCTACTATAACTGGATTATCACAGTTTTTTAATTTTTTTTAAAGTTTATTTATTTTTGAGACAGAGAGAGACAGAGCATGAGTGGGGGAGGGGCAGAGAGAGAGGGAGACACAGAATCGGAAACAGGCTCCAGGCTCTGAGCTGTCAGCACAGGGCCCGATGCGGGGCTCGAACTCATGGACCGTGAGATCATGACCTGAGCCAAAGTCAGACGCTTTACCGACTGAGCCACCCAGAGGCCCCTGGACTATCACAGTTTTGCACGCACACACACACACGTCCATAGATGGCAAAAATATTTACATTTGTATTTAGTCCTATAGGAAATTTATTCTTTCAAATCCCTTCCTCTGCTGTTATATTACTCGATTGCCATGAACTTGGAGACATGGAAACAATATAGAGATTCCCCAGGAAAATCAGGATTTGAAAGCGTGAATGTCTCATCTGAGATATGGTAACTCCTTTCCTTCCTTCACTGGTTGTCCCCAAGGCACACATAACCCCAGGGGCTAATGTTTACCCCAACATTGAACCTCTTCTTCAGAAACAAGGCTGTTTTAAGAATGAGCAGAGTAAATACCAGCACATTCATCTAAGATGCTCATAAAATGCTCCATTGCTGGGCTTGTGCTGAACCGATACCGGCTCCGGATGTCTCTGAGCTCCTTGTCAACTTTTGGAGATTAACAAGTTTCTCTGGGGCGCCTGGGTGGCTCAGTCGGTTGAGTGTCCGACTTCGGCTCAAGTCACGATCTCACAGTTCGTGAGTTCGAGCCCCACGTCGGGCTCTGTGCTGACAGCTCAGAGCCTGGAGCCTGCTTCGGATCCTGTGTCTCCCTCTCTCTCCGCCCCTCCCCTGCTCATGTTCTGTCTCTCTCTGTCTCAAAAATAAATAAAAATTTTAAAAAATTAAAAAAGAAAACAAGTTTCTCTAGTTCCTTTTACCATAGCATACAATTTGAACCTGGCATTGTCAGACAGCATTTAACTCATCATGTTTTAAAACAGAGCTAGTTATTCCAAAACAGACCAAGGAAGTTCCCAGATCCCTGCAAAGATTTTCAGGGATG
Organism: Felis catus; assembly: GCF_018350175.1. Lineage (NCBI taxonomy): Eukaryota > Metazoa > Chordata > Mammalia > Carnivora > Felidae > Felis > Felis catus. The sequence continues at coordinate 3,322,780 of NC_058371.1, forward strand.
ACAGAGTGCTAGATGGACAATCTCCCTCACACGCAAGGGGCACTTGAATAATACCGCGAGTGCCAGTGGGCCAGGCACCATTTCAGTCACTGAGGAAGCCGGAGTGAATAAAACACCATCCCTGCACTGGAGAAGCGTGAGCTGGATGGGGAAAACGGACACGTGAACAATAATGAAGAAGAATCGTGGGAGAGCGTGTACAGTTCTCTGGGAGTGAGGCAAGGAGAACATTTTTTCCAGGGTGAAATGGGGAAGGGGCAAGTGGAGGAGGTCACTTTTGAGATAAGGAAGGAATTCAAAACATAAAAAGCTCTACGGATTCCAGCAAGAATGTGTACATTTCGTGTATCTGCTTGCTTTGCAAAAGAGAATTCCTGGTGCCTTCGGCTGACTGCTATTTTATCTGCTGGTGGAAGCCAGCACCTGTCTCTGCCAGAGAACCCACTGAGAGCGCTCACAAATACCCACAACCAAGCCGTGCTCTGGAGAACTTCCTTGAGCCAAACGAAGGAAGCCAATAATGGGCAGCCAGGGAGGGTGGGTACCGGAGGGGGAGCCAGCTGGTCGATGTGACCCGTCCCCTGAGAGTCCCTGTGGGTTCGGACTGAAGCTCCTCAGCAGCGAGAACCAGCCTGCGTCTTAGCTTTTCACTCTGCCCCCCTTGTTACCCCCATTGCCCTTCTCCAAAGAGCGCTTTTCCAAACAAAAAAAAATCACTTGAAGAAGAATCCTGTCTCAGGCTCTGCTTCAAAGGAACTTGAACTGAAACACCAGCTCCCCTAGCTACACTCAAACTTTGCATCTTTAACCTGTAAACCACATGATCTCCCATCCACTTCAAACAAGGCGGACACCGCTAGGAAGTCAAACGCATTTTGTTATCGTGTGTATTTTCTTTGTTTCCTTTTCATGGAAAAAAAAAGTATATGTGTCTATAATTTTACCAACTTTATTACAGCCAGCCTGTAGACAATTTTATTCTTTCTCTAACCTTTTCAAAATTACTATCGCTACTTGTCTTTTTCACTCATATGTGGAATTTAGGAAACGAAAGAAACAGACAAAAAAAGAGACTCTTAGAAACCGAGAGAGCTGTTGGTTACCAGAACGGAGGCGGGGGAGTGAGGGGTGAGACAGACAAAGGGGTCAAGAATCCACTCATCTGGAGGAGTACTGAGAAATGTGTAACATCAGTGAACTATTATACTGCACACTTGAAACTAATACAACACTCCTGTTAACTATACATCAGTAAATTATTAAAATTAAATAAAATTTCCCCAAATGGCCATTGCTACTCCAGCTTCACTAATACTCCTTCTTCCTTCTCTAGTGGCACGACTTTGTTTCAGTTTCCTCTTACTGTGGTAGCCCAAGCTCTCTACACGTATCTTTATTGTTTCCCTGTCAAAAATGGTGACATTTTAAGGGAGGAAAGCACTTTTCCCAACCCCCTTTATTCTTTATTTTGAAGCTTACTCCCAGTATGTGTATCCATCTTGTAAACTGGCAAACATTTCTGGAACTAATGGAAAGGAATTCCAAAATGCAAAGAAATGATATTGTAATCATTATAAATATAAATGGCATTATAATTATAATACACTATTACAATCACCACTACATTAATGTCACAACTGGAAAGTAGTCTCCAGCTCATCATGATCCTAGTAAAGTGAATCATAACATTTTCTGAAATAAATTGCATTGACTGCCACTTATATTCATTATTCTAAAAATTGAATGAAATTATTATGAGGCTATAGTTAAGTTTTTGCCCCATCTATTTTTTTAAACATTAACCAAAATGCATTAGAATAGGAGATGGTAATTAATGAAAAACCGGGAAAAAAAAAACCCTTGAGACAAATTTTGATTATATTCATTTAGGGTTAAATATTTAATACTTGCTCATATAGTGAAAGGCATCAACTCTACACCATGTGGAAGTTTTAAACACAGTCTGTCTTAGATTTTTACACAGTATGCCTTACATATAAGAGCCCCGTAATAATTGAGAAGTTGTATCTTTAAATCAAAAGGACATCAGAGTTAAGGACAACAAGTTGAAATTATATATATTTTAGAAAATCACATGCTTTTGAAATAACTTCTGTATCTCCTACCTGAAGTCGGAACCTGCTCTTCTTCCATTTTCCGGAATCCCGGGATCTGGACACATGTCAGAGACCAACGCAACGCCTCCTTGACTCACTATAATAGAGAGAAACATTCTTGTAAATTTGGTTAGCTGTTGGGGAAATCCTCAGAGAATAAATTTACGTTAGGCAGGCTTGGTTCTTAGACCATGACTTTAAAAATGCGATTTATTTTAGAATTAAGACATGTTAGATATATTAAAATACATCTTTGTTCTTATGTCTGAAAAATAAAGACTTCTTATCCAGTGAAAGGATGCCAACATTCTTTAGTCTGAGCCCTTCTTCTATTGGCGTGGTCAAAATTTAATTTTAAAAAATACATTTTCTCCTTATGTTCAACTTTACAATAGGTCACAACTAATAGCATGATGGGACAAAAAGAACAGAAGGGTAAAATGCCACAGTTTATATAGAAGAAAGCCTTCATCCACTCTCCACAGATGAAGTGAAGACACTGATTATTTGTTAATGCCCAGACGAGACATAATTTAAATAAAATTACCTATTGTGTTTTAAACATTGAACATGTTTATCATTGGACTAAAAAAAAAACGAGTATCATTCTTCTTTTACAAACATGCTGATGTATTTTCTGAATGTGTTCCATGAGGAGCCTTCCTCCTACAGGGATGTTGTACAATCACAGAATAGTTTTTAAAGGACGTGCTTGCTTATTGGATAGAGTAGCTGCCACTCCAATACCCACCCCACCCTATCTAAGTTGTCTAATCCAGCCGAGGCAATTCCTTCTTTCTTTCCACAAATCTGCTCAACAGGGGGCTTGTGACTCAATTCTGTTCAGTGAGACATGAGGGAAAGTCTGGAGCTGTGCCACTGGGAAGGCATTCCAGTGAGCCAACAAAGACCATCTCTGTTTTTATTCTGGATCTTTCTGTGTCTGGATTTCAAATGTGGAATTGTTGGTGCCATATTGCTATGTTCCAAGAATGGAGGGTATATCATAAATGGAGGAGAATATATATATACCAAGTACCTGGACCCTTGATATCATAGTTGAGACAGAAAATTTGCCAACTCAGGAACCTACCCTACCTTAACATCCTGTTGGGTAACTCGTGTTTCCTACAGCTTAAACCCATTTAAATAGATTGTTTCATTACCTATCTATATCTATATCTATAAAATCTATGTTCAGATATTTATATATTTATAATACATATATAATATTAACTATATATAATAGATTTATATATATTTTTTCTCCTCATATATTTTAAATGACTCCATGAGAAAAAATATATCTAGGTAGATACTGAAATCCTTAAGAATAGTATTAAAACTGTGCATAAAAATCACAATAATCACAGCAAGATTCAGTTTTCATTGCTAAGTTAGAATGAAACTGGGATATGGACGTAATCCCTCATTAAGTACAAATCTTACTAAAATATGTTAAATAAATTTATTCTTAGGAAGCACTTCATCATTCCAAAATAATCTTCATTTCTTACAGGTTTTAATTGAGATTTTTAAATCATCTAATACTCATTTTGCAGTGGGGTGTGAGAAATGGATTCACCCCTGAAATTTTCTTTCATATTTCAATATTTGTTTTTCTCACTATCATTTAAAAATGATCCAGCAAGAAGGGCAGTGGCATCAGGAAGATGGTGGAACAGGAAGTTGCAGGCCCTCACCCCACCATGGAAACATCAAATAAAAACTACAGACGAAATAAAATAACTTTGTAGGAACTCTGGTTACCAGTCAGAAGTCAACAGCAGTCAAGCAAACGCTCAATGAGGAAAAGCCACATCCATGAGGGGAGGAGAATTCTTGAAGGTTTAACATGCCTTGCTTCGCACCTTCGTTCCTGACCTCATTCGCGAGGGTGGAGAAGCAAAAAGAAGCTTGTTTGCAAATTGTGGCCTGTGGGCTGCATGAGAGACCGGTTTTTGTCTCGCCTGCCTTGGAGCTCATATGGGGAAAGGCAGCCAGAAGCCATGGAAGGCGCTGGTGGACTGCTGCATTTGTGAAGTGCGAAGGGGCTGCAGCCATGCAGGTATCTGGGGCCAAGAAGTTACAAAGGAACATCTAAGATCCCAGGAAGGAGTGAGGCTCTTTGGAGGTCTGGTGATCTGGAGATCATCATGGTGGCGATGGATGGACAACAATGCGAATGTACGCAATGCCACAAAACTGTACACCTAACAATGGTTAAAATGGTAAATTTTATGTTCTGTGTATCTTACCACTGGGTGTGTATGTGTGTGTATTCCAGCAAGTTATAAATCTGTGACCTATCAGCACATCAACTTCTATCAGTCTGACGGTTCTAGAGTAGTCCCCTTTATCCACGTTTCACTTTCTATGGTTCCAGTTACCCGGGTCAACCATGGTCCAGAAGCAGATGATCTAAAGCCTCAAGCTATGTCACAACACCTGTGACACTCGCCTCATTTCATCTGATCGGATAGGCATTTTATCATCTTCACATCATCACAAGAACGGTAAATACAGGACAGTAAGATATTTTGGGGGGGGGGAGAGAGAGAGATATTCACATAGCTTTTATTACAGTATATTGTTATAATTGTTCTATTTTATCAGTAGTAATTGTTGTTAGTCTATTACTGTGCCTAATTTATAAAATTAGACTTTACCATTGCTACGTACGTTTAGGAGGTAACGTAGCATATATGGGGTTCGGCACCGATCATGATTTCAGACATTAACCGGGAGTGTGAGAATGTATCCCTTACAGAGAAGGGGGACTGACTTCACTACTTTTATCTTTAGCCCCATGGCTTCAGAGTCTATATCATGTGCTAGGGCAGAGTCCCCAGGCAGTAGGCAGCGGTCTACTAATAAGTCTCTCAAAGAGACTCTAGTTTTAATAATCTCAAACTTCAGTGCAGAGTATTATTTGCACCATGTTTTTTTTTTTTTTTCTGTCATCATCACTTAGAAACATCTTATATACCCCAGAGCACAATGGTCACTGCTGTGTCATATGAAAATAGCTCATTAAGGTAAATGGCCATCACTGTTTTTATCAGAACTGGTCTGCTTTAGTGTGGCTCTTATTTCACTATCCTAGAATAACAGACTGCTCTAAAATGTAACATAAATGCTTAAAAGAGGTCTACTTCTATCTCCTCTTTTTCTGTTTTTCTCCCGTGGAGTAGTAATAAAAAGAAATGAGAGAAATTGGAAGTACCCATCCAAGTCAGATCAAAACACTCTGGGTCTTTTTAAAGATAATGTCAAAGTCACTTATTTATTCAAGAAAGGTTACTTACTTGGAATTCTGTGAGAGCACAGAATAAATTAGACAAGCCCGAATGGTTTGCAGATGGCAGAAGATAACAGAAAAGTGATGAGGGACTAAATGTAAAATATGGCTGATTTCCCGAAACAAAGATAGGTTTTTAATGGGATAACGACGGCAAAGACATGGTGACAAACAGGTTACGTACAAGTAAACAATAAGCTCCATAAATCCCAACTACCTACCCATCAACATCATGACCAATTAATTTCTCGAAAAACTGAAGCTTTAAAGCTGGAAAGAGTCATGGAGCTCAATCTGCTTCAAGCAGGTTCCCCAGTGCCTTGGAGACACATTTTCAAAAGAGAGGAATTACTTGGTTTAATATCATTTTAACTCTAATTTTGTTGAATTACATCTTTTCAAATCTCCTGGGACACATGCCACAGATATTAATAAATATATTAAACTTTAGTCAAAACCTTGGAGATAAAAATCAAAACTGGAAATATCCAATGGGTAGACTCATCACCCATCATTAACTAATACCAAAGCAAGATGTAAAATTATGCAAATGGATGAACAGATACAAATTAGGCAGTTTGTAAAAGACTTCTAATGAATTTTGATTTAAAATGTGTAAATTATATTAATGTATATATACTTAAATGCCTTTTTCAAAGTATCTCGGTTCACAATATGAAGACTCCTATGAAGTGTGTTCCGTAGGAGGAAGATGCTTTTCCTACCATATTATCCTGCTCTTTGAGGACATGCCTTGTGACTGTCAATTAAAATTCAACATGAATTATTTGCAGCAAGCTATACAGTGAGACCAGTGCTATAGAGATAAAAGTAACTAATACAAAAGAAATATAAACAACTACCTCTGTTATTAAAGAAAACAGAGACAAATAACTCAGTGGAGACAAGAATTACAATTACTGAAATAGAAACAAGCAGAAAGAAAACACTAAGAATAACAATGATGAGGATGATTTAAATTTAAATCTGGAATTTAATTAAATTTAATAATTTAAATTTAAAGCCGGAAACTCCAGCTGTCATTTACACACACACACACACACATAGAGCTCGTGTGCATGAGCAGAGGAGAGGGGCAGAGTGACAGAAAGAGAGACTCTTAAATAGGCTCCACGCTGAGCAGAGGCTTAAACCCAACAGGGAGCTCAGTCTCATGACCCTGGGATCATGACCTGAGCCAAAATCAAGACTAGCATGCTTCACCGAATGAGCTACCCAGGTGCCCCTACAGAGTTCTTTAGACTGAATCCATACAGCCGTTCCATGAGGTGATAATATTAAGCCCATTTTATAGGAAAGAAAACCGGGGCCAGAGTTGGGACCTGATAGATTCCAGAATCCAGGTTCCTTTCCCTACACTTCCTGCAATAAGTTACTGAGACATCGTATTTATTAAGGGCTTTGTAACTTAAACCAAGGCCTTTAAAAAATAATGTTAAAAGATTCTTCATAATAAAATTCCATTTCTAATGAAAAGTTACCAAGCACCAAAAGGTGGAGTAAGAAAGGTGTTTTCATTTATACTCCCAATCTAACATACATATGTGGAGCCATATGCTTTGAGCCATGAGGCTCTAGCTCCAACACCATCTGGTAGCAATCTTCCTGCAGTAAAAAGACCAGACTCGCTTTCCACGCGAGGCCCTAAGCCACCTCTAGAGCACCAGAGCTACGGACTGGCTTGAAGATTCAAATCTTCATGTAAGGTGCCATCTTTTGAGTTAAAATTTAGTTTGTAAGCCTTGGGAATAAACAGCCCAAAATAAGAGCCACTTAAAGAAAATCCGACTTTTTAGTGACACTGCTCCTATGATCTGTTATAACACATTTTTATTTTTGATACTTACTTCCCTATGTTTCAGATGGATCAATTTTGAGACTAATTCTAACCATTTTACACCTTCAGAGAGGTGACGTGGTTTTAGTTCCGTAACAACAAAATATGTTGTTATACAGAACACATTCTGGTTGAAATTCCTTGGTAGCAGTATTTCCCTCTGTCAATGACCTTTCGATGATACACACCCCATGCCATGCATGTGTGTTTGGGGGGTGCTGTAAACTTCAGACTTTCCTACCATAAATCAGTGTGGAACAAGTCAACACTGACATTTGTTCCTTCCACATTTAACAGACTCAGTATTTCTTTACTGAAATGCAAAGCAATGCCTACTTTCTAATGCATTTCCTCTTTTTGATTTGCAAATTTTATCTTGGCAAGAATAAAACTTATTCCTGTTGTTTCTTCCTAAAACAAAACGAAACAAAACACTAAACCACTAACTTAACTAAATGTAAACCTCCACAACATTTTGCTATTGTACTAATTTCTTTCATTTAGCTCTAACAGGATTATTCTTACTTTGTTGAGTATCACATGGGATATTTCCACATGCATACCAGAATTAAAGGTAACTTTTCTCTGTTTCTGATGAACATTTACAGTCTTTGCCAGCAGTTGGTTCGATCCCAGAACAGTACACAAATACTGACAAGTAAAACACAAATTGATGATATCTGAATAAAGAAGTCTTATCACCAGTGCAACACTAGGGTTTGAAAGGGAGGGTTGGCACAGAAGTAACTTATCAACACATCTTGCTTCGATCTGTACTTTTTGGACCTCAGATTAAATCATCAAGGAAACACCTCTTATGCAACAGAATTACAGAACATGAAGCCCCTTGTGTGAGCTATATTTGTCAAATGCTTCCTTTAATATAATGCCAGACATTTTGTCTGGACTCTCTCTCTTTTCTCACTGCATTAATTTGCCGACTTTTAAAACACTAGTAACCGAATGCCCACCACCATGACTTTTAGATCTAAGTTTGCCATGTTCTTATTTCCAGTTCTATTGCCTATTCCTAAATCAAGCTCTTAGCTTACAGCAACTTATTTTTCAAAGGGATTTTAGGGGCACCTGTGTGGTTCAGTCAGTCAAGCATCCAACTCTCGATTTTGGCTCAGGCCATGATCTTGCAGTTCATAGGATCGAGCCCTGCATCCGGGCTCTGACAGTGCTGACAGAGCAGAGCCTGACGAGGATTCTCTCTCTCCCCCTCTCTCTGCCCCTCCCCCATGCACACTCTCTTTCTCTCTCTCAAAATAAACAAGTAAACATTTAAAAATAAAATATAGTTTAGCTTCTTGCGTAATAAAATATTATATAGTAATAAAAACATTATCGAGGAACTTTCAAAAATGTTAATGGTTCTCAACCGCACAACAAATAAGGATGATTTGGCTGTCACTGAAAACCTCCCATTTTTCTAACATTATTCGAGCACTATCTGCAGCGATCTTACGGTCCAGGTCATTTTAAAAACTCCAAATTCTCTCACTATTAAGACTTATTTTTTTCTTTAACATTGCCTCTTCTAGATTGTTTTTCTGCCAGGGGAGAAAACAAGAAGTTCTTAGAAGAGCTATGATATGAGTAATTACCCTTCCAACTGCTAAAATTACTATGGCAGCAAATGTTCAAAGTGGGAGTACTTTCCTTATGTATCTTCAAATTAAACCAAGATATTTATTCAGTACTCAAATAAAATGAAAAATAAGAATATGCTAGTATAAAACCAGTCTCAATGACCTCTGCAAAATCAGCAGCATGGAAATTTATGCCAGAGCCTACAGGCCTGACTCCTCCCATCTTCCGGCACTTGGATGTACATGGGCAGGCACCAGAGATGCCTCTGTGCACCTGTCCTGGCTCCCACAGATGCAGGGTGACCATCACTCAGGGACGAAGCAGCCTCAGGTTGAGGTCTTACAGCCTGTAACTTCTGCTTCAGTCTCCTGCAAATTCAAGGACGCTGGACTTAGGATTCTTGAAAATGTTTAGGGCTTCTCAAAGATATGTCACAGCGCACCTAATTATACATGGTCTTCTAACAGTAAAACCAACATCTGACGAGGCCAGTTTATGGTACTTTGCATAGGATGTGTGTTACTTTGCATAACCTTGAGATATGAGAAGAAAGGGGAAAAATCTCAAAGTCAGTGTATACTATAATTGATTCAGGCATATATATATGTATATATATATACACATATATATATGAAATTATTGTAAATTTATATTACAATACACATATTTTGATACTTCATATGAAAGATAATTTATCTACATCATTAAAGTTTAGTTGTTAATTTTTACATCTCAAAAATAAAAAATAGATATCTGAGGGATGAGTACCCATAGAAAATTTCTTTCTCAGATAGTTTGTAAGTGATTTCAGAAATTTATATTTAAAGGCATTCTGACTAACACAGTAAATGTAACTTCTATAAACGTGTTTCATATACTTGACGTATATATATTTATCACTTATATATGTATTTCACATGTATTCATATAAGATATTAAATAACTTAAATTTTACAGTAAATAGATATAAATATTCAGATATATATTTATAACTATATATTTGCTTATATAAAATAGCTTGAAATGTATAATATTAATAAACCAGTGTTATTTAATACAAATGGTTTGTCTATCACACATATTTTTATAATACACATTTATTATTTGTTTACAGTAATACTGTATAAGAGACAGACTAAAACTATTTTAAGATGGCAGAAATGTTAAGTTCTCTGAGAATTTATGTGATACACATAGTTTAACATTATAATGATGTATCAATAATGTCTGTATTAATGTATCAATAAATCAAATTGCTTGGTCACTCTGAAAACTCTCCTTATCTCAGCATATCCGTATGGGTAATTTCACTCTGTACATTATTCAGATGTTCTGCAAACGTGTAATCCAGAGGAATGCAATTTTTGACTATCGTAAAGTACATTTCTTACAGCATGGTGATGGTCATTTTGAAAATCCAAAGGTGTAAATACGTGGGAGAAATAATAATCCCCACTCTTGATACAGTATGTGTATAATGTCTCCATTTTTCAAGTTATGAATTATTAAGTTACATGTATTTAAAGTAATAATGGCCTATCACCTCTGGTCATGAGATCTTAAAAACCAGTGAAAAAACTTTGTAGGTTACTTGTAGTCTGGCTACGATTTTTTCCTTCCATGGTCTCAATTGAATATATCAATAAGTTATAGACATGTAAATATGAAAAGGGTAAGAATCTAATATTAATATTCTAATATTATTAAATATAAATATTAATGAATAATATAATATTAATAAATGTATTCCAACAAAAATACATAAAATTTAATTTGTGTAAGGAAAGGGATCATAGCAAGGAGAGGAATCAAAGCATGTGATGTACTGTGGCAGGTACTTTTACACGTTACATAATTCAATCCTCACAAAATCTCTGCAAGGAAGTTACTACATTTGACAAACAGGAAAGTGGGGTTGGGAGAGTAGTTAGTATATCCTATTTGTTTAGCTGATACATGTATCAGAGTTTTTGCTTTCAAGACCTACATTGTTCTTACTACATTAATTCATTTTTTTTATATACTTGGCTAAGGAGGAGGTTTTGAGGAGATAATATTCATTTATGGACAAAGGTTTTTATTTTTTATGTTTTTTAAAAATTTGTTTAATTGAAAGAAAATTTTTAACGTTTTTTGAGAGACAGAGCATGGGCAGGAGGGGCAGAGAGAGACAGAGAGACAGAGAATGTGAAGCAGGCTTCAGGCTCTGAGCTGTCAGCTCAGAGCCTGCTGTGGGGCTCGAACTCAGGAACCATGAAATCATGACCGGAGCCAAAGTTGGATGCTTAACTCACTAAACCACCCAGGTGCCCCCTTTCATCAGTGTTATATAGTTTTCAGAGTACAGGTCTTTAACCTCTTTGGGTTGGGTTTATTCCTAGATATTTTATTATTTATGGTACAATCGTAAATTTCTCTTTCTGCTGTTTCATTATTGGTATATAGAAATGCAACAGATTTCCATATGTTGATTTTGTATCCTGCAACTTTACTGAATTCATTTATCAGGAAAAAATTCTTTATGTATGTATGTATTAGAGAGAGAGGGAGAGCAGGGGAGGGGCACAGGGAGGGAGAGAGAGAATCCTTAGCAGGCCCCACGCTGTCAGCACAGAGCCCAATGCAGGGCTCAAACCCACAAACCACGAGATCGTGACCTGAGCTGAAGTCCCAGATGATTAAACAACTGAGCCACCCAGGTGCTCCTATGGACAAAGGTTGTTAAAAATGAACATAACTTATGTGCACTTCACAAATACTTGACCTTATAAACATTATACTTCCAGTATTAATACCCATGTAAATAACTCTAAATATCTTTAACATAAAAATCAGATCATATATATTTTATATATTAAATACATATTCCACTGTTTATTTATTTATTTTCAGAGAGAGAGAGAGAGAGAGAGAGAGAGAGCGAGCGCAAGTGGGGAAGGGTCAGAGAGAGAGGGAGAGAATCCCAAGCAGGCTCCACACTGTCAGCGCAGAGCTGGACGCAGAGTCTGATCCCACAACCCTGGGATCGTGACCCGAGCTGAAATCAAGAGTCGGACACTTAATCAAGCGAGCCCCCAAGGCGCCCCAAGAGCAGATCATAAAACAGAGTATGTGGTGTAGTTTTGTTTTTATGGAAACAAAATAGAAAAAAGTGTGGACAAGTTCATGGATGTACTCCCTTAATACCTAACCTTCATTTGCTGACTTGTAAACCTCTCTAGTCATGAAATGTCTACCCTTATAACTTAATAATTATTTTAAGTTGTACAGGTAACTTGTAAATGTTGGCTGTATGTATTTATATAGTTGCATTATCGTATAATGAAAATAGGTTCTTTCTTTAAAGAGAGAAAGACGTGGGGTGCGTGGGTGGCTCAGTCAGTTAAGCGTCTGACTTCGGCTCTGGTCATGATCTCGCGGTTCGTGAGTTTGAGCCCCACATTGGGCTCTGTGCTGACAGCTGGGAGCCTGGAGCCTGCTTCGCATTCTGTGTCTCCCTCTCTCTCTGGCCCTTCCCCTCTCGAGCTCTGTCTCTGTCTCTCTCTCTCTCTCTCTCTCTCAAAAATAAATAAACATTAAAATAATTTTTAGAAAAATAAATAGAGAAAGATGCATGTAAAAATGAAGCAGAGATCTGCCTCTCCATGTCTTCTAGACCACGCACCTTTCTCTGGGGGACTCAAAGCCATGAAGTTACTTGCCTTCCTTGTCAGGTAATGCTTCCACGGACACAACTCACAGATTTGAATTTAAAATAATTTATCTGGACCTATAACATTTACTTTCTTGAGAAATTTAGCTTCGATGTATAAAAGATAGGAGACAGTTAGTGATGAAGGTTCTCATTGGAAGAATGCCATTCGGTAGGCAGCATGCATTAGGTTTCATCACAAGCTCAGGTATAATAGGAGGCAGATGGGAAAAAAATATCAATACCTCAGTAATAATACATTGTCCCTTATAAGTATTTCCCACCTAAAGAGCTAGGCAGTGGTGTGTTTTTAAAAATGCAGTGTTTCAGCAGCCCTCTCCTGCCACTTTGGTGAAGCCAGAAGTCCCCGGGGGTGCAGAGAAGGTCTGCTTTTGTTCAGCGGAAGCTGAGGGAGGCATCCAAATGCAGGGAGGCAGACATACACACACTTGGTAGAGCTGAGCAGAGCAGCATTGCACCAAGAAGCCTACACGCCCTGGTACATCACATCGTAGTAGGTGAGAGCAACACCAAGAAATTAACTAGCCCCTGGAAAAGATACATGCTTCTGGCTTTCTACTTTTAGTACAAGAATATTCTTTCCCTTAAGTGCATCTGGTAACCAAAGGAATCTAAGATTTTTTTTTAAGTTATTAAAAATAAAGGTGGCCCAAATCCTGAACCGTGACATCGTTAAATGCTGGCAAGGCTATGGAGGAGCGGGGAGTTTCAGTACCGGTGGGAAGGCAAAATGGTAACACCACTTTGGACGGCAGTTTGGTGGTTTCTTGCAAAACTAAACACATTCTTACCACGTGATCCAGACACCACACGCCTTGGTATTTACCCCCAAAGAGTTGAAGACTTACAAAACCCTGCACATGAATGTTTACAGCAGCTTTATTGATCATTGTAAAACTCAGAAGCAACCAAGATATCCTTCCTTAGGTGAATTGATAAATTGTAGTACTTCCTTCCAGACAATGGAAAACTTTTCAGTGATAAAAAGAAGTTAAAGTCATGAAAAGACATGGAAGAATGTCAAGTGCGTATCTCTAAGGGAAAGAAGGCAATCTGAAAAGGTGACACACTATATAATCCCAACTATATGACTTTCTCAACAAGGCAAAACGAAGCAGTAAAAAAAATCAGTGGTCGCCAGGGACAGAGAGGGGGAAAGGTGAACAGGCAGAGCACAGAGGACTTTTAGGGCAGTGAAAATACTCCGTAGGACATCCTAATGATAGATACATGTCCAAACCCAAAGAGTGCACACCACCAGGAGTGAACCCTAATGAAAACTGCACACTTTCGGTGATAACTGTGTGCCAATGTAAAGTTCGTCAGTCGGAACAAAAACACTCTAGTGGAGATGCTGACAGTGTGTGTGTGTGTGTGTGTGTGTGTGTGTGTGTGTGTGTGCGCGCGCGCGCACGCGCGATTAGGAAGCATGTAGGGCATCACTGTACTTCCTTTTCAATTTTGCTGTGCACCTAAAACCACTCTAAAATAGTCTTAAAAAATAAAGTAACAAAAGGGAAACAAAAGAGAGGAAGAAAATGAGGAAGAAAGGGAGAAAGGATCAGAAGGAAAAGAGGGCAGCCTGGGTGGCTCAGTCGGTTGAGCGTCCGGCTTTGGCTCAGGTCATGATCTCATGGTTTGTGGGTTTGAGCCCTGCATCGGGCTCTGTGCTCACGGCTCAGAGCCTGGAGCCTGCTTCGATTCTGTGTCTCCTTCTCTCTCTGCCTCTCTCTCTCTGCATCTCCCCTGCTTGTGTTCTGTCTCTCTCTCTCTCTCTCAAAAATAAAAATGTAAGAAAAAAAAAAGAAGGAAAAGAGGAAAGGGGAAAGGATGAATCAGGGGGTGAAAAGGAAAGGAAGAAAACAAGAATTCCAGCCTGTCCCTGAGGGACTTCAAGGCTCACGTTGTAGATGAACACAGGCGCGACAAGAGGAGCCCAGGGGCTACTGGAGAAGAGGGCACCCCGGCAAGGGAACAGAGTGGGCAAAGATAGGGAAGGCAGAGTGGATATGGATCATCCACACCACAGAGGAGAACTGCTTATAAGGGGGAGGTGGGAACATGGAGAACACAAGTCAGGTATCAAGGTAAAGGTCGCACCATGAAGACGCTTTCTGAAAGAGAATCTTAAGGAGAAGCAGTCTTTCTTTCTTTCTTACGTATTCTTTCATATATGTATTCCACGTGACATTCAGACGTGTTCTCCATTATATAGACGTGTGTGTTTAGTGATACGTGGTTGTAATGTGAAACGTAAAAGATGAACTGTCTGTAGATGTGTGCGTGTGTGTGTGTATTCAAATATATTTATTCTGAAATATCTTCTCCGAAATCTGAATTGGATTTTCACTTTTTTAAACGGCACCTACCATGGGAATACACTTAATTAACTTTTTTTTGGTTCCTAGAAAATGGAACTTTGGTAGAAAGTAGAAAAGATACCATTTAAGGTAATTTGGCAACATCTTTCCTCCAGAAAGGACAAAATATAATGCCTGATAAATGAAGGAAAGTGATAAGGTACCATAATTAGAGGATACAGATTCAAAAACACAAGGTTTGTGTTAGAAAAATCAGAGGAAAATAGTGATTAAAAATTAAATAACATAGTGCAGTTCTTCATCTTTCAGTTCTGGAGAGTGCAGAAAAGCTACGTGGCTCTCAAGGTGTCCTAGTGCCAAGGCTGGGATTAAGGACAGATGTTTTCAGAATGGCTGCAGGACCTTGGGCGAGCTGGCTGTTCAACCTCTAGGAGACTCCATTTCTTCATCGGAAATACCTACCGTGCAACGTCATTGTGCAAGTTTAAGGACAGTGCAGGCAGCATGCTTGGAACTGCCCAATAAAGATGATATTACTGCAAGTATTTGCTCCACTCCTCTTCCCTATAAACGCCTCAGGCTACATTATTTCAGTGTGCTCTTTCAACTCTAATATTCCATGAGTCTGTCTCCATGATTCCCATCCTCAGGGAAATTTCATCCAGGGATGTGATGAAACATAAGTTTACTTAGAAAAGATTGGGGGTAGAAAATACCACATGAGAGACACAGAAAGAATACAGGTACAATAATATTACACGGAAAGCAACGTGTACTTTTCATAAAGTGGAAAGACACAAAGACAGAAAGACAGAAAGACAGACAGACAGACAGAAAGAAAGACAGGAAGGAAGGAAGGAAGGAAGGAAGGAAGGAAGGAAGGAAGGAAGGAAGGAAGGCAGGCAGGCAGGCAGGCTATTTGCATAGCGGAACAAAGGCTAAGAAGTGTAACAGGAACTGCCATTCAGAAACACAGGGTTTAGCGGGGTTTAGCATCTCGGAACTCAAATAAAACTAGTTGTGTAGGAAATCATACCTTTCAACTTAGAAGTAAGTGGGTTTGAAATTTTGCTTCCACAGCATTTGCGCCTGTTTCCAGTAGTGCTATTGTGTTATATTTAAAAGCCGCAAGACATGTTAACGTATTTTTTGAAGACACGGTGCATTTCTATTCATAAGAAGCAAACAACTGAAATGATTATTTCTCTGATAGGTTGCAGTCATCAAAATCACCATGGAGAGGACACTTGAAAATAGAAAGAGCAAGTTAGCTGTGGCCGACTCTGTGCAGCTGCCCGCCATCCACTCAGCAGCACAGCGGCTGAACGCCCCTTATGGGAGGCTCTGTGTTAGCTTCTGGGAGGCTTAACCTCATGAAATAAACACCAGACAATAAAAACCCAAAGCAATTTGCAGTTACAACTTGGAATCGGTGCCACGAAGGAAAAGGGCAGAATACGGTTAGAGACAGAGTTAGGGGGAACAGAGGGAGCACCGGATTCGGGGTGGCATCAGGCTGGCCCCTGCAGGGCAATGGCATTTCGATGGACACTTGAAGGCTGTGTGTCCGTTAGCTAAGGGGCAGAGTGGATGCTGTAACCCCCACGGCAAGTCAACAGCCAAAATCGGGCCCCCAGGGAGGAAAGATATGGGAGCATTCAAAGAACCAAAACGAGAAGGCCACGTTGCCCACATCACTGGTGACGGAGAGGAGGTCAGAACCAGATGGGAAACCACAAAATGGGAAGGTCTGATTTAGCGCAATCAGGTACCGGCTACTCCTAGAGGACTAGCCTGGGGAAGGTCAAACGCAGAGGCAGACAGACGGAGGAAGCTGTCCTCAGAGTCCAGACAAGAGATGGGGGAGGCTTGCACAGAAACAATGACGTGGAGCAGGTGACAGCTTTTATTGTGTTGGAGGGGAAACGGCAAAGATTCTGTAAGTGGTTTGGTCATGAGGATGGAAGGAAACACAGTTACCCGTTTGAAGAGCTGAATGGAAGGAGCTATCACTTCCTGCGCAGGGGAAGGGCAGGTAAGAGGAGAGCAGATGAAGATCGGAATGCTGAGCCGTTGTTGATCCCTTACATTTCAGGTGTCGATAGACAGCCCGTGCACACGTCAGCTGCACGTGCATGCGTGTGTGCGGGCTGGCAGAAGTGATCTCTTACATAAACCCAAGATTCCTTACCATAGATGGCGTATTTAAAATCACGGGAATCACTGATGTGATCCAGAATGGGGTTCTGACACTGCCCTAGCCTTGAGCCATTGTCCAAGCGTGCTTGTTGCCACGGGCTGGGCCTTCAGCCACATTTTCCCATCAGTGCCTTGTTGGCACAGAGAGACCCGCCCACGTCTGCCTTCCCAAGAAGCCCTCCGTGGTCATCCCGGCTAAAGTAACGGCCTGCACACGCCCCGTCTCTCTCTTGTCTGGACAGCACTTCACACCATCACAAGTTTCATTAGTCATGCATCTGGGACCCTTTCTCCATCATGGGAGTCCCGTGGCGGCAGAGCTTTCTCTGTCTTGTTCATCACCCTACCCCCAGAATCCGTACAGGGACTAGCACACGGAGGAGAACGACACTACCGACCAGCTGATGGCTGATCTGAGGAACAGCCGAGCAGCTGAGAAGCAGCAGGTAGGGAGGCAGTAGGTAGTGTCGGGGGAACAGATTAAGAGAATTTCCAAGATGAAAAGGTTGTGAACAGTCTGCAATGAGGCTAAGAAGTCAAGTACATAGAAGATTAAAACATGTGTATTGGTTTGACAACACTAGAGATCACCGGGGATTTCAGCAAGCTTAATTCAGGTCAAATAATGAAAAACCAAAGTCTTTGTGTGGAGGGAGGGATTTAGCTGTTCCAGGAAAATGTTCCAGGTACAGCTTTTGAGCGTATATAATTTTCCCTGAGGATTGATCTTAAAGGGGATTGGGATTTTTCTGCCTTAGGTACAAGGACTTAATCTATCTTTAAAACTTGAATTTTCCTCCACACCCAAGATAATCTGGCTTATCCCTGATAGACCAACACTCTTGGAGAGCTGCCCTCCTGCCCTTCCCAACTGCAAGTGAGTGGCCGTCAAGTTACAGGCTGGACAGAGAGGATACTGATTCCATGACCATGGGTGAACTCACCGTCGATGTGCCACTATGGATACAACAACGTGATTATTCTCTATTTAGATTTTCTCATTGTGGTGTTTATTATTACAAGCAGAAAATTTAGCAAGGCTTTTCTTTCAAGTTCTTGGTAGAGAAGACTAACAAAAACCCCCAAGTTTGTCACAAGATTAAAAATGCTTAGGCAGTGAAGCGGGAAGCCATGATTTCTAGTACTAGCTTGTCACCATATGGTGCTAGAATCATCGTATTACAGAAAGGTCAAGTCTTAGGTCAGCCATGCTTGTGGGGGACACCCTTTTATCTTGGCAGCTGGAACCGTGTTCTGCTCCTTGGGCCTCTATTTCTAACCTCTGTTCCCCATTACCCTTACCCTCACGGAGTAAAAAAAAAAAACAAACCTAAAGACTATCCCTGGGTATTTCTATTTTAATACAATATTTTTCATTTTTATGCATTTATTCATTACTGAGAGAATTGCCAAAAGCTCCTAGACGTATCTCTGTAAAACTGCAGTGGCGAAAACTTCAGATTGCGGTGGGTGTTGCTGATGGGTTAGACCAAACAGGTTGCGTTGTTTTAACGCATAAAAGTGGAGATTCTGAATTACGGGGATTTCTTTAAAAATAACTAATTTAAAAGGACCATCGTTCTAATGATTCATCCCGGTAATATTTAAAACGGGAAATGACCGCTTAAGTAAGAAGGTGACGGCAGCTGCTACCATGACCCGGTGTCAGCGTACTTGTGCTGTTCTGATCAAGTCCACCTCCCATGTGCTCCCCCTCTTCAGGTGCAGGGACAGCCGGGTCTCACGCCAGTGATATTCTTTACAGTCTGCACTCCGGTTTGCTATCCTGCTTCAGGAAGGAGGCTCTCAGAGAAGCGTGGGGGATGAAACGGAAGCAGCAGGCTTTAAAAAGTATAATGATCATTGTAAAAGTACAAATTCCACTTCAAGAAGAAAAAGAAAAACGCACCTGAGAGCTACCCTTCCTTAGTGACAATCCTAGTACCGGGCACCTCCAGGGTTAGCCTCTGTGCCCTGTTGGCTCCCTTCACTAATTTATCTAATAGTTGCTGGTATCTCTTTTTCCCACCATTTTCCCCCTAATTTTCTAACTAAAGAAATTATCGACTAATAAATTCTTGAAAATAATGCCGGCACCCGGGTGGTTCAGTCGGTTAAGCGACCGACTTTGGCTCTGGTCATGATCTCACAGTCTGTGAGTTTGAGCCCCGCATCGGGCTCTGTGCTGATGGCTCAGAGCCTGGAGCCTGCTTCCCATTCTGTGTCTCCTTCTTTCTCTGCCCCTCTCCCACTTGTGCTCTGTCTCTCTCTGTCTCTCAAAAATAAATAAATGTAAGAAAATTTTAATTCTTGAAAATAATAGGTACCACGAACTCTCCTTTCCTCACAAAACCTAAACCAAACACAACTTAAAATGCTCACGTTGAGTATAACAGGAATTACAATGACAGTGAAATAAACACCGACAAGTAAGTTTTTAATACTCAGCCTGGAGGCTCAGGAGGGGGAAGGACTCAGAGACGCACTGTGTAAAAGGTGTTATCGGAATGGCGTGTTTTCTTTCAGACTGACAAGTTTGTAAACCAGGCGAGGTGAGACACTGAATGAATGTTTCTGCCCCTGCATGATGCAAATAAAATCTGGCAGATGCAAATGCAAGTGTCCAATTCAGAGTCAAAAACAAATGTTGTGGAACCAAAATGTAGTGGAGAGTCAAGCTGGGTGTACGTTCACACAAAAAGCATTCTTCGTTTCAGCCACTACGACCCGTTCTCATTTTGGCAGGTCTGTTGATATTTCCGAACTAAACAAATAAATGGTAAAGGCAGACATTTTCCCACCATTGATGTATATTGTATGTCAATCTGAAAACATCTGATTGTCCTTAAACCAAAAATGGAAATTCCATGCAGAACATTTACTCTCTTTCCGGGAACTGTAGATGCATTTGCTTTATAATCACTAGATATTATCTGTCACACATCCACTTGATACATACTTTAAAATATCATGAAGCTACAAACTTTAAAATATCATGAAGATCACACAAGCAAAGGCAAGTGACATGTGTATTCAAGACTATTTAAAATATACAGAATTGAATCATCCTAATTTAAGAGAATTCAGTATGAAATATGATGATGGATGTCCACGTCCCTTATTTAAAACATCCAGAAGTGGTCCTCATCTGGCACTATCACCAGGGCAGTGAACGTAGCTGAGCTGGGGTGTCCTCACCTGCATATTAAAAGATTGGTCAGTCCTTGACCTGCCCTGGGAGGTGACCTCTAAGCCTTTGGAATATCCTCCTGCCTGAGAAAAGTATCTTTGCTTACTAGAGCTCCGGGCCATGGCAGGCAGTCTGTGCCAACGATGTGATTATGTGGGAAGAAGGGCCACATGGTATCCGCATGAACTCTGTGGTGCTCGCCGACCACACGGAGCCACACGGGTGGCCACTTATGACTGTGGACGGCGAGGCTCACTGAGTGTCCCTGGTTGGCAATACAGCATGTATGTCTGTCACTTGTCATTGCCTGGAGAAGCAAGTGCTGTCTGTGCAACTCTGAAGGGACAGGACATCTGGGTATTTCCTCTTGATCTCTCCTGGACTCAGCCCTAAAAGTCCCTTCCGTTCCTTGACTTCAGTCTGTGTCTTTGCTGAAATAAGTGTAGCTGTGAGTATAACGGCTTTTCTGAGTTCTGTGAGTCCTTCCAGCAGATGACTGAACCTGAAGGTTATGTTGGGGACCTCAAACCACATCAGCCAGTAAGAAAATAACAGGTATAATAATTAATCTGCTTAACTAGACCGCCTGGTTCAAATCCTTATTTCAGGCACACGCACTCACTACTGACCACTAATAGCGATGGCTGCCTTTTTGTTTTTCCTCTTTTCTCCAAGATCTGGAAGGGGAGGATGTGTGTGAAACCTTTAGGAGTCTATCTAAGCCAATACAAGTCATTTTATTTATGTTACTGGTTGTTCTTGAGGTATGTGCATGTGAGTTAACACTGGCCATAAAATGTGAGAAAAATCTTTGGGGAAAATATTCTTTCTCTTAAAAGGAAACATGATACGGGGCATTCCTCCTAGTCTTGGTCTCTGGTGCAAGCAGAGATCTGAAGCCTGGAGCAGCCTCCGTGCAGCCATGATGGGATCAGCGGACTCCACGATGGTTGCAGAGACAAGTACAAAGACGGTCTGCTGAATGCTGCTGGGTCCTTCGGTAACTGGCCTCCAAAACAGTCTACTTCCAGACTTCTGGTCCATGTAATGATACTTTTTTTTATTTTACTGTTTAAGCCAGTTTTTGAGTCACGCGATCCATTTTACTTTAAGCTGTATGATTTTCAGTCAGCAGCATCCTAACTGAAAACGGATTGCCCCACTTGCTACTTAGGTCTTTGGGGAAATTTCATAAACAATGAATGTCTGAGAATGTCTGTAAAGTGAGGACGGCAATTATACATGTGTTGGAAGGCTGTTGTGAGCTTTGGCATCATAAAGATCTGAATTCAAGTGTTAACTCACCTTATGAACCTGAATGAATCACACTATCCCTTTCAATCTGTTTTCAAGTCTTCAAGAAAGGTAATATAACTTGCCATAACTTCAGAATTGTTCCCTGGCCTGAATACAATACGTTATGTTGAAGCATCTAACAGGAGGAATACATTTAGTGGTTTGCTTTCTTCTGTATCAAGATAATAATTTAGTAAAATAATGTCTAATATTTGATTATTTTGTATGGACTCAGCACCATCATAAGTGCCATTCAAATGTATTATTTAATCTTCCTAAAGACCCTGTGAAATCACATGCCAGAGATGTCTCTGGTGTAATGATGTAACGATGTTAAATGATTTAACTAAGGATATACAACCAATGAATCAAGGAGCGAAGACTTAAACCCACGTAGAGCAGGTCTTAATCCAACACCTTCCCGCATAAACTGAGGCTTCACCCCCCATATTTCACCAAACTTCGAGTAACCATTGCTGCAAATATTGGTTTCTAGAACCAGGTTTTTAAGCAGCAATAGGTCAAGCCTGTTAGATAGATACATAAAATATATATTAGATAGATAGATAGATAGATAGATAGATAGATAGATAGATGATAGACAAATAGATGTAATACCATAAATAATACACAAAGAATACATTATCTATTCAAGCCACTTCTCAACCCCAGTGGTAGCTGTGGCTTGATCAGGAAAACCAGAGCAAGAGCTTCAATGTTGGTTTATGGGGAGAGGAAAGCCTTATTCTTGGCCCACCCCCCCAACCCACAAGCTGCTCTTGAAATTCTGAGATGCGACAGTAGTGATGACAGGGACTTCAGATGTATTTGGAGATCCAGGACTAGAAAAAACTGCAGAAGAAATACTTGTGGCTCCTTCTGATGCAGCCTCTGGAAAATGTCCAGACTCTATATGATTCTCCTACCTGGTAACTTATGGAAGCAGAAGAAACATGTACACTCTGTGCCGGGGAAGAATGTATCTCTCTGCAACAGAAAGTCAACAGGTAGGAACCAGGCTTGTTCATGGTCAGAACAGAAAGGATACAGCCATGACCTGAAGTAGAAAACCCCCAGTCCACCTGCAGAGAGGACCCAATCTCAAGAAGAGGAACAGAGAAGGGGCAGGGAAGTCTTATGTTGCTAATTTCATAAAAATTGTAAATGCTCTCAGTAACTAACACTTAGTATTAATCACACTTTGCTAGATTTGTCCTTCTGTCAAGGAATAAGAAAGGCAACACAATCATATGTTAACTAAACTTGGTGAAACCAATAGCATCTTTTTTAAATTCCTTATTTTCATGTACCTTAGTGTGTGTGTGTGTGTGTGTGTGTGTGTGTGTGTGTGTGTTTGCATGCACGTGTGTGTGTACGGGCCTTGAAAGCTGTCGTTAATCAGGCCTCTCTGGGCCCATAGGAATGACGAAAGCAAAGTTGGATTTAAGTTATTGCAGAAGACACTCAGTTTCTCAAAAAACGCACATTTAACACGAAATGGGTAATCACTTCACTGGAGTAAATTGCCTCTTTCAGACTTTCCATTTGGTTTCTTGTGTGTGACTCATTAATCCCCACGCATATCCAGGGTAGTAAGTGTTAGCAACTACCAGCTCTCTTCTCCAGACGGAGAAGCAATGAGTTGCTAACAATAGAACCCAGAATCCCCAGTGGGGACATTTCATTCACCACCTCATGGAACAACTTCAAACCGAGTAGATCTTGGAAGCAGTAATAAAACTCTGGTTCTATCAAAACCCACAGATTTCCTACTTTATTATTAAGTGGCTTCTTGCGCCTTTGTTTTCGTCTGACAGGATGTGTAGACACGTGTCGTATACAGTAAAGTAAAACTGGGTCACTTGGGTAAGCGTATTTATTCCAGTACAAAAAGAGAGAAGCATGGGAAATGAAGAAAATGTATTTAAAAACCATGATTTATGCCTCAGTTATGAAATGCTTCTTATAATCTCAATAAGCCATCACAGAATCTCTGAGAGAATACTAGTATTTATGTCCATGCGTGAATTCCAAGTGCATCGTTTACTTTTAAGAAGCAGGCTCTAGGCTAAATGGAAACATCTTAGATAAGTATTTCCCTTCCTGTCACTCGGCATCCCAGCCACCCATCGCAACACAAACCGCCATCTGTGTGACATCCCAGGAACCTGTGCACACCTCTGCTGACCTCTCCTTCAGGCTGATTCTAACTTTCCTGGTCTCGGTAGGGCTAACTGCAGCCAGGTTTCAGGACATGAGCAGTATCTATCAACAGCTCACATTAAGAAACATAAACACTGAATAAATTTCATACAAAAATGAGGTGAGAGCAGGCACCCTGAGAGATAAGCAGTCCCAGAAGACAGGGACCATCCTAACAGCATCTGCAAAGCCTGGCCGCCTGGAGCTTCCCTTTTGATAACCACAGTCACCAGAAATGGACAGTCTAAGCTAACCTAGATGGATGGGCAGATCGATAGATAGATGGGTACAAAACACAGTGTATACATATTATGCATAGTATATAATATATATAGCTATACACAATATACAATCAAATTATATATATTTATATTAAAGTATATTTATTTATTTAAGTTTATTTCTGAGAGAGAGAGAGAGAGAGAGAGAGAGAGAGAGAGAGTGTGTGTGTGTGTGTGTGTGTGTGGGTGTGTGTGTGTGTGGGTGTGTGAGTGGGGGAGGGGCAGAGAGAGACGAAGAGACAGAATCCCAAGCAGGCTCCGCGCTGTCAGCAGGGCTCAAACTCACGAATTGGGCTCAAACTCACGAAATGAACCATGAAATTGTGACCTGAGCCAAAATCAAGAGTCAAAAGCTTAACCAACTGAGCCACCCAGGCACCCCTATGTTCAAATATATTTATATTCGCTATATATGTATATATGTACTAGGTGTGTATATACAGTGAATATAAAGTATGCTTGAATATAAAAATACGTATTTTATAATTACGTGTAATATGTGTATACTCATATGTTATATAATTGCATATATTATAATATATATCATATATTATCGATATTATTGATACATGAAAGTTTAGACTTTCCATCTGTGGTTGCTTGTGTGTGTGTGCCCCTTGTATATATAGATGCCACTATGGACATGAAAGTGCAAGGGCTCGAGGGACAGAGAAGGTGGTGTGTGACTTATCAGAGTCTCAGAAGATGATTTAGAAGTCAGGAAGAGGCAATACTTAAAGACATGATGTGTGAGATCCAGATCCAGGCAGCTCAGTAATAATCCACCAGGAAGAATAAAAGGAAACGGCCGTCGCTGTGGGACAGCGCAAGGGCAAAGCCCAGAAGATCTTAACCGTCTCTGAAGAGCGGGAGGGGTAGGGAGAGAGAGAGACAGGACAGAGTAGCTGGGGAAATGGACTTATAAGCTGATGATCCACAGGCCCACCCATAGGCGGTCGGCACCAGGTGCAGTAACCACCCCCTTTGGCTTTCCCAGTCAGGGCTCTCTCTTATCTGTGGGCAACAGAGAGGAAGGAAGGGATCAAATCACAGGGATCAAGTCACAGGTAATCATGTGACTTATCAGCTAATTGGGTTCATGTATTAGCTGAGTTAATCAGCTTTGCTAGATTTAATGTCAGGGCCGGGGAATGGCAGGCCCTAGGGGATTTGTGGCTTTGGTTAGATGGAATGTGGTTGCAAAGGAATTCCTAACACAGAAGGAGAAAACTGGAAACCAATATTTGAAGCCAGTGGAATCAGAGCATCCGATTTTTATCTCCACGGAGGTGCTCTAAACCAGCAGCATCAGCCTTACCTGTAAACTTGGTAGAAAGGCACATTTTCTAAATTTCAGGACCCATCCCAGACCTCCTGAACCAGAACCGCCGGGGGTGGGCCCAGCAATCCATGTTCTAATAGACTCTCCATGAGGATCCAAAGCAAGCTAATATTTGAGAACCACTGCTCTTGGGGAATTTAAAAAAACAATACCAGTATCTCTGGTCTATGATGAATTTTGCTGAAAGCATAGGTTTTGAAGCCAGCTGGCCTTGAGGCATGTGTAGGTATGTGACCTTGAGGTATGATGCATGGGGGTAAGGCCATGGATAACCGAGACCACCCCCCTGTTGCACTGTGCTCCCTATAAAACGGGGGCAGTCAGAAGGAATGAGAGAAACCACGAGTGCCTTTTGCACACGAATGCTTGCCCTCTTTTCACTAAGAGGATGAGGCAGAGAAGGAAGAGAGGATCCGTGGGAAGTCAGGAGGGAACACGCAAGGCTGAGGAAGGCACAGAGTGATGAAGATGAGAGGCAGGTGGTTGGTTCCGACAGCAGCGGCATCGCCCGGTTTCCCCGGGACGTTAGGTTACTGACGCCCCATCTCTAAAGGTGTCTCTCACCGTCTGCGTTTCTTCGCGTCCTAACCACTCTTCATCTGACTCACAAAAGCCAACAACTGATCTACCATCTCGGATCATAAACATCTGTCTTGAAGCTCTGTATCAACCTCAATCACGAGACTGGGACCTGAGTTCACTGGTCCGGAGTCACCTTCCTTACTGCACTCAGACAGGCGCACAGGAGCTGGCGGGGTCTCTCGGACCCGCAATGCCATCAGTGCCCCAGCACTCGTCCTCAGAAGTTGCAGCCAGTGGACTCTGAGGCATTCTCCGAGAATGAGAGTCAGGCAGAGAGACCTGTCCCGATCGAGGACAATGCTTCCATAAGCCAGACTGTGATGGAAGCTGAGCTCCAAGTGTCCCTGTGCCTTCTGGACTCTCAGAGAAGACACTCAGCCAGAGACAAGGGCAGACATTCCCTGACCACTGACAAAAGGGGTGGTGGTCACAGGTGGAAAAGTACGAGGTCACTTAAGAAGGGAAGTAACTTCTGCAGGCAAGCAGGAGACCCTGGGGCAGCCACAGCCTATGCAGCTGCAAGCTGAGAGTTTATTTCACTTTGCGAAAGATACAGAGGTTCTGGCATCTGATTGTGAAGTCAAAGGTAGTTTTACTTTTTTATAATGCTTATTTATTTTTGAAAGAAAGACAGAGTGCGAGTGGGGGAGGGGCAGAGAGAGAGGCAGACACAGAATCCCAAGCAGGCTCCAGGCTGAGCTGTCAGTACAGAGCCCAATGCAGGGCTCGAACCGACAAACTGTGAGATCATGACCTGAGCCGAAGTCGGACGCTCAACCGAGTGAGCCACCCAGATGCCCCAAATTTAGGTAATCTTCAGAAAAAAACTAAAAAAAAAAAAAAAAAAAAAGAAAAAAAATTGTAATACACACTGTAAAAAAGAGGTCCATTAAAATCATGTTACTTTAAGAGAGGACAAACTCCATTATTTAACGCACGTTTAAGCCACATTGGTAAATTTGGGTATGAATACTATTGTCGCAGGATTTATCATAATCCACCGGATTTGTTGTCTTACTGCTTCGAAGAATGAAGAGGTGGACACAAAATGAGCAGCAGGCAAAGAGTTCATTAGAGTATAAGATCAGAAAGGAAGATCAAAACCTCTTTGACCTCGGCCACAGCAACTTCTTACTCAACATGTCTCTGGAGGCAAGGGAAACAAAAGCAAAAATGAACTACTGGGACCTCATCAAAATAAAAGGCTTCTGCACAGCGAAGGAAACAAACAGCAAAACTAAAAGGCAACCGATGGAATGGGAGAAGATATTTGCAAATGACATATCAGATAAAAGGTTAGTATCCAAAATCTACAAAGATGTTATCAAACTCAACACCCAAAGAACAAATAATCCAGGGAAGAAATGGGCAAAAGACATGAAGAGACACTTCTCCAAAGACATCCAGATGGCCAACCAACACATGACAAAATGCTCAATATTGCTCATCATCAGGGAAATACAAATCAAAACCACTAGGAGGTACCACCTGACACCTGTCAGAATGGCTAACATTAACAACTCCGGCAACAACAGATGTTGGCAAGGATGCGGAGAAAGAGGATCTCTTCTGCGTTGCTGATGAGAATGCAAACTGGTGTGGCCACTCTGGAAAACAGTATGGAGGTTCCTCAAAAGATTAAAAATAGAACTACCCTATGACCCAGCAATTGCACTACTAGGCATTTATCCAAGGGATACAGGTGTGCTGTTTCAAAGGGACACATGCACCCCCATGTTCAGAGCAGCACTATCAACAATAGCCAAAGTATGGAAAGAGCCCAAATGTCCATCAAAGGATGAATGGATAAAGAAAATGTGGTGTATATATACAATGGAGTATTACTTGGCAATCAAAAAGAATGAAATCTTGCCATTTGTAACTAGGTGGATGGAACTGGAGGGTATTATGCTAAGCGAAATTAGTCAGAGAAAGACAAATATCATAGGACTTCACTCATATGAGGAATTTAAGATACAAAACAGATGAACATAAGAGAAGGTAAGCACAAGTAATATAAAAACTGGGAGGGGGACAAAACATAAGAGACTTTTAAATACAGAGAACAAACAGAGGGTTACAGGAGGGGTTGTGGGAGGGGGGATGGGCTAAATGGGTAAGAGGCATTAAGGAATCTACTCCTGAAATCATTGTTGCATTATATGCTAACTAACTTGGATGTAAATTTAAAAAAAAAAAAAAAAAAAAAAAAAAAAAAGGAAGAAAGAAATAGTAGGGACGCTCTCTTTACAAAGAGGGGGCATTCAAAAGTGAATGCAGTGAATGCCCAGGGACTACAGGCAAGGGTCCTTGTTTTATAAGGTTCTGGTCGGCCCTCCCCCTTTCCTTCCCCCTCGTTCCTTCTCAGATCCTACCCTTATTGGCTTGATAGCTCTGGGTGCTGGGTTGCCCATTCTGATTGGCTCGTTTCCATCATATGAGGGGTGGTCTATGGCCACACTTAGGTCTTTTGTCAAATTCCAGGTGGAGTCTGTTACATTCTTTTTTTTTTTTTAATTTTTTTTTTTTAACGTTTATTTATTTTGGGGACAGACAGAGACAGAGCATGAACGGGGGAGGGGCAGAGAGAGGGGGAGACACAGAATTGGAAACAGGCTCCAGGCTCCGAGCCATCAGCCCAGAGCCTGACGCGGGGCTCGAACTCACGGACTGCGAGATCGTGACCTGAGCTGAAGTCGGACGCTTAACCGACTGCGCCACCCAGGCACCCCAAGTCTGTTACATTCTTAAGAAGAACTTTATGCTGAGGGAGCTTGCTGTGGTCAGACACTCCCAGCATCATTCCACAACAGGTGTTTTCCCCACCCAGGGACCTCAGGCCCTCATCTTTCCCTTTCTGCCTACTGAATCCTACCTTCTCCTATGATACTATTATCTCCAAAACATGTCTTCTTTTAACTCTTGATTTATAAATTCTACTTTTCAAAATGTATCCTAAGGAAATAATTAAGAGGACCTGTTTTAAAAATATATAGGCTAAAGTGATATTTATAACAATTTTAGTATAGTGATGTTATCAGAAGAACTGGATATATTCTAAGTTCCCAACAAAAGGAAGTAGATTAAATTAATTGTGCTGTGGCCACATAATGGAAAACTCTCCAGCCAGGAAAATGTATGTCAAAGAATGTGCATCAACATAGAAAATATTTATATTTATATTTATATTTATATTTATATTTATATTTATATTTACTTATAATTTTAAAAATATTTATCTGAAGTGAAGAAAACAAACAACAAAAAAGTTACTTAGTATTTTGCCATATTTGAAAGAAAAAAAGATTACATGAAAAAAGGCGGCTATATGCCCAAATGCTAACCTTATGTTTTTTGCACTGTAGAGATTTTTATTAATTCTCAAATTAAACTGTTTCTCATTTGCATCTTCCAAGTTTTCTATGCCTGCATTGCTTTGTTATAAGAAATCAAAACAAAATCTATTTTAATCTTAAAAATTAACTACCTTGTTTGAAAATAAGGGAAAATTGCATCTATTAAGACAATCATCATTTCCGTTTGAAATGTAAATACAAATCTGGCAGTTTCGTAGTTGGGATTTGGGGAGAAGAAACATTTCATAATGCAAGAATCTGTTTTCCTGGTACTCGGTAGGACAGCCCAAAACAGCAGTTAGGAAACCAGTAAACCACTAAAAATGAGTAACTTTCTAGGTTCTTGCCAAAGGCAGACTCCAAGGGCCCAGATCTGCCTGTCTGCACACCTCATTAGCACTTCTTCTAAACAGAGCTTTCCACCTGGCACCTCTGTTTCCTCAGAGGCCGGGGAGAGGATGTTTTCCATGGATAACAACTCGCCATCCATCTTGTCTTTATTGATCCAGCCCTGCCATCCTCCCCTTGCCAATTCCTACCGCGGGCCTCTTTCCTCCCTGACTTAATTTGGTGGGTGCGCCCCCTGCCTCGGGCAGTGGGGTGGGTACAGGAGGTAGATAAAACGTTAGTACCTAAATCATCATACATCCTCAAAGGCCAGGCAGGAGGCAAGTTTCGGCAGCTATCTCCCCCCCACTTCTGGGGAAGTCCTGATGCCGCTGGGTAAGGCTGGCACTCTTGTGCATCGGAAGCTGAGCCCAGACCTTGTCAGAGTAACAACAATCCACAGAAGAACTTCAGACTGAAAACAGCAATCACATTAACGGCAGCTAGTGGGGAAGGATCATTCTTTGGTGATACCGGAGATGAAGAGGCACAAAAGATAGCCTGAAGTCTTCACAAACAAGCTTGCTGTGAAAGATAAAGAAAAGAGAAGGGATATTCCAGATTAAAGGGGAGTACGATGACAAGACCATCAAAGGCAGCTTGTGAGCCTGGGACAGGCCCTTGGCCAGCAGAGAAATGTAGAAGCGAGTGCGTTCCTGGGAAAATTGGCAACGTGTGTAACTTGGTCCGGTGCTACGGGATGAGAAGTGTTCAATTAAATTTCCTGAACTTGAACACTACAGTGTACTTGTAAGATATTGGTTTTGTTCTTAGGAAATGAACATCAAGGTATAGATTAGAGAAGGAGGCAGAGAGAGAGGGGGAGAGGAAGACCAAGACTAACTTTGAAAGAGCAAATGTGGTAAAATATACAGTGCTGGTGAATCTGTAATCGGTGAGCCGTTTCAAAAAAAACTGTCATGCTTTGTTTCCAGAAGACACGTACCTGTTCACAAAGCACTGACACCTACTGTAAACAGCAGGACGCTGCAAGGAGGTAGATGATATCCCTATCTGTTGTGCAACCAGTCAGTGACCCAGATGTACCTGCGAGGTTGTGGATGGAGGGCAAAGGTACAACTGTCCAGCTGTAGACGTCTAGTAAGCGTCTGTAGCGTCTAGTAAGAAGAGAACTCGCTACTCTATCCGGACTCGGCTCCCATAGCTGGAAGCTTTCTCTGCCCCCTCTTCCATATGCCCTGTCTTCTTTCCTTCGTCGTCCATGATTTAACTGGGACATGTACACAAACAACGTGAAAGGCAAATTACATTTGCCTCTTCGACAAGTGGTCAAGGGCTCGTTTTGACTGACACTGAATAGAGATTTGGTCCAGAAATCCTGATTCCGTGGACACACCCTCTCTTGCTCCCTCAACTTGTGATGGTACACTCTACTAAATTATTCTCTTACTGTTAAAAATCTGCATGCCCTGACAGATGAGAGATGCAACATTTTTTACTTATTGTTATAAAAGCCAAGATGTTTTTGATAACATTTTGTATTTGGTTATCACACATTATAGGAAAAGCTTTCTCCAGATGGAGGAAGTTGTTCTAAAAGAAGTGAATCTATAGTTTTTCCTCCAGGTCAGATGTCTTGTTTCAAAGATTTCTCATAAAGAAAAATCAAAATCCAAATCCAAATCCAAAATCCAAATAAGCTTGGAACAATTTAAGGTGTTTATTTTCAGCATCATTATGAGAGATTCTCTATAAAATATATATAGATTATATTTATATTTATATTTATATTTATATTTATATTTATATTTATATTTATATTTATATTTATATTATTTATATATACTGGGGAAGGAATGTCCTGGCTCTAGAGGGGGGTAGAATCAACGTGACGGCAAACTTTTGGAAGGTTACGCCATGGCTCTGTCAGGACAAAGGAGCCCTACTGAGGACATTTGACAAAGTCTGAAAATATTTCTGCCTGTCCCAATTGGGGGCTACAACTGCCATCAGTGGGGCAGAGGCCAGGATGTTGGTAAACATTCTGTAGTGCACAGGACAGCCCCCTATCCACCAGCCCTGCACTTCCCAATGTACTGGTCCCCACCTACAACATCACTTTCAAGATGGAGGAAATCGATGCCAGTCTACGGGGCTGGCAAAGATGAGAAAGTCGAGATTCAGACACTACAAATAGCTGGTGTGTGCAATACAAGCCAGTAAGGGCAGAGCAAGGACTGGACGCATACTGCCTGATACGATAACTGCTTACATAAAAACGCACTGCAAAGCATTCCACAGCCTTTCCAAACTCTTTCCTGTTTTTTGAAATTCATCATTTACCATTCCATTTTCGACCTCATACTTACATAACCTCAAGTCTTCAATATAAAAGCCTGTGCACCAGCCACTGTGCCCTCATCTGTGTTTTGTTTTGTTTTAAGTAGGCTTCACCCCCAGCATGAAGCCCACCATGGGGCTTGAACTCCTGATGCCGAGATCAAGACCTGAGCTGCAATCAAGATCTGAGCTGCGATCAACAGTTGGACACTTAACTGACGGAGCCACGCAGGTGCCCCCCATCTCTGCTAAGTTTAGTGACTACGGCTCAGTACCAATCTCTTCCTTTGCTCATCGCATGTTTCCCGAAGTTTGTTCTTTCTCTCTCCCGATTACCCCGTTCCTCTCTCTGTCCAGGACATGCTCCAATCACACTCGAGGCTGTAAGAAGACAGCTGACTCTGTCACGGACAGGAAGTGGTACAATCAGGTAGGACTGGGAACCACTGACACACCTGCCAGGTCAGGACCAAACGACCTCCTGAATCATCCAAACGGAAGGAACCAAGTCTGGAAGCCTAGTGCAAGGGAGCCTGGTGTGTGCATGTGGGATGTGTGTGTGTGCTCATGTGCACACACAGGTGTTCATGTGTGTGGATGTGCATGCCTGTGTGTGCATGTGCACAAGTGTGTATGATGTGCTCGCACGCAGGTGCACACGTGTGTGTGTGCGTGCATGTGTGCATTCCAGCTTGTGCCCAGGACGGGAGTTGGCTCTGCTGTTCAGCAGCCGATCTACTGTATCCACCATCCTGAGAAAGCCTGTTTTGTGTCTCTACCTTCAGGCTCGATTAAGAAAGACCGTGTTCACGTGGATGAGCCTGCTTGCTGTAGTTCAGAACTGTGGGACGTGATCTGCCAATACGGCTAATATTCTGTGACATTCATCACAATGACTCACCATGTTTCCCATGTGACGTTAATGTCCTTTACATCACCTGAGCTTGGGAACTGCAACTGAACTTTGACTCTTGACAAATACCGATGCTTACCTCCCAACACTTCACGCCCGATGGCAATGTCCGCATGTGGAGGCTACCTAATGATGTGATACTCTCCCCTCTGAAATCTGCCATGTGGTGTTTCTTCCTTATCAGTGTCCGGTTGTGGCTGATCTCATTGGCAGCTATATGTAAGCACCTAAAGGCATCAGAGGCATCCAGTATTTATAGTTTGTAATTATAATACACTAAAATGCTCTTACAGAATTGTACCAAAAGGTCATTTATTCTGAGAAAAATATAAGGTTAAACACATTAGAAGGTGAATGAATATTCTATTACTGAGGTGTGATATTTATGTAACTATTGTCACATATGCAGATATTTTTAATGTAGTGTGTTCCTTTTCAAATGCATGATGATGTACATAACAACTTATTCTTTAAGATTTTGTAAAGTGGTATTTTTTCGTGACATATTTTAGAGAGTATAGATAAATTTGGGCAAACTTAATTTTCAGCATATAAAATCAGAATGTATATATTTATATTTTATACAAATATTTTTATTGTAAAAATTAAATATAAAAATATATATAAACACTTAGCTATGGCAGAGAAGCAATCTCCTTTTATTTTGCAATGCTTCCTTTCTCTAATGTTATATAACTGAAATTGTCCTGAAATCTTCCTTTCTGAAAGAATAATTATTGCAATGTTAACCACTATTTTGGTTATGACAGGGAATTTTTCAAACTCAGATTTTAATACCTGAATACCTGCTTCTGTTGAGGAACAGAATCGCTTTTAAAAAGTACAGCTACTACTGAGAGTTTGGAACTACTGAAAATGTAGCTGAAAGCTGTAAATGATTTATTTATCCTCTGGTTTCAGAATACAGAAAATTATTTTTGAACTTTTTTGTTTTTCCAAAAGATTTTAATGACTTTCCCCAACACCAGGTCTTCTAGAGGCAAACACAAGGAACAGAGATGGACCCACCTGAGAAACACAGGGCTGCGGCAGGGACCAGAAAAGCAATCTGGGAACAGGCTGAGCAGTGACACATGTTACAGTCGGGACAGGACACATACATTTAATGTGTTTGTTGTTGTCATTGTTTGCTTTTATTTTTTATGTGGCCCCCCTCTCAGAACTATAACTTCTTTGTCTTATGCGACCGCGTGATGCCATGTGGCTCCTGTCACCTGCTTCTGGCACACGGTGTTTCCATGTGTCCATCTAAATAAGCAAGTCTATTAACAGTTACAGTTTGAGAACTCTTGCTATGGGCCTGGGCCTGTGTTTGAGGTTCTTTCTATATCCGGTGACCAAAATATGTGCTACCCAAGGGCATGCAGCTAGAAAATGGAGCGATACCATGGAAAATTCAGGTGTTTTTTTTTTTTTTTTTCTGGGTTACCTTCCGGACTCTCACTAAATGGTTCAACAGGAATATCATAACATCCAGGCTACAATGCAACCTTTAGCCTCAAGCAAATACCTCTGGGCAAGGACATGTTCACACTGACCTTCAGTATTTTTTCCATTTTACATAATTTTTCTGCAACCTGAATCTGGATGTCAAATTTAATACTGTTCTTGGAGTAATAAAAGAAAAAAAAAATCTTACAAATCTACCACACCTCATTAAATGTTACGCTAAATCTAAATGTCTGCTTTTAAAACTGATATTACAATCCATCAGTGATATTAAAGCCACTAATATCAGCACATGACACACCACATAAGTTGTCATATTTCAGAGCATCGTTCTACGTGTTTTATCGATGTTGAACCTATGTATACATTTTGTCGATCGCCATTTAGCTGGATGCTTCCTCCGTGGCACAAGCAGTCTGATAGAGTATATTTTCGGTTTTTTAAGAAATAATCTTAATTTAGAAGATGGGCTCGAAAGGAGAAGCAAGCCTGGAGCTGAAACAGAAAAGCACGTGTTTACGGTGCTTTCACTGAAGCCGTGACATGGCAAAGAGAGCCGATGCGAAGCAGAGCTGAGAGCTCGTGGGTGAAGGCAGCCTAGCTGGTGGGGACAGAGGGCTATAGGGGCTCCGCTCTGCCCAGGCTCCTGCCTTGCCTCCGTTCTGTCCCCACAGAGTGCACACCATCAGTTATTCTAAACGTATGTGACGCTCGTCGTGCAAGGGTTGAGCTGCTGACCGTGGACACCCATCTCCCAACACAGTCCACAGTGACAAAGCATCGTCAGCCTCCAGAGAAAGGGCCTCCCAGCCTCAACGTGAAGACCACAGCGTCGCTTCCAGTATGTAAACGTGAGTCATTCTAGAGCAGTATCTGGCCGGCTCTCCTGCTCGTGGCTTCAACGCCAGCCACACCACTGCCAATCCTGACCTCTCCCTTGAATGGGAAATGCTTCTGTACCACTGACCACCCACATCTCCTTTTGACCATCTAACAAGCACCTAGAACTTTCAGTCTCCCCACCCCTACCTCCAAGCCAGCTCCAGCCCCCGCAAGAATCTCCAGGGAACAGCTGTACCCTTCAGTTTACTACACCAGAAACCTTTCAGTCACTCTTGCCTCATTTCCTCCTAAAGCTTACCCCACTGGAAAACCCTGTAAGTTCTACCTTCAAAATACTACGTAATATGGCCATTTCTCACCAATATGGGGCATTTTAAAAGGGCTTCTATCAGAAAACAGCACTGCATTAAGACATTCATCAGTGCCAAGCTTCACTTTTCCAGCTGTATACTTTATCAACTGAAAAACTGGGAAGTTATATATTTGAAGTTTAGAAACATATTTTCATACATTTAATCTATTTCTATAGCTTGCTTGTTTATATGTTGTCCTATGTAATTACAAAGTCATCAGGGGCACCTGGGTGTCTCCGCTGGCTAAGCATCCAACTCTTGATGTCAGCTCCGGTCATGATCTCAGGGTCGTGGGATCAAGCCCCACATTGGGTTCTGTGCTGACAGCACGGAGCCTGCTTGGGATTCTCTCTCCCTCCTTCTCATGTTCTTTCTCTCTCAAAACAAGTACATAAACTTTTGAAAAAGTTGTTAAATCAGGGATGGTTCAAAAAGAGTAAGGTAACAGTGGTTCTAGATCATTCCTCCCATGGACCACCCAGCCTGGTGAGGCCCCTCTTCTCAGTCCATGCGGCAGCAATTATGCACCCGGTTTGAAAACCAACAATTCCAGGGGAGTCCTGGCCATATCTCGGTGGTGTCCCACAAGCGTCCCAACGATGACTTATCCCTACACAGTAATACAAGACTAACGACCAACACGTACTTAGTACACTTAATTATGTATTTATCGCCCTCCTTCCCAGAAATGACAGTCTCAGTTCTGACAGCATCAGTGTTAAAAATCAGCTCTTGCTCTATCTGAAAACTGACAGTTCCATTTCACCCGTGACAGCCTACAGTTGTCACATAAAATATATAATGTGAACCCAGATCACTGATGTGAACACTGGATGTCACTGCATGGAAGGGTTGGGTGAATAACATCCAGTGAGGCAGAAATGGCCATAATCACATCTCATTTGTGTCAGAATAGTGGGTATTGTCAGGAAACAATGGCCCCACCCATTCCCACCCACCTTTACAATATGCACGTGCACACGTGCCCACACACACACACACACACACACACACACACACACACACACATCACCGAACACAGCATCCTTTTCAATTTTAGTATCTTAGAGCGCATCGCCAGCTTCACTGGACTGTAAACTGTACTTTGTGGGTACTGGCTTAAAATGACATTTTTAGCCAAAATGTAGAGGTAACAGAAATATAAAGATTTGTAAAATTATGTCATATTTTATAATGGAGTTTGTAAAGGTAAGTGTGTATCGTAAAGTTGAAATAGTTTGACTTCTATCAAGTGCAAATGTCAGATGTGTGTGTAAAAGTAAGTGTAGGTATACGTGTATGTACATGTGTAGAGAAAAACGCTACACACAATAGAGTACACAGCATTTTAGAAAATCATGAGAAAACAAAACCTTAAATCTTTGATGTTAAGAGAAATTAAATTCAAAACCAGGAATTAGTAATGATTATGTGAAGAGTTAAATTTCTGCTTTTACTGGAAAACCAATACATCCTTCTCAAGGTAAGTCACTCCTTCGTGTGTTGGGTGCGACAGATCGGATCAGGAAAGCCCAAGCAAGAATGGCTGAGTTCCCGGTCACGGCAAACAAAGGGGTCACTGGCCATCCCGGCAGCTGATA